>NC_073626.1:137135981-139535981 GCF_029407905.1 Bubalus kerabau
TGTTCTCTCTTCTTCATGTTTCTGCTGTTGACTAAGACATTCAGTTGGAGAAGGCAATGGCACCCCACTCCAGCACTCTTGCCTGGAAAATCCCATGGATGGAAGAGCCTGGTAGGCTGCAGTCCATGGGGTCGCTAAGGGTCGGACACGACTGAGCGACTTCATTTTCACTTTCCACTTTCATGCATTGGAGAAGGAAATGGCAACCCACTCCAGTGTTCTTGCCTGGAGAATCCCATGGACGGAGAAGCCTGGTAGGCTGCCGTCCATGGGGTTGCACAGAGTCGGACACGACTGAAGAGACTCAGCAGCAGCAGCAGCAGCAAGACATTCAGTTGGGCCCAAGTCACACAGTTAAGTATAAAACTCCAACTTGAAGAGCCACCAGGAGCTGGCCAAGATGTTAATAAAGCAACACTGCATTTATCATTATACCATCTAATATATACATATATATATATATATCTCCCATAGTAAAGTCACCTTAAAAAATCAAGAGGGGGTGGTGGCTTGTGGTCCTTCCTCTGTTGTTTCTCTCTTTCACTCAGGCCCATGATGCCAGCAGGATGCGCAAATGTCATACAGTCATACTGCCAGTCATACTGCCAGGGAGGTCCATAGCTACCAGGGAGACCACAAATGGCATGATAAACAGCTCTAGAAAGCCCATTTTGGCACAGCCCTGAAGGACAACATTTTACAGGCACTTCTCATACCAAAGAAATTGTGCTTAAAAAGTAGGGGTTGAAGTCAAAGAGCCAAATTCTGCCACCAAAAAGTGTATCAGGTTTCAGTTAAGAATGGGAAAAAAAAAAAAAAATCACAGGCTTTGTACCCAATGATGGTTGTTTGAATTTTATTGAGGAAACGATGAAGCTTTGGTTGCTGGATTTGGTCACAATGGCCATGCTCTTGGTAACATTCCTAGAGTCCCCTTTAAGATTGTCAAAGTAGCCAAAGGCTCTCTTTCAGGCTTATACAAAGGTAGGAAGGAAAGACCAAGATCATAAGTTTTGATGATGAAAGCACAATAGTAATAAACTTTCATATCCCCCCCCCAAAAAAAAGTCATGGGGGAGGAGTAAGAAAAACAGCAAAAACTTACCCCAAGTCCCTAAGTGATCAAAACCACCAATGAAAAAATATAGATTATTACGTAGTGGATCCAAATTATGAGCTTTAAGTCAAAGAGATGAAAACAGGGAGTGCCACAGATTTTGGAAAGCTCAAGGCAATAGCCTCATCAATCCCCTTTATTACCAGGACACACACAACCTCATGCCTTGAAGCCATCATCGTCAATCTCATTATGATGTTTACCCTATTTTTTTAAATGATAGGTTCTATATTTGTTTATACCCCTAGGCAGGTTTTCTAGACTGTTTTTCATCTCTTAAAATCCAAAATGGCTCATATTCATCTTTTTTGATCTTAATCCACACCCTTATCTGCTCCTAAAGTATGCCCGCCCTCTGTCATCAATAAAATCATTTATATCTTCAATCTCTTACCAGAATACACTCCTTTTGTTCTGTCTTAAATCTGGCTTTCCCTTGGAGCTTAGACAAGTTAAACTACTTATTTATGTGCTGCTGCTGCTTCTGCTAAGTTGCTTCAGTCATGTCCGACTCTGTGCGACCCCATAGACGGCAGCCCACCAGGCTCCACCGTCCCTGGGATTCTCCAGGCAAGAACACTGGAGTGGGTTGCCATTTCTTCTCCAATGCATGAAAGTGAAAAGTGAAAGTGAAGTCACTCAGTCGTGTCTGACTCTAGCGACCCCATGGACTGCAGCCTACCAGGCTGCTCTATCCATGGGATTTGCCAGGCAAGAGTACTGTGCACATGACCAATAAAGCCTGAATCTGGCTTTCAGACTCAAGCTTTCTTTGGAAGTGAGCCATGCCTTAATGCCTCTCGTCAGAGCTCATTACTCAACTTCCCAACAGCATTCAGACTATTTATATTGTAACTCCATAGCCTTTAGCAAAACAAATATAATATGATATAAAACACTTCTTTGTTAAATTTCACTTCAAAATACCACTCCACTTTTGTCCTTATTCTTCCACTATAAATACCACAAGACTCTCAAACACGTTTTGCTTAAGAGAAGTTGTTCATATTTCCCACCATCTTGGTCTCAGTAATTCATGTTATGTAGTTGTTCAAACAAAGAAATTATAGGAAATTTTCTTTCCCTTTCCAGTCACCTGTCCACATTAAGTGGAGTCTACCTACAAAATATATATGTGCGATGTGATTTCCTAAATTTTGACTCTCCTTTCACACAAGTTTTGTGCAAGTCTTCCCATTCACCCTTCATATTACCAAAGTTGAACTCAATGTGTACACTTCTTTAGATTCACTTGGACTCCCTTGGTGGCTCAGATGGTAAAGAATCCATCTGCAATGTGGGAGACCTGGGTTCGATCCCTGAGTTGGGAAGATTCCTTGGAGAAGAGCATGGCAATCCACTCCAGTATTATTCCTTGGAAAATCCCCATGGATAGAGGAGCCTGGTTGGCTACAGACCATGAGGTCCAAAAGAGCTGGACATGACTGAGCATCTAAGTACATCAATTGGCCAAAGAGTTCTAATTTTTTGCTGATATCCCTGGTTCAGTATTAAAGAATCCACCTGCAATGCAAGAGATGCAGTTTCAATCCTTGATTCAGGAGGATCCCCTGGAGGAGGGCATGGTAACCCACTCCAGTATTCTTACCAGGAAAATTCCATGGTCAGAGGGATCTGTAGGGCTACGGTCCATGGGGTCACAAACAGTCAAACACAACTGAAACAACTGAACACAGGAACACGATATTAACCACACTCTTATAGTTGACCATGAGAAGATTTCTATTTCTTTGGAGAAACAGAGTTTCAACATCACTTTCATGAAGTGCCAGCCTTGCTGCAGTGCTTGCCTTGCTTATAGAAAACAGTACGACAGCTACTCCCATAATCACAGAAATACTAAATAGTGCCTGATCTCATGCTTTATACCACCCACCTCTTAACAAAATTCCACAGACTTCCTGGTCACTTGCGAAACATAAAATTCTAAAAGATATGCTTGGTATGTACACAAATGCACTGCTAGACTGAGCAGGTTACCTAAAAGTGAGCTCAAGGTAGGCAGGGTGCTACTGGTTTTTCCCTTCTCGCTGACTGCTCTGTGCTCATGACTTGTGTTGTAGAAGCCACTACTGCTGACAAATGGATTCTAGCTCTCCTAGAAGCTACCAAAAATGGCTGAATGATGTGGCTTGAAATTGTATGGATGTTAGCATCCAGAGGATGAACTTTGAACAATGAGTTACAGGAGATAAAAAGGAATTGGCTGATAAAATTCATTTTTTCCCTCTGTGAGAACCTATTTTAGAACTCAGTATTTTAATATAGATTTTGACGTAAGATTTTCTATTTTCATCAGATGGAACTGTGATCATAAGTTAACCAAGATATGCTCTTGGGCATCCGCTAGGAGGTCTTTCCTTAGGAGTCCTTGCAGAATCAAAAGCAAATTCTGACAATTGATGCTCAGGAAAAATAAACATGGTATATATTAATTTCCTCTAGTTATACTCCAAGTGATGAAAATAATCATAAAACAAGACAGTGAAGATAACACTTTCCAACCTTGACAGAAGGATAAGATCAAAGGTGATTTCATGATAACAGTAAGTTGATATCAAACACGGGGTTTCTTATGATTAACTGTGTACACTACAAAGTCACTGCAACCTGATATGATCTTAAACAGTCTGCAGTGTTTTTATAAACATCAGTTTAATTCCCTCTTACAAGGATTATCCACAAATACTAGACAGAAAACAAAAAGGTTCGTAAAGTTGCTAATGTACGGTCACATTACCAAATATCTAATATTAGTATCTACTAGGTCAAGCTACCAATAATATCATCTTAATTAAACATGTAATTCAGATGACTACATTAAAGTTTAGGGCAATAAATTTGGACCACAAACCTCAACTACTGTTTAGCACATCTAAAAAGAATGCACTATAAGAACAGTTTTTGCGAACACACTATACATGCTTTATATGGTTTTCCTATTGGGCTTCCCTGGTGGCTCAGATGATAAAGAATCATCCTGCAATGTAGAAGACCCAGGGTTGATCCCTGGGTCAGGAATATGTTTTTATAAAAACATCTGCTGTAAAATAATAAAATGCGGGTTTATATAGCTTTGTTGTTTTTTGAATGATATGTGCTCACTGTAAAATAATAAAGTAATAAAGATAAGTACAAATGAGAAAAAAAAACAAAAACTAATGTGTGGACACCAGAATTGTAGGTTTTAGGTCAGCATCACACAATTGTGTGTGTATATATATATATATATATGTATGTGTGTGTGTGTGTGTGTCTCCATCCATAACATCACTCCAGAAAAGTACTTCACAAAGCACATCATTTCACAGAGAAGTCACAAATCCACTTCACAGAGTTGCAATGTATTGCATCTTCATATTCCCTATGCTTACACCACAGAGAAAGTCATGAGCATTATGTTATTGTTTTTTTAACCAGAAAATAATTATTTACAGGATGGTATACATTAGATACTATTTCAAAATACAGATGATTGAATAAATCAGTTAAAGGAGAAAATCAATACAGATGACTGAGGTTGTATGCATTAAGACATCAAAAGTTGTCCTTGAGATGTTTCTGTGAAAATAGGCTTCATTTGATTTTATCTTCTCTGTTCTAAGATCATACCATGGTTTATCACACTAACTGGCAATTTTGCTTTTGGTGGGGTACATAGCCAGAATAATTACATTTCATAGATGACTGAGTGTAAAATAGTAACCTTTTCACACTAAATGAATTTACTAAAATTGGATACTCTCTGATGAAACATGCACCAAATCTACATTACAGAAAAATTTGAACTAACAAAGACATAAAAGATGGGATGAGAAAATTTAACCCAAGAGCTGCTTTTAGTGTAAGGGTAGCAGATGAATGGCAATTCTTTATAACACAAAGGTTGAAGATGACAGTTATCCAATGATTTGGGGGGAAACATATGATGATTTATATAACTATATTCAAGTAGAAGTCAAAGATGAAGTTACTGGTTTTGAAGAAAGTTTTCTTTTCATAAAAGGTACTGAAGTTTCATAGTAAAGAGGACAAAGTGCCACCAAAGGGAAAAACTAGCTGTGATAGGAGGTGAGGAGAGATATGGAATGACTGAAAGTTTTATTCACTTCTGCTATCCTCCTGTAACTGCAGATTCTCTCTGTGAAAACACAGCATATTATCAGATAGCTCATTAAATATCATACCCTTAATTTATAGAGAAAATCCACAAATAAGCTGGACTGTATCTTCAGTTGAAGGGCCATCTGTTGAGACCTGGAGAACCACTGTCATTCTAAATTCAATATAAGTGAAAACAAACTCATATTTATTTTTTCACAAATTTTCTTTCAGATTTCACTATTTCTGTCATTAGTCACTACTTTTCTTCTATTTAACTAATTTGGAAAATTTTGAAATTTTCATGGACATATCATCTAATGCTCCCTTCAACTCAATTAATAATAGATGTTGACTAGTCCCTTTTTATGCCATTTGCACTCAACCATTTCTTCTTTTCTATGCCTGCTGCTGCAGTTCTATTATAAGCACATGCTGTTGAATCACATTCAGAAAGACAGTATGAAATTGTGATTATATAAGTTCTGCAATTAAATAGACTTAATACAAAAAAAATAAGGAGTTCATGATCTGAGCCACAGTCAGCTCCTGGTCTTATTTTTGCTGACTGTATAGAGCTTCTCCATCTTTGGCTGCAAAGAATATAATCAATCTGATTTCAGTGTTGACCATCTGGTGATGTCCATGTGTAGAGTCTTCTCTTGTGTTGTTGGAAGAGGGTGTTTGTTATGACCAGTGCATTTTTTTGGCAAAACTTTATTAGTCTTTGCCCTGCTTCATTCTGTATACCAAGGCCAAATTTGTCTCTTACTCCAAGTGTTTCTTGAACTGAATTGAAATTTCTTAAACTGAAGAAAGTAGGGAAAACCACTAGACCATTCAGGTATGACCTAAATCAAATCTCTTATGATTATACAGTGGAAGTGAGAAATAGATTTAAGGGACTAGATCTGATAGATAGACTGCCTGATGAACTATGGAATGAGGTTTGTGACATTGTACAGGAGACAGGGATCAAGACCATCTCCATGGAAAAAAAATGTCAAAAAGCAAAATGGCTGTCCGGGGAGGCCTTACAAATAGCTGTGAAACGAAGAGAAACGAAAAGCAAAGGAGAAAAGGAAAGATATAAGCACCTGAATGCAGAGTTCCAAAGAATAGTAAGAAGAGATAAGAAAGCCTTCTTCAGCAATCAATGCAAAGAAATAGAGGAAAACAACAGAATGGGAAAGACTAGAGATCTCTTCAAGAAAATTAGAGATACCAAGGGTACATTTCATGCAGAGATAGGCTCGATAAAGGACAGAAATGGTATGGACCCAACAAGAGCTGAAGATATCAAGAAGAGGTGGCAAGAATACACAACTGTACAAAAAGGATCTTCACGACCCAGATAATCACGATGGTGTGATCACTCATCTAGAGCCAGACATCCTGGAATGTGAAGTCAAGTGGGCCTCAGAAAGCATCACTACAAACAAAGCTAGTGGAGGTGATGGAATTCCAGTTGAGTTATTTCAAATCCTGACAGATCATGTTGTGAAAGTGCTGCACTCAATATGCCAGCAAATTTGGAAAACTCAGCAGTGGCCACAGGACTGGAAAAGGTCAGATTTCATTCCAATCACAAAGAAAGGCAATGCCAAAGAATGCTCAAACTACCACACAATTGCACTCATCTCACATGCTAGTAAAGTAATGCTCAAAATTCTCCAAGCCAGGCTTCAGCAATATGTGAACTGTGAACTTCCTGATGTTCAAGCTGGATTTATAAAAGGCATAGGAACTAGGGATTAATTGCCAACATCCGCTGGATCATGGAAAAAGCAAGAGAGTTCCAGAAAAACACCTATTTCTGCTGTATTGACTATGCCACAGCCTTTGACTGGGTGGATCACAATAAACTGTGGAAATTTCTTCAAGAGATGGGAATACCAGACCACCTGACCTGCCTCTTGAGAAATCTGTATGCAGGTCAGGAAGCAACAGTTAGAACTGGACATGGGACAACAGACTGGTTCCAGATAGGAAAAGGAGTACATCAAGGCTATATATTGTCACCCTGTTTATTTAACTTACATGCAGAGTACATCATGAGAAATGCTGGACTGGAAGAAACACAAGCTGGAATCAAGATTGCCGGGAGAAATATCAATAAACTCAGATATGCAGATGACACCACCCATATGGCAGAAAGTGAGAAGTCACTAAAAAGCCTCTTGATGAAAGTGAAAAGAGCAGAGTGAAAAAGTTGGCTTCAAGCTCAACATTCAGAAGACTAAGATCATGGCATCCTGTCCCATCACTTCATGGGAAATAGATGGGGAAACAGTGGAAACAGTGTCAGAATTTATTTTTCTGGGCTCCAAAATCACTGCAGATGGTGACTCCAGCCATGAAATTAAAAGGCGCTTACTCCTTGGAAGGAAAGTTATGACCAACATAGATAGTATATTCAAAAGCAGAGACATTACTTTGCCAACAAAGGTCTGTCTAGTCAAGGCTATGGTTTTTCCTGTGGTCGTGTATGGATGTGAGAGTTGGACTGTGAAGAAGGCTGAGAGCCAAAGAATTGATGTTTTTGAACTGTGGTATTTTAGAAGACTCTTGAGAGTCCCTTGGACTGCAAGGAGATCCAACCAGTCCATTCTGAAGGAGATCAGCCCTGGGATTTCTTTGGAAGGACTGATGCTAAAGCTGAAACTCCAGTACTTTGTTCACCTCATGCAAAGAGTTGACTCATTGGAAAAGACTCTGATGCTGGGAGGGACTGGGGGTAGGAGGAGAAGGGGACGACAGAGGATGAGATGCTGGATGGCATCACTGACTCGATGGACGTGAGTCTGAGTGAACTCCAGGAGTTGGTGATGGACAGGGAGGCCTGGCGTGCTGCGATTCATGGGGTCCCAAAGAGTCGGACATGACTGAGCAACTGAACTGAGCTGAACTGAATACAAAAAAATAGTTGCGGCTTGTAATAATTTTGTAGGCCTGAGGATGTTTCTCAGCACTTCAAATAACAGTATGATCATCTGTAAAATAAATTAAAGGTAAAACAATTAACTCTCCAATTTACTGAGTTTAAATACCATCTTCAAGGAAAGACACATTACTTTGGTGCTCTGCCTACTTGTTCATCTGCATAATAAGTTTTGATGTTTTTGAATTGTCTCTTGAAATTTTAACATACAGTTTTTTAAGCCCTAATATAGGAATAAAGTTTTTGAGGAAAAAAAAAAAAAGCAATGATATTAATACTAAGTCTTTTACCAGAGAAGGGGGAGGTTTATCCCCTGATTGTTTTCAAGAATTTAAGTCTTTTTCACTAGGCAAGATTGCAGTTTTTTTCTTTTTATTTTTTTTTTCATAAAGACAATTGACTCACTCTATTTTTGTTTTCTTTTGCATTGCTTTTATTAAATTGCTTAGCCTGTGTCTTGCTCTTATAGCCCCAAAGTAACTTGAACTTATCCAGGGGTTATTTTTTTTAAAGAAAGGAAAAAGTTAAAACTCTGCTAGCAGAAAACAAATAATTATTTTCTTTAAGCATTTTAATGTGAACATTATTTATCAATTAATTCTGACTACCAACATTTTGAAAGGCAGATTTATCAAATAATGACAGAACAGAAATTTGGGCTATTATTTTTAGGTTATAGCCTTTAAGGGGCTTCCAGGTGGTACTGTCATAAAGAATTTGCCTGCCAGTGCAGGCTTGATCCCTGGGTCAGGAAGTACCACTTAGAGGAGGGCATGGCAACTCACTCCAGTATTCTTGCCTGGAGAATCCCACAGACAGAGGAGCCTGGAAGGCTATGATCCTAGGGTTGCAAAGAGTCAGACACAACTGAAGTGACTTGGCACACACACATACATGGTGCCTAAGGACTCAAAATAATGTTTGGAAAGCTTCATTTAATATTGAGACAACTAATATATGTGTTCTTGGCATTCTCAGAAGAAGTTTTGAGGAGGTTAATTACAGGATAAATTTTAAATAGAAAGATAAAAAATACAGGCAATCATTTATCGAAAGTCTAAGCTTATACACTAGTTATAAATTCTTCAAAATGTCATAGTATAAGGACAAAGTTATATGCAAGGGATTTGGTCTTTGACTTTTGAGGGATCTTTGTTTTCCCCCTTTCCTGCCATTCCCTCCATTTTCTCCCCTTTCCTGCTATTTCTGGAATATTAGGTCCATGAATCAAGGTAAATTGGATGTGGTCAAGCAGGAGATGGCAAGATTGAATATTGACATCTCGCTGCTGCTGCTGCTAAGTCACTTCAGTCGTGTCTGACTCTGTGTGACCCCGTAGATGGCAGCCCACCAGGCTCCCCCGTCCCTGGGATTCTCCAGGCAAGAACACTGGAGTGGGTTGCCATATCCTTCTCCAATGCATGAAAGTGAAAAGTGAAAGTGAAGTCACTCAGTCGTGTCCGACTCCTAGTGACCCCATGGACTGCAGCCTACCAGGCTCCTCTGTCCATGGGATTTGCCAGGCAAGAGTAATGGAGTGGGTTGCCATTGCCTTCTCCGTGACATCTTAGTAATCAGTGAACTAAAATGGATGAGAATGGGCATATTTAATTCAGATGACCATTACATCTACTACTGTGAAGGATCTCTTAAAAGAAATGGATTAGCCCTCATAGTCAACAAAAGAGTCCAAAATTCAGTACTTGGATGTAACCCCCAAAATAACAGAATGATCTGGTCTCCTTTCCAAAGCAAACCATTCAACATCCAGTTATCCAACTCTATGCCCCAAATACTGACTCTGAAGAAGCTGAAATTGAACATCTCTGTGAAGGACCTACAACAGTTTCTAGAACTAACATCAAAAAAGATGTCTTCTTCATTACTGGGGAATGGAATGCAAAAGTGGGAAGCCAGGAGATACCTGGAGTAATAGGCAAGTTTGGCTTTGGAGTACAGAATGAAGCAGGGCAAAGTCTAAGAGAGTTTTGCCAAGAGAATGCACTGGTCATAGCAAACACCATCTTCCAGCAACACAAGAGAAGACTCTACACCTGGACATCACCAGATGGTCAATATTGAAATCACATTGATTATATTCATTGCAGCCAAAGATGGAGACGCTTTATACAGTCAGCAAAAACAAGACCAGGAGCTGACTGTGGCTCAGATCATGAATTCCTTATTGCCAAATTCAGACTTAAATTGAAGAAAGTAGGGAAAACCACTAGACTATTCAGGTATAACCCAATCCAAATTCCTTATGATTATATAGTAAAGGAGACAAAGAGATTCAAGGATTGGATCTGGTAGACAGAGTACCTGAAGAACTATGGAAAGAGATTCATAACATTGTACGGGAGGAACTGACCAAAACCTTCGCAAAGAAAAAGAAATGCAAAAAGGCAAAGTGATTGCCTGAAGAGGCTTTACAAATAGCTTAGGAAAGAAGAGAAGTGAAAAGCAAGGGGCAAAAAGAAAGATATATCCAACTGAATGCAGAGTTCCAAAGAATATAAAGAAGAGAAAAGAAGGCCTTCTTAAATGAACAATAAATAAGTCAAAAAAAAAAAGAAAGAAAGAAAGAAAAACAATAGAGTGAGAAAGACTAGAGATCTCTACAATAAAACTGGAGCTATCAAGGGAATATTTCATGCAAAGATGGGAACAATAAAGGACAGAAAACAGTAAGGACCTAACAGAAGAAGAGATTAAGAAGAGACGGCAAGAATACACAGAAGAACTACACAAAAAAGTCTTAATAACCAAGATAATCGTGATGGTGTGGTCACTCTCCTAGAGCCAGATATCCTGGAATGTGAAGTCAAGTGGGTTTTAGGAAACATTACTGCAAACAAAGATAGTGAGTGGAGGTGACAGAATTCCAGCTGAGCTATTTCAAATCCTAAAAGATGATGCTGTTAAAGTACTGCATTCAATAAGCCAGCAAATTTGGAAAACCAGACAGTGGCTACAATTGGAAAAGATCAGTTTTCATTCCAGTCCCAAAGAAAGGCAATGACACAGAATGTTCAAACTACCATACAATTGTGCTCATTTCACATACCAGGAAGGTTATGCTCAAAATCCTTCAAGCTATGCTTCAGCAGCATGTAAACCAAGAACTTCCAGATGTACAAGCTGAGTTTAGAACAGGCAAAGGAACCAGAGATCAAATAGCCAACATTTGTTGGAGCATGGAGAAAGCAAGAGAGTTCCAGAAAAAATCCACTTCTGCTTCACTGACTACACTAAAACCTTTGTATGGATCACAACAAAGCTCAGAAAATTCTTAGAGATTGAAGTACCAGACTACCTTACCTGTCTCCTGAGAAATCTGTATGCAGGTCAAGAAGCAACAGTTAGAACCAAACCCAGAACAACTGACTGGACAAAACTGTGAAAAGAGTACAAGGCTGTATATTGTTACCTTGCTTATCATAACCTAAGTTCAAGATTGCCAGAAGAAATATCAACAACCTCACATATGCAGATGATACCATTCTAGTGGCAGAAAATGAAGAGAATTAAAGACCCTTTGGTGAGGGTGAAAGAGGAGAGTGAAAAAGCTGGCTAAAAACACAATATTAAAAAACTAAGATTATGGCATCACAGATTTTATTTTGTTGGGCTCCAAAATCAGTGTGCATAGTGACTGTAGCCATGAAATTTAAATAAGCTTGTTCCTTGCAAGGATGGAATGGGGAGGGGGGGAGGTTCAGGATGGGGAACACATGTATACCTGTGGCGGATTCATTTTGATATTTGGCAAAACTAATACAATTATGTAAAGTTTAAAAATAAAATAAAATTTAATAATAAATAAATAAATAAATAAAAAAAGGAAAGCTATGACCAACCTAGATAGCATATTAAAAGCAGAGACATCAGTTTGCCGACAAAGGCCCATATAGTCAAAGCTATGGTTTTACCAGTAGTCATGTACAGATAAGAGAGTGGACCATAAAGAAGGCTGAGTGATGAAGAATTGATGCTTTCAAATCGTGGTACTGTTGAAGACTCTTGAGAGTCCCTTAAACACCAAGAGGATCAAACCAGTCCATCTTAAAGGAAATCAATCCTGAATATTCATTGGGAGCTGAAGATGAAGCTCCAATACTTGGGCCACCTGATGTGAAGAGTGGACTCATTGGAAATGGCCCTGATGCTGGGAAAGATTGAGGGAAGGAGAAGAAGGGGGCAACAGAGGATAAGATGGTTGGATGGCATCACCAACTCAATGGATATGAATTTGAGCAAACTCCAGGAGAGAGTGGAGGACAGAGGAGCCTGGCATGCTACAGTCCATGGGATAACAAAGAGTTGGACATGACCTAGTAACTGAACACTCTCCTTTATAATTATATATGTCATGGGTAAAATGCACAGAAACAGAGCAAAATGGGGGAGATCCTGATTTTAAAAAGATAAATATGTTATTTAAAAGTCATTTTGCATCTTTTAGAGATACAAATACTTATTATGCACTCACCAAAATTATCAATTGATGAAAAATATAGACGAGTATTTTAATGTTATTCACAAATATCTTAGTATTAATTAAATAACATGTAATAAAATTGTTTTCTATATAAAAATGGAAAACAAAATTAAAGAAGATGGATGATATTTAAGAAAGACAGCACATGTGTCAATTCCTGCATTTTGTGATTATAAGCTATATATTTATATCAACATATCTGAAACTTTATTTACATATTTCTATCTATCAATGAATGAATACAGATATACATTGACAGGCATATGTTTTTCACATTTTCTTTAAATCTCAGTTAGTTATATGACTTTGAATCATAAATTTCCATGGTTTGAACACTACATGAAAATTACTTAAAGTTTAATTTTTATAATGTTTGCCTAATACTAAAGTAGGTTTTTAAAAAAATTTTGGTACTTCAATGTTGTGAAAAACTGTCCTTAGTGATGTTAAACAATTGTACTTTCTACATGCCTATATCAGATTAATTGTATCAGGGGCAGTTACTTTTGGATCATGTGTAAGATTTTTATCCATATGCATTTAAGTTATTGATTTTAAAATCAGATCAGATCAGTCGCTCAGTCGTGTCCGACTCTTTGCGACCCCATGAATCGCAGCATGCCAGGCCTCCCTGTCCATCACCAACTCCCGGAGTTCACTGAGACTCACGTCCATCGAGTCAGTGATGCCATCCAGCCATCTCATCCTCTGTCGTCCCCTTCTCCTCTTGCCCCCAATCCCTCCCAGCATCAGAGTCATTTCCAATGAGTCAACTCTTCGCATGAGGTGAACAAAGTACTGGAGTTTCAGCTTTAGCATCAGTCCTTCCAAAGAAATCCCAGGGCTGATCTCCTTCAGAATGGACTGGTTGGATCTCCTTGCAGTCCAAGGGACTCTCAAGAGTCTTCTCCAACACAGCAGTTCAAAAGCATCAATTCTTCAGCGCTCAGCCTTCTTCACAGTCCAACTCTCACATCCATACATGACCACAGGAAAAACCATAGCCTTGACTAGACAAACCTTTGTTGGCAATGTCTCTGCTTTTGAATATGCTATCTAGGTTGGTCATAACTTTCCTTCCAAGAGTGCTGGGGCTGCTACTGCTGCTGCTAAGTCGCTTCAGTCATGTCCAACTCTGTGCGACCCCATAGCCGGCAGCCCACCAGGCTCCCCTGTCCCTGGGATTCTCCAGACAAGAACACTGGAGTGGGTTGCCATTTCCTTCTCCAATGCATGAAAGTGAAAAGTGAAAGTGAAGTCGCTCAGTGTCCGACCCTCAGCGACCTCATGGACTGCAGCCTACCAGGCTCCTCCATCCATGGGATTTTCCAAGGAGTAAGCGTCTTTTAATTTCATGGCTGCAGTCACCATCTGCAGTGATTTTGGAGCACAGAAAAATAAGTCTGACACTGTTTCCACTGTTTCCCCATCTATTTCCCATGAAGTGATGGGACCAGATGCCATGATGTTCATTTTCTGAATGTTGAGCTTGAAGTCAACTTTTTCACTCTGATCTTTTCACTTTCATCAAGAGGCTTTTTAGTTCCTCTTCACTTTCTGCCATAAGGGTGGTGTCATCTGCATATCAGAAGCTATTGATATTTCTCCTGGCAATCTTGATTCCAGCTTGTGTTTCTTCCAGTCCAGCATTTCTCATGATGTACTCTGCATAGAAGTTAAATAAGCAGGGTGACAATATACAGCCTTGACGTATTCCTTTTCCTATTTGGAACCAGTCTGTTGTGCCACGTCCAGTTCTAACTGATGCTTCCTGACCTGCATACAGATTTCTCAAGAGGCAGATCAGGTGGTCTGGTATTCCCATCTCTTTCAGAATTTTCCAAAGTTTATTATGATCCACACAGTCAAAGGCTTTAGCATAGTCAATAAAGCAGAAATCGATGTTTTTCTGGAACTCTCTTGCTTTTTCCATGATCCAGCGGATGTTGATCTCTAATTTCTCTGCCTTTTCTAAAACCAGCTTGAACATCTGGAAATTCACAGTTCACATATTGCTAAAGCCTGGCTTGGAGAATTTTGAGCATTACTTTACTAGTGTGTGAGATGAATGCAATTGTGTGGTAGTTTGAGCATTCTTTGGCATTGCCTTTCTTTGGGATTGGAATGAAAACTGACCTTTTCCAGTTCTGTGGCCTCTGCTGACATTTCCAAATGTGTTGGCATATTGAGTGCAGCACTTTCACAGCATCATCTTTCAAGATTTGGAATAGCTCAACTGGAATTCCATCACCTCCACTAGCTTTATTTGTAGTGATGCTTTCTAAGGCCCACTTGACTTCACATTCTGGGATGTCTGGCTCTAGATGAGTGATCACACCATCGTGATTATCTGGGTCATGAAAATCTTTTTCATACAGTTCTTCTGTGTATTCTTGCCATCTCTTCTTAATATCTTCTGCTTCTGTTAGGTCCATACAATTTCCGTCCTTTATTGAGCCCATCTTTGCATGAAATGTTCCTTTGGTATCTCTGATTTTCTTGAAGAGATCTCTAGTCTTTCCCATTCTGTTGATTTCCTCTATTTCTTTGCAATGATTGCTGAAGAAGGCTTTCTTATCTCTTCTTGCTATTCTTTGGAATTCTGCATTCAGATGCTTATATCTTTCCTTTTCTCCTTTGCTTTTCGCTTCTCTTCACAGCTATTTGTAAGGCCTCCCCAGACAGCCATTTTGCTTTTTTGCATTTCTTTTCCATGGGGATGGTCTTGATCCCTGTCTCCTGTACAATGTCACAAACCTCATTCCATAGTTCGTCAGTCACTCTATCGTTCAGATTTAGGCCCTTAATTCTATTTCTCACTTCCACTGTATAATCATAAGGGATTTGATATAGGTCACACCTGAATGGTCTAGTGGTTTTCCCGACTTTCTTCAATTTCAGTCTGAATTTGGCAATAAGGAGTTCATGGTCTGAGCCACAGTCAGCTCCTGGTCTTGTTTTTGCTGACTGTATAGAGCTTCTCCATTTTTGGCTGCAAAGAATATAATCAATCTGATTTCGGTGTTGTCCATCTGGTGATGTCCATGTGTAGAGTCTTCTCTTGTGTTGTTGGAAGAGGGTGTTTGCTATGACCAGTGCATTTTCTTGGCAAAACTCTATTAGTATTTGCCCTGCTTCATTCCATATTCCAAGGCCAAATTTGCCTGTTACTTCAGGTGTTTCTTGACTTCCTACGTTTGCATTCCAGTCCCCTATAATGAAAAGGACATCTTATTTGGGTGTTAGTTCTAAAAGGTCTTGTAGGTCTTCATAGAACCATTCAACTTCAGCTTCTTCAGCGTTACTGTTTGGGGCATAGACTTGGATTACTGTGATATTGAAAGGTTTGCCTTGGAAACGAACAGAGATCATTCTGTCGTTTTTGAGATTGTATCCAAGTACTGCATTTTGGACTCTTTTGTTGACCATGATGGCTACTCCATTTCTTCTGAGGGATTCCTGCCCACAGTAGTAGATATAATGGTCATCTGAGTTAAATTCACCCATTCCAGTCCATTCCAGTTCGCTGATTCCTAGAATGTCGACATTCACTCTTGCCATCTCTTGTTTGACCACTTCCAATTTGCCTTGATTCATGGACCTGACATTCCAGGTTCCTATGCAATATTGCTCTTTACAGCATCGGGCCTTGCTTCTATCACCAGTCACATCCACAGCTGGGTATTCTTTTTGCTTTGGCTCCATCCCTTCATTCTTTCTGGAGTTATTTCTCCACTTATCTCCAATCATCTCTGCCTGGATGAATCTCTAACCCTAACCCTAAACCTAAACCTAATTTTTTATGGCAGTGTTTTATTCATTGACTTCCAGTGTTTTATTCATTGAATTAACTTATGCAACTAAAATTCGAGTGGTTTATGAAAGACTCCCTTAAATAACATTGTCTGCAATGATTTTTCAAGAATATGATTTTGTTCACAATACCAAATTCAAAATGTAGAGAGAGTAAAGACTTAGACAAAAGTGATATTTAGATGCTATTGAAGTCTCTTTATACAAAAGAAAGAACATTAGTAGCCCCTTTTCCCTTTCCTATGCATTTGTTAATTGCCAAAGTTGGAATCCATGAGCCTGAAATTGCCATATTTTGAGTGAAAATTAAGATCCTATAATTATAATATGCATTTTTCAATCTCCTGAAAAATTTTCTGTTTAAAAGAGATTGGTCTCCTAGGGGCATTTGGTTTAGATTAGGACTGTATATGTGGAATCTTCTCACAGGGAAATTTAATAGTGTGCATGGCATGCTAAATATGGTAATTTGAGGGGTTTTGATTATCATGTTAATGAATATTTGTGCTGATTACATAAATATTTGATTTTCTAAAACACAATAAGAAAAATGTACTAGTTTGTGAAAACTAGTATAGCTTTCTTCTCTCACTTAAACAAGTTCCATCAGAATAGTGCAAATGATTCAGTTCAGTCCAGTCACTCAGTGGTGTCCGACTCTTTTGAACCCCATGCACTGCAGCATGCCATGCTTCCCTGTCCATCATCAACTCCTGGAGTTTACTCAAACTCATGTCCATAATGTTGGTGATGTCATCCATCCATCTCATCCTCTGTCATCCCCTTCTCCCACCTTCAATCTTTGCCAGCATCAGGGTCTTTTCCAGTGAGTCAGTTCTTCATATCAGGTGGCCAAAGTATTGGAGTGTCAGCTTCAGCATCAGTCCTTCCAATGGACATTCAGGACTGATTTCCTTTAGGATGGACTGGTTGGATCTCCTTGCAGCCCAAGGGACTCTCAAGAGTCTTCTCCAACACCACAGTTCAAAAGCATCAATTCTTTGGCATTCAGTTTTCTTTATAGTCCACCTCTCACATCCATACATGACCACTGGAAAAACCATAGCTTTGACAAGACAGACCTTTGTTGGCAAATTAATGTTTCTGCTTTTTAATATTCTGTCTAGGTTGGTCATAGCTTTTCTTTTAAGGAGCATGCAAATGATTAAAGATCCTATAAAGTTTGTCCCAATTTTAAAAATGAGATTTCTGCTGGAAATATGGTATCTTGTATTAATTTTATATTGCTGCTATAACAAATGACCATGAATTTAGTGGCTTAAAACAACACAATTATATGTTACAGTGCTATATGTCATAAGTCTGATAAAGGTCTCATTGGACTAAAACTGAAGTGTTACTAGGCTCTGGATAAGAATCCATTTCCTTGTCTTTTTCCATTTCTAGAGGCTGTATGCATTTCTTGCAGAGAAGGCAATGGCAACCCACTCCAGTACTCTTGCCTGGAAAATCCTATGGACAGAGGAGCCTGGTAGACAGCAGTCCATGGGGTCACAGAGAGTTGGACACGACTGAAGCGACTTAGCAGCAGCAGGAGCAACATGCATTTCTTGGCTTGTAGCTCCCTTCCTCCATCTTTAAGGCCAATAAAGTTGAATCTCTAATTTTTCTTTCTTTGGTCCCATCTTTTTCTGACTACACCCAAGAAAGTTCCCTGCTTTAAAGGACTCATATGATTAGAGTTCACCCAGATAATCCAGGATAATCTTTATCTCAAGGTGCTTAACCTTTATTGCATGTGCAAAGTCTCTTTTACCATTTAAAGTAATGCAGTCAAGTTCTGGTTTCAGGGACTAGAATATCCACATCTTGGTGGGGAGGGTAGGGGATTGGGGGTTATGTGTGTGTGTGTGTGTGTGTGTGTGCTATAGAGGATGATGTAGAATTTAACAAAGATACTTGCCTAATATGAATTAAATAAAAGAAGCTAATTCCCTACAATATTTTTAAACTCTTACTCTTACTGCTTCCAACTTTTGATTATAACTATAGGATAATGGTGGTGGTGGTTTAGTTGCTAACTCGTGTCTGACTCTTGCGACCCCATGGAATGTAGCCCACCAGCCTCCTCTATCCATGGGATTTTCCAAGCAAGAATACTTGAGTGGATTGCCATTATATCATCTAAATTTTTTACCTCTTAAGTTATTTTCATTTTTTACTGAACTCATTCATTTAATACAATTTAATTTCAATAACATTAATGACTATAAACACCAAAACCTTATTTGGTTTTATAAATGAAGCACCATAAATATAAATAACCTATTGTTCTTGAAAGGATTTTTTCTTCTTAATTGAAAACAAATGGAACCTAAGTTAAACTAAATGAGTGTTTAATCTTTCATTCCAACACAAAGGTTATTACTTAGTGCAAGTGTGTACATGGTTATAAACAGAAGAAACAAGCAGTTGATTACTTTAACTTTGGAAAAGTCTAAGCTTAACAATTTGAAATGTCAATATGAAGAAATACAGGATTGTATTTTAAGCAGTTCAGAATATTTTTAAATGAATTTCTCAGTTTCTGCTTATGACTGTGGGTTTAGTAAAGAGTGAGCATATCTTCTTGTGAAGGGCTATTTATCTGATGTTTTCCTAAGTGTTTTTCTAAGAACATAGAATGAAACCAAGTAACAAAAAGGATTTAGCAAACTCTTGTCAAGGACAGTATGTTTAAGCTGTAATTCTTTTAAAATCTAGCTTATTATTTGCTGTGGCAAATTTCAGAAGCTATTAACTCATTTTTTTTTAACTTTACAATATTGTATTGGTTTTGCAATATATCAAAATGAATCTGCCACAGGTATACATGTGTTCCCCATCCTGAACCTTCCTCCCTCCTCCCTCCCCATACCATCCCTCTGGGTCGTCCCAGTGCACCAGCCCCAAGCTTCCAGTATCGTGCATTGAACCTGGACTGGCGACTCGTTTCGTATATGATATTATACATATTTCAATGCCATTCTCCCAATTCATCCCACCCTCTCCCTCTCCCACAGAGTCCACAAGACTGTTCTATGCATCAGTGTCTCTTTTGCTGTCTCATATACAGGGTTATTGTTACCATCTTTCTAAATTCCATATATATGCGTTAGTATACTGTATTGGTATTTTTCTTTCTGGCTTTTTCTATTATAACTTCATTTTCCTCTAACAAGATACATTTATTTCATGAACCACGATATTGACAAATGGTTAAAAATTAACCAAATCCAAGCTATTCACTTAGATTCAAATTTAAAATGTATTAATGAAGACTGCAATATGTATTTCATTCCTGCTCAATGAGTGTATATACATTTCAGGCTCTTATAAGCATGAAGTAGAGATGACTCATCTTTGGCTGCATGATATATACAAAGATCTGAGGTATCTTTCACATTTGCAACTTGGGTTCAATCAGACAGATCAAAGGAGATGCTTTGAATTTGCCTCAGGACCATCTCCTTAGGACTCTGTGCAACCACCTATTGCTATACTACTTTCTCCAACATGCTGGGAGTTTTCCACCTTCCAGAGCCCCAGTGATCCTAGGTTCCCTCTCTTCTCAGATCCCCCCGCCCATCAGTGTATTCTCCATCCTGAGAATCTGTGTTCCAGTAGTTGCTTGTTTTTGTTATTTTTTTTTATTGAGGTATATTGGTTTATAACATTATATAAGTTTCATGTGTACAACATTAATTTCTACTTCTGTATACAACATGCTCACCAGCAAAAAGTTAGTTTCCATCTTTCACCATACAGTTCTTCTGCTTTATCTATTCTTCCCTCCATACCCACCTCTTCCTTTCTGGTAACTACTACTTTGTACTCTGCACTTACATGCTTCCTTTTGTTTGGTTTGTTCACTTATTTTTTCTGTTTTTTTATAGCCTACATATGAGTGAAATCATATGGTATTTGTCTTTTCCCATATGGCTTATTTTACTTAGCATAATGCCCTCAACGGAAAAGGCAATGGCACCCCACTCCAGTACTCTTGCCTGGAAAATCCCATGGACGGAGGAGCCTGGTGGGCTACAGTCCATGGGGTCGCTAGAGTCTGACACGACTAAGCGACTTCACTTTCACTTTCCACTTTCATGCATTGGAGGAGGAAATGGCAACCCACTCCAGTGTTCTTGCCTGGAGAATCCCAGGGATGGGGGAGCCTGGTGGGCCACCGTCTATGGGGTCGTACAGAGTCGGACACGACTGAAGCGACTTAGCAGCAGAAGCAATGCCCTCAAGGCCCATCCAAGTTGTCCCAAATGGTAAGACTGTATCCTTTATATGGAATATGGATTTTTATGGAATATGGGTGACTAATATTCCATTGTGCATATTATTTTATATATATATTTATATATTTATATATTCATTATTTATATATTTATTTATATTTTATTTTATATATTTATATATTTATTATATATGTATATTATATTTATATATTTATATTTAATTTTTATATATATATATATATATATATACACACACACACACACACACACACACACAAATGGAGCTTCCCAGGTGGCACAGTGGTAAAGAATTCACCTGCCAATGCAAGAGACATAGGTTCAATCCCTGGGTGGGGAAGATCCCCTGAAGGAGGAAATGGCAACCCACTCCAGTATACTTGCCTGGAAAATTCCATGGACAGAGGAGCCTGGTGGGCTACAGTCAGACATAACTGAGTGACAGAGCACACATATATACATACACACCACATCTTCTTTATTTATGTGTCTATTGATAGACACTTAGGTTGCTTTCATATCTTGACTATTGTAAACAATGCTGCTATGAGCACTGGAGTGTATGTACCTTATAAGGTATTGCTACAGAGAATCAGTAAAATAATATGATTAATAAACTGTGATCAAATCCAAGTACCCCAAAATGTTACAAACAATAGTCCAAGTTTACATCACAGAGAAAATTGCAGAGTTGCTCTGAGAAACGCTTTCTCTTAAGGGTGCTTTTATTTTGTTAGTCTCATTTTCTGAATAATCTATCCAATTCCAATGAAGAAATGAGGTTTTTTCACCACTCTTAGAAGCACTTTGCATTGATCTGACTCCAGCTGGAGTTTACTTCTGAGTGTTTCATTTGAGCAAATTGGAGCACATGCAGAAAAGATGGAGTAGGAATAGGAAAAGTTAGCAAACAAAGAAATATAATAAAGTTGTAGGAGGTTGAAAAGGAGATTACTGGAGATGTAATAGCTGCTTTCAAACATTTTAAGAGCTGTCATTTAGGAAAAGGATTATTAGAGTTGTTCCATACAGTGATACAAGTTGAAAATTTCAGAAAAGCAGTTTTCTAACTAAAATAAAATGGTTAAAGTGAAGTCGCTCAGTCGTGTCCAACTCTTTGTGACCTCATGGACTGTAGCCTACAAGGCTTCTCTGTCCATGGGATTTTCCAGGCAAGAATACTGGAGTGGGTTGCCATTTCCTTCTCCAGGGGATCTTCCTGACCCAGGGATCAAACCCAGGTCTCCCGCATTGCAAGCAGACACTTTACCCTCTGAGCCACCAGGGAAGTGAGAGGTGGAGCTTTTCTACAATTAGAGCTGACTTAAATGGAGGAATCATTGTTACAAATACTTTGGCCACCTGATGCAAAAAGCTGCTCATTGGAAAAGTCTCTGATGCTTGGAAAGATTGATGGCAGGAGGAGAAGTGGGCTACAAAGGATGAGATAGTGAGATGGCATCACTAACTAAATGGATGTGAGTTTGAGCAAACTCCAGGAGATAGTGAAAGACAGGAAAGCTTGGTGTGTTGCAGTCCATGGATCACAGAAAGTTGGACAGGACTTAGCGACAAAACAACAAAAGTTACAAAATATTAAATGTTCTAAGCAAATTCCCAAATCATCTATTAAAATATCAAAGAGGGGATTTTTACACTGAGTAAAAACTGGAGTAGATGAGCTCAGGCCACTTTGAATTCTAAGATTCTATTTCAGTTCAGTTCAGTTGCTCAGTCATGTCTGACTCTTTGCAGCCCTATGAATTGCAGCACGCCAGGCCTCCCTGTCCATCACCATCTCCTGGAGTTCATTCAAACTCATGTCCATCGAGTCAGTGATGCCATCCAGCCATCTCATCCTCTGTTGTCCCCTTCTCCTCCTACTCCCAATCGCTCCCAGCATCACAGTCTTTTCCAATAAGTCAACTCGTCACGTGAGGTGGCCAAAGTACTGGAGTTTCAACTTTAGCATCATTCCTTCCAATGTACACCCAGGGCTAATCTCCTTTAGAATGAACTGGTTGGATCTCCTTGCAGTCCAATGGACTCTCAAGAGTCTTCTCCAACACCACAGTTCAAAAGCATCAATTCTTCGGCATTCAGCTTTCTTCACAGTTCAACTCTCACATCCATACATGACCATTGGAAAAACCATAGCCTTGACTAGATGGACCTTTGTTGGCAAAGCAATGTCTCTATTTAGTTTTTCCATAAAACTTCTCATGAGAATATTTAAATGGTTTTGTGTTGATACTCATTTATTTCATCAAAGTTGGCTGAGGTACTATTTACTTGATGGAAGCAGAGAATGGAGAAGTACACAATTATACTTCTAGCTTGGCTCACTACACAAATTCTTTATATATTGTAATAAAATCTTTGAATTTGTGATTCAAGGAAAACAAGTATACACAGGCAGTCAGTTAGGGATTTGGGAAGCTTATGCTTAGAATTCAAATTCGATTCTTTTGCAGATTTCTAGAGTAGATAATTAATTTTGACAAAGAAGAACAAAGTTAGAAAATTTGTACTACCTAATTACAAATATGACTATAAATTCACAACAAGCAACATAGCGTACAATTAAAATAAGGATAGATGTATAATACGTCAATAGAATAAATCTAGAATTTAGCACACATACATGTGTATTTATATATATACCAAATTTATTTTTTTATGAAAATGCCAAAGTAATTCAATGAAGAAGATAGTCTAAGTGGTGCTTAAACAAATGGGAATTTGTACAGTGAAAAAACAAAAACACTTTATCCTTTACTTCACATCATAAACAGAAATTAACTTGAAATGGAACATAAACCTAAATTCATGAGTCACAACTATAAAACCAACTAGGAGAAAGTATAGGATAAAATTTTGTGGCCTATTAAGCAAAGGTTTCCTAGATAGAACACAAAATGCACAAACCATAAAAGAAAAAAGATGATAAATTGAACTTCATTAAAACTAAAATATTCTCTTTATAAAACACTTCTAAGAAAATGAAAAGATAAACCGTAGACTGGAAGCAATATTTGCAAAACACTTATATGATAAAAAGGTTGTATTTAGAATATATAAAGCACTTTTACAAGTCAACAATAAAAGACAAACAACACAATTAAATAAAGGATGAAAAATCTAAAAGGACACGTTATAACAGAAACTACACTGTTAGCAAATAAGTTCATGAAATGTGCTCAAAATCATTAATTCTTAAGGAAATGCAAACTGAAACCACAATAGGTTTGCACTCTATACCTACTGAAGGGCAATACATACACACACACACACACACACACATTCATACACATACACATAATCTGTTAATCAAGTGCTAGAAAGAATTCAGAGAAGAGTTCTTGTATATTAGAGAGGATGCAAAATGATAAAGCCCCTTGAAAAATATTATGAAGCATTGATAGTTATCTAGTTAAACACACAGTTACAAAAAGACCTACTAAAAATATATATTAAATATATATATATATATTTTACCCATGAAATATAAAAATATATCTACACAAAGACTCTTAGGTGAATAATGTTTACAGCAAGTTTATTTACACTTGTCAGTGGCTAAAACAATTCAAATGTCCATTACCCAGGGGATAAATAAACATACAGTGATTTTTCCATGCAACTGAAATACTACTGGTAAGTAAAAATAAATGATCTATTGATACTTGCACCAGCATAATTGAATTTCAAAAATTTTCTGCTAAGTGAAAGAAGACAAACAAATAAGCTGTATAGTGATTCTGTTTATATGTCATACAGGAAAAGCCAAAATAAAGGAACAAAAAGTCAAATAATCCTTGAGGTGGGTGAAGGAAAAGGAAACAGGAAATTGACTTCAATGGACATGAAAATAATTTTTGGATTAATAGACACATTCTCCATGTTGATTGTGATGGTGTTTCCATAACTATGTATGTCTCAAAGTTCATTGACTTATGCTCTAAACTTTAATTATAATAATTTACTGTATGCAAATTATACCTCAATCTCAATATTTGTCTTTAAAAAAGAAAGCATATAGAAGATTTATTCTATCTATACAAAACAATAATTTACAGAAATATTATTATAAGTAATGATAGGCTAGAAGCAATAGAATAATATCTTCAAGTACTGAGGGGAAATACCTATTAACCTATCATTTTAATAACCACTTAAGCTATTATTTAAGAATGGGGGTAAAATGTGAACATTATTAGATAAATATTCATGCTCAGTTACTGAGTCATGTCCTACTCTTTGCAAGCCTCTGGACTGCTGTCTACCAGGCTCCTCTATGGGATTTTTCAAGCAAAAATATTGGCGTGGGTTGCCGTTTCCTTCTCCAGGGTATCTTTCCTACCTAGAGATCAAAACCACATCTTCTGTGCCTCCTGCATTGTAGGCAGATTTTTTACTGCTGAGCCATGCAGGAAACCCCACTAGATAAATATAAAAGACTACAAATAAAACCCCAATCAAAGAACTAATAAGGAATGTGTCTCAGTGAGAAGAAAATTAAAACCAAAAGAAAGGAGTCTTTTTCAAGAGATGCATAAACAAAACACAGAAAGTGATAACAGAAAGGAAGAAATGATATTAATGTCATACTGAGTAGAACTGTGAAGTAAATTTTAAATAAAGAGAAATATTATAAATTGATGTGACATAATTTCTGATAAAAAATACACTGTAAGAGTGCATTATCTATTGCTGCATGATAAAGTTATCACAAATTTAGAAGCCTAAAACAGTATAATTTTTATCTCACAGCTTCTGTGGGTCAGGAGTCTGTGCATGGATTAACCGAGTCCTCTGTTTCCCAGTCTCAAAAAGGCATAATCAAGGTGCTGACCAGGACTGGTTCCTCATCTGTAAGCTCACCTAATATGACATTCTTTTCCAAGCTCATGTGGATGTTGTCAGATTGAGGGCCTCACATTCTTGCTGGTGTTGCTCCAGAAAGACCCTCCATCAGTGGCTGTAGGAGCTTTCTTAAAGGTTGCTTGCTTCTTCTAAACCAGCAATGATGTGTATCACATTAAAATATGGGCATTATAGTTTTATATAACATAACCAAGTACAGTCACATACATCCCATCATCTTTGACATTTCCCAAGAGATAGATGTAAGACACTGATTCCACACACCCTGCAGAGAACATTTGAATACCTGAAGAGAAGGATCACGTGGACCACCTTAGTGTCTGTTTGCAACAAGGAGAGTAAAGATACTATAAACAAGTTGATATAGCTAAATAAACATTGAATAATTTGGGCAGTTTAAGTACAAAAAATAACACAATATTAAAAATGGTATATAATGATCCATGATATATGCAAATGATTAGATAATGAATGATTAAAAGGAGATAGCAGAGGGCTAACATGTAAAGATTCCCATATTTTTTCAGGAGTAAAAGGATATGCTGATTTATGAAAGTATAACAAAAAATAGCTGAGTAAAGAAGAAAACTGAAAGGCAAGGGAGAAAGGGAAATTATACTCAACTGAATGCAGAGTTCCAGAGAATAGCAAAGAGATATAAGAAGGCCTTCTTAAATAAATAACGCAAAAAAAACAGAGGTGGGGGAGGGAATGGGAAAGACTAGAGTTCTCTGCAAGAAAATTGGAGATATCAAGGGAATATTTCATACAAAGATGAGTATGATAAAGGATAGAAAGAATAAGTACTGAACAGAAAAAAAGAGATTAAGAAGAGGTGGCAAGAATACACAGAAGAATTATATATATAAAAAGAAAAAAGGTCTTAACCACCATGGTGTGGTCATTCACCTAGAGCCAGACATCCTGGAGTATGAAGTCAAGTGGGCTTTAAGAAACATTGCTATTAACAAAGCTAGTGGAGGTAACAATTCCAGCTGAGCTATTCAAAATCCTAAAAGATGGTGCTATTAAAGTGCTGCACTCAATATATTAGCAAATTTGGAAAACTCAGTAATGGCCACAGAACAGGAAAATGTCAGTTTTCATTCCAAACCCAAAGAAGGGCAATGCCAAAGAATGTTCAAACTACTGTACAATTGTATTCATTTCACATGCTAAACAAAGTTATGCTCAAAATCCTTCAAGCTAGGCTTTAGCAGTATGTGAGCTGAAAACTTTCAGATGTACAAGCTGGGTTAAGAAAAGGCAGAGGAATCAGAGATCAAATCACTAACATTGGCTGGATCATGGAGAAATCAAGGGAATTCCAGAAAATCATTGACTTCTGCTTAACTGACTACACTAAAGTTTTGACTGTGTGAATAACAACAAACTGTGGAAAATTCTTTAAGAGATGGGAGTACTAGACCACCTTACCTGTCTCCTGAGAAACCTGTATGTGGGTCAAGAAGAAACAGAATCGAACATGGAACAACTGTCAAGTTCAAAATTGAGAAGGAAGTATGACAATGTTGCATTTTGTTACCCTGGTTATTTAACATATGCAAAGTACATCATACAAAGTGCTGAGCTGGATGAGTGACAAACTGGAGTTAAGATTGCTGGGAGAAATAACCTCAGATATTCAGATTATACCACTCTAATGGCAAAAGTGAAGCAGAACTAAAGAGCGTCTTGAATGAGAGTGAAAGAGAAGAGTCAAAAGGCTGGCTTAAAACTCAACATTCAAAACACTAAGATCACGACATCTAGTCCCATCATTTCATGGCAAGTCAAAGGAGAAAAAGTGGAATCTGACAGATTTTATTTTCTCGGGCTCCAAAATCTTGCTCCTTGGAAAGAAACCTAAGACAAATCTAGACAGTATATTCAAAAGTGGAGATATCACTATGCTGACAAAGGTCCGTCTAGTCAAAGCTATGGTTTTTTCCAGTAGTCATGTATGAATGTGAGAATGGGAACATGAGGAACATGAAGAGCACTGAAGAATTGATGGTTTTGAGCTGTGGTGCTAGAGCAGACCCTTGAGAGTCCCTTGGACAGCAAGGGATATCAAACCAGTCAATCCTAAAGGAAATCAATTCTAAATATTCATTGGAAGGACTGATGCTGAAGCTGAAGCTCCAATATTTTCGCCACCTGATGCACAGAGCCAAGTCACTGGAAAAGATCCTGATGCTAGGAAAGATTGAAAGCAAAAGGAGAAAGGGGGTGGTAGAGTATGAGATGATTAGATAGCATCACTGGCTCAATGGACATGAATCTGAACAAATTCCAGGACATGGAGGACAGAAGAGCCTGGCATGCTGCAGTCCGTGGGGTTGCAAAGTGTTGGACAAGGCTTATTTACTCAACAACAACAAAACAGAGAAGAAAATAATATACAACTTCAAAATCATTAGAGAAAAAAATGTATTAAAGTAATTTATTTCTGATCCATGGGCAGAATTAAAATTAAAATCAGATATTTTATTGTAATAGGTTAATAGTAAAGTGTGTATAGTGGAATTTGGAAAAGCATATTAAAAATGCTTCTACTGACTTTTAAAAATTGCAGAATTTTAACATAGAAAAAATGACTACCCATAAAATTGCTTCCTTTATATTGCAAAAAAAGAATATCAGAGTCTATAGAAGTACGATTAGCTTGAGGTCACCATAACTCATAATAATTTTATTTTTTTCAAATAATTTATCCCATTTTTTGCTTTAAAAGAACAGTGTTTTATAAGAGCATATATTTCTTACTTTAAAATGCTTTTCATTTTCCACAAATTATTTTTCATTGCCAATTTGGTTTACTGTTTACATTATAAATTACATTTCTAATTTAGTTAAAGAATATTCCTTCTATTTTGCTTATCTGTGATTGCTGCCACAAAGTATATTATCATCAAACTGTGGAAATAAACTTCGTAGCAAATGATATATTCTCAATGCTTTCAACGTGGATAGCACTTGAAGTATACCTCATTCCCAATGAAGATAAAGTACAAAGGGATAAAAAACATATATATATGATTTATGAGGGCTGTGTTGTGTAGAATACTCCAACCACTGATTTGGAAAACACACATATCAATATACTGTTACGAGTGCAGATTTAAGATTTATTAGAAACAGTCACATATTACCCAGTTACCATATTTCCAAAGATATTGAAATGCTTATCACAAATTTTGCAATTAGCTACTAAAACACACACACAACAATAACAACAAAACTTCTAGGAATAATTAGACCAGCAAATCCCTTTTTGTTTTTAAAATACTTGTTAATAGGTTCAGTTCAGTTCAGTAGCTCAGTCGTGTCAGACTCTTTGCAATCCCATGTTAATGAGTTGCTCAAGTTTAAACCAATACAATATTGTAAAGTAAAAAAAAATAATAATAATAATATATATAAAAATAATAATAATAATTTAGCACAGTAGTAAATGTGAATGTGATGAAAACTGAGGTCCTCCAGTAGTTCTGTTCAGCTGTCTCAGTGCAGCTGTGATCATGATGAGCTGTAACACTATTCATTAAACCTTGTGGTGATAAACTTCAAAAAAAAAAAATCTTTTAACATAGTGTATGTTGATTCCACCTCACCCTCTTTGGAGTAAGTAATGCTGCTTATCTTCATTACCAAAATTAAAAAAAAAAAAAATTTAAAGTTGCCTGTAAAATTTTAAGTTCTCCTCAAAGTCCTAAGTGACATGTAACCAAGAAAACTTTGGAAAATTTGATTTGACATGTATCTACATAAAATAAGGAATTAGATTTAAAGTGCAGGTGCTTAAGAAAAGGCTATTTCTGACGTAAGGGTA
Source organism: Bubalus kerabau (assembly GCF_029407905.1). NCBI lineage: Eukaryota > Metazoa > Chordata > Mammalia > Artiodactyla > Bovidae > Bubalus > Bubalus kerabau. The sequence goes on from NC_073626.1 coordinate 137,165,463, forward strand.
ATACATAGGGAGGAATAAGAAACAACTCAATTTGTATAACTAAGCTGCACAATCCTTACATATTATGGGCAATATTTAATGTCATTCCATTTTCAAGCAAATGACACCAAAATAGTTGAAATAGTTGGACCTTAGAGAAGTTTCATTTATTTTTGTGTCAATACAAAAAACTTAATTGTTTTTTATTGTCTTCGAGTGTATGTCTGGTATTTGTAATATATAATACATTAATAGCTTAATTAACGATTAGGAATATACAATTTTATAGCAAAATCAGTAAACATCTATCACTGTAACATATTATTGATAAGATATTATTAATATCATATACATTTATGTTATTGGCTAATATTTTAATGGGCTTTTCCTCCAGCAACCTGTGGCCTTCTGATATCACTACTATACTTATTAGTTGGAAAATAGTAGGAGGTAAGCTGTTCATAACACATGCTGCTAAGTCGCTTCAGTCGTGTCCGACTCTGTGCGACCCCATAGACGGCAGCCCACCAGGCTCCTCTGTCCCTGGGATTCTCCAGGCAAGAACACTGGCGTGGGTTGCCATTTCCTTCTCCAATGCATGAAAGTGAAAAGTGAAAGTGAAGTTGCTCAGTCGTGTCCAACTCCTAGCGACCTCATGGACTGTAGCCCACCAGGCTCCTCTGTCCATGGGATTTCCCAGGCAAGAGTACTGGAGTGGGGTGCCACAAGGACAGACCCTATTTCCAGGGCCAAATCATACTTACAAAGATACTATAACATTAGCAAAATCAATACTTTACATTTTATGGAAACTTACTCTGTAAATGATTCTTACACACATACTTTATTCCTAATCTTCTCTTCTTCTCTATTTTTAGTAATACTATATATGTTGCTATTTTGTCAAAGGGATTTTTGGAAGACTCTAGTGGCAATGGACTCCTTAGGGATGATTATTCATTTTACTTTCTTTTCTGATTTTCCTCATCTAATTAGAAATGAAGTTATCTATATTTAAATATGTATGTATGAACAAATTACTATCCATACTTTATACTATGTTATTTGTGTTAAGCTGAAAAACAGACTGCTTAAGGACAGAGCATGGCTACAAGCTAACTAGGAATGCTGTTTAGCTAACTAAACAACATCTTGAGCATGAGGAATGCCTGATACCATAGTCAGACAGAGGACTGGAGCTCTTCGCTCTCTTCCTGCAAGTCCAGACTGGATCATTGCCTCTTCAATTGCCTCTGCATGACAGTGTGACAGCAAAGCCATCCCAGCATGTCGTGACTGGTGTTTAATTTCAGCAATTCACTAGAGCCAGTACTGGAATAAACTGTGGGTTACAACAGGTCCAGTGTAACCATCCCACCCCATTTCCTCTTTGTTCCTTCATACCTTGAATGTAAGACAAATAAAAAACAAGGGAGGAAAGATCTCAAAGGGAGTAGGTAGAAGGAAGAGAAATAGAATGTCCCTGAAGGGCAGAATTGTTGCTTACAGGGCAACAAAGAAGGGTGGTAAAGCCCAGTTATAGTGCTCTTGGCTCTCTGCCTACAGTGACAGCATCTGTCAGGCCCTGGGCTTTGTCCCAATATGCAACACCTAGTGCCAGCCAATTGAGTTGATTCCATTAGAGGAATATATCCTCAAAGGAAAAAATAACACAGATCTAAGGATGTATATTGTCACCCTGCTTATTTAACTTATATGCAGAGTACATCATGAGAAACACGGGGCTGGAAGAAGCACAAGCTGTAATCAAGATTGCCGGGAGAAATATCAGTAACCTCAGATATGCAGATGACACCACCCTTATGGCAGAAAGTGAAGAGGAACTCAAAAGCCTCTTGATGAAAGTGAAAAGATCAGAGTGAAAAAGTTGGCTTAAAGCTCAACATCCAGAAAACCAAGATCATGGCATCTGATCCCATCACTCCATGGGAAATAGATGGGGAAACAGTGGAAACAGTGTCAGACTTTATTTTGGGGGGCTCCAAAATCACTGCAGGTGGTGATAACAACCATGAAATTAAAAGACGCTTACTCCTTGGAAGGAAAGTTATGACCAACCTAGATAGCATATTCAAAAGCAGAGACATTACTTTGCCAACACAGGTCCATCTAGTCAAGGCTATGGGTTTTCCAGTAGTCATGTATGGATGTGAGAGTTGGACTGTGAAGAAAGCTGAGCACTGAAGAACTAATGCTTTTGAACTGTGGTGTTTTAGAAGACTCTTGAGAGTCCCTTGGACTGCAAGGAGATCCAACCTGTCCATCCTAAAGGAGATCAGTCCTGGGTGTTCTTTGGAAGGACTGATGCTAAAGCTGAAACTCCAATACTTTGGCCACCTCATGCGAAGAGTTGACTCATTGGAAAAAACTCTGATGCTGGGAGGGGTTGGGGGCAGGGGGAGAAGGGGAAGACAGAGGATGAGATGGCTGGATGGCATCACCAACTCGATGGACATGAGTTTGAGTGAACTCCGGGAGTTGGTGATGGATAGGGAGGCCTGGCGTGCTGCAATTCATGGGGTAGCAAAGAGTCAGACACGACTGAGAGACTGAACTGAACTGAACTGAAGGTGCTCACTAGTGATCAAGGAAAGATAAGAAGGAGAGAGAAAGCGAAGGAAGAACTGAGACTGATGAAGGAAGAAGTGTTGGAAGAAGAAAGGTACAGAAATGCACAGGTGGTGGGAAGATAAATAAAATACAGGGACAGACTGAGAGGATGGTAGATTAATGGAGGTATAAAAAGGGAGAGACATTGACAAAGAAAAGAAAAAGTAAAAATAGAGAAATTTCATGATTGCATATAAAGTGAGAATATTACTACAATTAATTTTCTCTAATCATATCTTTCTGTTCACTAGGACCTTGGACATAAGCATATACTGTCATCAGTTATCAGTACACTTTAAAGTATTCATTTACTCTTCAGAAATTTTTAAAAGATAATTTCTACTCAGATAATTATATACTTTTATATTTAAAATGTATCATTTAATTTTAGGTAAAACCTCATTTGCTGTTGAAATTCTAAAATGTTTACACTAATGTATGATTGACTAAGTATATGTTTTTAAAAATAAATAATTTTAAATGTGAAATTAACTTTTTAAACTTCACTATTTCTGTCATTTACAGAGACTAAAAGTGCTTTTGACATTTGAAAGTTGTCAGATTGTCTTATCCTGTTTTTTAGATAGATAAATGCTACTTAGTTCATAACTATTGGAGTCTACATTTAAAGTAAGTATTTATAGCATTACACTAAACACTTTTTCTTTCTCAAGCAAAAACAAGTCTTAAGTTCTAATAGATTTTAAAATCTGACAATATTCAGTAAGAATATTACAGCAGATTGCTTTATTATTCCCTATTCCTTACCCTTTTCTGTATCCCAACCTTCTGCTCTGTCATTATTGTATACAGTTCCTCCAACTACAGGCAGAATATATTTCCTGTCCTTGTTAATTCTGGGCTTGACCATGTCACTTACTCTAGCCAATGGGATACAAGCAGAAGTGCCCATTTCAATTCTATGTCTTGGAGAAGTCATATGTTTCTGCTGATCTCTCCCACACTTCTGTCATGGCTTACATGCATTGGCTCAAGGAAAATGAGAGTCATGTAGAGGTAAATCTGGAACAACCTGAAGACAAACTATACCCACCAATCCTGGCTGATGAGGAATTCAGAGAACTTTTTTAACTGGGATGAAGATTATCCATTAAATTTCTCCTTAATTATAAGGTATTAAACCCAGTTCCCTTAAGGTAAAGAGCAAGGGAAGGGTGGTCACTATCATAACATCTGTTCAAAAGGTATTTAATGCACTAGTTATAACTAGAAATAGCATTAATAGTTCATACACAATATTTTCTTAGAATTAGAAAAATTCTCTATATTCATGGCCACTGTATTTCCCCCTTATTTCTAATTTTTTTTAATCTGTTCCTCTTTGTTTTTCTCTCTCATTTTTCCCCTTCCTTGTATTTCCCATAAAACTGTTTATTTTATTGGAATTTCTTAAGAAATAAATTTTAATTATTTATTTTACAGATTTTCTATAGTATGTTTCTTAATATTTGCTTATTTTTATTTATAAAATTTATATGCTTAACATATAAAACAATTGTATCAGGATAGTCCATGATCATTATTTCTGTTTCTAAATATCAAGTTTTAACTTAATTAATAATATGCAATTTTATTGTTTTCTTGTTTTGAGGATTTATCAACATAAAATAGTATATAATGACATTTTCATGCCATAATTAAGTGTTCAACACAATGCAGTATGTTCAGTTTTAAAAACAAGGACACAATACTAAACACATATTTGATAGAAACATTTAAATAAACTGTGGAAATTATAGCCAGCTATCTTCCATTACTAATTCTGGTGTACTTAATATTATAACTGGCTCATCTAACATAAGTATGCTTGTGTGTGTGCTAAGTTGCTTCAGTCGTGTCTGATTCTTTGTGATTCTATGGACTGAAGCCCATCAGGTTCCTCTGTCCATGGGGTTTTCAAGGCAAGAATACTAGTGGGTTGCCATACCCTCCTCCAAGGGATCTTCCCGACCCAGGGATATACCTGCATTACAGGCAGATTCTTCACTGCTGAGCCACTGGGGAAGCCCCAAACAAAAGTATAATCACATATAAAAACTATAATTCTTAAAGAGAATCTGAATCAGATATGACCTCTGTGAAGCACTAAATAGTTACAGAGGCATCTGCTTGTAATTCACATTTATTTATCTAAAATCTTAAGGTGCTGGAGATATATTTTTATATTGTAATGAAAATGTTTATTTTCAGCTTACATGGACATATTTTATATAATGGTATTGCAACTCATTCCCCACTTGTGAAACAGTGTTTGAACCAGAATAATAGCGAAGATACCTTATAACTCTAATTATAGCTACTTACTGAAGGTACCCCCAGGAGAAGGAAATGGCAACCCACTCTAGTATTCTTCCCTGGGAAATTCCATGGACATAAGGGCCTGGCAGGCTACGGTTCATGGGGTCACAATAGAATCAGACGTGACTTAGTGACTAAACATCATTGAAGTTAGTTAAAAATATATCTCTGTGAAGAAATGTGAAAGAATTGTTTGATTTCAAGTGGATTTTCTTAGCATGGGCTTTTCAATCACAAAGATAGTGGACAGGGTAAGAGAAAAGAAGCAGTATAAAGAATGAAGATGTGAACTATTTACTTAAATCTCAGCAATTCACACCAGTTTAGAGAATGAGAGGTTAAGACTCAATCTCTTATTTTCAACAAGATGAAATGACTTCATTAAAATGCCTAGCATGATTCACATAAGGCAAAATTTACAAAGTTTTGGGTAGTTTTACTTAACTATGAGGATGTAGTAAAAAGCTAAAAATATTGTTTGATCTGTTCCAGTTCTGCACAAATCTATTAATTTACTGATGGAAGAGGAGGCACACAGAAAGTTCATGTCCAAGGTTGATGTCTTCAATGACTCTAACATATTACAAGTGAAGAGTGATGTTTTTGAGTTATAACAGACCAAAGGAATATGGCTAAAATAAATAGCCTTTCTAAAGAAGTTTCTCAACTAAAATCTATCAAGTAAGATAGAATACTTCCAGAATCCAATGCCTTTTTGAGTACTATCCTTTTCATCATACAGGAATAAAAATCAATAAAAATGTAAAAAAATAAACAATCAATACATTGTTTTTTCAACCCCTTACTACCTATTCTGCTCAAGTGGAAAGAAGGTTGTATAGCCTCCAAACGTGAAAACTATTGCTTCCTGAAGCCAGATCCACTGTTTGGCGACTGTTAGTTCTTATGTTTTCAAAGTGTCTTTTTCTCTGAAAGTTACAGATGGAGTCCAAGGGCAAGGGGTGAGGGGGTGTGGGAGAAAAGAATCTGAAATCAGAGCTTGGAGAGATCAACATTTCTAGGGGATGTAGCCACCTGTGTGTCTGTAGGTAAGATTCTACCTGCCCTAAAAACTTTTCAATGAAACTGGTGGGAAATGGAGATACACATGATTTCATAAACTCTGATGCTGAGTCTATGAGAAGAAATAAAATGAAAATCTTCTACTGTGATATTTTATGCTTTCAGTGGCCTAACATTATGACAAAATTAAAGTCATAGGAAATTGTATAAAGTTAAAATAAATGGAACATCTAGGTGAAAAAATGTTTATAAATGGGATTATTGCCTTAACTCTAACAAGATGAGCAGAACTACAATAATCATGTTCAGTGGTAATATGGAACCATATGTAGTAAAATAAAATACAGGACAAATATACAAATACATCTGCTGCTACAGATTTTCAGCCTTTCAACAACCGTAGATGTCTGTTTGGGGTCTGACTCTGACTCTATCCTACTGTTTTATGTGTTTTTCTGTAATTTTGTGAGATTAACCATGCCAACTTGCAGATCTCTGCTAAATGTTAATTCTCCTCGCAACTTTTAGAATGTTGGAACTGGAGCACTCTCTTGCTGAATGAGTAATCCTCAAAACCAAACTGTTCTGGTACCATCTTAAGTACTTAGTTAAATAACTATTTAAAGTCCTTTTCTTGTCAGTTCAATGCATGAACTCCCTCATGCAAACTTCCAATTTTCTGCTGTTTCTTTTTTCTTCTTATTTACTTACTGTATGCACATCATGCTTTCATGTTTCTTTATATGTCTGATAATCTGTTTTTTTGATTAGGTGGCACAGTAGTAAAGAATTCACCTGACAGTGCAGGAGATGTGGATTTGATTCCTGGGTCAGGCGGATCACCCAGAGTAGGAAATGGCAATCCACTCCAGTATTCTTGCCTGGAAGATTCCATGGACAGAGGAAACTGGGGACTACAGTCCATGGGTTGAGAAAGAGTTAGACATGACTGAGCACACACACACACATACACAGATATTTTAGATAATATATTGTAGTATCTCTGGATATATATCCTGCCACTCTAGGGCTTATGGTTTATATTATTTGCTTGAATATTTATTTAGTGACTTCACTGCAAGAGTTAAGAAAATATTATTGCCTCTACATTGTGCAACTTCTGATGGTGTTCTTGGAAAGAACAGTCTTGGGTATGTGAACAATGCCTTAGACCACCACAGATGGCTGTCACTTTAGCCAGGCTCTCTTAGACTGTAGAAAATCTCTTTATTTTATCCACTAAACTTCTGATTCATCTTCTATTTATCAAGCCAATCTGATAGCTTCTGCTAGTCAGTATATGATTATTTTATTGTGTTTGAAAATGTCCTGGTGCGTGCATGCAAAGTCGTTTCAGTCGTGTCCAACTCTTTGAGATCCTATGAACTACAGCCTGCCACGTTCCTCTGTCCATGGAATTCTCCAGGCTAGAATACTGGAGTGGGTTGTCATGCCTTCCTCCAGGGGATCTTCCTGACCCAAAAATCAAACCTGTGTCTCTTAGATCTCCTGCATTTGCACGTGGGTTCCTTACCCCTAGCCACACTTGCGGTATTTACCAATTGCTCCAGAGTCTGATCCAATTAAAGTTCAACCCTTTTTGCAGGGCAGCTTGCTTCTAGTCTCTGAAGTTTGCTGTGACCGAAGAAGTATTTATCTTACCTCTTTCCCTGGTTCTCTCAATTAAACTTCTAGCTGATTTACCACTATTCTTGTTGCTAATATTAATAGTATCATGGAGCTACAATCCCTTCTTAATTACCCAACAACAAAATGTTTCTTGTCTTCAACATAACCCTTAAGAAGAAACTTTGTGCTCTTTTCCAAAATAAAGTCATCCCCCTGTTTTGGGCAAGCTATGAAATTCTCAGCTTTTACAGTCTGCTTTTCCCTCTAAGCAGAGCTTCTGAGCCACTGCACTGGAACTGAAAGAGGGACAAAAGCCTGCTTCTCTCTGTGAACAATTTCCCATTATTTCTCTATGAACAGTCTAGAGGATGGGGATGGGATCACAGTTCTTATCAGCTTTGCCCTTCTAATGTAAAATCTGTATGAAAAAGCTAGGGTGGAAACAGTTGGAGCCAAGTATTCTCAACCAGTTGCAACTAAAGTAGATATTGTTCTCCATGAATGAGAGTTAGATGGCAGAAGAGAGCTCATTTCCTCTCTTTTTTATCCATGCCTGCTTGGAGTAGAGCTACTGCAACAGAAAGCTGGAAGATATGACAAATATCTAAGGCTGATCCCTCTGGGGATGAAATCATAATCATACCTGGGAGCTGGAGGAAGTGGAAGTCTTGTTCTTTTGACCACATTAACCCAAAACAGAGATTCCATCACACTTAGCTGGAGTAGAGCATGGAGGAATGGGAGAGTTATGGTTCAAATGCCAGAGATGTTCCCTGTTCTTAATGAAAGTTGATTTTCCTAAATAAATCTTTATCAATTTACCATATGCCCTTAAGGCAGTTTTCAGACTTTAACTTTTTCAAAAATAATTTTCACCATTTAAATGGTTTGTTTCACTGATAAGACAGTCCATTAAGTTCCTTGCACTCCTCACAACTTCATTCTGGAAGTTCACAATTTCTACAGAGTTGTTTTTATTTATTTTGGAGTCATAAGTCTATTTATATATGAGATGCGAGACCAGTACAGCAGACCTGAAGGTGATGAATGGTAAGAAGCATGATAGCAATAGTAATCTAAAAACAACTCAGGGAGAACAAGATGGCGGAAGAGTAGGTGGACATGGAGTACATCTCTCTCCACAGATACATCAGGAATACACCTTCAGACACAGAAGTGCATGCAATACACCAGCTGAGAGCTGGCTGGAATACCTGACTAGTGGAAAAGAATATATAGAACCACACAAAACTCGGTAGGATGAAGGAACTAGGGGAAAAACAGGAGTATTAGTAGGACTGGACCTGCCCTTGGTGGGGTGGGGGAAGTGAAGCAGGGGTCCAATCCCCACATCAGGGCAACTGTCTGGGTCATAGGAGAAACATTTAAGACTGAAAGTGAAACAGCTGATCTGTGACAGCCTAAATGTAATGAGAATCAGACCGTCCTTGCTGGATACCATACATACCCCAGACAGGATGCAGGGCCCCTGGTAGGCACAGCAGCTGGGAGCTGGAGTTTAGGGATTGTGGAGCAATCCAAGAGCAATGGCTTCTGTTGACTATGGAGAGACAGATCAAGGGATGTGAGAGAAGAGATTGTGGTGGGAAATGCCCATATAGGAAAGCCAGGCAGCCATGGAAGCAAGGCAATACTGCTGAGTCACACATAGGGGGTGGGGCCATCATCATAGCCTCTCTCTCCCCCGACATGCCAGCATCAGCAGCTGAACAATAGACAGGCTGGCCCATCAAACACCTGACGTGCTGAACTACAGAGTAGGACCCCCACCCAGGGTGCCCCTTTAACTGTCTGACGCACCAATCTACAGAATAAGACCCCAGTCAGGGGAGGCCCTCTATGTGCCTAATGTGCTGAACAACAGAGAAGGACCACAGGCAAGGGAATCCTCTAAGTGCCTGAATGGTCGGCGCTATGGAGAAAGACTGGCCAAGGAGGCCTTCTGATCGCCGGCTACAAGAGGCTCAAAAAAAGACACTGCTAGGTCCATAACTCCTGGGGTGGTGACAGTCCATGTCCCTGCACACTTTGTGCCACCAGGGCCCCCACAGGCCAAGCAGCTGCGCTACTTTCACACTCAACTCTTGCTAGGGCAGAGCTGCCACAGGCCAAAAAATCTTGCATCTATGCGTGCATAGTCACTTCGGTCATGTCCAACTCTTTGCGACCCTGTAGACTGTGGCCTGCCAGGCTTCTCTGTCAGGGGAATTCTCCAGTCAAGAATACTGGAACATACTGGCCAATACTGGTTGCCGTACCCTTCTAGAGCACTGTATTTCCTGCTGCACTAGCCGCCAACTCCCCTGAGTACCTGGTGCTGCCAGAACCCCTGTGACCCAAACAGTTGCACCACTGCCACAGCTGGCCTTCACAGGGGCAAAACCAAGTCCTCCAGGGCAGCCTAAGGAGCAAACCCCAGTGGACAACCCACATGGAGAGGTGGAAATAAAACCATAATTGAAATGCAGGGGCGGTGTGGCTAAGGAAGAAGACCCAAAAGTTTTAACCAGCTGTACAAGCTTCAGATTAAATCCACAAGATCGACTAGGAAGACTCTGTGTCAATGGAACATATAAAAGGACGTTGAGAGCTCCCACAAAAGAAAATGCACTAGTTCTGGTAGTTGTGGATATTGGAGACAAGAACACACAGGAGCAGGACCAGATTAGAATCTGAGCTGCCCTCACAACAGGTTCAGAGATCAGCACAATGTTGGAGGGCATCTTAGGGAGAGATCAAGCCCTGAGCTTTTGGAGTGAGAGCACTGACTCCAAGATCCTAGACTACCAGAGAATTAACCCTAGGGAGTATCAAAGACTGATAACTCACACAAAGGAAACCACTTGAACACAAGACCCAGCATCATCTAACCATCAGTAACACCCTCTTAAGGACTCATCAGCTAAACAACAAATAAAACAAAAATATAAACCCAATCATCAGCAGACAGGATTACCACCTCACTCAGACTTGCTCATCAGAGGAAAAACAGACAAGCAAACAAACAAAACTCAGCACAAATCTCACCATATAGGAAACTTACACAAACCACTGGATCAACACTCGGAGGGCAGAAACCAAAAGGAAGAAAGAATTCAACCTTTAAGACTGGAAAAAGGAGAACTCAAACACAATAAGTCAAAAAAAAAAAAAAAATGAAAACGCAGAGAAACACTACACAAATGAAGGAACAAACTAGAAACACAGAAGTCCAAATTAATGAAGAGGAAATAGGAAAACTACCTGAAAAAGAATTCAGAATACTGATAATAAAGATGATCAAAAACCTTGAAAACAAAATGGAGAAAATGCAAGAAAAAGTTAACAAACCTAGAAAAATTAAAGAATAAAAATACAGAGAAAAACAACACAATTACTGAAATTAAAAATACTATAGAAGGAATCAGTAACACTGAAAAGTTGAAGTTTAACAGTTCTATGAAGACCTACAAGACCATCTAGAGCTAACACCCAAAAAAGATGTCCTTTTCATTATAGGGGACTGGAATGCAAAAGTAGGAAGTCATGAAACACCTGGAGTAACAGGCAAATTTGGCCTCGGAGTACAGAATGAAGCAGGAAAGAGGCTAATAGACTTCTGCCAAGAGAACACACTGGTCATAGAAAACACCCTCTTCCAACAACACAAAAAAAGAATCTACACATGGACATCACCAGATGATTGACACTGACATCAGATTGATTATATTCTTTGCAGCCAAAGCTGGATAAGCTCTATAGAGTCAGCAAAAACAAGACCAGGAGCTGATTGTGGCTCAGATCATGAAATCCTTATTGCCAAATTCAGACTGAAATTGAAGAGAGTGGAGAAAACCACTCGACCATTCAGGTATGACCTAAATCGAATCCCTTATGACTATATAGTGGAAATGAGAAATAGATTTATGGGACTAGATCTGATAGAGTGCCTGATGAACTATGGATGGAGGTTCATGACATTGTACAGGAAACAGGGATCAAGACCATCCCCAAGAAAAAGAAATGCAAAAAAGCAAAATGGCTGCCTGAGGAGGCCTTACAAATAGCTGTGAAAACAAGGGAAGCAAAAAGCAAGGGAGAAAAGGAAAGATACACACATTTGAATGCAGAGTTCCAAAGAATAGCAAGGAGAGATAAGAAAGCCTTGCTCAGCGATCAGTGCAAAGAAATACAAGAAAACAACAGAATAGGAAAGACTAGAGATCTGTTCAAGAAAATTAGAGATACCAAGGGAACATTTCATGCAAAGATGGGCTCAATGAAGGACAGAAATGGTAGAGACCTAACAGAAGCAGAAGATATTAAGAAGAGGTGGCAAGAAAACACAGAAGAACTGTACAAAAAAGATCTTCATGACTGAGATAATCATGATGGTGTGATCACTGACCTAGAGCCAGACATCCTGGAATGTGAAGTCAAGTGGGCCTTAGAAAGCATCACCACGAACAAAGCTACTGGAGGAGATGGAATTCCAGTTGAGCTATTTCAAATCCTGAAAGATGACGCTGTGAAAGGGCTGCACTCAATATGCCAACAAAATTGGAAAATTCAGCAGTAGCCACAGGACTGGAAAAGGTCAGTTTTCATTCCAATCCCAAAGAAAGGCAATGCCAAAGAATGCTCAAACTACCACACAATTGCACTCATCTCACACATTAGTAAAGTAATGCTCAAAATTCTCCAATCCAGGCTTCAGCAATATGTGAACCATGAACTTCCAGATGTTCAAGCTGATTTTATAATATGCAGAGAAACCAGAGATGAAATTGCCAACATCAGCTGGATCATGGAAAAAGCAAAAGAGTTCCAGAAAAACATCTATTTCTGCTTTATTGACTATGCCAAAGCCTTTGACTATGTGGATCACAATAAACTGTGGAAAATCCTTCGGGAGAAGGGAATACCAGACCACCTGACCTGCCTCTTGAGAAACCTGTATTTAGGTCAGGAAGCAACAGTTAGAACTGGACATAGAACAATAGACTGGTTCCAAATAGGAAAAGGAGTATGTCAAGGCTGTATATTGTCACCCTGCTTATTGAACTTATATGCAGAGTACAACATGAGAAACACTGGGCTGGAAGAAGCACAAGCTGGAATCAAGATTGCTGGGAGAAATATCAATAACCTCAGATATGCAGATGACGCCACCCTTATGGCAGAAAGTGAAGAAGAACTAAAGAGCCTCTTAATGAAAGTGAAAGAGGAGAGTGAAAAAGTTGGCTTAAAGCTCAACATTCGTAAAACTAAGATCATGGCATCTGGTCCCATCACTTCATGGGAAATAGATGGGGAAACAGTGAAACAGTGGCTGACTTTATTTTCTGGGGCTCCAAAATCACTGCAGATCGTGATTGCAGCCATGAAATTAAAAGACAGTTTCTCCTTGGAAGGAATGTTATGACAAACCTAGACAGCATAGTAAAAAGCAGAGACATTACCTGCCAACAAAGGTCCATCTAGTCAAGGCTATGGTTTTTCCAGTAGTCATTTATGGATGTGAGAGTTGGACTATAAAGAAAGCTGAGCACCAAAGAATTGATGCCTCTGAAGTGTGTTGTTGGAGAAGACTCTTGAGAGTCCCTTGGACTGCAAGGAGATCCAACCAGGCCATCCTAAAGGAGATCAGTTCTGCACGTTTTCTGGAAGGACTGATGTTGAAGCTGAAACTCCAATCCTTTGGCCACCTGATGCGAAGAGCTGACTCATTGGAAAAGACCCTGATGCTTGGAAAGATTGAGGGCAAGAGGAGAAGGGGACGACAGAGGATGAGATGATTGGATGGCATCACTGACTCAATGGACGTGAGTTTGGGTAAACTCTGGGAGTTGGTGATGGACAGGGAGGCCTGGTGCGCTGTGGTCATGGGGTTGCAAAGAATCGGATATGACTGAATGACTGAACTGAACTGAAGAAGGAATCAATAGCAGAATATCAGAAGTAGAATAATGAATCAGTGAGCTGGATGATAAAATGGTGGAAATAACTTCTGAAGAGCAGAATAAAGTAAAAAGGATGAAAAGAACTGAGGACAGTTTCAGAGACCTCTGGGTCAATATCAAATGTACCAACATTTGAAGTATAGGGGTCCCAGAAGAAAAAGAGAAAAAGAAAGGGTTTGAGAAAATTTTTTAAGAGATTATAGTTGAAAATTTCCCCAAAAAGCAAAAGGAAATAGTGAATAAATTCCAAGAGGCAAAATGAGTCCCATACAGGATAGACCCATGGAGAAACACACCAAGATACATACTAATCAAACTAACAAAGACTAAACACAAAGAATATTAAAAGCAGCTAGGGAAAAGCAAAAGTAACATACAAGAGAAACTCCATACGTTTAACAGCTGATCTTTCAGCAGAAACTCTGCAGGCCAGAAGAGAATGAAAGGATATATTTAAAGTACTGAAAGGGAAAAATCTACAACCAGATTATTGTACCTGCCAAGGAACTCATTCAAAATTGATGGAGAAATATAAAGCTTTTCAGACAAGCAAAAGTTAAAGAGAGTTCAGTACTGCCAAACCAGCTTTACATTAAATGTTAAAGGGACTTATATAGTCAAGAAATACAAGAGAAGAAAAAAAGATCTAGAAAATCAACCCCAAACAATCAAGAAAATGGTGATAGGAACATATATATACCAAAAATTACTTTAAATGTAAATGGATTCAATGCTCCAACCAAAAGACATAGACTGGCTGAATGGATACAAAAATAAGACTCATATATGCTGTCTACAAGAAACCCACTACAGATCTCAAGACACATATAGACTGAAAGTGAGAGGATGGAAAAATATATTCCATGCAAATGGGAAGCAAAAGAAAGCCGGAGTAGCATTCTTCATATCAGACAAAACAGACCTTAAATAAAGATTACAAGAGATAAGGAAGGACACTACATAGTGATCAAGGGATCAATCCAAGAGGAAGACATAACAATTATAAATATCTATGCACCCAACATAGGTGCACCTCAACACATAACATAAACACTAACAGACATAAAAGGAGAAATTGACAATAACACAATAATAGTAGGAGACTTTAACAACCCATTCACAACAATGGACAGATCATCAAAACATAAAATTAATAAGAAAACACAAGTGTTAAATGATACATTAGATGAGATGGATCTCATTGATATTTCAGGACATTCCATCCAAATGCAGAAGAATACACCTTCTTCTCAAGTGCACATGGAACATTCTCCAGGCTAGCTTACATCTTGGGTCACAATCAAACTTCAGTAAATTTAAGAAAATTGAAATCATATCAAGCATTTTTCTGACCACAATGCTATGTGCCTAGATAATGAATTACAAGAAAAAAACTGTAAGAAACACAAACACATGAAGGATAAATAACATATTTCTAAGTAACAAACAGGTTACTAAAGAAATTTAAAAATTTCTAGAAACAAATGACAATGAAAACATGACAACTCAAAATTTATTGGGTGCAGCAAAAGCAATTCTAAGGGGGAAATTTATAGCACTACAATCCTACCTCAGATAGACAACCTAACTTTACACCTAAAACAACTGGAAAAAGAAGAACAAAAAACCCCAAAATCAGTAGAAGGAAATAAGTCATAAAGATCAGAGAAGAAATAATTGAAAAAGAAATGAAAGAGACAGTAATGAAGATTAATAAAACTAAAAGCTGATTCTTTGAGAAGATAAACAAAATTGACAAACCTTTGGCCAGGTTCATAATGGAAAAAAGAGAGAAGAATAAAATCAACAAAATTAAAAATGAAAAAGGAGATATTACAACAGACAATGCAGAAATACAAAGGATTATAAGAGACTATTATGAATAATATGGCAATAAAATAGATAACCTGGAAGAAATGGGCAGATTCTTAGAAAAGTTCAAATTCTAAGACTGAACCAAGAAGAAATAGAAATTATGAACAACCCAATTACAGGCACTGAAATTGAAGCTGTAACCAAAAATTTCCCAAAAATCAAAAGCCCAGGACCAGCTTCACAGGAGTATTCTATCAAATATTTAGAAAAGAGCTAATGCTTATCTTTCTAAAACTCTTTCCAAAAATTACAGAGGAAGAAACAATTCCAAACTAATTCTATGAGGCCACCATCACCCTGATTTCAAAACCAGACAAAGACAACACAAAAAAAGAAAACTATAGGACAACATCACTGATGAACATAGATGCAAAAACCCTCAACAAAATTTTAGCAAAGAGAATTCAGCAACACGTCAAAAAGCTCATTCACCAGGATCAAGTTTGGATTATTCCAGGAATGCAGGGATTCTTCAATATATGCAAATCAATTAGTGTGATACACCATATTAACAAATTGAAAGATAAAAAACACACCATATTCTCAATAGATGGGGAAAAAAGAGCCTTTGACAAAATTCAGCACCCATTTATGATTAAAGCTCTTCAAAAATTGGGCAAAGAAGGAGCCTACCTCAACATAGTAAAGGCCATATATGATAAGCCTACAGCAAACATTATTCTCAATGGTGAAAACCTGAAAGCATTCTGCCTAAGATCAGGAACAAGTCAAGGGTGTCCACTTTCACCACTATTATTCAACATAATTCTGGAAGTCCTAGATATAGCAATCAGAGGAGAAAAAGAAATAAAAGGAAGCCATATCGGAAAAGTAAAGCTCTCCCTGTTTGCAGATGACCTGACACTGAACATAGAAAATCCTAAAGATAGTATTTGGCAAAACTAATACAATTATGTAAAGTTTAAAAATAAAATAAAATTTAAAAAAATAAATAAATAAAGATAGTATCAGAAAATTCCTAGAGCTAATCAGTGAATTTGGCAAAGTTGCAGGATACAAAAATCAATACACAGAAATCACTTGCATTTCTATATACTAACAATGAAAAATCAGAGAGAGGGGTGAAGGAATCAATCCCATTCACCAAAAGAACAAAAAGAATTAAATATCTAGGAATAAACCTACCTAAGGAGACAAAAGAACTGTACACAGAAAATTATAAGACACTAATGAAAGAAATAAAAGATGACATAAGCAGATGGAGAGATATTCCATGTTCCTGGATAGGAAGAATTAATATTGTGAAAATGACTATACTACCAAATGAAATCTACAGATTCAATGTGATCCCAATCAAATTACCAATGACATTTTTTCACAGAACTAGAACAGAGAATTTCACAATTCATATGAAAACACAAAAGACCCCAAATAGCCAAAGCAATCTTGAGAAAGAAGAATGGAGCTGGAGGAATCAACTTTACTGACTTCAGATTATACTACAAAGCTACAGTGATCAAGACAGTATGGTACTGGCACAAAAACAGAGAGATAGACCAATGGAACAAGATAGAAAGCCCAGAAATAATCCCATGCACCTATGGGTGCCTTATTTTTGGCAAAGGAGGCAATAATATACAATGAGGCAAAGACAGCCTCTTCAATAAATGGTGCTGGGAAAACTGGACAGCTACAAGTAAAAGAATGAAATTAGAACACTTCTTAACATTATACACAAACGTAAACTCAAAATGGATTAAATACCTAAATGTAAGACCACAGACAATAAAACTCTCAGAGAAAAATTTAGGCAGAACATTTGATGACATAAATCAAAGCAAGATCCTCTATGACACACCCTCCTAGAGTAATAGAAATAAAAACAAAAGTAAACAAGTGGGACATGGTTTAAACTTAAAAGCTTTTGCACAGAAAAGGAAACTAGAAGCAAGGTGAAAAGACAACCCTCAAATTGGGAGAATATAATAGCAAATGAAACAACTGACAAAGGATTAATTTCCAAGATATACAAGCAGCTCCTACAACTCAATACCAGAAAAACAAACAACCCAATCAAAAAGTGGGAAAACACCTAAATAGACATTTCTCCAAAGAAGACATACAGATGGCTAACAAACACAAGAAAAGATGCTCAACATTGCTCATTATTAGAGAAATGTAAATCAAAACTACCATGAGATATCACCTCACACTGGTCAGAATGGCCATCAACAAAATGTCTACAAACAATAAATGCTGGAGAGGTTGTGGAGAAAAGGGAACTCTCTTGCACCATTGGTGGGAATGAAAATTGATACAGCCACTATGGAAGACAGTATGGAGATTCCTTAAAAAACTAGGAATAAAACCATCATATGACCCAGCAATCCCACTCCTAGGAATGTACCCTGAGGAAACTAAAATTGAAAAAGACACAAGTATCTCATTATTCATTGCAGAACTATTTGCAATAGTAGGACAAGGAAACAAAGTAGATGTCCATCGACAGATGAATGGATAAATAAGTCTTGGTACATATACACAATGAAATATTGCTCAGCCATGGAAAGGAACACCTTTGAGCAAGTTTTAACGAGATGGATGAACCTAGGACCTATTACACAGAGTAAGTCAGAAAGAGAAAGATAAATATCATATTCTAATGCATATATACAAAATCTTGAAAAATGATACTGAAGAATTTACTTACAGGGCAGCAACAGGGAAAAAGACACAGGGAATAGATTTGTGGACATGGGGAGAGGGGAGGAGAGGGTGAGATGTACAGAAAGAGTAACATGGAAACTTACATTCGGTTCAATCAGTTCAGTCGCTCAGTCCTGTCTGACTCTTGGTGACCCCATGAATTGCAGCACGCCAGGCTTCCCTGTCCATCACCAACTCCCGGAGTATACTCAAACTCATATCCATGGAGTCAGTGGTGCCATCCAACCCTCTCATCCTCTGTTGTCCCCTTCTCCTCCTGCCTCCAATCCCTCCCAGCATCAGAGTCTTTTCCAATGAGTCAACTCTTCGCATGAGGTGGCCAAAGTATTGGAGTGTCAGCTTTAGCATCAGTCCTTCCAATGAACACCCAGGACTGATCTCCTTTAGAATGGACTGGTTGGATCTCCTTGCAGTCCAAGGGACTCTCAAGAGTCTTTTCCAACACCGCAGTTCAAAAGCATCAATTCTTCAGCACTCAGCTTTCTTCACAGTCCAACTCTCGCATCCATACCTGACCACTGGAAAAACCATAGCCTTGACTAGATGGACCTTTGTTGGCAAAGTAATGACTCTGTTTTCAATATGCTATCTAGGTTGGTCATAACTTTCCTTCCAAGGAGTAAGTGTCTTTTAATTTCATGGCTGCAATCACCATCTGCAGTGATTTTGGAACCCCAAAAAATAAAGTCTGACATTGTTTCCACTGTTTGCCCATCTATCTCCCATGAAGTGATGGGACCAGATGCCATGATCTTAGTTTTCTGAACGTTGAGCTTTAAACTTTTTCACTCTCCTCTTTCACTTTCATCAAGAGGCTTTTTAGTTCCTCTTCACTTTCTGCCATAAGGGTGGTGTCATCTGCATATCTGAGGTTATTGATATTTCTCCTGGCAATCTTGATTCCAGCTTGTGCTTCTTCCAGCCCCATGTTTCTCATGATGTACTCTGCATATATGTTCAATAAGCAGGGTGACAATATACAGCCTTGGAATACGCCTTTTCTTATTTGGAACCAGTCTGTCGTTCTATGTCCAGTTCTAACTGTTACTTCCTGACCTGCATATAGGTTTCTCAAGAGACAGGTCAGGTGGTCTGGTCATCCCATCTCTTTCAAAACTTTCCACAGTTTATTGTGATCCACACAGTCAAAGGCTTTGGCATAGTCAATAAAGCAGAAATAGATGTTTTTCTTGAGCTCGCTTGATTTTTCCATGATCCAGAAGATGTTGGCAATTTGATCTCTGGTTCCTCTGCCTTTTCTAAAACCAGCTTGAACATCAGGAAGTTCACGGTTCACATATTGCTGAAGCCTGGCTTGGAGAATTTTGAGCATTACTTTACTAGCGTGTGAGATGAGTGCAATTGTGCGGTAGAGTGAGCATTCTTTGGCATTGCCTTTCTTTGGGACTGGAATGAAAACTGACTTTTTCCAGTCCTGTGGCCACTGCTGAGTGTTCCAAATTTGCTGGCATATTGAGTGCAGCACTTTCACAGCATCATCTTTCAGGATTTGAAATAGCTCAACTGGAATTATATTACCTCCACTAGCTTTGTTATAGTGATGCTTTATAAGGCCCACTTGACTTCACATTCCAGGATGTCTGTCTCTAGGTGAGTGATCACACCATCGTGATTACATTTTTATATGAAAAATAGATAGCCAACAGGAATTTGCTGTATGGCTAAGGAAACTCAAACAGGAGGTCTGTATCAACCTAGAGGGGTGGAATGGGGAGGGAGATGGGAGGGAAGTTCAAAAGGGAGGGAATATATATATACATATGGCTGATTCATGTTGAGGTTTGACAGAAAACATCCTTCAACTAAAAAATTAATTAATCTAAATAAAACCAACTCACACCTGTACAGGATCCACGAGTTTCTTCAGTCAAGCTTTCTGGAGAATCCAGCATGTTAAGTTTTGACCTAAGGTCCTCTACTGCTGGTACCTTAGGCAGGCTGTCTTCTGACCAAAGAGGAAAACATTGTGGCCCAGAACTCCATCCAGACCTCTAGACCATGGACTGCCTCACTCCCCAGGTCCCACTGATCTGCCAGACACAGCAAATTTCTACCCCTGAAAGATATTTGGTGGTGGAAGTTGTGAAATGAAGTAATGTGGACACACTGTCATCTTGACAGAACCTCTTTAAAGAGCCTGTTCCTTTTGGGCAAAAGAATGTTACTATTTATACAACTACAAATACAATTAACATACAAATAAAAGTTCAAAGAGTATAAAGAACAGAGAATGCTCAGAAAATATCTGGCTCCAGATTTCTAAAGTGAATTTAGGATCAGATTTCTAAACAGTAACTTTCTTACTTGCTTAATAGCAATTTACAATATATTGCAGGTGGTGAATTTCATACTCATTTACCCAGTAGACCTTCATTTTGAAACACAATTAGAGAAATGCAGATATAATTCAATCCCATCCTTAAAATATCCCATATATGTAATAATATATCAACCACAAGTTTATGAGCAAGATCCATCAATTGGCTAGACAGCATGAAATCGTTATATTAATATAGCATTCATTTTCTAAGGTTGAAACAAGTCACATATTTTACTTCTTGTGATCAGTAATGTTATCATATTTCTCAATCTGTAAGCACATCACCTTTGGATATTCAAATAATTTTGGAATTATCATGCTCTCAGAATGATTTGTTATGTAAATAATAGAATTCATATGGAAATATATATGAATTTTTTTGCACTTGTTATACTCAAAATGAGTTGTTTTTTTATTTATTTCAAATCCTCTGGTCAAATTGTCCTTTTGCATATTACATTTATTTTCTATCTTCAGTTTAACATCAATTTTAATGGTAAATAACAAATAAGGAAAACAATCCTCTAGAATCTTCATGACATTTTGTGATAATTTGTGTGCTGCTGCAAAATCAAGCAAAATATTCACCAAAAATTAAAGTTTAAGAAGACTGTATAAAAATAATGGAAAACAAAGCAATTCTGGAACAAAGTTAAGTTATTTCAGGGTATTAATCTTAACAATTTACTTAAAATTTGAAGAATAATAACAAATCTCTTCAAATAAGAGACTCTAAGTTTCAAATTATATTGCTGTTGTAAATACACAGGCAACATCAAAGAAAATAAATTATTCAAACAATTTATTTAATAAAAGCAAAAATGTAAATGTTTGTGACTTTTAGGTGGTCTTGGTTAACTGTGTCTATGTTCTAACTTTAATTAAGGTTGCCAAGTATTTGAAATTTTCACTAAAATCCTAAGACTTATAAAATATATATATATTTAAGAAAACTGTTGGATGGGTATTAAACAAAAAACTGCTTTAGCTGTGTATGTCAACATTCTCTGATATTCACACATAAAACATAATACAAAAATTAAATGTGAAATGACTCGAAAAAGCTATAGATTTTAACATGATCTTGGTCCCTCAATAACACTGAATTAAGCTTAATTTGCATCACAGGTTTGCTTTATGGTGACAGCATGGTTTTATATTTTGGTGACAACTATATCTCTTTATTCTATCCTAGATGGCACCTGCAGCTTGAGAAATCATAAACTCACAACTTTCTATCTTATATACCTATGTTTCTCCGGCCACAGAAGCTACCTCAAGTGGAGCTCAGAACAGGCCAAAATAGGGAGTTTATGTCCTCAGGAATAACTCTCAGAAAATAAAGACAGGAGTTGATGAATCAATATCTCAGCTTCTTTGCCCCTCGGTGGAACAATTTTCAGGTGTTTTCTACACACAGACTCTTCGAGTTGCACATCCTGATCTGGGATTCAAACCCCATCATTTTTCCTCCCTTCCTTGACTCAACTCTCCATTTCCAATTCACCTATTCACCTCCTTGACATAATCTCCAAAATACATTCCTTGTACTCATCATTATCTCTCATCCTAACGCTCTCATGAGTGGTGCTTTGTGACAAGATACAAGGGAAAGGAGAAGCACTGGCATGTACTAGCTCCACCACTTGAAAGACAGGGCAATTAAAACGATTGTAGATTCTGTTCTCTTTTTTAACCACTTTTTTTTAAAAACAAAATACTGTTCAATGTTCAGCTTCAGCAAGCAATTAACTCAAGACACACTATGAAGCCAGGAAACCTCCATGGCATTTAAACATATCTTGTTTCTTGCAGCTAGAGCACAGATTGTACTCGCAATAAAACTGAAAGTTTAGTTGTAAAAGTGATGAAATTACATAGTAGTATACACAATCTAATGATTGCTTATGTTAAATTGAGGGTCTCAATAGTGAGGAAGTGAACAACTGCTGTCCTGAGGACTAGGATAGATTCACTTGAGCAGCTTAAACTTCTCAGATTTCCTTAAACCTCCAGACTGGCAGGCAACGGCATTCCCTCCCGTTGTGGATGGAGACTGCCTGCCACCACCACTGGCTGGAGATAAAGGAAATGCCTCACTTAATATGAAGGCCTCCAAAGATAATGCTTAGCTGCATCAAGTGTCCTTCTTCCTCTCATTGTTTCCAGAGCCACAACTACTGTCAGTGTTTAGCACAGCCTAAGTAGGGATCCTGGTTCAAAGAGAAATGGATCCTTAACTGAAAAGAGCTGCTGAGCCTGGCATATACGTACCAGCAGGAACTAAGAGAACATACACAGGCTTGAAGCAAGGAAGGTAAAATTCAAGACTGGTGAACAGAGAGTTTATTAATAAGGAATCACTCTTTGAGTTTGGATTTAACATCTTAGCAAGATACCTGAAGCTGGTTTTATTATGATGGTGCAATGGTTTCTTTAAGTTTACAGATAATGGCATACTGTAAAGAATGAGAGTTGAAACTGCTTTGGCAGAGTATTAAGAATGAGGTCACAGAGCTTGAAAAGTGGAAATACTACAGGGAATTAATTATATAAGACCAGGGAATCAATTGGGTCACAATGTTTCCAGATGGCCCAGAAGACATCTTTTATTACTAAAATGATATGATATCCACTAGTAAGGAGTCAGAAATTTTGAAAATCTGTTCAATAGGACTTTCTTCCATAGACCAGGTAGAATAACCTACCATGGAGCCTTTCATTTCTTTCAAAGGGGTAATAGGTTTTAGGAGTGGAATAGGCCAAATAGTGGTGCTTAAAAGCTAGCATATTTAGAATAAAAATAGCAAGGTCAGAAATGGTAAAGGGTTTCATGACTTACAGGCAACTGTGCTGGTGGTAAAGAATCTGCCTGCCAATGCATGAGATTCCTGAGATGCAAGTTTGGGGGGTCTGGAAGATCCCCCAAAGAAGGAAATGGCAACCCACTCCAGTATTCTTGCCTGAGAAATCCCATGGACAAGACAAGCCTGGTGGGCTACAGTTCATGGTGTTGCAAAGTCAGACATGACTGAGAGACTGAATATATGTACATGGTTGTTTCCCAAGGGGCAAAATGTTTGGGCAGCCAGTGACATATCTCTTGGCTTATAAAACTAGTGTGATCAACAGTGGGTGAGGTGAGCAATGATGTCAGCTTTTACAATGGAAAATTATTATTCCTTTCCTTATTTTTATGTTTAAATCTATCAACTGAAGCAAAAACAAAATGTCCTTAAATGGAGATCCTATAATGCTACTTAGCAAGAAAAGCTCCAACAAGGAAATATTAGGGATGTTAAAAATTGGCACATTTTAGATATAATACTAACTAATGTATGATAAAAGAATACACTGAATCAATTTACATGGATAAAAAACAAGAAAGAAAAAAACTTAGAATGTTTAAAGAACCTAGAGAATACTTGTATGGCCTACGAAAGCCTGGAAAAAGAGGAAACAAAGAGGGTTGAAATCATGTGGGCTTTTTCATGGGATGATAAAGAGATTTGCTGGTATTTTAAGAACAATTTTGGAAACTAATTAGTAAAGAAACAAATGACATGAATTGCATATTAAAATATTACTCAGGCTGCTCAGAATATTTTGTATTTTTGGAGTAGTGAAGAGCTTCCTAAGGATTAAAAATATAATAATAAGTCCTAAATAAAGAGAATATATTGTTTGTCATATTATTTTTTTTACTTTTCATATTCCATATTCTATAAGCTAGACAAAGTGTTTAAAAAATGATTGATGGAAATTAAGGAACTCTAGAAAAATAACAGCAAGAATTGTTTATCCTTCTTAGTACACAATAGCTGTAGTGGATGAAATTCTACTACTTTTTCCAAAACTTTATTCACAAAGGTTTTGCTTTTGTATTTTGGTATACCACTGTGGAAAGATGTTTTGGCAGTAACTGTCAAAATAAAAACCAAGCTTTTCACTCATCAGTTGGGTTTCAATGACTAGTCTCTAGAATTTTATTTCATTTATGGATGTAGAAGTAAGGATTCAAGTAGAGAAGCATACTGTGTGTGATACAGAACTTCATACAGATACAAAGGAATTATAGTATTAGACTTTATACAATCATGGGAGCTGGTGGAGAAGTTTGTATGGGCTCTGAATCTAGTTTTAAGCCTGAAGTCACTGTAGAACAGCTAGATCAGTAATCAGTAAGTATGGTTGGGAGAAGAGCAAACAACCATAATGTCAAATGGAATTTACCAGGAATAAGGATTCATGAGGACAGTAAGAATTTAAGGATGAAAAACGAATCTGTGTTTCTTACAACCTCCAGATCCTGTGTCATAGTTAACTTAAACAAGCTGGCATTCTTTGCCACAGATATGCAGCACACTAAACCCAGGTTTGTAGAAAATAAATTGGGAGAGCTGGTTGTAGCTGTAAGTCTAGAATCTTTCCCGGACACATTAGGTAGACTGGCAGATTAGTGGTAACAGAAGCAAGATGCTAGTCATCTGATACATAGTTCCTTGCTTTGTTTTTCTCTTTCAAATTTTGCACAAGAAAATAGATTCTGGAAACACAGTTTCAGATTAGCTAAACAGACACAGGACAAAGCCACTACAATGATCACTTGTTTTTTTGTTTGTTTGTTTGTTGTGGTGTGTGGGGTGGTTGGTGGTGTTGGGGATTAGAAGGAGAAGGAAATTGCTAACCATTTTGCAATTCCCCTGACACCTCTGTATTGCCTTCCACTTGGGATAAAGTCTCTATCCAAGTTAAGTCAATTAAGTGTTCCCTTAAAGGAATCTTTAGCATAGTGGGGGAAAGTGCTGGAAATTTATTTAATCTTTTTAAAATATTCTTTCTAATAAGTTCTTGTTCTAGTTCCCACTCTGGAATTGCATTGATTGAAGCTTTTCCTCCAAGCAGTTGATTGACTTTATGAGCATTCAGTAAGCTTCTAGTAAATTCGCTTCTACTTATGGGAGCCACAGTACTTTCTATTGATTGAAAATAAAAAATCTTTAACAAGTACAAGTCCACATGTGCACAACTATGAAAACATAAGAATATGTATTAATTTCAGTACAGTTTATAATTAATAGCAGATAACATATATGCCTAAAATAGAAAGATTAAATAAATATACTACAAATATATTAAAGAATATACATTAGCTATCTGTTAACACATTAGAGCAAACATAAAGTCTATGTGAAATACAGAAACAGGCATTTATGTCTCCTTCACAGGTAAAAATCTGCCTGAATGAGGAGATCTCTGTTTTAGTCTGAGGATCTGTGGGTTGTTAAGATTCACTTCAGCTGTGGATCTGTGTCACACTGGCATGAGGCAGAGTGATGGTGGCTCCCTAGACTTTGCTCTTGTCATCACTTTGGCAATAATTTACTGGAGTAAGGCCTACCACAAATAACTTATCAAGACTCTAAGACTCTGCTCTTATGCATGAAAATCCCAATGGCCACAGCAAATCACATGGTCATGAGACGAGAAAGTACATCTCATTCACCAGGGGGCTAGAGCAAGTTTTGTGGGCCTAAAATACCAGTAGAGGAGAGTTAAGAATAATAATTCAGTTCAGCAAAGACTACAATAAAGTTTTTAAAAGTATAAAGTGTATTTAAATATGCTGTCACAGAAAGATCTCAAGGCTAGAGACGAGAAAGAAACAAGGTTGAGAAACACATGAATACATTTAGATAATGTATGTATATATTTCCTTTCAGAACTATATAGAAATATATACAAATGGATAAATATATGCAAAAATATGCATAGTTCTATAAGGATACCCACCAACTGATTAGACGTTACCTCTGCTGAGGACACAGGACGGGTTAGTGCTGCTTTGAAGGGGAGTTTAATTACATCCTTCTGTATCTGATTTGTACAAGTACAATTTTATAAGTGACTCTAAAAATTCTAAAATACGGCATCTCAAAATTCGTCCTTCAAATAGACTTTGTCTACTCTATTCTTATTTAACTAAATCACAATGTCAATCAAGTGAGAATGGAGAGAAAACGATTACTCTGAAATCCTCAAACTATCTGAGCCCAAGATCACATTTATTAACTTGTGGCTCCCAGGAAACAGCCTCTGAGTGGCCATATCATTCCTGGGCCCGAGAACAAACAAGCTCAGTCATCTTACTCATTGAGTCTTTTCATATAATTCCCTATTTTATCCTTTTATATTATTTCTCATACATCTCTTAATCTAGCTCCAAACTGTCACTTAACTGGATTTGAAAGGAAAAAACAAAATTCTTTAACTGGATAGTTCATTGCCTCTGCTCAGGCACATGCTTTGGCAGATTCATTTCGATATTTGGCAAAACTAACACAATATTGTAAAGTTTAAAAATAAAATAAAATTATAAAAAAATAAAAATAAAAAAATAAAATAAAATAAGAACAATCATTTAATCATGTCAAATGATGACTAAAAGCAAAACACAATATGGCAAACTTTCTTCTATGTGATGCCTTTTTACAATCAAGTCTGATGGTTTGATATTAAAGTTGGTTAATATTTAGTAGCTGCATCTCTTTTCCACAAATTTGGTAAGTATGCCTCTTTTGTGCAAATTTATTAAGTACATCCCTCTGGTCTGCTATTAGCATACCCTCCTTTTTACCAGTTTTCTTTTCTTTCTTTCTCTCTTTTTTTTTTTTTTTTTTTTGAGGCATGAATTATAACATTTGCCTTGCTTTAGGTTAGGGTCCTTTCTGCAAATTTGCTTTTTATTTCCTTTCATGTAATTCAAACCATCTTTTAAGGCTCAGATTATGTTTTATTTGTTCCAAAAGACTCTCCTGAATTCCAAAGGTGCTGTGTTCTACAATGTTCAATTTGAGATTTTTTCCCTGCAGTAACATGTTAGTCTTTGTTCTTAAATAAAATTTAAACTCACTGGACCTCATCTATATTCCTCATGACTATTTGAACACTGCTAAATTCTTAGTATATGCTTGATAAGAAGTTGTGGATCATCAACTGTCATACTAATCATTTACCCTCTATTAAACAAAGATTCAAATTGTAAATTGCCCCTTTGATGTTTTCTTGGGAAAACATATTTATACTCATGCAATGGACCAAACATCTATAAATCATTCTTTTATTATAAATCAACATCCCTGCCATTCATTTTATATATGTTAGACTAAAAAGAATTCCAAATGAGAAAACCAAAAAGGTTGTTTTATATTCCTGACAAAAGAACAATTCCCTGGATTTCCAATAGCAAATAACTACTAAAGAAAGAAAGATTTAGTGCAAAAGAAATCAATGCAATTTGTAAAATTTATGCAAACCCTAATTAGAAGTCTCCTCTCTGAGAGCTCTTCAACAACAGGAATAAACTCAGAAATATTTCTAGATTTATTGTGTTTGTATAAGATATGTGTCAAATTATTCAATTGTATTCTTCCTTGGTAGGATTATTTTTTTTAAAGATTCTTTTCTTTAGGAAAGGTAAACATATTAGATAACCAAGGTTATTTTCACATATTTCTGTTTATGAAAATAGCTTTCCCTTTTCTCATTTGCAGAGCATTCTTTGTGGAAACAAATCACTTAAATTCCTAAATCTTTCCTACCTGACTTTGTTTATTTCCTTTCACTGACTTTGTAATGTTGTTATTATTAAAGTTATCCTTTGTAGGATTCTTTTGTCTGTCTTACTTCATTCTTCTTGAATGAAATTCACATTTTCTTCCCAGATATTTATCTGTCATTTTAGTTAAAATTCCTTGACAGTGAACTAATCTAGTTTTTGTTTGGTTTATATGATCTTTCCAGCAAATTGCAGTACTATTTATAGAAAAACAAGATAGCTGCAAACACCTTGCATTTTTTTCCACAGGAACATACTCTAGAGTATTGCTTTGGAGATAACTGCAAATGTGACCCATTATTTCCCCTATGTTTTCACTGCATCTCACATGTCATGAAATAATGAACAGTTTATTAAACCTTTCTCCCGTGATAACATTAGCAAGAATGCCCCAAAATATATAAAATTATACAGACTTCACATTCACAACAATAACATGAAAAAACATTAAGAAAAGATTAATCAGGCACCTAAAAATGTATACCTAGCCAGAAATTCACATGTACTCCTCTAGTGGACTATTCTGGGGAAAAAAAAAAGAATACCATATGGTTATAATTCTGGGCTACCTTGGAATGAAATGACAGTTTTATTCATAATGATTATCATTGTATGGCAATTTTAATATAAACAGGTGAAAAGCAATCTCATTCAGGCTATCTCACAATGTGTGGGCCCATTGGTAGAGTCTAACGTGTCAGTCTGGAAAGTCAATTTCACTTGTTCATCAGGGTATCTAAACACTATGAAACAATATTATGCTAACAGAAACTAGTTTCTCTAACCCTTTCTCTTTTCTATTCTTCATTCTTCATGATCCAGTTACATTACCTTTCTCATTGTTTTACAAATGCATGAAGTGAAATGAAGTGAAAGTGACTCAATCATGTCCAACTCTTTGTGACCCCATGGACTACACAGTCCATGGAATTCTCCAGGCCAGAATACTGGAGTGGGTAGCTTTTCCATTCTCTAGGGGATCTTCGCACTCCAGGGATCGAACCCAGGTCTCCCGCATTGCAGGCAGATTCTTTACCAGCTGAGTCACAAGGGAAGCCCCTGTACAAATGCATAAGTATTTGTGATTCAATGCTTTTCCTCATATTTTTCCCTTTGTTTAAAATAACTTCTCCCATTTTTTTCTACTGAACAGACTGTTACTCAAAAATCCAGCCCAAAATGTGAACCACTCTGCAATATTTTTACTTCTTTGGAAAGAGATATTCTCCTATACTTGATTCTTCCTCAATAATGGTGCTCATTACTTATTTACCTTGTTGGATCATGGACTTCCCTGGTAGCTCAATGGTAAAGAATCTACCTACCAAGCAAGACATGCAAATTCAATCCCTGAGTTGGTAAGATCCCCCGGAGAAGGGAATGGTAACCCACTCCAGTATTCTTGCCTGGGAAATTGCATGGACAGAGGAGCCTGGCAAGCTATAGTGCATGGGGTTGCAAAAGAGTCAGACACAACCTAGAGACTAACATGTGTATATACACTATTCCCAATTGACCCTCAGAGTTCTTTGTTAATTTCTGCCCAGAATTTTTCCATTAGATTTGTTTCATTTTATAGTCATTAAAGAAAATTATTTTGAGGAAAACAATCCTCAGGTTGTACACACTAGTATAGTAACAAAATTATTACAAGGAAGGAAGCTCTGAATTATATCATAAATGCTAACAGAAGAAAGTGATTTTTCTCTTGCTAGTATTACTACATCTGAACACTTGAGACTGTATAATCTTTTTGAGATACCACAGATCACATAGAATAACTTAATGGTAAGAGTTGTGTATGACTGTTTGCGACCCCATGGACTGTAGCCCACCAGGCTCAGAGCTCTGTCCATTGAATTATCCAGGAAAGAATACTGGAGTGGGTGGCCATTCCCTTTTCCAGGGGATCTTCCCGACCCAGGAATCGAAGTCGGGTCTCCTGCATTGCAGGCAGATTCTTTACTGTCTGAGCCACCAGGGAAGCCCAATTCTTTGACACTTGATTTAATGGTTTAGAATTTTTAAAAAAAATTTCTGAAACAAAAACATATGACTATATTTGAGCAATTGGGAATGTTCTAAATTGTGCAACAAATGTTTAAACAAGATATATATATATATATATATAGCTAATGTTTTAATTTGTGCATATCAGAAACATACGTGTGTCAACAAATATGGTTTGTTAACTTTAAAAATCCAGAGTAAATACTTTACTATATAATTACACATTTATAAATTTCCTGTGATGAAAGTATATTCATTTGTGTATTTGGATCTTTTTTCTAACTCTGTTTTATAGTCTTTTAGATAAATCTTCTTATTCATTTGTTTCAGTAGAGCTTGAATAAAGGTCATTTAAACTGGCTCACCTTTCTTATCTTCCTGTGCTTTGCCATAATCCCAACTTCCATTGTAAAAGGATCATAGCTTCCTCTCAATATACCTTTTCAGTATGAGAAGAATTGTTAACATTTCATTAAACAAACCTGAGCTTATTGGACTTTAATTCCACATTCTCCTGTGTTTTACTTTTTTTGTATTTGTGTGTGTGAAAATTTTTGAGTTCCTCTGTAAACTCAACAGTGTTACTGAGCTTTCTGGATATCAGTTATTTTGCAATTTTGATATACAACTAATAGAGTGCATAAATGTTAAGGTTTAATATTATGGCAGAAAGCTCTTCCAAAGGCAATGTTTTTAATATATTCAATAATAAACTGAGGTCCTTAAGTCATGCCTCATCCCCTGTTGAGTTCCCTAACTTCCTTTACAAGGCTAATTCTCGGTTAAATTGCTTTTCTCAATATATAAAAGTTGAGCTGTTAATTTTTAAGTATAATATCCACAGGAAAGACTAAATAATTAAATACATTTTTTCTCTTTCATATAAGAAAACAATATAATGAATTTTATTTGTGATACTTATAATGAGTTTATTTGCTATTGTTGTAAGAAAAATATATATGCTCTTACTCTTTGTGGTAAAGACAAATATATGTGGAACTCAATTAGTTGAGATAATTTATTCATCATCCGCAGTGTGTGCAATATTATAGTCCTAATAAGGATTTAAGCAGGACCAGAAAAAGTCACTACACCTCACCACCTTACTCTTTACATTCAGTTTCTGAGTCTGGCCTATGTTTGAGGCTGTTCTCAGCATGAGAAAAATACTTTTTGTTGGACTGTATAAAAAACCCTCACGGCATCAGAAATGAAATGAAATTAAGTGAAAGTCTCTCAGTTGTGTCCAACTCTTTGCGAACCCATGGACTATCCATGGAATTCTCCAGGCTGGAATACTGGAGTGGGTAGCCTTTCCCTTTTCCAGAGGATATTCCCAACCCAGGGACTGAACCCATGTCTCCCTCATTGCAGGCAGATTCTTTACAAACTGAGCTATCAGGGAAGCCCAATGGCTTCAGAGCTTTACTCAAATCAAAGCTATTGGTGTCTCTTCACTTGAACACTGTCAACTTTCTTGAATGAAAAGTTTTGCCCAAATGTCTTGTTACCTAAGAAGATCCATTCTCCATCGGATGTCAGATAATCCTCTCTCATTTACCTAGTAGTCATCCATTCCTCATCTTTGCTAATAGACCCCTTGATTGTTCATTTTCCTTTATATTGCCATGCACCTCAGGGATGAATAAAATATCCCTAGAGAATAAAATACGAATGGTCTAAGCTAAACATGGGGCTTCCCTGGTGGCTCAGTGGTAAAGGATCTGCCTGCCAGTGCAGGAGATGCAGGAGTTGTGGGCTCCATCCCTGGGTTGGGAAAGATCCCCTGGAGAAGGAAATGGCAACTCACTCCAGTGTTCTTGCCTGGAAAATTCCACGGACAGAGGAGCATGGCAGGCTACAGTCCATGAGGTTGCAAAGAGTTGGGCATGACTGAGAAACTGAGCTCTCACATACACACACACACACACACACACACACACACACAACCTAAACATAGTTGGAACTCTTCCCTCAAGTTCACATATACAGGATAGCTGTGATCAATGACACACACACACAGAAGATTTTTAGACTGCTTCCTTTTTGACTTTTTTTGCTAATTATTGTATGACTGGGTAATTTTTAAAGCTACTAAATGCATCTTTTTATTCTAGGTAGCCAAAGCAAACGTGCTGAGCATAACAGAGCAGAAAGTTTGGGGAAAACCTGTTATTTATGATTTTGTTAACTAATATATCTTGCTTTATATTTAAAGCATATTTAATCAGCTTTAGTTTTATGCACCCAACAACACTCTGATTTATACAAGCACCCATTTGTTGTGCATTCATTCTTAATTGTAGTGGATGTATGCCCTGGAAATTCTCTCTAGTAATTCGTACACTTGCTAACATGGAATGTTGACAGTTTAAACTAAATACCTCTGAATTTTCTTTGTGTTTCATAACAGTACCTCTACTAGAATTTGCCTAACAGAATATTAAAATACTAAGGAATTGTCCACATTTAAAGACATTTTAATGTATTTCCAAATAGAATAAGGGATGTTACCAATAGCTCTAAAGCTAGCATTTTCTTAAGTATCTCATAACAATGCAGAATCATCTTTAAATTCAGATGTTTCTCTTTACCTACATACTATAACATTGCATACATTTTCTTTTAATCTTATTATGGATGGCTACTCTTTAATCCCACATACATTAGTTATTGTAGACCTAATATAACAAAAGATCTAAAATAAATCCTACTTGTTAATGACTACATCAATTTATATATTCTAGGAAGAAAATTAAGGAAGTCATTCAGCCTAAAAATGATTTACTAAGTATATTTGAAATTACAAAAAATGTCTTAGGTTTGAAACATTTAATATCTAAAATTTTCCAATATGTGCAACATCTGGCAAAATGATTGCCTTTCATAACTCTGTATCCAAATGGTGGTTAAAGATTTTGCTGTTGTATTTATAGTACATGTGTGAGCTCACAACTGGAAATTCCCGTTCAGAAGATGGGTATTTGGTATCTGGATTCTAAAACTGCTTCTCAGGTAATTATGACACGCACTTCATTTGAAGACTACCTAACAAGTCCATACGAACATTAAGGAATACTCTATGAGCCAGCAGCATTGAGTATCAAAAATAACAATTCAGAATTAACAGAAAGGGGAATAATAATATTCTCTAGATAGGTTCTTGAAACTGAATTCAGGGAAGCTATTTGTGATATTTTTTCCCTTATTGTCGTGGCTTGTTTCTTTTTTAAACGATATGTACATTTCTATTTTTCAGATGTAATATATCTCATTGTTTTTTGTTTCTTGGGGGAAGAGATGACTGAAAATATCTGCTAATAAAAGACATAGTTTCCTAGGACCAAATGATATACAAATGCATATATTCATATGCATGTATGTATATATATATATATAGATATATATGTTCTGCTAGCCCTATTGGCTACAGGCTTGTTCTTATATTGTTTTGTTCAGTTTTTGATCAGGGTAACAAACAATTAATAAGAGCACAATGGGTAATTTATATTTATATTTTGGGTTTAAATGAAATGACAGAGAAGTGGAACTGTCTAGGTTAGGTCCACTTCTTTAGAATAGAGCACATTATCTCAGAAACAGGCATTCAAGAGGGTCTAGTCAACATCCTGTCTTATAAAAAGCTATGCTAGGTGGACAAGTGACCCCATGCTGTTTCCAGATTGCTGGTAATGCTTGCCAAAAAAATAATGTTGTTCATAATTCTTTTTAAAATATACCCAAAATTTCTTTAACCAGTTAACTCTAGTATTTCCTCAAAATAGTGAGAAAAACAGAAAATAATATCAATGACCAAGCTTATAACTACAAACAATGCTAAATTCAATGAAGAAAAACAAAAAAAAAAGATGAGTTTAGTATAGAAGATCCAGTCAAAAGAAGGTATTGCCTGGGAAATTAATCTATCAGGAATTGATATTTCAGCTGTAATCTGACAGATGAGTAAAAGGTAAGTAGATAAACATAGAAATGGGGAGTGGATTAAGAGTACCTAAAAGCAACAGAGGGACTTCCCTGGTTGTCCAGTGGTAGGAATCCACCTTCCAATACTGGGGATGTGGGTTCAGCCCCTAGTTAGGGAGTTAAGATTCTATACACAAGGGAGCACCTAAGCTGGTGCACCTCAAATAAAACCCAGACCTGACACAACCAAATAAATAAATTTTTTAAAATAATAAATAAAAGCAAGAGAAAGTACAAGGGCTCTGAGATAGCAAGAAGAGGTATACATTTGAGAATATGATGTATTGAGGAGGAAAACAAAAATATTAGGGACAGAGAAATGGGGATGAGTTTTGAAAACTGTTCCATCAGTTGTTGGGACTCATATTGGCTGAGAGGAGCATTTCGATAGGGGGTGAAGTGGATATGACACCAGATTGTAAATTATGGAGGTTGCATGAACTATGGTATTAACAACGGAGAGAGAAGGCTTAAAATCAACAGATGTTTGTTTAGATGTAATGGGAGGTAAAGCAGAATTTCTTCCTTCTGCAATTAGAGAGAAGTGTGTGCCATTCACTGAGATAGTGAACACAGGAAAAGGATCATAATTAGAATAAAACTTTTGTGGACACATTTGTTTTTGAGAGACCTTTGAAATATCCAAGTGGAAATGTCAGGCCAACTTTTGGATACACATGTTTACAATTCAGAAAAGTCAAAGATCTGGCCAGGACCAACATATCAAGTGTTAAGTGAGGAAATGGTATGAGTAACATTGATAGAGTGCCTGGAAGAGGCCATGCTATCAAGACATGATGCAAGATTGAAACCAAGTAAAACTTTATAAAAGAAAAAGTTATACTCAAATATTCTACCTGCTGAATTCAAAACAGATTTGTATATGGCCAACCTAAGCAAAATTACCAACACATTGTCAAAATATTTATTCATAAATAAAAGGTGGATATGGTTTTAATACCAGTATTTCATTACTGTGTCATTGGTAACAGTAAATTATGAGTAAGAAGCTTGCTACAAACTATTTCCCTTCTTCGTGTCAGTTTCACTAATACTTTTCCCAAATTGAAATATCTAACATGCTTCTTTGCCCTGTACCTGTCCAAGTTTGCCCATGTCAGATGGTAACTACTTTTTACTGGAGTTGATATATTGATAGAAGAAAAATATGATTCTACATGTCTTCAAATGCTCTAAATTCAATCTCGAAGCAAGATTTTCCCTTTACTACAGAGGCTTTCTCAAATGATACTTTTATTGCTTTAGCTATTTCTATTCCAATGTGAAAATTCACAAAATTTATGAAATACTGTAAATTCTGGAGGTGTGACTCTCCTTCTAGTCTTCTACTTGAAAGAGACTATGAATATCACTCTAAAAATATCTTATACCCAATGCCTACTGAAGTTTTGCTGATTTTAGAGGGTACGCTAACTGTCTAGATTAAACATTATTGAAAGAGACTTCCTAATTATTCAGAAGCTTCTCTCTCTGTACAATATTGACTCATTTTGTTATGTACCTGAAAATAATATAATGTTATAGGTCAATTGCACATGTGCTGTGCTGTGCTGTGCTTAATCACTTAGTCGTGTCCAACTCTTTGCAACACTATGAACTGCAGTCTGCAAGGTTCCTCTGCCCATGGGGATTGTCCGGCAAGAATACTAGAGTGGGTAGCCTTTCCCTCCTCCAGGGGATCTGCCCAACCCAGGGATCAAACACAGGTTTCTCACATTGCAGGCAGATTTTTTACCAACTGAGCCACCAGGGAAGCCAAGAATGCTGAAGTGGGTAGCCAATCCCTCTTCCAGCAGATCTTCCTGACCCAGGAATCAAGCAAGCATCTCCTGTACTGCAGGCAGATTCTTTACCAGCTGCCCTACCAGGGAAGCCCTGCATGGGTGCTAAGTAGTTTCAGTTGTGTCTGATTCTTTGTGACCCCATGGACTGTAGCCCCCAAGGCTCCTCTGTCTGTGGGATTCTCCAGGCAAAAATACTGCAGTGGGTCGCCATGTCCACCTCCAGGGGCTCTTCCCAACCCAGGGGTTGAACTCATGTCTCTTATGTCTCCTGCATTGGCAAGCAGATTCTTTACCAACAGGCCACCTGGGAAGCCCCCAATTAAAGGTCAATTATATCTCAATTAAGGAAAAAAAAAAAAAAAAAGCCCTCATTGCTTTCTTTCTCATACTGCCAAATGACTCTCAAGTTCAGGAACTCAAATTTAATTTCCTATTTCATTTTCCACAGACTGTGAGATGTTTATCTGTATAAGTAGAGCAATTTTGTTGTTGTTCAGTCGCGTCTGACTCTTTGTAACCCCACGGAGTGCAGCACTCCAGGCTTCCCTGTTCTCCACCATCTCCTGGAGCTTGCTCATACTCATGTCCATAGAGTCGGTGATGCCATCTAACCCTCTTATCCTCTGTCATCCCCTTCTCCTCCTGCCATCTATCTTTCCCAGCATCAGGGACTTTTCCCTTGAGTTGACTCGTTGTATCAGTTGGCCTAAGTATTGGAACCTCAGCTTCAGTATCAGTCCTTCCAATGAATATTCAGGGCTGATTTCCTTTAGGATTGACTGGTTTGGTCTCCTTGCAGTTCAAGTGACTCTCAAGAGTCTTCTCCAAAACCACAGTTTGAAAGCATCAATTCTTGGCACTCAGCCTTATTTATGGTCCAACTCTCACATCCATACATGACTACTGGATAAAACACAGCTTTAACTATGAGTAAAACAATAGGTGTCATATAGTAAGTGCAGAATAACTGTTTAAGAAGTGAATGAATAAACACTTTTCAGGCATTTTAGATTTAGCTGTTGCATCACTGCCACCACTCTGAGTTATGGGTAAGAATACAGAAACTGCTATACGCCATGAGAACCAGATTTGTCTGAATACATGTAAACTAGCACAAGGATTTCACAGACTGTATCCACTCTAACGTGTGAGCAAAATGAAATCATACAACTTTGTGAGTCTGAGTTTTGTTACTGTGAGTTCCCAAGAGAGGCTACTGGAGATGTTATAATAAAGAAAAATTATCCCTCCCAATGTCCCTTCACAAAAACATAAACATTCATTCATCACCCCAGTAATCTAGACATTAAACTTTCCTTTTTTCTGCTACAGTGGATTTTCATTATTCACAATAGTTATATTCTATAAAATTGCCATAAACACTGAATTAGCTTATTTGAACCATTGCTCCTAGGAGAAATACACAGTTGGGTTTTGCAAGCTACTAGTTACAATATTTTTTCAATCAAACAACACACAACCTGGTTTCATGTGTATTTCTGTTTACAGCACCTAACCTAACATATATTGCTAATTCACTAACATTGAACTCACAGTCAGAAACACTAAAAAACATTTCTGAATGAAGCCTACCTAACACATGAATTTTCTCTGAAAAGGCATCACAGCTTTCTCACACT
The DNA here is from genome assembly GCF_029407905.1 of Bubalus kerabau. Classification (NCBI taxonomy): domain Eukaryota; kingdom Metazoa; phylum Chordata; class Mammalia; order Artiodactyla; family Bovidae; genus Bubalus; species Bubalus kerabau. The sequence goes on from NC_073626.1 coordinate 137,202,968, forward strand.
TAGCATTACTAGTTTGCACCCCTGTGCTATGCTCAGGGGCCATCTTAAACCGTGAATTATCAACAGAAAAGCACAAAATTCCCAGACATTAATGGTCACACTAAAAAGACCAACACATAAAGGACATGTCTTTATAATATGAGGGCTGAAACAAGAACTCAGTGTTGCCTTGTGGCTTGATCTGCCTCAGCTAGGAGCTTGTACATAAGGCAACTCAACCTATCTGCTGCTCTACACATCTGCCCATGTCTGCAAATGACCTCAAAGGAGTCATGAGTATTGATTTTCGGGTTACAAATGAATGTCAAAGAGCAAGCCAATTTGCAAGTATAGAACTAACTGATAGCAGATCTTAAAAGATGTATTTCCTTAAAAATATTTACTGGTGGTCATTTTATTCAAAGACAAGAAGACAGTGACTAATGATTTACTTCTCTTGTAGTAATGAAAACAAAATATTTATTAAAAATGGGAGAGTAAAATCCCAAGTAGAATTTTACAGTATGTTGATTCACAGTAGCTTTTTATCAAATTGAGTAAAAATCAATTAGGCTTTATGGTTTTCCTGCAATAGCAAATGTAAGACAAAGAAAATTGCTGATTCTCTCCCAATAAGTTTATTATCAACTAAATTACCTGGTTTCTACCATTGTGCCTGGCCTTATTTTCCAATCTTTAAGTATTAGATTACAATGCTTCTAATATTTTTTTAGAAATATATGTTTGTTTGATATGTTACTAGAAAACATATTTTTTCTTTTTTTATTTAATTAATTAATTTATTTTAACTGGAGGCTAATTACTTTACAATATTGTAGTGGTTTCTTGCCGTACATTGACATATTGTCTCACTATTACACGTGAGGAAACTGAAGTCGGGAAAAGTTAAGTGATGAACATTTCCACATAGAACTTTTTAAATTAATGTTTAGAATAAATGTGTGGTTAGCATGAGAATAAAATATCTTATTTGCACTGTTTATTTTTAAATTTTACTTGTTTTTATTGTTTTTGAGTCACTAAGTCGTGTCTGACTCTTTGTGACCCCATGAACTGCAGCATGCTAGGCTCCTCTGTTCTCCACTATCTCCCATAGTTTGCTCAAATTGATGTCTATTGAGTCAGTGATGCTATCTATCTACCTCATTCTCTGCTGCCCACTTCTCCTTTTGCATTCAATCTTTTCCAGTATCAAGGTCTTTTCCAATGAGTCAACTTTATAAAGGATGGAAAATTATCATCAGTTTAGAAACTGCCCAGATAATTAAGAAACCAGAAGCAATTCTAAAAGCATCACTCAGTTTTTGAAGGTACACTGTGATTCAAACAATCCCCATGATACTCTTCCTTGTCCCCAGGTTCTTGACCTGACATTTCTCCTTTTTTCATTTTCAATGCACATTTCTCTCAGTCTTGTATTTTTAATGCAGAACTTTTGCTTTGAAAAAGCACAAACTGGAACAAAGCAAGTTGATACTCCCTAAAAGGTTGGATGTGAAAAATAATCATGGGTGACAGCTTGATTTACCTCGAAAATATGCTGAGAATAAAGTTCTACTTTCTGTTCATTATCAGTTGCAAGGTGACTCTGAAATAAATACAGGTCTGCTACTTTCTCATATGGTCTGGTGGTGTTGCAAAGTTTTTTGACCTTCTGATGCATAATAGTAAGTTACAGGCATATAGGAGTTATAAAAAAAATGTTTGTTAAATGATTGTTAAATGGCTAAATGGTGGCACTGATTTAAAAAAGACTTTGACGTACTTTTATAGGCACATCTGGTTTTTCGTTCTCCATCAGCTTTTTAACTTAAATTAATCACTTGAGCCACAACCTGCCCAAATTAGCAGAACATCCAGTTTCTCATTTGGGGGGCTTAACATTAAATAATGCTGGGATTTTAATCAGCCTCAATCTAACTCTGTTTTCAAACACTAGGAAAAGATTTGCTTAGAGAACCTGAATAATCTAAACATGAACATTAATTTTAATCTGTCCTTGCATTTTTCACTGGCATAGAGGTCACATTTAAAACTAGTGCTACTCTTTTTGATGTGTACCCATTCCTCAATAAAGCCCTTGCTCAGCCCATTTCCTCACAGAGTCAAATAGTGAGCAAGGAATGTAATGCCACTCCCTTATTTGGCTAGGAGTTTTGCTTGATTGGCATCCATAGTGAGAGCTCTCTGGTTTATATATTCATTGCTCCTCCTAAACATAGCTTTGCACTGGGGATGTCAGAACTCGCCAAGAGGAAGACTCTGGTGTCAGTCACAGGCTGGGTCAAGACCAGCCCTCCTGTGATGCTGGTCAGATCTTCATACTAAATTGACAGCACCAATCAGACTCTCATTGCCTTTTACTGGAGACTTGGACATATTTACAGCCAGCTAAATTAAGATCATCTCTGCTTATCAGAGAGATCATAAAAACACTGAGCCTCAAAAGGTAAAGAGGTAAGTTCTATTTCCTTTCCTTCTAAAAAAGTTTCTTTGCATCAGTACAAAAATAATTCAAAAGACCATCACAAATCATAAAAGATTTATTCCTAGAACAATGGGATGAATTGTGCTTAGATTTAGATAACAAAAAGGAACATTCAAAATTGGTCTTTTTTAAAGAAAAGGGTTCAGTCCTCTGGATAACTTGTTGTGTCCCTCTGACAGAAAAATTAAGACAGAAAATGTTTAAGTGGCAATCTCTTGAAGTCCTGATTATTACCTCAATGTCCTGCTTCATGAATATTATTTAATAGTCAACTAATGTATTTGCAATGACACAGGTCCTGAATTATTCCAAATCTGGTTTTTCTTCACAATATTTCCTCCTATTCATCTCTTCTGTATTTTTCCTATCTTTACCCTAGATTGAGTCCACCTCAGCCTGTATCAAAATTTTTGCTATTATTTGCATTATGTGCAATGGTTAAAAAAGTATTTTCATATATCTTACCTCACCAGAATCTTCATCACTAAACTGAGAAAATACAAACAATGACATTGAAAATGCTTATTCTTCTACATAAAATCTGTATACTTACCTATATATGTGGCCACATTTTTTAACCTTTTTATTTATAAAATTTCTAAAACCAAATATTCTGTAAGATTTGCCTAGAAATTGAAAAGTGTGAGTAAATTATAAATGAACTATAATCTAGAATGGAAGGTGCACAAATTATTTTGATGATGAAGGAAAATGTTGAATTCATTTTAAAATGAGTAATATTTTAAATATTTATAGTGTACCAGACATTGCTATATTATTGTCTCATTTGAAATTCACAAAAAACCCTAAAAGGTATATGTCATTATATCTATATACAGATCAGAAAATACATATTTAAGAGTCAAGCCATTAGAGGCCTTCCTTGAGATGAGAGATTCTCCTGGTGGCCTTGAAGAAGCAGGCACCCATGAGTTCTACAGCAGTGAGAAAAGAATTTTGTCAACAACCATATGAGCTTAGAAGACCCTGAGCCTGGAATGAACCCCCAATCCTGCAGTCCCTTTGAGATCCTGAACAGGGGACCGAGGTTGTCTTATGCCTTAACTCCTGACCCATGAAAACTGTACAATAATAAACATGTACTCTTTCAAACCATCAAGTTTGTGATAATTTAAGTTGCAATAGATTTAATACATCTGATAGAGTTCACACAATTACATCTGATAGAGTTCACACAATTGGCAGAATTGAAACCATGGCTGCCAGACCCCAAAGACCAAATAGTCTTTCTAATGAATAACTGCTATAATTTACATGTGATAGAAAGATGAAATGATGGATAGATGGTTACATAGATGATAGATAGATAAAGATGACAGGTAAACAGAGGCATTTTTATTAAATGGTGAAATACAGGCTGTTAAACCCCTGGTATGGAAAAAGGCTAACGTCACTAAAGCCAGAGATTTACAGGCCACAAAGTATGTGTTAACCATCGATGTAAGTTTTAAAAGGGGACATTTAAACTCTAGGATATAAAAAAGAATGCAAAATTATAAGAAATGGAGAAAGTCTATTGAAAATATTACATAATATTTTAAAATGAAATAGAAGCAAGAATCCTTTTCATTTGGCATTCTTAAAGTTATGTTTTGAAATCCTATGCTAATTTTTCTCTCAGCAAACATTAACTTGCTATTTTAACTTTGAAAATTGTATTTTTCCTAAACAACTCCAATATTGTTCCTCTTTCCCTAAAATACCATTAATTTTTGGCTAGTGGCTCTAGTGCAGTGTTTCTTGGATGTGAGTAAGGAATTTTAGAATCAGACAATATAAGTTCAAGTATCAATGCTAACACTTATTGGCATACAAACTTAAGTATCCTTTAACTCACCAAAGTTGCACTCTCTCATTTTGGAATGGACAGTAATAGCTTCTACCTGTCAATGTTAGTATAACTATCAAATGTCATAATGTCTTTAGCTTGCTTATGTCTAGTTAAGGTGTCAAACGTTCACACAGTTTCTCTTCTGGTATTACATTTTATCATTGGTGGCTATTTAACATTCAGGCACAATGACCGAGAGCAACTGGCATGTACAAAAAGCTGTTCTAAAAAGTAATGATGTCAGCATCAGCAATCATAATAGTCCTCAGGTAGATTTTCAAAGACCACAAGAGCAGATTCATGTTAGGCATGGAAGTAGACATGCCTATTTCATGAGTCATTTTCTTAACCTCTCTGGGGTCATGCATTAATACTTCATTTTACATGTGCAGAAATACCTATAGATAAAGAGCTCCCTATGAGCTAGGACAAAGCACAAAACTAGATTTTTTAAAAAATTTGTTTCTGTTGTTTGCACACAGTGAACAGCAAGCCCTAAAATAAAATTAAGATTTCTTGTTAGCCTCATTCCCAAAGCAGTGCTGCTCCAACTTGCAACACAAGCAAAGCACTTGAAGCTATTGCCAGGGTGCTGCAGAAAATGTGTTGGATCACTTTTTTTGCTGGCAAAGCTGAGCTAGTTCTGCTCAACACTCATTTCACACAGAGGTAGTTCTAAAAATTCCTAAATAAGGGCTAGGTTCTCAGGCATTTAGGATGATCCCAAACTAATGATACTGGTCAACCCAATACAAAGTAGCCAAAAAGATAGTCTATATAGTGATATATAAAAACAGTGACATGAGATACAGAATTACACACATAAGTGATATATAATACCCTCATGCATCAAGCAGGAATGAAAAATTGAGAGTTAAGTTCATGTCACTGGTGGGCAGAATGCCTAAATTTATACTATCTGTATGTCCATAAATCTGCCAGACAGACAATGGAACAATTTGTCCAGGACTAATGGAACAGTTGGAATCAGTGAATAATTGAATGAATGACCGTGAAAGCATTTTAGAAACATATTTGAATCCATTTGTATGATCATGGAGAGACTGAGCATGATGCAAAAAAAAAAAAAAAAGCTTATACTTGAATATACCATCTACCCTACCTTAGCAATACTGTGCTTCATAGTTTAATAATTCTGAGATTGATGTGACTCACACAATGTATCCTATGACTTATATACAGGCAATACTATTTAATACATGCAAGAGCATCCAAGACTTAGGTAACAGCTATTATAGTTACTCCATACAGTGTCTGATATGATACTCACTCAGAACTTACTATTTGGAACTGTGTTTCCACAACTGAGGTTTGTGGGCTGGAAATCTTTTGCTACTCTTAAAAAGTGTTCATTCTTTCTCTACATCTTAGCTATAATAGCATACCTTTTCATTGCTTGGATGAATAAATCTTGTTTGATTTATTCAAATGTCTGCATCTGCTTTTTCAACTCATATACTATTGACATTAGTCAATATTCATTCAGATATGCTATTCTTAAGGTGGTTAATATTCTAATATTGGATATTAATTGACAAGGGAGAATCACTGCATATTTTTCTCATATTTTTAAATATCTAGATACAGACACAAATTTATTTTTCATTGAGTGTCTTAAGGAGCATGCATTTTGGGGAATAAATTTACATTGTAGGCTTTAGCTAATGAGGTTCAAACTCTAGCTTTGGATCTCCATTCTGTTCGGTCCTAATTACAATTCACTTTTTAATGTGCCTCTTCTGTTATACAACAGTTGTCCATTTGCATCCTTGGGGGTTTGATTCCAAGAGTCCTCAGGAATAACCAAATCCATGTATACTCAAGTACCTCATATAAAATGGCTTGGTACAGTCCACCCTCCTCATCTGCACAATGCACAGTTGTAGAATCAAACATTTAAATTACAGATTGGTTAAATCTGTACATGAGAAATTTCCAAACAGAGGGAAGGCTATTCTCTATTGGGGAAAAACAAAAACAAAAACCTTCCTATAAATGTATCTGTGCAGTTCAAACACCTATTATACAAGAGTCAATTGTATATTGTGGAACTTACATTGTAGTTATCCTTGAAAAACATGGCATGTTTAACTTTTTCAAATGCTAACATTTAATTGAATAGGATATATGCACATTTCTTTTGAAATTTACATCTTTTTAAAATGTACTTAAAAATATTAATTTCCACTGGGTGTTTTAAATACTTCTTTGGATCTTTATTTACTATTTCCTACTCAATAAATAGATTTTTCAATCACGAGGGATTGAGTACTATTATTAAACAAAATTGGAGACTACTCTAATGATGTTATAATGAATGAATATGCATCATCTGTAGTATTAAGCAGAAAACCTTAAAACAATTAATGTGCAAAACCTTTTAGAGTTGTAGTCCTTGATATAGCAAATATGTAATAATTTTGCTCCCTTTCTCAGACTGAAAATTAAGTAAATTCTAGGGTCTTGAAATGATTGTCATGACTATTTCTTAGTTTCTTATAAAATACCTAATTGATTTTCTAACATAATAAATGCTTTTATCTTTAGAAAAAAAGTGAAGACAAACCTCTAAAATTAAGTATAAAAATAAAAAAGCAATTTAAGTATGACAAAAGCAGTATCAATAAAAGAAGAAAAATGTGTTCAGCTTTATTGTTGAGTTTTGTGGAATTTGAATTCATTTTTGAATTACAGCATATTTAGTACTCTACTAAATGGATCATTTTCAATACAGTCATAATGAATATTACCATGTACTGTATAGCAAGGGAATAGAGCTGAGTTTGCCAAAATTTCATTCTTGGAAGCGCTGCCAATGCAAAAATAGTTTCCTCCCCTGGTACAATATTTAAGAGGCTTTAAAATTCTTCAGAGAATTATTGGAAGTTACTTTATAGAAGAAGCAATCAGTTGTGAGTTTGAAACTGCACTGCATTGCTTGTTCCCATCTAAAAACTCTTTCTGCTCCCCCGGCTGTTCTTTACTTTGCTAGGTCATTTTATATTGTAAAGGAACTATTTTGTGACCATCTGCCACTTACATCTTTGGCCCCAATCTCCTCTTCTCTGATCACTATTGATTTTCCAAATGGACCCAACCATAAACTAAATGCAGCAATCATTACATTTTGGTTAGAAAGTGACTTTGCTACTGTAAGTTGTATCTGGATTACTAAAGCATCAGTCAAAAACCTCCAAAAAACTGAAAGCATTTCCCAGAGGCATGGGTTTTTTAATTGCTACAATTAAATCTGCCATTAAGTCTATATTATCATCATTAGCTCATATTTTCTATTTTTTAAAATAAATTAGCCACACAAATACCCACATTTAAGTCCTAAGCAAATACTTAACACAGCTGGTACTCCTCATATAATTTTTTAACTTTGTGTCATTTCTTTTCAAAATCGAAACATCATTCAAGAAAAAATAACAAGTTTAACATAAAGAGGCATTTGAATTAAAATCCTTTATCTCCCAAGGTAAAAGGATTGAGACAATAAAAAGATCAGTGGTTGGCAGGAGCTGGGAGGTGGTGGGAAAGAATGAATAAGTGGAGCACATTTATTTTTAGTACAGTAAACTATTCAATATCATAATGATGTATACATAACATTATACATTTTGAAAAACCCTAAGATATGTACAACACAAAGAAATGTAATGTAAACTATGGACTCTAGTTAATAACATGTGAATAATGGTTTATCAACTGTGACAAATGTACCACACCAAAGCAAGATGCTAGTAACAGAGGAAACTGGAGTGGGGTCGGTGAATCTAACAGTGGCAGGGTGAGGAGAGGCAATAAACAGAAATGCTATGTACTTCCCACTCAATTTTTCTCTAAACCTAAAAGTGCTGTAAGAACTAAAGCATATTTATTTAAAAAAAAAAAAAGTCCTCCCTCTCACTTGTCTCTCTATATTGCATTATGATTTTGTGTATCCTTTCCTAAAATTAATGTCAAGGTATTAGGGGAAGAAAATTTTGAAAGTTGGCTATGATATGATATTACAATCCTACTGGCTATCTTGAAACCTCACAAATGTATCCACTGCTTCCTGATGTTCTTTTTATAGCTTTGTTATATGCATCAAAATCATTTCCAGCACAATATTAACTCTCTCAGTGATCCATAGGTTTAAAATAAAAATGACTGGAAACAAACAAACAAAAAAAAAAGGTCCAGAAACTAAAATGCAAAGAGAAATTCAAGCAAATATAATATATTATATATAATATTATAGAATGTAATATAATAATACATATTATAGCATATATTACATTGACTTGTCCATTTAATTTCATTGTGAAATGGGACAATGGAGCTGAAATATCCATTTATCCCTCCCTGAAGCAAACCACTTAACTGATGATCAGATAATAGCTGTCTTATATTGCTTTAAACAACTGGTATATGCAGACTACCAGCCCCTCCTTCATGTTCCCAGGCTGTTCTTGCTTCCATGCTGTTTCCAGGAACCTATATCATGTGTTGTTTGGGGAGTTTTTTGTTTTGTTTTGTTTGTCTTTTTATATTGTCTTATCATTTCAAAGAAGGAAATCTACAAGTTTTTATCTCTCTCTCTCTCATAAAAACTATTCACTAATAGTACTTTTTACCATACTTTGAAATCTTAGTATGACTTAATTGACATCATATAATATAAACAATATATATTTAATAATATAATTAAATATATTTACTATATGCTTTATTTTACTTTTAAATACTGTTGGCCCTGTCTTTGGGGATTATTAGAAAGAAGGAGATAAGCATCTTTTGATGGATGAATGTATAAAAAAGATACACACACACACACAATCAAATACTATTTAGCCACACACATGAAAAAGATATCTTGCCATTTGTGACATGGATGGGACTTGAGAGCATTATGCTAAGTGAAATCAGGCAGAGCTAGATGAACACCATAAGATCTCTCTTATATGGGGTATTTAGAAACAAAAACAAAACAAACAAAAAAAGACTTACAGATACAAAGAAGAGATTGGCAGTTTCTAGAGGCGGGAGGTCAGGGGTGAGTGAAATGAGTGATGGGAATCAAAAGGTACAAATGTCCAGTTATAAAATAAATAAGTTGTGGGAATATAATATACAGTATGGTGACTATAGTTAATAATAATGTATTGCATTTTTGAAGTTGCTAAAGAGAATAATTTTTAAAAATCCTCTTCACAAAATAAAAGAAGGAAAGAAAAAAGAGGAAGTATATAAGAAGATAAAAAAGTGGGAAGGAGAGAAGTAGAAAAGACAGTTGGAGTTCATAAATGAACTCTTCCTAAAGCTACTTAAACTGTACAGATATTACAGCTTCTGTATGAGCCTTCATTTTATGTATTTATAGATTCAAATATCCACTAATAGTTCTTTTTACCATACTTTGAAATCTGAGTTAGTATGACTTAATTGACATCATATGGTAGAAACAATGTACATTTAATAATATAATTAACTATTATATTTATTGTACTTTCTTTCACTTTTAAATACTCAGATAAATGAATAGAGGTGCTAACAATTTCATGCACTGGACTATAATAGATGGGAGCAATAGTAAGAGATAAGGAAGGAAAAAATATTTTAAAAAATTAAACCATATCTGTTGACATGCTCACGTGCTTAGTCACTTCAGTTGTGTCTGACTCTTTGTGACCTATGGACTGTATACTGGAGTGGGTTGCCATGCCCTCCTCCAGGGGATCTCAACCAAGGAACTGAACCCATATCTCCTGTGTCTCCTGCATTGTAGGCAGGTTCTTTATCCATTGAGCCACCTAGGAAGCCCATATCTTTTGACATGTCTAGTCAAACATGTAATAAGAGATTTGAAAGAAACTTACTTATGACACATTCATGAGATACACTACTGAACATTGGGAATCCTAGAAATGCATGCCGAATGTGTTCCTAACTCACACCCAAATTCCCCATAAAGGGGTCACACTATTTGTCTCGTTTTCCAAATCTTACTATTTTCTCTGATAAAGAATGGCTTAATCAAATGATAAAGAAAATTTGTTTCCTTAACCATTCTATTTTTTAATGGAATAAAAATGATACTTTAAGTCTAAATAGGGACATGATGTGCAAATGGGGATGAACAAATCCATTATCTCTAAACCAAGAACATTAAAAAATTTTTCCTCTATAGAGTTTCCCACATATTCATCATTCTCAAGTTGAATTGTGAAACTTGTTAAAGTATAGATATGAAAAGCATTGCCAATATGTCAACCACCTTAATACCATCCAAACTTCCTGCAATTGCTGCATTTTCTTCTGTAAGAAATGTCAAGATTTCATCAAAAAGTCTTTTAATTTGGATATTCTCCATACAGTTGTCTGGCTATTTTCACTCTCTAGTTTGCAACTTCTTTTATACCAGTTGTCATTTCTGTAACCTTTCCAACAGCAACTGTGCAGTCTTGGGACCATGATGCAGAATATCTCACTCAACAATCCTCCCACAAACCATCTGTTCCTAGAGACATCAACAACTGTTGGCATTGGGAAACTCTATGAAAAATGGGGGGAAAAATCACTCAAAATGATAAAATGAAACTTTCTCAGAGATCTTAAACCCCTGGCATAATAGGCAAACAATTGACATAAAAATACCAATATTATTTGAGTAAAAAACTTCAAGTCTGAAAAAATAAAACAATGAAGCCAAAACGATCAAACCTTCTTTACTTACTCTTCCATCACATTCACACAGAGTTGTGCATCAAAAAAATTAAACTATGATACTGAATCTCTATAAAATCATGCAATATGCAAGACAAAACATATACCAAAAATGTGAAAACACTTTATATATGTTTTATATATGTATATGTGTGTGTGTGTGTGTGTGTATATATATATATATACATAAGACATATATATGTATACATGCTGCTGCTGCTGCTAAGTTGCTTCAGTCGTGTCCGACTCTGTGCGACCCCAGAGACGGCAGCCCACCAGGCTCCCCCGTCCCTGGGATTCTCCAGGCAAGAACACTGGAGTGGGTTGCCATTTCCTTCTCCAATGCATGAAAGTGAAAAGTGAAAGTGAAGTCGCTCAGTCATGTCCGACTCCTAGCGACCCCATGGACTGCAGCCTACCAGGCTCCTCCCTCCATGGGATTTTCCAGGCAAGAGTACTGGAGTGAGGTGCCATTGCCTTCTCCAATATGTATACATATACATTTATATTTGTTTCTGAACTCTTCATTCCTCCCAAACCCATCAATTTGATTCACTGTCACAACTTTCTGTAAGTAATTATACTTAAAACATATAACAAAACAAAACAAAAATTTATTTCTCATTATGATATTAATGCAAAAATGGATTTTACTTCTGTCCTTTCAGTTATTAAAGGAAAAGGATTAGTTTCCAGGACAAGTACTAGTAGAAAAACTTTCTGCCAATCCCACAGGTATACTTCTGTTCCCTGAAAATATTTCTGGTCTTTAATTATAAAATGACCCATATTAGCCCTTGTGTAAAAGCACAAATGAACCTTTACTGTCTTCCTGCATCTCGATTTGGAAATCCTACTGCCTTTGAGTTATGAATAATCACTAATGATCTATGATTAATTCTACTTACTTTCAAGGGGCAACTGAATCATTTTGTTCAGATTCTAAAAGTAAATACTCTAAAAAGAATAATTAGTTTTAGAGCTGACATTGTGATTTCTTACACTTTTAATACAATTTTCAAAATAACCTTGTGAAATATGTAGGCCAAATCTTATTATCATCAATTTACAGAGAAGTATTTGGGGAGGCAAAGTCATATACCTTAGAGGTAATGAAGGTATTAATAGAACAGAAACCATGTTTTACAATTGCAAAAACAGGTTGAATTCATGCAAAAATTATTGTTTGGTTTGATTTTTCAATAAAATAAGATTTTCTTCCTTAGTTTTCTGAGATTACTTGTCATCACATCATCTGGATGCATAGCTAATAAATTGTTTGAGAACAACATATAATTAAAAACAAAAATTCTTAAATGTCTAATAAAAATGCCAATATCTCAAAATGGCAGGATCTTAAAGGTCAGGAATCACATCTGGTTAATCTTACACAGGATATAATAGCAAAATGACATTATGAAGTGTAAGTCTTATTTTAAAGACTGCTTCTAAAGATCTAAATTGCTGCACAATATAAATTAATTCTGGAAAATAACTCACAGCCAAAATACCTTTCACATTCACTTCCTTCATTTCTGATGAATTCTACTGTTACTTTGTGTTGGCTCCCAGCCTGCTAAATTTCATGTCATTAATTCCTAATAGTTAATGTTTTGGTCTATTTAAGGCCTAAAGCTTAAATGATTTGGGTCTGATGATTAGCAAGTCTGTAATAGTGCAGTGCCTCTCTTTGGATCTCAGGTCTGTGAACCAGAGTCAGAACATGTTTTATCTCATATGTATTATTCATCATTCTCATACTCAGAGGGAATTTTCACAAACATGAAAGTACTTCATTTTTTTTTTTTTTTTTTTTTTTTTACTGAGGAAACATTCATGTCCAGTTGGACTAATTACCACAGCCAGTTAACTCTCAATTATGTGGGCAAAACAAATTGTCATTTGACAAGTTGTGATCATCACTACAAGTGATTTTGTTGTAAATGGGTGACTGTGTCAGACTTAACAGTTTTTCCTCCGAGGACTGAGTATAAATCTCCCACAGGTTAACAAACATTGCCAAAGTGATGCTGAACTTGAGCAGTCCATTCCAATGTTTCAGTTCTCAGCTATGGTGATTTCTCAGCTATGGTGATTGGCCTAAATGGGATTGTACCTAGAATGGCGATTAAAAATAAAATTTCTCTAATCATAATCTTCATGGAGTTTTGTTTTTTTTTTTAACTTTGAAAACTGAATGAATGTTTAAATTAATATTTTTCTTCCTTTAGTGTTTGTTTTTTATTTTTCCCTACTTGCTTCCATGTTACATATGATTATAAACTCTGAGTTTCTCTTCTGCAATTTTCAGTGCATAATAAAATAGAGAAAGGGGCAGTGCAATTTCTTTTACCAGATTGGGAGAGGAGAGGAACAAAGGCTTAGTTTTAGATTCAAGTCATGTGGATTTCAGCGAACTACTCCACCCCTCCTCTCTTACTTTGGTGTGTGTGTGTGTATATATATATATATATATATGTGTGTGTGTGTGTGTGTGTATATGTATATAATATATGCATGCATTATACATATATGTATATACATATGTATGTATATAATACATACAAAGAGACACAGAGAGAGAAATGGGGTAGATAAAAAGAGTCTGGGCCCTACAGCCAAACTCCCTAAGTGTGGATCCTGGTTTCACTACTTATTAGTTGTGTGTCCTTTGATGATAACATCTTAGGACTCTATGATTTTACCTCTTTAAAATTGGTACAATATAATATTGCCTACTTCATTAGGGCTGTCATTAGGATAAAACACACAAAGCTTTTAAAACAGCTCCACACATATAATACATGTTCAAAAATATCAACCATCTGTATATTTACTTATACCGACATTTTTACTTCCAATAATGATACTTTAAAATAAAAAATAAAACATTTTATTACTTGAAATGATTTTATCTTTTCTTAAACAGTAAAGTTCTGAAAATTACATGATTATTTTAAATAGTTTCAAATGACAAACAGATATATACAACCCTATTCCTTTATAAGATCTATCCAACTCCCAATGTACTTCTGGTCATCACTGGAAATCAGTGAAAATGAAATGAGTGTATCACCAGAAAATAACTAGATACCAAACCTGGTTTTTCATTCATATTTACTAAGGTACTTTTTGATCACTATTTGAAACATAGAGTTAAAATAAGATGTCTGCATCATCAGAAGTAGCCAGATTGTCGGACGCTGCATTTTTTTTGTATCTACTAGGGTTTTTATGCCTCTGATCTGAATTGCTCGGCTTTCATAATTTATTTTCCCAAGCTTATAAAGTGCTTTGGGTGGTTTTGATTGAAGTTCCTCACTTTTTCATCACTGTCATTGATCAAAGTTTCCCTACGCTTTTTCTACTACTCCACAGTGACTTAAAATGTATCCTTGTTTTCAACTTCCTGCTTTAATCTTTCTTATCTTAAAACACCTTATCTCCCCATGTTTATGCTGGCTTGTTTCAAATGACTATCACCTGAGAATTACCCTCAGCTACCACTTCTAACTGTTTAAATTTCATAGGTACAGAGATATCTCTACACATTATAGATCAGTTATTTTCATATATGCATTGTTATATATATATTAATATATGTAAATATAGTTGTATTTAAAGTATATATTTGTATAAATAATAGAAGAAATAAGTGAAGTGAAGTCACTCAGTCATGTCTGACTCTTGTGACCCCATAGACTGTAGCCTACCAGGCTCCTCCATCCATGAAATTTTCCAGGCAAGAGTACTGGAGTGGTTTGCCATTTCATTCTCCAGGGGATCTTCTCAACCCAGGGATTGAACCCAGGTCTCCCACATTGCAGGCAGACGCTTTACCATCTGAGCCACCAGGGAAACCCCAATAGGAGAATAGAAGAAATAGTTGAGTAAATCTTTAGGTTTTCCTTAATTAGTTTTTCTGTTTAACACAAAAAAATACAGGGATTACACAGTGGAGGTTTATAGAAAGGGAGGTTTGGAGTTTTCCCCTATTTAAACAGGATATCCTCCAAATCGTGTTGGAAAATTAGTTCAAGTATAAATGCTGAATTATCTGGAGACTTACCTTCCAATACTCTCACTCTCTAAAGTGGGATTGACTTTAAATGGGAAGGTTGGAGAAGAAAGAGTCCTTGGTGCCCAAAGAGGGCATTTCAGTAGTGAGAAATGGCATTTCAATTTCTTATGTGAATGATAATCACACAATTAGTTTTGTTGGGAGGCATTAAGTCAGTTTTTCAACATGAAATCTATAAGAAAATAGAACAGTACTTTTTAAACTCTCAAATTTACATGGAAATAACCAGACACAAGAGAGATAACAAAGCCGATGAACAGAGAATATTAGGCAAGTTGCTATTTTAATATATCAGTGCTCAAACAGAAAACTTTCTAATATACAATTTTTTATACTGTATGATAGGGAGTGAAGAAGTTTCATAAACCTTTCTTGAATATTAGATACAGTATTTTGTGAAATAAGATTGAGCTTTACAACATCTAATAATATACCTACTTCTAGAGTAGCATGCTTTTATCTTATTATGAACATATATTGACAACTGCAAAAGATGCAAAATAGTTGACTCATTATTGTGAACTCTGCTTTTTTGTCCTATTATTTTTTCTAATCACTATGAAGTAAAAATGTATTATTAGCCTCCCCCCCCCACAGGCTACTATCATCACTCTGATAACTGTCACACAATCTCAAAAAATGGCTACTCCTAGGATCCTAGCTTAACCTTAAATGGTTTAACCACATGTCTAAAAATGCTTAGCACAACATCTCTGCAAAGTACCATTGGAGCTTGAAATGAAAACTCACCTTTTTTTCCTTCATTTTCCTGTCTTGCCATTTCCATATAATTAGCTCAAGTGAACCCAGTACAGAAAACTCATTAAGATGCTGTTTCCTTCTTCAACATCAAGGCATAAGTTGGCCTTAAGTAAGTACAACACTTACCTGAGTGTTCTTTCACTTTCCAAACTGTCTATTACTTGGAAAGTAACACTACTCTTTTTCAGACCTATGTTGTTGAGGATCTATAAATTATATGATTTTTTAAATACTTTGTGTTTTTTTTAAAGAGCAAATAAACCACAGCATTATGAAACAGAAATCGATAGGACTCAGCCCATGTTTGATCCATGAAGTTTTGCAGTGGAGAATGTAACATACTTTGGTAATGCTTTGATTTGCATATCTTTTATATAGAGCAGCCACTCAAATTCATGACAGCTTCTTCAGGGTTTATCTTGGTCAAGAATTCCCAGAAAATACAGCAGAGTATTCCATGAAATTAGTAGCTTGTGAAATAATCTTTGGGAATTCTAGAAAGATCAGCTAAAGTTTTGGAAATATTTTGGGAAATACAAAAGTTTGCTATTTCTCTCATTATTTTTTAGTTACTTGTAAAGTCAAATAAAACATGTAGATGAGAAGAATCTTATACTTCAAGGCACAAACAAAATCATGATGGTAATATGCAAATTAAAAATTGCTTGAGTTTTTTCCACATATTCAGCAGCAACAACAGTGTCAAATGTCCAGTGATGATTTCAATAAATTGTTCAATCAATAATATCAATGCTATGAGAGAAGAATCTAAACATTAAATTAAAATAGAGAGCAAAGTATTATAAGGTTAAAAAAACATGAGTTGATTCTCATTTGTCTTAACTTATGTAAGGGTTGTGGGAGGTTATGAAATTTGTAAGTCCAACACAAAGCAAAGTAAGAACATTACCATTGTCCTTAACCATTCTTGTTTTTTTTTTTTCCCTCTCTCTTTGGTGACTGAATTCATATGCTTTTTGTACCACATGAACAAATATTCTATTAAATATTAAAATAACTAATTTATATAATAATTCAAATGTTACATATAGAATGAACTTTTATTTACAGAAAAAATGCATTTTAAACAAATTAGCATTGAGAGCTATTGTATTGCAGCTATTTTAGATTGTGATATTTACCTTAAAGTACAACTGATTTTTCCATATACAACTCTTAAATCTCAACAAGATTCCAGGAACTTTGTTTTTCACACTAGGTTAAATGCTCCATTTTGCCCATCATTGTCTCTAATTTTTTCTCAATCTAGTTGTTTTCTTCAGTTTCTTTCATACAGTTTTCATCTCTACTTTTAAATCACATTTTGGAAGACTCTAAAAATGATTCGTCTCTTCTCTTCCCAATTCAGAATCTACTGAGAGATAGATGTAAAAATCTGAGAGAGGGATTTCAGCATCTTTAATGATAAAGAACCTTTCTGCAAGTTATCCTCTTTACAAACAAACAAGCAACAATATAATCTGGGCAAAATACTGACAAATAAATTAGCAAATTTCTATTTGAAGCTAAGACTTGAAGAGCCAGTATCTTGAAGAGAAAGAAGCTCCTGGAGGTCAGTCCAACACTACTTTTCCCACTTTAGAATAATTCTTAAATGTTAAGAGTTCACAGGGTAAGAAGATAGAGCAGAGAATGGAAGCTGAGATGGAGGTACTCTGAATTTAGTTTTAGGCAGCCTTATGGAGTTCAATCTCAAGAGTTAATGACTCTAAATCATCCCTTGCATGTATCTATTGATGACATTCAAAACCTCAGTTTAGTTTTAGATTTTCCCTTTATGCTAAATGCTTTTAGAGCCATCCACGAACCAGTTCCCTTGAGTTCTACCTTCTTACCCCAATACATTTGGACACTCCAAATGAAATTCCAAAGTAGTCTTAAAATTGGCTAAATATCTAAACTTTAATTCAATGATGTTTCTAGTTTAAAGTATGTATAAAAGAGTTGTTCTGCCATACTCCTCTGATGTATAATCATTTGTCACCTTGGTTCAGATTACAATCAACAGAAAGTAAAAATAAAATTCTGTTCAGGTATTTTTAGTTTCTATTAATATGTTTAATCCAAAACAATTTACTTTAATGTAAATTTAAACCTCTTTCTTATATGCAGATTATATAATTATAAATCTCCTTTTGATATGCTAAATGTCTCCCACATATCTTCTAAGCCATCTCTTTCAAGTCTTATCACTTCTAACTATAGAATTAGGTCAGTTTTGTATTTATTTATTTAGAGTGACTAACATCACCTTATAGAGATTTTGTCAGTCAAAATTGCTGAAAAATAGCAAAAGTAAGTCCCTGCAAGACCTAATGACCTTCTAGAACTAACACCAAAAAAAAGTATGTCCTTTTCATAATAGGGGACTGGAATGCAAAAGTAGAAAGT
Source organism: Bubalus kerabau (assembly GCF_029407905.1). Classification (NCBI taxonomy): domain Eukaryota; kingdom Metazoa; phylum Chordata; class Mammalia; order Artiodactyla; family Bovidae; genus Bubalus; species Bubalus kerabau. The sequence continues at coordinate 137,221,298 of NC_073626.1, forward strand.
CACGAGATATATGGAATAACAGGCAAGGTTGGCCTTGGAGTACAAAATGAAGCAGGGCAAAAGCTAACAGAGTTTTGCCAAGAGAATGCACTGGTTGTAGCAAACACCCTCTTCCAACTACACAAGAGTTGACTCTACACATGGACATCACAAGATAGTCAATACCAAAATAAGATTCATTATATTCTTTGCAGTGAAAGGTGGAGAAGCTCTATACAGTCAGCAAACACAAGACCAAGAGCTGACTGTGGCTCAGATTATGAGCTCCTTATTGCCGAATTCAGACTTAAATGGAAGAAAGTAGGGAAAACCAGTAGACCATTCAGGTATGATCTAAATCAAATCCCTTATGACTATACAGTGGAAGTGATAAATAGATTCAAGGAATTAGATCTGATAGATAGAGTGGAAAGAGCTATGCACAGAGGTTTGTAACCTTGTACAGGATGTGATGATCAAGACCATCCCCAAGAGAAAGAAATGCAAAAAGGAAAAATGGTTGTCTGAGGAGGCCTTACAAATAGCTGAGAAAAGAAGAGAAGATGAAGGCAAAGGAGACAAGGAAGACATAGCCACTGAATGCAGAGTGCCAAAGAATGGCAAGGAGAGAAAACCCTCCTCAGTGATCAATGCAAAGAAATAGAGGAAAACAATAGAATGGGAAAGACTAGAAATCTCTTCAAGAAAATTAGAGATACCAAGGGAACATTTCATGCAAAGTTAGGCACAATAAAGGACAGAAATGGTATGGACCTAACAGAAGCAGAAGATATTAAGAAGAGGTGGCAAGAATACACAGAAGAACTACACAAAAAAGATCTTAATGACCCAGATAATCACAATGGTGTGATCACTCACCTAGAGCCAGACATTCTGGAGTGTGAAGTCAAGTGGGCCTTGGGAAGCATCACTACAAACAAAGCTTGTGGAGGTGATGGGATTCTAGCCGAGCTATTTCAAATCCTAAAACATGATGCTGTGAAAGTGCTGCACTGAATATGACAGCAAATTTGGAAAACTCAGCAGTGGCCACAGGACTGGAAAAGGTCAGTTTTCATTCCAATCCCAAACAAAGGCAGTACCAAAAAATGTTCAAACTGCTGCACAATTGCACTCATCTCACATGCTAGGAAAGTAATGCTCAAAATTCTGCAAGTGAGGCTTCGACAGTACATGAACTGTGAACTTCCAGATGTTCAAGCTGGATTTAGAAAAGCAGAAGAACCAGAGATCAAACTGCCAACATCTATTGGATCATAGACAAAGCAAGAGAGTTCCATAAAAGTATTTACGTCTGCTTTATTGACTACACCAAAGCCTTTGATTGTGTAGATCACAAGAAACTGGAAAATACTTCAAGAATGGGCATACCTGCCTCCTGAGAAATCTGTATGCAGATCAAGAAGCAACAGTTAGAACAAGACATGGAACAACAGACTGATTCCAAATTGGGAAAGGAGAATGTCAAGGCTCTATAGTGTCACCCTGCTTATTTAACTTATATGCAGATCACATGATGCAAAATGCCAGGTTGGATGAAACACAAGCTGAAATCAAGATTGCTGGGAGAAATATCAATAGCTTCAGACATGCCGATAACACCACCCTTATGGCAGAAAGCAAAGAGGAACTAAAGAGCCTCTTGATGAAAGTGAAAGAGGAGAGTGAAAAAGCTGGCTTAAAACTCAACATTCAAAGAAGTCTGTCATGACATCTGGTCCCATCACTTCATGGCAAATAAATGGGGAAACAATGACAGACTTTATTTTCTTGGGCTTCGAAATCACTGCTGATGGTGACTGCAGCAATGAAATTAAAAGACACTTGCTCCTTGGAAGAAAAGCTATGATCGACCTAGATAGAGTGTTAAAAAGCAGAGACATTACTTTGTCAACAAAGGTCCATCTAGTCAGAGCTATGGTTTTTCCAGTAGTTGTGTATGAATGTGAGATGGACTATAAAGAAAGCTGAGCACTGAAGAACTGATGCTTTTGAACTGTGATGTTGGAGAAGACTCTCAATAGTCCCTTGGACTGCAAGGAGATCAAACTAGTCCATCCTAAAGGAAATCAATTGTGAATATTCATTGGAAGGACTAATGCTGAAGCTGAAGTTCCAATACTTTGGCCACCTGATTCGAAGAACTGACTCTCAAAACACCTTAATGGTTGGAAAGATTGAAGACAGTACAAGGAGATGCCAGAAGATGAGGTGGTGGATGGCATCACTGACTTGATGAACATGAGTTTGAGCAAGCTCTGGGAGTTGGTGATGGACAGCGAAGTCTGGAGTACTGCTGTCCATGAAGTCTCAAAGAGTTAGACATGACTGAGCGACTGAACTGAACTGAACTAAAGTCCCTGCAGCCAGAAACTTTTTATTAAAAAGTTTAGGTTTCTTATAGGCACATCCATACATGTTATGGTTTTAGCATGTATTCTTGTATTGACCAATTTATTAACAAATATGAATTTTGTAATGAAAACTTTTGGGCAATATCTTTCTGAGAGTTTATTTTATGCAAATAATATAGTTATCTTCTATTTTGTAAGTCATTTCTATCTATCATAGGATTCTTCAACCCTTGTTACTACACTATTGATATTAGAGGGACAACTGAAATGAAGAAATGAAATACTAAAACTGCTATTTACATTTATTTTATCAAAAAGTGAATATAAATTTAGCTTTGCTAATATTTAATATATAGATTAACATCCGGGTCCTTAGTCACATTTCATATGGCAAATGGAGTAGAGTAAAATATTTGAAAAGTAATAACTGCTAAACATTCATTTGGCCACAGACAGTAAGTCATTTGGAGTTAATCAAAATTTGAAGGAGACGAAACATTCAAGATAAATCCAGTTGTATTTGACAAAAATTTGACTTCTTTTCTTTTTCCTCACTTGATCAGTCTTTGCAAAGATTAACTTCCTAGTTTCTGTATTCATTCACAAAAATCTGCATTACAATTTCTGTTTTTGGAAACAGGATGGAAACCAGAGAAATGTGCAGAGCATCTGATTAATGCTGAAACACAATTAATTGGATGGCTAGTAGATTGGAATTTAGTCATCTCAGGAACTAAATCCTGTGGGGCACATCTGCCGAAAGCACCCTATATTTCATAGATTAGACAATGTTTAATTAATAGATTAAAGGGAAGCCAAGCAAATCATAACCAGTACTCAGCTTTATATTTTGACTAGACAGATATAAGTACAACAGGAAACTTATTATGCTTATTTAACAGGGATTCACTCAATTTCAAGCTCAAAAGCATTTATTAGTTTGGTCATAAATCATTCCAGTTCAGTCATCATCTATTTGGGTTTACATCTACTCTTTAATCAGCTCATCATATACTACCATTCATGATACATAATAGAGGCCCTTATTCTGTGCAAAAGTATTCTGCCATGGTAGTTTTGAAAAAAATCATTCAAAAATATTTGCTATATGAAAATAGAGGATATCTTTATGATTTGACAAGAGACATTTACAATATTATGCTCCTTTTCTGTCTTAATCAACAGATGATTCCTTTTTAAACTGTGGATCCTATAGCTTCATATGTTTTCATCCTATTTATTGGAAGGTATTGAGTTGTCCTGAAGATGAAAATTACATTACAGAAAGAAACATACATGCACAGCACCAGTCTGAGTGAGTGAGTGAAGTCACTCAGTCGTGTCCGACTCTTTGCGACCCCATGGACTACAGCCCACCAGGCTCCTCCATCCATGGAATTTTCTAAGCAAGAGTACTGGAGTGGGTTGCCATTTCCTTCTCCAGGGGATCTTCCCGACCTGGGGATCGAAACCGGGTCTCCCGCATTGCAGGCAGACGCTTTACCATCTGAGCCACCAGGGAATCAATGACTGGTAAATGTGTTACCATCAGCTCCTCTTTGGTAGTCAGATTTTGCCCCAACACATAAGCTCTGTTACTGACAAGGGTAGTAACCAAGCATAATCTCCAAAAAGCCTTAAAATGGAAGAATTAATATTAAAAAACACAGCTTCAAAATCACCATTAATGCTCACTACCTTTCTTTTCCACCAGCCTGTCTAGATTTCCCTCACCTTCAGCCAACACTTCCAGAAGTCTATATTTCTTTCTGAGAGGTGTCATCAAACTTTTATAAAATGTGAGTCCCTAGTTGTTTTTGCTTAGTCACAAAGTCATGTCCCAATCTTTCACCACTCCATGGACTGTAGCCTACCAGGGTTCTCTGTCCATGGGATTTCCTAGGCAAGAATACTGGAATGGGTTGCCACTTCCTTCTCCAGGGGATTTTCCCAACTCAGGGACTGAACCTGTGTCTCCTGAACTGGCACACAGATTCTTTAACCACTGAGCCAGCAGGGAAGCCCGAGTCCCTAGTTACCTTGCTCTTGTTAGAACTTGACTGATGCAATAATTTATGTCTTCATTATCATATACAGAAGCACCAAGAGACACCCCAGTGAATCTCCTGAAAAAAGGAAAAGGTAGCCAATTAAAGTAAGATGATAAAGACCTGGTAGAAGGTTGTGAAAAATAAAAATGAGAGCAAGCATATGAGCAAAATCTGGCCCTTGGTAAAGACAGATAAAATCTATAAAACTCTAGCTAGGTTAACCAAGACCAAAAAAAAAAAAAAAAAAAAGACAAAATTGCTAATATCAGAAATTAAATTATCACTACTTAGCACATGACCTTTAAAAGGATAACTAAAGAAATACTATGAATAATTCTATGACCATAAATGTGTAAACAAATTTGATCATTTAGATGAAAAAGACCAATTCCTTGAAAGACAAAAATTAACATAATCTATACAAGGAGAAACAGATAACTCTATACATATTGAAGAATTTGAATCAATAATTTATAGCCTTCAAAACAATAAAATATCAAGCCCACATGCCTTCACTGGTAAATATTACCAAACACCTCAGGGAAAGGTAATACCAATCACCTCAATCTCTTTCAGAAAATAGAAAAAGGGAATACTTCCTAACTGATTCTGTGAGGCCAAAACTACCCTAACACAGATCAAAATCTCTTAAACACAGATACAACTGTCCTCAACAAAATGTTAGTAAATTGAATTCAACAAAGCATAAAAAGAATTATTGATATATACCAAAACCAAGTAAGATTTATTTCAGGTAGTCAAGTCAGGGTCAACATTCAGAAATCAGCCAATGTAAACCACCATTTCAACAGGCTAATGGTGTAATAATTATATCAATTTATACAAAAAAAGAATTGATGTATTCCAATATCCATTCATGATAAAACTCTTGGAAAACCAGGAATAGAGGAATGTCCTGAACTTGATAAAGAACATTTACAAATACAGTAGCTAACATAATACTTAATGGTTAGAGATAGTGATTTCAGATGATTTCAGATTCATCATTGGAAACAAAGCAATGATGTCGTCCTTCACCACTTCTATCCAACACTGTACTAGAAGTCAAAGCTAGTGCAATAAGATAGTTTGACATTTTCATACAAACATAAAATATTTTTACCATAGAATTTAGCATTCATACTCTTAGATACATATCTAATTTATTTAAAACTATATGCACATAAAAGTCATGTGCATGGATGTCTATAGAAGCTTTATTTAAAATTGTCAAAAACTGGAAGCAAGCAACATGCCTTTAAGAGGTGAATGAAAAAAGAAAACATGGTACACCTATGTAATGGAATACTATTTAGTAGTAAAAGTAATGAGCCATCAAGCCATGAAAATACATGAATGAATATTCAGTGCATATCCATATTTCTAAGTGAGAAAAGCTGGTCTGAAACAGCTATATACTGTATGGTTTTAATTATATGACATTCTGGAAAAGATAAAACTACAGAGAGCATAGTTAAATTATAGAAACTATAGTTTAAAAACAATGATTTACAAAGATTCAGAGATGACAAAAGGGCTGAAAAGGTAAATAGATGAATCATACCAGATTTTTTAGAGTGATGGAAACTATTCTTCATGAAACTATAATGGTGGAAATGTGAAATCATGAATTTGTCAAAAACAATAAGATTTTACAGCACAAAGAGTAAGCTTCAATTTATGAAATAAAATATTGTTTTAACTTAGGAAGTTGGGGATGCCAGGATGAAATGCAGACTGTGACAAAATAGTCTAACCATATAATGAACGTACAAACAATCTCACTGAAGATTCTGACGTAAATAACTGCAATGAATGGCCCTCTGTATGATAAATGTAAAAAGAACTGTGTCTAAGAACTCTGCCCTAGTTGATAAAGACTATCCACAAAGAGTGTGTCAGGCAGAGGCGAGGCCATCAAACCCAGCTGTGTGAGGCCCGCCCTGGGCCCACCCTGGGGACTGAGGCCTAGAGGGTCCCACACTCTAGGGCCCGTGGAAGGCATTGGAATCCAAGCACAGAAGCAGGGACTTTTTTTTTTTTTTTTCCTGCCGGAGTCTGCATATTCAGCCTCGACACCAGTGAAACTTTTTCCCCGGTTGTTTCCAACCCTTGTGGCTTACAGAAAGCTTATTTGTATGAATGTCCTTAATGGTGTGGTGCATTTACATTTGCAAGACGGATGACCCACAAGGGAAGCTGCATGCGTTACGTGTCTTCTCCCGGTAAAGAGCAATGGCTGCGCTTTGCTGGAGCAGCCGTGAAGAGATACCCCACGCCCAAGGTAAGAGAAATCCAAGTAAGATGGTAGGTGTTGCAAGAGGGCATCAGAGGGCAAACACACTGAAACCATACTCACAGAAAACTAGTCAATCTAATCACACTAGGACCACAGCCTTTTCTAACTCAATGAAACTAAGCCATGCCCGTGGGGCAACCCAACACGGGCGGGTCATGGTGGAGAGATTTGACAGAATGTGGTCCACTGGAGAAGGAAATGGCAAACCACTTCAGTATTCTTGCCTTGAGAACCCCATGAACAGTATGAAAAGGCAAAATGATAGGATACTGAAAGAGGAAGTCCCCAGGTCAGTAGGTGCCCAATATGCTACTGGAGATCAGTGGAGAAATAACTCCAGAAAGAATGAAGGGATGGAGCCAAAGCAAAAAGAATACCCAGCTGTGGATGTGACTGGTGATAGAAGCAAGTTTCAATGCTGTAAAGAGCAATATTGCACAGGAACCTGGAATGTCAGGTCCATGAATCAAGGCAAATTGGAAGTGGTCAAACAAGAGATGGCAAGAGTGAATGTCGACATTCTAGGAATCAGCAAACTGAAATGGACTGGAATGGGTGAATTTAACTCAGATGACCATTATATCTACTACTGCAGGCAGGAATCCCTCAGAAGAAATGGAGTGGCCATCATGGTCAACAAAAGAGTCCGAAATGCAGTACTTGGATACAATCTCAAAAACGACAGAATGATCTCTGTTCGTTTCCAAGGCAAACCATTCAATATCACAGTAATCCAAGTCTATGCCCCAAACAGTAAGGCTGAAGAAGCTGAAGTTGAATGGTTCTATGAAGACCTACAAGACCTTTTAGAACTAACACCCAAAAAAGATGTCCTTTTCATTATAGGGGACTGGAATGCCAAAGTAGGAAGTCAAGAAACACCTGGAGTAACAGGCAAATTTGGCCTTGGAATACGGAATGAAGCAGGGCAAATACTAATAGAGTTTTGCCAGGAAAATGCACTGGTCATAACAAACACCCTCTTCCAACAACACAAGAGAAGACTCTACACATGGACATTACCAGATGGTCAACACTAAAATCAGATTGATTATATTCTTTGCAGCCAAAGATAGAGAAGCTCTATACAGTCAGCGAAAACAAAACCAGGAGCTGACTATGGCTCAGACCAGGAACTCCTTATTGCCAAATTCAGACTTAAATTGAAGAAAGTAGGGAAAACCGCTAGACCATTCAGGTATGACCTAAATCAAATCCCTTATGATTATACAGTGGAAGTGAGAAATATATTTAAGGTCCTAAATCTGATAGATAGAGTGCCTGATGAACTATGGAATGAGGTTTGTGACATTGTATAGGAGACAGGGATCAAGACCATTCCCATAGAAAAGAAACACAAAAAAGCAAAATGGCTGTCTGGGGAGGCCTTACAAATAGCTGTGAAAAGAAGAGAAGTGAAAAGCAAAGGAGAAAAGGAAAGATATAAACATCTGAATGCAGAGTTCCAAAGAATAGCAAGAAGAGATAAGAAAGCCTTCTTCAGCGATCAATGCAAAGAAATAGAGGAAAACAACAGAATGGGAAAGACTAGGGATCTCTTCAAGAAAATCAGAGATACCAAAGGAATATTTCATGCAAAGATGAGTTTTATGCTCACAGAAATGGTATGGACCTAACAGAAACAGAAGATATTAAGAAGAGATGGCAAGAATACACAGAAGAACTGTACAAAAAAGATCTTCACGACCCAGATAATCACGATGGTGTGATCACTGACCTAGAGCCAGACATCCTGGAATGGGAAGTCAAGTGGGCCTTAGAAAGCATCACTACGAACAAAGCTAGTGGAAGTGATGAAATTCCAGTTGAGCTATTCCAAATCCTGAAAGATGATGCTGTGAAAGTGCTGCACTCAATATGCCAGCAAATTTGCAAAACTGAGCAGTGACCACAGGACTGGAAAAGGTCAGTTTTCATTCCAATCCCAAAGAAAGGCAATGCCAAAGAATGCACAAACTACCACACCATTGCACTCATCTCACACGCTAGTAAAGTAATGCTCAAAATTCTCCAAGCCAGGCTTCAGCAATATGTGAACTGTGAACTTCCAGATGTTCAAGCTGGTTTTAGAAAAGGCAGAGGAACCAGAGATCAAATTGCCAACATCCACTGGATCATAGAAAAAGCAAGAGAGTTCCAGAAAAACCATCTATTTCTGCTTTATTGACTATGCCAAAGCCTTTGACTGTGTGGATCACAATAAACTGTTGAAAATTCTGAAAGAGATGGGAATACTAGACCACCTGATCTGCCTCTTGAGAAATTTGTATGCAGGTCAGGAAGCAACAGTTAGAACTGGACATGGAACAACAGACTGGTTCCAAATAGGAAAAGGAGTTCATCAAGGCTGTATATTGTCACCCTGCTTATTTAACTTATACGCAGAGTACATCATAAGAAACGCTGCACTGGAAGAAGCACAAGCTGGAATCCAGATTGCCGGGAGAAATATCAATAACCTCAGATATGCAGATGACACCACCCTTATGGCAGACAGTGAAGAGGAACTAAAAAGCCTCTTGATGAAAGTGAAAGTGGAGAGTGAAAAAGTTGGCTTAAAGCTCAACATTCAGAAAACTAAGATCATGGCATCCGGTCCCACCACTTCATGGGAAATAGATGAGGAAACAGTGGAAACAGTGTCAGACTTTATCTTTCTGGGCTCCAAAATCACTGCAAATGGTGACTGCAGCCATGAAATTAAAAGTCGCTTACTCCTTGGAAGGAAAGTTATGACCAACCTAGATAGCATATTCACAAGCAGAGACATTACTTTGCCAACAAAGGTTCGTCTAGTCAAGGCTATGGTTTTTCCTGAGGTCAGGTATGGATGTGAGAGTTGGACTGTGAAGACGGCTGAGTGCCGAAGAATTGATGCTTTTGAACTGTGGTGTTGGAGAAGACTCTTGAGAGTCCCTTGGACTGCAAGGAGATCCAACCAGTCCATTCTGAAGGAGATCAGCCCTGGGATTTCTTTGGAACAAATGATGCTAAAGCTGATACTCCAGTACTTTGGCCACCTCATGCGAAGAGTTGACTCATTGGAAAAGACTCTGATGCTCTGAGGAGGAGAAAGGGATGACAGAGGATGAGATGGCTGGATGGCATCACTGACACGATGGACGTGAGTCTGGGTGAACTCCAGGAGTTGGTGATGGACAGGGAGGCCTGGCATGCTGCGATTCATGGGGTTGCAAAGAGTCAGATACGACTGAGCGACTGATCTGATCCACAAATACATATTGATTAGCAATTCTCAAACCACTAAATATATATAAACAATTAAATAAATGAGGAATAAATTATGAGGATCAAGTTTCTCACTTTTGGTAGGGGAAGTTACAGACTAGCAATAGAACTCTAGAATGATCAATGTATAAATAATTTACAGTTTGGGCCATTACTATAGACTCATGCCTAGCTTAATACAGATTAGATGGCTACACATGGAGATATTTATAGATATGTGTGTACATTATTGTTATTGTTTAGTTACTAAGTCATGTCCCACTCTTTTGTGACCCCATGGACTATAGCTCACCAGGATCCTCTTTCCACAGGATTTTCCAGGCGGGAGTCCTAGAGTAGGTTGCCATTTCCTTCTTTAGGTAATCTTCTTGATCTTCTTTGATCTAAGGATCAAATTTGTGTCTCCTGCTTAGTAAGCAGATTCTTTTCCACTGGGCCACCAGGGAATCCAAGTGTATGTACATACATAATGGGGCTCAGTGGTAAAGAATCTGCCTGCCATGCAGAAGACACCAGTTTGATCCCTGGGTCAGGAAGACAGGAAGATTCCCTACAGAAGAGAATGGCAACCCACTCCAGTATTCTTGCCTGGGAAATCCCATGGACAGAGGAGCCTGGTGGGCTTCAACCATGGGGTCGCAAAAGAGTTGGACATAACTTAGAAACTAAAACAACAACAATACAGGCAGAGACACACATTTTTTTAATTAAGAGGGCCTAGGAATAATAAAGGACAGAAATGGTATGGACCTAACAGAAACAGAAGATATTAAGAAGAGGCGGCAAGAATACACAGAACTGTACAAAAAAGATCTTCATGACCCAGATAATCACAATGGTGTGATCACTCACCTAGAGCCAGACATCCTGGAATGGGAAGTCAAGTGGGCCTTAAAAAGCATCACTACAAACAAAGCTAGTGGAGGTGATGGAATTCCAGTTGAGCTATTTCAAATCCTGAAAGATGATGCTGTGAAAGTGCTGCACTCAGTATGTCAGCAAATTTGGAAAACTCAGCAGTGACCACAGGACTGGAAAAGGTCAGTTTTCATTCCAATCCCAAAGAAAGGCAATGCCAAAGAATGCACAAACTACCACACAGTTGTACTCGTCCCACATGCTAATAAAGTATTGCTCAAAATTCTCCAAGCCAGGCTTCAGCAATATGTGAACTGTGAACTTCCAGATGTTCAAGCTGGATTTAGAAAAGGCAGAGGAACCAGAGATCAAATTGCCAACATCCACTGGATCATAGAAAAAGCAAGAGAGTTCCAGAAAAACCATCTATTTCTGCTTTATTGACTATGCCAAAGCCTTTGACTGTGTGGATCACAATAAACTGTGGAAAATTCTGAAAGAGATGGGAATACCAGACCACCTGACCTGCCTTTTGAGAAACCTGTATGCAGGTCAGGAAGCAACAGTTAGAACTGGACATGGAACAACAGACTGGTTCCAAATAGGAAAAGGAGTACGTCAAGGCTGTATATTGTCACCCTGCTTATTTTACTTGTATGCAGAGTACATCCTGAGAAACGCTGGGCTGGAAGAAGCACAAGCTGGAATCAAGATTGCCAGGAGAAATATCAATAACCTCAGATATGCAGATGACACCACCCTTATGGCAGACAGTGAAGAGGAACTCAAAAGCCTCTTGATGAAAGTGAAAGAGGAGAGTGAAAAAGTTGGCTTAAAGCTCAACATTCAGAAAACAAAGATCATGGCATCTGGTCCCATCATTTCATGGCAAATAGATGGGGAAACAGTGGAAACAGTGTCAGACTTTATTTTTTGGGGCTCCAAAATCACTGCAAATGGTGAATGCAGCCAGGAAATTCAAAGACGCTTACTCCTTGGAAGAAAGTTATGACCAACCTAGATAGCATATTCAAAAGCAGAGATATTACTTGCCAACAAAGGTTCGTCTAGTCAAGGCTATACTTTTTCCAGTGGTCATGTATGGATGTGAGAGTTGGACTGTGAAGAAAGCTGAGCACCAAAGAATTGATGCTTTTGAACTGTGGTGCTGGAGGACTCTTGAGAGTCCCTTGTACTGCAAGGAGATCCAACCAGTCCATCCTAAAGGAGACCAGTCCTGGGTGTTCTTTGGAAGGACTGATGCTGAGGCTTAAACTCGAATACTTTGGCCACCTCATGCGAAGAGTTGACTCATTGGAAAAGACCCTGATGCTGGGAGGGATTGGGGGCAGGAGAAGAAGGGGACGACAGATGGCTGGATGGCATCACCGACTTGATGCACATGAGTTCGCGTGAACTCCAGGAGTTGGTGATGGACTGGGAGGCCTGGTGTGCTGTGATTCATGGGGTCGCAAATAGTCGAACATGACTGAGCGACTGAACTGAACTGAGAAATAATGAAAGATCAGTGACAACAACCATACATAGTACTCAGATCTTAGAACCTATTATTTTTCAATAAAAGAGCCACTTTTCTTGGAGAAATGTATCTTTCTAGGCAGTGACAAGACACACAAGATGAGCTTGGAGTATATTATAGTGTCAAAAAGTAAATAGATACTAAAATGAACAATCAGAAACACACACACAAAAAAAAAAAAAAAACAAGCAAAACTATATCAGAAGTATGTCAAAGGGAAACAGAAGTCAACTGAAAGAGCTACTGATCCCCATACCTGGAACAATTTGAGCAATGGAAAAAATAAAATGGCATTGGATTATAATAGCCTCAGCTGAGCTTTTGTTCTTTTTGTCCTTTTGTCCTTTTTAAATATTATGTCAAATGCATTCTCGGAGTAGGAAAGGAAACAAATGGGTAAAATAAAAATACATATAAGAAAACTGTCATTTTATAAAATTTCAGAATAAGCATATCAGCAAAAGTATGTTAGTAGACATGATACTTTCATCTTTATTATCATGATCATGTTGTGGTCATAAAGCAAAATATAATAGGACTTATCATTACCAAGTCCTTCTAGCAATGATATTTACATTATTAACTTTTTTAGTGTCAATCTTTCTAATTATCTGGATGGGGTGACTATTTATATTTGTTTGCCATGTTACAAGCAGAAAGAAATGATAGCACATTTTCTATCAAGTCTCAAAGTTACTTTTTTGACCTCAAACTACATAGAACCTACTGATGTAGAAAATAAAAGTCATAAAAGCAACAAGAGCTTTCTTATGTAAAAAAAGAAATTAAGATCAATGAGACAATTACAACTAGTTTAGAATATAGCATTGTATGTCATGTTTTGTAGTAAATATGGCCTCATTTTGAGAAAAATATTATTTGTCATAGAATATTTTTTTCATACAATATGTTTTTGTTACATACAGATCACTGGGAGCCTATAATCATGTGCTTCTTTTTTACTCAAATGAATAACCTAATATGTATGATTCTGTTTTCTTCCTCTGGCCCAGTCTTAAATCAAGAGATGTAAATACACATTTAGTTTAAAAAAAAAATACCAAATATATGGGCTTTTAAAATGTTATCCCATCATAAGTTTAAAATATTCTTTGGAACAGTCAAAATTGTAGATGAGACTATGGGAAAATAATTACATTTAAGAAACAATGGTTTTCCTGGAATATATTTAACAATACAATCATGGGTTAGTCTTTCTGAGATGTGTTGTTGAAATTTAATTTGTTTAAATTAAAATATAGTTGATTTACCAAGTGGTATGAATCTTTGCTGTACAGCGAAGTGATTCAGTTTTATACATATATAAATTCTTTTCCATTATGATCCAGTTTTATAAATATAATACTCTTTTCCATTACGGTTTATCCCAGAGGACTGGATATAGTTCCCTGTCTATACAGTAGGATCTTGTTGTTTATCCATTCTAAATGTAATAATTTGTGTCTACCAACTCCAAATTCCTAGTGCATCCCTCTCCCTCCCCATTCCCTCTTGATAACCACAAATTTGATCTCTATGTCTGTGAGTCTGTTTCTGTTCTGTAGGTAGGTTCATTTGTGCCATATTTTAGATTTCACACATAAGTGATGTCATATAGCATTTCTTTTTCTATTTCTGACTTACTTGAGTTGATATAACAGTCTCTAGGTCTATCCACATCTTCACAAGTGGAACTATTTGTTCCTTTTAATGGATGAGTAGTATTATATTTTATATATGTAACATATCATCTATTACTTCTTTCCTTACTTTAGCTATTGAGAATAGTGCTGCTATAAAGATCGTGTATATTTTGAATCTTTCTAATAAATTTAAATTAGTGGGATAAAGAGCTAAGATAAACAAGGGAACATTTTAAAGGAACATTTCATCCAAAGATGGGCTATAATGGATGGAAATGGTATGGAACTAACAGAAGCAGAAGATATTAAGAAGAGGTGGCAAGAATACACAGAAAAACTATATGAAAAAGATTTGAATGAGCCAGATAACCAGGATGGTGTGATCACTCACCTAGAACAAGACATTCTGGAGTGTGAAGTCAAGTGGGCCTTGGGAAGCATCACTACAAACAAATTTAGTGGAGGTAATGGAATTCCAGGTGAGCTATTTCAAATCCTAAAACATGATGTTGTGAAAGTGCTGCACTGAATATGACAGCAAATTTGAAAAACTCAGCAGTGGCCACAGGACTGGAAAAGGTCAGTTTTCAGTCCAATCCCAAACAAAGGCAGTGCCAAAGAATGTTCAAATTGCTGCACAATTGCACTCATCTTACACACTAGGAAAGTAATGCTCAAAATTCTCCAAGTGAGGCTTCAACAGTACATGAACTGTGAATTTTCATATGTTCAAGCTGGATTTAGAAAAAGCAGAGGAACCAGAGATCAAATTGCCAACATCCATTGGATCATTGAAAAAGCAAGAGAATTCCAAGAAAACATCTACCTCTCCTTCATCGACTACACTAAATCCTTTGATTATGTGGATCACAAGAAACTGTGGACAATTCTATAAGAAATGGGACTATCAGACTACTTTACCTGCCTCCTGAGAAATCTGTACTCAGGTAAAGAAACAATAGTTAGAACCAGGCATGGAACAACAGACTGGTCCCAAATTGGAAAAGGAGTAAGTCAAGGCTTTATATTGTCACCTGCTTATTTAACTTATAGGCAGAGTACATCGTGAGAAATGCTGGGATGGATGAAGCACAAGCTGGAATCAAGATTGCCGGGAGAAATATCAATAACTTCAGATATGGAGATGACACCACCCTTATGGTGGAAAGCAAAGAGTAACTAAAGAGCCTCTTGATGAAAGTGAAAGAGGAGACTGAAAAAGCTGGCTTAAAACTCAACATTCAAAAAATGAAGATCACTGCATCCAGTATCATCACTTTATGGCAAATAGTTTGGGAAACAATAGACACAGTGACAGGGTTTATTTTCATAGACTCCAGAATTACTGCAGATGGTGACTGCAGTATGAAATCAAAAGACGTTTGCTTCTTGGAAGAAAAGTTATGACCAACCTAGACAACATATTTAAAAGCAGAGAGATTACTTTATTCACAAAGGTCATCTAGTCAAAGCTGTGGTTTTTCCAGTAGTCATGTATGGATATGAGATTTGGACAATAAAGCAGCCTGAGTGCTGACTAATTGATGCTTTTGAACTTTGGTGTTGGAGAAGACTCTTGAGAGTCCCTTGGACTGCAAGGAGATCTAACCAGTCAATCATAAAGGAAATCAGTCCTGAATATTCATTGGAAGGACTGATGCTGAAGCTGAAATGTCAATAATCCGGCCACCTGATGCAAAGAACTGCCTCTTTGGAAAATACCCTGATGCTGGGAAATATTGAAGGCTGGAGGAGCAGGGGACAGCAGAGGATGAGGTGGTTGGATGGCATCACTGACTCAGTGGAATCAAGTTTGAGCCATCTCTGGGAGTTGAAGATGGACAGGGAAGCCTGGCGTGCTGTAGTCCATGGGATTGCAAAGAGTTGGACACAAGTGAGTGACTGAACTGAACTGAAGATAAACAAAGATGAATATTTGTGTGTTGGAGGAGGAGACATAGTGGAGGATCCAGTGATTCTCCATAAAAATGCAAAAACTAAGAATATTTGAAAGTTGGAGATTTTGCTTAGAAATGAATCAATTTGACTTCTATATGTTTTTCATGTTTACTTGCCTACTACGTTAATTAATTCTCAAAGTTTCAGGGCAATGATATCATGTTTTTATAAGCTTGCTAAAATTATGGATAGATATAGATAGATATATGTATATCAGATATAAGTTTCAGGCTTTTTAAATATAAAAAAAGACTTTAGATGTCTACTCTAGATTTAAATCAATCACTTCAAAACTAATTAACATTATATTTCAAGATGTATCATGAGTACAAGATTAAAGTGCTGATTTTCTTTACCCAAAGTAACTGAAGAATAGAGTCCTTGAGTTTACAGAGTTGTAGGATCATATATCTGTTCTTGGGATAGTATGTTAAAAATTGAAAGTATATTTTTATAGTTTTATTATTGTACAATATTAGCAGTATGTTTGGAATGCAAGAAAAGACCACAAACAACCACCATTTCCTTTTCATCCCCTCAAATGTCTTCTTTATAACTGTCTTGTTGATTTACATCATACCATTGTTTGGTAGAAATTGCTTGGCCATCATTGTAGGATTCTGAGACCTCAGTCTGACTTTCAGTAAACATCTTGCTCCATTGACCTAAAGCTATACTCTTTGTTCCTGACTTCTGGAGGAATGTGTTCTTTGTCTGATAGATCATAAAATGCCCAGATCCAGAACAGGACAACCATTAACTCCTGACCCTCTTATCTAAAAGGAAAACAATAGGTAGACCATCAAATTTTGGCCCATATCTCATTCTTTGTGAAATGGCCAGGGGATATAAGATAGGGTCACAGGATGGTTGACTCAGTGTCTGAGGAGACTTAGAAACTGGGAATCAAGAGAAGCCATAAAGGTGTCACACTAAAAATGATGTATGTTAAAGATAGAAGCCTAGCAAAACTCCATAGATCAATACTAATAAAGATATAAACTGCTGTAAGTCCCGCCTTTTGGGGGAAAATTTACCCCCTCTCAGTGTCTGTGTTGAAAGCTTTATAATTTTTTTTTCTCTAAAATAAATCGTATTCACTAGGTACTGTTTGTGTTTGCATGTTCGTGAAGTTCACTCTTCGGCTCTGCGAACAAGAATTCAGATTCCTGTTTCAATTGTAAGGGAACAAAATTGCCACTCCAAAATGTCTCCAGAAAAATAAATGACCCAATCAAAAAATGGGCCAAAGAACTAAATAGACATTTCTCCAAAGAAGACATACAGATGGCTAACAAACACATGAAAAGATGCTCAACATCACTCATTATCAGAGAAATGCAAATCAAAACCACTATGAGGTACCATTTCACACCAGTCAGAATGGCTGCGATCCAAAAGTCTACAAGTAATAAATGCTGGAGAGGGTGTGGAGAAAAGGGAACCCTCTTACACTGTTGGTGGGAATGCAAACTAGTACAGCCACTATGGAGAACAGTGTGGAGATTCCTTAAAAAACTGGAAATAGACCTGCCTTATGATCCAGCAATCCCACTGCTGGGCATACACACTGAGGAAACCAGAAGGGAAAGAGACACGTGTACCCCAATGTTCATCGCAGCACTGTTTATAATAGCCAGGACATGGAATCAACCTAGATGTCCGTCAGCAGATGAATGGATAAGAAAGCCATGGTACATATACACAATGGAGTATTACTCAGCCATTAAAAAGAATACATTTGAATCAGTTCTAATGAGGTGGATGAAACTGGAGCCTATTTTACAGAGTGAAGTAAGCCAGAAAGAAAAACACCAATGCAGTATACTAATGCATATATATGGAATTTAGAAAGATGGTAACAATAACCCTGTGTACGAGATAGCAAAAGAGACACTGATGTATAGAACAGTCTTATGGACTCTGTGGGAGAGGGACAGGGTGGGAAGATTTGGGAGAATGGCATTGAAACATGTAAAATATCATGTATGAAACGAGTTACCAGTCCAGGTTCGATGCACGATACTGGATGCTTGGGGCTGGTGCACTGGGACGACCCAGAGGGATGGAATGGGGAGGGAGGAGGGAGGAGGGTTCAGGATGGGGAACACATGTATACCTGTGGCGGATTCATTTTGATATTTGGCAAAACTAATAGAATTATGTAAAGTTTAAAAATAAAATAAAATTTAAAAAAAATAAAATAGAAAAACAAACAAACAAAATGTCTCTTTGATATGCAGAATATTTCATGCTGAAAACAATCAAGGCCCAAAAGACTCAGGAAAAATTCTGACCTACCCCTCAACTGCCTAAAAAATAATTTAGATAGAGGTCCTATTCTTGGAATAGAAAAGAGCTATCACTAGAGTTATTTTCAAGGAATAAAGGGTAGATGTAATAGGAGAAAATCTAGGCAGGGCCTAAAGATCAGTATCCACTTAGTGTCCCAATACCTCTGCAAGACCCAAAGCCTTTTTATCAAATTTTGGTTTTTGCTTTTCCATCTCTATGTGAATTGCCTTCCTCCCTTGAGAAACCCCAACTACTACTTCCAAAATCCTTGTTCCTCTTTTTCTGAAGATGGTACTTAAGGTGAAAATTTCAACCACTTTGGTGAATTACTCAGTTTTCCTGAGTCTCTCCCAAATATACACATTATTGAACCTTTGTTAGATTAATTTGTTTTACTTCAACTAATTTTCAAAACAGCCAGAACTAATTTTCCTCTAGTAGGGTAGAGGAAAATAACTTCCTTTCTGACAACATCCCTACCATTCTATCTCATAGACACAAAGGGTGACAGTGTACACATGCAAACAAATATCCTCTCTCTTCATTTTGGGAAAATCATCTAGCTTGTGTGTGTGAGAGTGTATGTAGATATGTGTGGGCATTTATTTTTCTTAGATTATCTTTAGATACTAGAGAAATTATCAAGTATGTGTCTTCTACAGACATATTATTCCATTCATGTTGCTTTCTCTCAGTCCAAAATTCAGACGGATACTACAGTTTAAGAACAATGTAATAACTATCAAACATCTATGTTATGGTCTGTGTATCACATCATTTCTCCCTTTATTCCCCAAGGGAACTTCTTCCCTTTCCAAGCTAATGTCTTTCCTAAAAGTTTCATGAAAACCCCATGTACATTTCTTTGTTCATTTTCACACTTTGTTTGCTGCTGGCTCTATCACATTCATCCCGCCCTGATCACTATTTATTTCATAATGTTTCTCTTTACATTAAGATATCAAATAAGCCTACACATAACACTAATACCACACTCACCATGGGATACACAGTTTTTGGATGACTATTTCCAAGTCAGTTTCCTACGCTGCAATTAGATCAAGCAGAGCAGTGTATTTTTCATTTTCAAAAATTTAAGTATCAGGTTGCTGCTGCTGCTGCTAAGTCACTTCAGTCGTGTCCGACTCTGTGCGACCCCAGAGACGGCAGCCCACCAGGCTCCGCCGTCCCTGGGATTCTCCAGGCAAGAACACTGGAGTGGGTTGCCATTTCCTTCTCCAATGCATGAAAGTGAGAAGTGAAAGGGAAGTCGCTCAGTTGTGTCCGACTCTTAGCGACGCCATAGACTGCAGCCCACCAGACTTGTCCAATAACTGTATTTTCACTGTATTAAAAATGATGATGAATCACTGTGTTGACTGTATTAGTTTTGCCAAATATCAAAATGAATCCGCCACACATGTATACCTGTGGCGGATTCATTTTGATATTTGGCAAAACTAATACAGTTATGTAAAGTTTAAAAATAAAATAAAATTTAAAAAATAAATAAATAAATAAATAAACAAAATAAATAAATAAATAAAATAAAATAATGAAGTTCATTTTAATGTATGATAAGTAAACTTTCCCTAAAGAAATTGAAAGATATACATCAAAAGATTTTTAAGGAATGAGTATCAGTATCACTGAAAATAAACTAGTAGTGAAGAGGGCTATTTCAAAATAAAATGCTCACTTGGAAGTGTGAGCTTTCATTTCTTTTAAGTTTTCAACTTGTGGCTCTCTCCTTGCCCAAAAGTCTTAGTGATTCCTTCACTCAGACTTTGTATCTAATGATGCCCCACCCATTTTATGCATTCTCTCCTACGATGGGTCATCTTGAATTGATGTATTATTGGGCCTAGGTCTGGTCAGCACATGTATTTTGATTAGTTCACTGAGAATTTTTAAATGTTTGGATTAGTTGCTGGGATTTGAACATGGAATTTTTTTTTTTTTCATAATCTGGAGGTCATACCTCTTTGAACTTTAAAAAGAATACATTTGAATCAGTTCTAATGAGGTGGATGAAACTGGAGCCTATTATACAGAGTGAAGTAAGCCAGAAAGAAAAACACCAATACAGTATACTAACACATATATATGGAATTTAGAAAGATGGTAACAATAACCCTGTGTACGAGACAGCAAAAGAGACACTGATGTATAGATCAGTCTTATGAACTCTGTGGGAGAGGGAGAGGGTGGGGAGATTTGGGAGCATGGCATTGAAACATGTATAATATCATGTATGAAACAAGTCGCCAGTCCAGGTTCGATGCACGATACTGCATGCTTGGGGCTGGTGCACTGGGACGACCCAGAGGGAGGGTATGGGGAGGGAGGAGGGAGGAGGGTTCAGGATGGGGAGTACGGGTATACCTGTGGCGGATTCATTTTGATGTTTGGCAAAACTAATACAATACTGTAAAGTTTAAAAATAAAATTAAATTAAAAAAAAAAAAAAAGAAGATTTGGCTACAGTGACTCTACTTTTCATCAGGTCAACAATTAGCTGAAACTCCCACATTTCAATAGGTTCATTTTTAGGTTTGCTACAGTTCCTACCCAGTTCCTTTTCCTTCATTTCTGCTTCTGCCTGGCCCTTATAAATATTGGAATTTCTAATGATTGAACTGTAACCTCTTATCTCATATTCTTTACCTCCCCAAATATCACTGTCTGTCAAACACAACAGACCATGCACACTCCAGTATATTTCTATTCCTGGTTTCCTCATCAATCTGTATTTAAATCTAAGCAGAAGTACACCTTTTAAATTATTTATTTTTCTATCTTATTAAATGAAGTTTTAAGCTGGATATTTTGTGTTTCGAATTGAAGCAACTTAAAACACTTTTAATTTTTTGATAATGAGATACCAATTACATAAACAGTAACTAAGTACATAAGAAAGTTAAATTTCAAATTCAAGGCCACTGTGCCTTATATAACATTAGACTTTAAGTTGAAATTGATAGTTCTGAGAAAGTGATATTTGAAAAAAGCAGAAGAGTCTTCTTTTTCATAGATGGCGAAATGACCATTACCTTGAACTTTAAAATGTATAAATGCCTTTACAGAAAATTTCACAGCAGTGCAACAAAAGGCACTGGAATAGATTTGTGGAATAAATTTCTCAAAAAATCTCAAAAAATAAAAAATAGGCAATGCCCTTAAATCACCTAAAAGGACTATTTGAAAATGTTGTAACAATTGCCTCGGAAAAGTTCTTATAGTTTCAAGACTCTGGAGTTATTGCTTTACCTTCTGACTTGTTATAATAAAGGTAATTCAGTTGAGTTCAGTCTCTCAGTCGTGTCTGACTCTTTGTGACCCCATGAATTGCAGCACGCCAGGCCTCCCTGTCCATCACCAATTCCCAGAGTTTGCCCAAACTCATGTCTATTGAGTTGGTGATGCCATCCAACCATCTCATCCTCTGTCAACCCCTTCTCATCCCGTCTTCAATCTTTCCCAGCATCAGGGTCTTTTCAAATGAGTCAGCTCTTCGCATCAGGTGGCCAAAGTATTGGAGTTTCAGCTTCACCATCAGTCCTTCCAATGAACACTCAGGACTGATCACCATTAGGATGGACTGGTTGGATCTCCTTGCAGTCCAAGGGACTCTCAAGAGTCTTCTCCAACACCACAATTCAAAAGCATCAATTCTTCAACGTTCAGCTTTCTTTATAGTCCAACTCTCACAACCATACATGACTACTAGAAAAACTATAGCCTTGACAAGATGGACCTTATAGTAAACGTAAATAATCTATTAAATCGAGAACTTTGTACTGAATTCTATGATGCACTAATGTATTAAAAATGTCTCCAAGAGGTAGATTATCCAATTGGACTACTAAAATGAACCACTTTAGAAAATTAAGACTATCCAAATTTCCTTCCACAGTTAAATAAGTCAGGAAGGAATTTGAAAACACCACCGGTTGTAAACTGAAATTTCAGATGGGTAACTTGCCTCAGTAGACCCAAACGTCCAGTTTCTTATGAAAACAGTTACTTTAACTTAGTAAATATGCTATTCTGACACTAAAAGTCCCAGTATTAGAAGTATAGTTATGATTCCATTTTTACTATTAGAAAGTTAGATTTACTTATTTGATTTTTATTTTTAGCCCATTTAAAAGAACCAAAATATTAACAAATAAGCATGAAACTTTTTTCAGAGTATCTAAAATTCTATCTGCCTGAAGAAAAGTGAAATTATTTTTTTCTTCAGAGAAGCATAATAGTAGTGGGGTTAAAACTGCTGAGACAAATTGCCTGGGTTCAAAATCTGAATTCCCCACTGACAAATTGCATAATATTGGGTGGTTATTTAACTTCTTTTTGTTTCAATTTTTTCATCCATAAAATGAATATAAAAATAGTGCCCAACTTTTTGGTCATAGGATTAGGTGTGTAATGAATGCAAAATACTGAGATTAATGCAAGCACAAGTACTAAATAATAGTTGGCTGGCATTACTTTTTTCAAAAGGATTTAGTAAGTTTAGACTGAGTTCAAATAGTATAGTAGCTATAGATGATAGTCATAAAACTCTGTGCAGTTTGAATTTTTAATAACTTTACTTCTGTATAATATGTAACAGTCTGAAAATTGCAATGGAGAAATCTACTCAAATGTAAATAAAATTGTTTATGATTTATTTGTCCTAATTACATTTATTTCTCCAGACAGCATATTCACTATATAATAGTTTTATTAAAATGTATCCAAAAGCATAATGAATATTTTAAAGTCTAAATTTCTGCAATGAAATGTTAAATAAATCCTCATACTCATCTCATCCAGACATGGAAGGCTGTCAGTGGCTTCACTTCATATAGTAAAACTGGGGAGGAGGAAGATGGATGAAATTGTGCCCTGCATATTGTTCCCTCCTGATACAGAAATAAATTGTGCAAAGATGCTATGGACACACCATATAACAAATATATGGTCTAATATAGTAAATGTCAATATGTTAATAATAAAATAGTGTCCTATAAGAATTAGAGTAAGAAAATTTGTTAAACTTCTTTTTTTATTATTATTATTTGACTTACTGTCTCATATAAAGTCACATGACAGTTTATGTATGTTAGAATGATTTCAAAGCCCTGAAGGTAAGTGTAATGGGCAGATAATTTATTTTGTTGCTATTATCTCTCTTTGTAATTTTATATCTTGATATTATATGAATATTTAAATTTCATAATAGCAGCTATATTTACACATAATTGCAGCCTCAATATTTTTAATAAAATGCAGGTGTTTTCAGGGACACTCTTTCAGTGAGCAAAATGATTGTTCATTGGTTATTTCTGCACTGAAAACTGCAACAAATTAATTCTAAATAGTCACTACTGATCCAACAGGATGTGTGCATGCAAAGTCTTTTCAGTCGTGTCTGACTCTGCAATGCTATGGACCGTAGCCCCTCAGGCTCCTATGTCCACTGGATTCTGCAGGCAAGAGTACTGGAGTTATTTGCCATTTCCTCCTCCAAGGGATCTTCCTGACCCAGGGATCAAACCCGTGTGTTTCTTATGTCTCCTGTGTTGGTAGGTGAGAGTTCTTTAGCACTAGCTCTACCTGAGAAGCCTCAAGCAGGAAAGAGGAGATCAAGACAAACCACATTATAGTTTTCAGGAAAAGATGGGACACTTATTCATCATCAAGTAGCATTTGCTAGATAGTGAGCTCATCTCAGTAATATATGGAAGTAATCCATTCCACTATTACAATAAACAGGTTCAGTTTAGTTCAGTTGCTCAGCTGTGTACGACTCTTTACGACCCCATGGAATGCAGCACACCAGGCTTCCCTGTCCATCACCAACTCCCAGAGTTTACTCAAGCTCATGTCTATTGAATCGGTGGTACCATCCAACCATCTCATCCTCTGTTGTCCCATTCTCCTCCCACCTTCAATTTTTCCCAGCATCAGGGTCTTTGCCTACAAGTCAGTTCTTTGCATCACGTGGCCAAAGTATTGGAGTTTAAGCTTCAACCTCAGTCCTTCCAATGAATATTCATGACTGATTTCCTTTAGGATGGACTGGTTGGATCTCCTTGCAGTCCAAGGGACTCTCAAGAGTCTTCTCCAACACCACAGTTCAAAAGCATCAATTCTTCAGCACTCAGCTTTCTTTATTGTCCAACTCCCACATCCATACACGACTACTGGAAAACTATAGCTTTGACTAGATGGACCTTTGTTGGCAAAGCGATGTCTCTGCTTTTTAATATGCTGTCTAGGTTGGTCATAATTTTTCTTCCAAGGAGTAAACCTCTTTTAATTTCAGGGCTGCAGTCACCATCTGCAGTGATTTTGGAACACAAAAAAAATAAAGTCAGCCACTGTTTCCCCATCTATTTGCCATGAAGTGATGGGACGGGATGCCATGATCTTATTTTTCTGAATGTTGAGTTTTAAGCCAATTTTTTCACTCTCGTCTTTCACTTTCATCAAGAGGCTCTTTAGTTTTTCTTCACTTTCTGACATAAGGATGGTGTCCTGTGATATCAGAGGTTATTGATATTTCTCCCAGAAATCTTGATTTCAGCTTGTGCTTTATCCAGTCCAGCATTTCTCATGATGTACTCTGCATATAAGTTAAATAAGCAGGGTGACAATATACAGCCTTGACATACTTTTTTTCCTATTTGGAACCAGTCTGTTGTTCCATGTCTGGTTCTAACTGTTGCTTCCTGACCTGCATACAGATTTCTCTGGAGGCAGGTCAGGTAGTCTGGTATTTCCATCTCTTTAAGAATTTTCCATAGTTTTTTGTGATCCACACAGGCTAAATAAATAGGCTAAACCTTAGAACCTGTTATCCTTGTCGGAAAATGACAAATACATTTTAGAGAAAGTTATGGACTTCTGTAATCAAAGCTTTCTTCCTAAAATTTGGTCTAACTATTGCACTTGTTCAAAAAGTTATGTGTATGTGTATATATGTGGAGGTGTGTGTTTTCAATAAGCTAGATACAATTATAATGTTGGAGATACAGCAGTTACTTGGGTACAATTCCTGGTCTAAAGGATCATATGTTGGTTGAGGTGGGTAAATATGCTGTCAGATTCAGATTCGTGTGATAAAATGCTGGGTTAATGATTTTCAAAAGGTCACTGTGGAATGCCAGGGAAGGAAACTGGCATGGTCTCAGAATGATAGGAAATGGACCGCAGGGTTAGGCAGATATGTTGAAGAAAGTGAAAAGAGCTCAGGACATAAAAAACAGTATACAGAATGGTCCTCATGTGAGGAGAAGGATGGTGGTAACAGCACAAGTAACTGAGTTAGGCAGAAGAAAAGTGGATAGATTTGAAAGATGTGCGGCTTTTTAATACTGACTTGAGAAAACCATCACAGGTCAAAAGAAGATGCTGAGACTTCTGGTAATAATATAAGAAACACCGGTGTTAGAGCATGTTCATGAAGGTTATGCCTGATGTAGCTAAGGAATAATAAAGGTCAGTAGGTGTTTATCAAATAAAGAGGCTTTCTATCCTAATGATACTTATTGCTGTACTTCATGCATTACACTTGCCCTGGGCTTCTGTTTAATGCTGTTGAATTACAAATATCTTTATCATAAGGCATTTTTTCAACTCTAAGAAATAAAGATACTCTGAGTTAGAAAGTATACTTCTAAAAAACCTCAATTCTAATCAATACTTGAATATGATTAATTGTATGAGTTAAAGCAGTTAATTAGTTAATTGCTACATGCCTCAATTTACTCATCTGTAAAATGCAGGAATTGGGTTTGATGGTATTTAGTATCAAATCAGAATCCTACATTCTTTGATAACATGTATGTATTTGATGAACTCTTAAAGTGATTATTTTTCCTGTTGGAAATGTTGCTAAGTCATCATTCATATATTAAACTATTTTTTATTCTTTATATTCTATTTGGACCAACAGATGTTTGATAGAATTCAAAGGAACAAGGACTGAAGCATATGTGAATTTAAATATCACCTTATTCTACAGCTCTTTCATTTGTGTTCAATGAGTTTTACTTAGAGTTATTGTGAGGATATTATAAAATATAGATTAATGGTTGCATTTTTATGCTTTTGATGTGTTGTTTAATGAGCTATGTGCTGTTTTATATCTTACATCAAAGAGACATCTGCTAGAAACCTTCTTATCATACACATCAAGTGATTTTTTCACTAATAAGCATAATCATCTGAATAATAGAATATGTTATCTCTTTTTTATACCAGTGAACTCACCTTATGAATTTAGTTCTTATTTTGAAACATAATTTTCAATTTTGAATTTTAAATTACACTTATTATTGGACATGGCTTTCTTGAAATAAACTTTAGTGGTATGCAAGATTAGAGAAACAAGCAAAAGGTACAAACATTTAACACTCCTACAAGGCCACAGAATATGGTTCAGGAAATTGCCATAATGCTGTGACTTGCATCAATATAGAAGCTATCGATCACTTTGGACTTAATATGTGCATTTTGCAATCCCTGTAAACCATTAATTAGATGAAACTGTCATCATATTCCAAACTAAGACATCAATTCAAATTAAATAATAGTTTAAAGACAAACACCATAGAAAGGATCAGATTCCCAGAAATCCACCTACTTTTTGCCATTATCACAGTCTTGTCCAATGTATGCCTGCATGGTTTAAAATCAAGTTGTCCTTTCAGCAAGATATATGGAATGTGTGAATATTTTCTACATCTGTAAATTAATCAGTGAGTCATAGGCAGAGTATTTGGCACTGTATTCTGAGTACTATTAATAGAGAATAAAGAAGGTGGGTATTTGTAGATCTAAGACCACAGAGTAAACTAAAATAGAAGAAACTGAACTAACACTATAAATTTACCATTTTTTTCTCTGCATTTATGCATAAAGCTTTTATATAAACCAATCAAACACAGACCAGGGATATAGTGTATAAATTTATAATATCCCTTAGAAAGCAATAAGGGATGTAGTTATCAATAAGTTTATTAGAAAATATTAAGGGTAGAGTATAAATTATTAAATAATTTCTGAAGGCAGATGAATGAACTATTCACTAGCATGGCAGTTATTGCATAACCCCTCTTATTCCCAAGGGTAAAAATCCCAATAGAAGTATTTAGTGAGTTTTTAATCTAAAATTGAAAATAAACATCATCTGAGAACAGTATGTGAAATAATGGCCTCTGTTGAGAGAATGAAATATACACAAAAAAATGCCCTTTAAAATAGTTTGGCTTTAGATAGTAGAAAAATGTGTGTGTGTGTGTGTATACATGTGTGTATATATATATATATATGTATGTATATTCATATGTATACACATGTATACATGTATATATACATATATATTAGAATATATATGTATAATATATATATATTTTAGAATATTCATGAACTTTTGCTTAGCTAAAAAATTTGTGACATTTTGATACCACTTTTTGACCGAGTATGAATAGAATGCTAAATTTCTAATTTATATTCACTCAAAATTTGATGTAGTTCCATGTATTCTGGCATCTAGTATTACTGCTAAAAGTCTAGAAAGCTTATTATCTTAGTGATTTAAAAATAAAATTTGAATGGGGCTTGAAATTTCTTATCCAATTCTGAGAGTATAAAGAAAAATTACGCTGTTAAAACAAACAGGAAATTAACATGATATAGTATTATTAACTACAGTATAGATTTTGCTCAAATTTCACAAAATTTTATGCTAGTGTCCATTGTTTTCATACCTTATTCAAGATTCCATGTTGTATTTAGCTGCATTGAGTGGCTTCAGCTGCATACAACAAATTCTGGTAAATTATCTTTTTTAGTTTTATTCTATTACAAATATTTTCTTACTTTCCCTATTGTGGCTTTTTTGATATATCCATGATATAAAAGTGGAGATTTAATTTCCAAACATGGGTTTTTTAAGTATCTTTGATGTTAATTTCTCATTTTTATTTTAATTTCTCATTTAAATACTTTCTCTCTGCAGTCACCCTCTGTGTTTTTTACAGTCTTGTAACTTTATTGAGGCTTTCAATGACTAAGTCAAAGATCTTTCTTGGTAAATGACACATTGCACTTGAAAATATGCAAGTTATTTTTAAATATTTTTGATAATTGATTTCTAACATAATTCGACAGTCATAAGAGAATAGACTCCATGTGATTTCAATACCTTTAGCACATGAAATTTTTGCAATTTGTTTTATGTCCCTGGATATGGTTCACTGTCTCCTAGTTTATAGTCTATGGGAAATTGGATAGAATTTGTATCCTACTGATGTGTTAAAATTGTATAAATCCTAATTATATTGAATTGGTTCATAGTGTTTTTCAGATCTACTATACCCTTCTACTTTTCTGTATATTCATTCTACTAATTTTTGAGAATTTGATATTAAAACTCTAACTAAAAGTCTAAATTTGTCTACTTAAAAAATAACTGTGATATACAGTGGGCCATAAAGAAGACTGAGCACCAAAGAACTGATGCTTTTGAACTGTGGTGCTGCAGAAGATTCTTGAGAGTCCCTTAGACAGCAAGGGAATCAAAACAGTAAGGAAATCAACTCTGATATTCATTGGAAGGACTGATGCTGAAGCTGAAGCTCCAATATTTTGGTCACATGATGCGAAGAGCTGGCTCATTGGAAAAGACCCTGATGCTGGGAAAGATTGAAGCCAGGAGGAGAAGGGGAAGACAGAGGACGAGATGTCTGGGTGGCATCACCAACTCAATGGACATGATTTTGAGCAAACTCTGGGAGATGGTGAACAGGGAAGCCTGGCATGCTGCAACCCATCTGCTCACAAACAGTCAAGCAAAACATAGTGACTGAACAACAATATGTAACTTTACTCTGTATTTTCCAAGTCTCCTATAAATGTGTTATCATGCTTTCATAAATTAAAAAATAAAAAATAAAGAGACCATTAAAATAGTTTAGGTTTATATATTTTAGAAAATTGATATACTAATTGATGTTCATAAAACCAGATTATATACTAAATGAATGGAAGTATTATATTAGATAAGGGCATCCCAAGTGGTTCACTCATTAAGAATCTATTTGCCAATGCAAGAGATGTGAGTTCAATCCCTGGGTCTGGAAGATTCCTGGAGAAGGAAATGGCAACCCACTGCAGTATTCTTGCCTGGGAAATCTCATGAACAGAAGAAGCTGTTGGGCTGCACTCTATGGGGTCGCAAAAGAGTCAGACACCACTTTGTTACTAAATAATAACAAAGAACAATTATATTAGACATTATAAGTTTTTTCCAGAAAATGAAAACCAAATCAGTAACTGAGATAGCATAAAAAAATAAGAAGACAAAAATGATGCTTCTTGAGTCCTAGGTTCAAGTTTCAGTCTTTCCTTTAACTCACTTTCTGACATCGCTCAAATGGTGGTCACTTGGGGCTTCATTTTCCATGTATTTAAAATGAAAGCAAAATTGAGTAAAAGGATCCTAAGATTTCTCTAAACTAACCAAGATTTTATTTTTTTATAATACATTTCACTGTTAGTTCATAGATACAGCAATTTTAAAGATGTATTTTCAAAAATATAGTAATTTCCTGCATTTTTAAGATTTACAAAGTATGCTCAGTACTAGCCACATCTTTAGATAAAACTGCATGTTGTAAATAATATTTAATTTCTAAATGTAGCTAAGGAAATATACACCTAAGTGTTAATTCACATGTGCCCTTTAGTTAGGAGATGTTTTCATCAATTGCCTGTAGCATGTTGCATTACTTAACTTTGCTGATTTTTTGTATCTGTGCATTTCAGATAAATTACTAAGTCTCAGTTGACATTTGAATTAAAGTTTCTCCATGTCTCATTCCTGTATATTTTTGGAAAAGGCTTTGAGAATAGAGGGGATAACAGTTTAATCTTACTTCTGTTTGACCTCAGTTACCTCAGCTCAGAAGAATATACAACATGTCATCGATCTCAATTCCTAAATTCTATGCCCTTTATCTCATCTCTTATGTAATAAATTGCTTTTTATACTTTTATGTCTGAAAAATGACTTGAGAAGAAGAGAAAGATTAGATTTTAAGACTAAGGATGGGAGCAAAATCTACTTTCAAACAAAAATTAAATGTCCTTCTAAATGTAATAGAGTAACTTGAGAATTTCTTATATTGAAGATATTGTTGCTAAAACAGAATGTAGAAAGACAATACAGTAAAAATTTTAAAATCTTTTTCTTGAAATGGAGAATTATAATTGGAATAGCTCAAATAACATCTGTGTATACCTTCATTGAGGAAGATGGTTATCCAAATATGTATGTATATTTGTAAGTGTGTGTATTTTCACATTTTAAAGGCATTTCACTTTCAAATGTTGAATAAAACATTTGTTTAAAAAATCATACATACTCTTGTAATCCCCATGAAATATTTTTGACAAAAATTATCAGACTCTAATCAGAACAGATCTCTAAACATAATTTCAGAAAATATATGGAGCAGAGGGACACCTTTTAAAAACGATTACAAGTATACAATCAGATAAATTTTAATTTGAAAAACTGTAAAAACAATAACATCGTTCATCAATTTAAAACACTGTAAAGAGGGGAAGCAATCAATACATTATGATAGAATTAAAGGAGAGGTCAACCAAGTTCAATTCAATGTGTGAACATTTGCATTCTGATGCAAATAAACCATCTGCAAAAGCAATTGTACATTAATCAAGGAAAACTGAAAATTCACTGACTTTAATAATACTAAGGATTATTATCATTTTCTTAAGGAAAACATTTCTGTAAGCTTGGTCTGTTTCATTGGTCATTAACTTAGAACTAGTCTTCCATATATCGGTACATGGTCTAAAGAAGTAGATAAACAATAAACTTCTGTTGAATGTTGGTTTTCTTTCATTCATTAATATTTTAATATACAGGATAGAAGTAAACAGTTCAAAATCATAAATTGCAAGTACATAAAATTTTAAAAAATCATATGCAGTCAAAGATTTATGAGAAACAGTTCAGACACATTAATTTATTCAAATTTGTGTGCCACATCAAAATAGTTTAATTTCTCTCTTAGACCTTGTTCTTTATGGTGAAGGTCAAAGGTTTAAATTTATATGCTCATATCTCTTTTTGGATTTCAACACAGTCCTAATTGAAATTTGACATATATGCCTATTAGTTGAAATTATTCCTTTTCCATGCTTCATTAACAATGCACTTTACTATAATACTACAATGATAATGATTATAATAAAAGTCTCCTATGCAATGTGGATTACATTGAAACATGATTGATTATCTTAAATGTAACACAGAATTCTGTAGTGTAGAATTTCATATGCTGAAAGTGATTCTGTAGCTAGAATTTAAATCTATACTGAAAGAAACAAAATCAGTTTTCATTGCATGCAAATTAATAAAAATTTGAGAAAGAATTGTCTTTTATTGGGATATGTACCAATTAGAGGCAGATATGACATTCAGGATTTTAAGTGAAAACATTTTATTTTTAAGAATTATTTAGTATTATAGATTATAAATAGTATTAATTTGTAATATTTTTCTAGATTGCACAGGTTTCTATGCTATATGGCTTTATACTGAGTTCAAAATTGCTGTATTTTGCAAAGATAGAGCTATTTACAAAGTTTAACTGTTCAAAGTAGCTGTAACAAAACAACTCTAAAAAGAATATCTGCTGATTTTCTCTCAAGCAAAGATTTCCTTTCTTTTCTGTCAAAAGTACCCTGGGTCACTTAGTAGAATTTGCCTTTTTTGGTATGTTGTAGCAGTCCTGACGTCCTGAACAAGCTTAACCCAATCGGCAAAGGACCTGGTCACAATTGTTAAAGACAAACATGATGGATATGTTTGCTAAAACTTTCTGGGACAGAAGATTCCTTATCCTTCAAAAATTCTAAAAAGTGCTATCTTTTCCTCTAGTTGGTTTGAAACAAAAATATGAATGATCTCTGTGAATGTTAAAGGCATTTACCTTCCAAAGGATGAATATGATGCTGGAAGAGGCATAGATGGGAGAATCTTAGAAAACCAGATGCTCAACCATATCTAAACGTGCATAAAACTCACACAGCATGCAGGAAGTCCGCCAAAGGTCAGATTTCTTACAATAGTTTTAACAAAATAGTAGTTTGTGAACTGTGAGGTGATAGATTGGAAAATTTCAAGTAGCTATTCTATTTTTAACAAATACATATCTCTGCAGAAAAAGCCAGAAATGTGCATTTTCACAGGCACCCCTTGATGATTCTGATATCATCCACCAAATAATTTGCTTTTAAATCTCTCATTGCATCAAAATCATCTGGGAGCTTTTGTGAAACGTACAAGCTTAATCTATCCCCTATCCCCCAGATCTCCCCCTACATCAAAATGCCATTTCAGTGGGATGGAGTTCAGGTAAGAGTATACTAATATAAGCCTTCCCTGGTAGCTCAGCTGGTTAATAATCTGCCTGCAATGCAGGAGACCCCAATTCGATTCCTGGGTTGAGATGATCCTCTGGAGAAGTAATAGACTACCCATTCCAGTATTCTTGGGCTTTCCTGGTGGCTCAGACAGTAAAGAATCTGCCTGCAAAGCAGGAGACCTGGGTTCAAACCCCGGGTTGGGAAGATCCCCTGGAGAAGGGAATGGATACCCACTCCAGTATTCTGGCCTGGAGAATTGCATGACCAGATGAGCCTGGCAGGCTACAGTCCACGGGGTCACAAAGAGGCAGTCAGAGACAGAGACAACTGAGCAACTTTCAGTTTCACAAGTATGTTAATATGCAGCATGGTAGAGAACCATTGGTCCAATGCAAGGCTTCTCAACGTTTAATGTGCAAATTACCCATGTATCTTACAAAACTGCAGATTCTGATGCAGTAGGTTCTGCATAAGGTCTGAGATCTTGCATTTCTAAGAAGCTTCCAGATGATGTGCAGTCTCCTGTCCCACAAAATACTTTATTAAATAGCAATAAAGTGTGCCTCACTACATGGGGTCACAAAGAGTTGAACACAACTTAGCAACTGAACAACAACAACAATATTATTTTTAACGGTGAATCAGATTTAGCCAGGTTGTTACAAAAGAAATAGACAAGAACTGGCACCAGAAGCTCTCTAGTTTACTAAGGCAGGTGTTAAGAGAACGGCGCTGTTAGATATTCTAACAGCATCTTGGCTTCCCCGGTGGCTCAGTGGTAAAGAATCCACCTGCAGTGCAT
This sequence comes from Bubalus kerabau, assembly GCF_029407905.1. Lineage (NCBI taxonomy): Eukaryota > Metazoa > Chordata > Mammalia > Artiodactyla > Bovidae > Bubalus > Bubalus kerabau. The sequence continues at coordinate 137,254,826 of NC_073626.1, forward strand.
GAGCCTCAGGAGACACGTGTTCATTCACTGGGTCAGAAAGATCCCCTGGAGAAGGAAATGGCAACCCACTCCAGCATTCTTGCCTGGAAAATTCCCTGGACAAAGGAGTCTCAGTGGCTACAGTCCATAGGGTTGCAGCCAGACACGAGTGAGGCAACTTAGCACACACTGGCAAAGTTCATTCTACCTGACAAAGATTATATTTGAGGTTTATGACTTATCTATTAGTTACAATCAGTAATACAATTATCACTAGGAGCCAAGGAAGAGGTAAATGCACTGTTCAGTTCAAATCAGTTCAGTCACTCAGTCATGTCCGACTCTTTGCGACCCCATGAATCACAGCACGCCAGGCCTCCCTGTCCATCAACCAACTCCCGGAGTTCACTCAGACTCACGTCCATCGAGTCAGTGATGCCATCCAGCCATCTCATCCTCTGTCGTCCCCTTCTCCTCCTGCCCCCAATCCCTCCCAGCATCAGTCTTTTCCAATGAGTCAGCTCTTCGCATAAGGTGGCCAAAGTACTGGAGTTTCAGCTTTAGCATCATTCCTTCCAAAGAAATCCCAGGGCTGATCTCCTTCAGAATGGACTGGTTGGATCTCCTTGCAGTCCAAGGGACTCTCAAGAGTCTTCTCCAACACCACAGTTCAAAAGCATCAATTCTTCCGTGCTCAGCTTTCTTCACAGTCCAACTCTCACATCTATACATGACCACTGAAAAAACCATAGTCTTGACTAGATGGACCTTTGTTGGCAAAGTGATGTCTCTGCTTTTGAATATGCTATCTAGGTTGGATACAACTTTTCTTTCAAGGAGTAAGCATCTTTTAATTTCCTGGCTGCAATCACCATCTGCAATGATTTTGGAGCCCCAAAAAATAAAGTCTGACACTGTTTCCACTATTTTCCCATCTACTTCCCATGAAGTGATGGGACCAGATACCATGATCTTCATTTTCTGAATGTTGAGCTTTAAGGCAACTTTTTCCTCCACTTTCACTTTCATCAAGAGGCTTTTTAGTTCCTCTTCACTTTCTGCCATCAGGGTGTTGTCATCAGCATATCTGAGGTTATTGATATTTCTCCTGGCAATCTTGATTCCAGCTTGTGCTTCTTCCAGCCCAGAGTTTTTCATGATGTATTCTGCATTAAGTTAAATAAGCAGGGTGACAATATACAGCCTTGACGTACTCCTTTTCCTATTTGGAACCAGTCTGTTTTTCCATGTCCAGTTCTAACTGTTGCTTCCTGACCTGCATACAGGTTTCTCAAAAGGCAGGTCAGGTGGTCTGGTATTCCCATCTCTTTCAGAATTTTCCACAGTTTATTGTGATCCACACAGTCAAAGGCTTTGGCATAGTCAGTAAAGCAGAAATAGATGTTTTTCTGGAACTCTCTTGCTTTTTTGATGATCCAGCAGATGTTGGCAATTTGATCTCTGGTTCCTCTGCCTTTTCTAAAACCAGCTTGAACATCTGGGAGTTCATGGTTCATGTATTGCTGAAGCCTGGCTTGGAGAATTTTGAGCATTACTTTACTCAAATGCACTGTAGTGAGAGGAAATTATAATAAAAATTTTTAACTAGTATGCTTGCAATAATATTTGAAATTATTTTATAAGGCATACACAGTAGAGCCTGAACAATTTAATACTTTTGCAGCACTAATTTTTTAAAGGATAGGGAAGTCCATTTTAATGTTATGCATTTAAGAGAGGAGCCAGATATTAGAGAAATTAACATTCAGCAGTTGGAAAATATTGACTTGGCAGTAGGGAGTCTGTTATCCTTGCTGTTTCTCTGAACATTTCAATTTCAAAAAGTTGCATGACTTTCGAATCTCCTCCATGTAAGACATCCTGTTTGACATAAGGATTTATTTCTGGCTTTCCATCAGTCTCTAATTAATAGCACCACTGTGTGCTACATGATGTGAGAATTGAAAATCTCTAAACAGTACCACAGGAACACCACATTGCACTTCTACTAGAAAAAACACCTGATCTGTTATCCAGCTGTTTCCTCCAGATGTTGTCTGTAAACTCAAAGGTCATTGTTTCACTAAAACTGAGTCATTTGGCTTAAAAGTAGCTAATTCACTGTATTAAAAAATACAGCTATTGATATCAAATTTTAAATAGCGACAAGTGTGTGTTTTAATAGAATCAAGCATAAGTAGAACTTGTAAAATGTATGTTTCTTAAAGCACTTTCTTTCCACTTACAGATAAAAATGCAAAAATATATACTTTGATTTATAGTATACTGTTTAGTGATGCAATTTTTCAGTTTTTAAGAAAGGTATTGCCTTATTTCTGAGTGAGGTGTCATAAAATAAAGGAATATATCATTATTAATGCAGAGTAATGACAGAAATCAGTTTAAGATGAAAAACTTAGCAAATGGTGACTGTTTTTAAAATGGGAAATAAAATAGAATATCAATATTAATAGAATATAAATATTAATAGAATATCTTCCGAAAGCTAATCTGAAAAGTTTATAGCTATATGTGTGTTTTTGTATTATATAACAGTACAATTTTAATGCTTCGCATGAGATTGTGTAATAACAGGATACTATTACAGTCATAGGCACTAAAATTTGTCCTTCACAGAGGGTTTAGAGCATTTAATTATATGTTCACTTTTTATAATAAAATCAGAATGCAAACATCAGTTCTGCATTAATTCTGCAATTGAATAGCTAAAAGCATACCAAATATGGCTGTGATATTATAATTTTTGTGTGGTTTTTATATGTTCAAGATTTAAACTTGGATTATTGCTATATTTCTATCCATGATAATATGTTTTTTAGTAGTTACACGTTTCATCTATTTGTTCATCAAATTCAAGTAAAATAAATATCTCAGGGAAGACTATAGCAATCATATTTTTTAAATGAGTGTTTATCAAGTCCACTGCGTATATGGCACTTAGTGTGTACTATTCTTTAAACCAGCTGTGGTGCTCCATGTAATATTAACTCAGTGACATATATATATATATATATACACACATCAATATTTATTTCTGTGGTGTATGTCCCTTCAAGCCAAAGAATAATGTAGTTTATGAATAAATATCTATCCTTTGCTTAATTGTATATTAAATTATTAGCCCTTCTTCCTTAAAAAGAAAATACTCTGAAATACAGAATTTTGAATGTATTCATTTCATAACCAGAGTAATATTACCAAGCCAATAACCCCCCCAAAAAAAACAAAAAAAAATGAGTAGGTGAGGGATTAAAGAAATAATTGTTAAAAAGAAAAAAACAAGTGGAATGAAGATATTTTGGTTTTAGCTTGAGTATAAAAACAACAGCAAGTGCAGTAGAAGTGTTACCAAACACTGTATATCCAGTGTTAACTATGCGCTGGGCACAGTGTTAGGTGCTCTCTGAATCCTATGTGTGCTAAGTTGCTTCAGTCATGTCTAACTCTCTGCGACCCCAGGGACTAATAGATAATTTTTCCTTTTTTAACTTTTTTTTACTTTATTTTCCTTTAAGAAAATAATTTACTAAAGATAACTTTACATATGAGAGAACTGAGGTTTCAAAAAGATCTAACTTGCCAAATGTCAGATCGCTGGTAAGTAGTAACATCAGGTGTGTGCTCTTTGCTGAGTTGCTTCAGTCATGTCTGACTCTTTGTGATCCTATGGGCAGTAGGCCCACCAGGCTTCACTGTCCATGGGATTTTCCAGGGAAGAATACTGGGGACATGCCCCCTCCAGGGGATCTTTCCCATCCAGGGATCAAACCCGCATCTCTCACATCTCCTGCAGTGGCAGGTGGGTTCTTTACCACTAGTACCACCTGAGAAGCCCATCGGACTCAAGCCCAAAAGTGACTTGAAAGCCTATTGTCCTAATCAAGATAACACTTTGCAGCCAAAAAGCAGTCCAGCTAATGATTTAGAATGTAAATACATTTAACTGAAGAAAAATACTCTTAGATTATTCTTCAGTCAAAAGAAACGGTCTTATAATAAAAAAGGGTTTGTTAAAACTTGACTGTGGTAATCATTTCACCATCCACACCTGAAGAAAAATACTCTGAGATTATTCTTAAAAAAAAAAAATGTCGTTCAAAAAAAAAAGATTTGTTAAAACTTGATTGTGGTAATCATTTCACAATCCACACATATCAAATATCACATCATACACTTTAAATATATACAATTTTTATTTGTCAAGTATGTCTAAATAAAGCTTGGGGAAGAAAGAGGGCTGCTAAAATCATTCTGACTGTAATCTAAGCAAAAACATGGCTGATAAAGAAATGCTTATTAACACAGTATGCAATTTGTAATCACTTATATCTGCTTCAAACAAAAATAAATTATAAATTAAATATATCCAAATATATTAAAAATATATAGCTACATTCTAATACAAAGAATAAAAATACCTCTCTGGATCAGAAATTATATAGGGAACTCACAGTGTTGAGCAGTGACTTAGGTAGTAAGGCTGTTACAGAAGGGTCCAGACCTCAAAAGCAAGCAGTGCAGATACTGAATTTTACTCCTCTGTGAAAACCAAACTGACTGCATTTCACCTGAAATGAATAAGTAGAACCAACTTCTCTATTTGAGGCTGAAATTAGGATGCTGTTCACCCTCTCATCAATGAATACAAAAAATACAGCCAACCGCTGACATAGGGTTTTCTAGGTGGGGAGTGTTAACTGGGAAATGGAAAGTGAATTGTTGTTTATGTGAGGTGGAGAGGATAAAAAGGTAGTATCTACATGGAGTAAAAGTCTGAAATGCTAGTATAATACTATCTCTGAAATCTAGGTATCACTGGATAACATAATCATGGAACCATAAAACAGAAAATGGAGAAAAGGGATAAAAGAAAATGAAAATTCAAGACAGGCGCTCTCAAATCCCAGTCACACATAAATGTATGTGTGCATGCTCAGTCGTTCAGTAGTATCCAACTCTTTGTGACCCCATGGACTATAACCCACCAGGTTCCTCTGTCCACTGGACTCTCTAGACAAGAATACTGGAGTGGGCTGCCATTTCCTCCTCCAGGGGATCTTCCCAACCCAGGGATAGAACCTGCAGCTCACACAGATTCTTTATCACTGAGCCACAAGAGAAGTAATGGTAAAAACTAAAACTACCATTTTACTAATGGTAAAAAACTCATTAATAAACTTGAAAGATAAAAGAACATATGCCCAAAGAAACAGAAATAATACAGCAAAATGAAAGTGCTTTAAAATCATAACTTAAAACCCTCAGATATATAGAGAATATAAGAGTATCTACAAAATAAAATCCTAAATATGTTAAACAGATAAGGAATCTCTGCACATAAGAATCAAGTATAGGTGAATATGACAAAGAATCAATTCAAAATTATTTTAAAAATTGAAAACTACAATTCTTAAAGACTTGAAACATTAAATAAGTGGAGCTAAACAGTAGATTAGAAAAAGGCAAAGAATGAATTAAAGATTTAAGTATCAGCACATTCCCATAGTTTGAAATAAAATGTTAACAAATGGAATTTCACAAAAGAGAAAAGCACAAGCTATTTATGAAGAATTTGCTACCCTGGTGGCTGAGACGGTAAAGATTCTGCCTGTGATACAGGAGACTGGTTTGATCCCTGAGTTGGGAAGATCCCCTGGAGAAGGGAATGGCAACCCACTCCAGTATTCTTGCCTGGAGAATTCCATGAACAGAGGAGCCTGGTGGGCTACAGTCCATGGGGTACCAAGAGTTGGACACGAATGACTAACACTTTCACTTTCATGTAGCAAGGATGTCAGCCACTACCATTTGTGATTTGGCGTAGACTCAGAGGCAGGCAGAGTAGTGGGAAAGCTTGACAGTGGAAAAAAAGAAAGGCTTCCTGTCTGCCTTGATTGGAGACACCTAACAGGGAGAAACTGGGTATGCAAAGTAGGGGAGCATCTTATGCAACTGGTTATGCATGCATGCTCAGTTACTCAGTCCGTCTCACTATTTGTGACCCCCTAGACGGTGGCCCACCAGGCTGCTCTGTCCATGGAATTTACCAGGCAAGAATACTCAAGTGGATTGCTATTTCCTACTCCAGAGGATCTTCCCTACCCAGGAATCAAACCTGCGTCTCCTGTGGCTGGTGGATTCTTTACCACTGAGCCACTTGAGGAGCACCATGCAATTGGTTAGGAGTGAATCTTTGGCTTTCTCTAGTTGGTCTGATGTTTGAAGCAGGGACAAAGATTAAGGAAGCTGTCAGTTATTAATTTATGATGATATGGGGCCAATTGTTGCCAGAGTCATTGTTTGATTTCCCAGAAAGTTAAGGTAGAAAGAACAACATGACTTCCCACAACTCTGACTTTCTAGCAGACTGGCTTCCTAGGTTGGTTACTGTATAACAGATTGGTTTCCTGAGCCGGTTGCAGGTTAGAGTTCTATTTGCATTATGTCTACTAGTATACTGTCTCCCAGTATTTCTGCAGCAGAATCTTCAAGTCTTTTCTTCACATTTTGGCAAGATATTAATGTTCATCTCTCAATACCTAAATATGTAAGCTGCCAATTATGGATGCCCACACCACTATCTAGGAAAAATTGTGCAGATCAGAAATTGTTGAAATTATTTGCAAAATATTTCTGATTATATCATTCATGTCTTCCTTCACAATTTTTCCTGTGCAGAATCAACCACAAGCCATTATTTCCTGCCCAGGCATCAGTTAAGTGATGAGGTAATTAGTGAGAACCACTCAACTTTTATGTGAGAAAATATTTGTAAATTAGCACTTTATGAAATAGTTGCTTAAGAAGTGGTTATGTGTGTCATGCATGTGCAGTCAAGCCTAAAAGAGCCTTGGATTGCTCTCTGATGGGTATGATAATCCTTCTAACATGGAAATCTACCAGGAATAGCTGTGAAAATAAATCTCCTACAAGGGACTGTACCTTTATTTTCAACGCCTCTTAACAATACTGCAAGTGAAGGTGAGTAGCCCATGAACTTTCTGCCTCAGTCAAAATGAAAGAATATTTCTCCATTCCCTTTACAGTGAGTGAAAGAGGTAAAAGAGAAATTCATCCGCTCCCCAGGATCAGAAATTCCTAACTCTGTCCCTTACTTTCTTCAGCCTTTATCTAAGGATTCGGCTTCTAACTGCTTGACAAAATGCAGCTGCCAGCTCCCTCAGTAAGTGCCTTTATGAACACATTTGGCTGCTTGTCTTTAGAACATCCTTAATCCCAGCAGGAAGGCTTTTAAATTTATTCCCAGAGCAGTTGCCCTCTATTTCTCTCCTCTTGACTACTGCCATCCCTATTCCCACCCTCTCTGCTCATCAGATCATCACAGAAACTGAATACACGAGCAGCATGCCCTGGGCTACAAGTCCTAGCTGGAGTTCCCTCTGCAATGAGCACACCAAATGACATGCGTGGCACTCAAACTATGGGTGACATTATCATGAATTCCACAAGGATTATAAAGTTAACCCACACAAGTTAACCTTACCTAACCATAATTTAAATGTGAATTACCTGGGTGAAAGAACTATGGAGTCATCTAAGCATAGCTGTTCAAAACTGATGCAAAGTCTCACCCTTAAGTCTGACAGTGATGCAGATGACTAAACCACTGCCTGTCATTTCTCAGGCTTTTTGTGTTTTTTGAGTTTGCAGCTTGGAAGGACTTGAAGAAAACTGCCCAATGTTTCGGAGAAGGCAATGGCACCCCACTCCAGTACTCTTGCCTGGAAAATTCCATGGATGGAGGAGCCTGGTAGGCTGCAGTCCACAGGGTCGCAAAGAGTCAGACACGACTGAGCGACTTCACTTTCACTTTTCACTTTCATGCATTGGAGAGGGAAATGGCAACCACTCCAGTGTTCTTCCCTGGAGAATCCCAGGGACAGGGGAGCCTGGTGGGCTGCCGTCTATGGGGTCGCACAGAGTCGGACACGACTGAAACAACTTAGTCGTAGTAGCCCAATGTTTGGAGTATTTTCAGATTTTTCTTGCAGCCTTCAATGAGTTACTTCAAATGAGTTAAGATTCTATTAAAACTAGTCTGTTAGAAAGGAAATAGAAAAATGAATATTCTACCTATGGCAAGTAATTCAAGACCATACAAGTCAATCAGGTACCTGCCAAAATGCAAATACTCCAATTTCAAATCTACATGAAAGTTACAAAATGGAAGTAGACAGTGACTGAAGAGCTAGAAGAAAGGTGAAAGTTGATTCCTCTGATCCTTCCTGATTTCTGCCATTGCAAATTGTTAGTAATGGAGAAAATACACAGTGCAATGGGACTGACCATCTGTGGTTATCAGAAGAGCCTACTGTTTCCCTTTGTCTCAATGCAAATGTCTAGAGAAATGCCATTAACATGCACTTTAAGTAGATAGATAGAGCCTTCCCTTGTGGCTCAGCTGGTAAAGAATCTGCCTTCAATGAGGGAGACCTGGGTTCAATCCCAGGGTTGGGAAGATCCCTTGGAGAAAGGAAAGGCTACCCACTCCAGTATTCTGGCCTGGAGAATTCCATGGACCACGGGGTTGAAAAGAGTCGGACACGATTGAGCGACTTTCACTTTCACTAAGTGGATAGAGACTGAATCTTCAATATGCAATTTTGAATTCAAAGTTACAATCTGACTTTGTTCCACATTTTTTTTTTTTTACTTCCCAATGCTCATTTAGGGATGAAATAAACAGGAAAATTACTATGTTTTTAAAAGATGGTCTAATTTCCAAATACTGAATATTTTTCATGTCTAGTTATTTTTATGTAAGAATTTTGTTTTGGTAAGAGAATATATTCTATATGAACTCAGAGAATACTTTCTATATGGCTCAGAAGACATATGTGTCTGTGCATTGTCTGAGTTTAATTTTAAAAGGACAGTATTAGTTTTGAAGAAGAAGAAGAAAACTGGAATACTTAATACACCTTGCATTTAAGACTTACAAAGTTATAGTAATTAGAACATTCCCCCTCACACACACATACAAAATCTGTGACAAACAAAAATATCTCCAGACATTACCAGTTCTCTTATCAGGTACAAAAGCGACTCTGGTTTAGAACCACTAGTCCAGCCACATCAGCTTTTCTTTTCTATTTTAGAACCTACAGGCCGCATCTTTTACCATAATTTTATTTTCCAGCTTTCAGTCATTTTATTTTTAAATTTTCAGAACACGTATGTCTCAGAAATGTACCATTTTATTTTTAATTTTATTAAATATAATTGCCCAATTATCAAAATGAATCTGCCACAAAACTAATGCAATTATGTAAAGTTTAAAAATAAAATAAAATTAAAAAATATATATATATATATAATTGCCCAAATACTGATTTTGTCTTTTTACTAAAGACATTGCTCAAACTCATCATCTTTTCTACATTAATTTCTTTAGTATTCTTATTCTTTTCATTTTGTGTTAGATTAATCAATTTTTATAATACCTTTATTCCTTCCACTGATTTTTATGATAAACGGAGAGGACTCAAGTCACTAAAATTAGAAATATACATTGCATTTTAACTCCATTTTGCTCTCTCTTTCCCATTTTACCTTTGCTTTAGGATTTTAATACTTTACTGCAGTGAGTTGAATAATGCCTCCCCACCCCAATCTCCAAAGATGTTTCACACTAATTCCTAGGACCTATGAATATATTAACCTCACGTGTCAAAAGGTACTTTACAGATGTGATTAAATATGTATCACAAGGGTCCTTACAAGTGAAAGAGCTAGGTAGGAGAGTGAGAAAAGGAGATGTTGATTGAAGAAGAGGTCAGAGTGATGAGATTTCAGGAGGGAGGGCAGGAACCCAGAAGCATAGGCAGCCTCTACAAGAATCCTCTTCTGGAACCTCCAGGAGGAATGTGGACCTACTGACACCTGGATTTTAGCCCAATGATATACCTATTTTGTATTTTTAAACTCCAGAATGATAATAAATTTGTGTTCTTTTAAGCTAAGTTGGTCATAATCTGTTACAGCACAAACAGGAAATTAATAAACCACATTTTGTTGTACCAATTCCATTCCCATCCTGGCACTACCTATTTTTATTTCAGTCAATTTGCATTTAGAGTTCATACTTACTGACTTATTTGCCATTGCTTTTTGTATCACACTAAAGTCTTTTGGGTTCAATTTCATTTGACATAAAGAATATCTTCATGTAGATCTTTGAGAGAATGTCTTTGTATGGTGCATTTTGTATATCTTTTTGTGAAACTATATGTATCATGTCTTAATTTCCAAAGGAGCAATTATTTGGGTAGAGAATTCTATTTCTCAAAGCATTATCAAGATAATACTCAACTGTCTTCTTGCCTTTAATGTGGCTTTGGGGAGACAATTAGTCATAGTGTAGCTTTTACTTCTGTTCTTCCTAAATTGCTTCCTTCTACCTTTTTAGTTAATTAGCTACTAATTCAACGATTTTCTTTTATAGTTAATTAGTTACTAAGGAAGCTAATGAACTACAAAAATCATTTTCATATATATAAGATACGTTAGGTTTTGCAGTAAAATCATTTATACTCATTTTTAAAATTCTACTGATCCCTGGGCCTCAGGCACAAGCACTTTTTATTTCTTTTTAGGCGTTTCACTCTAATTCTTTATTCTCAGCTGTACTACATATGTCTATGCATTTTTTTTTTTAATTTCCAGGGCCATTCTTAAATTATTTATTGCAGTTCATCTAGTCCAGTGAAACTTAGTTTATTCTCTATTTGTCTCTTTAAATAAATTTGAAAAATTAAAATGCATAGTATGTATTGTCTACAGTATTAATTTAAATCTTTTTGGATTTTTTTTCCTCTGATCATCCTGGCTAAGGATTAATACATTTTATTGACTTTAAAAAAAAATCTATTTTTTGTTTTTACTGATTTTCTCTATTGCTTTTTACATTTCACTTATTTTCACATTGATCATTACTATTTTCTTCTTTTTACTTTGAGTTTAATTTTCTATTATTTGCATTTTCTCAAGGTAGATGCTGTGGGCATTGATTTGAGAACTTTCATCTTTTCTAATACAGGTGTTTAATGTTATAAATTTTCCACTAATTACTGCTTACAATTTATAAGTATAAATTGCTTTCCATGTTTCTAACTTTGTGAACATATGAAATATAGCTAAAACGGTTTTAATGACCTTGGCTGATAATTCTCATATCTGTGTCAGTTTTGAGTCAGTTTCAGTTGATTAATTTTTCTTGTCATTATGGGTTATATTTTCTTGCTTTTGTGCATGACTGGCAATTTTTTATTGAATGCCAGACATTTTGAATTTTAGCTTCTTTGCTGCAGAATATTTATATTTTTCCATAAATATTTTTGAGATTTTGTTTTTCCTGGCATGCAGATGGAAACAATTTGGTGGCTGGGATGGAGGGGGATCCTTATTGTTAAGATTTGTTAGATAGAACTGGAAGAGTACTCAGACTAAAGCTCATTTTTCTCTAAGACTGAGACATACTTTTCTAAGATTGTGTACTATGCAAAATGCTTCATTTCTGTTCTGGCTGTGGAAACATTGTTCCTTTATTCTCAGTCCTCTGTGAGCACTAGGCATGTTACCCCTGAACTGTTAGTGATGTGTTTTTTTTTCCCATCCTTAAGTAGTTTTCTCACATGCACATGCTCATCAGTACTCAACTGAATTATTCAGGGGAAACTTTTGTACATCTCCAGAATTACTTTGTGCAACATTCTCCTTTCCAATACACTGTCTTGTGACTATAGCTGCTTTAGTTTCCCTGGACGCTTGAGTCTGTCTCCATAACTCAGGGAGTCTACCAGGCTTTGTCTGATTTCTCCCTTGTGCCACTGGCCCAAATTCTCTTGAAGCCATAAGCTGTGGTATCATAAGAATCATTGCATCATTTTGATGTTGTTGCTGTACTGCTCATTTGTTTAGGATATAAGACTAGATTCAGTACCTAGTCCTTCATTTTATCTGCGAGATCCACTTGTAATAAATCTTTTAAATGCTATGTGTGTGTGTGTGCGCGCCTAGTTGCTCAGTAGTGTCTAACTCTTTTTTGACCCCACAGACTGTAGCCTGCCAGACTCCTCTGTCCATGGAATTCTCCAGGCAAGAATACTGGAGTAGGTAGCCATTCCCTTCTCCAAGAAATCTTTAGACCCAGTGGTCAAACCCAGGTCTCCTATATTGCAAGTGGGATTTTTTACTGTCTGAGCCACAAGGGAAGTCCCTGAAATGCTTTACTTGAACCTAAAAATTTATTTTTATGTGGTAAAAGATGTATGTAAAATAATTTTTGTACTTTAATCTATAATGCATAAATCTAACAATATGTGTTGTTTTATTCCTTTGTTGTACTTAAAACACTTTCTTTGTATTTTAATATTTAGAACAGTTTTTTTTTTGCCATTTAAAATGAGTGAGAAAAGCATACAAGGGGAATCTATACTTTAATAACTGCAATTATACTTTATGCATGAGCTCCTCTGTAAGATAGTCATACATAATTATTTACTGACAAAAATGTAGAGATAATAGGAGGAGGAAAAAAAGGGAAAAAATTCAACAAAAATTGTATTCTGTAAGGTAATAACATTAACTTATGCCTATTAACCTGGCACTCTAATGGTTAAATAGAGTTATCATTGACATAAATAAAAATCATCTCTCTTTAATATAACACAAATGCATAGTGAGAGCCTATAAGACTTCTTATCTCCTTCCACTTTCTTAGGATCTAAATTTCAGCATGATTAGGTCTTGAAACCATGCAATTCTGGTTTTCAAAATGGTTCCTAAGCACATAATGTCCAATTTAAAGATTAAATTTTGAGTCACTGTCAGTTAACATTTAACAGTGATTATAAGGCTTTACAGCAATGCAACACCAGTTACCAAAGGGTCCTTGAATTAGTTGTAGACCAAAGTCACTGAAGGGAGTACAGGGCAATGGTGAATTTAATTCCTATGATAGTAACTTATAAAATTAGTCTAGTCTATCTCTTAATTAACTACTGGGCTGTAGAAGTATTTTAACTTTATCATACCAGCATTATTCACCTTGACACTTTAAAGTTCAAGGCTATTTTAGCCTCCCTACCTCTGTACAAACTACATTTACTGTCAAACTTTAATATGAGAAGAAAATGAACTGCTAATTTTTTCTGCCAGCTGTCTTCAAGAGGTTACAGCTATCAGAGAGATATTTGTTTTAGATAGGTTATAACGAGCAGTATCTTATCCACCACAATAAGTTTGCTGCCCCTACCCAAATAGCTCTTCTCTAGACAATAACAGTGAAAGTCCTTATCTCAATATATGGTGTCCTTCTAACATGGACAGAAAGTCAACTTAAATGGGAAAAAAAAAGTTTCTAATTATAAACACAATATAATTTGAAGCATAAATTTAGAATGGGAGGTACTACCTAGGTTAGTTTTCCAATTCTCCAGAAAAGCATATAATTTTTGGATACATTTTATCAGTTGATAAAACAAGAATTCTTCTTTCTTGTAGCATTGATCAGTGAGATTTCCACCAAAATTATATTTCTATAATATCAGTCAGAACAAATGTTCTTTAGTTTTGGACTCAGGTATTATTTATTCCCCCATTTTAATATTGCTCTTATGCTTTGCACTGCTAAAATATCACATTTTATCAACAAAGACAAATTCTTAAATGCTTTAAAACTGTTTTATTTTTAAGTTAACATGTCCTAGTTTATTTTCTTCATGACATCTTTTTTCCTGCTTAGAATCTCTGAAGAATTATCTTAAGATATCATATATCTTAATGTGATGGGTGAAATGAGATATCAATCATACAAAACACTACAGTCATAATAAAAATTCAAAACAGCCTCCATTTTTCTTTTAATTTCGGGATCAGTGAATTGAAATCATAACATGTTAAAGTTGAACTCTAATTAATAAAAGAGTGCTGAAGAGTGGATTAAAAAGTAGGATGTGTTGTAGAAAAAAAGAAAAAGCTTGTGGTAACCGCCCCCTTTCCCCTGATCCTCCACAGTAGGCAACTTCACCACTACAATCAAAACTTAGTTCATGGATCTCAAAGTGCAGTCCATTACCAAGAAACCAGCCCTTTTTTTTTTTTTTTTTTGCTCCTTCTCAGTTACGTCTACTTCACTCCATGTTCACTAAGAGTAGAAATATGCAGCAAAAGTCGTTTAGTAAATACTAATATAAAAATGTACTTAACAAGTATGATTTGTTTCTTTTCGGCAGAAAGTTTTCTTTATGTACTTTTGAATTAATGCTTCTATCCACATTCCTGTTGCTTTCTCATGAATAACTAAGGTTTAATCTTCATTATCATTTTTCCACATTCCATATGTAACACACCATCATATTCATTACTTGCTCCCTCTGCTCAGCATTATGGGAATGTTATTCAGGTTTTTACTCCATAACTCTAACACTAATAACATAACATAACATAACATAACTAATAACATAACACTAATTTGGTTTTTATTAGTGTCACTTTTACCCTGTTAGAGACTTCAATTATTCTGATGGGGTTCAGGATGTGCCACTCCAAAATATAGCACCTTTGTATATTGAATATTTTAAGCTGAAGGAGTTTGGGGAAATGGCAGGAAGATCACTCTGTCCTCCATCCCCCCTTGCTCTTCTTTTCTGCAACAGGTCATAAAATCCTCATGTGAAAAGTGCCCTCCCTATTCCCAAAGGAAAGATGTATCCTATCTCCAAAAACGAAGGGACACCAAGAAGAATCCTAACAAATAGGCCTTGTTAAGTTCCTCCGGTTTATTATAATTATCTCATACTCCTTATCATAGTCCTTCACAATTGTCCACTCTTTATCAACCCAAGCATGAAAATACACATCCCTTTCTTTGGGTCTTCATTTCCTTATGAAGCCTCCTATGTAATTTAAAACTGACATTAAATAAATTTGAATACTTCCTCCTGTTAATCTATCTTTGTTAGTTTAATTTTCAGACTCAGCCAGGCCCAAGAGAGTTGGGAACACTTTTTTCTCCCCTACAGTTATTATTAAAACTTTGCAATTTTTTTCCATCTCAATCTATCCTTTTTAAAAATCCAAGTTTCTTACTTTTTACTACTTATTCTTATTTTCTTATTCCATCATCTTGTCAATATGTGTTACATACATGCACATTTTCTCATATTCTATTGTTATTATTAAAACTTTGCAATTCTTTTCCATCTCAATCTATCCTTTTTAAAAATCCCAGTTTCTTACTTTTTACTACTTATTTTTCTTTACTTATTCCATCATCTTGTCGATATGTGTTACATACATGCACATTTTCTCATATTCTATTGTTAGGGTGATTGTACATATTGGTATGCCCAGTATAGTCCTGGTTTCTGTATGTTGTCCTGGTGTAATTATTTTCCCTTTTTTATTCTCAAAGTGTCTCACTTTATGTAATAAATTATTACGGTTCTCTCAAGAATGTCAAACATGACTTCTAAAAGATTTCCTTTTTTCATCTTTTGACTTAAGTGTCAACAGTTTTCTGCTTTTCTGAATATTGAATTGGTTATCTTTCCCACTGTTCTTTTTTGCTCTTCAGTATTGTTTGAAGGATCAATCTGTCCTAATGTTTACTCATTCATGAATGACAAAAGATCTATAGAGAGTATTTGTGCACAGAGTTTGTATTTGACCTTAGCTTTGTTCACAGAATTCATTATCTCTGTTATTTTAACCATTTCTACACCTGCTTGCTATATAGAAAATGTTACAGTGATTGTCCTAAGTTCCAAATGTTCAAGTACATTCTCAGTATCTTTTGTCAAAATATTCTTCTATCTTTGTGCAACTTTGAAAATGAATCCTTTTTGGAAAATACGAAGAATGATTTCTGTTCCATTGGTAAGGATTCTAGCAACTCATCTTAGACAAATTTGAAAGAGAAATATGTTACACACACACACACACACACACACACACACTCATGCTCTCATATTTAGAATCAGATCCTCCTTATTGCTGGCCACTCCTGTGTATTATAAATATGAGTGGTCTTAATGACTTAATTACACATTTTAGGAATTTAAGAAAATCATAAAAATAGTAAAATAACCATTGGTAAAGGGAGAGAAAGATGCCTCCAACATGTTTCTTATGCCTATCAGCCTCATTTTTTTATTATTATTATAAGCTTCAATGTAATAAAATGCTCAATAATTTTTAAATCTGAGAATTTTCCTTTACAGTAATAAAGAGGGAGCAATCAAAGATAACAAACAGAAAGGATGAGCAAAATAGAATGTACATAAAGTACACTTATGGACTAAGAAACTTCCTCAAAAAAGGAAAATTTCATCTATATCATTATATTCTTAGGGATTTTCCTCCCCAAATCATCTCTGGTATTTAGTCCATAGCTATCAATATTTCTAAGTTGATTGCTCACATCTGTCAATGGGTCTTTAAGCACCCACGTCTCTTTCCTGTTGCTTATATCTCAGGAAAAAAGAATGACAAAAGAATCATAGGAAAACTTTCAAATTTCCTTAAATATCTAGCATTATAGAAAACCTCAAACATAATTTACATTGATGGTATTGAGACAGTTCCTATAATACCACCTGTTCACTAGTTTGAGATCACAGTAGAAAACAGAGAAATTGCCATAATGGTAAACGTAGTTTAAGAGGACAATAACTTTAAAAGCACAATAATACAAAAATTCAAACTATAATTATTATTATTTTCCTGAAGGTTTTAGTTATTACATGGTATTATTATGTGTAAAAAGTATATAGATTTTGGACTATGATTTGAGAAATAATAATGGCATTAATCAGAGTTTAAAAACTTTCACTTAGTCTATGATTTTTCTTTTTTTATTTAAACTTTTTATTTTGTATTAGGGTATACCCAATTAACAATGCTGTGATATTTTCAGGTGAACAGTGAAGGGATTTAGCCATACATATACTCACTACGAACAAAGCTAGTGGAGGTGATAGTATTCCAGTTGAGCTATTCCAAATCCTGAAAGATGATTCTGTGAAAGTGCTGCACTCAATATGCCAGCAGATTTGGAAAACTCAGCAGTGGCCACAGGACTGGAAAAGGTCAGTTTTCATTCCAATCCCAAAGAAAGGCAATGCCAAAGAATGCTCAAATTACCACACAATTGCACTCATCTCACACACTAGTAAAGTAATGCTCAAAATTCTCCAAGCCAGGCTTCAGCAATATGTGAGCCGTGAACTTCCTGATGTTCAAGCTGGTTTTAGAAAAGGCAGAGGAACCAGAGATCAAATTGCCAACATCCACTGGATCATGGAAAAAGCAAGAGAGTTCCAGAAAAATATCTATTTCTGCTTTATTGACTATGCCAAAGTCTTTGACTGTGTGGATCACAAGAAACTATGGAAAATTCTGAAAGAGATGGGAATACCAGACCACCTGATCTGCCTCTTGAGAAATTTGTATGCAGGTCAGGAAGCAACAGTTAGAACTGGACATGGAACAACAGACTGGTTCCAAATAGGAAAAGGAGTACGTCAAGGCTGTATATTGTCACCCTGTTTATTTGACTTATATGCAGAGTACATCATGAGAAACGCTGGACTGGAAGAAACACAAGCTGGAATCAAGATTGCCGGGAGAAATATCAATAACCTCAGATATGCAGATGACACCACCCTTATGGCAGAAAGTGAAGAGGAACTCAAAAGCCTCTTGATGAAAGTGAAAGAGGAGAGTGAAAAAGTTGGCTTAAAGCTCAACATTCAGAAAACGAAGATCATGGCATCCAGTCCCATCACTTCATGGGAAATAGATGGGGAAACAGTGGAAACAGTGTCAGACTTTATTTTTTTGAGCTCCAAAATCACTGCAGATGGTGACTGCAGCCATGAAATTAAAAGACGCTTACGTCTTGGAAGGAAAGTTATGACCAACCTAGATAACATATTGAAAAGCAGAGACATTACTTTGCCAACAAAGGTTGGTCTAGTCAAGGCTATGGTTTTTCCTGTGGTCATGTATGGATGTGAGAGTTGGACTGTGAAGAAGGCTGAGCGCCGAAGAATTGATGCTTTTCAACTGTGGTGTTGGAGAAGACTCTTGAGAGTCCCTTGCACTGCAAGGAGATCCAACAAGTCCATTCTGAAGGAAATCAGCCCTGGGATTTCTTTGGAAGGAATGATGCTGAAGCTGAAACTCCAGTACTTTGGCCACCTCATGCGAAGAGTTGACTCATTGGAAAAGACTCTGATGCTGGGAGGGATTGGGGACAAGAGGAGAAGGGGACAACAGAGGATGAGATGGCTGGATGGCATCACCGACTCGATGGACATGAGTCTCAGTCTCCAGGAGTTGGTGATGGACAGGGAGGCCTGGCGAGCTGCAATTCATGGGGTCGCAAAGAGTCGGACACAGAGTGACTGATCTGATCTGATCTGATACATGTATCCATTCTCCCTCAAACTCCCCTCCCATCCAGGCTGCCACATAACACTGAGCAAAGTTCCATGTGCTATACAATAAGTCCTTGTTGGTTATCCATTTTAAATATAACAGTTTTTAATGACTAGTAGAGCTGGTAAATGTTTTCATAAGTAAAGTGCTGTATGTATAGATGACAAAAAAAATATTTTTTACTAGCTATTGGTTTTCATCTGAAGTGTCTTAATCTGTTCAGACCGCTATAACAAAAATTCCATGAACAGGGTGACCTAAACAATATACATTTATTTCTCACCAGTCCTGGAGGCTAGTAAATCCAAGATCAAGACACAGGCAGACAGAGTGTCTGATGAGAGTCCATTTCTTAGTTTATAGATGATCAATTTCTCACTGTGTCCTCACATTATAGAAGCTTCTCTCTTGAGCTCTCTGGGATCTTTTATAAAAGGGCACTAACCTCATTCATGGGGAATCCACTGTCATGAACTCAGTTCAGTTCAGTTCAGTCTCTCAGTCATGTCCGATTCTTTGCAACCCCATGAATCGCAGCACGCCAGGCCTCCCTGTCCATTACCAACTCTCAGATTTTACCCAAACTCATGTCCATTGAGTCAGTGATGCCATCCAACCATCTCATCCTCTGTCATCCCCTTCTCCTCCTGCCCTCAGTCTTTCTAGTATCAGGGTCTTTTCAAATAAGTCAGCTCTTCGCATCAGGTGAACTAAACTGAAGTGAACTGAACCAAATACATAGAAGTAAAATCATAGAACTATGAAAAGTGAGGAGATGAAGGGACAAGACAAAAGCCCAATAGGAAAACTAAGTGAAGAGGAGATAAGCAATCTACCTAACAAAGAGTTCATGATAATGATTATCAGTTCAGTTCAGTTGCTCAGTCCTATCCAACTTTTTGCGACCCCATGAACCACAGCAAGCCAGGCCTCCCTGTCCATCACCAACTCCCAGAGTTTACCCAAACTCATATCCATCGAGTCGATGATGCCATCCAACCATCTCATCCTCTGTTGTCCCCTTCTCCTCCTGCCCCCAATCCCTCCCAGCATCAGGGTCTTTTCCAATGAGTCAGCTCTTCGCATGGGGTGGCCAAAGTATTGGAGTTTCAGCTTCAACATCAGTCCTTCCAATGAATACTCAGGACTGATTTCCTTTAGGATGGACTGGTTGGATCTCCTTGCAGTCCAAGGGACTCTCAAAAGTCTTCTCCTATACCATAGTTCAAAAGCATCAATTCTTCAGCACTCAGCTTTTTTATAGTCCAACTCTCACATCCATACATGACCACTGGAAAAACCATACCCTTGACTAGACGGACCTTTGTTGGCAAAGTAATGTCTCTGCTTTTTAATATGCTAATGAGTATAAAGATGCTTAATGAACTCAGCAAAGAAATGCATGAACACAGTGAGAAGTTTAACAAAGAGAAAATATAAAGAAGAACTAAACAGAGCTTAAGAATGCAACGACTGAAATGAAAAATTAACTAGAAGGAATCAACAGTAGATTAGATAATACAAAGAAGGAGATCAGTGAATTGGAAGACAGGGTAGTAGAAATTACCCAAACTAAAACAAAATGGAAAAAATAATTTTTAAAATAAGGATAATTTAAGCTATCGTTGAAACAACATCAGGTGTACCAATATTCATATTATATGAGAAGGAAAGGAGAAAACAGAGAGAAAGGGGTAGATAATTTATTTGAAGAAATAATAGCTGAAATTTCCCATAGAATGGAAAAGGAAACAGACATCAAATTCAGGAAGTACAGAAACTTCCAAACAAAATTATCCAAAGATGTCCAAACCAAAACACACTGCAATTAAAATGGCAAAAATCAAGATTAAAGTTGTTGTTGCTGTTGTTTAGTAGGTAAGTTGTATCTGACTCATTTGTGACACCATGCCAGTCTCTTCTGTCCAAGGGATTGCCCAGGCAAGAATATTGGAATGGGTTGCCATTTCTTTCTCCAGGGATCTTCCTGACCCAGGGGTGGAACCCATGTCTCCTGCCTTGGGCAGTTTTTTACCACTGAGCCATCTAAGAAGCCCTAAGAGTAAAGAGACATTTTTTAAAGAAACAAGAGAAAAACAACTAGTTATGTGCAAGGGAACTCCCAAAAGATGATAAGCTGACTTTTCAGCAGAAACTTTGCACATTAAGAGGAAGTGGTGTAATATACTCAAAATGATGAAAGAAAGCAAAACAAAGAAACCAACAAACAAGAAAAACTATAATCAAGAGTACACTGCCTAGCAAGGCAATGATTTAGGCTTGAAGAAGAGATAGAGTTTTCAGAAAAATAAAAGTTCAGCACCACTAAACCAGCCCTGTAAGTAATGTTAAAGAGATTTTCTAAGCAGAAAACACAAGACTACAGCAAGAAATATGAAAATTATGAAAGGAAAAAGTTTCACTGGTATAGGCAAACGTACAATAAAGGCAGATCAATTACTTATAAAGCTTATAAGAAGGTTCAAAGACAAAAGTAGTAAAACCACCTATGTCTGCAATAAGTAGTTAAGAGAAACAAAACAAAAAGATGCAAAATATGATGTGACAAAAGTTAAGCATGAGTGGGGAGTAAAAATGAAGGGTTGTTAGAATGTGTTTGAATTTGAAATCAAATTAAAATAATCATATGTAAATATACATTTTATATGTTTAAATATATATTAATTGTATGTAAATATATGTAAATATGTATTTGATATTAAATTTACTAATAACTAATTTTATTAACATACATAGATTATAAATCTATCAAAAGTAAACCTTGCAGTAAAGTTTGAATTTCTTATTTATGCACCCTATTTTATAAAACATATTTAGAAAAATAGAAAAATTAAAAACTAACAAAAATTATATCATTACATATATAATAGGCATGTTATTTTTCTCATTATCAACTTGAACTTTTAGGACTTGGTATTTATAACTGTTGAAATATATGGAGAGAAGTTATATTAAGTACTTACTATATCCATACTCACTACCATTCAAAATTTCAAATTCTATGTCAATACTGAGTGCTTTTTATTCATATTAAAATTACAAATGAATCTCATTAATTTTACAATTAACCTTAATAACATAAAGAAAAATCTGTGACCTTCATTAAATTTGTTTATTATTCAGTTTCAGATTAGAAGAGAATTTCTTTTAGTTAATAAGACTTTCAGTCTCAAATGTTATAAAATAGTAATTAATTACCACATGCAAATGAAATGCATTGATATAAAGCCACAACTCATCACTTAAGCCTATGTTCAATAGGTAAAACAGTATTTTATTATTATTCAGTACATCATGCATTACATAGTACATGTTACAAATAAGCATGATACATACTAAATATTAAATATTAAACAATTTGTTACAAATATCTTTTTTCAGAAAAAAAACAAAAATATATTTCTTTTTCTTTTTTTTTTTTTAATTTTTTTGAATACCAGGTATGAGATAAGGGAAAACTCAGAGATAGTGGTTGTTGTTCAGTTACTAGTATGAGCTCATTTATAAATTTAAATAAAAAGTTAACAGTTATTTTTTAGTGAAAACTACTACTAAAGCCATAAAGGAAAAATATGAGAAAATGATGTATTTAATTATAAGAATAGGAGTGAATTTTATCACTCTCATTAACAATTTATTAACAGAATATTACATGTAAAACATCAGTATAAATATGTTCTGTCAATAGAGTAGACTCTATTGGACCACTAGACTCAATGGACATGAGTTTGAGTAAACTCCGGGAGTTGGTGATGGACAGGGAGACCTGGCATGCTTCAGTCAATAGGGTGGCAAAGAGTCGGACACGACTGAGCAACTGAACTGAACTGAACTGAGCCTATGTGGATATTTATATTTGAATTAATACAACATAAGTAAGATTTAACGGTTTGTCATTTGTACTAGTCACAATTAAAATATTCAGTGACCGCATGTGGTTAGTAGTTACCATATTTGGTACAGAATACTTTCAACATTGCTGAAAATTCTATTGAACAGTGTTGGTTCAAAACCTGAAAATTCACAACATGTAAGACAAAGTACTTGTATTCAAGGATGTTGAAATAGAGTTTCAGATGAATGCTATAGATAATACAAGATAATCTGAGCTGCCTTTATGAACTAACAGAGTGGAAGCATCAGCAATATGTGGGATTAAAGAGTGATAAAATCTATCCTTTTTACAACCAATCTGGGAGAAATCTCCCCATCTCTTTTTTTGGCCCAAGCTTACTACTCCTCTCCTCTCTTTGTACCTCAGGACCCTTAACATAATCCCTTCAAGTACTGTAGACTTGAAAGAAGGAAGGAAGAGGAGAGAAATAAAAAGAGGAAGGGAAGAAGGGCTGAAAAAGAACTTAATACAAATTCAGCTTTCATACTGTCCTCTATAGGCTTCCTTGGTGGTGCAAACTGTAAAGAATCTGCCTGCAATTTGATTTGATGCCTGGGCTGGGAAGACCCCTGGAGAAGGGAATGGCTACCCACTCCAGTATTCTTGCCTGAGAATTCCATGGACAGAGAACCTGATGGGCTACAGTCCATGGAGTCTCAAAGAGTTAGACACGACTGAGCAATTAACACACACTGGCCTCGTCAGACCTTCTACAAAACAAAACAGCACAGACATTAGCTACCTGCTGATATAGGGAGAGGGAAAAGTGCAGGAAAATGAGTAAATCAATATCTTAATAAAGATCTATTTTACAAGGAAAAACAAAAGATGCTTCTTTATTATACTTACTCCCCTCTTTGGTTCCCAATGCCGTCCTAGAGTGAAGAAATTTTTCTAGAAATATTGACAATAGTAACAATGTATTACTCTTAGTAATCTCTTCATAGAACTAATGAAAAATTATCATTGGAATATCAACAATGACTTAATGTAAATACAGATTACCATGAATCATACAGGCATGTGGAATGAAAGATCTCCCAACATTTTCCTCTTTATGCTATGGAGGAAAAAGAAATAGCTATTGTAATCACATATCTAGTGTCTAGTCTAAATTTTAACATAATTAAGAGATTTCATGCATTGTGTCCTAAAGAGAAGGCAATCAGGAAAATAATTTTGTATGCTGTATATTAATGAATTCCACCATATTAATACAGTAAAGACACAAACTGCAATTACTTTTTCTTTTCCCAACTCTGAGGCATTTAGCATTTCTATCTTAATAAAATAGACTGAAGCAATTTCTGAAAAAAACAAACTGACATAATAGATTCTGAAAATTCTCTTTCAGTAAAAAAAAAAAAACTTATCTTCATTTATACTCTTAAAAGATAAAATATGCATGATTATTTGAGAAAAAAAAAGTTAAGACTATATTTGCTGTGGTAAAATGATATGCAAACAAAGAAATATGCTAGTATCATTGCAGTGACGCCCATAATGGAGACTAGGAAGCAATTCAATGATACATAAGTATCTCAAGTATGAATGTCCTTAAATCATTGCAGAAAATAAACATTTGGGATAATTAAAGGATATAAAATCAAACCTTGCTAGATTTAATCAAATAATAAATGAAAGCAAGTAGATAACTTACTTCAATGCTGAAAAATTATAGAACATATTCTTCAAAGAAAATAGAAACTAACAGCAATAACAGTCTATTTTAACATGTATATGCATCTGTGTTCTAAGCTACTTAAGACAGAAGAATAAGTAATTGTATTTTGTGGCATAATAGACATAGAAGGATAACGTTTAGTGTGGCAGAAATGACTTCACAAAAGTGAAAATGCATTGTTTGGTGAATAAAAAATGATTAAATTCATTTACTAGATAAAGAGAGCATGTCATAACTATTTTATATCTCCTAGAAGGCTTTTGAAAAAGACTTTAATTTGCTCTTGAAATAACTGAACAAGACAAAAGAAATACATAGTAGGAAGGGATGACCTTGCACATCCTTAAATAACTTTGACATCTGAAAGGATTTTTCTGATTGTTTGGTTTATTTCAAAGAAAAAATGTATGTGGCAGTTTTCTAGGCCAATTGTGCATTATTGTGAGGACAAACAAAGATGTAAGGAATAGTGGGAAAGTATTTCAGAAGAGTATCCAGTATCACTGGGCTCCTCAGTGATGTCATTAGTTTCTCAAGACACATAACAAGTGATCTTATTGCCCTCTCCTCACAGCAGCAACAGCAAAGGGCATATTTTGCTATTTATTCAAGCTTTCTCTCATGATGGCAACTTGGATACCTTAATGATTTCTTGGTTTCCTTAATGATTTCTTCTGTTGTCATTACAAATAAACTGTAAGTAAGGTTTTTCTGAAAATTTCACAAAAAGATATATCTGATGGTTGAAAACTCTTCATTCAGTATACAGGGATCCATTTCTTAATCCATGGACATCATTGACCTCTGGGTAAGCCATGGATGACTTCATGTTGATGGGTCATTGACTCTAACTTAAACAACTGAAATCAGAGTATGCATGTGTCTCAGTCATGTCAGACTTACTGCCACCCTATGGACTGTTGCCCACCAGGCTCCTCTGTCCTTGGAATTTTCTGGACAAGAATACTGGTGAGGGTGGCCATTTCCTTCTCCAGGAGAGCTTCCTGACCCAGGGATCAAACCCATGTCTCCTGCATCTCCAGTATATTCAGGGTAGTGAGTTCAATTTATGGCTTAGCAATAAAGACATTTTGAAGAAGCTTTTCTTAAAAGGAGGTGATATCAAATGGCATTAAGGAATTGTTTCTAGTGTAAGACAAAAATCAGGACTGAGCCAACAGTAGGTATGAAAACTCGGGTAACTAATTTATAATGAGTCTCAATTTCCTCATCTGTTAAATGGGGATTCATCAAAATATTTTCTGAATCTCTACTAAGTACTAGATATTCTTCTCGGTACTCAAAAATAACTTTTTCAAGTGAAAAATAGAGCCCTCATGGAGCCTACATTCTGGTGTGGGAAATAAAATAAGTTATGGATGAAATAAGTAAACAACACATGATTTTAAAAAGTGATTAAATGTTAAAGAAAAATGACACATAACATAGACAGAGAACAGGATAAGAAGGATTAGGGATGCGTGGAAGGAGTGTTGTGAAAATTAATAGGATGATCATTTCATTGAGAAAGTGAGAGTTGAGCAAAAAAGTGAGGAATTTAACCCTACCAGCAAGGACTATAAAAGAAGTGTGCATGGGAGACAATCAACAAACTCCGACATAATGGCCTATGAGATTCTGATTTTTCCCAACTATTGTGATTTTTTTAAATATCAATTAATTCAAAACTAAATGATCATTTTGGAAGGATCCTTCTACTGCACTGGTATTCTATGCTTAAAACAGTTTATATTACTACTTTTTCTCCAAATTTCTTAGACCAGCAGTTCCCAAACTCTTTGGCACCAGGGACTAGTTTTGTGGAAGACAATTGTTCCAGGGATGATGGCAGTGATGCTTTCAGGAAGATTTAAGCACATTATATTTTATTGTGTACTTTATTTATATTTGTGGCAACCTCAGGATATTAGGGTTTATATATACCCAACCCAATATTCAGGTTTTTATATAAAACCCAGGATATTAGGTTTTATTATACCCAACCCTTGACTTTAGGGTAAGGGTTTTTGCTCCTATGAAAATCAAATTCTGCTACTGATTTGACAGGAGGCGGAGCTCAGGCAGAAATGTGAGCGATGGGGAATAGCTGTAAATATAGATGAAGCTTCACATAATCATCTGTCACTCACCTCCAAGTTTCTAACAGTCCATGGACTGATAACAGTCCATGACCCAGGGATTGTGAACCCCAGCCTTAAATGATAGAGCACACATTCTTTTCTCTCTACAGTGAGTAATCCCTACCCAGCAACAGTAAAGTAACAAAAATGTTATTTTCTTGACTAAGTCCACATAAAATTCTTTCTACTTTCTGTTTCATGAAGTCTTGCCTGATACCCAATGATCATGTTGTTAAGTTGCTAAGTCACGCTGGACTCTTTTGTGACCCCATGAACTGCAGCCCTATCAGGCTCCTCTGTCCATGGGATTTCCCAGGCAAGAATACTGGAATGGGTTTCCATTTCCTTCTCCTGGGGATCTTTCCAACCCAGGGATAAAACCCACATCTCCTGCATTGCCAGGTGAATTCTTTATCACTAAGCCACCTGGGGAGACCCAGGGTACATATCACTTTTTAAATTGCTGATCCAATTGTTTAATCAATTATTATTTAAAAATAATAATGGATTAATTTATAGGGCATAATACCCCAAACATGTGAGTTATTGACCTATGATATCTTCCAATGTACTACATTATACAAATGAGTCAAAGAAATAAAAACAACTTGTAACCTTATTGGTTGATGAAGGGAAATATTTGATAAACAAATAGCTACTATGTTAACATATTTTGCATATTATTCTGAAGCAGGTAATGTTCTAACTTTACATTTATGAACTCAATCTCACCACAAACTGAAGTGATAAATATGATTCTATTCCTTTTACAGAAGAGAAAATTGAGGCATAAGTTGGATAACTTGCCCAAGTCTCATACACACAAATAGCTGATATGGTGTGAGCTTGGCTAGAGATCCTTCTAGCCAAGAGAAAATTTTCTTTAACATGATAAAATGTAGATGACAGAAATTTACATATTTCATTTTAGCATACTAGAACCTCCCTTGAAGTTAAGAATTAGGAAGAATATATGCAATAATCATTATTTTTTAACATTGTGCCAATGGATTACAGGAAAAAAATGCATACACATACATATGTGTGTGTGTATATATATATATGTGTGTGTGTGTGTGTGTGTGTGTGTGTGTTGGGAAAGAAGAAAAACATTGATTAAAGACAGCATGTTATCTAATTAGAAAATATTTGTTAATCAACTGATAATTTCTGGAATAAGCACACAAATAAAAGTATTATACAATAATAGTAACCTTAACAAAAGGCCAAAAATATTTACTAAAAATACCTACAAACTTTTAAATATCCATCAGATGATTTTGTATGTCATTTTATATGAATGTTGGAGAAGGAAATGGCAACCCACCCCAGTATTCTTGCCTGGAAAATTCCATGGATGGAGGAGCCTGGTGGGCTACAGTCCATGGGGTTGCAAAGAGTCAGATACGACTGAGCAACTTCACTTTCACTTTATATGAATGTATTGAATATTGTGAATATATAAATTTAAAAAAATCACTCAGTAAATTCAAGACAGTCTACCTTTGGGTAGAAATTAACAAACAAATTATAGCCAGAAATATAAATGTACAAAATAGCCCAAAAAATTAATAAGAAAAAAAGGTAAGAGGTTATCCATACCTATTGTGCATAAACAGACATACAAACACGTACATATACATACAAAGCTATGGATACAAGAATTATATAGTTATGATACAATAATAAATGCATAGTGGAGCCTATGATAATTTTGAAAGGTACTTCTTCATGTTGGGGTATCTGAAAGATGAGAGATGATAGGCTTATTTTTAATTCAGTAAAAGTCATTTGATTATATTTAAGAATAGAGGAGAAATATCAATAACCTCAGATATGCAGATGATACCACCCTTATGGCAGAAAGTGAAGAAGAACTAAAGGGCCTCTTGATGCAAGTGAAACAGAAAAGTGAAAAAGCTGGTTAACAGCTCAACATTCAGAAAACTAAGATCATGGCATTTGGTCCCATCACTTCATGGAAAATAGATGGGGAAACAGTGGAAACAGTGGCTGACTTTATTTCGGGTGCTCCGAAATCACTGCAGATGGTGATTGCAGCATGAAATTAAAAGACGCTTACTCCTTTGAAGGAAAGTTATGACCAACCTAGACAGAGGTTAAAAAGCAGAGACATTACTTTGTCAACAAAGGTCTGTCTAGTCCAAGTTATGGTTTTTCCAGTAGTCGTATATGGATGTGAGAGTTGGACTATAAAGAAAGCTGACGGGAGCACCGCAGTATGTAAGACAAATGCTAACAAGTATGAAAGGAGAAATTAACAATAACACAATAATAGTTGGAGACTTTAATACCCCACTCACACCTATGGATAGATCAACTAAACAGAAAATTAACAAGGAAACACAAACTTTAAATGATACAATAGACCAATAAGACCTAACTGATATCTATAGGACATTTTATCCCAAAACAATGAATTTCACCTTTTCCTCAAGCGCACATGGAACCTTCTCCAGGATAGATCACATCCTGGGCCATAAACCTAGCCTTGGTAAATTAAAAAAAAAATAGAAATCATTCCAAGCATCTTTTCTGACCACAATGCAGTAAGATTAGATCTCAATTACAGGAGAAAAACTATTAAAAATTCCAACATATGGAGGCTGAACAACACGCTGCTGAATAACCAACAAATCACAGAAGAAATCAAAAAAGAAATCAAAATTTGCATAGAAACAAATGAAAATGAAAACACAACAACCCAAAACCTGTGGGACACTGTAAAAGCAGTCCTAAGGAGAAAGTTCATAGCAATACAGGCGTACCTCAAGAAACAAGAAAAAAGTCAAATAAATAACCTAACTCTACACCTAAAGCAACTAGAAAAGGAAGAAATGAAGAACCCCAGGGTTAGTAGAAGGAAAGAAATCTTAAAAATTAGGGCAGAAATAAATGCAAAAGAAACAAAAGAGACCATAGCAAAAATCAACAAAGCCAAAAGCTGGTTCTTTGAAAGGATAAATAAAATTGACAAACCATTAGCCAGACTCATCAAGAAACAAAGGGAGAAAAATCAAATCAATAAAATTTGAAATGAAAATGGAGAGATCACAACAGACAACACAGAAATGCAAAGGATCATAAGAGACTACTATCAACAATTATATGCCAATAAAATGGACAACGTGGAAGAAATGGACAAATTCTTAGAAAAGTGCAACTTTCCAAAACTGGACCAGGAAGAAATAGAAAATCTTAACAGACCCATCACAAGCATGGAAATTGAAACTGTAATCAGAAATCTTCCAGCAAACAAAAGCCCAGGTCCAGATGGCTTCACAGCTGAATTCTACCAAAAATTTAGAGAAGAGCTAACACCTATCCTGCTCAAACTCTTCCAGAAAATTGCAGAGGAAGGTAAACTTCCAAACTTATTCTATGAGGCCACCATCACCCTAATACCAAAACCTGACAAAGATCCCACAAAAAAAGAAAACTACAGGCCAATATCACTGATGAATATAGATGAAAAAATCCTTAACAAAATTCTAGCAATCAGAATCCAACAACACATTAAAAAGATCATACACCATGACCAAGTGGGCTTCATCCCAGGGATGCAAGGATTCTTCAATATCCACAAATCAATCAATGTAATACACCACATTAACAAATTGAAAAATAAAAACCATATGATTATCTCAATAGATGCAGAGAAAGCCTTTGACAAAATTCAACATCCATTTATGATCAAAACTCTCCAGAAAGCAGGAATAGAAGGACCATACCTCAACATAATAAAAGCTATATATGACAAACCCACAGCAAACATTATCCTCAACGGTGAAAAATTGAAAGCATTTCCTCTAAAGTCAGGAACAAGACAAGGGTGCCCACTTTCACCATTACTATTCAACATAGTTTTGGAAGTTTTGGCCACAGCAATCAGAGCAGAAAAAGAAATAAAAGGAATACAAATTGGAAAAGAAGAAGTAAAGCTCTCACTATTTGCAGATGACATGATCCTCTACATAGAAAACCCTAAAGACCACCAGAAAATTACTAGAACTAATCAATGACTATAGTAAAGTTGCAGGATATAAAATCAACACCCAGAAATCCCTTGAATTCCTATATATTAATAATGAGAAAACAGAAAGAGAAATTAAGGAAACAATTCCATTCACCATTGCAACGGAAAGAATAAAATACTTAGGAATATATCTACCTAAAGAAACTAAAGACCTATATATAGAAAACTATAAAACACTGGTGAAAGAAATCAAAGAGGACACTAACAGATGGAGAAATATACCATGTTCATGGATTGGAAGAATCAATATAGTGAAAATGAGTATACTACCCAAAGCAATTTATAGATTCAATGCAATCCCTATCAAGCTACCAACAGTATTCTTCACAGAGCTAGAACAAATAATTTCACAATTTGTATGGAAATACAAAAAACCTCGAATAGCCAAAGTGATTTTGAGAAAGAAGAATGAACTGGAGGAATCAACCTGCCTGACTTCAGGCTCTACTACAAAGCCACAGTCATCAAGACAGTATGGTACTGGCACAAAGACAGAAATATAGATCAATGGAACAAAATAGAAACTCCAGAGATAAATCCACGCACATATGGACACCTTATCTTTGACAAAGGAGGCAAGAATATACAATGGATTAAAGACAATCTCTTTAACAAGTGGTGCTGGGAAAACTGGTTAGCCACTTGTAAAAGAATGAAACTAGAACACTTTCTAACACCATACACAAAAATAAACTCAAAATGGATTAAAGATCTAAACGTAAGACCAGAAACTATAAAACTCCTAGAGGAGAACATAGGCAAAACACTCTCTGACATACATCACAGCAGGATCCTCTATGACCCACCTCCCAGAATATTGGAAATAAAAGCAAAAATAAACAAATGGGACCTAATTAACCTTAAAAGCTTCTGCACATCAAAGGAAACTATTAGCAAGGTGAAAAGACAGCCTTCAGAATGGGAGAAGGTAATAGCAAATGAAGCAACTGACAAACAACTAATCTCAAAAATATACAAGCAACTCCTACAGCTCAACTCCAGAAAAATAAATGACCCAATCAAAAAATGGGCCAAAGAACTAAATAGACATTTCTCCAAAGAAGACATACAGATGGCTAACAAACACATGAAAAGATGCTCAACATCACTCATTATCAGAGAAATGCAAATCAAAACCACTATGAGGTACCATTTCACACCAGTCAGAATGGCTGCCATCCAAAAGTCTACAAGTAATAAATGCTGGAGAGGGTGTGGAGAAAAGGGAACCCTCTTCCACTGTTGGTGGGAATGCAAACTAGTACAGCCACTATGGAGAACAGTGTGGAGATTCCTTAAAAAACTGGAAATAGACCTGCCTTATGATCCAGCAATCCCACTGCTGGGCATACACACCTAGGAAACCAGAAGGGAAAGACACACGTGTACCCCAATGTTCATCGCAGCACTGTTTATAATAGCCAGGACATGGAATCAACCTAGATGTCCGTCAGCAGATGAATGGATAAGAAAGCCATGGTACATATACACAATGGAGTATTACTCAGCCATTAAAAGGAATACATTTGAATCAGTTCTAATGAGGTGGATGAAACTGGAGCCTATTATACAGAGTGAAGTAAGCCAGAAAGAAAAACACCAATACAGTATACTAACGCATATATATGGAATTTAGAAAGATGGTAACAATAACCCCTTGTACGAGACAGCAAAAGAGACACTGATGTATAGAACAGTCTTATGGACTCTGTGGGAGAGGGAGAGGGTGGGAAGATTTGGGAGAATGGCATTGAAACATGTAAAATATCATGTATGAAACGAGTTGCCAGTCCAGGTTCGATGCACGATACTGGATGCTTGGGGCTAGTGCACTGGGACGACCCAGAGGGATGGTATGGGGAGGGAGGAGGGAGGAGGGTTCAGGATGGGGAACACATGTATACCTGTGGCGGATTCATTTTGATATTTGGCAAAACTAATACAATTTTGTAAAGTTTAAAAATAAAATAAAATTGTAGTTGGGGGAAAAAAAAAAAGAAAGCTGAGCACAGAAGAATTGATGCTTTTGAACTGTGGTGTTGGAGAAGACTCTTGAAAGTCCCTTGGACTGCAAGGAAATCCAACTAGTCCATCCTAAAGGACATCAGTCCTGGGTGTTCATTGGAAGGACTGATGTTGAAGCTGAAATTCTAATACTTTGGCCACGTGATGCAAAGAGCTCAGTCATTTGAAAAGACCCTAATGTTAGGAAAGATTGAAGGCAGGAGGAGAAGGGGGCAACAGAGGATGAGATGGTTAGATGGCATCACTGACTCAATGGACATGAGTTTGGATAAACTCCAGGAGTTGGTGATGGACTGGGAAGCCTGGCTTGCTGTGGTTCATGGGGTCACAAAGAGTGGACACAATTGAGTGACTGAACTGAACTGAAGAATAGAGGAGACTTTTAACTATAATAGGAAAACTGAGAAGTTACAATAGAACAAAATGTTTGTGTATAGCAGAGACATCTGTATAGCAAAATGTATTATAATCAAGGTAACTGACAAATGATATATCATAAAGATATTAATAATCTAACATATGTTAGCATACAATGTACTCAAGTCTTAAATAACAGTTCACGTAACAGTCTGTTTAGATTGATATCAATTTTCCCCACCACAACATCTGATTTTTCTGCTTATATGTATATATACACATGTATGTATGTATTTCATGTTTGTTCATTAAGGTGTACACATCAAACATTTCTTGTGGTTAATGCTGGGTAGAGGGATTTTCAGCAATGATGGATAAAAACTTTAATTTAATTTTGCAACATTTCCACTGTGGGTTATTTTATATTCAATTACCATCTGTCATTTTGTAATGAACAATTTCAATTTGCAAAAATATACATAAATAACACAAAATAGCACGAAAGATAAAGTGTTTGAATTTGTCATTTAAACAATCTATTTAAATTATCCTGATTATCCTCTTATTTAGCAAAATATAAATGAAAAACATTATTCACAGGTCTAAAAAATTCAACTCATTAAATTTAAAAAATGTCATATTACTATTAAATTAACTTATTAATTGAAGAATTATTCTCTACTTCAGTGCAAAAGTCCAGCATGGCTATTCTTTTCCCTTTATTAGATTCCTTTTTCTCTCTTGATAAAGTGTAAGCAAGGTAGAAAGGTTCAAAAGGAAGACTTTAAGACATTTCATTTCAGACTTGACGACCAACCATCAGAGCATCAGATTTTATAGGAGCAATAATTCCCTAAGGCATCTGGTTCAAGTTAAAGGGCCCTTTCTATTTCTGATAATATCAAGATGCAGACTACCTGTCTACTTTAAACCAGACTTCTCTACGTGAAGTTACACCTTGACAGCTTGCTTTCGATACTTCCCCCCACACCAATGGCTAAAAATCAAACTGCCAAGGAGTAGTTCTCATTGTATTCTGACACAAAACATGTTGATTTTTCTGCTCCACTAGCAAATGAAAATAAAATGACCCACAGGGTTTCCCAGTCCAAACAGCATTCTGTCATTCCTGACACTAGAAATTCTGTCTTCCTGTTGCAAAGTACTGTAGGGATTTTCTGTGTGAAGACCATACAAAATGGTCTGAAATCCTTGTTTTATGATTTGAATGGCTCAGAAAAATCACTTGTAAGCTAAAAAAATTTAAATAATTCCGTATTTTCAAATTTTAAAGATGTAGGACAGAAGAAGTAATAGCATTCTAGTTATCTGTAGCTATACCACATAACTGAAGGGAAAATATTCAAGTCAATAAAAATTCCAGCTGACAATTTACCTTCTTCTCTTACTGAAAGGTCAATTAGATTTCTTGGCAAAGCATTATAAGAATTTATATTTTTCCATTTCATATACTTACAAAAGTACATAAAACTGCATTTTTATGCTTTGAGATACTTTGCTTTCTGAAATCACTTATTTGTTATCCAGTTAAAATATTAAAAAATGTTTTATATTAGAGTAAGACACTGAACATACAACTTGGAAATGACTATCATCTATAAAACCAATGGCAGACAGCATTTTAAGTGCTTTAAAAGTATTAGCTGAGGCTTTCCTAATTTGTCTCAAAACTATGTCTTAGGAGTTGTTTCAAATTTGAGGCACAGAGAGATTCAATGACTTGCCTCAATCATACACGTTAAGTAGCAAAACCAGGATGTGAACTCAAGCGGTATGAGAGCCCCACACCCTTAATGTAAAAGTACATATAATGTTGAAAATGATGCTGTGTAGTGGTCCAAGTTACTTTTAAACCCATATCTAGGGACATGGTGTCTTGTAAGTGTTGGGGTTTATAATAACAGCATTATATAGAAATTAGAGTAACAGTTTTGAACCAGCTCACTATTTACCACATAAGTGAAATATGTAGTAAAACATCAGACTTCCCTTCATCATCTTCTACATATTGAACAATCATTACAATAAACAATTGCACAATTCACATTGCTTTCTTTAATTCACTGACAAAATACATCATAAAGAAAAACTGCATGGCAGCTGGTAATTCTACATCTGAAAGGTAAGTCATTTTCTTAAATAAAATACTTGGGGAATTCTCATGGTTTGAAGCACAGAAACTTAGCATTATCCCTTATATTTTTTAACTGTTTTAAAATGGTTTACCTACAACCAACAGCTGGTTCTCAATGTGCTTTCCAGAATGAAAACTCTCATCAACCGCCTACCATACCTTGTAAGCCTATTGTTTTTATATTCAAATCTACTGCAAAAATGGAGAAGGCAATAGCACCCCACTCCAGTACTCTTGCCTGGAAAATGCTATGGAAGGAGGAGCCTGGTGGGCTACAGTCCATGGGGTCGCTGAGGGTCGGACAGGACTGGGCGACTTCACGTTCACTTTTCACTTTCATGCATTGGAGAAGGAAATGGCAACCCACTCCAATGTGCTTGCTTGGAAAATCCCAGGGATGGGGGAGCCTGGTGGGCTTCCGTCTATGGGGTCTCACAGAGTCGGACATGACTGACGTGACTTAGCAGCAGCAGCAGCTACTGCAAAAAAAGGTCATTTTAAAGTTCATGGCTAAAATGGGTATGTTCTATAAATAAGCTGGTAGATTTATGATCATTCTAGCCTCCAATCCTTTATTCACTTTCTCTAAAGAATTTCTCTCTTAAATCTTTGAAGTGTGAAGTGTTAGTTGCTAGCTCATGTCTGACTCTTTTGTGACCTCATGGACCGTGGCCCTGCAGGCTCCTCTGTCCATAGCATTTCCCAGGCAAGAATTCTGGAGTGGGTTGCCATTCCCTTCTCTAGGGGATCTTTCTTGCCCAGGGATCAAGCCCAAGTCTCCTGCATTATATATAGGCAGATTCTTCACCGAGTCTGATACACAAACAAAGCAGTTAAATTATCTTCTATCTTCTCTCCTACTGTTGTATTCCTATTCTTTCCCATTCTCTACTTCCATCTCTAACAACTGTATTTCCTCCTCTTTTCCTCTTTTTGCTTATTTCCAACTCCTTGTGTTCACTGCAATTGAGATATGGTTTTCATTCATACCATTAACTTTGAATGGCACACAAAAGTTCATAAGTTATCTCCTACTTGCAAATTTAAAGGTAGATTTTCAAAGTGGTAAGCAGAATATAGTATTCATGATTATTTTCTTCTTAGTTCCTCCTTTGGCTTCCAGAAAACTATGCTATTTTGGTTATCCTTCTGTATCTCTGATAAATTTTCATGAATTTCTCTTGAAGTTTCCCCCTTCTACTATTCTTTGAATCTTGAAACTTACATATAAGTTTGCTTTATTTCTTGACAATTTCTCTTCCACTCCATGGTCTCACTTCATACCTTATATGTCAATGCCTACCAAAGCCGTTTATAGATTAAACAACTTCCCAGAATTACAAACTCATACTTCCCCATGTTTAATATGAATCTCATTTGAATATTCCACAAATACCTTAAATTTAACGTACCTCAAATTAAAATCTATGATCAAATCTCTACTACCTCCATCATTCCTGCCTTCCTTCACAAGTCTGCTGCTCTGCCTGCTTTGTCTATTTCTGCTAGTGGTA
The DNA here is from genome assembly GCF_029407905.1 of Bubalus kerabau. NCBI lineage: Eukaryota > Metazoa > Chordata > Mammalia > Artiodactyla > Bovidae > Bubalus > Bubalus kerabau. Next base: position 137,291,140 of record NC_073626.1, read on the forward strand.
TTACTACTCATCCAGCCACTAAGGCTAGAAATTATAAAGTCAGGTTTGATTTTTACATTCTCAACACCCTTCCCTACCAATTAAGCTTCCAGTCAGGCTAAATATTTTGACTCTGCTACTTCTGAAAAAATCTTTCTTTTTCTATTGATATTTTATTTCCTTCAACTAAACTGAAATAATCATTTCCTAAAAATTACAATATTATTCCTATGTAACCTTAGTATAGAAAAAAGGAATAAATTTCCAAATTATAAATATTTTGTATTTAGATTATTTTGATGATTCCTCCTCATCTCTAAGGCAAGTCCAAAGTCAATACATCTTCAAGTACTGCATTTAAAATGGTTCCTAATCTGGCTCTATGTGCATTGCTTATATAGTTTTATAAATGGCAATCCACTCTGGTATTCTTGCCTGGACAATCTCATGGGGAATGAGTTGCCTGGTGGTGTACAGTCCATGGGGTCACAAAGAGTTGGACATGATTGAGCAACTTTTACATACATTTTACATATGACAATGATAGTTTTATTTACTATAATTCTCTACCTTATGCTTTTTAATAAAGGTTTTTATTTTGGGATAACTATAGGTTCACATGCAGTTATAAGAAACAGTACAGAGAGATAACTTCTACTCTTTGTCAGTTTTCCACAGTAGTAATATGTTTCTAAAACAAATATCACAACTAAGATATTGTATTTATTTATTTTTTTTACAACTAAGATATTGACAGTGATAGTGAAGATACAGAATATTTCCACTGATGCTAGGATCTCTCATGTTGCCTTTTCACAGCCCCACACAGCCTCTTCCAACTCCACTACCCCTTAACCCTGGCAACTACTGTCCTCTTATTCATTTTTACAATGTTGTCATTTCCAGAACGTTATATAAATGGAATCATACAAGTCGGGCTCCCCTGGTGACTAAAAGTGTAAAGAATCTGCCAGGAGACCTGGGATTGATCCTTGGGTCAGGAAGATCTCCTGGAGAAGGCAATGGCAACCCACTCCAGTATTAGTGTCTGGAGAATTCCATGGTTAGAGGAGACTGGCAGGCTCCAGTCCATGGGGTAGCAAAGAGTCAGACATGACTGGGCAACTAACACTTTTGTTAATAGTCAGTTGGGTATATTTGTATGAATCTAATTCTAGATTTTCTAGTCTGTTCCACTGATCTTTGTGTCTATCTCTTGGCCAGTACAACACAGTTTTGATTACTGTAGCAATATAATAAGTCTTGAAAACAAATTTTTCTCCCAATTTACCCTTTTCAAATTTGTCTTAACTATTATAGTTCCTTTTATTTTTATATGAGTTTTAGAAAATTATTGTCTATATTTTGATATGTCTTCCCCAGAGAACAGTGTGTGGGATGGGGTGGGGTGTGTGTGTGTGTAGAGAATTGATTCATGTGATTAAAAGGCTGAGAAGTCCCAAGATCTGCAGAAAGCAAGCTGGAAACCTAGGAAAGCTGATGGTCCAAGTTCCAGTTCAAGTCCAAAGGCAAAAGAAGAGCAATGTCCTAGCTCAAAGACAGGCAAAGAAAGAGAGAGAGGGCGAGTTAGCAAATTTTTTCTTACCAGACTATTTGTTCTAGTCAAGGCTTCAATGGACTTGATGAAGTCCACCCACACTGGGAAAAGCAATCTGCTCAGTCTCCTAATCCAATCGTAATTTCATCCAAAAACACCCAGAATAATGTTTAAACAAGTATCTGGACACTCCATGGTCAGTCAAGTTGACACATAAAATCAACAATTTCAATAGGGATTGGTTAAACCTATATGTCAATTTGGGGAGAGTTGTCATCTTTATTATTATCTTTCAATCCATAAACATAGTATCTCTATTCATTTATTTAAAACTTCTTTTATATCTTTCATCATCTTGTGTAGTTTTCAAATACAAATCTCATATATATTTTGATAAATTCAAGCCTAAGTATTTCACTTTTGTGCAATTTAAGTAACTTTATTTTTAATGACTGTGTCCCTGAGATAATTAATATTATATAAAATATAAGTGATTTTTATATGTGTATCATAACCAATGATCCTGCTGTACTTGTTTATTAGCTCAAGAAGGATTTTTTTTCAGTAGACTCTTTGGTATTGCTTTTTAATGAAGGTAATTATATTATCCAAATAGGTCCAATTCTCTTCATTTCTGATCTTCTATGCCCTTTATTTCTTTTTCTTGGCTTGTTGTAAATACTATCTAGAACTTTCAGCAAAATACTGAATAAGATTAGTGAGAGCAGAAATAGATGACTTGTTCTTCAATAAAAATCGAGAAAGAAATACATGGCTTATTTTTGATATTAAGGTGAAAACATTCATGGTCTTTTAACCATTAAGTATAATATTTGATGTAGGGTTCAGGATTTGTTTTACTTCCTCTTTTTGTTTGTTGATCTTTTTTATCAGAATTAGGACTTTCCCTTTTATTTCTCTTTTATTGAGGGTTTTATCAAGAATTGATTTTGAATTTTGTCACTTTCTTGCATTGACTGATATGAACATGTTGCCTTTTAATATTTGGAGCCACATCTCTGTCTTCTCATGGTAACATCTACTGATTTCCTTTTTTTCCCTCAGTTTGAGATTTACCTGCTCTTGGTATGATAAATGATGTTCAGTCAAAGAGATATTCATAATATGTTTGGAGATTCTGGATAATATTTAAATGTTCAGTTGACTTTACCTAAAATTGCTGCAGTAGGAGGGGTGACACTACCTAGTTATAGCCACAAATTTAGAAGTCCAGATTCCTCACTTAGCTTCCAACACTTTGGGAATACTCATTATTACCGGATGGAAGTTGGAGTTTGGCTTCCTGTGTGGTCTCAGTGGGATAGCCTCATTACCACTAATGGGATGGAAATTCTGACTATGTACTAGACCTCCTGTGATATCAGCCTAGTAAGGAAGGAAAAAGGGTTCTCATTACTCCTGGGTCAGGGTGGAAATTCAGGCTCCCTCATTGGTCTCTCTCTATAAGACCACCCCAGCAGTTATATTGAAGACCCTTATTACAGACTTTAGAGAGTAAAAGTATAAGTTGCCCACTTGGTCTTTGCTAGCATGGGTGGGAGTATGGCCACATTTTTTCTATAGTATTTGGCTGGAATAGGAAAAGTACTGTCTAAGAGATTTATCTGACTTTTTGGCCATAGCTTTTGGCTGAAAATGCAGTAGTTGAGGTTCTTATATTTCTGTACTGTCAGCTTCTTCAGTTCTACATCAGAGAAATATGGGGGGAAAAAAAAACACTGAAAGAACTTTCCAGTATAATATTTTTTGAGTTCCTAATGTTCCTAGCCAGTCTTCCTTCTCTATATACCTTTCAGTGTTTCCTTAGGTATGATTTATATAAAATGTCCAGGGGCTTTAGCTGTACTTAGTGGAAAGAATGCTCTTTAATATGTTTTATCCATTTTCCAAACAAAGCAACTTAAAATTCCTCAAACACTGTAGATCCCTTTATACATCTTGCTTTCATCTAGTTCCAAAAACATTAATCAACTTGCTTCTTCCAATTAATCCCATTTTGCAGATTATGAAAACAAGATTCAAAGAAATCAAGTAACTGTGCAATAGGAAAAAGCAAACTATAAATTTGAACATAAAACTGGATGACTATAAACTGATTTCCCCTTACAACATGCAGCCTCATACTCCACATTTTAGAGACTCTGTCGCATATCATGCTTTGTTTAAGCCTCAGAGGTACACAGGTAGGATTGAAACCTCCCTATCTGAGAGCTTTGAGGGTTTAAGTAAGTCATTAGTCATTTAACTTTTCTGAGTCTCTGTATTCTCTTCTGCAAAATAATAATAGAGATAATGATACCTATTTTTCATGTTCATTGTATAAGTTGGGAGCTTCCATGGTTACTCAGATGGTAAAGAGTTGCCTGCAGTGTGGGAGACCTGGGTTCAATCCCTGGGTCAGGAAAATCCCATGGAAGAGGAAATGGCAATCCACTCCAGTATTCTTGCCTGGAAAATCCCATGATAGAGGAGCTTGGCTTGGACTCTGACAAGGAGTCAAAGGAGTCAGTGGAGTCGCAAAGAGTCAGACATGACTGAGCGACTTCACTTGTATAAGTAGTAATAATAAACATGAATTATTTATTATAATTCTTGAGATCCAACCAGTCCATCCTAAAGGAGATCAGTCCTGAGTGTTCATTGGAAGGGTTGACGTTGAAGCTGAAATCCAATACTTTGGCCACTGATGAGAAGAGCTGACTCATTTGAAAAGGCCCCGATGCCGGGAAAGATTGAGGGCAGGAGAAGAAGGGGACAACAGAGGATGAGATGGTTGGATGGCATCACCAACTTGATGGACATGACTTTAGGTGAACTCCAGGAGTTGGTGATGGACAGGGAGGCCTGGCGTGTCGTGATCCATGGGGTCACAAAGAGTCGGACATGACTGAGCAACTGAACTGAAGCATTATAATGCAATAATAGTTTATAATATAAAATTTTGCATTATAATGGTAATAAAATATCATTATAATGATATATATCATATATGTAACATATATGATATGTTATCATTGCAACATCTGTTGCATATGTATAAGTATATGCATATGCATAAGTATAAAAATAAAAATAAAATAAAGTATAAAAATAAAACAACAGAAACCTTAAAGAAATGGGATACTTAAACACTGAATAGGAGTTTGAGTCAATTCTAGATATTGAAAATTGTTCCCAGTTTCAGCATATTCAGCAGACAGCATGAGCCTGAGAAGATTATTTATATGTTTATTACTGATGCATTATGGTTATTTATGTGTTCATCTCCCTCAATATGTTATACACCTTTCATAGAAGAGGACATTTTTTGACTATCTGTGAATCTCCCTCAGGGTCTTACAGATGAAGGGTATTTAATTAATAATTATCATATTAAATTGAATTGATATTTTGACTATCTAGTCTTCATGTTCACACATTATAAAATTATTACTTGACACTACACTGACTAGGATATTAATACATTTGAGTTCAAGAGCAAGTGTTGAAAAGATATGCTTTACCCCAGACAAGAGTTCCTTGATTAAAGCTGAGAACAGAGTTACCTAACAGTAACTTATAAAAGAGGAGTTGAGTTTTAATGAGTTTTAAGCTATGTCCTCTTTTCAAATCAGTTGAGTTAGTAAATTAACTAACTAGTGATTAAAATAAATGTCTAAGCATTCAAATGCTATAAAATTATTTTATAAATAGTTAAAATTAAATAGTTATAAATTATTTTAGTTATAAATTATTTATCTTTAAAATTTACTTTTCATGTTGACATAGATATCCTTTAGGATGTGAGATAGGCAAATAAAGCCAGAATTGATGAAACATGTATGCTGTACTAAATATGGGATTCTCCAACTCAAGCTTTATATTTTAATGAAATATAATTACAACATCAAAGATACTAACTGTTGTCCTATCTTACAGAGAAAAAAAAATGAGTCATGGGTCAGTAGGTAGAAGATTTGGGAACTGAATCAAAGTAAATACTCCATTTGCTGTTTATTTGCTTGTTCACAAGAAGCATGGAGGAAATTATTCAATGGTCTTATAACATGCATAAGTGCTAATGAAATGCTTAAGTGAATGAATTGACTGAAGATGAATATAGAGTTGATCAGTAAGAGCTTCACAAAGAAGGTGCGATTTAAGCAGTGTTCAAAGGCAAGCAAGGTCATATATGCATAGAGAGATAACTACCAAAGACTGAAAAATACACACACATGGAAGTAAAAACTGAGAGATGTTAAATCCCTGGCTGAAACTGAGAGTCTCATTAGGATTTTTTTTTTAATAAATACAATTAAAGTTTATATTTGCTGGGGGTACTTAGTCCTTGGCCTTGAAATATATTACAAGTAGGTTAAACATAGTCTCCATAATCACTCTTACCCTTCAAGAATTTCCAAGAATATGAAACAAGTATCAAAATCAACCTATATTTATTATAGAAGGTATTTTAATATATAATTTTTTGAGAAAGAACCATAAATAAAATTGAAACTATCAACTAAACATGACCAGTAAATTATAATTACATCTTTTTTCATAAAAGATAAATAATTTTTATGAGGAATAGTATACACTGCTGCTGCTGCTAAGTCACTTCAGTCGTGTCCAACTCTGTGCGACCCCATAGACGGCAGCCCACCAGGCTTCCCCATTCCTGGAATTCTCCAGGCAAGAACACTGGAGTGGGTTGCCATTTCCTCCTCCAATGCATGAAAGTGAAAAGTGAAAGTGAAGTTGCTCAGTAGTGTCCCACTCTTAGCGACCCCATGCACTGCAGCCTACTAGGCTCCACCATCCATGGGATTTTCCAGGCAAGAGTACTGGAGTGGGGTGTCATTGCCTTCTCCATAGTATATACTGCTGCTGCTGCTGCTAAGTCACTTCAGTCGTGTCCGACTCTGTGCGACTCCATAGACGGCAGCCCACCAGGCTCCCCCATCCCTGGGATTCTCAAGGCAAGAATACTGGAGTGGGTTGCCATTTCTTTCTCCAATGCATGAAAATGAAAAGTGAAAGTGAGGTCGCTCAGTCGTGTCTGACCCTCACGGACCCCATGAACTGCAGCCTTCCAGGCTCCTCCTTCCATGGGATTTTCCAGGCAAGACTACTGGAGTGGGGTGCCATTGCCTTCTCTATAGTATATACTAAAAGTCCTTAAATATAAATAAATACAACTTATTTAAGCATCATATGCTAGAAATGGAGAGTAGCCAAATAATTTTCTTCAAAATAAAATAAATGCCCAGTAGCACATAGATATCACAAGTGTATTCTATAAATATAGCAGCAGCAGTAACAGCAGATGCTGCTACAGCATCAGATATAAACACAGAATTTTTCTTTTATTTTTTCTACTCATGTCATAAAAAATAGTGAAGTCACTCAACTGTGTCCGACTCTTTGTTTCCCCATGGACTGTAGTCTACCAGGTTCCTCTGTCCATGGGATTTTCCAGGCAAGAGTACTAGAGTGAGTTACCATTTCCATGCAAATATGCAAATTGCTGATATACTTATTTTAAACTGAAATTTGTTTAATTGTATATTAAATCAGATTTCTTACTCTACCAGGACAAATGGTAAGATTTTTAGTACTCCTTCTTGGCAATGAACTGCTTATATTTAAGAAAGCATACTAATCAAACACTGTTAGTATTTTTTCTTTTTCTTTTCAATTTGCCTTTTTATTATGTCTTAATTTAATGCTGAAGAGTATCATTGAATTACTCTACAAGCCTTAATCAGTAGGCTAGTAAAAATAAATGCTTAGCATGCTAATTTTTATGACATTACCCCGAATACTTTTCAGTTCTCAACTACTTCTTGTTATGGTTAGCATCAGTGTTATTGCTAAGTAACAGAGTAGAATCTTTATTTTGTAAAAAGCACTTTAGAAATTAAGAAACCAGAGACACAAAGAACATTTTGAGGATTCAGACATCTTTATATGTTAAGAAAAAAAACTTGTCTCCTCTGAGGTATAGAGGGAGGATATATGATCATGATAAAAAGAGAATTTTGCCTTCTTCGTACTGAAATTTAAATAGTTTAAGAAAAGTTTTGTTCAGGGTGAGAGATTAAAAGTAGAAAGCAAATGTTTTACTCGAAATGAAGATTGAGGATGAAATTTTCTCATTGTATCATATACAGTATAACAGTCTTTTACTTTAGTTTCTCAAAGCATAGTGTATTTACATATTCTTCCAGATTCACAGTTCAAGAAGAATTCAATAAGTTTTAAGGATACAGACCTCATCTGTTGTTTGCTCTCATTCCTTAAGTTTTTGTTATTATTATTATTCAAAATGTGGTTGATTTACAGTGTTGTGTTAATTCCTGTTGTAAAGCAAAGTGACTCAAGAAGTTTACATTATTTTTTATATTCTTTTCCATAATCATTTATTCCAGGACATTGCATATACTTCTTTGTGTTATACAGTAGGATCTTCAGTTTTATATAACTTTTGTACCTCAGTCTACACAGGCTTTGCATTTTCATAAAAAAAAAAAACATAAAAGAGTGCTTTCTTTACACTTATTTTTTTCTTTCAACAAATATTTAGGAGTCAACAAAGAAAATACATAACGATATAGTTTGGTTTTTGTCTTTAAGAAATTTAAAATCTGGACAGGATATCAACACATACAAATTACTGTTTGAATGAACATATTTCAAATGGAAGGAAGTAGTGAAACATCATGCCTAAGATGTTTTATTTGGTTGGTTAGTTGAATTGGTAGTTTGCAGAAGGAGAACTAGTTACTGAAAAAACTTAAATGGAAAGAAGACTCAGTAGGGGAACCTGTGGCTGTCTCTTTTTGGTAGGGGGTGATGAGAAAAGTGGAACATCACCTCAATTCTACTGAGTCTAAAAGAAGAACCCATAAAACCCCTGGAAGAGGAAGAAGAGGGGGAAAATCTAGGGGTTGGGAAAGCTCTAAAGTCTAATATCTGTACTGGTTGGAAGAGAGGACCTTTCATACAGATGCTGAGCAAAAACAGAGGAATAAGTCAGAAATACATGCTAGAATAATCTTACTCAAGTTAAGCAGCAATAGAATTTTCCCCTGGAAGTCAAAACAGGAAATAGGAAATTTCCCTGGTTGTTCTTCCCAGTCACTCACAAAAGGATATAGAAAGATTAGAAGCCCTGATTTATGAAGACAGCCCTGGGCACTCAGGACCTGAACTGCAGTATGTCTTGAAAGTACTGCAGAGTTTGACAAAGGGGCTTTCATGTGGGTGAGAGCATTCAACCCAAAACGCACATGTGAGAAGGGATTTAAAATTTCTTCTTGTTATAGAGGATTTAAATGGACAGAGTGACAGCTTCCATCCTAGCCAAACTACCCCTCCAACTTTAAATAGTCCACAGTCACCAAACTTCTTGAGGGAATAACATCAGATGCTTCCTCAGGAGATCTTTTTTCTTTATGACACTTTTAGGTACATTAGCTTTTGCAGAAAATGGAAGTGGAAGTGATTCTCAGAATTTGTTCCATGTACATTCCTTAACTGTTTTCTAATATAACAACCATAAGAGGTGCTCATGCCATTCATTTCATTGTGTTTTAATAATGTGATCTCAGTTCTTGAGTGTGATATGCTGAAAATCTACCTCTTACATCACAGAACTCTAGTTTTATCCCAGAGATAAATAAAAATAATTACTTATTTTTATAATGCAAAAATATGTCATAAATTTAGCTAAACTCTTGAATTACATTGAGATTTTTGGTCTAATCATTGACAAAATTGGAAGAACAAGAATATTTAATTGATATATAAACATAATGTTGAATTTGCATGAAGTCAAAACTTGTTAAATTTAGCAGAAACCTCCAAAACTGCCTTATTAGGATACAGAGAAACAATAAGCATTTTATAATCCTGGACTAGAATATTTACCAAAAATTACTCAAATTCTTGCTATAACAAAGTTATCAACACTAAAGTTAAGCCAGGAGGTAGAAAATATAACTATTGATTATTGAAAGTGAATTTTTTAAAGTGATGTCTAAACTAATTAATCATATTTAATCTTCACAATGTAGTCAATGAAAACTCTCTTCATAATCAGAATATATATCAATCATAACTTTTTTAGATATTAAAGGAAACTTGGAATATTTTCAAAAATCACAATTGTAATAAAATGTGTAATAAAATGAAATAAATGTTATGAAACAAATCTATTAATTAGCACAAAGAGATTTTTGTGCTCTCCTTAAAATACATATTTTAAAATGCATCTGTGCAATTATCATTCCTGTGTAAACATATCAAGAACTGATCGGTGCCATTGTAGTAGCTCAGAGTAATACCTATCATTTATTACATTGTTATCAAGCCATTAAAATGCCCCTGGTTAGGCATTCTACCATGTCTTTTCATCTTCACCACAATCCCACAAGCTAGGAACAAAACCTATTTTGAAGTAATTAAACTAAGGTTTTCAGAGATTAAGAAACTGTTCAAAACAGCAAAGTGTCAGAGCTTTTACTGAAATGTAGTTCTCTATGAACCTAAATCTCATTTTTTAACACTAAAGGTAGAACCAGACTTTACTTAACTTCACTATTTTAAATTAAAAGTCAATGATTAAGAAACACTTCTAAAATTTGCCAATAAATTTTAAACTATATCAGTTCAGTTCAGTTCAGTTCAGTCACTCAGTCGTGTCTGACTCTTTGCGACCCCATGAATTGCAGCATGCCAGGCCTCCCTGTCCATCACCAACTCCCAAAGTTCGCTCAGACTCACATCCATCGAGTCAGTGATGCCATCCAGCCATCTCATCCTCTGTCAACCCCTTCTCCTCCTGTCCCCAATCCCTCCCAGTATCAGAGTCTTTTCCAATGAGTCAACTCTTCGCATGAGGTGGCCAAAGTACTGGAGTTTCAGCTTTAGCATCATTCCTTTCAAAGAAATTCCAGGGCTGATCTCCTTCAGAATGGACTGGTTGGATCTTCTTGCAGTCCAAGGGACTCTCAAGAGTCTTCTCCAACACCACAGTTCAAAAGCATCAATTCTTTGGTGCTCAGCCTTCTTCACAGTCCAACTCTCACATCCATACATGACCACAGGAAAAACCATAGCCTTGACTAGACAGACCTTTGTTGGCAAAGTAATGTCTCTGCTTTTCAATATGTTATCTAGGTTGGTCATAACTTTCCTTCCAAGTAGTAAGCGTCTTTTAATTTCATGGCTGCAGTCACCATCTGAAGTGATTTTGGAGCCCCACAAAATAAAGTCTGACACTGCTTCCACTGTTTCCCCATCTATTTGCCATGAAGTGATGGGACCAGATGCCATGATCTTCATTTTCTGAATGTTGAGCTTTAAGCCAACTTTTTCACTCTCCACTTTCACTTTCATCAAGAGGCTTTTTAGTTCCCCTTCACTTTCTGCCATAAGGGTGGTGTCATCTGCATATCTGAGGTTATTGATATTTCTCCAGGCATATATATATATATATTTTTTTTACTTATGCATGTAATTCTTTAATATTATATATATATACATTATTTATTTTTTTCTCTACCTTATTTGGCATTAACCTAATTGTATTGAGTAAATTTTCACTTACCATTCAGTTATTTGTCTCCCAAATTCCAAATATAATTTTTACAGCTTTTAAGAAGTAATAATTTGATAATAATGAAACTTTTAAAACTCTCAAGTTTATATGCAATGTTGTAGATATGTATTTCATCTTGTCAAAATAATATATATTTAATGATAACATATCGACATATTAAGACCATCTGTATAACTCTGGTGTTCACAAATGTTTAAAATCTCCAAAAGGTAAATTATGCCTTATTTCTTCTGTACTTATAAGTGAAAATAGTTCCAGTATAATTTCTTACACTGTAAATTTTGTCTTAGAAATATATAAAATATAGTCAAAATTGAAGAGATGGTTGGGCTCCTTACTGAAAGGCAGATTCAGTTCAGTTCAGTCGATCAATCCTGTCCGACTCTTTGTGACCCCATGAATCGCAGCACGCCAGGCCTCCCTGTCCATCACCAACTCCCGGAGTTCACTCAAACTCATGTCCATTGACTCGGTGATGCCATCCAGCTATCTCATCCTCTGTCGTCCCCTTCTCCTCCTGCCCCCAATCCCTCCCAGCATCAGAGTCTTTCCAATGAATTAACTCTTCGCATGAGGTGGCCAAAGTATTGGAGTTTCAGCTTCAGCATCAGTCCTTCCAATGAACACCCAGGACTGATCTCCTTTAGGACGGACTGGTTGGGTCTCCTTGCAGTCCAAGGGACTCTCAAGAGTCTTCTCCAACACCACAGTTCAAAAGCATCAATTCTTTGGTGCTCAGCTTTCTTCACAGTCCAACTCTCACATCTATACATGACTACTGGAAAAACCATAGCCTCGACTAGATGGACCTTTGTTGACCAAGTAAAGTCTCTGCTTTTGAATATGCTATCTAGGTTGGTCATAACTTTCCTTCCAAGTAGTAAGCATCTTTTAATTTCATGGCTGCAGTCACCATCTGCAGTGATTTTAGAGCCCAAGAAAATAAAGTCTGACACTATTTCCACTGTTTCCCCATCTATTTCCTATGAAGTGATGGGACCAAATGCCATGATCTTAGTTTTCTTAATGTTGAGCTTTAAGCCAGAGTTTTCACTCTCCTCTTTCACTTTCATCAAGAGGCTTTTTAGTTCCTCTTCACTTCCTGCCATAAGGGTTATGTCATCTGCATATCTGAGGTTACTGATATTTCTGCCGGCAATCTTGAATCCAGCTTGATTCCAGTTTGAATCCAGAAAGGCTGATTACTCAACCATAAAATGGATATCATCTCCTTCTTTCATAAGTGAGTTAACTTACTTGGGTTCTTATTTCTATACTTATATTCCTTTCTTTTAGGGTGCTACAGTGATACATTAAATTCATACCTACTAAATGCTCATGTTGCAACATATACACATATGTGAAAATGATAAATGCTGAAATGTAAAGATATTGTTTTTAGACTTTGTTACTACAAGTTTTGTTTGGATTACAGTCACCCAAGTAATACTACAGAAATAAGTGAATTTGTCCCTGTAACCCAAGACTGGTAAGATACTTTCACTATAAGACCTCTAGATATCTTATGATTGGGAAAAATAAACACAATAAAACACACAAAAAAATGTAACATTTCTTACTGGAGTGCTTCTGCTGCTGCTGCTGCTAAGTTGTTTCAGTCGTGTCCTACTCTATGCGACCCCATAGACGGCAGCCCACCAGGCTCCCCAGTCCCTGGGATTCTCCAAGCAAGAACACTGGAGTGGGTTGCCATTTCCTTCTTCAATGCGTGAAAGTGAAAAATGAAAGTGAAGTCGCTCAGTCGTGTCCCACTCTTAGCGACCCCATGGACTGCAACCCACCAGGCTCCTCTGTCCATGGGATTTTCCAGGCAAGAGTACTGGAGTGGGGTGCCATTGCCTTCTCTGCGGAGGGCTTCTAATACAAGATAAATGTAACCCAAATATAAAATTAAGAACATTAAGAAAATTTAAAGCAAGGCATTAGGAAATTCTAGAGATTACTCAAATTCAACTTTTTAAACCCAATGGGTTATCGGGAAATTCATGCTCAACTTTCATCAGTCAAATCAGCTACACTATTTCCTTCCACCTGACTCTACCTTTCCCTCAACTTTTAATTCTCCATGATTAACCACTCTGCTTGCCCTTTAGAATTTCACTATAAGCAGTTGCCATTTTAGAAAGTCATAAACATTATGACTTTATAGCATAAAGTCAGAGAAAAAATAATTTTCGATATGAGAATGAAAAGAGAAGTTAGAAGACACCTTAAAAACAACTGATACTGGCTCCTTTGTCCATAATTCATATTTGCAATCAGTATATCAGTTCAAATTATAATTGGAGCAATATAAATTCTTCCTTTTCCTTTTCTTTAGATTGGGGAAGAGAAGAGCCTTTTACTAAGAATTCAATTGACTACTTGCAAATGGAAAACCTTAGTCGGGTCTTGGTACAGTCAAGGAAGTGGTTTTTAAGAGTGTATAGATCAGCATGGAGCAACTTCTGTCAGTCAAAAAGCACAGTTTGAAAATAGGATGATGTTCTGACTAATAAGGGAGTGTTAACTCCATAGAAGCCAGGTAGCCTCAAAAGCTAGGTGAGTGTGTGCAGAGAAAATTACATAGGCATGTCTGTATTCTCTGGTGAAATAACTAAAAAGAGCATGTATCCTGGAAGTGTCCAGCACATTGCCCACTGAGGGACTCCTCTGTGGGCTACAGAATTTTGAATTAAAGCCCCAGATATCTTCTATTGGTTAGAAATTTGCAAAGTTAGGGAAAAGTACCCCAGGGAAGTAAGGATGAATTTGGGTCCCATATTAACCATACAGATAGGTGTTAGGTTTTCCCAAAAGTTGGATGGAGATTGTATATTCAAGTTTGGAAGAAGACATTTCCATAGTTAGGTAAAATCTTAAATAAGATATGAAATTTAGAAACTGAGAGTATATAAGTAAGAATTCCTGTAAAAGAACACTACAGGAAAGATTAATAAGATTTGGTATTTTTCCTTTGTAATATATGAAAAAAAAAACTCATTTAGAATATGGTTCTATACTTTATGCCATAGATTCATTATCCTAACATGTATTTAACTTTGATATCCTATGTAGAATTGAGTAGATATGTAGAAAAGAACAAAGCAATGAAGAAATTGAGACACTCATGGCATATTGATACCTTCACTGCTCTCTGTGCAACAAAAACATTCTCCAATACCATTTCCAATACCTTCAGGTGCCGAACATCACCAAAGTCACTGTCAATCACATTGGAGCCAAGGAGACTTGGGAAAACCCATGACACTAATGCAGACCCAGCTGAGGAAGAAAGTAAAATATCTTTTTTAAAAAAATTTTTATATTATTATTATTTTTTTAATTTACAATATTGTATTGGTTTTGCCATACATCAACATGCATCCGCCATGTGTGTATAAGTGTTCCCCATCCTGAACCCCCCTCCCACCTCCCTCCCCATACCATCCCTCTGGGTCATCCCAGTGCACCAGCCCCAAGCTTCCTGTATCTTGCATTGAACCTGGACAGGTGATTCTTTTCTTATAAGATATTATACATATTTTAATTCCATTCTCCCAAATCATCCCCCCCTCCCTCTCCCACAGAGTCCAAAAGACTGTTCTATACATCTGTGTCTCTTTTGCTGTCTCACATACAGGGTTGTTGTTACCATCTTTCTAAATTCCATATAAGTAGGCTGCAGTCCACAGGGTCGCTAAGAGTCAGACACAACTAAGCGACTTCACTTTCACTTTTCACTTTCACACATTGGAGAAGGAAATGGCAACCCACTCCAGTGTTCTTGCCTGGAGAATCCCAGGGACGGGGGAGCCTGGTGGGCTTCCATCTATGGGGTCTCACAGAGTCGGACACGACTGAAGCGACTTAGCAGCAGCAGCAGCAGCACACTGCATTGGTGTTTTTCTTTCTGGCTTACTTCACTCTGTATAATAGGCTCCAGTGTCATCCACCTCATTAGAACTGACTCAAATGTCTTCTTTTTAATGGCTGAGTAATACTCCATTGTGTATATGTACCACAGCTTTCTTATCCATTCATCTGCTGATGGACATCTAGGTTGATTCCATGCCCTGGCTATTATAAACAGTGCTGTGATGAACATTGGGGTACACATGTCTCTTTCAATTCTGGTTTCCTCGGTGTGTATGCCCAACAGTGGGATTGATGGATCATAAGGCAGTTCTATTTCCAGTTTTTTAAGGAATCTCCACACTGTTCTCCATAGTGGCTGTACTAGTTTGCATTCCCACCAACAGTGGAAGAGGGTTCCCTTTTCTCCACACCCTCTCCAGCATTTATTGCTTGTAGACTTTGGATCGCAGCCATTCTGACTGGCGTGAAACGGTACCTCATAGTGGTTTTGATTTGCATTTCTCTGATAATGAGTGCTGTTGAGCATCTTTTTCATGTGTTTGTTAGCCATCTGTATGTCTTCTTTGGAGAAATGTCTATTTAGTTCTTTGGCCCATTTTTTGATTGGGTCGTTTATTTTTCTGGAATTGAGCTACAGGAGTTGCTTGTATATTTTGGGGATTAGTTGTTTTTCAGTTGCTTCATTTGCTATTATTTTCTCCCATTCTGAAGGTTGTCTTTTAACTGTGCTTAGAGTTTCTTTTGTTGTGCAGAAGCTTTTAATTTTAATTAGATCCCATTTGTTTATTTTTGCTTTTATTTCCAATATTCTGGGAGGTGGGTCATAGAGGATCCTGCTGTGATGTATGTCAGAGAGTGTTTTGCCTATGTTCTCCTCTAAGAGTTTTATAGTTTCTGGTCTTATGTTTAGATCTTTAATCCATTTTGAGTTTAGTTTTGTGTATGGCGTTAGAAAGTGTTCTAGTTTCACTCTTTTACAAGTGGTTGACCAGTTTTCCCAGCACCACTTGTTAAAGAGATTGTCTTTTCTCCATTGTATATTCTTGCCTCCTTTGTCAAAGATAAGGTGTCCATAGGTGCGTGCGTTTATCTCTGGGCTTTCTATTTTGTTCCATTGATCTATATTTCTGTCTTTGTGCCAGTACCGTACTGTCTTGATGACTGTGGCTTTGTAGTAGAGCCTGAAGTCAGGCAGGTTGATTCCTCCAGTTCCATTCTTCTTTCTCAATATCTTCTTTTTGAAAATATACTATAGGGTATAAAGGGGCCTATGAAACTGCTTAACTTTTCTGAACTTATTTTTGACATCTGTCAAAGGGGAATGAAATGGATGCTTTGCCTTGTTTTTAGGTTTATAAATAATGTGAAGTAATGTGAGAAAAGTTCTATAAGTTAAAAATAATCCCTTTAAATATAAACCATAATTATAGAAAATAGATGCAAAACCAATGGCCATATTCTTTATTCACAGACCTAATGGGAAGCTCTTTAATATTAAATGTTACTGCTGGAACCACAGTGCCACCTAAAGACTTCATACCGGAACTATAGAACATTAACAATCATGTTTTGGGGGTTTGTCTATATTGTGTTAATGTATATGGATATTTTGTTGGCAATATTCCATTACAAAGTGCTCTCTGTGATGTTCCAGCATTTAATTCAGTTTAGAATGTAAATCTTTCGTCAAAGAGTTCAAAAAAAGTTTAGACCTAAAAGCAAATGTGACCAGGAAACAGAGTAGAGATAGCACTTATGTAATGACTTTACATTATACAGCTCTCTAAATGGAACAAGAAAGACATTTTCAGGAAGTTTAGATAATTGGATCCTTATTAATTGAATACATACATTAATATATTTATACACATGCAGTGCTGCGATTCATGGGATCACAAAGAGTTGGACACGACCAAGCAACTGAACTGAACTGAACTGAACACACACAATAAAGGAAATAGAGGAGACTGATTTAATGCATTATTAAGAAATGGCTTTATGTCTTTAGTGAATATTGACCAAGGACCAACACAGTTCCTATTGGAGTGATAAAATGAAAAATATAAAAGTCAATCTTACTGTAAACATAGATGGTGTGAGAGAATAAATGAAAGACATGTGTTATGGCTAAAGACAGAAACCCAACCAGAAAAATAGAATTAGCAAAGCCATTCCTTGCAGTTCTGCCCTAATTTGTTAAGTAGGCATTCCTACCTGTGTTAGGCCCTTTGATGATACATTTTTATTTGTGGTCTCACATGCCTTCCATTACTTTACCCTATAAAGCAGAAATGGCATATATATTATTAGGCTAAAGGTCATAAGTAAGTAGAGGTACTTATCAAAAATTATAATCAACAGTTAATTCAATAAAAAATAAGTGTTTATGCTTTCCTAGAAAGGAGTCTCTCTGGTGCATACATTAGTCTACTCAAGCTTATAAGAAACAGAAGCTCTATATTAAGTTAGGATTTGGGAGCAAAGTTCTTATTCAATAATCGGTGCTTATTATATTATACTTTTCCTTTGCACATGGTTATCTCTTTCTAGAATGGCAAAGGGTTGTCTGTAGAGGCAACTGTAAAGGAAAGCTGATGTTCAGGTACCCAGATGTCATCCATCACTCTAATACTTTCTAAATCAAACACGTGACAAACTAGTGTAACAGACTTGCAGTAAATATTTGTTTAATAAATAAATAAACTGTAGGACCTACAAAATTATTTCACTGGTATAATGTCTTGAATAACATTTAAGAAATTATGGAAGCAAGTGCAATTATATTAAGAAGTATCTGCTTACACTTTTATCACTCATAAAATGTCATTCAATTCACAAGTTATCTTCGATATGAAAATATATATCTACCAAAAAATTAAAGTCCCTGTTCTTTGTTCTATACTTTTATAATCATGAGGAAAGTGATAAGAGGACAATATATATATATATATATATATATATTTTTTTTTAATTTTGGAGGATTGTCATATAGATTACTTAACTATGATTTAAAAACTTACTGCTTATATTTTGCTAGTGCTTAAAGTTGAGCAAACACCTATTTAGAGAGGCATCTCTCCCAACTCTAGAAATTCACCAACAGTTATAAAATATAAAGCAAAACACATGATAGTATTTTCAGTAAGATAGGAGGATGCACTTTTTGTCACACAAGTTGAATCCTATGATCTTTGTCTTAATAGTATAAAACAAGGGAGCACAACTTATTTATTATGAACTAAAAAATACATTAATCAGTGTTCTCTAGAGAAACAGAACCAGTAGGAGATGATAGAAAGATAGATTATAGGTACATATAGATAGACATAAATATATAGAAATAGATTTCTTATGAGAGATTGGCTCAATAATAACGGAAGCTGTGAAGCCCCATGACATACTATTTGCAATCTGGAGACCCTGAAAGCCAGTAGTGGAGTTCCAGTCCAAATCTGAAGGCCTGAGAACCATGAGAACCAATGGTATAAGTTCCGATCTGAGTCTAAAGACTCAAAAATCAGTAGGGGCAATATCCAAGTGCAGAGAAGATGAATGTCCCAGCTGAGCAGAGAGTGAATTTGGTCTTCCTCCACTTCTTCATTCTGCTCAGACCTGCATTGGATTGAAAGATACCCACCTGCACTGGTGAGCAGGATCCTCCTTACCATTTACTGATCTAAATGCTAATCTCTTCCACAAACACCCACACAGACACATCCAGAAATAATGTTTTACTAGCTATCTGGGCATCCCTTAGCCCAGTCAAGGTGACATAAAATTAACCATCACAATACTTAGTAATAATACAAAAATACATCGTATTTCAACATTATCGAAATGTCAGCAACACAGTAGGCCATTATGAAAATTATTGTGAGCCAATGAAATGTCAATAGAACTAGGCAGAAGTAGAAGAAATCATCAAAGTCAAAGTAAATGATAACTGAAAAATTAAGTCCATATTAGGACCTGGTAATATAAGGTCCATGTGCCAAACATGCCATCTGGGGAGATTTTCATGTGCTCCTACCTGCCTTGTTTTAAAGAACCTGCAAAATATCCATTATCTGTTCTTAGCTTACTGATGTGACATATAGGTGTGATCAATACCAACAGTCCAATGACTCATACTTTGACAAAATGACAAACTGACACAAAACTCCCAAAAGTTACTAAGATCTTCTCTAAATTAACCTACTGTGGCCTAAAGGATTCATTTAAAAACAAACAAAAAACTGAACAACAGCCATAACGAAGAATGAAAATTCTACTGAAGCACAGCTTGGATATACTCTAATAAAGATGTGGAAGAATATTAAAAAAAAAAAAAAAAAGACAATAAAAATGATCAACAGAGGCCTTTTATCAGATAAGAGTTTTCTCAGATTGTAAGGCAGCAGGAGTCTAAGGAAATGTTGTACCTATAAAAATAAACAGAGTCCAACTGCCTTAACTTGCACTCAGTTTGAAAGTGTTTATAAATTTTTATTAAGATTCCTTCATTAGCCTTTAATACTCAACTTTCTACTTATTGTGGGTTTATTACTACAAGAGGTCCTAGCCTAGATGACAGCACAATCTAATTAGAATGTATCACATTTGGTTGTCAGTTTTTCTACCTGAAGCTCGTCATGCCTCCATGAACAGACATGGGCTTAACCCTGAGGAGATTTTGAAAATTCATCACAGGAGAGTCACAGAAGTGTGACCAAGTTTAGGGTGAAAAAATAATTATCAGATATAGCACTTTCAAACTCCTTTGCTTTAGAGATAACAAAATCTTGTTTAGCCAGAACGCCTGGGGAACAGGAAAATCTGATTAAATCGATTTTCTACCTAAATTATGTAAACACATAAACTTTTTTTTATTCATTGTGAAAAAAAAAAACCTTGGCTGAGTTATTAATAAGAATCATGTTTGACATAATATAGGAAGAAGTGGTTGCTGTTGTTCAGTCCCTAAGAGTCGTGTGGGACTCTGCAACCCCATGACTGCAGCACACCAGGCTTCCCTGTCCTTCACTATCTCCAGGAGTTTACTCAAACTCTTGAGTCAGTGATGCCATCCAACCATTTCATCCTTCATTGCCCCATTCTCCTCTTGCTCTCAATCTTTCCTAGCATCACTTAAGCTATTTGGGGTCGTTTTCCCAAAGGTGAGGCTTTGGCTTCAGTTTGTGATTTCTCCCTCTCCTGCAGATCCTGGTCTGTCTTCAGCTTTTACTCTCTGTCTGCTGGAGCACTCTTCTGCCACTGGCCATAGAGTGGGGGATAGTGTAGCTCTGGCATTGAGTCATTAGGAATGCCTATGGACCCATTCATGAGATCATCACGTGAGGTTTTCCCATTGGCAAGTGGGCAGACCTCCTGCTGGAGTCTGGAACCACATCTGTTTATGACCTCTGATATTGTTATCTACCTCTTCCTGAATCTCTTCACTCCCCCAGGGACAGAAGTTCTTCCTCAATATTCTGGGTACTGTGGAAGAGAAAAGAGTTTCTCCATCTGCATCCCACACGACTGGGAAAGCTAGGTATTCATTCAGTGTTTCTCTTTTGCCCGTGGGAGAGAGCACCACTTCAGCCCCATACTGTGCTACCTTAGTGGAGGGGCAATGCTGGCGAAGCTCCTTTTACCCTCTCCAGTGCAGCCAAACTCATATATTGTTGCTGTTGTTCAACAGAGTGCTGGAATCTCTCCTCAGGAAACCAGGACTTCTACAAATGCTCTTTTATCTGTGGGCATTTGTCCAAGTCAGAGCCCTCCAGGTGATATCAAGCCACAATGGAAAGAAACAAAATCTTGTTTACAAGC
Organism: Bubalus kerabau; assembly: GCF_029407905.1. Classification (NCBI taxonomy): domain Eukaryota; kingdom Metazoa; phylum Chordata; class Mammalia; order Artiodactyla; family Bovidae; genus Bubalus; species Bubalus kerabau. The sequence continues at coordinate 137,311,995 of NC_073626.1, forward strand.
TCCTGCCAGTTCCACTGCCAGTATTGAGGTCTGTCTATCACCAGATGCACAAGTGCCATGGCATACAGTGCTGGATTCCACAACTCTCATAGAGACACTTTCGTTCATGGGTAAATGCCAAATTTTAGTTGTTAAAAAGAGGAGAAAATGAAGGACGTCTAATATTGTTATTATGGGGATGTTCAAGTCTTCATTTTCTTGTTGAAACCTGTCAAAGATTCGATTATGGCTTCTTATCCATTGCACATTCATATATTTGACTGTAGGTGGCGCTAGTGGTAAAGAACCCGCCTGCCAATGCAGGAGCCTTAAGAGATGAGGGTTCCATCCCTAGGTGGGGATGATTCCCTGGAGAAGGGCATGGCAATCCACTCCAGTAGTCTTGCTTGGAGAATCCCATGGACAGAGGAGCCCCCCAGGTGCGTTATAGTCCATTGAGTCGCAAAGAGTAGGACAAAACTGAAGCGACTTACACATACGCTCATATATATATTATGGTAGGCTTCTGTTAGGTTTCTTTCCAGTAAAAACAAAACAAAATGCTCCTATGGCCATTTCCATCTTTCAAGATAAACTACAGTTTATCAGCTGTCTTGACCTTGTTTCAGAGAATGAGTTGCTGCTGCTGCTACTGCTGCTATGTCGCTTCAGTCGTGTCCGATTCTGTGCGACCCTATAGACGGCAGCCCACCAGGCTCTGCTGTCCCTGGGATTCTCCAGGCAAGAACACTGGAGTGGGTTGCCATTTCCTTCTCCAATGCATGAAAGTGAAAAGTGAAAGTGAAGTCGCTCAGTCGTGTCCGACTCTTTGCGACCCCGTGGACTGCAGCCCACCAGGCTCCTCCGCCCATGGGATTTTCCAGGCAAGAGTACTGGAGTGAGGTGCCATTGCCTTCTCCAGAGAATGAGTTGACTGTTGTGTAAAGAAACCACCAAAGATAGAATACACCGACAAAGATAGAATAATATTAATTACTTGTATGTATCATATGGGTGTTAATGCTGTTGCTCTGAAGAATGGGAGTTAACTGTATTTTTAGAAAGGGTGCTTGATCCCAAAAACTCCTGTTGTAGAAATACATCTCTAAGGAACCACATTTGTTTCTAATTTCTAAAGTCATCTTGTAAATTCTGAACCTCAACAAACATTAGGCTAGCCTTTGCACTTTGAACAGTATACCTTTTTACATTAGGTTATAAAATATATTTGATGTGGCAATGAACTACATTTTCAGAAATGAAAGTTATTGCTGTAATATGTGTCCACAGCATATGTTGACTTTGCATTAACAGCCATAAATCAGTAAGTTAAAATTGAAAGGCCAACTACTATTGTATTTTTAATTGTGAGCTTCATATGTGACCTTCATTTTTACCATAGTAATCTATCAATTTTACATATCGAAACTCTAAAGAAAGTGCATGGGTTTTTATGTTGTCCAATCTGGTTCCTTGAGAAAAACAACTAAGCTCCGTGGCCCCTTACTGTACAGTCTCTATTTTTGAAAGTCTCAGGCCAAAGCAACAGAAAGACCAAGATCTTAGAAACTGTATTCAATTAGGAGAACTCTGTGTGTGTGTGCATGTGTGTGTGTGCACTACAAATTGGCACTTATCAAGATCATTGCCAATGACTGAACAAAGGCATATGCCATCTGCCTCTACAGAGACTAAACCCCTTGTTACAATGGCTACTGACCTTCAACAAACCCTGAGGGAGTGCAGGGTGGAGTGAGCACATTCTCTGCGCTCCAGGGAATCTGGTGGGACAAGTCTTTAAATAGCTGGATGTTTTTAGGAACAGATTTTATGATCTCAGTCCTTGCATCTTCTCATATCTAGAGAAGCACTAAATCCCTTCATGGTGAAATCAGATCCTCATAACTAACAAAAAACCTTTTGTAGAATGAGTGCTTCATGGTATTGAACTTCCCCTTCACCAAAACCTTATATATTGACCTTCCCCACTGCTGCTTTAGAGCAGTCTCTCAGGGATATCTGAGATGCTGCTTCCCGGGCTGCAGTCCTCATTTTGCCCCAAATAAAACTTAACTCGCAACTCTCAAGTTGTACATGTATTTTAGTTAACACATGTATTGAAATATAATTGCTTTACAATGTTGCATTAGTTTCTGCTGTACAACAGAGTGAATCAGCTATATGTATGTGAGAGGGCAACAGGCAGGAAGGCAGGGGTCCCCAAGCATAGGAAATTGATTACAAGTGTCAGACTTTTTTTTTCCTCTCATAAGGGGCAGAAGGAAATAAACTACAAACTACAAGTGTCAGACCCTTTTTTTTTTTTTTTTTCTCTACCAACTCCAGTGTTCTTGCCTGGAGAATCCTAGGGACGGGGGAGCCTGGTGGGCTGCCATCTACGGGGTCGCACAGAGTCAGACACGACTGAAGCGATTTAGCAGCAGCAGCAGCAGCATACAAAATTAAAAGGAAGTTTCTTTTAAAATTCTGTGTTGCTGTAATGACACCTGGTTCCACCTGAACTTAACTTTTCTCAAACCTTGAGCTAACCAATGCGTTTTTCTTATGGAAATGTTTTTCTTAAGCTATGTTAATGAAACTATGTATTTGCTTGGAAATCTGCCTTTCTTCAGGATTCAGGTCAATTGTTTGATTACCCGAGATGACTCACATTTTGCCAACATTATCTCAAAATACATGTTGTAGGTTAGGGGCCTGGTGCAACTCTCTCAGTTTTGAGACATTTCCTTTCTCTAATTAGCAGCTTGCTAATAGGGCTGCCATTACCTTCTCCAAATAGGTATATAACTCCTTGCTAAAAACTAGCAAGGGGGCACTCTTTCTGCACCCTTCTTATGTCTATGTCAGAGGTTTTCTCTATCTCTTTTATACTTTAATAAAACTTTATTACACAAAAGCTCTAAGTGATCAAGCCTTGTCACTGGCCCAGATTGAATTTCTCTCTTCCAGAGGCCAAGATCTCTGGAGTCCTTCATGGCTCACAGCTGCAACCTTTCATATACATATGTCCCCTCTCTCTTGAGCTTCCCAGCCACTCCCATTCACTATAATATTATACCATTCTTCAATAACAATAAATGTATTTAGCTCAATAAAAATAAATAATGCAGTTTTTTAATATTTAAAGTTTTAGGTTTGTTTTTTTTTAAATAACTACTAAAGATCATTGTACCAGATATCACCCCCTCTTCATTGATTCATGAAGATTTACAATTTTCCTTACCTTTGTGTCAGCTATAAGAACATAATATTTTAAGTAAATTTCTTCACATAATTGACTATTTCAGTTTTAAAATCAGTATAAAGGTGTGCAGGTTTGTTTTTTGTTTTTTCATTTTTTTGGTACCAATCTGCTTACTCATCATTCACCTTCTACACTCAGTATGAAAACTGGCTGAAAATTGACAATTCATGACTGGAATGGTCCCTCAGCAGAACTAGATAGCTTTACCAAGAAATAAAGCAAAATGAAGAAATAAGGAGAAACTTATTCTCTCCTGGAAATTGCTTGTCTGATGCTTGTTGTTGTTCAGTTACTCAGTCGTGTCTGACTCTTTGCGACCCCATAGACTGCAGCACTCAAGGCTTTCCTGTACATCACCGTCTCCCAGAGCTTGCTCAAACTCATGTCTATTGAGTCAGTGATGCCATCCAAGCATCCCATCCTCTGTCATCCCGTTTTTCTTCAAGCCTTCAATCTTTTCCAGCATCAGGGTCTTTTCTAATGAGTCAGCTCTTTGCATCAGGTGGCCAAAGTATTGGAGCTTAAACTTCAGCATTGATGACCAAAAAGATGTACAACTTGAGAATTGTGAGTTAAGTTTTATCTGGGGCAAAATGAGGACTGCAGCCCAGGAGGCTGTATCTCAGATAACCCTGAGAGACTGCTCCAAAGCAGCAGTGAAGAAGGTCAAATAAGGTTTTGGTGAAGGGGGAGTTCAGTACCATCATTAAGCGTTCATTTTACAAAAGGTTTTTTGCTAGTCATGAGGATCTTATGTCACCATGAAGGGATTTAGTGCTTCTCTAGATAATGAGAAGATGTAAGGATTGAGATAATTAAATCTGCTCCTAAAAACATCCAGCTGTCCCATTAGATTCCCTGGAGCACAGAGTACCTCACTCCACCCTGAACTCCCTCAGGGGCTTTTGAAAGTCAACAACATATCAGTGTAGGAATCTCCCATAGAGGCAGATGGCAAATGCCATTGTTGTTCAGTCGTTGGCAATGATCTTGCTAAGTGCCAATTTGTAGTTGACAGCATCAGTCCTCCCAATGAATATTCAGGGGTAATTCCCTTTAGGATTGATTTGATCTCTTTGCAGTCCAAAGGACTCTCAAGGTGCACTGGGATGACCCAGAGGGATAGTATGGGGAGGGAGGTGGGAGGGGGGTTCAGGACTGGGAACCCGTGTACACCCGTGGCGGATTCATGTTGATGTATGGCAAAACCAATACAGTATTGTAAAGTAATTAGCCTCTAATTAAAATAAATAAATTTAAATTAAAAAACAAAAAAAAGAATCTCCTCCAATACCACAGTTTAAAAGCATCAATTCTTCGGCACTCAGCCTTCATTATGGTCCAACTCTCATACCCATACATGGACCTTTGTTGGCAAACATGCATGTTGTTTATGGTATATTTTTTTTTCTAAAGAGGACAAATAATATCCCTTCCCTTATGAAAACTCTCATTTCACAAAAAATTGCTATTTTCTACAATGCTTTAAGCTCAAAGTGGATTCTAATTGTTTAAGTCATCCTGGGATATGAAATCAATACCAAAAAAAAAAAGTAGAATAATCCAAATTATTAAGCTTTAATTCTTTACAAGTCAAATGATCAGGTTCTGAGACCAAGAGTAAAATTTAATTCAGTCTATCAGAATCATCAAAAATAATGCATACTGGGTAATGCTGACATATATTTAATACTATTATTAAGTATCGAGCTGATTTGTAGTGGAGATTGGAAACCAGTTCTGCAGCACTAAGAAACTGGTGCTTTCCAGTGTTTGCATATTCACTATAGGCTATAGTTCTTTGTAAATATTACCATAACAGAAGAAGTGCAAAGAGAAAAAGATGTGAATATTGATATGGAATACCCCAATAAGAACTTGGAAACAAACCTAAAATTATAATTACCCAAAGCAATGAATTAATGGCAAAGCAAACCTGAGGGAGAGCAGAAAAAAAATATTTTCATCTTCACATAAAGAAACTGAACTTAAAGCATTATGCTATCTAACACCAACACCGCAGAGGGTTTCATAAGCCCTCTGGACAATTTAGTTGATATAAACCAAAAAATGAAGGGTTTCCCTGGTGGCTGAGCTGGTAAAGAATCTGCCTGCACTGCGGGAGACCTGGGTTCAATCCCTGGGTTGGGAAGATCACCTGGAGAAAGGAAAGGCTACCCATTCCAGTTTTCTGGCCTGGATAATTCCATGTACTATATAGTTCATGGGGTCACAAAGAGTTGGACACGACTGAATGACTTTCACTTTCTTTTCAAAAAACTGAAAGAGATTTCTCTACATGTAGAATATTTGTCATAAAACAAAGATCAGATAAGGTGAGTAATGCTTTCTGTATTCTAAAATTCCATTTAAAAAATAACAACTTTAAAATACTAACTGCACCATTCATCTTCAGATCAGAGCAGATCAGATCAGTCGCTCAGTTGTGTCTGACTCTTTGCGACTCCATGAATCGCACACGCCAGGCCTCCCTGTCCATCACCAACTACCAGAGTTCACACAGACTCACGTCCATCGAGTCAGTGATGCCATCCAGCCATCTCATCCTCTGTCGTCCTCTTCTCCTCTTGCCCTCAATCCCTCCAGCATCAGAGTCTTTTCCAATGAGTCAACTCTTCTCATGAGGTAGCCTAAGTACTGGAGTTTCAGCTTTAGCATCATTCCTTCCAAAGAAATCCCAGGGCTGATCTCCTTCAGAATGGACTGGTTGAATCTCCTTGCAGTCCAAGGGACTCTCAAGAGTCTTCTCCAACACCACAGTTCAAAAGCATCAATTCTTCGGCGCTCAGCCTTCTTCACAGTCCAACTCTCACATCCATACATGACCTCAGGAAAAACCATAGCCTTGACTAGACGAACCTTTGTTGGCAAAGTAATGTCTCTGCTTTTGAATATGCTATCTAGGTTGGTCATTAGTTTCCTTCCAAGGAGTAAGCATCTTTTAATTTCATGGCTGCAGTCACCATCTGCAGTGATTTTGGAGCCCAGAAAAATAAAGTCCAACACTGTTTCCACTGTTTTCCCATCTATTTCCCATGAAGTGATGGGATCGGATGCCATGATCTTCGTTTTTCTGAATGTTGAGCTTTAAGCCAACTTTTTCACTCTCCACTTTCACTTTCATCAAGAGGCTTTTTAGTTCCTCTTCACTTTGTGCCATAAGGGTGGTGTCATCTGCATATCTGAGGTTATTGATATTTCTCCCAGCAATCTTGATTCCAGCTTGTGCTTCTTCCAGTCCAGCATTTCTCATGATGTACTCTGCTTATAAGTTAAATAAGCAGGGTGACAATATATAGCCTTGACGTACTCCTTTTCCTATTTGGAACCAGTCTGTTGTTCCATGTCCAGCTCTAACTGTTGCTTCCTGACCTGCATACAAATTTCTCAAGAGGCAGATCAGGTGGTCTGGTATTCCCATCTCTTTCAGAATTTTCCATAGTTTATTGTGATCCACATAGTCAAAAGCTTTGGCATAGTCAATAAAGCAGAAATAGATGTTTTTCTGGTACTCTCTTGCTTTTTCCATGATCCAGCAGATGTTGGTAATCTGATCTCTAGTTCCTCTGCCTTTTCTAAGACCAGCTTGAACATCAGGAAGTTCACAGTTCACATATTGCTGAAGCCTGGCTTGGAGAATTTTGAGCATTACTTTACTAGTGTGTGAGATGAGTGCAATTGTGTGGTAGTTTGAGCATTCTTTGGCATTGCCTTTCTTTGGGATTGGAATGAAAATTGACCTGTTCCAGTCCTGTGGCCACTGCTGAGTTTTCCAAATTTGCTGGCATATTGAGTGCAGCACTTTCACAGCATCATCTTTCAGGATTTGAAACAGCTCAACTGGAATTCCATCACCTCCACTAGCTTTGTTTGCAGTGATGCTTTCTAAGGCCCACTTGACTTCACATTCCAGGATGTCTGCCTCTAGGTCAGTGATCACACCATTGTGATTATCTGGGTTGTGAAGATTTTTTTGTACAGTTCTTCTGTGTATTCTTGCCATCTCTTCTTAATATCTTCTGCTTCTGTTAGGTCCATACCATTTCTGTCCTATATCGAGCCCATCTTTTTTCCCTTAGTAATCCATATAACAGCATACCTTGCAATCAGTGGTATCTTAGATTCAATGGAATAAGAAAAATGATAATACATAACTTTTATTGAGCTTTTCTAAATGCCAGACATAACACTTTGCAAGTATTAACTTCATTTAATCATTACCAAACTCTTAAGGTAGAACCTAATACTATTTGAAAATCAAGGTACAGTGTGTATATAATAATTACCCTAAGTCATGCAGCTAGTAATAAAGCTTTGAACCCAGGACAACTATAGAGGCAATCAATGTAAAAACCTCATCACATTGTAACACTCAAGATACACTATTTACTGGGAAGTAATCATCTTGTTTAGGGGGAAATGAATAGCCTTAGTTCTGAAACTAAAATAGAAAATAGTGTTCCTCCTAGAAAACCACATCATTATCTCTTAACAATTTAATGGCATCTTGTCAAATATATAGTTTTCAAAAGAGATTTTAGAGTTCTGTTGTGAAATACTTCAAAGTTATTACTAAATAAGAAATATTGACCCAAGTTGTACCAGTCTTTTAACAACTACACTTTTATATTTTATGTATGAATGTAGGGCCAGAAAGAGTGATATTCTGTAGAGCTAGAGATGGGAACAAACAAAATAACCAACCTTGGACCCAATATTTATGGGAAAATAGGTTTTGGTTCTCATTGGCCATACAATGTAGTGTTTATAGCCTCTAATTGAACAGAACTTCAATATTTAGATGTTAAATGATTCTGGACAACATTCCCAAACAAAGATTATTTCTGTATATACATGCGGGATAATAATATCTTATATAGCATGCAGAGAATTTAAAAAGAATAGAAAAATTATATAGAAATATTGTGGAGAGTGCACAGTGCTAGAAAGGAAGGGAAATTTATACCTATTAATCTCATTTATCAAAACTGACCTCAAAATTTAGAAACATTTTTGCCAACATATTATAATTTATGATTCATAAAATATTACCAACATGAATATATATTTCCTTTGTCATAATTAATTGAAAATTCTGTTTTTGCCGGTTTCTACATCTGTCCTAAAATGATTTTGTAGTTCTGCAAAGTTGTCCCTAAGAACTCTTCAGATCACATCAGATCAGTTGCTCAGTCGTGTCCGACTCTTTGCAACCCCATGAATCTCAGCACGCTGGGCCTCCCTGTCCATCACCAACTACTGGAGTTCACCCAGATTGACGTCCATCGAGTCAGTGATGCCATCCAGCCATCTCATCCTCTGTCGTCCTCTTCTCCTCTTGCCCTCAATCCCTCCAGCATCAGAGTCTTTTCCAATGAGTCAACCCTTCACATGAGGTGGCCTAAGTACTGGAGTTTCAGCTTTAGCATCATTCCTTCCAAAGAAATCCCAGGGCTGATCTCCTTCAGAATGGACTGATTGAATCTCCTTGCAGTCCAAAGGACTCTCAAGACTCTTCTCCAACACCACAGTTCAAAAGCATCAATTCTTCGGCATTCAGCCTTCTTCACAGTCCAACTCTCACATCCATACATGACCACAGGAAAAACCATAGCCTTGACTAGACGAACCTTTGTTGGCAAAGTAATGTCTCTGCTTTTGAATATGCTATCTAGGTTGGTCATAACTTTCAGGATGGAGTAATTGCAAACATTTCCTTATAAAACATGTTATCTAGATTTCTTCCCTATATTAGATTACTGATGCGGCAAAGTTTGAACAGACCAATTCATCTTAGGTAGAGCATTGATATCAGTGCATATGTAATTTACAACTTGATTCATGCCTAAATGTAAAGATAATGGAAAGATCAGCTAGGATTAGATGCCTGTGAAACCAATCAGTTTTTCTTATTGAATAGGTCATTTGCCTTGGTAACTCCACATCTTACAGTAGCATGGCATATCTGTGGTGATAAATGTATGAACATCCAGACCAGTCAGCCTGTATAAGAAGAGAATCATGTTCTATAGTTACACCTCAAATTATTAGACTTACATTGGAAAAGAATCATCCTTTGGATCAGAGTGGTCACTGATAGCTCAGTTGGTAAAGAATCTTCCTGCAATGCAGGAGACCCGGTTCAGTTCCTGGGTTGGGAAGATCTGCTGGAGAAAGGATAGGCTGCCCACTCCAGTATTCTTGGGCTTCCCTTGTGGCTCAGCTGGCAAAGAATCCACCTGCAATACAGGAGACCTGGGTTCAATCCTTGGGTTGGGATTACCCCCTGAAGAAGGGAAAGATTACCTACTCCAGCATTCTGGCCTAGAGAATTCCATGGACTGTGTAGTTCATGGGATAGCAAAGAGTCCGACAGGACTAAACAACTTTGACTTTCACTTTCATCAACACAGAACTTTTCAGTGAATATGGAATGGTATTATCAGACTTTGGAATATTTGTACATAGTATAAAGCTTGATTCAGTTGATTCCAAAAAATATAATTCATAAGCCACATAATATTTCCCAAGGATTATGCTAGATGATGTACTGGAGTACCAAAAATCCACACTTCCTGCCCTCAGGAAAGCAATGAACAAATGTGGGAGACAGACAAATGTGGTCACTCAAGGTATCACAAAGTACAAGGTACACCTTGACATTTTCACTGATATAAAATGACTTCTTCTTGATATAATTTTGAAAAAGATGAAATATCAGAAGTAATTTTAAAGAGTGAAATATGTTTTAACACAAATTTATTTGGTGACATTTGGAAAACTAAACATATGAATCTGCTTATAAGAGTAGGGAATAATTTTATGAGCAGCTAAATCCTATACAGCCAGTTATTAGAACATGTACCTAGACTCATCATTAAATAAATGTTTCTTCCCTACTTCTATAAAATATTCAATAGGAAATGTCAGATGTAAAAATACACAAACATCACACAGGCAAAATCAATTTCTTCTTCAGAAATAAGAGTTTTTCTTCCAAAGTTACAATTTGATTTTTTTTTAATTTTTACATTTGGAAATGTCAATAAATCTCTGTCAAAACTTTAGATTGCATATATATATATATATGTCTATGTATATATTACACACACATACAGAAAGGAGATTATGTTTTCATGTAAATTTAAGGTTCTTCAAGCCAACCAAGAGTTATTAAAATTATATATATGTAACATAGTCTCCCTAAGAGTTTTCTATTCAAGCTCTGGCTGAGATTTTTCTTTTCTTTTGCTTCCAGGAACATATTGGAAAACAAAGATTAAAGAGAATTCTCAAGTAAGTCATTTACTAACTGAGAATTTAATTGTGAGTTTGCCAACCATGGTTTGATTTTTCCTTGTCCTGTTCCAAGGTTATAAACCTTTCAATTCATTTATATTTATAAACAATTCCCACTATACTATGTGCATGGATTATTAGGATTGTCTCCCAACAGAATTCTGTCAACTTTCTGTACATAATTAATTAAAAGCCCTGGTTCACTTTTTATCAAACTTTCACAGTGGGTTAGAATATCTGAAATCTAAACTGAAAGTCTCTTTTAGCCCAAATTACTACTCATTCCCTGATTTGGAAGGCTCTTTATTTCATGGATTTGAAAAGGAAGATTAAAGCCATTGGAGAAATCACCTTGGGCAGAATGTGGTTTTGCTGATAACAGAATTATGTTTCACAGAAACAGAATTATGTTTCTGTATCTAATTAACACAACATGATAAAAAAAAAAAAAAAAAAAGCAAGCCACAGGAGAAAATGTCTAGCCTAAAACTATGATCCCACCTACAAAACAATGAAAAGGGTATAACAGCTGACCCATGCACTATTTGTAATTCCCATTGTATTTCTAAAAGGAACTCAGATAAGCACAGTCTTCATATATCTTGCAGCAGCAAAAAAAAAAAAAAAAAAAAAAAAATCCCTAATCCTACAACTACACCTAACCCTGCTTCCTCACAAAGGCACCTTTGAATCACCTAAGGAGGTGTTAAAGCCTAACAATGCCAAGGCTCTAGCCCTCAGACTCTATTTTAATTAGTCTAAGATGGAAACAGAGAAAGTTTGTTTATGATAAAATTATATGTATATATCTTCAGGTTATATTACTATGCAAACAAGGTTGAAATTTTTGAAGTCCTAGTTTGTTAATTTTAAGGAATTTGGAGTCATGTAAAAAAATATGGATTGCATTGAAACATGTATAATATCATGTATGAAATGAGTTGCCAGTCCAAGTTCGATGCACGATACTGGATGCTTGGGGCTGGTGCACTGGGACGACCCAGAGGGATGGAATGGGGAGGGAGGAGGGAGGAGGGTTCAGGATGGGGAACACATGTATACCTGTGGCAGATTAATTTTGATATTTGGCAAATCTAATACAGTTATGTAAAGTTTAAAAATAAAATAAAATTAAAAAAAAATATGGATTGTATTCATTTTCACAATATTCATTTTGTTTCCTCTGTTGTTGTTGTTCAGTCACTAAACCGTGTCCAATTCTTTGGGACCTTATGGACTGTAGCATGCAAGGCTCCTCTGTCCTACACTATCTCCTAGAGTTTGCTCAAATTTACATCCACTGAGTCGATGATGCTGTTTAACCATCTTTACTCTGCCACCCCCTTCTCCTTTTGCCTTCAATCTTTCTCAGCATCCAGGTCTTCTCCAATGCATTGGCTCTTTCTATCAGATGGCCAAAGTATTGGAGCTTCAGGTTCAGAATCAGTCCCTTCAATAAATAGTCAGTGTTGATTTCCATTAGGATTGACTTGTTTGATCCCCTTGCTGTCCAAGGGACTGTCAAGAGTCTTCTTTAGCTCCACAATTCAGAAACATCTATTTTTCAGTGCTCAGTCTTCTTTATGGTCCAACTCTCACATCCATACATGACTACTGGTAAAACCATAATTTTGACAATGTGATTCTTTGTTGGCAAAGCGATATCTCTGCTTTTCAATATGCTGTCTAGTATTGTCAGCAGATGACAGAGGGCAACAGAGAATGAGATGGCTGGACGGCATCACCAATGCAATGGACATGAACTTGGGCAAACTCTGGAAGATGGTGGGGGACAGGGATGCTTGGCGTGCTGCAGTCCATGGGGTCACAGAGTCAGACACGACTTGGCAACTGAACAACAACTAGGTTTGTCAGAGCTTTCCTTCCAAGGAGCAAGCATCTTTTTATTTCATGGCTGTAATCATTGTCCACAGTGATTTTGGAGCCCAAGAAAAGAAAATCTGTTACTGCTTCCACATTTTCCCCTTCAGTTTGCCATGAAGTGATGGGACCAGATGCCATGATCTTGGGTTTTTAAATGTTGAGTTTTAAGCCAGCTTTTTCACTTTCCTCTTTCAATCTGATCAAGAGTCTCTTTAGCTCCTCTTCACTTTCTGCCACTAGAGTGGTATCATCTGCATGTCTTAGGTTGTTGGTATTTCTTCCAGCAATCTTGATTCCAACTTGTGCTCATCCAGCCTGGCATTTCACATGATGTATTCTGCATATAAGTTAAACAAACAGGGTGACAATATACAGCCTTTTTGTATTCCTTTCCCAATTTTGAACCAGTCAGTTGTTCTATGTCTGCTTCTAAATGTTGCTTCTTCATCTACATACAGGCTTCTCAGGAGACAGGTGAGGTGGTCTGGTATTTCCATCTCTTTCAGAATTTTCCACAGTTCCTTCTAATCCACACATTCAAAGGCTTTAGCATAGTCAATGGAGCAGAAGTAGATGTTTTCCTGGAACTCCCTTGCTTTTTCTATGATTCAGTGGATGTTGCCAATTTGATCTCTGGTTCCTCTGCCTTTTCTAAATCCAGCTTGAACATCTGGAATTTCTCAGTTCATGTACTGCTGAAACCTAACCTGTAGGATTTTGACCATAATCTAGCTTTCCTTAGCATTACCTTAAATTTTGAAAGTGTAAATTTAGCATGAAGCAGTAGATAACAGACCAAAAGTGCAGGAGGCACTGATGATAAGTACCTATTCAAAGTGGAGCTTTACCAAGTAAAGTAATTGAAATTTAAAAGATCTTTCATATTCCTATCTTATACATCTGCTGTCAGTGGTGGTATCATTTTTAGATTCAGGTACACAGACTTGGGTTAATTATACTCCTCTATCCATGTCATAATTGCATCTTAGGCCACATTTCTTCCATTTATTTAATCATCTAGCCCACTCCCGTTTCCCACAGGATAGTAATAAAACAATTCAATTAGCAAATGGCAAAAGACATGATGAGATATTTTACCAAAGAGGTTATAGAGATGGCAAATAAACTCATGAAACAATGTTCAACATCAGCAGCCACTATGAAAACACAAATTAAGAGCACAATGAGTTATCACTACGTACCTCCTTTTACAGCACTTCACATTTTTGTGCTTCACAGTTGTTGCATTTTTTTTTTACAAATTGAAGAAAACTGTCAAACAAGTCTATTTGCACCATCCTCCAACAGCATTGTTTTTTTAATTAACACGTGTACATTTTTTCTAGACATAATGCTGTGCTGTGCTTACTTGCTCAGTCATGTCTGACTCTTTGTTACCCCGTGGACTGTAGCCCGCCAGGCACCTCTGTCTAGGGGGATTCTCTAGGCAAGAATACTGGAGTGGGTTACCATGCCTTCCTCCACAGGATCTTTTCAACCCAGTGATCCAACACAGGCCTCCTGTATTACAGGTGGATTCTTTACCATCTGAGCCACCAGGGAAGCCTAGGCATACAGCTATTATATACTTACTTACTTACTTAGTGTAAACATAACTTTTTATATGAGCTGAAAAATAAAAAAATCATATTTCTTGTTTTATTATGATATTTGCTTTACTGCAGTGATCTGGAACTGAACCTGAATTATTTCCTGTACAGGTGTACAGGTATGCCTATAGTTATTAAAATGACTATTTTTTTAATAGTGACAATACCAAATTCTGCTGAAGATGTGGAGAAACTGGGTCTTTAATATATCTCTTACAGAAACATTGAATGGTAGTGTTATTCTGGAAAAAAGGTTTTATAGTGTCTTTTAAAACTAAACCTTTAATGTGCATATAATAGAGCAATCACACTCCTAGACATTTATTTCAGAAAAATAAAGACATCTGTCTACATAAAATATACACACATTTGTTCAAAGCAGCTTTATCTGCAATTGTTAAATATTAGAAACCACTGAAATATCCTATAATACATAAATGGTTAAAAAAAAAAGGTGGTTCAGACATGCAGTGAAGTACTACTTAGCTATAAAAATGAACGAATTATTGATACATATAATAGCTTGAGTATATCTACTCAAGCTACACTGAGTAAAAAAAAATCAATATCAAAATATAATTCTATTTACATATCATTCTCCAAATGACAAAATTAATAGAGAAGAAGAACTGATTAGTGGTTGTCAGGGATTAGTGATGGTGAAGTGGGCAGGGCAACTACAAATGAGTAACACTAGAAAGATCTTTGTGGTAAGGTGGTGAATACACAAATGTACATGTGATAAAATGACATAGAACTATACACACCCTTTGTACCAATGTCAAATTCATGTTTTATATATTGTACTATTAGCATTTAAGATGTAACCTGGGAAATTCCATGAATACAGAAGCCTGGCAGGTTACACTCCATAGGGTCACAAGAGCCCAACATGACTGAGGGACTAAATATGGGGGAAACTGGATTAAGCACAGAAATTGAGTCCAGGTTCTTTCTGTACTATCTTTACAATTTCCTGTCAATCTATAATATTTTAAACTAAGAACAAAAAGTTTTCCTTTTTCCATTGTAGTTGCTCAGCTCCTTGTTGAATATCAATTAAGCATATATATGTGAGGGTTTATTTCTTAACTCTCTAGTGTATTTAATTGGTTTATTTGTCTATCCCTATCAGTGCTAATACCATACTGCTGCTGCTGCTGCTGCTGCTGCTGCTGCTGCTAAGTCGCTTCAGTCGTGTCCGACTCTGTGCGACCCCATAGACCGCAGCCCATCAGGCTTCCCCGTCCCTGGGATTCTCCAGGCAAGAACACTGGAGTGGGTTGCCATTTCCTCCTCCAATGCATGAAAGTGAAAAGTGAAAGTGAAGTCGCTCAGTCATATCCGGCTCTTAGCGACCCCACGGACAGCAGCCCACCAGGCTCCTCTGTCCACGGGATTTTCCAGGCAAGAGTACTGGAGTGGGGTGCCATTGCCTTCTCCGAATACCACACTATATACTGCTAAGTCACTTCAGTCGTGTCTGACTCTGTGAGACCCCATAGACAGCAGCCCACCAGGCTCCCCAGTCCCTGGGATTCTCCAGGCAAGAACACTGGAGTGGGTTGCATTTCCTTCTCCAATGCATGAAAGTGAAAAGTGAAAGTGAAGTTGCTCAGTCATGTCCGACCCTCAGCGATCCCATAGACTGCAGCCTTCCAGGCTCCTCCGTCCATGGGATTTTCCAGGCAAGAGTACTGGAGTGGGGTGCCATTGCCTTCTCCGACCACACTATACAGGATGGAGTTATTTTGCAGCTGGACAAGGGGAACTCCCGGTTTGTATTCAGGGAAGCTGGGCATCTAGCTTCGACTATCATGTCAGTGGTTCAGAGTGCTAACCAGATGTGGTCTTTGTGCTAAACAATTCACTAATAATCAGTGATGTGCTGTTTAAAGTCTTAAACATCCTTCCTGACATCCACTTTGGTGGCTTTCAACTGGCACAAGACGGTTGACTTGGATATGTTACTGGAGCATATAAAAATATATCACTAGAAATTTCAGTCTTGAGCTCTAATAAGCCAAGATTCTTCCAACAATCTTGATTGCTTAATCTTGAGAAAAACTGCATTTTTGTGTAAGAACATGGAGAATCTTCATCTAGGACTCTCAAATTCAATGCCTGTCAACATTCTTTTTTTCTTGCTATATCATATACTTTCTCTTTATTTAAAGCTTGACATTAAAATGTTCCTCAATGACCAGTGGTCATTCAAATATCCAAAGTTGAATAACCTTTAAAACATTCTCTGTATTGCTATAGCTTTATGATAAGTCTTGAAATCATATAGTGTAGTATCTCCAAAATTTTATGCTTCTTTTTCAAAATTGCTTTGGTATTCTACATTCTATATATGTCCAAGTGCATTTTAGAACTGGTTATCTATTATGTTTTAAAATATCTGCAAGAAATTTTGTAGATGTATTTTGGGAGAATCTTAATATTGTCTTCCAATGCATTAACATGATATATCTATTTATACAGCTCTTTGTTTTCCTCAAAAAGACTTGATTACGTAAATGTAGTGATCTTGCTGAAATTTTATTAGATTTATTCTAAGATGTTTTATATCATTTTTGATATTACTATATATCCTGATATGTTTAAAAAATTTATTTTCTGATATTTTCTTGCTAATATATACTGATAATAGCTCAGTTGTGTCCCACACTTCGAACCTCATGGACTATAGCCTCTGTCCATGGAATTAATCAGTCAAGAACACTGGAGTGGGTAGCCTTTCCCTTCTCCAGGGGATCTTTCCAATTCAGGGATGGAACCTGGGTCTCTCACATTGCAGGCAGATTCTTTACTGCCTGAGCCACCAGGTAAGCTAATATATAGAAATTTAATCAATTTTTACTGATATTCAATCTTGCTTTTATTTTATAATTTCCTTCTTTTATTTACTGAGTTTTTAATTTGCTCTTCTTTTTATAGCTTCTTGAACTGACAGCTAAGACCATTAATTTTATATCTTTCAGTTCAGTTCAGTCACTCAGTCGTGTCCGACTCTTTGTGACCCCATGAATTGCAGCACACCAGGCCTCCATGTCCATCACCAACTCCTGGAGTTCACTCAAACTCACGTTCATCGAGTCGGTGATGCCATCCAGCCATTTCATCCTCTGTCGTCCCCTTCTCCTCCTGCCCCCAATCCCTCCCAGCATCAGAGTCTTGTCCAATGAGTCAAATCTTCGCATGAGGTAGCCAAAGTACTGGAGTTTCAACTTTAGCATCACTCCTTCCAAAGAACACCCAGGACTGATCTCCTTTACTCTTTCCTAATATAAGTTGTACAATTTCCTCTAAGTATTGCTCTACTGCATTTTACAAACTTTAATGCTATGTTTCCTTACAATTTAGTTCAGTTCTAGAATCCGTGTTCTAGAGACTACAATATTCATCTTTAATTGATCACAATCTACTTTCAATATTATTACACTATTTCAAAAAATGTGTAAGAGATTTCTTATAGCCTAATTCCATTTTCCCACCTCTGCCCTTTAGAGACTTGTTTTATAACTTGACTTTTCTAAATGCAAAAATAGGATAATAAATTGTTTGGAATTCCCTAGTGGCTCAGACAATTATAAATTACACTTTTAAATTGTTTGTTTTTATTTCTGCTTTACTTAGTTAAGACTCATCTAAAGATATGCACACATACACACACATGATTTAACTATCTACCAAATATGCACTATTTCTGGTATACATTCCTGTGCAGCTCTTGTGACCTGGTATTGATATGAACAAGGGTTCTTTAACTTCCCCAATCAACAGAAATTGACTACTAGCCAGACAAGAAATTCAGGAAAGGCTTTCTTTATTGGGGTCCCTGCTGTATTAGGGATGAGCAAGAATAAGTAACAGGTTCCCTTGCTTGCTATCCAGGAGAGAGGGGGGCTGAGCTGGTTCTTTAAATGGGGTGAAGGTAAGAGTGTATGAGGGTCTAGCTAGAGGGGTGGCTTAGGTGGTTTGCCAAGTCCTTTGCTGTGTGCTCGATCCCTGCATCAGGAAGATCCCCTGGAGGAGAGCATGGCAACTCCACTATTCATTCCTGGAGAATCCAATGGACAGAGGAGACTGGGGGGCTACAGTCCATATTGTTGCAAAGAGTAGTACACAGCTGGAGTGACTTAGCACATCTACTGTGTGAAGGGGCTTGCGCAGTATCCAGCTTTTGCTCCCAGCATCCTGTTTTGCTTCTGGCTTTTCAGAAGTGGCATTGTTTTCTTCTTATTTTTGTCTTCTTGTACCTTTTGGCTTGTAATTTGCCCCAACTTCACAAACACATAGTTACTTTTAGTTCCTCATAGTTTCTTTGTAATTTGTAGTTCAAGGAGATGTCTATTCAAGTTCAAGCACTGCAGCAAAGGGTCCCAAGTCTCTATCTTCACTGGCTGCTCTTATAATTTTCTCTTAATCTTTTCTCTTTTAGTAGTTTAACTACAAATTGCCTGGGCATGGTTTAGTTGTAGGATTTGTCATTTATCATGCTTTCATTTTGCTGAGCTTCTTTATTCCGTAGGTTGCTGCTCTCTTTCATTTGGAAAGATTTTAGTCGTTATTTCTTTAAATTTTATATTTTATTTCTCTCTTTTGAGCCTCCTATTACATTTTTAGACATTTTGGTATTATTTCACAAATCTTGGATACATTATTTCTCTTCACTATTTGCAGTTTTTCCTTTTTTTCTCTTTGTACTTTGGTTTGATTTTTTTCCTACCTGCATTCAACGTCATGATACTTTCCTGTGATGTGTCTAGTTTGTTTTTAACCTACTTAAATGAATCCTTCATTTATGAAATTATATTTTAAATTTCTAGAATTTTACTACATAGTTCCCATGACTCTAAGGGCTTCCCTGGTGGCTCAGTGATAAAGAATCTGCCTGACAACGTAGGGGACACAGGAGACATGATTTCCATCCCTGAGTCAGGAAGATCTCATGAAGTAGGAAATGGAGACCAGTTCCAGTATTCTTGACTGGATAATTCCATGGACAGTAGAGCCTGGTGGGCCACAGTCCATGGGGACACAAAGAGTTGGACATGACTGAACACCTAGGAATGCATCCATGGCTCTTATGAAATTAAATATTTTTATAAAACTGTTCTCCTTGATACATTTATTATATTCATTACAATTAATTTAAAGGCTTAAAATACTTGTTTGATAATTCCAACATTGAGCCTTCTCTGAGGTTAATTATATTATTTCCTCCTTTGTCAATGGGATATATGGACTCTTGATTTTTAATGTATCTTGTAATCTCATTGATTGAAAGTCAGGAATTTTGTGGAAAGGGGCTTCCCTGGTTTCCCAGATGGTAAAGCATCTGCCTGCAATGCAGGAGACCCGGGTTCAATCCTTGGGTTGGGAAGACCCCCTGGAGAAGGAAATGGCAACCCACTCCAGTACTCTTGCCTGGAAAATTCCATGGATGGAGGACTGGAGACTAAAATAAATAATATTTGTCTCCACAAACAAGCAAACTCACTTTACTCTCAGGTTGCTAGTGTCAGGCCTTAGTCATATAATCTATGGTTGACTTTTTTCTAAGCTTTGTTAAGTCTACAATTATTTTAAACTTACTACTGCCTTCAGATGTATTGACAAAAGGATCAGCACCTTCTTTTCAGTAACTCCCTTCCCCTGATTTCTACATTTTGGTGAGGTACCAGAACTATGCCTCTTCTTTATAGCCAAGGCTCAGAGAATTTAATTGACCTGCTCAGGTTCACATCATCAATAATTAATAAATCAGTAACTTTGAACTTTCATATTTTCACAGCCAGCAAACATCCTATGCTTCAAATAAATAAAGAAAATTGTATAGTTTGGAGAAGTATCTGAGGTTCTATGACCTATACATAAAACAGGTGGTTTAATTCCCAGAGCGATCAGAAAGCATGTGAGGGAAAAAGTAGATTTCAAAATGTAAGAAAATTACATGATATGTGAGACTGAGGAGCAGATCATATAGGTTACTAAAACAGTGAAATTTAAATAATTATAAACTATATTTATCTTGAGTTTTCTTTTCTTTGTCATGATATCCTCACTATTACATTAGACCCAGATTATTGATTTGGGATTACTTTCCACTTCAGATTTAGGCAGATGCTGATCAGGAGGTACAATACGTCATTATCATCTTTCTAAATCCCCTTCAATTTCAGCTTTTTACTACCCTCATGATTTCTACTTTTACCTTCATTAGAATATTGATTAATAATTTTATTTGTTTTGTGACTGGTTGGTTCAATTTCTAGTTGTGACTTGGTGTAAACTCTTTCCCCCACTTTTTTCCATTTTCTACTTTTCTTTAATCTTATCTAATTCAACTAGTGCAATTAAGATCCTCAACATCTTGAATACAGAATACAGATATTCATGTCAGGGAATTCATTGCAAATTTTTGGTATGAACTTTACAAAAATCCTTGATGTAAAATTAATTTAGTCCTTTGAGTAAGTGACAGAAATGGACTCAAGTTCACACATAAAAAGCAAACTCTTCTTTAAAAATCAGAATTATATTTTATTGATGATATATATATGCATTATTTATTGATTTAAAATATTAGAAAAAAACAAATTTATATGATTTTTAATCCTTAAGTATATTTTCCATATATAAAACTAATCATATTTCAAGCTTAACTCTTTTAGAAAATTATAATTAAAAGTATACTGTGCTTTTGTTAGGCACAATGCATCTAGTGACATAATTTACTTTTCAACACTTTTTAAAATTCAGTTCTGCTAAAACTTTCAACTCATTAGATTCATTTGAAAATATTTTAGATAATTCTGAAGTCCAGGACTAGTTAAATTATAATTATTGAGGGTGAGGGTCAGGCTCTGGTAAATTTTTGAAAACACAGATTATTAAAGTATACAAACTGAGTTGAGACCATTGCCTCGATTTAAGCAAGGGCATAACATAGGGAACAATATCCATAAAAAATCAAACTTACACATTTATGATACTAATAATATTTTTGCATTATATGTTTATTTGCTTGGCATATTAGTGCTAACATCAGTGTTACATGAGATTGATCAGATTAAACTAACTTTCAAGTTGGAAAGGATCTGACAAATTTACACTAATAAGAGCTTAATTGTTTACCCATGGTAATATATTTTACTAAAGACAATTTCAATCCAAGAGAATGACACCATGGGTGAAATTTAAAGAAGCAGGGTGAGCCCAATTGAACATACTTGAGGGATCAGGACACTTAAACAGTTTTCTATCATATCACCAAGTCATATTATAGAACTGTTATCTTTCACTATATTTAAATGCATATTGTAATATTTGTGGTATCTCAGTCTAACTAAGTTACGTATCATTATTACTAATATTTAGAACTGAAGAAACAGAGGCTCAAAGAGATGAAATCCAGTATCCAAGATTTCATAGCAGGAAATGACTGGGTAACTGGACTCCAAAGGCTGATTTCAGAACCACTATAATAGACCAGTCTACTACATACCATCTAGAATCCAGTATAATTTTCCAAGATACATAATTAAAATTATTCCATACTGAGCAAGAGTTGTAGATAAAATATGTGTGATGCAGTGATAATTGCACAGTAATTGATAAATATCTTATGATTGGCTTATAATGATGTACATCATCACTAGAAAATGATTAAATAAAAAGGAAGAATTAGCATCACATTTAAGAAAGCATTTAGCATGACAAAAAGATTTTTTGTGAGGTCTGTATTTTGTTTTTTTGTTTGTTTTTGTCTTCCTCCCTCAGAAAACTCTTCCCAGCTTACTTTTTATACATAGACTGCACAATTTATTGTAAACTTGCAGATCTGGCTCTTATCTTAGGTTGTATGTAATTTCATTGAAATAATGTGAATAAAAGAATGTGCTTTCTCACTTAGTTAATGTAACTTTCACAGCTCTTTATAAAAGTATAAGTCATGTTTATTTTTGCATTGACTTAAAATTGCCCAAACCCACATCATTTATGAGTATAAACATTTATATTTCTCAAAAGTCACATGATCTTTCTTTATCTGAAATCTTTTTTTCTTCTTTGCTATCGAATATTCTTATTTAGAAAGATCACTAATGTCATACATAACATGTCATCAAGCACTCACTCAGGTGTTTATAAAATCATGCAGTATAACTGTAGCAAATTGATTGATATAGGAAGTGTGAGGGTCAGCTCATTCCATTTCCTTTTGATATTTATCAACACAGTCAATGTCAAAGCTACTCTGTCATTATCTAATTTTAACCTTTCTTATTACCACTTCTTCACAAGCTATGAATTCCAACCTGTGTTACATATATCTAGTTTGTAATGAGAAAACAAAAAATTAATTGTACTTTTTATTAATTCATTTTACTTATTTCCTATGAAGGGCTTCCCTGGTGGTTCAGATGGTAAAGCATCTGCCTGCAACGCAGGAGACCTGGGTTTGATCCCTGGGTCAGGAAAATCCCCAGGAGAAGGAAATGGCAACACACTCAAGTACCCTTGCCTGGAAAATCCAAAGGAGAGAGGAGCCTGGTAAGCTACAGTCCACGGGGTTGCAAAGAGTCAGACATGACTGAGTGACTTCAATTTACTTCCTATAAAACCATTTTATTTATTTTTTAAAATTTTATTGAGTATAGTTGATTTACAATGTTGAGTTACTTTCTGCTGTACAGCAAGGTGAATCAGTTATACAAATATCTACTATTTTTTAGATTCTAAATAGGTCATTACAGAATATTGAGTAGAGTTTCCGGTGCTGTCATTAGGTCCCTATTAGTTATCCATTTTATATATAATGCTGTGTGAAACCATTTATTTTAAACATCATAGACACGCTACTTTCCTATCATTTGAATTATATTATGTGCATACTTTCAAAATATATCTCTCTGTTGTACCTTTGTTGTTGTTCAGTCACTAAGTCACATCCAACTCTTTGAGATCCCATGGAATCGTTGTACCTACTCTGATCCAACTCCATGTCAAGTCACACTCCTCCCTCATTCCAACCTTCTGCAATATTTATTGTCTCATTCAAATATTTCATTTTATCTCATGGTTCAGTCATACATGTGGTAGGAGAGCTGGCTTAAAACTCAACATTCAAAAAATGAAGATCATGGCATCCAATACCATCAATGCAAGACAAATAGATGGGGAAACAATGGAAACAGTGACAGACTTGATTTTATTGGGCTCCAAAATCATTGCAGATGGTGAATGCAGCCATGAAATTAAAAGATGTTTGCTCATCGGAAGAGAAGCTATGACCAAACTAGATAGCATATTAAAAGGCAGAGACATTACTTTACCAAAAAAGGTCCATATAGTCAAAGCTATGGTTTTTCCAGTAATGTATGGATGTGAGAGTTGGACTATAAATAAAGCTGAGCACTAAAGAATTGATGCTTTTGAACTGTGGTGTTGGAGAAGACTCTTGTGAATCCCTTGGACTGCAAGGAGATCCAACCAGTCAATCCTAAAGGAAATCAATCCCGAATATTCATTGGAAGGACTGATGCTGAAGCTGAAACTCCAATACTTTGGCCACCTAGTGCAAAGAGCTGAATCATTAGAAAAGGCCCTGATGCTGGGAAAGATTGAAGGAGGGAGGAAAAGGGGACAACAGAGGATGAGATGGTCAGATGGTATCACCAACTCAATGGATGTTAGTTTGAGCAAGCTCCAGGAGATGGTGAAGGATAGGGAAGCCTGGCGTGCTGCAGTCCATAGGGTTGCAAAGAGTCAGATATGACTGAGTGACTGAACAACAACAGTGTAGTAATAAAATAATCTGAAGAATCATATATTTGCTTCTTTCCATGAAGGCAGAGAAGAGCATGTACTTCCTTTTCTGAGGGCCTCCAGCAAGCTACGAGTAAAAACAGCTGTAGTCATCAGCTTTTCCAGTCTTTTATATCAGTCTCTGGAAGCGTCATCACTGATGAGGGAAGAGAAGAGAGAGGTTTTTTAGGAATAAGAATTAAGAGAGACTATGGAAAGGGAAGGGATTTCCTGGTGGCTCAGACAATAAAGAATCCTCCTGCAGTGTGGGAGACCTTCCCTGGGTTGGGAAGGTCCCCTGGATGAGGGCATGGCAACCCAGTCCAGTATTCTTGCCTGGAGAATCCCTGTGGACAGAGGAGCCTGGCAGGCTACAGTCCATGTGGTTGCAAAGAGCTGGACACAACTGAGCGACTAAGAACACACATGGAAAGGGAAAAGACTGTAGATCTTTCTAACAGAAGCTATTGGTCCTGTAGCTGGCAGCAGCCTGAGGAACAGGAAAACTTCAGAGAAGAATGTTCACATTATGCTTGAACAAATCAGATATTGAGGTTTCTTGCAAGTACCTCAAAGATGACACAAAAATAGCAGAGCTTCTGAACCTAAAGAGATCCTACAGAGTGCGATAACGTCAGTGAATACCACTGAGGGTGGCTGAGTAATAATTGCTATCTCTCAATGTAAGATGCTAGAGTAACTATA
Organism: Bubalus kerabau; assembly: GCF_029407905.1. Classification (NCBI taxonomy): domain Eukaryota; kingdom Metazoa; phylum Chordata; class Mammalia; order Artiodactyla; family Bovidae; genus Bubalus; species Bubalus kerabau. The sequence goes on from NC_073626.1 coordinate 137,336,574, forward strand.
TAATATTGATGGAGTGTAAGAAGGGATCAGGTCATATGACTGAGGTTGACCTGTAGCTGACAGCATGGACGGGTGTCAGAACTTAGAATTAGTTGATATAAAACATAAAGATACACATCAGTTCTGCATAACTGAATCTATGATTCATATCCTCTATAATATGTTAGTGTTTCATTATTCCAATTTAATTATAAGTTCCTATAAGTAGTGTTCTCACTTTTTGCAGCCCTCTTAACACCTACCAAAAATACCTTACATATGATAGGTTGTCAAATACTCACTGGTTTTTCTCTTTATTTATCTATGGCTTTAGGATGAAACTGAAAATTTCTGACTTACAAATGAAGTGTTTAGAATTTCTGAAGTTAAAAAAAAATGATGAACACTATTATACTGTTAATCCAAAGGTCAAAATACTGGAAATATGTCCTAGCACATAATATTTAATGAGCTCAGTGTCATTCTGTTTCTCAAATATTTATATCTTAGTATTGCTGAGCAAAATTTAAAAAAATTAAAATTTTAAGTTAAATATTGAATGCTACATGAAAGATTGAGTGAAATAATTTTAGAAGGCTTAGTAGCTTCACAGATGGACATGAAAGCATTTGGAAAAATCACTTGTCTTCCCAAGAATAACATCTTCACCATAGAAATATGTTTAAAATTTTTTCATAGAGTAATAATTTCTGCATAATAAAATATAATGTGCTTTACATATTTGTACAAAGATTGTATTGATATATCTGTGGCATAGATATATAAAACTGCACAATAATAATGTTCCTGCAAAGCATGCATAAATAGAATTTGTTCATATTCAAATAGCATGGCTGCTATTTGAAAATAGAATCTGATGAAACTTTCAATACATAAGAATTTCTTTGTATTGGCTGTAAACATATACTAATTAGAATACTTTCAAACATTCAAAATAACTATTTTATGTAGAGTTTAATTCATCAGGCTACTCCTAAATAATAACAAATCAGTAATCATCATACAAACACTCTCTCGAAAGCACCACATGAGCACAGCATTACCAGCAATGGCATATTATTTGTGAGTCCAACTCACAATTAGTGGCCAGGACGAGCATCCTTGTTCCCCAAGACTCTCTTTCTCCTTCCAGAGATACCAGAGTGACTAGACAATAAGGGAAAGGCAAGAGAGACTATACCATAAAAAGCCGTCTGTACTAGGCAGTCTCTTTGTTCCAGGGAACCTGAGCAGTCTAGCCTAGGAAAACTCCTTTTTCCACCTTAGGCAGCACTAGTACAGACAAGTGAAGTCCTAGAAGTTCCAGATAAACTAAGCAAACCAAAATAGAACAGTTTTCCTATATTTGAAATTTTTAAATTATCTTTACTAAAAATCAAAATAATCCAATGGATATCCTTAAGGAAATCTGAATGTGAAGTTAATTATGAAAGAAGACTTTATTATAAGATGAGAATGAGCAGTAAGGTCATGACAGATGGTTTTCTATAAGTACTTGTCATGTTCTGTAGTATCTGTAAGGGTGTTCCATTATGAATTATTATATCTGAGTCAGTTCTTAGTTCATTCTGCTCACTACCTGAGCTGAAGTAGGTTACAACAATCTGCTTTAGTTCAAAGACTATTAAACGTGTGATGACTTGAAAACTTCCCTGTGGTCCAGTGGCTAAGACTCGGAGCTGCCAAAGCAGGGGGCCCAGGTTCCAACTAAAGATCCCGCATGCCTCAACAAAGATTAAAGATTTTACCTGTAACAAATAAGGACTGGTGCAGCCAAGCAAATAAAAATAAAAAATAAATATTTTTTTAAAGAGAGTGATGACTTGGAAATTTAGGACAGAAAAATTTTAATATATGAAATTAAGTGCTCTGAAGTCATTGGAGAGCTTCAAGAAGAATTCAGGTCTTTTAAATTCAAGGATATGAATGTTCTGTCATTCAGCTTTCAGAAAGATGCTGCTACACTCATCATGCCCCCTTCAAAAGGGCCTCATCCTCAGAAAGACAATGGGTCTATTAATGGTAAGTAGGGCCAAGGGAACTGTTTCCAAACACCCAGGGTCTATGACCTTGCCTTCTAGGAGATGAGAAGAAATATGGTCTCCACTTTTTACTTTCTTAACATTAAGTATATGTAATCAAAGGAATCCAAATTACTTCCAGAATTGCATCTTCAAGGGAGTCTGGGAAACATTTTTAGCTTTCCCCCTTCTAAAATCAAGAAGAGCAGTAAAGAAGTTGAGTGAATCAATATGTAACATCCAGTATAAACATTAATTGTTTACACTTATAAGCCTCTCCCTTCCACCCAATGTCAGTATTCTTCTTGATCATGTCTCTTGAGCAAGGCATTACTTTGAAGCACAGAACCATCGGCATTCATCTCTTTCTACTCCCGACCTTGAACAGAGAACTGTACTCCTACTTGTTTGCTTCCTGTTCTTCAGACATACCAACCTTGCCTATATTTTGAGAGTTATTATCTTTCTCTGTCCTTCTGTCTGGAAAACTCTTCCCTTGAGTTTTCTCATCATTCAGGTACGTGCTCATATATCATCTCAAAAATTCTTCCTTCAAAACACTATATGAAATTTTAACCCTTTTTAATTCTCATTTTGTTCTCTTAAACAGTTTTCTTTTCCTCATAAGATTTATAATTACCACAAGCCTGTGCACACTTGCTAAGTCGGATCTGACTCTTTGGGAACGCATGGACTGTAGCTCACCAGGCTCCTCTGCCCATGAATTTCCCAGGCAAGAATACAGGAGTGAGTTGCCATTACCTTCTCCAGAGCATCCTTCCGACCTAGGGATTGAACTCACATCTCCTGCATTGGTAGACAGATTCTTTACCACTGAGCCACCAGAGAAGCCATAGTTACCACTTACTTTTATTTAATAATAAGATCTCCTCCCTTCCCCCTCTCCCTCCTCTCTCTTTATTTTATCTAAGATATATTTATGCTATCATCCAGAATAAAAAGATCAGGGGAAATATAATTTGTATAATAACAACTGCAGTAATCTAATTTTTTCCTTTCTGCAAGCTCTTACCAATTTAGAGGTCTAAAATAATTTTTTTAATATATATATATTTTTTAATATTTAAAAAGCACTATCCATGTTTTGAGACTGTAGTCATGGGCTAAATATTTTTTAAAATAGAGATTCCTGTATCTCAAGGAGAAGTAAATTTACAACAACCCCTAATTCCTAAAATTTAAGATCATATCCTGAAAGAGATGCCTGGTGGTGAAGAAAGTAGACAGGGTAAAGTTAGAGGAGATGTTCTAGGACAATAAATGGGAAAAATAGGTAACAGAGGTTTGAAGTCAATAGTGCAGATTCAGATTTTATGAAAAATTCCTCTATCGGTATGTAGAAATGAGTGTTATTTTATTAGGAATATTATATGTCCAATCCGTTTTTTCAAAGGGCAATGTTATAATGACTATGGCAATGAGCATCTTAAGGATATTTTTATTTTACTTATATATCCATTCAATTATTTATTCATATATGTTTTCCACAAATATTTCTTTAATATTCACTGTATACCAGGTAATACAATTGAGATGGATGGCATGTTCATATTTCTGTTGACCAGTAAACTAAGAAAGTAAACACCCTTAGATCTTTTTTCCCCTCATATTTCATTTTTCCCTTTTAAATGAATTTTATTTTTGTTTTTTAATTGAAGTATATTTGACTTACAATATTATATGAGTTTCATGTGTACAGCAAAGCAATTTTTTTACATTATAAATAATCACCTCAAGAAATCTAGTGACTATTCATCACCAATAAAATTATTACAATATTATTGATTATATCCCCTATGCTATATATTACATGCTCACAATTTATTTTATAGCTGGAAGTTTTTACTTCTTAATCTTCTTTCCCTATTTTGCCCAACTCCAACCCCTTTCCCCTCTAACAACCACAGGTATGTTTTCTCTATCTGTGGATTTCTTTCTATTTTATTATTAATATATTTGTTTTATTTTTTAGATTCCACATACAAGTGAAATCAGACAGTATTTGTCTTTCTCTTTCTATTTTGTTTCACTTAGCATAATAATCTCTAGGTTCATTCATGTTGCTACAAATGGCAACATTACATTGTTGTTCATGAGTGAGTAATATTCCATTGCATATACATTGATATAAAACTTCTTTATCCATCTATCAAAGAACATATATTGCTTTTATATCTTGGATATTGTAAATAATACTTCAGTGAACATAAGTGTGCATATATCTACTGCAAAGGAAGCAAAAATATACAATGGAAAAAGAGTCTCTTTGATAAATGCTATTGGCAAAACCATACAGATTTGTGCAAAAGAATGAAACAAAGCCACTTTCTTACATTGTAAACAAAAATCTCAAATAGATTAAAGACTTAGATGTAAGACCTAAAACTATAATGTTTGACATTGGCCTTAGCAACATTTTTTTGGATCTGTCTCTTCAAGCAGGGGAAATAAGAGCAAAAATAAACAAACAGAACTACATCAAACTAAAAAGCGAAGAAAACCATCAACAAAATGAAAAGACAACCTACTGAATGGGAGATGATATTTGCAAATGAGATGTCCAGTAAAAGTTTAATATCCAAGATACAAAATTAACTCATACAGCTCAATATCAAAACACAAGTAATCCCGTTTAAAAATGGGCAGAGTACCTGAATAGACATTTTTCCAAATAAGATATACAGATGGACAACAGACACACAAAAAGATGTTAAGCATCACTAATCATCAGGGAAATGCAAATCAAAACCATAATGAGATATCACAGGCTATTTCTATCAGCTGCCTGAAAAGATTTTATAGAACCAAAAAGCTTTTTATTCAAATATTCATTGTTCACTAAACAAGTTTCCCTCATCAAGGTAAGTCATGGCTGGTGACTTCAACAGCAGAAATGTAATGAAACAGATTCTCTTTAAAATTTTATATTCAAAAATGAGATTCTAATTTAGAATTTTAAAAAGATATATCAATTAAAAATTGCCAAGTATTGACATAAACCATATGTTTGATTTCCTTTGTTATAAGTAATCTGTAAAAGTAAAATTTTAAATCATTTATTAAAACATGAGTGCATTATACTTATTATTTTTAACTAAATTTGATTATTTAATATATATCCAAACACATACTCTAAATTTAACATGCATATTTAGAACCTAAACAGAAAATTAACTTCTTGAATTTCAATTATTTCTAAATTATGGATTATTTTCTATACTATTTCACCTAATAATATTGCAAAAATTGGCCTCTTCCAAGACTACTCATAATGTGCATGTATGATTAGAATGATGAAATTACATATTGAGTGTACATATTAAAACAACAACACTACATGACAGAATAGTTTCAGAGAAGCATATGACCCTTGACACATCCTAAATTGGTTGTAAATTATAGTGTAGTAAGATGCAGCTCTCTTATATTACCTATTTCTCCCAAAGTTATAGTATTTCCTTATAATATGGGATTTAATTTCAACATTTCCTAAGAGAAAATGATGCCATTAATAGAAGCATTATACTAGTTCTATTGGATTATACAGGTTAAAAACATTGTAATATATTAAAAAAGCATATATGCTGTCATCATATTAGACTTAATATGACATGTGCTGTTTCTGAAATACTTTAGTCTGCTCTGTCCTCAAAATGCCTTCTAGTCCCTGTGATACACTTCGAATATTTCAAAAAGTGTAACAATAGAATACATACATATGTATTATATATGTATATATAACACCTAAAAGAAATTCAAGCATATTAGTTTAATAATCTACTTTCTACAATGTAATTTAACTCAAAACTGATACTATATAAGTATTAGTAAAAATAAAAAACAGTTGAAAATATTATAAAGAATGCAGTTGTAAACTTAAAAGTTATTTATAACAGAACCCTATAATATATGGTTTACACTTCAAAGTCTTGTAGAACTTAGTTGATACAAAACCATAAAGATAATTTAATCTAAGGAACAATCTACGTATAAGTCTCCTCTAAATACTCTTAAATTAAATATACATACTGTTGACCAGGTCTAATGATGGGGTATTTGTTATTTAATAAGTCAAATCATTTCATTTTGAGTCAAATACATAAAATAGAATAAATCTATCTATATAAATTATTTAGGGAAAGTCTTGGTTCCTAATTTTCCAGCTGAAGAATATAAGATTGAAAGTACTTACGGCTTCTTTGGCTATTAGGTGATGACTCAGAAGTCCAGTTTAAACCTTCTAAATTTAAGTCCATTTTTCATCAATGTCTCTTTGGTCTCATAATCAACAACTTATTTTTGCTTCTCATTTAATTCTGAACATTCAATAAAATTAGATTCAAGTCCAGTGTATGGAACCATATGTGGACATTTCTTACTCTTACAAAAATATATTTACTATGTATTTTTAATTGTTAAAATTTTGAAAGAATCAGACTTTGGGTCACTTTTTTAACCATTCTTTTTCTTTATTAGTTTGCCTGGATATTTCACCTGGTGCCCATCAGTCAAACTCGCTGCTGTATCAAATCCATTTCTATGAATTGTAATCTATTTTTTGTCATAAATACGGTGAACAATATAACTTATCATGTAAACCAACACAGTTTGGAAAGTGAAAAAGATTACAGTTAAGAATTATACAAAAAAAATAACAACAACAAAAAAAAACAGGGATAACTAACTTTCCTATCAAAATAAGGCATATGGTCATTCTAATCAGATATTATGAATAGTTAAATGATATCTTTAAGTGCATATTTTTCAGCTATGATCAATTATATTTGAGGAAATATAATTATTGGGAATATTGGTGAATTAGACCTTGTTTTCTTTTCTCACAGGAAATACAGTCTAGCAAACAACACATAAAATCTGGGGTATATAGAACATGTCATGACAGGCCTGATCACATATAAGCTCTCTCAATATCACCGAAGAGAAAGTAAGTTCACAAACGTCTTTCTTAGAAAAGACTATAGATGTTTTGCCCATTGTTATATACATTGTTACATTTATATTTGTCTGAAATATGCTTTCTACCTTTTCCTAAAAGTTTCAGTTTCAAAGACTAATGTGTTACCTCTTACTTAAAGATCCCCAAAAGTCTGAGTGAAATTCCTCCTTCAGTGCTTACCTGGCCCATCTAAACTTCAATTGACATTATCACACTCTTTTAAGTCATTATTGCCTGGAGATTTGGAGAAACTAATGTGTGTGGTCAGCGATTTTTATTTTGCCTAGCCAAAAATTAACTGTTATTTCACTAAGACTTGGTGGGTTATTACATTCAGTAGTTACACCTGCGGAGAAGGCAATGGCACCCCACTCCAGTACTCTTGCCAGGAAAATCCCATGGACGGAGGAGCCTGGTAGGCTGCAGTTCATGGGGTCGCGAAGAGTCGGACACGACTGAGCGACTTCACTTTCACTTTTCACTTCATGCACTGGAGAAGGATATGGTAACCCACTCCAGTGTTCTTGCCTGGAGAATCCTAGGGAAGAGGGAGCCTGGTGGGCTGCCGTCTCTGGGGTCGCATAGAGTTGGACACGACTGAAGCGACGCAGCAGCAGCAGCAGTTACACCTGACACACCTGTAAAAATCTAACTTTTGTGAACGTTGTCTTTAATCCTTTCTTCTGTAGAAGGAAACAAGCTTTCTCTAGCATTGTTTCATTTTCACTTTCTATATAAAATCAAACACTAAGTTTTTTTTTGTCTTTTTGTTGGTCTAATATTCACATTGTCTGAATCAGAACTATATTTTGATGAACTATATCTTCTGTGAATGTTAATTAGTTGCTCAGTCATGTCTGACTCTTTATGACCCATGGACTGTAGCCTGCAGTAGGCTTCTCTATCCATGAAATTTTCCAGGTGAGAATACTGGAGTGGGTAGCCATTCCCTTCTCCAGGTGATGTTCTCAACCCAGGAATTGAACCTGGGTCTCCCATATTGCAAGCAGATTCTTTAACATTTGAGCCACCAGGGAAGCCCTATATTTTCGAGACACTAGTCAATACGTTGCTTGGACAATCAGAGAAAATATCTACATAAAAATCACCAAAAAATTCTTCACTCAAAATTTTTCAATGTATCATTTTTAAAATTTTACATTTAAAATATATACAAGGTTGGAAAAAAAACTTAATGGAGCAATGTGAATGTGAATGATAAGAATAAGCATAAGTTGTATAATGAACACTTGATCAATTTTAAGCTCTAACAAATTTGTACAGTGATGTTAATTGCATCATCCTCTAAAAACATGTACACCTGTGGTGGATTCATGTCAATGTATGGCAACACCAAGACAATATTGTAAAGTGAAAAATAAATAAATAAATAATTTCATTAGAAAGAAAAAAAAATAAAAAACAAAACAAATTAAAAAAAAACATGTTGATATGTCTCTGGTCAATAATATTCAGATAACAAAAGATGTATTAGTATGTCTCTGGTTAATAATGTATTAACATGTGATTTAGCATTTCATCCTAGTTTGAAACATATTCTTATTGAATAACTGGAACCACGTAGGATTCTCTTATCTGAATATTTCTAGCATAATACAAACCACTTTTATGTGTTCATTTGTAACTGTTAATAAGGGTATAATTGTCTTCACAACATTTGATTTTAGCTAAGAGGCAGAGAAGATATATATGCATATGTTCAACAGTTTCTCATGTTTACAATTATGTTATTTCTTTAGACACTATGCTCAGCAGGTAAAAAATCTGCCTGCAATGCAGGAGACCCCAGTTCAATTCCTGGGATGGGAAGATATGCTGGAGAAGGGCTAGGCTACCCACTCCATTATTCTTGGCCTTCCCTGGTGGCTCAGACAGTAAAGAATCGGGAGACCTGGGTTCCATCTCTGGGTTGAGAAGATCCCCTGGAGAAGGGAATGGCTACCCACTCCAGTAATCTCACCTGGAAAATTTCATGGATAGAGAAGCCTACTGGCAGGCTACAGTCCATGGGGTCGCAAAGAGTCAAACTTGACTGAGCAGACTTTCAGTAGATGATATGTAATAGCAAACAGCATAACTCCAATAATCTAATCCTTCTGGTAGTAAAGGATTTATGTCAGAAAAGATTCATGAAAGTCACAGTTCTGATCATTATCAATCACTTCTGAAAGCATGGTCCCAAAAGTCAATCTGTCATTTATGAAATAATCATGGATAGTATTTCAGGAAAAGGCTTGAAGTTATCATTAAAAAGTAATCAAGAAAGTGTGATACTGGTAAAAGAATGGATAAATAAATCAATGAAACAGAATAAAGAGTACAGAAATAGATCCACATAAACAGAGTCATCTGATCTTTGACAAAGGAGCAAATGCAAAACAATGGAGTAAATATAGTCTTTTCAACAAATGGTGCTAGAACTGGATATCCACACTGAAAAAAATAAATTTAGGCATACATCTTACATCATTCACAAAAATTAACTCAAAATGTGTCATAGGCCTAAATGCAGAATTATAAAACTCCTAGAAGATAATGTAGTAGAAAAATCTAGATGACCTTGGACATGGTGATGACTTTTTTTAGATACAACACCAAGACACAATCCAAGAAAGAAATAATGGAGAACCTGGAATTCATTAAAATTAAGAACTTCTGCTGTACAAATACATTGTCAAGAAAAAACAAACAAACAAACAAAAAAAAACAAACAAAAGAAAAGCCACAGACTGGGAGAAAATATTTGCAAAAACACATCTGATAAAGGACTGTTATCTAAATACACAAGGATTTTTAAACTCAACAGTAAGAAAGCAAACTACCCAACTGAAAAATGGGCCAAAGATCTTCATGGAACTGTTATCAAAGAAGATATACAAATGACACACAAGAAGATGAAAAGCTGCTCAATATCATATACCATCAAATTAAAACAATGAGATACCACTACACATCTATGAGAATGGCCAAAATCTGGAATAATGACGATGCCAAATACAGATAATGGTGTGGAGCAATAGGCACTCTCATTTATTCCTAGTGTGACTATAAAATCATACAGCTACCTTAGAAGAATTTGGTGGCTTCCTACAAAACTAAACATACTCTACCATACCATCCTGCAATCCCTCTCTTTGGCATTTACCCAAAGAAACCGAAGACTTATATTCATACAAAAAATTTCACATAGCATTTTTTTTCAATTGCCAAAACTTGGAAGCTACCAAAATGCCCTTCAATAGGTGAACATATAAATAAACTTGTATATTCAAATAATGGAATATTATTCTGCACTAACAAGACGACCTGTCAAACCATGAAAAAATATGGAGGAAACAAATTTATATTAGTAAGTGAAGGAAGCCAGTGTGAAAATCTGCTTACTGTATGATTCCAACTATATGGCATTCTGGAAAAGGCAAAACTATGGAAACAATAAAAAGATGAGTGGTTTACAGGACTAAGGAGGGACAGATGGGATAAACGGGCAGAGCACAGAAGATTTTTAGGGCAGTGAAACCACTCTGTGTGATACTATACTTGGTGGCATAGGCAACCACTTCTCAACCTATCAATAGAAGATAAAATGAGAAAGTCTGTAAGAGATGAAAACCAATTATAATTTTGTGTTGCAGCTAGGGTAAAATTAATAGGATGACTGTCAAATACACCATGAACACCTTTGAATGGATGAAATAATAACTAGGTTGAATAAATCTATTACTCTCTATCATTAAAAGCTAAAAGTATCTATGACATACACTAATGTTCAGTTTTCTTTCTCTCAGACTCTATGAGAAATATTTTATGTTTTAATTCCATCAGTTAATCATAAAAGTTTTCATAATACACAGACTTATGGTGCTTTCCCCCAGAGATACCTTTTGACCTCTCTTAATATGTAGACTTTGATTTGGGGGCACTCCTAGAGCCACGCTTCCATTGTAGCTGTCCTTAATTGGTTTACCTATTAGCCTTTCATTTCTCCTGTTTGTTTCCCCATCATTCGACTCTGCCTTCTCTTATTCACCATCAGAATTCTTAACAACTTAAAAAATTAGGTGTTGTATACAGGTACTATTATTAAATGATTCATTAAAAACTGTCTGGAAAAGAGAGAAGCCTAATGTAAACTATGGACTTTAGGAGGCTATGATGTGTCTCTGTAAATTCATTAATTCTAACAAATGTACTACTCTGATGTAGATGTTGATAATGAGGCAAGCTATGATTGTGTAAGGGGAGAGAGTGTAAGGGAAATCTCTGTAACCTTCTCTCAGTTTTGCTGTGGGCCTAAAACTCCTATTTAAAAAAGAAAGTCTAAAAGAAACAAACTGAATCAATACATCTGGCCCAGATAAATTCATGCGGCCAAATCGATCCCAAACTAATATGTAAATTATTGTTATTTTTTTCATGGGGGGTGGCAAGGAGGGAAACTGCAAAACTTAAGTGAAAATGCAAATAACTATGAGAAAGCACTCTGCCAAATTCTAATTATAAGCATAGATGGTAAAATTGTGATTATCCCCTATAGAGCACCAATGGAGTAGTTAAAGTGATTTACTTACAACAGATATTATCCCTCAATATGTGTAGTATTGTTTCTTTATTTGATATCTCATTGTAATTAGCATTTCTATTTCTTTAAACTGGAACCAATGTCTAACCTAATCTTTTCTTGCTTTTTGCATTAATATGCTTAACCTCCATGTGTTTAAGAACTATTAAAAGATTTCACGTCAACCAAAATCAGGTGTATCATGTGAAATGCCCGGGCTGGATGAAATACAAGGAATCAAGATTGCCTGGAGAAATATCAATAACCCCAGATATGCAGATAACACCATCCTTATGGCAGAAAATGAAGAGGAAATAAAGCACCTCTTGATGAAAATGAAAAGTAAGAGTGAAAAAGCTGGCTTAAAAACTCAACATTCAGAAAACTAAGATCATGGCATCTGGCCCCATCACTTCATGGCAAATACATGGGGAAACAATGGAAACTGTGACAGATTTTATTTTGGGGGGCTCCAAAATCACTGCAGATGGAGACTGCAGCCATGAAATTAAGACTCTTGCTCTTTGGAAGAAAACCTATGGCCAACCTAGACAGCATATTAAAAAGCAGAGACATTGCCAACAAAGGTCTGTCTTATCAAAGCTATGGTTTTCCCAGTAGTCATGTATGGATGTGAGAGTTGGATTATAAAGAAAGCTGAGTGCTGAAGAATTGATACTTCTGAACTGTGGTGTTGGAGAAGACTCTTGAGAGTCCCTTGGAGATCCAACCAGTCCATCCTAAAGGAAATCAGTCCTGATTATTCATTGGAAGGACTGATGTTGAAGCTGAAGCTTTGTACTTTGACCACATAATGGGACGAACTGACTCAATGGAAAAGACCCTGATGCTAGGAAAGATTGAAGGCAGGAGGAGAAGGGGATGACAGAGGACGAGATGGTGGATGGAATCACCGACTAGATGAACATGATTTGAGCAAGCTCCAGGAGTTGGTGATGCAGAGGGAAACCTGGTTTGCTGCAGTTCATTGGGTTGCAAAGAGTCGGACACAAGTGAGTGACTGAACTGAACTGACTGAAAATCTTGTGAGCATTAGTGATCACCCAAGTGATGCATCCCTACTGTATTTGCCCTGATTGAATTTCAGGAAATACCTGGATAATAATATAAGAATGACAAGAGCTTTCAGTGCCCAGTTCTTCAAAACTTGGCTGTGTCCTTCACATATATTGTACAACAGATCGATCTTTGACAGACTTTAGTGTGTGTCTGTTTCCTTAGAAAATCATTACCATTGCCCTCTATCCCTCTATTTCTTAACCACATCCAAGCAGTACAAATGTCTTTCATAAGTCTTAAATCAGATTTAGAATTCTGACTTATGCCAGAGGAAATGTATAATGTTTATCACATTTTTTTAAGGCTTCTATTCAATCTTATGCTACATTCAATCCACAAATCTAAGCATTCCTTGTTCAAAAGTCCAAATTCTGGGCTTTTAAACATTACTGTTTATTATCTCAGCAAATTGATAAGCTCTCCACTAAAATCCTCAGTGTGTTACAGCAGCAAATTCTTTATGAATGTATAGTATATGCCAGCCCCTGCCTTGGGGTCTAGGCATAGACAGATGAATTGGGCATGGCTTTAACCTCAAGGAGCCTAACAGTAATACCTTTGTTTGTAAAGTTCTTTCACATAAATTATTTTTATTTAGTATTCATAATATTTTTTGAATTTTTACTAATAATTACATTATGGTTTATTGAATTATAGCCTACAGTGAATTTAAAGTGCTGGTTTATAAGATTTCTGATGATATGTAATGCAATTATATGTACTGTATATCTGTTTAAAAATCATACTCTATGTACATATATAATCTAGAGGAGAATATCACAATTTCACCATTCTATCTATCATTCTGTGTCAGCATGAAATGAAGGCAATTGGTGGTGAAATTTTGATAATAGTGGTGAAATTCCATGATCTTAAAGAGGGACTTGCTTCTTCAGGCTTAGCCAAAATAAACAATGGTCTTGAGATGCTGGGGTTTCTATATAAGAAAGACTCCAAAGGCCAGGTGTTACTAAACACCAGGCATATACAGATGCAGGTTGAGTACACTTCATGGATTTTTTTTAAAGTACCATGATTTATAGCAAAACAGTGCTTAAAATCATTAAACTTCCTTTTCTTTTCCTTTGTAAAAATTGCATGGAGCTGCTGAGGTATTGTTCAAAAAACTGTTTCATAAATGTTAGAATCAAACAAGTAAAACTAGTGTCATCACATATATAAGAAAATACGTTACCATAAAAATACCCTTAGGCTTTTTTTGACTCCATAATATGGGCTTCTAAAATTAAAGCATGGTTCAAGGTAATATAAACTCAGCCACCCTCAGAAGGCCTTGCCTTTATTAAGTCCCCTTCTCTTCATGACAAAATTATCTTCTCCTTCCTACCTTCTAGAAAACAGTCTCCTAGGAAGTTTCTTAAAATGCTAGCTTTCCTATCCCCATTGGCTCTAAAAGCCTGCCTAGTGCTGAAATACAGTTAAGGCTTACACTGATATCAGATATCAGATTTTACACCTTCAAAATTCACTTTGTCTATCAATAATTTCAGGCTGACATGTAAGAGATTTCTTTACTGGGAGTGAGAAACAGCAAATATCTAATATGAAATTGCCCCCTAGTGGAGTTGAAAAGCTCTCATGATGATTACCTTTAAGACTGTCGGTCAATTTAGCATAGAAAATTTATTTTGGCTCTCCCACATTGACATGTAGGGTTGTATAGCAAACATAAAAATAAAATTGTTCCTTTCTTAAAAGAAGACCAATCAAACTGTACCTCTCAATCAGGAAAATCTGCCAAGGCATTAACCACCTACTTAACCTCCAGCCCCTCTTGTATTTCTTTATCCCACACAACTATTTTGTAAAACTCATGTTCAGTCTGACATATGGAACACACTATAGAGGAGTAATAGCATCTCTGATTCATTTTAATGAAGAAAAAATTTAGGGAAATAGAAGAAATATAAGTTGACTAGTTCATGGAACATATATAACTATAATAATACTCTGAAGGATTCTTTAAATATGGACTTAAATGATGGTGACAGAACACTCTTCTGAAAATTACTGAACCTATTTTTTATGGAAAACTGTAGAAAATGTACTATGACGATGTAACAAATAACATAAAATATTGACGATGTAACAAATAACACAAAATATTGTATTCAATGTAAAAAAAAAAAAAGAAAATGCAGTATGCCCAAATTTGAGATTCTATCCATCTTTATTAACACACAGTCAATAATACTCTTTTCACAGAATTAACCCAGTATGAGACATTTTTCCCAGAATAAAATGAGTGACATAACTTTTAAGATGACAAATATATAATCTCTTCCCCAAATACCTTAATTAATTATACTTACCAAAGAAAATTCTACCTAATTTAAACAATAAGACTAAGAATGACTAGAAAGGGAATCTATTTTTTTAATGAACTAATTACTAATCTTTTTTTTTTTTTCTTTTTTTTTTTTTATTTTATTTTATTTTTAAACTTTACATAACTGTATTAGATTTGCCAAATATCAAAATGAATCCGCCACAGGTTTACATGTGTTCCCCATCCTGAACCCTAATCTTTTAAAATATTGTTTTCCATATAATAAGCAATTTCATAATATTTCAAAAGGAATAATATATAAATAATTTCCACTCCTTTCAGTCCAGATGAAAACATAACTCATGGAACACTTACTAACAAAGAAGTAAAGACCAATAAGATAGTATAGCATCTCAATTATAGTAAATATTAGACATTTTTGTAAGGGCCTTATAATCAATAATTAATGAAATCGATGGCTCATTCTTATTCTTACCATATACCATTTTGTTTTTCTTCCCTCTTTTACTTTTAATTCTCTTTATTCTGCTTATTTTTCATTCCTTTTTCTCTACTAAATGGCTATTAAAAGCCTTAGGTATATTTTTTCAACCCTTTTTTTCAGACATTGACTCTTTCATATCAAACTGAAATCATAAACAGCAATAACATTGGATTTACATCAGTTTTGTGATCAGTTTGTAAAACTAATGTTTTACAACAGTTTGTGAAACAATTAGTATTATTTCATTATTTTATCTGTGTCCTTCAGTGATAGTACCTATGAAGTATTTACAATTATAATGTTATAGTCGTACCAAGGGGCTTCCCTGATAGCTCAGTTGGTAAAGAATCCACCTGCAACACAGGAGACCCCGGTTTGGTTCCTGGGTTGGGAAGATCCACTGCAGAAGGGATAGACTACCTACTCCAGTATTCTTGGGCTTCCCTTGTGGCTCAGAAGGTAAAGAATCTGCCTGCAATGCGGGAGACCTGAGTTTGATCCCTGAGTTAGAAAGATCCCCTGGAGAAGGGAAAGGCTACCGACTCTGGCCTAGAGAATTCCATGGACTGTATAGTCCTGCTGCTGCTGCTGCTAAGTCGCTTCAGTCGTGTCCGACTCTGTGCGACCCCATAGACGGCAGCCTACCAGGCTCCCCCGTCCCTGGGATTCTCCAGGCAAGAACACTGGAGTGGGTTGCCATTTTTCCTATATAGTCCATGGGGTCCCAAACAGTCAGGCACGACTGAACGACTTTCACTTTCACTTTCAGTCATACTAAAACATTTACAAAATATAAAATTAGAAGAGTAAGGACTAAAATTTTAGGTTTAGAGAAGATAATATGTTTCTGCTAGTTTGGATACCTTGAGTATTGCTGGCATTACTGACCTGATCCATAAAGAGATAGGAGCTAGACACAGAGGAGGTAATAAAGCATACTTATATGTAGCATAATTTAGATAGAAATACATAAAACATAATTTTATGTAAGACATATATTTATTATATAGAGAGAGGATCTTTTCTATGAAGAAAGAATAAAAAAACTAAAATTATTTTTTAATTATGAAGAAGAGGAATGGAGACACATGGGAAAGCCATGTGAAGTGATTTTTCCTTGTATTTTTAGACTCTTCCGTGTACTGAACATGATTTAGTGCAAAAGAAGACACCTAACAAACTAAACAGAACTGAAGGTTTGACTCAATTTTACCTGCTTATAGTAACAAGCACATAGGTATTTGGAATAGGGACTAAAATATACATTCTCTAGCAAGAGTGATTAAATGGGGTGGTGTTAGGCTCAAAACATAGGAAAAAAGTTAAATGTACATTTTCATATAACTGAATCTGATAGTACTAGGAATTTCTTTCCTCATGTCTTATTCCCAATATCTTATTTTTATCCACTTCTCATAGTGTGCTTGAGACAAAGTCTATTTAAAATTTCATTTTATAGACCAGAAATCAGGAGATGAATTTTGTACATAACAACTTCATCGGGTATCAAAGATAGCCCTGCTCTTAGTTGACAAATCCCAGAAATTTAAGTGTCTTAATTACACAGAGAAGGTCTAGCAATATTCAGGACTGTGTGTAGCAATTTGTGTCATTAGTAATGAGACATATTAGACATGAACAGTGGATTTTACAATGTCTAGTTTCAGTACAATAGTATTTATTAACTCATTGGTGTGTTTTACCATAAATGGTCAATTTAAGAAATGGAACTGTGATAATTCTTAGAAATTGAGAAATTGGTCATGAAAAAATGGGCTATACTTGAACCATTCAAGTTGTCTGGACATATTTAGCAAAAAGAAGATACATTATCCAAAGTCTGCCATATTGAAGATTATGAAAAAATAAAAAATAGAATTAACGTGTAAACTATATGAAATACAGAACACAATTTTAAATATGAATAATAATAGACAATAACCTTAGAAATGGGCTTCCCTGGTGGCTCAGATGATAAAGCTTCTGCCCACAGTGCAGGAGACCTGGGTTCAATCCCTAGGTTGGGAAGATGCCCTGAAGAAGGAAATGGCAACCCAGTCCAGTATTCTTGCCTGGAAAATCACATGGACAGAGGACCCTGGTAGGCTACAGTACATGGGGTTGCAGAGTCGGACATGACTGAGCGACTTCACTTTCTTTCTTTCTTTAGAAATGAGAAAATAAGAAATTCTGTAAAACGTCTTAAGTTCAATTTAATGATTATAATTAATTGAATTATAATAATTTGTTTAGAAACAGATTCCTATCAATAAAGAGATGCGCATATCAGAGTAGAGAGAATTCTAAATTGTGAAAGCTTTTTTTGCACCTGGCCACCTCAATAGTTTAGAAAAGCAGTGTACTGCTTACCATGATTAATGCCTTCAAAACCAAATCCTTTATTAAAATTTTTAAAAATCTATAAAGATAAGGGAAAATAGTATATTGTAAAAGTACTTGGCAGACTAAAGTTAGATATCCCTATTTCTCTATTCCTGTATTACTACTTTTTATCAACAGGTTGATTGAATTTTGTTTCTCTATTTATTGATGTTGGTACAAACTTTGCAATGTTTTAGGGCATGGCAACCCACTCCAGGTTTCTTGTGGGGAGAGCCCCATGGACAGAGAAGCCTGGTGGGCTATAGTCTATAGGGTCAAAAGTGTCAAACATGACTGAAGCGATTTAGCACACACGCATGAATGTCAAATGTACCAAAAATAATAATATTGTAACCACAAATAATAGATTAAGGAAATGGAAATACTCTTATGAGGCAAATTAGAGGCCCCTGCTGAGTTTTCAATATGTCAGCAAATTTGGAAAACTCAGCAGTGGCCACAGGACTGGAAAAGGTCAGTTTTCATTCCAATCCCAAAGAAAGGCAATGCCAAAGAATGCTCAAACTACTGCACAATTGCACTCATCTCACACACTAGTAAAATAATGCTCAAAATTCTCCAAGCCAGGCTTCAGCAGTACGTGAACCATGAACTTCCAGATGTTCAAGATGGTTTTAGAAAAGGCAGAGGAACCAGAGATCAAATTGCCAACATCTGCTGGATCATGGAAAAAGCAAGAGAGTTCCAGAAAAACATCTATTTCTGCTTTATTGACTATGCCAAAGCCTTTGACTGTGTGGATCACAGTAAACTGTGGAACGTTCTGAAAGAGATGGGAATACCAGACCACCTGACCTGCCTCTTGAGAAACCTGTATGCAGGTCAGGAAGCAACAGTTAGAACTGGACATGGAACAACAGACTGGTTCCAAATAGGAAAAGGAGTACGTCAAAGCTGTATTGTCACCCTGCTTATTTAACTTCTATGCAGAGTACATCATGAGAAACACTGGACTGGAAGAAACACAAGCTGGAATCAAGATTGCTGGGAGAAATATCAATAACCTCAGATATGCAGATGACACCACCCTTATGGCAGAAAGTGAAGAGGAACTAAAAAGCCTCTTGATGAAAGTGAAAGTGGAGAGTGAAAAAGTTGGCTTAAAACTCAACATTCAGAAAACAAATATTATGGCATCTGGTCCCATCACTTCATGGCAGATAGATGGGGAAACAGTGGAAACAGTGTCAGACTTTATTTTGGGGGTCTCCAAAATCCCTTCAGATGGTGATTGCAGCCATGAAATTAAAAGATGCTTACTCCTGGGAAGGAAAGTTATGACCAACCTAGATAGCATATTCAAAAGCAGAGATGTTACTTTGCCAACAAAGGTCCGTCTAGTCAAGGCTATGGTTTTTCCAGGGTCATGTATGGATGTGAGAGTTGGACTGTGAAGAAAGCTGAGTGCCGATGAATTGATGCTTTTGAACTGTGGTGTTGGAACACTCTTGAGAATCCCTTGGGCTGCAAGGAGATCCAGTCAGTCCATCCTAAAGGAGATCAGTCTTCGGTATTCATTGGAAGGACTGATGCTGAAGCTGAAACTCCAATACTTTGGCCACCTCATGCAAAGAGTTGACTTATTGGAATAGACCTTGATGCTGGGAGGGATTGGGGGCAGGAGGAGAAAGAGATGACAGAGAATGAGATGGCTGGATGGCATCACTGACTCAATGCACGTGAGTCTGGGTGAACTCCGGGAGTTTGTGATGGACAGGGAGGCTTGGCATGCTGTGATTCATGGGGTCACAAAGAGTCGGACATGACTGAGTGACTGAACTGAACTGAACTGAATTAGAGGCCGTGTATTTAGAAAGTCATACTCTGAAGCAAGACCTCCTTAATTTAGCTCAGTCATTTATTAGCTCTGTGACATTGAAAAATACTAATCACTCGGTGTCTCAGTTTCCTTGTCTGTAATGGGGATGTGATCTACATTTCTTTATTTCAGCCCTGTCATGAGAATTCACTAAGTTAGTGATCCAGAGCACCTAAAGTAGTACTTAGCACAGGGTAAATACTCAGAATATGTTATGTCTTACTATGTAACTTTATCATTCATCATTTTCCAATCTCTGATGGTTGTTATAAAATGCCTCTAAAATTACAATAAGCATATGAATTTTAAAGAAAAATTATTGAAAAAAACTACGATAGCATTCTTCTTAAACACAAATTAGAAGATATTGAATTATACAGGCTGATACAGCCAAAAAGCAGTGCATTTCAATTCCAAATTAGCATACCTGAAATTCCTGTTTACTCAAACTGCTTAGAAACTTGGCACTGTCTTGAAGGGTTCTCAGGTCTTACTGAACCTGTTAGATTGTGATTTCATATTAGCAAGAAATCAACTTAATTCTTTTCCTTCCAACTTTATGAATCTTCCAATTGATGTTAGTGAGCCTCATTAGAGCTCTCCACTTCAATATGATCTTTTATAAAAACATTTATAATATAATGCTGAATAAGCAAGAAAGACTATCATTAACATTACACAAAATTCAACATACTTTTGAGAATTCTCTAGAGATTACAGGAAAGAAAGCACAGCTGTGATGAATACACTGAAAGTAGAAATGTCTACATACCATCAAAACATCCAAAGTGAAAGTGAGCATTTTAGTCAGATTTCCAGATGCTTGTTCCACATGGCAGTGAGCTCGGGTATCTCCATATAATATCCTGTGCTCTCCTCATGCCAACGGTTATCAAACTGGATAACAATAATTTGGAGCAAGACTACTATCAGCTACATGAACATGAGATTACATGTTGTAGGGTCAGCATTATTACCAGAATAGGTACTTAAGAAAATAATTCAATGTAATGAATGAATGTCTTCAATTATTTAAATATCTGATCACCTACAATAATTTGATATAAATATAAAACATCTGATCACATCTAAATATGTGACTACGTAAATATAACTTTCAACTCTATTTTTATCTCATTCTACTCAATATTGTTTTTTTAGAGGTCTGATTCATGAAAAGTCAAGCAATAAAACAGCATCACTATGAACAAAGCTAGTGGAGGTGATGGAGTTCCAGTTGAGCTATTTCAAATCCTAAAAGATGATGCTGTGAAAGTGCTGCACTCAATATGCCAGCAAACTGGGAAAACTCAGCAGTGGCCACAGGACTGGAAAAGGTCAGTTTATATTTCAATCTCAAAGAAAGGCAATGCCAAAGAATGCTCAAGCTACCACACAATTGCACTCATCTCACATGCTAGCAAAGTAATGCTCAAAATTCTCCAAGCCAGGTTTCAACAGTATGTGAACTGTGAACTTCCAAATGTTCAAGCTGGATTTAGAAAAGGCAGAGAAACCAGAGATCAAATTGCCAACACCTGCTGGATCATCAAAAAAGCAAGAGAGTTCCAGAAAACCACCTATTTCTGCTTTATTGACTATGCCTTTGACTGTGTGGATCACAACAAACTGTGGAAAATTATTAAAGAAATGGGAATACCAGACCACCTGACCTGCCTCCTGAGAAATCTGTATGCAGGTCAAGAAGCAGCAGTTAGAAATGGACATGGAACAACAGACTGGTTCCAAATAGGAAAAGGAGTACATCAAGGCTGTATATTGCCCCTGCTTATTTAATTTTTATGCTGAGTACATCATGAGAAATGCTGGGCTGGATGAAACACAAGCTGGAATCAAGATTGCCGGGAGAAATATCAATAACCTCAGATATGCAGATGACATCAACATTATGGCAGAAAGCAAAGAAGAAATAAAGAGCCTCTTGATGAAAGTCAAAGTGGAGAGTGTAAAAGTTGGCTTAAAACTCAACAATCAGAAAACTAAGATCATGGGATCCAGTCCCATCACTTCATGGCAAATACATGAGGAAACAAAGGAAACACTGACAGATTTTATTTTGTGGGGCTCCAAAATCACAGCAGATGGTGACTGCAGCCATGAAATTAAGACTCTTGCTCTTTGGAAGAAAAGCTATGACCAAACTAGGTAGCATATTAAAAAGCAGAGACTTTACTTGGCCAAGAAAGGTCTGTCTAATCAAAGCTATGGTTTTTCCAGTAGTTATGTATGCATGTGAGTTTTGGACTATAAAGAAAGCTGACTGCCAAAGAATTGATGCTTTTGAACTGTGGTGTTGGAGAAGACTCTTGTGAGTCCCTTGGACTGCAAGGAGATCAAACCAGTCAATCCTAAATGAAATCAGTCCTGAATATTCATTGGAAGGACTGATGCTGAAGCTGAAATTCCAATACTTTGGCCACCTGGTGCGAGGAATCAACTCATTGGAAAAGACCCTGATTCTGGGAAAGATTAATGGCAGGAGGAGAAGGGGACAACCAAGGATGAGATGGTTGGATGGCATCACTGACACAATGGTCCTGAGTTTGAGTAGGCTCCAGAAGTTGGTGATGGACAGGGATGCCTGGCATGCTGCAGTCCATGGGGTGATGAAGAGTCAGATACAACTGAGCAACCAAACTACTATTAAGAAAGTTCATTAATTACTGATATAGTGTTTATATTAATTTAATAAAATAGAATATTGGCTGAAATAAGCTATAAAAATACATTCTCATCATTTCAATCTGTTTTTGTTTGTGTATATAAGAACATTTGCACAAAATATTTGCATATCATGGAGGCAGAAGGCAAAATAGTTGATTTACATTGCTTTGTTGCTTGATGCCAGAAAATAGTAACTACAAAAATATTTGCACAAAATATATGCTGTTATGTATATGTGCTGTTTGGGTGAAATTTAAACTTTGTCCATGAATTTCAGGAATAATAACTAAATTCTAAACAACTACAACTCTAAAAGGAGAAATTCTCCCAAGAAAACTGATATAAATATGCCTATCATTCTGCAATGTGATATGTTTCTAATTTTTCACACAGTCTTATTAAAAACTGTATGAGTACATAATATAATTTAGAAGGGTTTTCTTTCATATGCTTGTCATCTCCAAAGGAGTTACTATTTGTTCTGGAGATCAGTGAGTGCTAGAGTTAAAATTAAAGCAAATGCATAGATCTCTTTTTCATCTAAGGAATCCCACTAAGCCTCATTGACTGAGGGCCAGTGTATATGTCATGATGTGAGGAACAAAGTAAGAAAATAAAAAGTCTGAAAAAAAAAGCCTTTAAATTAAATCTCCTGTTTTCTAAATTGTATTTTATTTACTAATTTGCTATTCCACATAACTATGTATTGTTTAGCCTTCTATCAAAACTAATTCAGAAAAGTACAAATTTATTAGCATGTGTTTAAGCAGCGGTTCCACCATAAAGTATAAATAAAAAGAATTATCAATTGAGATATTACATAGCACTGTGAAAGTGAAGGTAAAAGTGAAAGTTGCTCAGTCGTGTCCGACTCTTTGCGACCCCATGAATTGCAGCACACCAGGCCTCCCTGTCCATCACCAACTCCTGGAGTTCACCCAGACTCATGTCCGTCGAGTTGATGATGCCATCCAGCCATCTCATCCTCTGTCGTCCCCTTCTCCTCCTGCCCCCAATCCCTCCCAGCATCAGAGTCTTTTCCAATGAGATAGGCTACCCACTCCAGTATTCTTGCCTGGAGAATCCCCATGGACAGAGGAGCCTGGCAGGCTACAGTCCAAGGGGTCACAAAGGAGACAGACTTATAGGGTTCAAAAAAATACATCAAGCAAATCACTTTTGTGTGGATACATTTCCATAACATAATAGAAATTCTTATTTACTTTTTTAAAAGATTTTTTCTTAATTTTATAAAAATGAGCTAAAAAATCATGAATTCGAACACTTTTTTCCTTCCTAACCATATAGAACTAGATTTTTAAAGAGCTATGTTCTAGTCACTTTAAATCCTTCAAATAAGAAAGCATTTTATCAAGAATTTTAAAACATGATATGGCATAATAGTCTATATCTTGCAAAAGACTGCAATAGATGTTACATACAAGTCTCTTCTTATCGATATTTTTTTCAGTGACCAATATTGTGAATAGACACTGACTACTGAAATTTCAGAAATATGCATGCGTGTGTGCTTAAGTGGCTTTAGTCACTTCCAAGTCTTTGTTACCCTATGGACTGTAGCCCACCAGGCTCCACTGCCCTTGGGATTCTACAGGCAAGAATACTAGAGTAGGTTGCTATGCCCTCCTCCAGGAGATCTTCCTGATGCAGGGTCATATGCACATCTCTTACTTCTGCGTTGGCAGGCGAGTTCTTTACCACTAATACACCTGGGAAGCCCAAAGTCACATATACAGGGAGGATATAAAGGCTGAGAACCAATCACTTAAGTAAACTAGCATGAATATTAAAAACTAAAATTATATACTCAACTCTAACTACAATAAATAGCTAAGGAATAAGCATGAAGATAAAAAGTATGGCATCAAAACACAAAGTGGGGAAAAAAAAAAAAACACAAAGTGGGGGACAGGTGAGTGAAAAAAAAAAACTGTGGATCGTTGAGAATGTGTTTGAACTGAAATGACCACCAGTTTAAAACAAGTTGATATAATTATGAAGCAACATATATAAAACTCATGGTAACCACATATCAAAAAATTTCAATAGATACACAGAAACTAAAAACAGAAGACTACTAAACAATATCATCAACCCACAATGGAAGAAACAAAAAGAAGAAATTAATGCAGAAGAACTAGAAGAACTAGAAAAACAAACTGGAAAACAAGTAATGTTAATGGACTAAATGCTCCAGTCAAAAGATAAAACATGAGTCATAATTGGATGAAAATATAAGACTCATCTATATTGCTGCCTGAGGGCCTGAGGGCTTCCCAACTGGCTCAGTGATAAAGAATCTGCTTGCAATGCAGGAGATACAGGTTCAATTCCTAGGTCAGGAAGATCCCTGATAAAAGGAAATGGCAATCCACTCCAGTATTCTTGCCTGGGAAATCCCACAGACAGAGGAGCCTGGTGGGCTACAGTCCATCGGGTCACAAAAGAGTCAGAGATGAACAAGAAAACAAAACAAATATGCTGCCTACAAGAGAGTCACTTCAAATCCGCAGACATACACAGACTGAAAGTGAGAGGATAAGAAAAAAATATTGCACGCAAACATAAATGACAAAGTGGGCAGTAATATTAATATCAGACAAAATAGACATTAGAACAAAGGCTATAACAAAAAAGAAGGCATCATATAATGATAAAGGGATAATAAAAGAACAGGATACACATCTGTCAATGTATATGTAACCAATCCATGAGCACTTAAATATCTATATATAGATACATCTATATATATAGTATTAATAGACAAAGGGATAAATTGGCAATAATGCAATGATAGTAGGGGAGTTTAACATCCCATTTATATCAATGATCAAAGGTCAAAGAGAAAGTAAATAAAATAGAGACTTAACAAAAAGAAAATATCAATGACAGCAAGAGTTGTTTATTTGAAAAAATAAACAAAACTGATAAATCTTCAGCCACGCTCACCAAGAAGAAAAGAGAGAGGACCCAAAAACAAAATTAGAAATGAATAGGTTGAACTTAAAAAAATCTCCAGCAACAGAAGTCCTATAATGAACATCTTCACAGGGGAAACTATCAAACATATAAATAATACCTATTCTTCTCAAACTATTCCAAGAAATTGAAGAGGAGGAAAAAAATCACAAATTCATTCTACAAGGTTACCTTTACCCAGACACCAAAATCAAAGGCATTACAGAAAATGAAAGTTACAGGGTTATACCACTAATGAATATAGTTGAAAAAAATTAATAAAACACTAGTAAACCAAATTCTGGACTTTGCAGATGGAAGAATGATAAAAAAATCTGCCTGCCAACACAGAAGATGTAAGAGACACGGGTTTGATCCCTGGAGTAGGAAATGACAACCTATTACAGTATTCTTGCCTGGAGAATCCCATGGACAGAGAAGCCTGGTGGCTACAGTCCATGGGATTGCAAAGAATTGGACATGACTGAGTGACTGAGCAGAGCAGAGCACATGATCCAAATCCAACAATATATAAAAAGGATCACACAACATAATCAAGTTGGAACTATTCCAGGGATGCAAGGCGAGTTCAACACTAGCAAATCAATTAATGTGATATACCACATTAACAAGAGAAAAGGTATAAATTATACAATCCTCTCAATAGAAGTTGAAAAAACATGTGTCAAAATTCAACAACAGTACATAATAAAAACTTTAATTAAGGTGAATATACATGTAACATATCTTAACAAGATAAAGAATATTTATGACAAATGAACAGCTAATATCATACTCAATGATCAAATGCTAAAAGCCTTTCCTCTAAATTCAGGAACAAGACAAGATACCCAGAAGGGTCACCACTTCTATTTGACACAGTATTGTAAGTCATAGCCACAGATACCAGACAATAAAAAGAAAGAAAAGGCATCCTACTTAGAAAGGAAGCAGTGAAACTGTCATTATTTGCAGCTGACATGATATTATATATAGAAATCCTAACATCTCCACAATATAATACAGCTTTACATATTAAGAACATTAACCATGTTCAAATAGGTTAAATTAAAAATTATCAGTTATAAAGTAATTGTAACTTAGAATAGTGTAAGAGAAGAAAATTCGAAGTTAAATTACACCTAGGTCCCAACTTAAAAATTGGAGAGATCACATTGGCCAACTTGGGAAAGTGTCTACAACTCGTTCTTTTTATTTGTTTGACACATTTATCAAATGAATAAGGTGGACTAGACATTCACTAATTCTGCTATTAGAATCCTGTCTCTCTCATAAAGTCCATGTTTATGTAGGAGTCCAGGACATTGAGAATGGGACAAATGCTGTTCATTTCAAAATTTTGACTTTTATATTGTATCCATGCTTATATACTACTCCTTGACATTCATTTAATACTCAGAATCTAACAATTTGAAAGGAAGGATAGAGTTCATGATTTTCTCTACTTTGGGAAACTAAGATCATGGCATCTGGTCCCATCACTTCATGGGAAATAGATGGGGAAACAGTAGAAACAGTGTCAGACTTTATTTTTTTGGGCTCCAAAATCACTGCAGATGGTGACTGCATGAAATTAAAAGACGCTTACTCCTGGGAAGGAAAGTTATGATCAACCTAGAAAGCATATTCAAAAGCAGAGACATTACTTTGCCAACAAAAGTCTGTCTAGTCAAGGCTATGGTTTTTCCAGTGGTCATGTATGGATGTGAGAGTTGGACGGTGAAGAAAGCTGAGCACCGAAGAATTGATGCTTTTGAACTGTGGTATTGGAGAAGACTCTTGAGAGTCCCTTGGACTGCAAGGAGCTCCAACCAGTCCATCCTAAAGGAGATCAGTCCTGGGTGTTCTTTGGAAGGACTGAAGCTAAAGCTGAAACTCTAGTACTTTGGCTACCTCAAGCGAAGAGGTGACTCATTGGAAAAGACCCTGATGTTTGGGGGGATTGGGGGCAGGAGGAGAAGGGGATGACAGAGGTTGAGATGGCTGGATGGTATCACTGACTCGATGGATGTGAGTTTGAGTGGACTCCGGGAGTTGGTGATGGGCAGGGAAGCGTGGTGTGCTGCAATTCATGGGGTAGCGAAGTCGGACATGACTGAGCAACTGAACTGAACTGAACTGAATTGTTGTTCAGTTGCTAAGTCCTGTTCAATTCTTGTGATCCCATGAACTGCAGCATGTCAGGCTTCCTTGTCTTTCATTATCTTCTGGTGTTGGCTCAAACTCACGCTCACTGAGTCGGTAATGTCATCCAACTATTTAATCCTCTGTCGACCCCTCTCCTGTTGCCCTCAATTTTTCCAGCATCAGAGTCTTTTCCAATGAGTCAGCATCAGGTGGCCAACATATTGGAGCTTAAGCATCAGTCCTTCCAATGAAAATTCAGGGTTGATCTCCTTTAAGATTGACTGGTTTGCTCTCCTTGCTGTCCAAGGGACTTGCAAGAGTCTTCAGCACCAGAGTTCAAAAGCAGTACTTTTTTAGTGCTCAGCCTTCTTTATGGTCCAAATCTCACATCCAAACATGACTACTGGAAAAACCATAGCTTTGACAATGCAGACCTTTGTCAGCAAAGTGCTGTCCCTGGTTTTTAATACACTGTCTAGTTTGGTCATAGCTTTTCTTCCAAGGAGAGTCTTTTAATTTGCGGCTACAGTCACCATTGACAGTGATTTTGAAGCCCAATAAAATTAAATCTGTCACTGTTTCCACTTTTTCCCCATCTATTTGTCATGAAGTGGTGGGACCAGATGCCATGATCTTTGTTTTTTGAATGTTGAGTTTTAAGTCAGCTTTTTCACTCTCCTCTTTCACCTTCATCAAGAGGCTCTTTAGTTCCTCTTCACTTTCTGCCATTAAAGTGATATCATCTGCATATCTGACATTGTTGATATTTCTCTCAACAATCTTGACTCCAGCTTGCAAGTCATCCAACCCAGCATTTAACATGATGTACTCTGCATATACGTTAAATAATCAGGGTGAAAATATACAGCCTTGATGTACTCCTTTCCCAATTTGAACCAGTCCATTATTCCATATCCAGTTATCTTTTTGCCTAATTCAGCATTATTCACACAAAGACCATAGTTTCATTTCTGTATTCCTTTTTTTAAGCTCTATATTCCTCCTAAAATGCCTTCTTCTAATATCAACATGTATTCATCTACAGCATCCTTCAAAAACAGGTTAAGAATGTTGACTTAGAAAGGTTTGTTATCCTATATTATTGTGAATAATTCATAGAAACTGTATATTATTTAAAAATTTAAAAACTATATGCAAACACCATTCTAATTAATCTGCACTAGAGAAAAATCACTACATTTCAATGGGCAGCCAATGATGACAATGTATCCTAATAAGAACACTGAAATGTTGTAGCAATATAAAGGTTTCATTGCACACATGGTATAATTATAGTTCCTTTAGACTTACTCTAGTGTGATCATAATTAGACATTATTGACTAAATTTGCTATTTATAATTTGAGTTAGGCATTCATGCAATCACCAATTTTACTATAGACTTAAGAACACTTGTTTCAGTATAACATCTTTGGAAAATAAAGACAAAATATAAATATAATTTAGCTGTAGGATTTATATTGGAGTTTCATTTTTAAGCTTTTCATTCCATTAAACCAAGTGAAATAAGAGGTTTTTTTTAGCTATTTAAGGGTAAATATGGTCATGATTCCATTCTTCACATTATGAAAATATATGTAAAATTGTTATGCATTTATGGGCATATATAGTGTGACTAAAAAAAAAAAAACAGAAGAAATCCACTAAAAGATCCAAGGTAAAGCCACAGCAGCAGAGACTAAAGGAAGGAGGACTTAAAGGGAAAAACAAGTAGAAATAAAGAAGGCAAAAAGAAAAAGAATAAAAGAATGAAAAGACAAAGGAGGAAAGGAAGAAAGAGTGGTCTATGTTTCATATTCCTTTATTCTAGGTACTTTCATGATAGTTATTCTATTTAATTATGCAAAATTAACATGATTGTCTTATTTCTATCTTTAAGAAACTGAGAAAAATTTAAGAGGCCAATCATGATAATTCTAATTCATTGTAGAGTTGAGATTATTTTTTCTCTCCAATGGAAAGTTTAGTAAGTACTCCCTTTTCCTCAGTGTATCTCTTAATGAGAGTAAGAATCAAAATGCCAAGAAAAAATGTAGACTAAATTATCTAACAATTTCAAGCCAATGCCCTGCCCTGACCTGTAGGTAAAAACTGGACCAATATGTTAATTAAACTCAATCATAACAAGAGAAGTATACAGTTTTAGTACAGACACATGCATTAGAATCAAAGTCTATTTGGTCATAGTACCTTAAATCTTTTTTTCTACCTCTCATTAGGTCTTTTCTGCCCCCCATCTCTGCTAGCTCTAAGGTACTTTTATAATAGTTGCAGGGATAAGGAAGCTGGGCTCAGGATATTCACATTCTTTCCTTAGTCTCTTGTAGATAAGGGAAAAAATTGTATTCCAGAATAGTAAGTGGTGAACAGTCATGATGTAGATATATATTTATCTCTTTACTTAATATTGTCAAAACCTCAGTGATTATCTGAATGATCCCTGAGCATCCAGTGAAGAGAAGATCCCAGGCAATATTTTAAAAAAACCCTTCATCATCATACTGGTTTGTTCTAATCAATCATTCATGCAAAAATGATTTAAGGGGTGCCTATTTTGTGCTTAAGCAGCGTGAGTCATTTAAAGAAAAGTAAGATATGAAATTTGTCTTCAAGTAGATAGAAACCATGTTCTACAGTAATTCAAAAAAGAGACACTCAATCTGAAAGTGAGATGTGTTAAGAAAAAAATGCCAAAGTAGTAGGCCATCATTGCCCATGTTATTCAGACATACACTGAATTCAGTGGCTTCAGTAGCTACAGTAGTTACAGGACTGTGAGTTCTAACAAAGAAGAATCAACACATATTTAACCTTAAACTGTGGGTAGCAGGAAAAGCACTACGCATAAAAAGGAGCATATAACTTGGAAAAATTTGAACAATGAAGGATAGAAAGATAAATTTGAGATGTTATACTGTAGTGGTTTACTTGTGTTGACAGAAATAGGCAACACAGGAGAAAAGGGACCTTGCCTTTTGTTGGTCATCAACTGCAAGCAAAGAAGGTAACAAAGATAAATAGACAATGTGAACAAAATGGCAGGTAATTTTCACAAAAGAATGGAAAAATAGTCATTTTTGTCCTACTATTTGGTGGGAAAAGGAGAGGCATATCTCCACAAATAGCTGCAAACCAAGATAAAATGTGTACCATATATCAAAAAAGGTGAAAATTGCCAAGAAAAAGTAAAAGAGAGCAATATAAGAGCAATGATCTGAATGAACCCTAGCTATATAGATTTATTTTGCTCTCTAAAATAATGGCTTAACCTAGGAAAACATAAAAGTGCAATGAGAGTTCAACAACACAATTCAAGATTATTAAGGCATAGCACATTTCAAAGATAAAACAATCCAAATGCTACCTTGCTTATTTATGTAATTTCTTCCAAAAAGACAGGTCAAAAAGAATGTGTATCTGAAATAAAACACTCAGTTCTTATTAAGAATATAAATGTCTATAATATATTGTAAATTTCCACACTTAAAAATATAATGGTTGGGCATTTTGGCAGAAGGGAAAAGAGTTTTTTTTTCTCTGATTCATATTGTGTGCATGCTAAGTTGCTTTAGTCCTGTCTGACTCTTTGTGACCCTATGGACTGTAGCCCACCAGAGGCTCCTCTGTCCATAGGATTGTCCAGGCAAGAATACTGGTGTGGGTTGCCATGCCCTTCTCCAGGGGAATCCTCCCAACCCAGGGATCAAATCTATGTCTCTTATGTCTCCTGCATTGGCATGAGAGTTCTTTACCATTCATAACAATTAAGAGTAAATAGAATATATCCTTTTTAATGACTGAGCAAGAGAAGCCCTAGATATATGAGCTTACAGTGTGCAAACACAAACACCACACACACACACACACAGAAGGCAGAATAAGTAGTATAAATATCTTCTGATCATCTGAGTTTTAATAGCAAACCCTGTCTTTCTCTTGCTTTAGAACAAAGGTTTGAAAAGAAAGCTTTACTATTTCATTTTAATCAAGATACAACAATATTCTTTATTTTTACTCACTCTAAAATTCAAAAACATTTCTCTGAAATCTTACAAGTAGCGATAGCAGAGATTTTATTTAAAAGATGG
Organism: Bubalus kerabau; assembly: GCF_029407905.1. Taxonomy (NCBI): domain Eukaryota; kingdom Metazoa; phylum Chordata; class Mammalia; order Artiodactyla; family Bovidae; genus Bubalus; species Bubalus kerabau. The sequence goes on from NC_073626.1 coordinate 137,368,172, forward strand.
CCCATAAAAGATAAGAATAGAAATCATAGCTATCTACAGAGATTAACTTAGAAACACATAAACTTTCACAAGAACTAATATTTCCATGTAATTTAGTTTCCAATGACTTTTTACAAAACCCAGGATGCCCTGATTATCCCCCACCACAGGTGTTCTACTCTAAAAACAATGAATCTTAGTACTGAAAAATAATACTTTATCTCAGGTATACTGAAAGTATCACGCACACACCACCAAACCCAGTATGTGAACTCATAGTCAAACAGTCAATTACATGTCAGTCACAACCATGAAATCTTGAATAGAACAGAAACCAGTGGGTCATATACTGGTAGAAAATAGACTTGAAGATTTTTTTGCCATGATAGCAAGTCCAGGTTGGCCTTGGTTTAAAATAAAACTAGTGAAATAGTATTTTTTACATTTATGCAAAAATTGTTTATTGGCTTATACAAAAGACATGGAAATGAGTCTTTTGTGAAATGATTTGTTATTTGATTAATTCTATCTTTTCATCTAATGTTCAGGACTGGATTAGATTTGCTTAGCTCATATAACCGTCTGTCTCTCCCCATTAATTTTTCATCTTACCATACAAATAGTAGCACATTAATCAACAAAACTCTAGTTACTTCGCTGTGAGCCATTTCATGATTCAGTGAGTTAAATCGCAACTTGAAATATTTCCCCAGTTGAGAAAATTTATCAGAGTTACTTAGTCACTATTCACTATCTCTTGTTGTCATCTCTAAAAAAATAAATTTTTGATGTATTTTATTTTCTAAGTATGGGACATAAGCTCCATATTAAACTATACATTTAAATGGATCTTCTTGTTTAAATAATTTTATGACTATCCAATGGAATAATCATTGTTACTGGCATGGAACATTCTTTTAATATTAATCTAATAATAGAAAACTATGCTTTCTTCCATCTTATAAAGAGTTGTATATCAAAAGTCATTTTTCCACTTACGTATTTCAGAATATTAAAAAATAGTTCATTTTTACTCCTTTATTTTCTGAGTTCAACTGGACACAATCCTGTTCTAGCCTGTAAAATTCTAATATGCAGTAGATAGAAACAGTAAGAGAAAATTACATACTTGGCTGCCCTGTATCTTTTTTAAATTATTGCCTGAAAGTCAAAAGTGAGCAGTTTTTTACCAAGATATTAAAACTTGGTACAACAATGCTTGTATTGAACTTGTATGCAAGAAACAGTTTGTTTTTTAAAAAGTCAAAATCAAGGTTAAAACAATTTTCTGTGAAAGAGGGGTAACGGTGCAGATACTATTCTGTGGAGTCATTTTCAAGAATGAAACAGCTACTTCTATGTACTGCCCATCTTTCAATGCTACAATAAATTCCCTAGCAGGTGTTTAGGATATATTGTTATTTCAAGTTTTGTCTTCTGAAGATATTGTTATATAAGCTAAGGATTAAAATTAATTAGCTTAGAAGAAAAACAAAGTGATGGGGTGATGAGGAAAAAGGACAAATTAAATTTAAAGGCATCCCATTTCATTTTTTTTTTCTGAATAAGAGTAATTCATCAATTGAATCAACATAGTATATAAAACAAACAAAAATAATAGTAAATGTGAATTTCTGTGTAAAAGAATGAAGCAAGCATAGTGAACAATTTCATTATACTTACATGGAGATACATCCTTTATAGTCCTCCAATTAAATATTTTGATGATAAAATAGAATGCAAGTCACATAAACTTTATTCAACAGAATAAAGGCATTTTTAAAATATTTTTATAACCTTAGATACATATACTGCATTGCCTACTGCTCATGTATATTACCAAACAATGCAGAGATGCTGTGTGTAGTAGATAACCCTTCATCTTGGCAGTGGGCTGTGGTGAACAGCTGAACGTTAAGCACTGCTGACACACCCCCAATCTGTCTAGAATGCAGCTGCAGCTGGAACTGGCACTGGGTGGTGCTAAATGTTGTTTTACTCAAGATCTTGAGTGCTTTTAAAGTGACAATTAATAATCTGTGAATCACATAAAATTGAAAATTCATGTTTTCTTCTTGATCCTCTATGACCTAGATCATTTCTTATGATAAACAATGTTTAAACACAACACTTAGGTGCTGAACTATTTACATGGATTCACTCAGTTACCAGTGAATTGTTATTAGGCTATTTGAGTACATTCACATGTTTCAGATTGAAAAAAAAAAAAAAAAAACTTAGCCATCAATTTGGTTTACTCAATTCAAGATAAAATCAGTAGTCTTGAATAACAGTTCAGTTCAGTCACTCAGTCATGTTCAACTCATTGTGACCCCATGGACTGCACACTCCAGGCATCCCTGTCCATCACCAACACACAGAGCTTACTCATACTGATGTCCATTGAGTCAGTGATGCCATCCAACCATCTCATCCTCTGGCATCCTCTTCTCCTCCCACTTTCAATCTTTCCCAGCCTCAGGGTATTTTCAAATGAGTCAGTCCTTTGCATCAGGTGGCCAAAGTATTGGAGTTTCAGCTTCAGCATCAGTCTTTCCAGTGAATATTCAGGACTGGTTTCCTTTAGGATGGACTGGTCGGATCACCCTGTAGCCCAAGGGACTCTCTCTTGAGTCTTCTCCAACACCACAGTTCAAAAGCATCAATTCTTCAGCATTCAACTTTCTTTATAGTCTAACTCTTGTCACATCCATACGTGACTACTGGAAAAACCATAGCTTTGACTAGATGGACCTTTGTAGGCAAAGTAATGACTTGAATATAGAACCATTGAAAATGTTCAAATATAGGTTGAGTGACTACCTGACAAAAATATTAATTCACTGTATATGAATTTAATGTTAATATTTAAATTTGGTTTTCAGATTTTTCCCAGTATTCAGATTATTTAAGAGTAATCTTTCATCCTATTGATATGACTATATATATATATATATATATATATGTGTGTGTGTATATGTATTTGTACATGTATACATAAATACATATATATATATATAGGGTATGCATTTTATAAATAGTGGAATTGAAATATCAGTCTTGCATTTCTGCTTTTGAAATGAGTATTGCTTTCAGAAGTTACCTACAAAATGATGTCAAAGGGAAAACATTTTCTTTTAAGAAACTTTTTTAAATGTTATTGGTTAAACTGGGCTGGAAAATTACAGACTGATATCACTGATGAAATAGACACAACAAAAATTCTGAACAAAATACTAGAAAATTGAATCAAACAATATATTAAAAGGATCATAAACCATTATCTAGTCAAATTTATCCCAGGGATGCAAGGGTTTTTCAATATTTGCAAATTAACCAATGAAATACATGACACTAACAGATTAAAGAATAAAAACCATATGATCAGTTCAATAGATGCAGATAAATCTTTTGATTAAGTTCAACATAAATTGCTGGGCTGGATGAAGCACAAGCTGGAATCAAGATTGCTGGGAGAAGTATCAATAACCTCAGATATGCAGATGACACCACCCTCATGGCATAAAGAGAAGAACTAAAGAGCCTCTTGATGAAAATCAAAGAGGAGAGTCAAAAAGCTAGCTTAAAACTTAACATTCAGAAAACTAAGATCATGGCATCTGGTCCCATCACTTCATGGCAAATAGATGGGGAAACAATGGAAATAGCGACACACTTTATTTTTTTTTTGAGCTCCAAAATCACTGCACATGGTGACTGCAGCCATGAAATTAAAAGACACTTGCTCCTTGGAAGAAAAGCTATGACCAACCTAGATAGCATATTTAAAAGCAGAGACATTACTTTGCCAACAAAGGTCTGTCTAGTCAAAGCTATGGTTTTTCTAGTAGTCATGTGTGGATGTGAGATTTGGACTATAAAGAAAGCTGAGCACTGAAGAATTGATGCTTTTGAAGGGTGGTGTTGGAGAAGACTCTTGAGAGTCCCTTGGACTGCAAGGAGATCAAACCAGTCAATCCTAAAGGAAATCAGTCCTGAATATTCATTGGAAGGACTGATGCTAAAGCTAAAACTCCAATACTTTGGCCACCTGATACAAAGAACTGACTCAATGGAAAAGACCCTGAGGCTGGGAAAGATTGAAGGCAGGAGGAGAAGGGGATGACAGAGGGTGAGATGGTTGGATGACATCACTGACTCGATGGACATGAATTTGAGTAACCTCTGGGAGTTGGTGATAGACAGGGAAGCCTAGCATGCTGTGGTGCAAGGAGTCACAAAGAGTCATACACAACTGAGCCACTGAACTGAACTGAATATCAATTATGATAGAAGCTCTCCAGAAAGTGAGCATAGAGGGAACATACTTCAACATAATAAGGCCATATAATGACAGTCCCATAGCTAATATCATACTCAACTGTGAAAAGCTAAAAGCATTTCCTTTAAAATCAGGAATAAGACAAGAATGGCCACCTTCGCCACTATTAATCAACATAGCTTTAAAAGTCCTATCCACAGCAATCAGAGAAGAAAAAGAAATAAAAAGAATTCAAATTGGAAAAGGAGTAAAACTCCCTGTTTGTAGATGACCTGATACTACAGATATAAAATCCTAAAGATACCATGAGAAAACTACTAGAGCTCATCAATGAGTTTGGTAAAATTGCAGGATAAAAAGTTAATATACAGAAAGATGTTGCATTCATGCATACTAGCAATAAAATATCAGAAACAGAAATTAAGGAAACAATTCTATTTACCATCACATCAAAAAAATATATAAAATACCTGAAATAAAACCACATAAAGAGGCAAAAGACCTGTACTCATAAAACTATAATATGTTGATGAAAGAAACTGAAGATGACACAAACAGATCTAAAGATATATCGTGTTCTTGGATTAGAAGAATCAATATTGTAAAAATGACCATACTACCCAAGGCAATCTATAGATTCACAGCAATACCTACAAAGTTACTAATGGCATTTTTCACAGAACTAAAACAGACAGTTTTACAATTTGTATGGAAACACAAAAGACTCTGAATAGATCAAACGATCTCCAGAAAGAAGAATGGAGCTGGAGGAATCAGACTCCCTGACTTCAAACTATACTATAAACTACAATAATCAAAACAATATTGTACTGGCACAAAAACAGACACATAGATCAATGGAACAGGATATAAAGCCCAGAAATAAACCCATGGACTTAAGGCCAATTAATCTACGACAAAGGAGACAAAAATATATAATGGAAAAACAGTTTCTTCAATGAGTGGTGCTGGAAAAACTGAACAGCTACATGTAAAAGAATGAAATTAAAACATTATCTAACACCATATACAAAAATAAACTCAAAATGGATTAAAGACCTAAATTTAAGACCAGATACTATAAAACTCGTAAAGGAAAATATAGGCAGAACACTCTTTGACATAAATTGCAGCAATATTATTTGGATCCATCGCCTATGGAAGGAAAGCAAAAATAAACAATGAGACCTAATTAAACTTAAAGCTTTGGCACAACAAAAGAAATCATAAACAAAATGAAAAGGCAACCTACAAAATAGAAGAAAATATTTGTAAGTGATGTTACCAATGAGGGGTTAATTTCCAAAATATACAAACAGTTCATACAGCTCAATATCAATAAACAAAAACCCAAATTAAAAAAGAAATTTTTTTGCAGAAGACCTAAATAGACATTTCTCCAAAGACATACAGATGGCTAATAGGTACATAAAAAGATGCTCAAGATGGTTAAGTATTAGAAAAATTCAAATTAAACTATTAACAAGGTATCACCTCACATCTGTCAGAATGGCTATCATCAAGGTCTACAAATAATAAATGATGGAGAGGGTGGAGCAAAGATAATCCTCTTGTGCTGTTAATGGGAATGTAAACTGGTGCAGTCACTATGGAGAACAAGATGGAGGTCCCTTAAAAAAGACAAAAACTGAGTCACCATACAATCCAGCAGTCCTACTTCTGGACATATACCCAGAAAAGATGAAAACTCTAATTTGGAAAGACACATGAACCCCAATGTTCATTGCCGTTTCCTCCTCCAGGGGAACTTCCTGACCCAGGGATTGAACCTGTGTCTCCTGTGGGAGATAGAAGATCCTGGCAATCTACAGTCCACAGGGTTGCAAAGAGTCAGGCATGATTGAAGTGATTTAGCACAATTTTGTAGCTTGTATGAGGCACTTCCTGGGATTATAGTGAATTTACCTTATAGATAGAGAAGCTTTTTATCTGGGCACTTCAGAAATTCACTAAGTTATGCCAAAGTCACTGGATAATGTAATTTTTTCCTGTAGGAGTAAATGGGTCGAATAAGTTGTTTATTATAGTAGAAAATATGCCATCAGTTAGACAGAGACCATGTGTCAGTAGTTTCCCTTCCACAGAATAATTATGAAAAACTAAATGGAAGGAGTGCATGGATGAACAGAAAATAAAAGGAAAGAATAATTTGACTTACTTCGTGATTTCTATTCTCTTTGATCAACTGAGGGCCATAGTTTGGTGTTTGAAGTTCAAATGAGTCTTTTCAAAGATACACCAGAAATGATAGTTAGTAAAAAAATTTGAACACATTTTGAAAAGCTAAAATTAGTATGACACATGACAATTAAGTACAAAGTATAACAAAATAAATTTAGAATATTATTATTTATTTTTAGATTTGCTTTTAATCAAACTACTTATTAACTAATAACTATAATATATTACTTTAGGTTTTCCTTCCTTCATTAAGGAGATTTTCCAATGTCAGGAATAATATTTTGCAGCTTATGATCTTTTTTTTTTTAGCTTATGATCTTTTAATGATATATCTTAAAAATTGAAAGTGCATCAATATCTAAAGAGGATAGTTATAGTCACAAAGGTATGAGAATTAAAAATTAAATTTCTAATTAACATCAAAGGTGAATTTAGAAAGAAGATTCAGTAAAACTTTGATTAACAGAAACCCAGAGCCATGGCTTCAATTAATAAAGATTTTCCTTAACTTTGAAATGAGAACCATATTATAAGAAAATGATCTTATACTAAAAATTTGGTTAAAAAATACTTTAAAGTTTGGAGCAACTATATTGCTGTTCAGTCTTCTACATCGTATATTGTCTAAGTGATATAGAGAGAAGTTTGTGGAAGAGTAAGTGATATAGAGATCTTAATCCCATACACTGTAAGGTCCTTAGTCCTCACTGAGGATCAACTTGTTAGAATGTCTAAAATCCAATGTTTAATACTCAATTTATGGTCAGACACCGATGTCTACTTCACCTTTGTTAATGCTAATTAATCAAACTAAGAGAAGACCACTATTTGTGCATAAGTGTTCTTACAGTAACAGGCACAATATGCCTATGATTATTGGAATGCGAAATTAATGCAAAATTATCTAGACATTTTCATCAATTACACATTCAAGTGTTAAAATAATATTTTAAGTCTTAATGATCTTTTCACATAGAGATAAGTCATTCTCCTTTGTTAAAGCTACTTCTATAGGAGATCTGATTTCTACTTAGGGGATAGAGAGGCTATGAGATAGTTGATATAATCACTTTGATCAAAAAGTCAGGAAAATGATGCTGCATGGAAACCATGCATATCTTAAATTTATGGAACCAAAATACTCATGAGTACTTCAAGAATCAGGCATATGCTAAGAGATCAAGACAGTTAGAAGTTTATAAGGAGCCATCTAAGGTGCCATGAAACAACCAGCAGTGTGTCTTTATAGAGTGGATGACTGCTGTTTCTATATGAAGGATATCTCTTTCACCAGTTTCCTGAACTTTTCACTCTTCCCAAGTGTTCTTCCAGCATCCCCCTCATGATATTTCTGCCAAATGAGATATATTCCTCTCCCTCTACCAACATTTTATATGGCTCTTCAGAGTACATATCTTTTCAGAGATAAGCCGTTCATGAAATATACTTTTCCTCTTATTTCCCACTCTCACCCATTTCTACATCTTGAAGTAGGTAACAAGGTTAAAGAGTCAAGTTTTATTTTGTTTTTCACTTTTTCCTCTGAAAATTCTGCAAATGGAGATTTGTCTTATTTGTGCTTTAGTATAACGTATCTATGATACCAGTTCCTTAGTAAATAAAGGAGGTGAAAATAGTTTTCTACTAGTATCCTGTTATATCAATTCATGGCATGATAAGTGGTATTTATTTATTCAACATAATTATTAAACACTACTTATATGCTAGTTTCTGAGAATAGAATCGTGACAAAATAAAGGTGGTATCTAATTTCATGTAACTTACAGCATAGTTCAGAGATAGTACTTATGTGGCACTCATGAGGCCAAACTCCACTCACAAAAGCTTAGAGCAGTGCTAACTGACATGTCTCAGCACAGTTTCTAAATCATCACTGCTGCTGCTGCTGCTGCTAAGTCGCTTCAGTCATGTCCAACTCTGTGCGACCCCATAGATGGCAGCCCATCAGGCTCCCCAGTCCCTGGGATTCTCCAGGCAAGAACACCGGAGTGGGTTGCCATTTCCTTCTCCAATGCATGTAAAGTTTAAAAATAAAATAAAATTAAAAAAAAAAAAAAAAAAGAAAGTGAAAAGTGAAAGGGAAGTTGCTCAGTCGTGTCCGACTCTTAGCGACCCCATGGACTGAAGCCCACCAGGCTCCTCCATCCATGGGTACCAATCCATTAAAATCGCCATCAGATAGGACATGTTTTTTCACTGTCATTTTTTTCATATGCTAAGGCACTTCGTCATGTCTGACTCTGAAACCCTATGGACTATAGCTCACCAGATTCCTCTGTCCATGGGATTCTCTAGGCAAGAATACTGGAGTAGGTTGCTATGTCCTTCTCCAGGGGATCTTTCTGACCCAGGGATGGAGCCCACGTCTCTTATGTCTCCCACATTGGCAGGCAGGTTCTTTACCACTAATGCCACCTGGAAAGCCCCATAATTTTTTAATAGCCAACTGTAAACTGAAAGAAGGAAGCAAGCTACCATTATATGCCACAGAATCCATAGCACCATTTGATCAATAAATATTTCTTTGTCTAATAAGTATTTCTTGAATTAAATACATGTTATTAATCATTTTTTACTTTAAAATAATATTAAATATGGATTAAATATGGACAGGGAGCCTGGCGTGCTACAGTCCATGGGGTCACAAAGAGTTGGACATGACTGAGTGACTGAACTGAAGTGAATATTAAATATATATTAGGCATCTATTGAATTACAGAAGAAGATGAGCTTATAGAGCTTCCTAAGTAAATTTGGAAAGGCTGACGGAGGAATTTCTGCTATAAATTCATTGGAATTATAAATGCATTTATTAACTCATTTTATTGAATGCCTGCTCTGATCCTAGAATTGTTTTAGACTTTTTGAAATCATCAATGAACAATATAGACAGAACCTTCCCTTTATGGGGCTTACCTTATGACGGGAGGGATAAACACACAGTAAACATAATAAATAAGTAAAATACATAGGACATAATAACCTGGTTTTAAAAGAGAGAGAAAAGAAGTATTGTGGAATAGAGTAAGAAGCAAGGGCAACATGCGAGATTAAATAGGTAGGTCACTGTAAGTATTATCAAAGATTAAACTTAAGGCAGTACTTGAAGAAAGTAAGGAAGGTTTCCAAGTGGTAAAAGGAAGAAGTAGTGGAAGAAGACTATTCAAAGCAACTGGGCAGCCTTTGGCTCTGCTCTTACACTTACACTGTTCTGAAAGGCATCACTGCTGTTACTAAAACCAGAGATCACTCCTGCTTCCCAATCACTTCTATCAGCAACTTTTGACATGGGTGATATGTCCCCACTTTTTGCATGACCATCATTTTTAGCTTATAAGGAACTATCTTTGTGGATTTTTTCCCACTTTCCTGGCTGTCTTCTTTTCTGGTTTGCCCTAAAATTCCCGACTTCTAAGTACCAGAGGGCTTTCAATGTTTAATTCTTGTATTTTATTAATATTACAGATTCAGTTCTCTGAATAAAAGATACTGACATAAAGTCTGGCATATGAAATATTTATTAGAGATCAACATTTGTGGAAAGAAGAGAAAAATAAGATTGCACAGTAGGAAAAGTGGAGTTGCAGGGCAGAGTTATGGCAGCCTCAGGGGAATCCAATGGAAGCAGAGTCAGAGTTGCTCTGAATTGAGCTGAAATGGTACAGACCATCAGTCACTGGGTGAAGAAGGCCCAAACAGGTCAGCTGAGGCAAACTCTGAAATAGCTTTCAGATAGAGGCTGTGTACTGAGAGCACTCTTGAACTCTTAAGGGGGAATCTGGGCAATTCATCTCTATGTCTAACATAGACTTCTTCTCTACCGACATGCAATCCCTTTTTTGGCTTGTATATTCTTATGACTATAAACAAAATACATAAAGTGTTTCATATTCATGGCCAATGCCAAAATGATACAAACATCAAATAAAGTATACTCAAAACTAGAGGAGGGAGATCAAGACGGCAAAGTAGGAGGAAGCTGAGCTCACCTCACCCATGAACACAGGAAAAATACATCTACATGTGGAGTAACTCCCACTGAAAACAATCTGGTGACTGGCAGAAGGCTCTTCTATAGCCATGGCTATAAAGAAAGACCTATACAGAGTCAGGTAGGAAGAGAAAAGCAATTGGTTTGGGCCCCATCTCCCTGGCAGGGGACACAGAAGAGGAGGGGATATTATGAGCTCAAAAATCCTCCATGAGGAGTGGAGGTCTGAGCCACATTGGACGCCCCAGTCCTGGGTTCTGAAAACAATAGGAAAAGTCTCCTCAGCTGGTTTGAAAAACAGTGAGACTTAACAGAGCCCTCGAGGAAATCTAAACTCTGATTCTAAAGAGCACAAACACACGTATTTACTCCCAGTAACAACAATGAGAAAGCAGATTGAAAATATGCCTGAGCTCCTGCCTATAGCCTGTGACCACTGCAGGGCACACCCTAGCCCTCATAGGGCCTCTCTTGCTCAGGTGCTATTCGCCAGTAGTGTAGAGGCTGCAGTTGCCAAGGAGACTGTGCAAACTTAGAGGGAGTGGAACCAGCTCAGATGTAGCCCGAAGGGATTCTGTTCCAGCACCCTGGACCCCAAAACTTCACTCAATAGGGCAGTGACCACTGAACACAGGAGAAGCCTCAGCTCATATCTAATTCTGGCTCTAGTTCCTTCATCTCCAGCCCTAACTGTCACCAAGGTGGTAGCTGCAGACACCTAAGGGAAAATGACACTGTTTTCCCTTCAGATCTATCTCTCCCACCACTGGGCACAGACAGACTGCCTAGGGAGGTGCTCATATGAGTACACTCTTTCATGACTAGGATAGGTAACTGCTTCACCCAAGTTCATAGACATGGAGAAAGTTAAACGAAATAAGACAGAGCAACATGTTTCAAATGAAAGAAAAAGAAAAACAATTAAAAAAAAAAGCTAATGAACAGAGATAAATAATTTACCAGGTAAAGAGTTCAAAGAAATGGTATGAGAATGCTAACTGAACTTGAGGGAAAAAATGGGTGGCCATAGTGAGAATTTTAACAAGGAACTGTAATATATAAAAAAGAACCAGTAAGAACTAAATGATACAATAACACATTTTTAAAAGATACAACTGAATAATACACAATAACAGACATTTTTAAAAGATACACTAAATGGAATCAATAGCAGACTAGGTGATACAGAAGAAAGTTGAGTGATCTATAAAATAGAATAATAAAAAGTATCAATCAGAACAGCAAAAAGAAAACACATTTTTAAAAATGAGGATAGTTTAGTGAAACACTGGAACATCAAGGATTCTAACATTATAGGGGTTCCAGGAGAAGAGAGAGAAAGTGGTAGAAAATGTATTTAATGATCATGGCTGAAAGTTTCTTAAAGCTAAAGAATGAAACATATTTGTAGGTACAGGAAGCATAGAAGTACCAAACATGATGAATCCAAATGAATCCATACCAGGACATGTTATAATTAAAATGGAAAAGTTAAAGAGACAATCCTAAAAACAGCAAGGGAAAAACACAGAGTCACATACAGACAGCACCACGAATTTTCTGCAGAAATGTTGCAGGCCAGAAGGGAGTGGCATGACATATATAAAGTGTTGAAAGGGAAAAACATACAAGCTAGGATACATTACCCAGAAAGGTTATTATTCAGAAGGAGAGAAAATGACTTCTCACACAGGCAAAAATTAAAAGAATTTATCAGTACTAAACCAAAGAAGTTGTAACACACATATACAATGAAATATTAGCCATAGAAAGGAAAAATTTGAATCAGTCTTGGAAAAATAGATGCTTCAAGAACCTCTTATATAGAGTGAAGTAAGAAAGAGAAAAACAAACATAAGTTAGAACCAGACATGGAACAATGGATTGGTTCAAAACTGGGAAAGGAGTATGTCAAGGCTGAATATTGTCACCTGCTTATTTAACTTATATGCAGAGTAAATTGTGTGAAATGCCAGGCTGGATGAATCACAGCTGGAATAAGGATTGCCGGGAGACATATTAACAACTTCAGATAAGCAGATGACACCACCCTGATGGCAGAAAGTGAAGAGGAATGAAAAAGCTTTTTTTTTTTTTTTAGAGACAGAATTTTTATTATTTTTTTTTAATTTTATTTTATTTAACTTTAGAATATTGTATTGGTTTTGCCATATATCAAAATGAATCTGCCACAGGTATACATGTGTTCCCCATCCTGAACTCTCCTCCCTCTTTTGATGAAGGTGAAAGAGAGTAAAAAGGTGGATTAAAACTCAATATTCCAAAAATGAAGATCATGGCATCCAGTCCCATCACTGCATAGCAAATAGATATGGAAACAGTGACAGACTTTATTTTCTGGGGCTCAAAAAATAGTGTGGACCAGCCATGAAATTATAAGACCCTTGCTCCTTGACAGAAAACCTGACAAACCTGGACAGTGTATTAAAAAGCAAAGACATCACTTTGTTGACAAAGGTCCTTCTAATCAAAGCTATGGTTTTTCCAGTAGTCATGTACAGATGTGAGAGTTGGATCATAAAGAAGGCTGAACACTGAAGAACTGATGCTTTCAAATTGGGGTGCTGGAGAAGACTCGTGAGAGTCCCTTGGACAGCAAGGTTATTAAACCAGTAGATCCTAAAAGAAACCAACCCTGAATATTCACTGGAAGGACTGATGCTGAAGCTCCAATACTTTAGTCACCTGATGTGAAGAGCCAACTCATTGGAAAAGACCCTGATGCTGGGAAAGATTGAGGGCAAGAGGATAAATGGACAACAGAATGAGAGAGTTGGGTGTCATCACCGAATCAATGGACATGAATTTGAGAATACTCTAGGAGATACTGGAGGACAGAGGAACCTGTCTTGCTAGATCCCATTAAGTCACAAAGAGTTGGACATGACTTAGTAACTGAACAACAGCAACCATGCACATATATGGAATCTAGAAAAATGGTACTGATGAACCTGTTTGCAGGGTAGGAATAGACACACAGACATAGAAAACAGACTTGTAGGCACAGAGGGTAAGGAGAGGGTGGAATGAATTGAGAGAGTAGCATTAAAACATATGCATTACCATATATAAAATAGATAGGTAGTGAGAAGTTGCTGTATAACACAGGGAGCTCAACCCAGTGCTCTGTAACAATCTAGAGGCATGGGATGGAGTGGAGGTGGGAGGAAATTTCAAGAGGGAGGGGACATATGTACAGTGTTTATGGCACACCAACACAACATTGTAATTAAAAATAAAAATAATTAAAATGTTCTAAATCAAACTCCAAGAAGTGGTAAAGGATATTTCCTAAGTGAAAAAGAAAAGGCTATAAGGAGAAATAATAATTTATAGGAAAGAAAAAAATCACACTAGTCATGACAAAAATATAGTCAAGACTGTGGAGCATCAATCACTCAAGCTAAAATTAAGATTAAAACACAAAAATTGTAAAATCAACTATAACTACAAAAAATAGTTAAGGGACATGCAAGAAGATGTAAAATATGATCTCAAAAATGCAAATGATGGGAAAAAAGGAGTTAAAAAGGGTATATACTTTAGCCATCTCACACATTAAGAAAAAAATAGAGGACACAAGTAAAGTAAGAAATGAAAGAAAAGTCATTACAAACAGCCAGGCTCCCTCTCTCCCTCCCTCTTTGACTCTGGCTCTATCTGTAGACAGACACTATGTGAAGATATCTGAATATTAACATTGTTGTCATTATTGATTTCACTATGCTTGCATTACTTTATAGAATAGGTCTCTTTCAGCAGAATAAAATGAATCATTTATCCACTTACTGTCATGTTAAGCACACTTGTGAAAAAAGGCAAAAGACAATGGGCATCCCATAGTGTGATGTACATTTGAATGCATTAAAATACTTTTGTCTGCTTGAAGTTGTATTATTGATTTAAAATTTTATATTCTTTTGCAGCAGTTTTATCATTTTGTATCATTTTCCAACACTGTATTACCTCCCAGGCATTAGCTAGCCACTACGAATGCATCATCTCATGCCTGGAGATATTTCCCCAAAATGTGTTTCCTTACAATGATTTGATCCTTCTTGTTACATCCAGGCATGCACAATCAATGTCCCATAAAGGTGAGTTTCAATATCAGGGTCTCATCATTTGCATAACCTCCAAACAAAAGAAGTACTTTTTTAGTATAGATTTCATATTATGCACAAAAAAGAAGCAAATTTTTGTTTCATTTTTTTTGTTTTGCTTTAGTATAATTACATTAAATGGTATCAGTGGTTGATGCTTCATGATTGGGTATTTGTGAATATTATCATATATGATAAAGTTTTTCATAAGCTCTTGAAAAGAACAGGTCAATTTAAAATGACTATTTTAATATAAATACTAAAATGGAATCAATTTTCAAATGTCTGCTTTAATTTGTTATATTAAGCTGTGTGGGTATCTTGCCCCACCCTCCTTGGACCAGTGCACTAGCTGGGCATGTTTTTCCTACAGCAATGGTAAAAGCACAAGAAGGCACATCTCCTGAAATGCATATTTTAAGCATGAACCAATAAAGTCTTACACTCTCCTATTCATACTACTAAGGCTAAGTAATGAAGAATTACACTCTTCCAAGGGGAGAATGGATTGAATATCCTTAACATAATCTAATCAGGAGGAAGGGCAATTATATGGTTTAGTTGAGCCAGGATTGTAGCTTGGTGAAAAAGGGAAACATGAAGAGAATTGAGATAATGGATATTTGTGCTGTTCTGTGCTTAGTCGCTCAGTTGTGTCCAACTCTTTGCAGCCCCATGGACTGTGGCCCTCCAGGCTTCTCTGTCCATGGGGATTCTCCTGGAAAGAATACTGGAGTGGGTTGCCATGCCCTCCTCCATGGGATCCTTCCAACCCAGAGATCAAACCCAGGTCTCCCACATTGCAGGTAGATTCTTTACCATCTGAGCCACCAGGGAAGCCCAAGAATATTGGACTAGGTACTCTATCCCTTCTCCAGGGGACCTTCCCAACCCAAGAATCCAACCGGGGTCTCCTGCATTGCAGGTAGATTCTTTACCAGCTGAGCTACCAGAGAAACCAAAAGGATATTTAGAAGGTAATATAAATAGGACATAGGGATGGACTATGATGAGGTGGGGGAAAGTTTGTTGAAGAGCTGCCAAGCATTATTTCTGGAAGTATGAATTCAATCACTTGGTGCTTAGTGTGGCTATTCTTAGAGATGGTAGACATTGAAAGAGATGAGGGTGGTTTCCTGGGTGGGGCTGGGGAGTTATAAATAACTGTCATCATTTTTACTGTTGCTATTGTCATCATTATTATTATTAATGGTTTGGTAAATTGAAGAGCGCATAGCCTTCAGCACTTATTCCTATGCTTGGGTATAAGTCTACTTAAGGGCACTAAAATTACTCAGTTATATCCAAGGTTACCAGCACCTTTTCTTCTACAGAACAGCTCCTATATCATCCATCCAGACTTCCCTCCCATCAATTGCAGCCATAAGGCAGATATTACGGCATCTGCCATACCAACCCTGGGTTGTGAGATGCTCTACCCTCTACAGGCCTCAGCACCCTGGACCCCTACTTCTCCAGGAGACAGGATTAAAAAAAATTATATAAATTTCCATTTGATATTTTCTCAATGTGCCAAAATGCTTTCCATTTTGATAAAAATCTGAAACATTAGTTTTGATTCCATCTTGGTAATTTTTTTTAAAATGTAGAATACTATTATTCTGACAATCACGACAATAAGTTCTACCTAGAAATCAAAATAAGGTTTGAAAATTGGATTAATAAAATAAAGCTTACTTCAACTTAAAATGTTTTTACTACTGAAGTGGTGGTTAAATTACATTTTGACCTATTAATGAGCAGTGCCACTTAGTACCAGCATAAACACATCTAGATGAAACACACACACATACACAATTATTTAACATTTTCAGCACAGCTGCTTTATGTGAGTATTTATTAATTGTCTGTAAAATCAGCAAAATATGTTCAGTAAGTGCCAGCTTGGCATATATTGTACATAATCACACATTGAGCCACACAGTTGTTTATGTCATTTTATAATCATGCTAATAATTAGCAGACAACTAAATTATTCAACAAACTATAAATGTTATATTTAATTACTTTATCATCTTTGTGTGTTGCCATGGAGATCAAACTGCTACCTCAATCCATAAATTCAGTTCTTTTATAATTTCCATCTTTATCAATATGAATGTGGAATAAACTAACAAAACTGGGAAGCACATGCAAACAAGTTAGGATTTTCTAGACATGTTTTCTATTCACACAGCTTGTACATAATGCTGTGAAAATTTATCAGGTTCTCTCGAACATCTTCAAGGCATTCCTGAGCTCTGAAATTAAAGGGAGAGAAATAAAATAAATCTTTATAAGATACAATTTCCACCTTCTGTCAGGAACTAACTGATTAGAAAACTCTTTATAGGTTAAACCAACCATTACATTTTATAGTTCTGTATATTTCCAAACATAAAGAATAAAGCTTTTTCACTATAAACTATCCTCATACAGTAAACACTAGTATCGTCCACAGCAGCAGTCTATGTAACAATTCATCATATCTAGTTTTGTTTTTCTACAGTATCTTTTTTATAGGTCTGCAAATTTCCCTCAGAATATTCCTGCATCTAAAATCACTTATAACTTAAAACTGTCTTGTAATAAACACTGAATGTGTGCCAATCCTTCACATAAAAGCAACCAGCATCCATTTTACACCATTTTGAGTATAAGAAACTTGGGTCATTAAAGTGAATTACTCTTCTTGTAGGTAATGGGTATGGAAAGAATCCAAAGATACATTCAGGGCCTTGACTTCACTGGAAGATTCTAGTTATATTGAAAACTTCAAAAGCATATTATAATTTAATCAAATCTTAGGATTTTATATATACAATTCTAACATGTCAGTGCTCTTAATGAGTGGCAGACATCACCAAGCCTCTTGACCTTATCTGTCAACTCATAGTGTTAGTTGCTCAGTCATGTTCAACTCTTTGCAACCCTGTGGACTGTAGCCCACCATGTTCCTCTGTCCATGGAATTCTCCAAGCAAGAATACTGGAGTGGATTGCCATTTCCTTCTCCAACCCTGTTCGTAACTGGGGCGATATTCATACTAAAATGCCCCAGTCCATTGTTGGCTTACTTATGAATAGGGCAAACCCAAGAGACTAGAGATATCCAAACTTTGGATTGGGTTAGATACACGTACTTGCTATTCATTAATTCATTCATACATGTTCATTTATTCAATAGCTAATTAAATCATGAATTTTGAAGATACTTGATAAAATAACAAATTTTTAAAGATTTACAAGTACTTTTTCAGATATTTCTCCAATATATAACTGAATGTTCAGAAATTAATAATACAGTGGTACAAAATTCAAAAAACATTGGCAAAAGGTTATAAGTGAATTCAAGAAACCATAGTTGGAGGTGGATGTTATTAATGCCATAATATAATAAATAAACAATTTCAAAAGAGAGAAAATTCAAGTTCCTGGGGAGACAAAATTTTTCTTCATAAAATTCAGAGCTTTATATGATAAAATGTAATCAAATATCAAAACATGAGGCTGGATCATGCAAGGCAACATTAAATCTTGCCTGGGTTATTGATAAAGTCTCTCATCTGATTTTACTGCTGCTAGTTAGTCCCTTTCCAAGACAAACTCTATACAGATGTGGGAGACACTTTTCTAGAGCATAAATTATATATAAGAGCACTTCAATACTTAAACTTTTTCTATTGTTCCAAGTTTTCCTTAGAATTAACACTAAAATCATTGATATGAAATACAAGTCAATTCAAAATTATTCCTTTGCTTAACTTTCTCATTTTCTATCTTGTCATTTTTCCCTTTAAATTCTGTACACATCAGGTATATGGAATTTTTGCTTAGTTTGCAAATATATCATATTTAATTTAGTTTCCAGGTCTTTGTCTACATAACTCTTCTTTCTAAAAACGTACTTTATTCCCTCTTTCCCCAGACAAATTATAGTCAAGTCTCCCTCTTCTGACTATGTGACACATAGGGAAGAAAATGTTCCCTAGTACAAGGCACCTCTACTACATCCTCATTTCATACCTGTGCTTTTGCTTAGTCGCTCGCTCATGTCTGACTCTTTGCAACCCCACGGACTGTAGCCCACCAGGCTCTTCTGTCCATGAGGTTTTCTAGACAAGAATACTGGAGTGGGTTGCCATACCCTCCTCCAGGGCATCTTCCCAACCCCGGGATTGAATCCAGATCTCCCACATTGCAAGTAGATTCTTTACTGTCTGAGGCACCAGGGAAGCCCATCTGTGCTTTACCCATAATAATACATGGAATACCGAATTTTCTTCCTCTTTTTATTTGTTTATTTTCTCTATAAAACTAAAACATCTTTGAAGGCTTGCAATTCTCAGCTCTGGTATAAAATTTATCACTTTTTTAGATAATAAGCAAATATTACTTATTATTCAATAAATATTAAAATAAATAGAAATTTACAACCCTTTTCCTAATAAAGACAGTCAAGTTTAAATTTTAAACTTGAAAGTAAAGGAAATTCTTAATGCAAATATCATCCTCCAGCATTTATGAATCATATGCAGCCTCAATTTTCTGACCCATTAATAATGCTAAAATATGGAGGGAATTATAGTTAGTGAAGATTATAATAAATTTGGTTCCTAACCAATATATAACTAAGTAAGCAATTGTTTATAAAAAAAAAAGACCTAGTATTAAAAATTAAGATTCAAGATATTTATAATATTCTTCCTTACATTATTCATATTTTAGATTAAGTTAGAAAAAGATAAGCAAATTATCAAGGAAATAAGATATAAAAATCACTGTGACATAAACAAAAGAATGTTGGTTGTTTATTTTACCAATAAAAACATGAGTTTAAAAATTGTGAAATACCATTAAAAGCCATCTTTATATACATTATGGTAACACTTACTAAACATGTTATTCACATTTTGTACCAAATAAATTACTTCACATCCTAACTTCTCCCCTGCCAACCTTCTCCTCTATTCAGGTAACATTTTTTTCATTGTTTGCTAACCAACAAACTGCCAAAGTGTCTCTGGAGGCTCCTCTGTAGTGTGTGAGACAGCTACTCTCTCAACCAGCCCTGGAACTTTGATATTGATGTGTCTCTTTAGGGGCTGCAGTGAAGATAAATTACTAGTTGTCATTTTGTAAAAGTGCCTTTTAGCTCTTCAGACTGTAGTAAATGAATAAAATGACTTAAAATAGTAATAAATTGGGGTTTATCATTAATGTCATCCCCCCAGTGACATGTCAATATCAAAGGGCACACTTGCAAAGAAAACCACTAATACGAAACTTCAAGCTGAGATACAGATAATATTCGTGCCTCTTACCTAACATCTGAGGGGGAAAAAAATCAAGCATCATGAAGGGAATAACAAGTGATCAGCAGGAAAATTAAGAACTGAAAGGGAACACATAAGAGATGTGGGAAAAGGCAAATTCTACATTTAAATTCAGAATTAGGCCAGAGAATCCTTTTCTAGTATAGTTGACAATTCAGGTGCTTAGGTCAGAATAAAAGATCTCAATATAAATTCAAATGGTGCAAATTTCTACCTGTTGAAAAGCTAGCTCTCAATAAGCACTGCTGTAATCACTAGTTCAGGTAAGTGTGGAATTCTACCACAGGTCTTTCTAGCTAAAAGTTTGGTAATCTCCTTGGAAAGATGCAACCCTGGGTGAATGAAAGTAGGAAAGTTTAAGAGCAACATGGTGACCTTTGTTGAATCACTAGTGACTAAGATCCATGGCTGTATATCTGATTTTTGAGCAGAGGAGCTGCAAATAGAAATAGAAGAAGCTGCCTTCCCTAAAAATTCTGTCAGAGGCATAAGGAAACACTCCTTTGGGTCTAATGTTAAGCAAATGTAGTTAGAGGGAATTATTCTCATTTTAGGGGGTGCACTGAACAAACCTTTTATGTCAAGAGTACCAGAGTAGAGTAACAATTTGGTATGCACTCGAGAGGTACAGCATCCTCTATAGAGAAACTTAGGGTAGTGAGTTTCTCTTTATAGCATGAGACAACAATCTTGATGCAGATAAGTAGCATTATGTATATCTAGCAATAAAGTGGGTTTAATGTATTGTGAAAGTGCCTGGCACATAGCAAGGCTCAATAAATATCATCATTATATTTTTTCTGCTATCTATATACACTCTCATTAGTCATCATAACTTTCAGCCATATATTTAGAATTGATTTAGAAGGTAAAAGTAACAGGATTTGCCTGGATTGGCTATGGAGATTGGTAAAAACAGAAAAACAAAAAAAAAAGACAAAGATGACTCTAAGATCCCTTGCCTGACCAAGGAAGGATAGAATAACAATTTAATGAAATGACAAAAAAAAAAAAAAAAAATGGAAGTGAGAGCAAAATCTCTGATTAGAATATATTATTCAATCAAGTATTTTAAATTCAAGCTGAATCTGGAGTCCAAAACAGCAGTCAGTGCTCTAAAAACACATCAAGTAGGAGAATGAATGATACCTCTAGAGAAAGGTATGTTGATAAAAAATTTTTAAAGTTCCAAAGTCTGAGTGTTTGGACCCTCAAATGTTTCAAAATCTGAGACATAAGGAAATTAGCAAAAATGGACAATGGTCACATTGGAGGATGTGCCGAACTAGAAGCAGAGTAGAAGGTGTTCCAAATCTGACAAGCGTTGCTTGTGGACCAAGATAATTACTCACAATCAGTCACAGATGTTACCTAGATGAATAATCATTGGTGACACTGATAAACAAGTCACATATCCTGTCCCTTGGTACAAACTAGGAAAAAAAATGTTATTTTTTGCTGGGTGGATAAAAATCCACAAAACGGTCATGGCTCAGTGAGTAAAGCACAAGTTAGAGTTCAACCTCCATATGCTAAATACCCCTGAGTACTGAGAATATGTAAAACTAGAAGATGCTACAGCCATATTGAAGGTTTTAGTGATGTGGTGGGTCTGAGAAAATAATTGTCAGATTGAACACGCAAATGATGAAATAAATTACAAATAAAATTATTAAAGACTTATTCAAAGGAATTTTGCTTTAAGAAGGAGAGAAATAGGGCAGTAGCTAGAGGGAATAGCCCCATTCATGAATTGCAGCCTTGTCATGGTGAAGGGGCTTGTGCAACTAAATGAAGCTATGAGCCATGTCATGCAGGGTCACCCAAGATGGATGGGTCAAAGTGGAGGTTTCTAACAAAATGTGGTCCACCGAAGGACCGAATGGAAAATCACTCCAGTATCATTTCCTTGAGAACTCTATGAACAGTATGAAAAGACAAAAGGATATGACACCAGATGATGAGCCTCCCAGGTTGGAAGGTGTCCAGTATACTACTGGGGAAGACCAGAGGGCAATTACTAGTAGCCCCACAAAGAATGAAGTGGCTGGGACAAAGTGAAACCAACGCTCAGTTGTGGATGTGTCTGGTGGTGAGAGTAAAGTCCGATGTTGTAACAAACATAGGAACTGCATAGGAACCTGGAATGTTAGGTCCATGAATCAAGGTAAATTGGATGTAGTCAAGCAGGAGATGGTAAGAGTGAACACTGACATCATGAATCAGTGAACTAAAATGTACAGGAATGGGCGAATTTAATTCAGATGAAAATTATATCTAATACTATGGGCAAGAATCCCTTAGAACTAAGGAAGCACCCCTCATAGTCAACAAAAGAGTCCAAAATGCAGTACTTGGGTGCAGTCTCAAAAATGACAGAATGATCGGTTTTCAAGGCAAACCTTCAATATCACAGTACTACAAGTCTATTCCCTAACATCTGATGTCAAAGAAGCTGATGTTGATCAGTTCTATAAAGACCCACTAGAACTTCTAGAACTAATGCCAAAAAAAAAAAAAAATCCTTTTCATTGTAGGAGAATGAAATACAAAAGTAAGTCAAGAGATCCTGGGGTAACAGGAAAGTTTGGCCTTGGAGTGCAAAATGAAGTAGGGCAAAGGCTTACAAAGTTTTGTCAAGAAAAACTGAGATCTCTTCAAGGAAACTGGAGGTATCAAGGGATTTCATACAAGGAAGGGCACAATTAAGGATAGAAACAGTAAGGAACTAACAGAAGCAGAAGAGATTAAGAAGAAGTGGCAAGAATATCTGGAAGAAGTATGCAAAAAAGATCTTAATGACCCAGATAACCATGATGGTGTGATCACTCACCTAGAGTAAGACATCCTAGAATGTGAAGCCAAGTGGGTCTTAGGAAGCGTTACTACAAACAAAGCTAGTAAAGGGGACAGAATTTCAGCTGAGCTATTTCAAATCCTAAAAGATGATCCTGTTAAAATGCTGCACTCAATATGCCAGCAAATTTGACAAACTCACCAATTGCCACAGGACTGAAAAAGGTCAGTTTTCATTCCAATCCTAAAGAAGGGCAACACCAAAAAATGCTCAAACTACTGCACAATTGCATTCATTTCACACACTAGCAAAGTAATGCTCAAAAACCTTCAAGTTAGGCTTCAGTAGTACGTGAACAGAGAATTTCCAGATGTATGTGCTATATTTAGAAAAAGGCAGAGGAACCAGAGACCAAATTGCTGACATCTGTTGGATTATAGAAAAAGAAAGGGAATTACAGAAAAACATCTACTTCTGCTTCATTGACTACGCTAAAGCCTTTGACTGTGTGGATCACAACAAACTGGAAAATTCTTCAAGAGATGGGAATACCAGACAACCTTATCTGCCTCCTGAGAAGCATGTATGCAAGTCAGGAAACAACAGGATCACACATTGAACAGACTGGTTCAAAATTAGGAAAGGAGAATGTCAAGGCTGTATACTGTCACCTTGCTTATTCAATTTACATGCAGAGTACATCATGCAAAATGCCAGGGTGGATGGATGAATCACAAGCTGAAATAAAGATTGCCAGAAGAAATATCAAAAACATCAGATATGCAAATGATACAACTCTAACAGCAGAAAGCAAAGAGGAACTAAAGAGCCTCTTGATGAGGGTGAGAAAGGAGAGTGAAAAAGCTTGCTTAAATGCAACATTCAAAAAACTAAGATCATGGTATCCAATCCCATCACTTCATGGAAAATAGAAGGGGAAAATGTGGAAGCAGTGACAGAATTTATTTTCTTAGGCTCCAAAATCACTGCCAATGGTGACAGCAGCCATAAAATTAAAAGACCCTTGCTCCTTCGAAGAAAAGCTATGAACAACCTAGACAGTGTATTAAAAAGCAGAGGCTATGCTTTGCTGACAAAGGTCTGTCTAGTCAAAGTTGTGGTTTTTTCAGTAGTTATGTTTTGGATGTGAGAGCTGGACAATAAAGAAGGCTGAACACTGAAGAACTGATGCTTTGAACCGTGGTGCTGGAGAAGACTCTTGAGAGTCCCTTGGAGAGCAAGGAGATCAAACCAATCTATCCTAAAGGAAATCAACCCTGAATATGAATATTCATTGGAAGAACTGATGCTAAAGCTGAAGCTCCAATACTTGGCCACCTGATGCAAAGAGCTGACTCATTGGAAAAGACCCCAATTATGGGAAAAACTGAAGGCAAAAAGAGAAGGGGGCAGCAGAGGATAAGATGATTAGATAGCATCACCGACTTGATGGACATGAATCTGAGCAAACTGTCTCTAGCAAAAACACTCTCTCTCCTCAGAAAGTGAGGGACAGGGAAGCCTGGTGTGCTACAGTCCATGGAGTTGCAAAGAGTCAGACACGACTTAGCGACTGAACAACAAAAACAAATAGAGGGAATAGTGTATTTTATTTTTCAATTTTTAGCAATAATGTGAGTGTCCTGTCCATGTATCTACACTTCCATTTTTCTTGTACATGCTGATGGCTTTTTATTATGACCACATCATCTGCCCAAGGACTTTTACTCTCTGCTGGAGCGTGCTGAGTCAGGCAGGATGGTGTGGAGAATATTAGCCTAGGGGACATTATTAGCCAATCAGTATGGATGGAAATTACAAAATAAATACCCTTGCATCCTAAATTCTTATTTTATGGCTAATGTTCAAACTCAGGGATCTTCTTAGAGTGTATAAAAAATAATGTCATAATTTGCAGTAGAGCAAATCAATGCAGCCTGTGGCAATTGGAATATAGCTGCTATCCTAGTAAATGATTTTTTCTTCATTCAAACATACATAGAATACCATAAGCTTTTACTTTCACTTGGCAAGAAGAAGAGTGTATCATTCTTCCTTGGGCATGTATCAAATTTTTACTCTATAATCATTTAGTTTGTAAGGATTTGGTACTTCACCATCCAACTGAATATTTTTATGCAATCACCAATAGAATTTGGAGACTGGAAGTTAGCAAGCACTTTGGGTGCCTTTGGAACACTCATGAATGGAAGATGAACCCCAGCATAGCACAGGTACATTCCATCGCAGTGATGTTTCTCTGTATAGAGTAGTATGAGACAGGTTGAAAATTCTTCTCCAAAAAAAGAACGTCCCTAGATGATACAAAGCTGAATAATTCAATCTACATGGCTATGCCTTTTGTTATTAATACAGATATATGTTTGGGGGATATCAAAGTGTACTGTTAATGACCATTAAAATCATTAATAGTATAAATTAAAAATAAATACCCTGACAATTTTAAAGAACATTTTTTTTTAATTTTCTACATAAGTAAAATAGATTCTGTAAAACGAAATTCCCTCAAAACATGTATATATAGCCAGAGAAAAACATATGCTAAAAGGTTAATTTATATGTTCCACTAATAACAAATGAGAGTTGTTGTTTTTATTTCCATAATATAAAGTGTTAAGGATTTAAAATATTAAAAGTAAATTTTTATGTTATTAAACAAAATTTAGATTTTTATTGCTAATGAAAACATCAACGTATTTATGCAGAGAAGCTAAACTCTTCTAGTTTTTAAATCACTGTTATTAGACTGATTTTAGAAGTAGTTTATAAAGAACCAAGAATGTAGCATAAGCAGTATTGATGAATGGAAAACCACTTTCAGATTTGAATATTAAATACAACATTTCTGAGAACTGTAAATCCTTAAGTTTTTTCTTAATACTGAATATAAATATTTTTATTTGTTATATTTAGTGAATTTCCATCTGATTCTTCTGTGTTGCTATGGGAGATTGAATTACTTTTATTTCTTCAAAGAATTAAAAAATATAATCATCCATTGGGTTACACATAAATATATATTAGTAAAATACTCAAAGTAGATTTGTTCTCAGTGTTTAATTTTTGCACAATTTATTGTTCCTGGTCTTTCCTGGTTGCTCACTTCAGTTCAGAACAGTCACTCAGTCATGTCCGATTTTTTGTGACCCCATGGGCTGCAGCAGGCCACCCTTCCCTGTCCATCACCAACTCCCGGAGTTTACCCAAACTCATGTCCATTGAGTTGGTGATGCCATCCAACCATCTCATCCTCTGTTGTCCCCTTCTCCTCCTGCCTTCAATCTTTCCGAGCTTCAGGGTCTTTTCCAATGAGTCAGCTCTTCTCATGAGGTGGCCAAAAAGTAGTGGAGTTTCAGCATCGACATCAATCCTTCCAATGAACACTCAGGACTGATCTCCTTTAGGATGGACTGGTTGGATTTCCTTGCAGTCCAAGAAGGGACTCTCAAGAGTCTTCTCCAACACCACAGTTCAAAAGCATCAATTCTTCAGCATTCAGCTTTTTTATAGTCCAAATCTCACATCCATACATGACTACTGGAAAAACCATAGCCTTGACTAGATGGACCTTTGCTGGCAAAGTAATGTCTCTGCTTTTTAATATGCTGTCTAGATTGGTCACAGCTTTTCTTGCAAAGAGCAAGCATCTTTTAAATTCATGACTGCAATCACCATCTGCAGTGATTTTGGAGCACAAAAAAATAAAGTCAGCCACTGTTTTCCCATCTATTTGCCATGAAGTGATGGGATGGGATGCCATGATCTTAGTTTTCTGAATGTTGAGATTTAAGCCAACTTTTTCACTCTCCTCTTTCACTTTCATCAAGAGGCTTTTTAGTTCTTCACTTTCTGCCATAAGGGTGGTGTCATGTGCATATCTGAGGTTATTGATATTTCTCCCGGCAATCTGGATTCCAGCTTGTGCTTCTTCCAGCCCAGCATTTCTCATGATGAAATTTGCATATAAGTTAAATGAGCAGGGTGATAATGTACAGCCTTGACGTACTCCTTTTCCTATTTGGAACCAGTCTGTTGTTCCACGTCCAGTTCTAACTGGCTTCTTGACCTGCATACAGATTTCTCAAGAGGCAGATCAGGTGGTCAGATACTCCCATCTCTTTCAGAATTTTCCACAATTTGTTGTGATCCACACAGTCAAAAGCTTTGGCATAGTCAATAAAGCAGAAATGGATGTTTTTCTGGAACTTTCTTGCAAAATTTTTCAATGATCCAGTGCATGTTGCCAATTTGATCTCTGGTTCCTCTGCCTTTTCTAAAACCAGCTTGAACATCTGGAAGTTCACGGTTCAGGTATTGCTGAAGCCTGGCTTGGAGACTTTTGAACATTACTTTGCTAGCATGAGATGAGTGCAATTGTGCGGTAGTTTGAGCATTCTTTGACATTGCCTTTCTTTGGGATTGGGATGAAAACTGACCTTTTCCAGTCCTGTGGCCACTGCTGAGTTTTCCAAATTTGTTGACATATTGAATGTAGCACTTTCACAGCATTGTTTTAGGATTTGAAATAGCTCAGCTGGAATTCCATCATCTACACTAGCTTTGTTCGTAGTGATGCTTCCTAATGCCCACTTGACTTCACATTCCAGGATTTCTGGCTTTAGGTGAGTGATCACACCATTGTGATCATCTGGGTAATGAAGATCTTTTTTGGTCAGTTCTTCTGTGTATTCTTGCCACCTCTTCTTAATATCTTCTGCTTCTGTTAGGTCCATACCATTTCTGTCCTTTATTGTGCCCATCTTTGCATGAAATGTTCCCTTGGTATCTCTAATTTTCCTGAAGATATCTCTAGAATTTGCCTCCCAAGGCAGAAGATACCGAAGACATGGGTTCAATCCCTGGGTCAGGAAAATCCCCTGGAGGAGGGCATGGCAACCCACTCCAGTATTCCTGCCTGAGAAATCCCATGGACAGAGGAGCATTGCAGGCTACAGTCCATAGGTCAATAAGAGTTGAACAGGACTTAGTGCCTAAACAACAACAAACTGTACTCTACTTGTCAGAAAGATTATTTAATAAAGTTTTAAATCATAAGTAACATATGTCAATTATATAAATATGTAACAGGTATTATAATGGGTTTAAAAAGGATATCTAATAGTATTCATATAAATAAGCATAATGGCCTAGTAAAATATGCATATCTATTACTATATAAATGTAAACTAGTTTTACAATATATGGTGTAAAAATTTGTGAATTAGTACCATACATGCCTGCTAAGTCCTTCAGCCGTATCTGATTCTTTTTGATCTTATGGCCTGTAGCCCATCAGGCTCATCTATCCATGGAATTTTCCAGGCAGGAATACTGCAGTGGGTTGCCACGCCCTCCTCCAGGGGATCTTCCTGATCCAGATATCTAACCCATGTCTCTCGTGTCTCTTGCTTCACCTGCACTGCAGACAGATTCTTTACTGCCAAGCCACTGGGAAGCTGGCTTGAATGTGAGTAGAGAGGAAATCCTGTCTCACTAACTGCTTTTGCTTCAATTAAGTTTCTGCTATCCTCATACTAGCTGAAATCCTAGTCTGGTTGGTTGTGACTAATTAAATTTTGGCTATGAAGAGAACAGTAAAAACACCTGAGGCCTCTTCAAGCACTGCTGCTGCTGCTAAGTCTCTTCAGTCGTGTCCGACTCTGTGCGTCCCCTTAGACGGCAGCCCATCAGGCTCCCCCGTCCCTGGGATTCTCCAGGCAAGAACACTGGAGTGGGTTGCCATTTCCGTCTCCAATGCAGGATAGCATGATTCAAAAATGTGGTGGTCCTTATAGGATCAGCATTAAATAATTCTCCACTGTATGACTATACCACAATTCGTTTTATTCATTCACTAGTTGAAGAAAATCTTGGTTGCTTTCAGTTTGGGGCATGTATGAATAGAGATGTTATAAGCATTCTCATGCGGATTTTTATGTGGACATAAATTTCAAATCAGCTAGGTAACACTTAGAGGAGAGACTGCTAGATCTTTTGGTAAGCTATCAAACTGTCTTCCAAACTGTCTGTAGTATTTTTGCACTCTCAGCAGCAGTGAATGCTCTACATCCTCACCAACAACAAGTTATTGTTAGTTTAGGTGATTTTAGATGTTCTCATAGGAGTGCTGGGACTGCCCTGGTGCTTCAGTCAGTAAAGAATCCATCTACAGTGCAGGAGATCCAGGTTCAGTTCCTGGTTCAGGAAGATCCCCTGGAGAAGGAAATGGAAACCCATTCTAGTAGTCTTGCCTGGGAAATGCCATGGAGAGAGGAGCCTGGTAGGCTACAGTCTATGGGGTCACAAGAATCAGACATGACTTAGCAACTAAACCACCACCACCATCAGAGAAGTACTATGGTAGCTTAGAGTACTATGGTAGCTTACTGTTGTTTTAATTTGCAATGATGAGGTGCTTTTTCATATACTTATTCATCATCCATGTATCTTCTTTAGTGAGATGTCTATTCAGATTTTTTATTCATTTTAAATTGTGAATTATTTGTTTTTTATTGTTTAGTTTTAAGAGTTCTTTATTTTGGACCCAAGTTCTTTATTATTTATGTTTTCAAGTATTTTTTCTCAGTCTGAGCTTGAACTTTCATTTCCTTAATAGTGTTTTTCACAGAGCAGAAGTTCTAAATTTTAATCAAGTCCAGATTTGAGATGACAAATCAGCAACCAGAAGTCACAGGCTGTTTATTTTTAGGTTAATTTTATATTCTGCTAAGATAATGAATAGTTTTAACTTGTGTTAAGTTTATCATTGTTCCCCTTTTGTTTTCTAGTTTTACAATCAGATCATCTGAAAACAGAGTCTTACTACCTTTCCAATTTTATTTTTCTAATTGACTTCTCTTATATGATTATATTGGCTAATAAATTCAAAATAATGTTAAGTAGTAGAGGAGACAGTGGACATCCTTGCTTTGTTCATACACAATTTAACTATTAACAACTCTCAAACTAGGTACAGTTTCCAATTGATAGCATTTATTTCTCTACTGATAAAAATATCAGTTAGACACTATTATTATCCTGCTATTTTCATTATTATTATTCTCTCAGATATAGAGAAAAATACTTATACTGTCTGGAAAACCATATTACTGTTCTGTGTAAGGCACCTCTCATTTTATTTATTTTTTTAAAAAACCCATTCTTTGTTCTTAATTGATTCTTCTAAAAGCAAATACTCTACTGTACTGAATGTGCGTTCTTGAGTTTTATACATCCATTTAAAAATATGCCAGGATTTGCTGTGAGAATATTTTAAATGCACATAAATTTTATTGTGTTAAGACCACATTCTGTTTCTTACTCTATTCATTAAACTCTGTGTTCTTAAAAGTTATTGGTACTGCTGAGTTTATACCTAGCTTGCTGTTTCTAATTTTTTTAGATATCCATAGCACACATCCACTATATTTTATTTATACAATCTGCTCTGGGAGCATGAAGATCTCCTTCAACTCCCCACTTCATTATATTTGGCTTTCTATGGCCCTGTTTGTGATATATACAGCTAGGTATGAAATAAATGTATACACAGCATAAATACAAATAATTTGACAATGTACTGAAGCGTTACACACTAGAATGGCCAAAGCAGTGTATCAACTCCCACAAACTTTGCAAGAAGAGTTCAGTTTTCCCAAACTGACACTATATAACTATTTAATTCTTGCTAACCCAATGACTGTAAACAGGTATTGCCTTTTTAAGCATTTTCATTTTTCTAATTATTTATGAGTTTAAATATTCATTAATATAATTGCTAGTCATTTGTGTTTTCCATTCTGGGAATTATATTGTATCTTTGCTCAATTTTTTTCTGGGATTTCTTGTCCTTCATTTATTGATTTTTCAAGATCTCCTTCTTTATTCTATTAACTCAGTGCTGGTTTAATATAGTGACAGTGTTCTCTTTCAGCTTTTGGTTACCCATTATCTCCATCCACAGTGTTTATGTTAAACCAAAATCCTTAATTTGGGTCAGAAGAAATCCATCTATTTTTTCATCTTATTGTTGTTACTTAATTAATTAACTCTTACATAACACATTTTGTTGTTCAGTCGCCAAGCCGTGTCTAACTCTTCGCGACCCCATGGACTGCAGCATGCCAGGTTTCCCTGTCCTTCACCATCTCCCGGAGTTTTCCCAAGTTCATGTCCATTTCATCGGTGATGCCATCCAACCATCTCATACTCTGTAAGTAGGTAAATGAATCAAGATAATATGCTTAAAAATTTTACTCCCCCTATTACATTGGTTGATGTGGATCTTTTAAAAAGTTCTCTCAGTGAAGCTCAGCAAGGTAAGTTTGTTTTTCGATGATATGTCTCACAGTATATCCTCAATGTCTTCAAACTATCCTCTCATAATTGTTATTTGTGTGCAGAGTCTGGGTGACTGTCTCAAAAGTCATCATTTCTTATTTCAATAATAACTAATCTAGCTTTTATTCCAGACATTATTTTTAAATTTTTAATGTCATATATATATATAATATGCACATATATATATGATTATACACAAATACACAAAATACACAAATACTCAAAAGAAATGGGGTAGCCATTATAGTCCAAAAAAGGGTCCAAAATGCAGTACATGGATGCAATCTCAAAAATGACAAAATGATGTCTGTTCGTTTCCAAGACAAACCATTCAATATCACAGTAACCCAACTCTATGCCCTGACCAATAATGCCAAAGAAGCTGAAGTTGAACAGTTCTATGAAGACCTATAAGACCTTCTAGAACAAATACCCCCAAAAGATGTCCTTTTCATTATATGGGACTGGAACACAAAAGTAAGAATTCAAGAGATACCTAGAGTAACATGCAAGTTTGGCCTTGGAGTACAAAACAAAGGAGATCAAAAGCTAACAGAGTTTTGCCAAGAGAACTCACTGGTTATAGCAAGCACACTCTTCCAACAACACAAGAGAAGACCCTACACATGGACATCACCAGATGTTCAATACAAAAATCAGATTGACTATATTCTTTGCAGCCAAAGATGGAGAAGCTTTATACAGTCAGCAAAAACAAGACCGGGAGCCAACTGTGGCTCTAATCATGAACTCCTTATTGCCAAATTCAGACTGAAATTGAAGAAAGTAGGGAAAATTACTAGACCATTCAGGTATGATCTAGATCAAATCTGTTACAATTATACAGTGGAAGTGAGAAATAGATTCAAGGGATTAGATCTGATTCACAGAGTGCCTGAAGAACTATTGACAGAGGTTCCTGGCACTGTATAGGAGGCAGTAATCAAGACCAGCCCCAAGAAAAAGAAATGCAGAATGGTTGTCTGAGGAGGCCTTACAAATAGCTGTGAAAAGAGAAACAAAAGGTAAAGGAGAAAAGATACACCCATTCGAATGCAGAGTTCCAAAGAATAGCAAGGAGAGATAAGAAAGCCTTCCACAGTGATCAATGCAAAGAATTAGAGAAAAGCAATAAAATGGGAAAGACTAGAGATCTCTTAAAAAAAAAATAGCAATACCAAGGGAACATCTCATGCAAAGATGGGCACAATAAAGCACAGAAATGGTATGGATGTAACGGAAGCAGAAGATATTAAGAAGAGGTGGCAAGAATACACAGAAAAACTACACAAAAAGGATCTTCATGACCCAGATAACCACGATGGTGCAATCACTAACCTAGAGCCAAACATCCTGGAATGCAAAGTCAAGTGGGCCTTAGGAAGCCTCACTATGAACAAAGAAAGTGGAGGTGATGGAGTTCCAGTTGAGCTATTTCAAATGCTGCTGCATTCAATATGCCAGCAAATTTGGAAAACTCAGCAGTGGCCGCAGGACTGGAAAAGGTCAGTTTTCATTCCAACCCCAGAGAAAGGAAATGCCAAAGAATGTTCAAAAGAATGTTCAAACTACCACACAATTACAGTCATCTCATACGCTAGCAAAGTAATGCTCAAAAGTCTCCAAGGCAGGATTCAACAGTATGTGAACTGTGAACCTGTAGCTGTTCAAGTTGGATTTAAAAAGGCAGAGGAACCAGAGATCAAATTGCCAACATCCGTTGGATCATTGAAAAAGCAAGAGACTTCCAGAAAAACATCTATTTCTGCTTTACTGACTACTCCAAAGCCTTTGACTGTGTGGATCACAACAAACTGTGGAATATTCTTCAAGAGATGGAATAACAGACCACCTGACCTACCTCTTGAGAAATCCGTATGCAGGTCAAGAAGCCACAGTTAGAACTGGACATGGAACAGCAGACTGGTTCCAAATAAGGAAAGGAGTATGTCAAGGCTGTATACTGTCACCCTGCTTATTTAACTTAAATGCAGAGTACATCATGAGAAATGTCAGGCTGGATGAAGTGTAGGCGGGGATCAAAGTTGCTGAGAGTAATATCAATAACCTCATATGTGCAGAGGACACCACCTTTATGGTGAAAGTAAAGAACTAAACAGCCTCTTGATTAAAAGAGGAGAGTGAAAAAGTTGGCTTAAAGCTCAACATTCAGAAAACTAATATCATGGCTTCTGGTCCCAATCACTTCATGGCAAATACATGGAGAAACAATGGAAACAGTGAGAGACTTATCTTTGGGGCTCCAAAATCACTGCAGATGGTGACTGCAGCCATGAAATTAAAAATGCTTGCTCTTTTGAAGAAAAGCTATGACCAACCTAGACAGCATATTCAAAAGCAGAAATATTACTTTGCTAACAAAGGTTCATCTAGTCAAAGCTATGGTTTTTCCAGTAGTCATGTATGGATGTGATATTTGTACTATAAAGAAAGCTGAGCACTGAAGAAGTGATGATTTTGAACTGTGGTGTTGGAGAAGACTCTTGAGAGTCCCTTGGACTTCAAGGAAATCCAGCCAGTCCATCTAAAGGAAATCAGTCCTGAATACTCATTGGAAGGACTGATGCTGAAGCTGAAACTCCAATACTTTGGCCACCTGATACGAAGAACTAACTCCTTGGAAAATACCCTGATGCTGGGAAAGATTGAAGGCAGGAGGAGAAAGGGACAACAGAGGGTGAGATGGTTGGATGGCATCACTGACTCGATGGTCATGGGTTTGATTAAGTGCTGGGTATTGGTGATGGATAGGGAAGGCTGGCATGCTGCAGTCCACATGGTTGCAAAGAGTCATACATGACTGAGTGACTGAACTGAACTGATACACAAATACATATATATATAAATGTATTTGTGTATCAGTTCACTTGCAAAGAGTTGACTCATTGGAAAAGACTCTGATGCTGGGAGGGATTGGGGGCAAAAGGAGAAGGGGACGACAGAGGATGAGATGGCTGGATGGCATCACTGACTCGATGGACGTGAGTTTGAGTGAACTCCAGGAGTTGGTGATGGACAGGGAGGCCTGGCGTGCTACAATTCATGGGTTTGCAAGGAGTTGGACATGACTGAGCAACTGATCTGATCTGATCTGATATATACTTATATATATATATACATATATATATATATATGGTGTCCAATTTTTTTCTTCACTTCTATCTGAAAATTTGACTAGACCACAACTCTCAGATTAATTTGTAAGACAGTATTCTAAATATTTGTTTGAAGATTTTTGGATGAGATTAACATTGTTTTCAGTTTCTTTGAGAAATAATTGACATATATCATGGTATAAATTTTAAGACACACAGCATGATGATCTAATTTTACATTTATTGTGAAATAATTGCTACAATAGATTCAGTTATCATCCACCATCTCACAGATATAATAAAAAGAAAAGGAAAACTATTTGGGGGGTGAGAATGCTTAGGGTTTACTCTAAACATCTTGTCTACATATCATACGACAGTGTTAATGATAATCATCATATTATATTTTAAAACTTTCATTTGTCTTATAGATGGAACTGTGTACCTTTTGACCATCTTCTTCCAATTCCCCCTCCCGTACCCTCTCTTCACCTCTGGTAACCACAAGTTTGATCTCTTTTTATATGAGTCTGTTTGTTTTTATTATTTTTTTTTTTTGAATTACAAATACTAGAGAGATTTGTCTTTCTCTGTCTGACATTTCACTTAGCATAATTATTCAAGGTCCATCCATGTTGTCAAAAGTGGTGAGATTTCTTCATTTTTTATGGCTGATGGGATTAACATTTAAATTAGTAGACTGAGTATAGCAAATCATCTTTCATAATGTGGGCCTTATCCATTCAGTTGAAGTCCTTAAGTAAAAAACACTGACTCTCCCCCAAATAGGGGAATCCTACCAGCCAAATCAGAGAAGGCAATGGCACCCCACTCCAGTACTCTTGCCTGGAAAATCCCATGGACAGAGGAGCCTGGTAGGCTGCAGTCCATGGGGTCGCCAGAGTCGGACACAACTGAGCGACTTCACTTTCACTTTTCCCTTTCATGCATTGGAGAAGGAAATGGCAACCCACTCCAGTGTTCTTGCCTGGAGAATCCCAGGGACGGGGAAGCCTGGTGGGCTGCCGTCTATGGAGTCGCACAGAGTCGGACACGACTGAAGTGACTTAGCAGCAACCAGCCAAATGCCTGTGGACCGGAACCACAACTCTCTCGGGTCTCCAGTTTCCTGTGCTGTCCTAAAGATTTTGCATGTATCAGCCTCCACAATAACCTGAGCCAATTCCTTAAAATAATCTCAAAAAGTCCTTTTATTTTTCTCTCTCCATTATTCTCTCTTTTTCTTGCTCCCTCATTCTGTGTGTGTATATTAAAATATGTAATAAACAATGACAGACTCCAAATGAATAGGAACCAGTTGAATAATGAATAAGTAAATAAACAAATATAACTATATTTATACTTTACACTTGTTAAGAGAGAGGATCTTGAAATATAACAAATAAGAAACTATTATAGTTTGACAGCTAAATAGGAGATGCTGACCATCCTGAGTTTAGGGAACACTTAGTGGAGGAAGTGTGATTTTAAAAGCTTCATGAAAGAGGAAACAAGATTGCTGAGTATGCTAATAAAACAAAGGAATTATTTTATCTTATTATTTCACATATTAGTATTTACCTCTCTGTTGGTTTTCCAGCAGTTTGCCTTATGATGAGTTCTTTTTTGCTAACGTAAGTATTTCTGAAGTTATAAACTCTTTAAGATAGTTTGACAAGGAGAAAAAAAATCCTTCTCCTAACTAGAATTCCAGATTTGTTTCATTTTAACCATTCTTTTTTCCTTGCCTTCAGAAGAAAAACCAAAGACCATTATCTGCTATGAGACTTTTCTATCAGAAGTAAACTTATACGTCCTAGTGGAAAACACAGACAATGCCATTCACTCGCTTTAGACACAGCTTAGATAGCAGGATAGTGTTATTCACTCAGTAGTGTCCAACTCTTTGTGACCCCATGGACTAGCCTGCCAGGCTCCTCTACCCATGGAATTCTCCGGGCAAGAATACTGGAGTGGGGTGCCATTCCCTTCTCAAGGGGATCTTTCTGACTCAGGAATTGAACCCAGGTCTCCTACATTGCAGACAGAGTCTTATTGTCTGAGCTACAGGGAAAGTAATGAATTCACATGGTTTGAATAAATGTTAAGAATACAATAGATGCCAATTTAAACTGGCTTGGGTCAGTTAGTTTTAGAAGAAAACAAAATAAGCCTTATAGATATTATGTTCTTTATCCTCCTTTATGAGTGTAATTTCTGCAGATATGTTCAATTCCTGATGTTGGTGTTACTTTAGCAATAGTTGATTTAAAAGGTTCATGGTTGAAAGATCCTAAACTGAGTATCAGAGGGATGGCTAGACTGATG
This sequence comes from Bubalus kerabau, assembly GCF_029407905.1. Lineage (NCBI taxonomy): Eukaryota > Metazoa > Chordata > Mammalia > Artiodactyla > Bovidae > Bubalus > Bubalus kerabau. The sequence goes on from NC_073626.1 coordinate 137,404,708, forward strand.
ATTTCAAAGAATCCATAAACCATGAAATGATATGATACTTCAGATATCTGGCACTGTGGTGTGGTGGAAAGAACAAAACATTTTAAGTCATACTATATTGATTCTATGTCTGGTCTGTCATTTATACTAGTTGTATAAATCTAACCTCAATGAGCCTCTGTCTCATTGGTAAAATGTGGATAAACAATGGAGCTTGTCTGCTGTGACTGTATATTGAGAAAACAAATATGAAGCTCACACTAACAATTAAGTATATATTATCCCCTCTCAAACAAAGGCTAACTATAAAAATTAATAATTTCAGTATTTATAGGATATTGAAATATATTTTTTAAGATATTAAAGCACAATAACCTCACTAATCTGACACATACAACCTCTCAATCTTTCACAGCAACAACGACAACATTAACTTTGAGGATGATTTCAATAGTGTAGTCCCACATCCTTCCTTCTTTGATAATAGCTCAATTTTGAAACTAACAATGGTTTCTTTATCATTAACATTACCACTTTAGGCTCTTACTACTGAAATAATGTATTCCATGTTATATAATATGAGGATCAAAATAAAAAATTTTAATATATGTTTATATTTTATAAAATAGTATATAAATAAACTAATCTATAAATATCTCTTGTCTTTGTTGTTTTTTAAGATCTTATAGCTAGAGTCTAAGATTGGGTTGCTGATTTAGTCAACTCCTTTAATGTCCAATGGCATATCTGCTTGCCAACATAGCACATATCCTGATTGACAACACTGAATAGTCATTGGCATGCCACTTTGCAGCTTTAAAAGAAATGTGTGTTCTGCTTAAACTGATAAAAACTCAACTGAATAATAAATGTGCAATCACCATACCACTGGGTGCTCAGTCATATCTGACTCTCTATAACCCCATGGACTGTAACCTGCCAGGCTCCTCTGTCCATGGAATTTTCCAAACAAGAATACTGGAGCAGGTTGCCATTTGCTCCTCCAGGGAACCATACATGACACCATACCATTACACAATATCAAAATGACTTTCTCTAGCAATATAGAAAATTTTCCCATATATGCTTTTACAAAACTTGGTAAATATCTTGTATATGCAACTAAAATTTCACTCATTGCATTGTATTTTTAATTTTCAAAGGAAATAGAGCATACTAGTTGTTATTTAAATGATCACAATGAGTAGAAGGAGTGTATTAGGCTGCTTTCAGTGACAAAACGTTCAAAAAACCTTTATAAAGAAAATTTTTGAACTGGAAAAAAATGAATTATTAAATGGCAGAAGCAAAGCAAAAATTAGGACACACTGTGTCACCATAACAATTATAATGCTATCATTTACCTTAATTCTCAGAACAGGCACTATTTTCCTTCATAGGTAGAGAAACTGAGACACAGAGAGGCTGAGAAACTTGCCGAGGGCCAACTCAACAGTAACTGCTGGAGCTAGGATTCAAATCCAGGAAATCTGGTGAGGATTCCGACCTGTTAAGTCTATGCAGCCTCATATGAGCACCACAAAATGCACACCAAAAAAAAAAAAAAAAAAAAAAAAAAACATGTGAAAACACCTCCCAAGCTGCCTGGCACATAATAATGTTCAGTGAATATTAATCTAGATTTACCCTTAAGGCTCACACAAATTAAAGCTTCTTTCAATAACATAATCTTTCCACCATAAGGATTTTTAAGACCAGGACTCCTTCGAAGCTTCTGAAAATAATTAAGAAAAACTCACAGTTGGAACCTGGAGAAGGAAATGGCAACCCACTCCGGTATTCTTGCCTGGAGAATCCCAAGGACAGAGGAGACTGGCAGGCTGCTATCTATTGGGTCGCACAGAGTCAGACATAACTGAAGCGATTTAGCATGCATGCATGCGTTGGAGAAGGAAATGGCAACCCACTCCAGTGTTCTTGCCTGGAGAATCCCAGGGACAGGGGAACCTGGTGGCTGCCATTTATGGGGTTGCACAGAGTCGGACACGACTGAAGTAACTTAGCAGCAGCAGCAGCAGCAGCACAGCTGGAAAGAGAGTGGATGAGGACTTCTGCTTTCTGGACCAACATGTAAACAGCTCAGAAGTCATCACTCATGACTGGAAGAAAGAAAAAAGATAAACTGAAATTGACCAGTCTTCATAAATGCATCAGAGAAATGAGGAATCTATTGAAAATAGATTGAATCTATTTTTAGATTGAACTGAATTAATTCAATAGATTGAATTCTATTTCTCAGAATCTATTGCCCAGAATCTGGACAGACAAATAAACAAAAACAGAATCACAGCTTACCAGGAGTAAAACCCAGGGGTAGTCCCAGCACCTAGGGTCAGCTATCAGAGCTGGAGACATCGGTAACTCAACTTTAGATTGTAATTGGTGAATTGTTGCAGACTCAGTGTAGATGAGCTTGAGAGTCAAAAACTGCAGAGGGCCAGTATTAGCCCCTCCACACACCTTCTTGTGAGTTTTACCTACAGAAAGCCTATTTCTGCCACTGTAAACATTAGAGAGAAATCCCTTTGTACTTTATGCAGAAGGAGGGAAAAAGTAACCTTTTGAAGTACACACAGAGCTCCCCTTTCTTCCCTCAAAGAAACATATTTTACCAGAGACTAAACCAGCTGAGGTTTTTAGCCAAAGATTAACCAACCTGGGAAAGAAAAATACCCAATTCAGGTTCATTTAAAGACTGATACCCAATCATAGGACTACTGAACACTTCTCCTCCTTCTACAGCTTACTGTTATATCAGTAGGGTTCTGGTGTAATAACAAGGGATTGAAGCTGAAAGAACAGTGAGCCTCAGACCTTTTTAAAGAATCTAGGCTCCTCTGTCCATGGGATTTTCCAGGCAAGAATACTGGAATAGGTTGCCATTTTCTTTTTCAGGAGATCTTCCTAACCCAGGAATTGAACCCAGGTCTCCCACACTGTAGGCAGATACTTTACCATCTGAGCCACCAGGGAAGTCCAAAGAACCTCTAGAAAAGCTCAAAAACAACAGATGATTCAGAAACAAAAACATTAGAAGAAATTGCAGGCTCTGACAATACAATCACAGCAACCAATAAACATGGTCTAACTCCTAGCCAGATAAAAATAATCCTCACACTAAAATCCTTTTACCTGATTTATAGTTACAGAGATTGAGTAGATATTAATCTAACTGTATTAATAATCACCATAATGAAGGTAATCTAAATATGCTCATTAAAGGACACAGACTGTCAAATTGAATTAAGAAAAACAAGACCCACATATAAATTCTCTACAAGATAGATGTGTTTGAGCTCAATATTCTTGATTTTCAAGAAAAAAATTATGTATTAATCCCTCTTGATAGTGACTTTTTCCTGTATAAATTGCTTCACTGTTTTTATATCTAGTGTATCTCTTAAAATATGTTGCTTGGCAAATAAAAGAAACCCAGCTCAAACTAACCTCAGCAGAAAAAAAGTAAACATTCCAGAATCATGGACTTTATTTATCAAAATCTCAGGTCTTGGCTGAACCCATAGCTCAAACTATATTACAAGAAACTGGCTACTCTGTTTCTCCACTACATTTCTTCTATGTGTTTTATTCTCAAATAGTTTTGGAGACAACTGTTTGAAATGCCCAGGTTCAAAGCCAAACAAAAACAATGAGATTTTTCCCTATACTTTTGTTCCATTGTTCTAATGGCTTTGATGGTTTTCCTTAAACCCACCATAGTAGCCTGAACAATACAATATGCTGTTTGGATTAGGTTTTTGTGGATGGAGTAAATGCCACTGGAAGGGAAGAATGTGTGATCTCCTGGAGGGAAAACAGGTATAGTTACCAAGACAACAATGTTTGGAAAATAGATATCCATAAACATCTATTGGACTAAAACATCAGATTTTTTTTTATTGTACTCAACTTGTTTATTGTTCCCTTCTATACGGTTTCTAATATACTGCTGGAAAACTGAATTAATTTAAATTAAACCATAGTGAGCTGGGTTGGGACCTGGTACCCTTTACCAAAGTGCTTATACTTACACCTGGACAAAAGTCTCCCTTAGCAACCGAATACAAAGAAACTCGAAGAGACTATAACTGCATGTCTGTGCAGTCAGGTATGCACAACAAGATACAAAAAGGCCACAAACCAACTGCCACTTCTGAGTTTCCAGGAGCAAAAGCAGGGATGATACTGCTATGATCCGTGCATTCAGCACCACTAAGGGGTGGGCAGACCACTTGGCTACCCCTCTAACCTGACCACTGATATGCCCCTACTTTTACCCCATTTAAGGAACCAGCCTGCCCTCCTCAGAGAGCAACCAAGGTCACCCGTTGTTTTCACTCCCTCCCACAGCAGCATGAGTCCCAAGAAAGCCTTGCCTGAATTTCTCATCCGGCCTCATCAATTTCTATTGATTAAAGAGTCCAACGACCCAGATCATATTAACATTGAACTGAAGTGTTATGAATTGAAATGAACTGAAGAAGTGAATATTAGAGATTTCTCCCAACAGCATGAGATTGCAGGATAGAAAAGACTGCAAGAATAAACTGGCCTTTCATTCTGCTCCTCAGTGCAAAGTCAGCAATAGTTTAAGCAAGAACATATGGTAATTATCTAAAGCACGAAAGTGTTTTTTCCTCAAATATCTGATTTTAAAGTTGAAAAATGAATAGGAATTTTTGTTTATTTGTTTTTGAGCTTTTTTTGTCATAATGCTGCCGCATTCTGCTGTGAAAGTTCTAATATGATAATAATAAATCTTTAACAAAGAAAATACATGAAAGAACAATTATAAGCTTCTTAGAAGCATCTGAACATTTTTAGGATGAGAGTCACATGAGCTTTACCCTCTTCTCCATTCAGGTCTGTCCTTTTTATATTGAGAGATCACAGTAGACAGCTTTACTGCACTTCAGGATTGACTAATTAAACCATATTACAGAAAGCAAGAAAACAGAGAGAGAGGACAGAAAAGGAATAAAAGACAAAATACATATCTGGTCTTCTGCATTTTTTCTAATCAAACTAGTTACGTTGATGCAAGGCCTTCCTTTGTTCCTGAAATGAGGCATAAGCAAACTTTACATACTGGACATCAAGAAGACATTTGTAACACTAAGCATACCAAAGGAGCACTCTAAGTCAGAAGCAGAGCCAAATGTATTAAAAAATAAACTATCTTGCCTAAAGACTGAATTTCTTAAACATTTTAAGTCTTAGAAAAATTGGCATTTTACCCTCAAGCAGTCATGCCACCAAAGCTGAAAAACTAACAAAATCCATAACCTTTGAAACATTGTAGGAAGAAAGTTATTGGCAAAGTCAGAAATTAATGTTAATTATACTCCCATTATCATTTATAACTTTTTCACTTATGATGAAGTAGCCTTACTTTATTAATAATGTTCTCAAATATTATTAAAAGGATGTATTTCACAGCTTCGTATTTCTTATGAAATTCTCAGCTATGGTTAATTTCACTATGTAATGTCAGTTTTCAGGAACATAACCAGGCTCAAGTAACAATAATATTTCATAATGTTTGGATTTTATAGATATTTTTATATATTTTTTTCTTTCCAGTTTCCAAACAAGTCTCATATTTAACTACAACATATTTTAAAAATTTACATTTTGATAATCAGAAAGTATACAACCAGTGAGTAGGCACCTAAACTTAACCTATGTTTCACAAAGGCCCCAAACAGTTGCAATATAGATTAAAATTTATAGATTTCAGGACTTGCTGTGTGGGTGGTCACAGGATACCACCATTATTTGTTCTGTAGAGGCTACTTCATGGTGCCTGCATTTGCTCTGCTGGTACTTCCTCTCCCCTCTAACCATCCTGACCTCTAACTTTACAGCTCAGTTGGAAAGCAAACCATATTAGGATAACTGTCTTAGTACATGAAGGTTGCTAACACAAAAATATCATAAACAAGGTGGCTTAAACATAAAATAAACATTTATTTCTCACAGTCTGGGAGCTGAGAAGTCTAAGGTCAAGCCACCAGCAGATTCTATGTCTGGTGAGGCCCTGCCTCTTTATTCATAGAAGGCTGTCTCTTCTCTGTGTCCTCACCCAGCAGAAAAGATGAGAGGGCTCCATCTGTTTTATAAGGACGTTATGACCAACCTAGATAGCGCATTGAAAAGATAGCCAACAAAGGTCCGTTTAGTCAAGGTTATGGTTTTTCCAGTGGTCATGTATGGATGTGAGAGTTGGACTGTGAAGAAGGCTGAGTGCCGAAGAATTGATGCTTTTGAACTGTGGTGTTGGAGAAGACTCTTGAGAGTCCCTTGGACTGCAAGGAGATCCAACCAGTCCATTCTGAAGGAGATCAGCCCTGGGATTTCTTTGGAAGGAAAGATGCTAAAGCTGAAACTCCAGTACTTTGGCCACCTCATGCGAAGAGTTGACTCATTGGAAAAGACTCTGATGCTGGGAGGGATTGGGGGCAGGAGGAGAAGGGGACAACAGAGGATGAGATGGCTGGATGGCATCACTGACTCAATGGACGTGAGTCTGAGTGAACTCTGGGAGTTGGTGATGGACAGGGAGGCCTGGCATGCTGCAATTCATGGGGTTGAAAAGAGTCAGACATGACTGAGCGGCTGAACTGAACTAATCCCATTTATGAGGATTCCACCCTCCTGACTTAATCATCCCCACCCCTCCCCCGCCCCTAATATCACCACATTAACAGTTAAAATTTCAAAAAAAAAAAAAAAAGAGAGAGAGAGAATTAGGATTCAACATATGAATTGAGTGAGTGAAGTAGCTCAAGTCGTGTCCAACTCTTTGTCACACCGTGGACTGTAGCCTACCAGGCTCCTCCCTCCATGGGATTCTCCAGGCAAGAATATATGAATTGGGGAGGTTCAAAAACATACAATCCATAACAATAGCCAATGACTATCTTATTTGCATGTCAAACTCAAGGCCTTATGTGCAGAAGAGATGGAGCCATGCTATAATTACATGCTTCAGGGAGCTGATGCCATCAAGGGAGCATTCAAGGAAGAATAGATGTACAGATAATCTCATTAAATCCTACTAAAATCTTGCATGAATAAAATGTAAAGTCCATGAGTAAGCTTTATCAGAACAAAGCTACTAATATAATCTCTCACAATATAGAGCATTTAATAGAATTTTGGGGAAAATAAGTATCACAGAACAAATAACATTTAGTAGAATATCAAGATTTTGTTTTAAATACATATTCATAGTCAAATGTTTTAAATTTAAATATGAAGTAATTTATGCATACCTATATATAGAAAAGAAACTCCTGAAACAGAAACTAAGAGTAACAAATTAAATTAAAAAACCTCAGTATTTGACAAATGTTTTGATCACAGAAATTGCTTTTCAGATCACCTATTAAAATCTCAGTTGATATTATTGTTTCACGGCATAAAGTTTGAGATATTCCAAATTTTTAAAAGTATAAGTGTGCCTTCACTAATAATTCTGCCTACCAGTTTTGCAAAATGTTTCTTCAAAGGGATACCTAATGTTTTCATGGAAAACAACACTGTTCGCATAAAGAAATATGGTTCTACCATTGACTTCTTGTATAACTTTAGACAAATCATCATATTTCTATGGACTTAATTCATCTACCTGTTAAGTGGAAGTTTGGGGACTTCCAAATAAATAGTATCTAGCTAATCAGAGACAATCTTCCCTCTACCATTTCTCTTTTAAAAGACAAAACAAAACTGAAAGGTGTTGCAAAATTGCAATTTTGTCATCATATTTTTATAGAAAACAAACTTTCCACCTTACAAAATAAGAGTATTCAACTGAAAAATTTCTGGACTTTTTCCCTATCCAAGAACAATAAAAGCAAAACACAGCAAGAACCTGCTGATTCTAAAAAAACAATATTTAATTCTACCCATTAGTCTAATGTATAATCAAGTGGTAAATTATGCTTTCTTTTACTTTTAGGACTTTTCTGAATTATGTCATTTACCACTAGAAATATAATAAATTTCCTCAACATAAGATATCATCAAATGTAAAAACACCATTATTTTAAGGGCCATTAATAAAGAAAAAAACTCTAGTTAAACTATATTTTATCATTGACTGAAAGATGTACCCTACTTCTGAGATGCTAAAATGTGGGGGAAAATCATCCTCCTTAGAATCAGTGGGATATATATATATTTGGAAGGAGCAAAATTAAAATAACTTTCTTTCAATTTTGTAACACACTCTTCTAACACATCTTTTGTAAAGCTACTTTTTCAAAGAGTCATTACAATGCCCTTAGAAGCAATCCTTTAAGTAAGAAGGTAAAATACTCCTTGATATTAACTTTGAAACATTTATGTTCAGCTGAACTCCCATCATTTTGAAAGTGAAAAAGGAACCAATTCCCTTTAAAATATACCTAATTCCTGAAAAAAAGTGATTAGTAGTTCTTATTGTGCTGTGCTGTGCTTAGTCACTCAGTTGTGTCCAACTCTTTGCAATCCCATGGACTGTAGTCTGCCAGGCTCCTCTGTCCATGGGGATTCTCCAGGAAAGAATACTGGAGTGGGTCACCATGCCCTCCTCCAGGGGATCTTCCCAACCCAGGGTTCAAACCCAGGTCTCCCACATTGCAGGCAGATTCTTTACCATCTGAGCCACTCTTATTGTGTTAGATAAAACTCTAAATACAAATCTTCAAAACAACTGTAGTTATAATAACAGACTTTATATCTATACAAAGCGATGAGAAAATTGGAACTTGAAATTATCTGTATTGATCAAGGAACATAATAAATTAGCTATGGTGATGTCATAAGACTTCTCTTTCCAAAGTAAATACCAAATTAATTTAAATAACTGTAGACTAATAGATATGTATAGATGGCTGGGAAATAGATGGGGAAACAGTGGAAACAGTGACAAACTTTATTTTTCTGGGCTCCAAAATAACGACAGATGGTGACTGCAGCCATGAAATTAAAAGATGCTTACTCCTTGGAAGGAAAGTTATGACCAACCTAGATAGCATATTCAAAAGCAGAGACATTACTTTGCCAACAAACGTTCGTCTAGTCAAGGATATGGTTTTTCCTGTGGTCATGTATGGATGTGAGAGTTGGACTGTGAAGAAGGCTGAGTGCCGAAGAATTGATGCTTTTGAACTGTGGTGTTGGAGAAGACTCTTGAGAGTCCCTTGGACTGCAAGGAGATCCAACCAGTCCATTCTGAAGGAGATCAGCCCTGGGATTTCTTTGGAAGGAATGATGATAAAGCTGAAACTCCAGTACTTTGGCCACCTCATGCAAGAGTTGACTCATTGGAAAAGACCCTGATTCTGGGAGGGATTGGGGGCAGGAGGAGAAGGGGATGACAGAGGATGAGATGGCTGTATGGCATCACTGACTTGATGGACCTGAGTCTCAGTGAACTCTGGAAGTTGGTAATGGACAGGGAGGCCTGGCGTGCTGCAATTCATGGGGTCGCAAAGAGTCGGACATGACTGAGCGACTGATCTGATCTGATAGAATGGCAGCAAGTAAAGGTTTTTAGTCTGATCTCTTTACTAAATTTAAATTATAACATTATCCAAGGATTAAAACCATCCAAACTTTTCCATAGCAACTAAATGAAAGTGAAACTGTTAGTCACTCAGTTGTGTCTGACTCTTTGTGACCCCATGGACTGTAGCCCACCAGGCTCCTCTGTCCATGGAATTCTCCAGGCAAGAATACTGGAGTGGGTAGCCATTCCCTTCTCCAGGGGATCTTCTCAACTCAGGGATCGAACCTAGGTCTCCGGCATTGTAGGCGGATTCTCTACCATCTAACCCACCAGGGAAGCTCCATAGCAACTAAAATGAGAAGCAATATCCTTGCCATGGATCACAAGGCCCTACATGCTTTGGTCCCTGCAGTGCTCTCTGACTGGGTGCTTATCTCTTCCTCCTGCTCTCTCTTCCTCAGCCAGAGTGACCCTCATTGAAACTTAATCAAGTTCATTGATCAACATGGACAGAAGTTTCAATTTTCAGAATGCTAAAAATAAGTGCAATCAATTAGTCTTCATTCTTACAATTTTCTACACAGGGGTCAGTTTTATCCCAGATCTTGACATTACTGTTTTATCTTTTTTTTTTTTTTTTCCTATCTAATGATTTACTACAATGACTCATTCTCTTAGAAGCTTTCACTAAACACCATAGTTAGCTTCTCCCCATTTCGAGTAACTCCCAATTCTACTGCCATATTTTACTCCCTTCAGGTAGTTTTATCACTATCTGAAATCATATGATTCCTAATAAAACAGTAGGTTTTTTAAAAAAATTTTTTTCCTTTATTGTGCACTATTATTTCCACAATAACTAAAATTGTGTGTCACTTCACTTATGGGTGGGACTTTCAGCATTCTTGCCTGGAGAATCCCATGAACAGAGGAGCCTTGGCGGGCTACAGTCCATGGGGTCGCAAACAGTCAGACATAACTGAGTGACTGAACTTAACAGTTAAACAGGCTTGGATGGCTGAGGAAGATACACAAGAATCAAAATGGCAGTGCTTACATGCCTGAAGTTATTTATCTAAAAAGGGAGGAACATAGCAACAATGTCAAGTCAGGATATGCATCACAGCAAAGGTTGTCTCAGGAGAAGGCTGCAAAGGCCAGGTGAGTGCCCTCTCTCTCTGAAAGGCTGATATGCACACACTTCTTTTGCTCAGATCAGGAACCACAGATGTGTGCAGGGAACACCTCAGAACCAGGACATGTAAAATGGAGACCCTTCTGGGATTTCTTGAGGTGTCTCACAGAGACCCTGGGCAAATTATGAATTTCCTGCTACCAAATACAATGCTGATAAGCTGGTACAAACTGCCTCAAAACTCCTAGAACCCATAGTTTCAAGTCAACACTGTATCAGTACACTTCACGTCATTCCTAGGGATTAGTGTCATACAGGGACATTTCTTATTTCAGTGGAACAGCCCCAGCTAATTCCAGCTCTATTGGAATTAACCCTACAAGGGGAGGCACATAGTAGAAAGTGTGTGTGTGTGTGTGTGTGTGTGTGTATTGAATGAATTAGTAAGCCTTTATTTCCAGCTTTTTCTTAAGATTTGAAATTTTTATCCTAATTGTTTCTACATAGAAAATAAACTTGGCTATATTTTCTTCTGGTAACAGAGGTGACTAACTACTCACCAATATTGGCATCTCTTCTTCTGCAGCACAGAGTACTTGTTGGGAAGTGCTGCCCAACCTATGGCAACATGTCCAAACACTCACCAAAGGAGTATGAAAGACATTTGTGCTGTTTCTTGGCTGTGGCAATTGAGACGTAGGCATGGCTTCCCCCACTATTTTTCCTCATGTACTTTCTTGGTTCAGATGGCCTGAGAACCTAGGGATAGTCAAACCATAAGATGGAAATTAATGCCGATCAGGAGTAGCCTCAATTGTTACATGTGTGAGAAATGCATCACTATTGTGGTAAGTCGCTGATATGCTGGGATTTATTACTGCAGCTAGTGTTTTCTTTGCCAATACTATTCTTACTAGAGAAGGGTACTCATAAAAAGGAGACTACCAACTACTCGCTGGTGATTAGAGTTTACTTCATATAGTTGCAAAATTATAGCACAGTAATTTTTCATTTAATAGCTGGTATTTAAATTTCAATTCAGCAATCTATTTTTATATGATTTATAGGACACGTGTCAAATATGCTTCTCTTGATATATTTTACTTAATGGGTAACATAATATTTTATTATTCCTATTTGCTTGTGCATATGTCCTACATTTGATGTGTTCAAGATATTTTACAAAATAAACTGGAAGAACAACCTCATATTTCTAAATTCATGCTTTGTACACTGTCTACCAAGGAAACATTTTAAAATGGATTTTTCACCTCTTCCAAAGAATGTTTTCACACAACGTTTCTCCCCTTCCTAAACATAAATATTCACTCTTTGTGATGCACAATTTAGAAATGTTAATAATCTGTATCATGCTGCTGCTGCTGCTAAGTCGCTTCAGTCGTATCCAACTCTGTGCAACCCCATAGACGGCAGCCCACCGGGCTCCCCTGTCCCTGGGATTCTCCAAGCAAGAACACTGGAGTGGGTTGCCATTTCCTTCTCCAATGCATGAAAGTGAAAAGTGAAAGTGAAGTCACTCAGTCGTGTCCAACTCTTCGCGACCCCATGGACTGCAGCCTACCAGCCTCCTCCGTCCATGGGATTTTCCAGGCAAGAGTATTGGAGTGGGGTGCCATTGCCTTCTCTGAATCTGTATCATATCTTTGTCTAAATACAACAGCACTGTATTAGGCCTTCAGAAAGTTGAATAAAATTTTCTGTTGATTTGTAGAGATTAGTTTGTTCTATGTTTACTATTATTGCCCTCTTCAGCCATTTTAAAATTGGTCATCTACTCTGTGAAAAAAATTTAATTAATAATGTGCAAGCTGGTAACTACAGACAACTTTGTAATTACATAGTATAATATATTATAAATAAACATCACTACTAGGTTCTTAGTAAGGTTAATTTCATATTATTTTATTAAATTATTTTATATTGTATAATATAGTACCCACCATATAAATTTAACTTTTAAAAATGCAATGAAGTGTTGTGGACTATTCATTAACACAATCCTTTTCCTTTGAGATGACTGATTGATGTTCTTTTTTAAAAAAATCAATACTTATAATCTTAGTATTATAAGTTTTTTAAGTCTCTTTCTCTCCTTTATTTCTCTAAAAATAGAATGATGATTTGATGTATGTAATTTAGTCACTTGAATAAAACTACTTAATCAACATTTTATCTAAAAGGAATGTATAATGTGTATATTGTAAATGTTTTTGATACCCCAAACAAGCATTGTAATAGAATAATATAAAATATAAAAATAATATACTTTTAAGATCCATTCCTCATATTACTTTAAGAAAGTATTCCTGTTTTCTTCATTTTATTCATATCTGCTCCACTTCTTCCCTAAAGGCATTAAGTAATGAGATTCGGTTAAAAGTAGTAGCAAAATTATTTCTGCCAAAGAAGAATAGCAATCAAAATTTTGTACATGCGTTCTAGTTTCAAAAACTATCTGTCAAAAAAAAATTGCAGTGCTTATAAATCTAGTCATTACCGAATTTTGAATGACAATGCATCAACTATATGAAACACTAGTGCTTTGTTCTGTTTTGATTGTTTTGCTTTGGGTCATTTTGCTTTTGAATCAGTGCCTGCTAAATTGACTCCATCTTAAGATCTTTCTTTCCTAGAGACAGTGAATCTAGATACAAAAACCTTGCATTTGCTGTTTAGTGAAATTCTTTTTGGAGCAAAAATCCACAAATATGAATAACCTAGGACTATGTAATATCTGGAGAAGGCAATGGCACCCTTGCCCTATGTTTCTCCTTAACAAGAACCATCTGACTAATCTTATCTTAAAACTTGTATACTGTGGGAGTGGGTCTGCTAAGACCTTTCTATTGTTAATTCTAAAAAAGCCTTCCTCAGTGATCAGTGCAAAGAAATAGGGGAAAACAATATAATAGGAAAGATTAGCAATCTCATCATGGAGAAAGCAATGGCACCCCACTCCAGTACTCTTGCCTGGAAAATCCCATGGATGGAGGAGCCTGGTAGACTGCAGTCCATGGGGTCGCTAAGAGTCAGACACGACTAAGTGACTTCACTTTCACTTTTCACTTTCATGTATTGGAGAAGGAAATGGCAACCCACTCCAGTGTTCTTGCCTGGAGAATCCCAGGGACGGGGGAGCCTGGTGGGCTGCCGTCTCTGGGGTCGCACAGAGTCAGACACAACTGAAGCGACTTAGCAGCATGTAATATCTTAAATCAATAACACAGTTACATTTAAAAGAAAATAAAGTTAGGAATGTTTGAAACCAGATTGGCGACTCAGTGATAATTATAAAGATTTCTGTAAGAATTAATCCTTATAGAAAAGAACTGCTGAGAGGAAACTTCTGAAGTGATTGTTCTTATTTCTTCCATTGTGGAAATGGTTTAATTTATCTTCAAAGTTAGTAGGGTGAATTAGTGTGATTATTTCTCTCAGGAAAAAACAAACAAAACCAGAATTTTTAAATGTATGTTTACTGGCATTACCATTTGTGAACTGCTTCAGAAGTAGATCAAAACAAATCTCCTTTCTCAACTGAGTTATTTTTTAATTAACTATGAAGTTTATATTAATTCATAATTAATGTGCTTGTTTTATGTTATATGTGGTGCAAAGTAAGGCTTGAAAGAAGACCTCTTTATTGAGCACAAACAGAATAGGGAGTGCCAGCAATTAAACACCAAATGCTCACATGGTGGGCACCAGCCCTGGTTCTAAACGTCAATGACCAGATTTAGATGTTTCCATTTCAGTGTTTGGAGTCAGAAGAAACAATAGTCTGGAAGAATATGGAGTCATTGAAAGAGGTGCAGTTATGACAAGAAGGTTTGAATGCTAAACTAGATGCTCAATAAACTTAATACCACTAGAATAGAATATTGTACCTGAAAATTTACTAGTAGTTGGTTACCACTTTTAAGTTTGAAAAGTTCAGGTATCTTGTTTTGCTTTAGTTACAATATGCCTTAATTTCCTAGAAGGCTTCAACAACTCATTTTGGGAAACAAAATTATAATTCTAAAAAGTAAGGAGGAAATGTTGCCTTTTGTGAAAATAATAATGTAATAAATATGATGTATTTTTAACAATGCTTGGATCCTAGGTAAAATAATGTATTCAGATAAATAAAATGAAGAAAAATTATGCTTAAATATTGAGTGAAATATAAATAAATTCATTAAGGACTAAACTACACATATAGAAATATGCTAATACAAAGGCAAATTGACTAATACTATATTATAGGTTGCAGAATTTTTACTAGCAATAACACCAGGACAATAGTAAGCCTTTTGTGATTTCATATTGCTATTACCACTAAGCCTATAATTTAAAACTTCTATGAGAAAACAAAAAATGTTATTTTCCTGGTTTTCTACTTAGATATGAAGATGTGTGCCAAAGATTTGAGAAACCATCAGTGTTAGTTGCTCAGTCATGTACGACTGTCTGCAACCCCATGGACTGTAGCCTGCCAGAGTCCTCTATCCATGGAATTCTCCAGGCAAGGGTACTGGAGTGGGTTGACATGCCCTCCTCCAGAGAATCTGACTCAGGAATTGAACCTGAGTCTCCTGTGTCTCCTACATTACAGATGGGTTTTTTACCACTGAACCACTGGGGAAGCCCATAAATATATACATACATATAATATATTTAGATATATTCACATATATAACATACATATACTAGTCAACCTCAAATTAGGAAATAGTAAGCATTATAATATTAGAGTTTCACATTTCATTTCCCTAACTCTCCAGTTCCTTATTACTACTACTCATAGGAATCCCTGAGTCATTCATTATAGTGGTTACTCTAGCCACACTCCTAATAAAATTCATTTGCTTATCAAAAGGCCATCTCTGAAACCTTTCTAATTTTATTAATAGGTTGCTACACTATCCCTCTACAATATTTTTTTGCTCTTTATCCAATGTACAAATTGCTTGATATATTCTTATAGTAAGCCAACTGATTAAAATTCATAGAGTATGTCTTATTTTTAAAAAAAGATAGCAGACAGGAATTTTGTAAAACCTTAATGATGATTATATTTTTCAAATAGAGCAAAGTATGTTCTTAGTCTCAGGATATGGGTAGGAGATATATGAGTAATGGCTGTGCAGAGCTCAGAGTGGGCCCAATTGATTATAGGCTGTTTGGCTGATAGGAACCAATGCAAGGACAATTATATTAAAAGAATGTTAATAAATTAACAAATACATATTAAGACCTTAAGGGCTAACTGCTTGATACTTTTTAATCTACTATTATATTCTAGTAACACTTAAGGAAATTCAGCATAAAAGTGAATTCAACTGTAATTACAATACAAACCATAAATCCACAAATTATGATATTGTTTTTCTTTCACATCACACAAATGAATCAAATCAAAAACCCAAAATGGTGTGCAAAATGTCAAAGAAATGTCATAAATCAAGTCATCTAAGCACTTCTATTGTAGAGATTAATATATTTTCCCAAAGAACTCTCACCCTTCTCTGTTTGGAGTCCATAAAATATTGTATGTCTATGATGGTTAGAGTCCTAGGATCAGAAGGCAGAAAGATCTTTGAGAGGACATTTACTTTTGAAACAATCAAGCAGGGTAATACTGGAAGCATCATTTAATGAACTTTTAAAGGAATGGTATTTTATAAAAAATATTTAGACATACATTACTTAGTATTTTCTCTGTGAAACAAACCAGAATTTTTAACTAAAAACAATAAATTCATTTTTATTTATATTTTCATCAAATTCATACTCCTTTTCTTCTTCCTTTAAAAGTTAGATACATTTTTCCATCCATATTCATCTGTACTATGCTCTAGAAAATACTTCTTTGTCTCCCTCATTCAACTACAATATTCCACCCTTCATCCCCAATTTTATAACCTTCAGGACAAAAGAAAGCTATTGTTTCCTCCTGAAATCTTGGTTAACTAGACACTTTCCAGGTGTTGTAGTGCTTCTTCTTGCCTTAATGGCCTTTTCTCAAAAGAGTGATATACTGTTTACCCTGATAGTTTTCAAATAGCCTTCCTCAGAAGTACGTAATGCAGGTTATTGTTTGTTTACAATATATACTTCACCTCCTTTCACACATTTTTTGTATGCATACATACCTGGTGGCTAAGACTGTAAAGAATCTACCTGCAATGCAGGACATCCAGGTTCGAGCTCTGGGCTGGGGATACCAGAGAATGAAATGGGTATCCATGCCAGTTTTCTCGCCTGGAGAATTCTACAGACAGAAGACCCTGGCAGGCTACAGGGCATGGGATTCAGGAAGAGTTGGATACAACACAGCAGTTAACACTTTCACTTTCATAGTAACACTATACATCACTTCTACCTTCTTGAAATTATCTTTATAAATACCTCACTTGTTCTCAGTTCAGTTCAGTTCAGTCACTCAGTCGTGTCCGACTCTTTGCGACTCCATAAACCACAGCACGCCAGGAATCCCTGTCCATCACCAACTCCCGGAGCTCACACAAAGTCACGTTGATCGAGTCGGTGATGCCATCCAGCCATCTCATCCTCTGTCGTCCCCTTCTCCACCTGCCCCCAATCCCTCCGAGGATCAGAGTCTTTTCAAATGAGTCAATTCTTTGCATGAGGTGGCCAAAGTATTGGAGTTTCAGCCTCAGCATTAGTCCTTCCAATGAAAACCCAGGACTGGTCTCCCTTAGGATGGACTGATTGGATCTCCTTGCAGTCCAAGGGACTCTCAAGAGTCTTCTCCAGCACAACAGTTCAAAAGCATCAATTTTTTGGCACTCAGCTTTCTTCACAGTCCAACTTTAACATCTACACATGACCACTGGAAAAACCATAGGCTTGACTAGATGGACCTTTGTTGGCAAAGTAATGTCTCTGCTTTTGAATATGTTGTCTAGGTTGGTCATAACTTTCCTTCCAAGGAGTAAGTGTCTTTTAATTTCATGGCTGCAGCCACCATCTGCAGTGATTTTGGAGCCCCAAAACATAAAGACTGACACTGTTTCCACTGTTTCCCCATCTATTTGCCATGAAGTGATGGGACCAGATGCCATGATCTTAGTTTTCTGAATGTTGAGCTTTAAGCCAACTTTTTCACTCTCCTCTTTCACTTTCATCAAGAGGCTTTTTAGTTCCCCTTCACTTTGTGCCATAAGGGTGGTGTCATCTGCATATCTGAGGTTATTGATATTTCTCCCAGCAATCTTGATTCCAGCTTGTGCTTCATCCAGCCTGGCATTTCTCATCATGTACTCTGAACATAAGTTAAAGAAGCAGGGTGACAGAATACAATCTTGACATACTCCTTTCCTGATTTGGAACGAGTCTATTGTTCCATGTCTAGTTCTTACTGTTGCTTCTTGACCTGCATACAGATTTCTCAGGAGGCAGGTCAGGTGGCCTGGTTTTCCCATATCTTTCAGAACTTTCCAGTTTGTTGTGATCCACACAATCAAAGGCTTTACATTGTCAATAAAGTAAAAATAGATGTTTTTATGGAACTCTCTTGGTTTTTTGATTATCCACTGGAAGCTGCCAAATTGATTATGTCAAAATTCTCTGACTTATATTTTATTTTTGTCTTATTAGAGATGTAAAGTTGAAAATTAGTTTCTAAATTAATATATATATATATATTTTGTTTTCTTATCTTCTCTGACTGAAATTGATTCAATTGACTGCTTCCTGTTTATATTTGTAAAATTTAATGTTGGTAAAAATATTTGATAAATATTCAGATTAAAATGGTACTATTTCACTGTTATACATTCATCTACCTAGAAAATCAATTCTGCAAAAATAGGGATATTGGTTTGTCTTTTTCACTGAAGACAGTCTATAAAATCTTTGGTATTTTCCAAGTGATAGAAATATCTTTGTTATCATGGTAGAACCTGCTGGCTTATGCTAATGAGATGACTCATTAAAATGAACTCCTTATTGCCAAATTCAGACTTAAATTGAAGAAAGTAGGGAAAACCACTAGACCATTCAGGTATGACCTAAATCAAATCCCTTATGATTATACAGTGGAGATGAGAAATAGATTTAAGGGACTAGATCTGATAGATAGAGTGCCTGATGAACTATGAATGGAGGTTTGTGACATTGTACAGGAGACAGGGATCACGACTATCCCCATGGAAAAGAAATGCAAAAAAGCAAAATGGCTATTTGGTGAGGGTTTACAAAGAGCTGTGAAAAGAAGAGACGTGAAAACAAAGGAGAAAAGGAAAGATATAAGCATCTGAATGCAGAGTTCCAAAGAATAGCAAGGAGAGATAAGAAAGCCTTCCTCAGCGATCAATGCAAAGAAATAGAGGAAAACAACAGAATGGGAAAGACTAGAGATCTCTTCAAGAAAATTAGAGATACCAAGGGAACATTTCAGGCAAAGATGGGCTCGATAAAGGACAGAAATGGTATGGACCTAACAGAAGCAGAAGATATTAAGAAGAGGTGGCAAGAATACACAGAACTGTACAAAAAAGATCTTCACGACCAAGATAATCATGATGGTGTAATCACTTACCTAGAGCCAGACATCCTGGAATGTGAAGTCAAGTGGGCCTTAGAAAGCATCACTACGAACAAAGCCAGTGGAGGTGATGGAATTCCAGTTGAGCTATTTCAAATCCTGAAACATGATGCTGTGAAAGTGCTGCATTCAATATGCCAGCAAATTTGGAAAACTCAGCAGTGGCCACAGGACTGGAAAAGGTCAGTTTTCATTCCAATCCCAAAGAAAAACAATGCCAAAGAATGCTCGAACTACCGCACAATTGCACTCTTCTCACACGCTAGTAAAGTAATGCTCAAAATTCTCCAATCCAGGCTTCAGCAATACGTGAACCATGAACATCCACATGTTCAAGCTGCTTTTAAGAAAAGGCAGAGGACCAAATTGCCAACACCCGCTGGATCATGGAAAAAGCAAGAGAGTTCCAGAAAAATATCTATTTCTGCTTTATTGACTATGCCAAAGTCTTTGGCTATGTGAATCACAATAAACTGTGGAAAATTCTGAAAGAGATGGGAATACCAGACCACCTGATCTGCCTCTTGAGAAACCTATATGCAGGTCAGGAAGCAACAGTTAGAACTGGACATGGAACAACAGACTGGTTCCAAATAGGAAAAGAAGTACATCAAGGCTGTATATTGTCACCCTACTTATTAACTTATATGCAGAGTACATCATGAGAAACCCTGGGCTGGCAGAAGCACAAGCTGGAATCAAGACTGCTGAGAAAAATATCAATAACTTCAGATATGCAGATGACACCACCCTTATGGCACAAAGTGAAGAGGAACTCAAAAGCCTCTTGATGGAAGTAAAAGAAGAGAGTGAAAAAGTTGGCTTAGAGCTCAACATTCAGAAAACTAAGATCATGGCATCTGGTCCCATCACTTCATGGCAAATAGATGGGGAAGCAGTGGAAACTGTGTCAGACTTTTATGTTTTGAGGCTCCAAAATCACTGCAGATGGAGATTGCAGCCATGCAATTAAAAGAGGCTTACTCCTTGGAAGGAAAGTTATGACCAACCTAGATAGCATACTCAAAAGCAGAGACATTACTTTGCCAACAAAGGTCCATCTAGTCAAGGCTATGGTTTTTCCAGTGGTCATGTATGGATGTGAGAGTTGGACTGTGAAGAAAGCTGAGCACCAAAGAATTGATGCTTTTGAACTGTTGTGCTGGAGAGGACTCTTGAGAGTCCCTTGGACTGCAAGGAGATCCAATCAGTCCATCCTAAAGGAGATCAATCCTGGGTGTTCTTTGGAAGGACTGATGCTAAAGCTGGAACTCCAATACTTTGGCCACCTCATACGAAGAGTTGACTCATTGGAAAAGACCCTGATGCTGGGAGGAATTGGGGGCAGGTGGAGAAGGGGACGACAGAAGATGAGACGGCTGGATGGCATCACTGACTCGATGGACGTAAGTCTGGGTGAACTCCGGCAGTTGGTGATGGACAGGGAGGCCTGGGGTGTTGCAATTCATGGGGTCACAAAGAGTCAGACTCGACTGAGCAACTGAACTGAACTGAGATTGTTTGTACTAACGAGATGATTCAGTGTTGGTACTGGCCATTCCAGAAAGACCAAACTGTGTTGGGGCTTCAACCCATGTAATATCAACCTGACCTCTAGGAAGTAGAGGGTCTCTTGAGGTGAAAGGTTGTTGCTGAACCACGAAAAGACACCGGGATTCTTGGCCTCTGGAGGAGAAGAATTCAATCTGGGGCCAGAGATGAGGCTTGATTGCTCAGAGCTTTTGTGTAATAAAGTTTTATTAAACTATAAAGGAGACAGAGAAAGCTTCTGACATAGGCATCAGAAGGGAACAGAAAGAATACCCCTTGCTAGTGTTAGCAGAGGAGTTATATACTCTCCAATGAATCAGAAGAATGTCTGGAGGTTGTAAAGACCTCACCAGACCTACTCCCATAATTTATATTTTAAGATAACATGATTAGCCAGAAGGTTTAATCCAGAGACTGTCCTCAGGCAGGATGCTGCTAACTGCTGCTGCTAAATCGCTTCAGTTGTGTCTGACTCTGTGAGACCCCATAGACAGCAGCCTACCAGGCTCCCCTGTCCCTGGGACTCTCCAGGCAAGAACATTGGAGTGGATTGCCATTTCCTTCTCCAATGTATGAAAGTAAAAAGTGAAAGTGAAGTCGCTCAGTCATGTCCGACTCTTCGCAACCCCATGGACTGCAGCCTACAAGGCTCCTCCGGCCATGGGATTTTCCAGGCAAGAGTACTGAGTGGGGTGCCATTGCCTTCTCTGCTCAGGCAGGATACATTATTGTTATATAATCCTAAGGACTGTAGACGGGAAAAAAAGTTTGTCCTTTCTTCCTCCTTGAGAATTCCAGACCCCTCTCTCCTTGGGGAGAAGAAGTCCCCTAGACTTCTTATCAACCTGCCTAGGAAATGACTCTCTCAGAGATTGAAGTCAGCCACATAGCCAGCGTTCTGATCAATCATTCCTATGTAATAATACCCCAATAAAACTTCTAGGCATTGAAGGTCAGGTGAGCTTTCTTATTTGGCAATACTCTGAATAATGTCACAAATTGATGTGCCAAAACAGAGATGTGTCCTGAGTCCACAGGGAGAGTACATAGAAGCTTTATGTCTGGAATCATCTCACCTTATCTGTCTCTTCTTTTGGCTGGTTCTGATTTGTATCTTTTGGCTATAATAAAGCTTTAATCCTATGTTTAATATTTTAAAGAGTTCTGTGAGCTGTTCCAGTAAATTATCAAACCCTGAAGGAGTAAAGAGGAACCCTGAATTCATAGCCAAATGATCAGAGGTGCAAGTGGCCTGGGATACCCCTGAACTCACAGCTGACCTGTGAAGTAAGTAAGAATACTATACTTAACCTTCAAAATTTGGCCTAACTCCACATAGTTGGTTACAAAAATGACTGTACCTATTAAATGGATTTCTGCATATATACACCATTCTTAACAGTATGAAAAAGTATTGTTAATCACTTAGATCAGAGTTTTTCAACCTCAGCATATTGACATTTTGAACTAGATGATTCTAATTTTCTGGTAGGCTATCCTATGCCTTATAAGCATACTACTAAATGCTGCATGTTTAGAGAATCAGTGGTTTACATGTATGTTCCTTAAAGACAGAAGAATGGAAATTCACATGTATGGAAATGATTTTGTATGTAACATTAGCAGGATTCAACAAATGAATAAATATATATAATGATTATACTCTTATCTCAGATAAGCATATATTTCCAGAGAAATTTTTAATACTCTTGCTGTTGTTGTAGCTTTTCTTGTAAATGAGACAGCACCTCCACTATGCCTAGAACACAGATTCTACGGGATCTTTCACAAAGATTATTTATGCAGTAAATATTTTGTATTGTTGCTGTATTCTCTAAAGCTATATACTGAGATATTTCTTCAGGTGTTCCAACAGTCATCTTATGTTCCCCATTTCCATAGGAAAGAAAAGACAACACAAATAACATCATATTTCATAACTTTATATAGTTTCTGACCCAGTAATGGAGCTTATCATTCTTTTCAATGCCAAACATACCACCTAATTTTTTCTATTGTTGGCAAACAAAAGCAGTTTGTAATCAAAGTGCATATATTCAAAGAAATAAAATAATTTAAGTATATTTCAAAATTCATGTAAATATAATATTGCTTAACGTTTATTAAGAGCATATTTCTTAACAATTTATTTAAATCTTAAGAGCATATAATGGTTCAAAATTAGTCAGTAATTTGAAATTTTATTTTCTTAATGGCTTCTTCTTGACTGATACTAACTGGATAATTTCTTATAATCTGGACATATTCAAAAAAAGTTGAAGTAGCTTGATACACATCCTGTAAGATTAAAACTTACTGATTGAAGAAATCATATATAAGTGGGGAGAAAGGGTATTTTGAGGATTTTCAAGAGAAAGCCAAAGAAAGTAGTAGAACAAATAGAGAAGAGAAGAAACAGCCACCTGGATAAATGTGTAAAGATAAAATATAATAATAAATCCAAATATTCAAGGGCAGAAAAAAAGTAACAGAAAATGGGTTAACAATTTATATATATATACACACACATGCACACATAGGAATTAAAAAATTAAGTAAATTAATAGTGAATGGTGGAAGCCAGGTTTCTCATTGTTGGCATTGGAGTTTACAGATACAGAAGGGGAGGGGCCTAGAATGATCCATGTGGTAATGGATTAGAATTGAAGACAGCATGCTTAGTTTAATATATATATATATATAATTATATAGAGGAATATAATAGATAGTTAGATATACACAGATTGCAGAGGGAAATGGGGATAGTGGCAGATTTTGATTTCTTAGGCTCCAAAACCACTGCAGATGGTGACTGCAGCCATGAAATTAAAATATACCTGCTCCTTGGAAGAAAAACTATGACAAAACTAGACAGGGTATTAAAAAGCAGAGACATCAGTTTGCCAACAAAGGCCCATATAGTAGTCATGTATGGGTATGAGACTTGGACCATAAAGAAGGTTGCACGAACTGTGGTACTAGAAAAGACTCTTGGGAGTCCCTTGGACAGCAAGGAGATCAAATCAGTCAATCCTAAAGGAAATCAACCCTGGATATTCATTGGAAGGACTGATTCTGAAGCTGAAGCTCAAATACTTTGGCTACCTGATGCAAAGAGTTTGTGCACACTCTGGCAGATGATGAAGGACAGGGAAACCTGGCATGCTGCAGTACATGGGTTTGCAGAGCTGGACATAGCGACTGATCAACAACAACAGATTAGTACCAACATATTTTTTTTCCACTGTCAAGAAAACTTCAAAGCAACCACATCTCAGTTGCAACAAGGATACCTGCATCCATATCTTGGTTTCTAATTCCATTCTCCATTTAAAAAACAAGCCTTCTTGGAGAAATGGAAGATTTTGGAATGTGTGCAGGAAATAGATGAGTCTGGAGCATGTTGTAGTACCAGAGAGTAGGGAAATGCTAAATAAAGAAATAAACCACAAAATAAAAACACACAACAATGGGTATATGCCTGCCAAAGGGACATAAGAGAGTAAACTGAAAAAGCCCCCAGTGGCCAAAAGTGGAACAACTGGCACAGGAAAAGAAACGTTATATTGGATTCTATCTCACAATAAAATAAATATCCTTGAGTCCATACTGATACAAATTAATTATTGAATAAATAAATAAATCAGGAAGAAAAAAGTCTCCCATGAAGAAACACTACAAATAATGTATGTAGAGACTCCACTCTCAAGGAGAGTGCGCACATAAATCCTTACTCTGAAAAACTATCAATACTTGTTCCCCACCCTTTATTCCAAATATGTTAGTTTGCTCTAGGTACTGACATGTGTCACACATCATCCTTATTCGCCACTCCTAATATTTCACACAGAAATAATGATATGAAGATGGTAGCACTATGGTCCTGTTTGGTCTTATAAAGCAGCTTCATTAGTATAATCATGTGTAAACTTTCCAACAGTTCTGTATACTAAGCAATCTATTTACCATACTGCAGAAAAGTAATTGATGTTTTTAAAGATCTCAGAGTATTTGACATAGCCATAATGGAGGACGTGTTATTCTGACTCTATATTCGGTACCATTTTTATCATAGATAAAATTTATCTCTGGTATGCGTAGGCCACAACATCTATAAGTACTGACAAATAGTTGATAATTTCAGAAAAATACATCCCCTAGAATAAATGAATATATAACTATACACTCCTCTATCTACGTAAGCTAAAACTGAGTTAGAATCACATGCACATATTTAATGCTTTAAGGTTTAGTTGCTCAGTCATGTCTGACTCTTTGCAACCCCATGGACTGTAGCCCACCAGGCTCCTCTGTCCATGGGATTCTCCAGGCAAGAATACTGGAGTGGGTTGCCATTTCCTTCTCTAGGTCAACACTTGCAATTTTTCTTAAATATACATGGAGATATACAGATAAGCATAAATTACAATTACATGCAGACACACATTGCTTGCATATGCTGCTGCTGCTGCTGCTGCTGCTAAATCACTTCAGTCATGTCTGACTCTGTGCAACCCCGTAGACGGCAGCCCACCAGGCTCCCCCGTCCCTGGGATTCTCCAGGCAAGAACACTGGATACCTGTGTGTATATACATAGATACACATATATGTAAAATCTTTATATTCAAATAGATCGTTCTTTTGAATCAAATATATCTATATCTATATCTATATATATATAGATATATATATTTCTTTAGCCACTTAATTGTCTTAAAATATTGCATTTTAATGTCTTATGTTAAAAATTTTTCATTTGTTATTTTAATCTTTGAAGTGTTATCCTCTCCCATTTTGTAGAAAATAGAACAGCTTCTTTCAGAAAGCCTATAAAGCTATTCATATTATGGATATACAACCATTCAAGTTTTTAGCCCAGTGTTCTCTACACTCATAGGGGAAACAAAGAATAAGTAATTTTAAAATGATAGGTACAAAATATGCTATCAGTCAGAAAGGCAAACATAAGAATTAGTAGTTTTTCAAATTCTAGTAGCCTATAAATATTTAGCTTACTGCAACCAATTTTCCACTAGAGTGAATATAGACCTCAAAAGTGCAATATCGTTGGTAAAAAATTTAGCTTGAACTGAGTTTACCAACCTCATCATATCCTAGGTTAGTGAAGCAACCAAAGCTGATTTTTTTTTTCCTTGTTTAGTGATTGAACAAAAAAAGAAAAGAAAAGGAAAGAAAGGACAACTCAATGTCAGAGATCGATTTATAAATAGATATTCTACAAACTGCTGTAATACAGCTTTGTAAGCAAAACAATTGACAGCAAAAAAATGTGACATTCCTACTTAAAATAAGCTTTGTATGTGTGACTATCAACGTAAAATGTATTTTGCCAAATATATTCAAAAGATCTTTAAATTGTGTTTTGTGTTTATCCAGGAAGTTCAAATCACAGTGCTTTCATTTTTTCCTTTTCTCTGACACACTAAACTCACTCATCAAGAGCCTTGGTATCAGTGTCTTGATGGCATTATTCGCTGCAATATCCCGACTTGTCTTTGAGAATTTTCTCTTATTTATACTGTAACTTCGGTACAATTTTTTATAGAGGGGAAAAATCAACAAGGTAAAAAAAAAATCACAAGTCTGACAGCCTCTATTCAAAAGAGACTGTTGCAAACATAATAGGGTATCTTTCTCATTGATTGTTTGAACAATAGCTGGACAGATTCTCAGGGTTCAATTTTCTCTTTCCCTCAAGTCCTTCAATCTGTGTCAATGCTTTGAAAATTTTAGGTTCTGAACCATTGTTCTCTGAGTCATGCTTTCCAAGGTGGGGTGTGGTGGAGTGTGGGAGGTCCTCTTTAAAAAGAAAGGTTGACTATAATTTATTCTCCTTTTTCACCATTTTAAAAAATATAAATAGATTATAGTAAACTTACTGATAAGAAATGAAACTTTAAAAGCTGACCAGAAAATAAAAATCAAGAAAATAAAGAAAATAAAATCAAGAAAATTAAAAAAAATAAAATGAGTTCAAAATACACAAAATTCACTTTTTTTCCCTCCACATCTTTTACATTCTTTCCTATGCCAAGTGATTATAATGTTGAATACCACTTTATAGAATGTGTCTTGATAGCTCAAAAGCATTAATGAGACAAAAATAAAAATAGTTTGAAGTAGAACAAAGTCAACTGAAATAACACAATTCCATTACCTTAGGTTAAAATAAATAAACTTAAGAAACTAGCTTAAACATGAAACCACCATGAACAAACAGTAAAATGTTAAATTCCAAACTCGTGTATTAATAAATGTTTTCATATGGAACTCATGTTCAATTTTACAATCAGCCTCTGCTTTTACCTGGAAACCTAACTACACAAACTGTAGAATCCAATCCTTTCCTTTTTCAGTTGTGCATTATTTTGTTGATGAGAAATTAAAAACTATCTGAATATGACAATCATTCCTAATTAGCACATTCAGTTCAAGTGTGCATGTTATAGCGTAATAGCAACAAAAGGATAATGTAAATGAAATATTTTCTTTACTTTGAAGGGAAAAGATAAATATCCCTCTCAGGGTTAAGAGCACTGGCAAAGGAAGAACCCCAAGGCCTAAGCTTTGAGTTAGATTTGAGGACAAGAGAATAACAACCTCCTGGTGTCCTTGAGAGAGCTCCCACGCTGGTGTTGACTCTTATCAGAGAGGAAAGATGAAAACTCTTGGAAGTTCCCAAAGACACTTTCTACACTTCTGCATAATCATCTGCATAGAACAACAGCGTTAAGTTTAAGACCTGGTGAACCAGCATATGGCCAAAGAAAACCTCAAAATTAATTCTTTCCTCAAAAGAAATGCATAGTCTCACAGCAGAATGCTTAGTTGTTGGCTGAATACAATAGAAGTTCTTCAGTACCCCCAACTTCCACAAGTGTCTGCTAGAGACTTAGGAACAGTTGACGAAGGAGTTTCCTGAATCATTTCCCGGGTGCTTGTTGCAGTGAAGAGCCAATTCTGACTCCATTATGGATCTTTCTCTTTCACTTTAACATTTGTTTTTCATTGCTTTTGTTATTATAATCATACATAGTGACCGTCTCAGGTAACACTTAGTAACACATTCCCCTGCCTAATAGCCTGCCTCAGGGAACCCTATCCCTTTGCATGAAGAGACTAACACATCCCCTGCCTGAGAGCAGCCATTTGAAGAAATACATGCAAGATAATGGTCTTTACTGCCTCAACTTCTCCAGTGGAATGGGAAGGGAGGAGGGAGGGGGGTTCGGGATGGGGAACACATGTATACCTGTGGCGGATTCATTTTGATATTTGGCAAAGCTAATACAGTTATGTAAAGTCTAAAAATAAAATAAAATTTAAAAAAAGAACCAGGCATCCAGACACCAATAAGATGGTTATTTTGAGACATTAGTCTACCATCTTATCAGTCAGCTAGTTTTCTGAATAAATCATAGTCCTTGTCTTAATACCTCACCTCTCAGTTAATTGGCCTGTCAAGCAGTGAGCAGATCGAGTTTGGACTTAGTGACAAACATCAAACCAACTTCTTTATCATCTATGCTATGGGTTTAGCATGTGGCTTGGAAATGTCATGTGAGTAGCCATATGTGGCCTGTGAATAGTATCAAAAATGCCCACAAAGATGAAAAAAGAGCCTGTACAGGAGAGTTAAGATAACATCACTCTCTCTCTGTGCTCGAGTTCTCTCTCAAACAATATTTCTGGGCCTTCTGTTTCCTGTGCATGACCTAAGCACAAATTGAAATTTCCTTTGTTAACTAATTCTTAAGTCTGCTCCTGGTAGGATACATATGTCCGAGAATCCCCATGTCAATCCCAGGTGGTGTCTCAGGGTAGCAGCACTAGCAATATTCTTGGTGAAATGGGAATCCGAGTTCTTGTTCATGTAGTCAGAGAATGGAATCCATGAACACACAAACACTCACAGTAGCAAGAGAATATGATTTATTAAAGAGAAGGAAACTACAAAGCCCTCAGCATAGACACTGAGAGGGGGTAAAAAGCCCCCAAAGGCAGGGGATAATAGCAGTTTTTATATCCTTAATCTGTAAACTTTTGGTTGGCTCTGTCCTTAAAATACTCATTTTTAACCAATCAGTTTAAAGGTCAAGATGCTTAACATCTTTATGGCTCCTCTTGATCCTTGAATTAATTCATCATCCTTTTTCATGACCCCTGGCCATTTTACAATGTGCCAGTTGTATAGGCTTAAGATTAATGAGCTATTAATGGCAACCCGCTCCAGTACTCTTGCCTGGAGAATCCCATGGATGGAGGAGCCTGGTGGGCTAAAGTCCATGGGGTCGCAAAAAGTCGGATATGACTGAGCGACTTCACTTTCACTTAATGAGCTTGCAGGAGGAGCTATCTCTGACTATCCGAAGTCAGGGGTGGCAGCTGAGACGAGCTACCCCACGTCCAAGGAGTGGCAGCTGTGCATGTGCAGGAGGGCCAAAAGGAGCTACTACTCCATGTTCAAGGTCAGGAGGGGTGACCTCGTCCAAGGTAAGGAGTAGCGGCTGTGCTTTGCTGGAGCAGCTGTGAAGAGATACCACATGTCCAAGGTAAGAGAAACCCAACTAAGAATGTAGGTGTTGTGAGAGGGCATCAGAGGGCAGACACACTGAAACCATAATCACAGAAAAGTAGCCAATCTGATCACATGGACCACAACCTTGTCTAACTCAATGAAACTAAGCCATGCCGTGTGGGGCCACCCAAGATGGATGGGTCATGGTGGAGAGGCTGGACAGAATGTGGCCCACTGGAGAAGGGAATGGCAAATCACTTCAGTATTTTTGCCTTGAGAATCCCATGAACAGTATGAAAAGGCAAAATGATAGGATACTGAAAGAGGAACTCCCCAGGTCAGTAAGTGTACAATATGCTACTGGAGATCAGTGGAGAAATAACTCCAGAAAGAATGAAGGGATGGAGCCAAAGGAAAAACAACACCCAGTTGTAGATGTGACTGCTGATAGAACCAAGGTCCGATGCTGTAAAGAGCCATATTGTATAGGAACCTGGAATGTAAGGTCCATGAATCAAGTCAAATTGGAAGTGGTCAAACAGGAGATGGCAAGAGTGAACATCAACATTCTAGGAAACAGCAAACTAAAATGGACTGGAATGAGTGAATTTACCTCAGATGATCATTATATCTACTACTGTGGTCAGGAATCCCTTAGAAGAAATGGAGTAGTCATCATGGTCAACAAAAGAGTCAGAAATGCAGTACTTGGATGCAATCTCAAAAATGACAGAATGATCTCTGTTCATTTCCAAGGCAAACCATTCAATATCATGGTAATCCAAGCCTATGCCCCAACCAGTAATGCTGAAAAAGCTGAAGTTGAATGGTTCTATGAAGACCTACAAGACCTTTTAGAACTAACACCCCAAAAAGATGTCCTTTTCATTATAGGGGACTGGAATGAAAAAGTAGGAAGTCAAGAAACACCTGGAGTAACAGGCAAACTTGGCCTTGGAACACGGAATGAAGCAGAGCAAAGGCTAATAGAATTTTGCCAAGAGAACGCACTGGTCATAACAAACAACCTCTTTCAACAACACAAGAGAAGACTCTACACATGGATATCACCAGATGGTCAATACCAAAATCAGATTGATTTTATTCTTTGCAGCCAAAGATGGAGAAGCTCAATACAGTCAGCAAAACAAGACCAGGAGCTGACTATGGCTCAGATCATGAACTCCTTATTGTCAAATTCAGACTTCAATTGAAGAAAGTAGGGAAAACCACTAGACCATTCAGGTATGACCTAAATCAAATCCCTTATGATTACACAGTGGAAGCGAGAAATAGATTTAAGGGAGTAGATCTGATAGAGTGCTGGATGAACTATGGAATGAGGTTCGTGACATTATACAGGAGACAGGGATCAAGACCATTCCCAAGGAAAAGAAATGCAAAAAAGCAAAATAGCTGTCTGAGGAGGCCTTACAAATAGCTTTTCTCCTTGCTTTTCAACAGCAGAGACATCACTTTGCCAACAAAGGTCCATCTAGTCAAGGCTATGGTTTTTTCAGTGGTCATGTATGGAAGTGAGAGTTGGATTGTGAAGAAAGCTGAGAGCTAAAGAATTGATCCTTTTGAACTGTGGTGTTGAGGAAGACTCTTGAGAGTCCCTTGGCGTGCAAGGAGATCCAACCAGTCCATCCTAAAGAAGATCAGTCCTGGGTGTTCACTGGAAGGACTGATGCTAAAGCTAAAACTCCGTTACTTTGGCTACCTCATGGGAAGAGTTGACTCATTGGAAAAGACCCTGATGCTGGGAGGGATTTGGGGCAGGAGGAGAACGGGACAACAGAGGATGAGACGGCTGGATGGCATCACTGACTCGATGGACATGAGTTTGGGTAAACTCTGGGAGTTGGTGATGGACAGGGAGGCCTGGCGTGCTGTCATTCATGGGGTCTCAAGGAGTTGTACATGACTGAGCGATTGAACTGAACGGAAGCTTAATGATCACCAGCTGTTTTTCCCTCAGGCATATGGAACAGAAGCTAATTACTCCCCTTCCCTGGATCTGAGTGCTGATAATTTATCAAACCAAGGACATATTTCAGGAATTTGGGCAAAGGTTATCAATTTAGTTCAGTCACTCAGTCACATCTGACTCTTTGTTACCCCATGAACCACAGCATGCAAGGCCCCCTGTCCATCACCAACTCCCAGAGTCCACCCAATCCCATGTCCATTGAGTTGGTGATGCCATCCAACTATCTCATCCTCTGTCATCGCCTCTCCTCGTGCCCTCAATCTTTCCCAGCATCAGGGTCTTTTCAAATGAGTCAGCTCTTCACATCAGGTTGCCAAAGTATTGGAGTTTCAGCTTCAACATTAGTCCCACCAATGAACACTCAGGACTGATTTCCTTTAGGATGGACTGTTTGGCTCTCCTTGCAGTCCAAGGGACTCTCAGGAGTCTTCTCCAACACCACAGTTCAAAAGCATCAATTCTTCGGCGCTCAGCCTTCTTCACAGTCCAACTCTCACATCCATACATGACCACTGGAAAAACCATAGTCTTGACTAGACAGACCTT
Source organism: Bubalus kerabau (assembly GCF_029407905.1). Classification (NCBI taxonomy): domain Eukaryota; kingdom Metazoa; phylum Chordata; class Mammalia; order Artiodactyla; family Bovidae; genus Bubalus; species Bubalus kerabau. The sequence continues at coordinate 137,436,544 of NC_073626.1, forward strand.
TGTTGACAAAGTAATGTCTCTGCTTTTTAATATGCTGTCTAGATTGGTCATAACTTTCCGTCCAAGGAGTAAGCGTCTTTTAATTTCACTGCAATCACCATCTGCAGTGACTTTGGAACACAAAAAAATAAAGTCAGCCACTGTTTCCACTGTTTCCCTGTCTATTTGCCACGAAGTGATGCAAGGAGATCTAACCAGTCCATTCTGAAGATCAGCCCTGGGATTTCTTTGGAAGGAATGATGCTAAAGCTGAAACTCCAGTACTTTGGCCACCTCATGTGAAGAGTTGACTTATTGGAAAAGACTGATGCTGGGAGCGATTGGGGGCAGGAGGAGAAGGGGACAACAGAGGATGAGATGGCTGGATGGCATCACTGACTCGCTGGACGTGAGTCTGAGTGAACCCCGGGAGTTGGTGATGGACAGGGAGGCCTGGCCTGCTGTGGTTCATGGGGTCACAAAGAGTCGGACACGACTGAGCAACTGAACTGAGTTGAACTGATGGGACCAGATGTCATGATCTTAGTTTTCTGAATTTTGAGCTTTAAGCCAACTTTTCACGCTCCTCTTTCACTTTCATCAAGAGGCTCTTTAGTACTTCTCCACTTTCTGCCATAAGGTTGGTGTCATCTGCATATCTGAGGTATTGATGTTTCTCCTAGCAATCTTGATTCCATCTTGTGCTTCATCCAGCCCAGGGTGTCTCATGATGTACTCTGCATATAAGTTAAATAAGCAGGGTGACAATATACAGCCTTGAGGTACTCCTTTTCCTATTTGGAACCAGTCTGTTGTTCCATGTCCAATTCTAACTGTTGCTTCCTCACCTGCCTACAGGATTTTTCAAGAGCCAGGTCAGGTGGTCTGGTATTCCCATCTCTTTCAGAATTTCCACAGTTTATTGTGATGCACACAGTCAAAGGCTTTGGCATAGTCCACAAAGCAGAAATAAATGTTTTTCTGGAATTCTCTTGCTTTTTTGATGATCCATCGGATGTTTGCAGTTTGATTTCTGGTTCCTCTGCCTTTTCTAAAACCAGCTTGAACATTTGGAAGTTCATGGTTCATGTATTGCTGAAGCCTGGCTTGAAGAATTGTGTGGTAGTTCGAGTGTTCTTTGGCATTGCCTTTCTTTCTGATTGACAAAGGATATAGATTTAGGCTAATGGAGCAAGTTGTTTACTGAAAAGAAGACCAAGATCTCAGACTTCTACACCGACTGCCTAGCAATTTCATCCTCATTGGTAATGGTAAATACTTATTCATTATTTTTCCATTATACAAAAATTCTTTGTACTAGATATTCTTTGTGGTTCTCACAGCAGTCCTGCAAGATAAGAAGTCTTTTTTATTAATAAAGCAAATAAGCCATATCACTTTTTTGTTCATTTACTGGACTTCTTACTCACTGATAAGTGAGCTTATCACTTAAGCTCTCTAAAGTTCTCTCATGGTTATCATTATTAACTTATATATATATATTTATTTATTTATTTTATATATTATATATATATATATATATATATATATATATATATATATGCATTCAGGGCCTCCCTGATCTTTTTTCCTACCTCTTCATCTCCCTATCTCTCTTTTTATGAATTGGCAGTGGTGGTAGTCACAAGGTTGTATCTCTTTGAGATCCCATGGACTATAACTCACCAGGCTCCTCTGTCCATGGATTTCCCAGGCAAGAATATTGGAGTGAGTTTCCATTTCTTTCTCCATAGTATCTTCCTGACCCAGGGATCAAGCCCACATCTCCTGTATTGAAGGCAGATTCTTTACCACTTAGCCACCAGGGAAACCCTTTCCATGAATTATGTTCATCTAAATATCCCATGGAATAGTTAGATCAAAAAATAACATAATTTTTAATCATATACAGAGACCAAAACAAAGGACAGAATATTTAGACCATATATCTCTATGTATTTTATAACAGTAAATTTCTTTTTCTTTCCATGCTATTGGAAAGGTGAGGCATGTAGGTTTGCAACTTGCTTTTATACCCATTTGATCATAAGTGTTTCTCTAAGGTGGTACACACAGATTACCCTTATTTAAAGAAGACAAACATACCTACTGTTTATAATGGAGATGTACTACAACTGATACAAACTTTCTTCCACAGAGATATATTTTGAGATTTCAAGCAATGCTACAATGAACATATCCATGTTATTCACTGTATTTTTCCAGGGATATATTCCTAAGTGCTGGTAAACTCCACAAAAATGTTCCAACAATCCAGATGTTCATCAACAGTACATAAGAGAGCTCATTTTTTCCATGCTCTTGGAAATACTACCCCTTAACTTTTTAAAATGTGTTCTTATTAGGTAAATTTCACCATTTGTACTTAATCTGCATTTCTTTCATTATCAGTGGTGTTGACTATTTTTTATGTGTCTTAAGCATTGAAAGTACTCAAGTACTTTGGCCACCTCATGCGAAGAGTTGACTCATTGGAAAAGACTCTGATGCTGGGAGGGATTGGGGGCAAGAGGAGAAGGGGACGACAGAGGATGAGATGGCTGGATGGCATCACTGACTCAATGGACGTGAGTCTGAGTGAACTCTGGGAGTTGGTGATGGACAGGGAGGCCTGGAGTGCTGCGATTCATGGGGTCGCAAAGAGTCGGACATGACTGAGCGACTGATCTGATCTGATCTGAAGCATTTGTAATTCTGTAATTTCCTAAACTCCCTAGAAATATCTGGTGCCTACTTTCGGTTGCTTGGCTCACTATGTACTATTTCATTTTATATTTTATATTTATTATACATCCCTTATTTTTTATTTACTTGACCTATCCATTACTATATTAAGATTTTTATGGATTCTTTTTATCATTTCAAATAAACATTTATTTCAAATCACTAATGTCCTCTGGTATGTTATGGAAAAGAGGAAATGACAGGTAAAGACTTTTAAAATCCTAGCAACTCCATTACATTGGCTAATGTGGCAGCTGTTTAGAAAAAAATATATTAACAACTTATTAACATGGCTGGTTCATCTTTTAAAGCATGCTTACACAACACAGATGAAGCATGAGGCATTTTTATTTTTTTAATAGCCAACATAGCTGCTAATTTGCTTTCAAATTGCATTTTCAACTTCTTTTGGATTTATTAAAAAAAAAAATGCATGTCAACAGACCAGAATTAAAAAGGTGACAAACTGTGAAGAATTAAAAGTTCTAATTTAACAGATGAGCAATTGCAAATAACAAAATCTCACACAAACACAATTCTAATGAAAGCTGACATTCTGGAGATTCTTTTTTTGTTTTCTTCCTTTTCATCAGGTCTAGCAACAAATTAGTTTAAGAAGCCATACTAGAATGCTGTGATTGGGATAACCAGCTCATAGCCCATGCTGTTAGCTTTGGTTCTTGTTTGTTTCCTGAAACTATACATGACACTTCTTTTGTACAAAGTACATTTTCTTCACTCAGTTGTATCACAAGTTGTTCAAGACCAGACTAGTTCTCATGTGTTATTGCTCTCAGATGCTATTCTTGTGGTTCCCACTTGTGCAAATATATTTCTATCCATGTTCAGAATTATAGAGAACCTCATGGGCACACAGTGAGGAAGTATAAAGATTTTTTATGGCACAAGAGTAATATTTTGTGACTTATCAAAAGAACATAGCTACTGTCTTGCCTTGAAAACTCAGAGAAAGCATTAATTTAAATTGGGAAGGGGATTAAATGTGATTAAAGAATGGGAAAAAATTGAATGTGATTAAGGAAATTTCTGTCATAACAGAATGTACAGAAATGTTCTTTTTAAATTTGTTCAGCCTTCTAATATATGCTTGCTGATTAATTAGACAGATATGTATCCTTCTGTTCCTTGTACATTCATAAAGCAATAAAAGCAAAAAGTTCATAATATTAGTGAAATTTGCATGCACAGCTCCCACTTACACGTTTGTAAACATGCACCTGTGAGTGTTCCCCATCCATCCCTGCACACTGATTTTGAACATTCAAGCATGCTTTTCTAGCTTCCCTTATTTACAATTCAAACCATTTCTGTATTATTTTAAAGAGGTAACAGGAATTAATACAATGAGAAAATAAATCTTCAAAGAATATTATTTTCTTTTCATTTAAATGAAATTACAGTTTAAGGTTTTCATTATTTTCCTTTAACATACACTTAATTCCTCCGTATTTAAATATTTAATTATAGTTGACCTTGCAGAATATTCTTATTACCATTTTTTAAACAGAATGGTATTCTAATTAAGTATTTGTAAGCATGTTTTATTTGTTATGGCTCAGTGGATAAAGAATCCACCTGCAGCACAGCAGACACGAGATACTGGTTGGATCCCTAGGTTGGAAAGATCCCCTGAAGAAGGACATGGCAATTCACTCCAGTATTCTTGCCTGGAAAATGCCATGGAGAGGAGCCTCGCAGACTATAGTACAAAGGCTTGCAAAGAGTCAGACATGACTGAGCACAAGCATGGATAGAGGGATTATACAAATTATATTATTCTTTTATTAAAATGAGTTATATGTATATTAGATTTATATCAGATCAGATCAGATCAGTCGCTCAGTCGTGTCCGACTCTTTGCGACCCCATGAATCGCAGCACACCAGGCCTCCCTGTCCATCACCAACTCCTGGAGTTCACTCAGACTCACGTCCATCGAGTCAGTGATGCCATCCAGCCATCTCATCCTCTGTCGTCCCCTTCTCCTCTTGACCCCAATCCCTCCCAGCATCAGAGTCTTTTCCCACGAGTCAACTCTTCACATGAGGTGGCCAAAGTACTGGAGTTTCAGCTTTAGCATTATTCCTTCCAAAGAAATCCCAGGGCTGATCTTCTTCAGAATGGACGGGTTGGATCTCCTTGCAGTCCAAGGGACTCTCAAGAGTCTTCTCCAGCACAACAGTTCAAAAGCATCAATTCTTCGGCACTCAGCCTTCTTCACAGTCCAACTCTCACATCCATACATGACCACAGGAAAAACCATAGTCTTGACTAGATGAACCTTTGTTGGCAAAGTAATGTCTCTGCTTTTGAATATGCTATCTAGGTTGGTCATAACTTTCCTTCCAAGGAGTAAGTGTCTTTTAATTTCACGGCTGCAGTCACCATCTGTAGTGATTTTGGAGCCCAGAAAAATAAAGTCTCAGATTTATATATATACCACTTAATAAAATATTTATCGGCTGACTGTGGACTTTTGTACACAATAAATGTGAAGTGTGAGCAAGTAAGTTGAAGCAAATTCTCCAGGGCCAATGAAATCTGGAACCCAAGCATGATATCATCTTTGTTTCCAAATCCCATGGACAGAGCAGCCTGGCAGACTTCAGTCCGTGGGGCTGCAAAAGAGTCAGACATGACTTAGCTTCTTACCAACAAACAATATACTCCAATAGACTTAAAAGTAATGCGTTCCTATCTGAATGGGAAAAGTCTAATTTTACTGGAAGTCTCATTTAGTAGAAGACATAGAATTATTTATCTCTCTACACCAAGTAAATGTCCTTGGTCAAGTAAAATTGTCTTGTCTTTAGAGTCAAAATACCATTATGAAATATTGTATTACCTAACTTTGTAAATATTTTTGCTGTTAGCTAAAATTTAGTGTCTTTAAATAATAAAGACTAGAAATATATTGTCAAATGAGATTTGTTTTATCAATCTCATCCTGTTTCCAAAGCCATCCAACTTGGACTTACAGGTCTTTCATTCATATTTAAGAAAAAGTATAAAGTCCTACTTGAAGATAATTTTTTAAATTAAAAAGAAAATAGTTCTTGAATAGTTCTGAGTTTAAGAATGATGACTGATCATCTCTATTTTCTTCAACCCATTACCCCAAGGAAGATGAAAGCTTCTATATGAATCCTTCTTCCAGGTTTCTTATCCCCCTTCCTATGAATCAATTCATCAACAACTCTTCTCTGAGCACTTTCTATATGCAAAAATCCTATCACATCCTGGAGTTACAGCCCTCATGGAGCCAATTTTCAATTAGGACAGACATTTTTAAGAATCATACTAAATATTTATAATTACAAATTAACAGAAATATTCTGAGAAGAAAAAGAATTTGATGAGAAATAAGAACACAATGATGTACGACATGCAGCAAAGACTTTTCTGAGAAAATAACACTTAAAATTTTCACTTAGGCTGGGTGTGGGGGAGAGAATATTCCAGGCAAAGAACACATCACTTGCAAATGTTCTATTGTTTAATTTCACCAATATGGAGAGGAAAGAGTACCAGTAGAAGAAGTTCAGTAATTAGGGGCTGAGTCACATAGGGCTTCAAAGACTGAGGTGAGTATTTTTAGACTTTAATTTAAGTCAGAATTTTATGAAAGTTTTACACAGGGGAATGAAATAATCTGATTTATTTTGTAAATCACTGATTAGGTTATAATGGGTATGTAAGGTTGGAAGGTAGGCATGAGCAAAGAGGAGTGGCCTAGTCAAAAAAAGATTCAAGCTGATCTCTAAACTTAACCCCAGACACTCCCCAGTGCAGCCCAGGAGAGCTCACAGATGTGCTACAAAATAACCACAGAGATTTTTCCAACTCCAGCACATGGTAAGTGCATACAAAGTAACCACAGGGGCTTCTCCAACTCTGGCACACTGGCCCTTGATGCACAGTTGTGTCCTCACGTAACCTTTGGCAGCCAGGAGCCTATTAAGAATTCATCAATATTCTATACATACATGAAGTAAAGTGAAAGTAAGTGCTCAGTCCTGTCCGACTCTTTACAACCCCATGGTGTACAGTCCATGGAATTCTCCAGGCCAGAATACTGCAGTGGGTAGCCTTTCCCTTCTCCAGGGAATCTTCCCAAGCCAGGGATCGAACCCAGGTCTCCCACATTGCAGACAGATTCTTTACCAGCTGAGCCACAAGGGAATTTGATTATAACAGATTGAATTATGGGAAAGATGTGCACAATAGAGCCTGTTGTTATGTAAGCTGCAACTGTCAGTCAAAACTGTCAGTTTGGACTACAGTCCAAGGGGTTACGTGACTGAGCATGCACACATGAGGGTGGAGGGAGATGGGTTGGTAGCAATAAACTGGTAGAACTAAAAAACAAAATACTGTCGATCCATGCCAGTCTAGATGAATATGTAAAAGCCCTGTCTTGTATACCCTGGTACCTCATCATTCCATCACCAGTGCCTCTCTTGGCTTGGCCTACCTCTCCCTTGAGGTATCCTTTCTGTTTTTTCTGTTTCTTTCTTAATAAACTTATTTTTACCATGGGTAAGACCTCAGATTCTTTTTTGTATCCTTACCAGGACCCGAGGCCCATTAAAAAAAGGGTTCTCTTCAACCTTCTCCCTACCCAGTGATAGCGACATGCAATGTGAGGAAGAAAAGGGGTACAAATGGAAATGCTATTTAAGAGGTGTTCGGGGATATCTAAGAGAGGAAATAGTGTCAGGAATTAAGATGATGGCAACAGAAGATAGATACAGACTTAAAAGCTCCTTAGTTGGCATACTTGATATGTCTTGGTACTTGTTAGATGTGAAGAAGAACAGAGAAATAAGCTGTTATTCAGAAAGCTCAGTTAAGGAACCCTGCTAGAAATGTTGAGCTTTACATTTCACTTTTCTTGACAATTGACATTTCCTCATGAATTCTTCCATTACTGCTTCATTGTTTTCGTATGCATACATTTCTGGAATGTCTGTTTCATCTTCCCAGATGGCATAACAAAAGTTACTAGAGGCTTTTGAATTCTGCATTTCTAAGGATGCATCAATATATATGTCTGAATAGTTATTAGTCACATAAATATCTTTACATGTCTGTAGTTACAACTCTTCCCTATTATTTCATATTTTGAAATAATTATTGGACAAAAATTATAAGTGAATATAAAAATATTTGCTGAAGAAAGGGTATAAAAGTGTGCTAAGCTTTCCCATTATGATGGATCTTTAGAATCAGTGAGGTCCACTTTGCATGAGTTTCTGACTCCTGGGACTACCCACAGTGCATCTGAATGGACAGAGAGATCTTCTGGAACCATATGAGGGGACAGCTATTGAAGAAAGTTAAAGGCAAAGATGGCTCCCATAGTAGAGACAAATATCAGGTGATCTTAATAGCTTTCTTGGCATTAAAAATGAGTTTCTGCTAGAACTATGTGATGTATATTCACACTGAACAGACACATATTATTATTTCCAAGAAAGTCAAGTGTCCATCCCCATAGTTCTATATCAGTTCTCTCCTCTTGATCAGGAATTGGACTATCTCTGCTATGTTCCCTTTTGGCTGCTCACACTTGCTTTATTATCATTTTCTCCCCAAGGAGTCATAGTCTTTTTCTCTAAAACCAAGGCCCTTTTTAATTCTGTTTGTTTCTCTCTTCTGTATATTTCTCTGTTAATTAATTGGGGCATAACCTGACCCGGATATCTGTCTTAATATGGTAACATGGTATGTGTTTTTGATAACTCATGAAGGTAATGTAATTCAGTTTCTTTGCTTTTAGCAGCAAATCTCTACATGAACTGTTGAATATGCAACTTGATGGTACCATAAAAAGATCTATGAAATAGAATATCTACCTGATTTTCTCTTCGTTATTAATGAGGTAAAGCCGGCCATAACACTACTTCCTGTCAGCAAGAAGAAGAAAAAGTTATAATAAGAACATTCATCTCTGTATTTATTATAAAGTAATAATTTAGAGGTAGTTACATTCTCTTATGAGTACCACTAGAGAGCAATTGAACTTTAAAAATTAGCAGCCTGCTATAATAAATATTCAATTTCGATGTAAATGATCCCTCTATAGCCTGCCATTTTAGAAATTTAGGAAGTCCAAAAGTCATGACACAAGAAGTAGTGTTAGCAGTGATTTAAACCAATCAGCAACCATCGATGTGGTAGGACATCCATGGAAACTAAGCTCTGGTATCATTACCAGAACTGACAGGTCAGGTGCAACTTCTTATTGCAAAAATGAATCATGATAAAAGATAGCATTATAAACTTTGTGAAATTTAATTTCTGAATTTAAAACTTAATATGATATATTATAAAAATAATATTTTAATGTAAATCATGGGCTAATAATTCATATTAGGATTTGCATGAAGAACATACTATGTAGGAAGTCATGACCTTAGCTATCTTCAAGTAAGGGCACATGTTTTGTGTCTCTGTTTTCAATTATATATCTGTACATTTTAATAATTTAGATCCATCATACAATATGAATTGTTATAAAACTAAAGTACATTATAATACATAATATTAAATGAGCTCAATCTTCAGTCACGTTAATTCAGATGAGTAGGATTTTTGTATGAATAGCTGTATCTTTTATAGAAAAGTATATTTATATTCCACAGTATGTTTACACATTTGAAAGACATCTGATGTTAGGAAAGGCGTTATATACACACACACGCGCACACACATACAATGTGTTAAGAAAACTTCTAGGAAATATGGATGACTGAGCTGATGTGGAAAAATATCCATACTTAAATACAAATAAAGCTATAAAGCCACATATAATATTGTGTTTATAATGGCTAAGTTTAAAAATAGGAATATAATATCCTTAGTCAATGCAGAGATCATTCAAACCCAGAGTGCTGACCAGCAACTCATGGCCTGTGGTTTATGTGGGGTTTAGAACAGGACACTAAGGGTAGGAGTAAGCACTGGACAGGTTACTGCCCATGATGAAATGGAAAAAATGACTCCATAAGCTGTGTGGGGAAAGCAAGAAAGGAAAATAACATTTTTCTGGCCCTGTACTAGAATGTTTCTTTACTCGTAAGTGGGTTCTCATCTATAGTACCCATGCTTTACACATAACACAAGTTGGTAAGTGAGAAATCTCTTTCTCTTTTTTCCTTCTTGTTTTCTCTTCTCTTCTAGCTCCCCTATCCTCTCTTCTCTCTCTTTCTATATGTATATATACATATATATATATAGTATACATATATACACTATATCAACAGATATATATCACACATATATACACGTGTGTAAATTCATATATATTACAATATATACAAATATACATAAATATAGACCCCCCACACACACACACACACATATAACAATATTTAATGAATTAACAAATAGGCTTTGCCAATCAGCAGTTAAGTGTGTGTGTGCTCAGTCACTCAGTCATATCCAACTCTTTGCGACCCCATAGACTGTAGCCCTCCAGGCTCCTCTACCCATTTCCCTCCTCTCCGATATTCTTGCCCCTTGGCAAGAATATTGGAGAAGCTTGCCATTTCCTCCTCCAGGAGATCTTCCCAGCTCAGGGATCAAACTCCCATCTCTTGAGTCTCTTGCACGGGCAAGTGGATTCTTTACCACTAAGCCACCTGGGAAGCCTGCAACAGTTAAACCATCATGAAAAGAAAGTCATGGAGATACATTGTGCCTCCTAAAGGAAGAACAAACCACCACTCATGAAGTAGACATACAAAAAAAATCTTCCTGAATCTTTTCAGTCAACTAGATCTGACTACTAATACTACAGAGTAATTACAGAGACTGCTGCTGCTGCTGCTAAGTCACTTCAGTCGTGTCCGACTCTGTGCAACCCCAGAGATGGCAGCCCACCAGGCTCCCCCGTCCTTCTCCAGGCAAGAACACTGGAGTGCGTTGCCATTTCCTTCTCCAATGCATGCAAGTGAAAAGTGAAAGTGAAGTTGCTTAGTCGTGTCCGACTCCTAGTGACCCCATGGACTGCAGCCTACCAGGCTCCTCCGTCCATGGGATTTGCCAGGCAACAGTACTGGAGTGGGGTGCCATTGCCTTCTCCAATACCGAGACTAGAACATATTAATCATATCATTTATCAATTAAGAGATATAATCTAGACTATAGAAAATAATGCAGATCCATATGATTTAGTTACTTCAAACAAATAAATTATAAGAGAATGAAGAGATGAAATGAAAACCTATAGATTAGAGGAGATAACTAACATATAAATTAATCACAATGTGTGGACTCTATTTACTTGTGTATTAGTCTCTCAGTCATGTCCTACTCTTTGCGACCCCATATACTCTAGCCCACCAGGTTCCTTTGTCCATAGAATTCTCCAGGCAAGAATACTGGAGTGAGTTGCCATTTTCTTTGTCAGGCGATCTTCCTCACTCAGGGATCAAACCCAGCTCTCTGCATTGCAGGCAGATTCTTTACCATCTAAGCCACCAGGGGAGCCCTATGTTTAGTTGTTTACATTCTTAGGCAAACAAAACAACTAAACATATATAACATTTATAAGATAATTGGATATCTTATCATTTACTAGATATTTGATAATAGTAAGAAATTGTTTTATTTCCTATTTTTAAAGGGTATTTATTTTAAGAAGTACTAGAATGTTTATTAATAAATCATGAAATTTTCTTTAAAATAATATGAGAAGAAAGCAAATGAGTAGGAATATATATGAGAAAACACCAGCCATGTGATGACTGCTGTAACTGGGTGATAGATATTAAGTTAATTATATTATTTAATCTATATTTGTATGTTTGAAATATAGTTCATAATAAAAAATTAAGAATAAAATAAAATATATTTGGAGTGGTAAAATTTATTTGAATTAGGATTATAGTATATACTACAATAAAAAATAAATAGTGATTTAAGATATTATAAGGAAAAGGCAATGTCAACCTACTCCAGTGCTCTTGCCTGGAATATCCCATGGACAGCGGAGCTTGGTAGGCTACAGTCCATGTGGCCATGAAGAGTTGGACGACTGAGTGACTTCACTTTCACTTTTCAGTTTCATGCATTGGAGAAGGAAATGGCAACCCACTCCAGTGTTCTTGCCTGGAGAATCCCAGGGACGGGGGAGCCTGGTGGGCTGCCGTCTATGGGGTCCCACAGAGGAGGACACGACTGAAGCGACTTAGAACTGGACATGGAACAACAGACTGGTTCCAAATAGGAAAAGGAGTACATCAACACTGTATATTGTCACCCTGCTTATTTAACTTATATACAGAGTACATCATGAGAAATGCTGGGCTGGAGGAAGCACAAGCCGGAATCAAGATTGCCGGGAGAAATATCAATAACCTCAGATACACAGATGACACCACTCTTATGGCAGAAAGTTAAGAGGAACTAAAAAGTCTCTTGATGAAGGTGAAAGAGGAGAGTGAAAAAGTCGGCTTAAAACTCAAGATTCAGAAAACGAAGATAATAGCATCCGGTCCCATCACTTCATGGGAAATAGATGGGGAAACAGTGGAAACAGTGTCAGACTTTATTTTTCTGGGCTCCAAAATCACTCCAGATGGTGACTGCAGCCGTGAAATTAAAAGACGCTTACTCCTTGGAAGAAAAGTTATGACCAACCTAGATAGCATATTGAAAAGCAGAGACATTACTTTGCCAACAAAGGTCCGTCTAGTCAAGGCTACGATTTTTCCAGTGGTCATGTATGGATGTGAGAGTTGGACTGTGAAAAAAGCTGAGCACCGAAGAATTGATGCTTTTGAACTGTGGTGTTGGAGAAGACTCTTGAGAGTCCCTTGGACTGCAAGGAGATCCAACCAGTCCATTCTGAAGGAGATCAGCCCTGGGATTTCTTTGGAAGGAATGATGCTGAAGCTGAAACTCCAGTACTTTGGCCACCTGATGCGAAGAGGTGACTCATTGGAAAAGACTCTGATGCTGGGAGGGATTAGGGGCAGGAGGAGAAGGGGACGACAGAGGACGAGATGGCTGGATGGCATCACTGACTTGATGGATGTGAGTGTGAGTGAACTCCGGGAGTTGGTGATGGACAGGGAGGCCTGGAGTGCTGTGGTTCATGGGGTCGCAAAGAGTCAGACATGACTGAGCGACTGAACTGAACTGAACTGATAGGTCTCACAATTCTTGCTATATAATAGTCACTCGATAATTTGTCTTAATAATACAATTTTGTTTTTCCATAACAGCATATGAAAGGAACTTAAATGCTACATGAGTGAGACTTACTTCATGACAAATCCAAGATATATTTTCTACTTAATGATTTAGGTATACAGGTACTCAGATAAATATGAGCATTCATTCAGCCAGAAAAAAGTAACATTTATGTAAAATGAATTTTAAATATTTTTCATTAAGACAATCTTTAAGAAAAATCAGTTAATATGAATTTCAGAGTTGATACATGATCCATTATTTTGAAAAAATTTAATAAAACTACAATAGGCTAAAAGAAATTCATTAACCCTATCTAAAAAGTCTTAGGCTGCCTATAAGTCAATTTTCAATCTCTTGTGGAATCATTCATAAACCACCAACCAAAATAACAAGTGAATGAAACATAATGAAAACATAAGCAATGAGTTTGATGCATTTTTTAAAAAGTAAATCATGTCAAGCAAACTTAATTACTTTCTCAATTGAAATACATAATTCATGGATGAAGTGAATGTAGTAGATGTGATGGATTTATATTTCATTGAGTGGATGTAATGACAGAATTATGATTTGAAAAATAGATTTTAATTGTCTTACATGAGCTGGCATTTCTTATATAAAATAGAAACAACATTTAAATCTGTTGATAGAATGGATAAGGTCTAAAAATTAGTAGACTCACTAGAAAAGACCCTGATACTGGGAAAGACTGAAGGCAGGAGAAAGGGACGACAGAGGATGAGATGGTTGGATGGCATCACCAAGTCAATGGACATGAGTCTGAGTAAACTCCAGGAGTTGGTGATGGACAAGGAAGCCTGGCATGCTGCAGCCCATGGAGTCACAAAATCAGACACAACTGAGTGACTGAACTGAACTGATAACTCATACATTCCTATCTTATGAACCTTTGGTAAAACACAACACACTGAGCTCTGCCATACCTTTTGAGTTCTCTAAGACAGAAACTGAGACCAGGTAATCAAGAAACTGGGTGCATTCCACATGAAAAGGTGAATTTAAGCTAGGTAGGTCACTTTTACCCTTCTTTCTGCACTGACTCTTTTTAATCATGTAATTTGAAAATATCTTTTTTTTCTCACCTTTCCTATAACTTTGAAAGAAAGCTCTAATAAAATCAATGTCATTAAATACTGGTAGCTTAAAGTGCTATGCCTCATAGGTTGGATGATATTTACATTTTTAAAAACTTAATAAGTAAAAAGCAAATAAAGTGGAAAGAAAAATGGAAAACTATCTCTATACATTATCATATATGAAAAATCCTAAGGAATAAACACACATACTCACAAATCAGAACTATTATATTATTTTAGCAATATTACAGGATAAAATATCAATAGGTAAAAGTCAACTGTATATCTATACACTAGAAATAAACAATCCAAAAATGAAATTAATTAAAAATTTTCATTTATAATAATATTAAAACTAAAAGCAGGAACAAATTAATAAAAAGATTGCAAGAGTTACAAACTGAGAATTATGAGGCGTGGTTGAAAAATAGGAAATAACCTGAAAACAATGGAAAATACTCCATATTAATGAATTGCAAGAATTTACACAGTTAAGATGGCAATACTATAGATTCAACACAACCTCATGAAAACTGGAGTTGACATTTTTACAAAAATTGACAAGCTGATCCTAACATTCATACGAAAAGGCAAGGGACCCAGAACAGCCAAAACAATCTTGAAAAAGAATAAACGTTGGTGATTCAGTTCAGTTCAGTATAGTTCAGTCACTCAATCATGTCTGACACATTGTGACCCCATGAACCACAGCAGGCCAGGCCTCCCTGTCCATCACCAACTCCCGGAGTCCACCCAAACCCATGTCCATCAAGTCGGTGATGCCATCCACCCATCTCATTCTCTGTTGTCCCCTTCTCCTCCTGCCCTCAATCTTTCCCAGCATCAGGGTCTTTTCAAATGAGTCAGCTCTTCACATCAGGTGGCCAAAGTATCGGAATTTCAGCTTCAACCTCGGTCCTTCCAATGAACACCCAGGACTGATCTTTAGGATGGACTGGTTGGATCTCCATGCAGTCCAAGGGACTCTCAAGAGTCTTCTCCAACACCACAGTTCAAAAGCGTCAACTCTTTGGCACTCAGCTTTCTATAGTCCAACTCTCACATCCAAACATGACCACTGGAAAAACCATAGCCTTGACTAGACAGACTGTTGTCAAAGTAATGTCTCTGATTTTCAATATGCTGTCTAGGTTGGTCATAACTTTCCTTCCAAGGAGTAAGTGTCTTTTAATTTCATGGCTGCAATAAAATATAAAGTCAGCCACCGTTTCCACTGTTTCCCCATCTATTTGCCATGAGGTAATGGGATCGGATGCCATGATCTTAGTTTTCTGAATGTTGAGCTTTAAGCCAACTTTTTCACTCTCCTCTTTCACCTTCATCAAACGGCTCTTTAATTCTTCACTTTCTGCCATAATGGTGGTGTCATCTGCATATCTGAGGTTACTGATATTTCTCCCGGCAATCCTGATTTCAGCTTGTGCTTCCTCTAGCCCAGCATATCTCAGGATGTACTCTGCATATAAGTTAAATAAGCAGGGTGACAATATACAGCCTTGACGTACTTCTTTTCCTATTTGGAACCAGTCTGTTGTCCCATGTCCAGTTCTAACTATTGCTTCCTGACCTGCATACAGGTTTCTCAAGAGACAGGTCAAGTGGTCTGGTATTCCCATCTCCTTCAGAATTTTCCAGTTTTTTGTGATCCACACAGTCAAAGGCTTTGGCATAGTCAATAAAACAGAAATAGATGTTTTTCTGGAACTCTCTTGCTTTTTCAGTGATCCAACGGATGTTGGCAATTTGATCACTGGTTCCTCTGCCTTTTCTAAAACCACTTCTTAATTTCAAAACTTACTACAATACTACAGTATCAAGGCACAGATTAGTGGGATGGAACTTAGAATCTGGAACAAAACCTTTACATTTATTTTGACAAGAGTGCCAATGCAAGTGAATACAACTAAATGGGGAAATAATCTTTTTTTTTTTTCAACAAATGATAACTAGACAACTGAGCAGCCACATGTAAAATTCAGGGATGACTTGCTAATAGTTTTCATGTGTTGATAAAGGAAGATTATTTTTGGACCCAAAGCTTACTATAAGTTTTTGAAATCAAACTCACTAGTAAGCTAAAAGAGTAGATACTCAGGGATTTATGTACCCCTCTATACATGGAAAAGACATTTTGATGTCTCACAACCAGCCCTTCTGCTGACTGTGGTACTTTCTGCTCTTTCTACAACACTTCTGAATAAGCATGGAGGAGGATGTGGCAATCCATACCAGTATTCTTGCCTGGAGAATCCCATGCACAGAGGAGCCTGGCGGTCTGTGGTCCATAGTGTCATAAAGAGTCAGACATGAGTGAAATGACTTAACACTCACACACATACCAGATCAGTACCCATTTCTACGGCTAATACCTTTAATTTCCCTACTGTGAGTTAATGTTCATTTTATATTTGTTCACTCTGCCTTGTACATAGTAAGAATAAGTAGGTCAGAGATATAGGTATGTTTATTTACTCACTCATTCATCCATTCCATCCATTCATTCACTTAGTCAGTAAACAATTATTGTATAAATTTTCAATATCCTACATTATGATTTAGGAATAATAAATGTTTTAAGACCATAAGAATGCAAATTCCATGAGATCAGGAATTTTTTTTAATTTTATTATTTAACTTTACAATATTGTATTGGTTTTACCATATATCAACATGAATCTGCCACAGGTATACACGTGTTCCCCATCCTGAACCCTCCTCCCTCCTCCCTCCCTGTACCATCCCTCTGGGTCGTCCCAGTGCACCAGCCCCAAGCATCGAGTATCGTGCATCAAACCTGGACTGGCGACTCGTTTCATATATGATATTATACATGTTTCTCATCCCGTCGATCCCCTATGTCTGGAACAGCACCTAAGTAGGCGCTCATTGAATATTTGTTAAATGAATAAAACAGCTAATGCACTTTGAGCATTAGTATCTATATATCTGTTCTAAGTATTTTTATCTTTTTAACTTTCACAGCAATCCTTGGATAAAGGTATCATTGGAATCCACACTCCACATTTGAAGAAACTACAGTACAGAGAACTTAAATGCCTTGGATAGTAACACAGAACTGGCAAGTCTATTTTCTAACCAAGACAATCAGACCCACAGGCATTCAGAGATGATGCAAACTACTTAGGTGTTCACAACGTAACTGGTCACATAAAATATAACCCAATGCAACCACATAAAGTCAGATGGGTGTGAAGTAAATTCCTATTTACTTTCAATTTCAAAACTGCTATACACAAATACGGGCTTCCCAGGTGGTGCTAGTGGTAAAGAATCTGCCTGCCAATGCAGGAGACGTAACAGATGCAGTTTCAATCCCTGGGCCGGGAAGATCCTTTGGAGGAGGGCATGGCAACCCACTCCAGTATTCCTGCCTGGAGAGTCCCCATAAACAGAATAGCCTGGCAGACTATAGTCCATAGAGTCGCAAAGAGTCAGATGCAACTGAAGTGACTTAGCACATCATAGCATACACAAATACAAAATCTGCAGTAGAAGTGAAAAGAGAAAAAGAGTTATTGCCACAAAAAGTAAGACAAAAATGTAAATTAATTAGCCCATTGGTTCCTGTGAATTTGGCTCATTTGCTTTATTAAAAACAAGGATATTTAGTTAGATCGAATTTTCGTTTTCTCTACTTGAAAAAAAAAGCCTTTTTTCTCTAATCAAAAAATTAAGGCCCATCTTATTATTTTAAAAGTGTTGCCTTTTTACAATATAACACAATTTATAAAGGACAGATATAGCAAAACAAAAAAAAAAGTGTGCTTCAGATTTGTCAATGTTTAGCTAAAGAAATACAATTTTTAGTAATTAGAGTTAAAATGTGTTAATATTTGCACTTAAAATAATTATTATATTTCACTTAAATATCTTGTTTTAAAAATAGAATTGAGGTATCTGCTGAGAAATATTAGGGGCACCCCTTGTTTTCAATTTTGTTTGTGTTTATAACCTTGTATGTACATTCTTAAGTACTGACTTCGATGACTTCATTCTGATTACTATAGATTCATAAAATCTTAAGACTGGAAGGGATCTTGAGAGGTCGTTTGCATAGCCACTCTCAGGCAGCATCCTACTTAACTGTCCCTGACAAATGTGTATCTATTCTACTTTTAAAGCCATACTGCAAGAAGTTCATATAAATTAATTATACACATAGTTCTAGAGAATAGAGAGCTCAGAATGGCACTCTTGATTTAACCAATCAAATTATTATTGATTGAACCAGCACTTCCATGGTTCCAACTGCTTTTTGCTTATAAATCAGTAGCAATTTAAGGACTAAAAGTTTTCATCTACTTCTGAGGATATAAGAGATCACTCCTCACTAGCATTTTTACTAACCATATTAAGTGAGAAGTCAAAACAACTGCACCATTAGGGAAGGCAAACTGGCAGTAAGTAAACTAGAATACCTAATTTCAAATAATATCTTAAATTGGAAATCAGTAAGTCATGGTAAATATAGATATATATATATAATGCATTCTACTAAATGAATGCAAATACTGATAAAGATTTTTCCTACTTTAACTTTATATGATCTTTCCCTGTGGCCTTGCTTCTATTGCACACATCATTCATTAGATTATGAAAACCATTAATGTCAAGAAGCAGAACAAAATGAATTCACTGAGGGGCTGCTATTAGCATATCAAGTAGCTATTTCTCACTAAATATTCCTGACAGCTCTCATTACATATGATGGATGAACTTTATAAGTAGTAGTAGTTTCTGAGGAAAATAAAATCTCTAGGCATACTATCACGTGTTGCTGAATAACTAGCAATCATCTTCCCACAGTTTATATTTTCCCCTTTTTACTGGGAAAGTGTTATAAAATTCACAGGTAGGTTAAATGCCTGAGTCAAAATTCATTTAGAAATAGCAAGTCTAATGTATGACCTGAATATTTTAAGTGCCTTTAGTTAAGATACATTGGAGCTAGTCATCCAAATACTCTACAAACATAGTAAATGACAGTAACTGAAAAAAAAAAGCAGTTGGAAATCAGAATTTTGGAAGCCATTGCTATAGAGGGGCTTAAAACAAGCAGGGAAATTCAGAACATGGGCTAAAAGACAAACATATGATGATACTCCGTATGTTTTCACTAGGGCTTTGGGAAAATACTGCAAACCTTCATCATGATATGAGTATGAAGGAATAACAATAATTACAATAATATTGTTTGATGTCCCTGCTCAAGTGAGAAGGGAGCATTATAAGTCCAAGGGTATAACTGTGTGACCCCCAGGCACTATATTATCTACATTAGATTTCAGAATCTGCAGCATAGATGGAATCCAGCTTATAGAAGTATTCTGTTTAGTCTATACAATGTATTTTTAAAATTCAAATTTTCAGCATTTAAAATTCAAGGTATTTTTGATAACTGTCTAAATTTCTTGTTACTTTTTAAAAATTTGGCAACAGTTGGTGGGAACATCAGCATTTATTCACCCTTTTGCCAAATATTTCTCCTCTCTATAGTACTCCTGGAAGGATGAGAAGAACATTTGCTCTCTTTTATCATTAGAACAATATTATTGTTTTTCTGATGTCAGAGAAATAGTTCTCTATGAAATGTGGAAAAACAAACAATAAACTGAGAGGAGTCTGTAAGTCATTGACTTAGGTTATCTAGTCTGGACCTATTTTAACTTTACGAAAGTGTTTAATATAATTATTTAACATGTTAATTTCTTATCAACAATGGGAAACTAATGCTCCAATAACAATATAAAATTGATTTTTACCTTGATATTATCCATATATTTTAGTATATGTTATACATTATATATGTTTAGTTCAGTTCAGTCGCTCAGTTGTGTCCGACTCTTTACAACACCATGAACCACAGCACGCCAGGCCTCCCTGTCCATCACCAACTCCTGGAGTCCACCCAAACCCACGTCCATCAAGTCGGTGATGCCATCCAACCATCTCATCCTCTGTCGTCCCCTTCTCCTCCTGCCCTCAATCTTTCCCAGCATCAGGGTCTTTTCAAATGAGTCAGCTCTTTGCATCAGTCAGCACCAGTGTCATATAATGTAGTAACAACACTGGCACATAAAAATCTCAAATCTTCTTTTATCTTATTGACAAAAACAGGTGGATGAGAAAAATTCGGGTTCAAGCTCAGGATGAAAAGTAAACCTTGATCATATATAATATCAAATTGCACATGAACAGATCTTACTATGAACAAGAGGAGTGCTAAAGCTTTTAGATTTATCAAGAGAAAGTAGAACAACGGGGTTTACAATGGAGAATGCAAAAACAAAACGGAATTATTTCAACCAACAATGTTTTCATATCCCAGCCTAAATATTATTTACCACTGCTATCAGTGCACAACTGGAATACTTCAGGCTATTTAGAGCTTCACTTAAATAGGATATAGATTGCAACTTCATGTTAATAAATGTGCAGTGGATATTAATCTTCATCCCACCAACTCAGTTATGGAAGAAGCACCCATATAAATCTAAGTTCTGGTCTAGCCAGGCTGGTGAAAAATTTGGAGAGACCTAGATTGGATACAAAAATAGAAGAAATTATCAGATTTTCAATCCTTGTCTTCCATCTCATATCTGAAATTCAACAACACCTGATTTGGTGACACTTAAGTATGAATTTCTTTGCAGAACCTGGAAAACCAGGGTTTTCCACAGTCTAGCCTCCCCCTGTATAGTGACTGTTAATTCCAAGACACATGAATGTTAGTCATTATCTGTCTATGCAGAAAGACATCCTACAAGAAATGGAGTATCAATATCAGAAATCTTAATTATGAACAATGGACATATATGTCCACAAGAAAAGTACTTACTAGGGGCTCCCAGGTCCCATTCAGGAATATACTTCCTGAGAATCTCCAGAAAAGAGTAGTATTTTTCCAAAAAAATTAGGTTATAGAATTCATTTCCTCCCTGGTTTCTCTCTATTTCAATTACACTGAATTATTTGGCTACACAAAATAAAAGGAGGGAAGGAGTAATCAGTAAGCAAATCATCTTATGGTCTGGGGATGGAGAGAAGTAAATAAGGCATGAATATGCCATTTAAAAACTCGTAATTTATTTCACAGATTCAAGTAGAAACAATTAACTGCAATAAAGGCAAAAATATGCTGGAAAAAGTCGCAAAAGTGCTCTTGGAAAATAAAAGGAAAAAATTACACCATTTTGGGGAGTATGAGACAACACAGTATCACATATAACAAAAAAGTTGCACTCTCTTTTCTCTCCCTTGTCATTTCCCCAGCGATATTTACCATGGAACAGCGTACCTTCACATCAGGCCTTTCTGAAGCAGGTGGAAATTAAATGTAGACTTAAGAACAAATACTTGATGAAAGTACAATTTATCTTATTTCATAGAGAGTCTTACAATCGTGTGCAAATAAACTACTTATTATTAAACATTAACTTTTTTATTGTAGATTATTCCTCATCATAGATCATAACTTTTTTCTAACATAGGTGGTAGACAGATAGATAAATAAAGATAGATATTTAAAATGAGGTTCTGAAACTCCACTGAGACTTGTGTAGTTCTGAGAATTAAGTGCTGGAAATTTTACTTTTAATATTGGAAGGAGATTTAAAATACATTATCAATTGCTATCTCTGGGTAGGGATTTGTACATAGTTTTCTTCAGTTTGTTTTGTTACATTTTGAAATAATATAAGATCACAAGAAGTTGCAAAAATGATAGAGTCTATTTAACTTCACTTCACTTTCCCCAGTGAACATTTTACACAGCCAGGGTACATTTTAAAAATATGAAATTAACACAGACACACACTATTGAACTGTAGAATTTATTCAAATTTCAACAGTTTCTACACACACGGAATTTGTAGGTAACTTTTTCTTCAATTTTTTGGCTTTTAATGTTTTTTTTTTAGTGTGCACATGTACACTACCATATGTAAAATAGAAAGCCCGTGGGAACTTGCTATATGACTCAGGAAACTATCACCAGTGCTCTGTAACAACCTAGAGGGGTGGGAAAGGGTGGGAGGTCAGAGGGAGGTTCAAGAGGGAGGGGATATATGTATACCTATGGATAATTCATGTTGATGCATGACAAAAATCAAACCAATACTGTAAAGCAATTATCCTTCAATTAAAAGTAAACAAAATTTTTTAAAAAGAAAAAAAGAAGATAGATATAATGGAAATAATTTTTATAGAATTATTTTTTTTGTAGAAATGCCTCAACTGAGGTTTCCAAAGTAATATCATATGTCATATACAATCAGGTTTTAGGAACCGCCATATCCATCTTGATCACTTTTATATCCTTCCATATCATTAAGATAATTTGACAATAATTTCAGGATTTCCAGAGTGTTAACCATTCCACTGAAACATTGTACTTATACACAAAGTAATTTCTAACTGGTAAATATGTAAAAAATTAGGATTAATGTTATTATTTATGTTTGTGAAACAAATATCTACACTATTTTAAAGTTTTTGTCATCTTCTTTCAAGGAAAAAAATTTGATCATCTTCTTTCAAGGAAACTATGACTTATATGAAAAATAAACTGAGCCAGGGTTATTTACTGTTTGACATTTTGAAGAATTGCTTTTTACTTTGTGGTTTTCTTCTCACACTTTTTTTTTTCAGAAATTTTCTCATGAAATGAAATGTTGCATTATTCATTCAACAAGTGTTGAATGAATGACATGTGAATGACAGTAGAGGAGTTAAAAACATGATTAAGGTGTTATTCTTGCTGTCAAAGAGATAAAATGTGTACATAGATTACTGTAATGCAAGATAGAAAGTGTTAAGGGGCATAAGAAAAAATGTAGAGAGAGTTTAGAGGAGGGGGACTTCCTTCCAGTTGAAGAATAAGCCCTGTGGTAGGTTGTAGCACACCCAAAGGTTAGAGCACAAGTTCTTATGCTGGATATAAATGCTGTGCTCCTTATTTGCCTTAGCGGAAACTAAGCTTTCTCTCTGGGTCTCATTTTTCTAATCTGTAAAGTAGAGATAATACTAATATTACCACTTGAGGTTCTGAGTAAGTGAAAGAAAATACTGTATGGAAAGCAGTTAGAAATACTTCTACCAAATCTAACAATGTTATGCATAACACTGGGTGAGAAAAAAAGGGGCATTGAGATGGTCTGTTACCATAGCATTTATGTGAGAGTTTTGAGAAAGCATTATGCTTCTATTGTCCTGACCAAATCCTTTGTAAATTTTTTAACTCCCTTTTTCCAAAATGCACAGCATATAAAAAAGAAATTAAAGTTTACCTTAGGGCTTCCTGGGTGGTCCCGTGGTTAAGAATCCATCTTGCAATGCAAAGGACACCAGTTTAATCCCTGGTCTGGGAAGATCCCACATGCCACAGAGCAACTAAGCCCACAGGTACATATCCTGGGTGGGATGCCAGTCACGTGTTACAGGCATGACCACATCCTCTGCTGCTCTGCCATGTGCAGTCACACTAGGGACTGGGCTCTCCTGAGCTGAGTAAAGAAGGATGACCCTCAACAGTACAAGTACATTTGCTGCTCTTTCCCTTCCCTTGAGAGTTTCAACAGTGCTTATTGAGTGGAAGGAAAAAAGAGTCATGAGGATATGGTCCAGTAATTAATTCATGCTGGGTATATTCAAACAACCTGAATTCAAGTGGGCATGTTTCAGTTTCATCATAGATCCCCTCAATTTCTGCTCCCAGAGTCTTGTCCCCTAGTGTTGTTTCAGAAAGGTATCTTCAGAAAGTTTTCAAAAAGAAAAAAAAAAAAGGTATTATCAAGGGTGTGGGTTTGGAGTAAGACAAGGAGAGTCTCTAAATGTTGCATGAAATGAAAGTTTTCAAAAAATGGTCATTTGCTATAAGATACTGGATTTTCTTTGCCTTAATGGAGTTAAAAGGCAACTTAATGGACTCTTTCCACCTGAGCAATTTCAAATTTTCTCAAAACTCTTTAACAACTTTAGAAGCACATGCTTCAGAATCCATTGCAAGTTTATTGAGCAATTTAATAATAAAAAGGAAACAAGGTAAATAAATCAAGGGGAAGATTTTAGCCTAAAAACATTATCTCAATAGCATTATATCTGCTATATAACCACTCATATGTGGTGGCTTGTTAGCAGCTGTGGTCATAAATCTTAGCGTCCAGGATATTCAGAGAGGATGATATACTGCTGGGAGCTATCTATACACAAATATATGATCTTTTAATCTATGAACTGTAATCACTTCTCATAACTGATGCCTTGAAAGCATCCTCTGTAGACAATTCAGTTATGCATAACTTTCACTGTGCCTTAGGTAGTCATTTCACACTGTATCTGAAACACTGTTATAGCACTAACGGTTCACACAGCTTTCAGAGACCAAACTCTAACTGCTTTTCTGCCTTTTACACAGTCACACACTCACCACTGACACCGCTAGTGGCCACCTGTCGTCTAAGCCCTCCTCCCCATTCTCAATACCAAACCTGAGCCCTGATAGGAGAAATACACCACATTCAGCACTGGATTCAAGGCCCACTCTCACACTGTGAGAGAAGCCCACTCTCTCCCATACCAGCTTGTCATCTTCATGCAGCTGGTAACTGGGATCCTTCCTTGCCCTCAGGTGCCAATTTTCTTTCTTATCCTTCTAGACTTTTCCAGTTTCTATCAGTGGGCTTCAGTTTTATTTCTTATACCAGTGGAAATTTAGTAATTGGTGTGGTTGTCATCTATAGAAATAGTGGAGCTGTAACATCTGGCGCCAAGCACACCTCCATCACAATCCAGCTAGTACTGGCCATGTGAATGGCAACCCACTCCAGCATTCTTGCCTAAAGGAACATGGCAGGTTATAGTCCATGGGGTGGCAAAGAGTTGGACACAACTAAGTGACTAACACTTTTCACTGGTCATATGAATTTAAGCAAATTTCTAAATCTCAGACAATTTCCTCACAGAGAGGCTATTACAATTCATCTATGTAATCTGCTTTTATGTACCAAACCTGATTCTAAAATGTACCACATGAAGCCAAAAAAACTATTAGTTCCCTCTCTCTACCTCTTTCTCATGACAATAACTTGTGCTAGGTGACTGGACCGCTAAGATACCACCGCTGCTGCTGCTAAGTCACTTCAGTCATTTCCAATTCTGTGCAACCCCATAGACAGCAGCCCACCAGGCTCTCCCATTCCTGGGACTCTCCAGGCAAGAACACTGGAGTGGGTTGCCATTTCCTTCTCCAATGCATGAAAGTGAAAAGTGAAAGTGAAGTTGCTCAGTCATGTCCGCTACACATGTATAATAAATATGCCCAGTGCCCAATGCAGGAATTTCTGAACAAAGTGGCTCTCCATCAGCCTACACCTCTTAGCTCAAGCAAGTCAAAACTTTCTCCCCTTCCTATTAAGTATCTCTGTCCTAAGAGCTCAATTCCTGCTTCCCTATGCCACTACAAACAGAGGGGCAGACTGCCTTCAATCATGAGACAGAAAAAACATTCTTTATTTGCTTAAGTCTGCTTGTGACAGTCAATTTTGTATACCAACAACTACCTAGAAAATAGTATGTCTGTAAATTGTGTTTAAATATATATATATTTTTAATTCTCAATAAATTACATGTTTATATATTAATTGAAAGTCTAAAAGAATGATTTTGTGTGATTTATTTTCAGTCTTTCATAGTTTAATATCCCCAACAGGAAATATATGTGTACACACACACATATACACACAACTCCTTAAATCAGAATGCTTTAATTGTAGCCTTGATTTTTTTTAAATGTACACAAAAGCACATCATATATTCAATAGTCATTATCTCATTTAGGAATATCAGCTTATATTGGAGTTTTAGCCAGAATATATGTAACATATGCATGATTATAAATACACAGTATATTTTTCAATGTTTTTGAGGTCAGAGAATATGTTACACAACCAAAGGGGCTCAAAAGTTCTCTTCAGTTTTAGGTGAATCTGGTCAGATCAGATTTCACCTGTATCTGATTTAAAGACTTTTCTCTCAAGCTCATCCCTGTAGGGCAGACTCATATCCGGCTCCTCGGATATCAGTGTATAAGCCCCAACCTCCTCTAGGGTGCCATTATAATCCTTTTTAGCTCCATAGCAACTCTCTCCTGTGAGCCTAAGATATCAGATAACTATCATTTCCTACGCTATTAAAATAAAGGCTTTTCAGCTTCCTCAGGTGCAGAATTGGAAAGACGCCTAGAAGCCTGGAAGGCTTACCTGTCTAGCTAAGTCCCACGATCTATCAATTAAATGCAGAGTGGTTTATGTCACCAGTGCTCAGTGGAATCTAATTTTTCATTAAAGCTTCTCAATGCTATAGTCCCTATCTTCTGATTTTTTGCTATTAAATCTATTTGTTGCTGGTTCCTGTTTCTTCCCCTTAAGTTATGCTATAATTAATGGATGCTACTGTTTCTTGGAATCTCTTGGTTGCCACTTAATCATTTTTACTTTGTATACTAACAATAAAAAAGTTTTAGAAATGTCATTAAATTGCTGCAACTCTACACTATTGCAGACAGCTATAAGCAGGTTACACAGCTGAATAATTACAGGTGATAAGAATTATTATAGTAACTAAAGATAAAAAGTAAATATCTCTTGAATTAATTTTATAGGCCTCATACATGGCAAAATATTCATGAAGTTTAAAGGTTCAAAGACAATGTTCTACAACATTTGTGCAAGTATTATTTAGACAAAGGATTGACAACTGGAAGATCTGCAAAAGAAAGACATGTGTAGGTTCCATGAATGATAGCATAGCTATCCAAGTGAGTCCAATATGGTCTTTTCTCTCTCTTTGCCCAAAGCTTCTTTAGGGAATAGATACATCATGAAAAGATTGGTTTAACTAGGAATGCTTTAAAGCCAATGCTTAAGTCTCATCAACCTATATAGCTTTCATGAGCTGTGTTAAGTCTGGCCATAAAAATTGTTCAGTTGTCTGACAACAGTTCAGACAACAGTTGTCTGAACAGCAAAGCATACATGGCCAGGTCATTAATGGAATGATCCATATCTAAGAAAAAAGAACATCTTAGATGATAAGTGGATATTAAACAAGCTCCCTTTTACCATCGAATTAATAAAACAAACATGTTTTCAGGAAGCCTTCAAAAACTACAGGTAGCACCTGTTCTCAGAGAAGGCAATGGCACCCCACTCCAGTTCTCTTGCCTGGAGAATCCCATGGATGGAGGAGCCTGGAAGGCTGCAGTCCATGGGGTCGCTGAGGGTCAGACACGACTGAGCGACTTCACTTTCACTTTTCACTTTCATGCACTGGAGAAGGAAATGGCAACCCACTCCAGTGTTCTTGCCTGGAGAATCTCAGGGACGGGGGAGCCTAGTGGGCTGCCATCTATGGGGTCACACAGAGTCGGACACGACTGAAGTGACTAGCAGCAGCAGCACCTGTTCTAAATAAATAAATATTGAAAAATGGTTAGACATTTCAAAGTAATGAAAGGAAAAGGTATTTTGTCTACAGTCCATCACTGGCATAGTTAAATGATTCATCCAACAAAGAAAGGAAGCTAGTGAAATATTTCTATTGATCCACTCTATTTTTAAAAATCTTATTACCATTATATTAAGAATATTTAAAGCATATGAAAAAAATAACAATCTCTTTGCTAAGGAATAGTTTCTTTCTGAATAGAATTTGAGAATAAGTCCTATTGGACTATCTCTGAATTAAGGGATGATAAGTTTTAGCTTGAGATGAACACAGGTCTAAAAGTGCTAACAGCAAAGAGTTTACTTATTCAGTTCAGTTTCCTTTATCTTTATGACTTTGGGTTTCAACTACATATTATATAATTCTGATATATATAGTTGTTTAGATAAAATAAGAAATTCTTAGACATAAATTAAAGATCTTCTTTACACTGATAATGTAAAGGCCATTTTTCAGAGTAAGCACTAAAAAATAGAATGTTTTTGCAGTACCCCACTATGCTTACTTTGAAAGGAAAAGACATCAAAGTACGTACAAACAATATTTCACAATCTAAGGGTAAGAATAATCTTAGGTAATATGGTTCTATAGTAAGAATCCCAGGTTTGGAATCGATTTTCACACCTGCCTTATCCTGCAATTCACTGTCATCATACATCTATCACTTCTTTCAATTACAAAACACAAAAGTAAAAACATCTTCCCTCATAGAGATAGGTTCCATAATCCATTTATTCATTCTTTTACCTTCAACTACTATTCCTTCCTTTAATTTATTGTTTAGATTTAACTAAAACTTTTCCCCCTCCACAGGTGAGAGAAGACTGGGAAAAGAATTAAGACAAAGCTTTTCTTTTGCTAGGACGTGGAGCTACTTAAGGAGGGGGATTCTAGCAGAGAAAGTATAGAAATAAAAAGGTAATATGCTAATACAATTATGTAAAGTTTAAAAATAAAATAAAATTTAAAAAAATACCCCCCCCCCAAAAAAAAGGTAATATGCAAAAGTCTTACTTCTTACTTCCAACTACCTACCAACCACCAGAATAGATATCTGGGATGGGGTGCATGATATGGTAGAAGATTTGGGAAATCTGAGAACAGGGCTACAAGTAACATTTCCTGAAAGACAACAGGCTTCTCAGAATAGACCAAGGTCGCACCCAAGATGATGTGCATGGGAAGGAAGCAGGGTCACAACAACTGAGTAAGTGCCAAAGGGCAGCCTCACAGTGGCCCCTGAAGATCTATGAGGTATAAAATGGCTTCCAATATTATTTTGATTATTTCCCATTATTAATGAATATGTTTATTGGGTAATTGGTTATTCCCTGCTATGAATTTCATATTTATAACCTTTTTTTCCATTTTTAGACTACTTCATTTTGTTGATTTGTAATCATTGTTATGTGTTCTGTATGTCAATTTTTATATAATACAACCATTTCTTCAGTTTGTTTTATAGAGTGAACTATACTTATGGCATATCTCATTATAAAAGTTTTCTTTTTAATGTGATGAATTTTATTATGTCTTTTCCATATGATTTCTTCTCTGTGTGTCTTACATCAGAAACCCATCTCTACCTAGAATGCATTAAAAATATTTGTTCATGTTTTCTAAAATTCTTAAAGTTATTTTTCACATTAAGATCCTAAAACCATCTGGAGTTTACTTTTTTGGTATGGTGTTAGATTAGGATCTAATTTTACTTTAACCATATGGAAAGCTAATTGTTCTAATATCATTCATCAGATAAATCATCCTTTATCCACTTATTTTTATTTTTACCCACTTATTTTAATGCCTCATCCATCATATGAATGATTTCTTTTTTGATATTAAAATCATCATTTGATTCATTTTGTTTGTACTAGTTGGTATTAAATAACATGAATAGAACTTCACTGATATTGAGCAACTTTTGCTTTTCTGATATAAACATTAATTGAATATGATCTACAAACAAGCATTTTTCATATAATTGCTACATTCAGTTGGATACTATTTAGTCAGAATATTGTATCTATAGTCATTGTGAGAATGGTCCCTAAGTTCCTTTTTTGTGTACTATTACTATTCTTATGCTTATTTTCATATAGAAAAATTATTCTGGCATCCTAAAAGTTTATTCAAAAGGTTTTTAAAATTTTTAATGTATTCCAGAATTAAATGCTTCAAAAAAAAAATCCCTCTTTATTCTGTATCTGTTTCTTTAAGTATATTTCCAACCCTCTTCAAAAGATCTAAGCCATGATTAATGACAAAACATGTAGAAGTTAATAGTGTCAGTAATGTGATAAAATATAAGATGCTGTATTAACAATATAAGATGCTGTATTAACTTTGCATTATTTAGTATAATGAAATGACACCATTTTATAAAATGTAAAATGTACATTTTGCAATCATACAAAACAATTTATAGTATTGTCTTTCCTCTATTAATATATAAACATAAATGTTTTGAACAAATACATATTTAACAATAACAATGTATCCAAAAGCTTTATCTACAAAATTTTATATTTTGAAAAAAAATCCGGTATGCTTATTTTCCATATGAATAAACTAATTTACAAAAGTCAGAAAAGTGTTAGTTACTCAGTCATGTCTGACTCTTTGCGACCCCATGTAGTGTAGCCTGCCAGGCTCCTCTGTCCATGGAATTCTCTAGGCAAGAATACTGGAGGTGGTAGCCATTCCCTTCTCTGGGGGATCTTCCCATCCTATGGATCAAACCTGCATCTGCCTGCATTGCAGGCATTCTTTATGGTCTGAGCCACCAGGGAAGTCCCAGAGACTTGACCTAATTATTTATATAAAGATTATAAAATATTCTAAACCAGTATGTGCATTTTTCTCACCTATAGATACATAAAGAGAAGCATTTCTTTTAATGCTAGAGAAAATTCTTGATACATAAGTCTTATAAAAATGTCAATACTAGAAATGTTTTAAGAGAAAAAAATCATTTGCACCTGTTACATATGTATTACTAAATTTCTTATTTCAGTGGCTAATCTGTTCAGTTTTCATTTCAATCCCAAGAAAGGCTATGCCAAAGAATGCTCAAACTACTGCACAATTGCACTCATCTCACATGCTAGCAAAGTAATGCTCAAAATTCTCCAACCCAGGCTTCCACAGTACTTGAACTGTGAACTTCCAGATGTTCAAGCTGGATATAGAAAAGGCAAAAGAACCAGAGATCAAATTGCCAACAAGTGTTGGATCATTGAAAAAGAAACAGAATACCAGAAAAACATCTATTTCTTCTTTATTGATTACACCAAAG
The DNA here is from genome assembly GCF_029407905.1 of Bubalus kerabau. Taxonomy (NCBI): domain Eukaryota; kingdom Metazoa; phylum Chordata; class Mammalia; order Artiodactyla; family Bovidae; genus Bubalus; species Bubalus kerabau. The sequence goes on from NC_073626.1 coordinate 137,467,435, forward strand.
CCTTTGACTGTGTTCAGTTCAGTTCAGTCGCTCATTCCTGTCTGACTCTTTGCGACCCCATGGAGTGCAGCATGCCAGGCCTCACTGTCCATCACCAACTCCAAGAGTTTACTCAAACTCATGTCCATCACATCAGTGATGCCATCCAACCATCTCATCCTCTGTCATCACCTTCTCCTCCTGCCCTCAATCTTTCCCAGCATCAGGGTCTTTTCAAATGAGTCGGTTCTTCGCATCAGGTGGCCAAAGTATTGCAGTTTCAGCTTCAACATCACTCCTTCCAATGAATATTCAGGACTGATCTCCTTTAGGATGGGCTGGTTGGATCTCTTTGCAGTCCAAGGGACTCTCAAGAGTCTTCTCCAAACACCACAGTTCAAAAGCATCAATTCTTTGGTGCTCAGCTTTCTTTATAATCCAACTCTCACATCCATACATGACTACTGGAAAAACCATAGCCTTGACTAGACGGACCTTTGTTGGCAAAGTAATGCCTCTGCTTTTTAACGTGCTGTCTAGTATGGTCATGGCTTTTCTTCCAAGGAGCAAGGGTCTTTTAATTTCATGGTGGCAGTCACCATCTGCAGTAATTTGGGAGCCCCCAAAAATAAAGTCTCTCACTGTTTCCACTGTTTCCCCATGTATTTTCCATGAAGTGATGGGTCTGGATGCCATGATCTTAGTTTTCTGAATGTTGAGTTTTAAGCCAACTTTTTCACTCTCCTCTTTCACTTTCAACATTTTACTGTGAAGATCACATCATTTGACTGTGTAGATCACAACAAACTGTGTAAAATTCTTCAACAGATGAGAATACCAAACCGCCTTACCTGCCTCCTGAGAAATCTGTATGCAGGTCAAGAAGCAACAGTTAGAACTGAACATGGAACAACAGAATGGTTCAAAATTGGGAAAGGAGTACATCAAGGCTGTATATTGTCACCCTGTTTATTTAACTTATATGCATAGTACATCATGTGAAATGCCAAGCTGGAAGAAGCACAACTGGCATCAAGATTGCCGGGAGAAATATCAATAACTTTAGATATACAGATGACACCACCCTTAGGGCAGAAAGCCAAGAAGAATGAAATAGATGGGGAAACAATGGAAACAGTAACAGACTTTATTTTCTTGGGCTCCAAAATCACTGCAGATGGTGACTTCAGCCATGAAATTAAAAGACGCTTGCTCCTTGGAAGAAAAGCTAGACAGCATATTAAAAAGCAGAGACATTACTTTGCTGAAAAAGGTCTATCTAGTCAAAGCTATTGCTTTTCCAGTAGTCACGTATGGATGTGAGAGTTGGACTATAAAGAAAGCTGAGTACCAAAGAATTGATGCTTTTGAACTGTGGTGTTTGGAGAAGACTCTTGAGAGATCCAACCAGCCCATCCTAAAGGAAATCAGTCTTGAATATTCATTGGAAGGACTGATGCTGAAGCTGAAACTTCAATACTTTGGCCACCTGATGCAACGAACTGACTTCTTGGAAAAGACCCTGATGCTGGGAAAGATTGCAGGCAGGAGGAGAAGGGGATGACAGAGGATGAGATGGTTGGATGGCATCACCGAGCTTTGGGAGTTGGTGATGGGCAGGGAAGCCTGGCATGCTGCAGTTCATGAGATCACAAAGAGTCGGACATGACTGAGCAACTGAACTGAACTGAACTGATACCCAGAGGATTGTGGTAGGCCAAGAAGTACAGCTTATACATACAAGGTATAGAGATGGAGGCATGGAGTGTGAATATTTTGATGACTTACTAGGTCCCAGCTCTTTGACTATATGGCTTCACCAAGTGTCTGATTCTTAATACTAACCTGGAAGATCTCTTAGGAGATATTTAGCAAGGCTTTTTCTTTATCATGCCTTCTGTCATTTTGTTACCATGCAATTAAAAGTGTATTATGGCATAGAATTAGAGACAATAGAATTTGGAAAAAACCTTTAAGCTTCATCCAGGTCAAAATGTGATACACAGGAAGGATGCAGCTAAATAATAACAGAAGGCTATGATACTAGATTGCTCTCAAAGACTTCTTTAGAATACTTCCCAGTGTTCTAGAAGCCTCCATTTTTCTGTAAGACCAGTAGAGAAAATAATACCACTGGGACACTCTTATCAAAAGTGTGGCATTTCATCACAGCAAGGAGTGATTCAATTAGTTAATAATGCCACATATTTTCTATAATATTTGGCAATCCTAGAAAATGTATGAAAGAAGTCTGTAGCATTATCTTCAAACACTGAACTAGAAAGTCACCTCTGGTTGTTATGGTATCAAACACAGCACCCTTAAAAGCAGCACATTGGTCAGTTCTTCCATCCTGATTATTGGATGTCCCTGTTAAAACTAATACACCTTAATGAGTTTAAATTAGACAGCAAGCAGCTATGGGTAAACCACGAGAAAATGAGCACATGAAGGTTTTGATTTATTGCTATTCAGTGATCACTTCAAAACTTTTGGACAAAATCTGAGACTGGATCCTTTGGAGTATCTTTCACAACAAAATGATCAACAGTATAACATGTAATAAAATCTGGATGATGCATTTCATATCATTAAAGTATAAAACAAGTAAATTTCCAAAATGTGACAAAATAAATCCATTGAGCTACCTATAAGATATAAGAAATGCAAAAAATGGGCAACCAGTGGACTGAGAGACTATCTGCAAATGATGCTACCAACATGGGATTAATTACCTAAATAAACAAATAGTTTCTACAATTCAGTAACAAAAAACAACCCAATCAAAAAATGGGCAGAAGACCTAAACAGACATTTCTCCAAAGAATGCATATAGATGGCCAAGAGAAACAAGATAAGTTGTTCATCATCACTAATTATTAGAGAAATGCAAATCAGAATTTTAATTAAGTACCACCTCATTTGAGTCAGAATATGCATCATCTAAAAGTCTGCAAATTGTGAATGTTGGAGAGGGTGCAGGGATAAAGGAATCCTCCTACTCAGTTGGTAGGAATGTAAATTGGTGCAGCCGCTATGAAGAACGGTGGAGGTACCTTAAAAAACTAACAATAGAGTTACCATGTGATCCACTGATCCCACTCTGGACATATATCCCCCAAAAAACTTTAATTCAAAAAGGTACATGCACCCCAATGTCCATAGCAGCACTTTTTACAACAACCAAGACATGGCAGCAACCCAAATGTCCATCAACAGATGAATGGATAAAGACAACGTGATATGTGTGTGTGTGTGTGTGTGTGTATAGAAATGCTGTGCTGTGCTATGTCACTTCAGTCCTGTCTGACTCTGCAACCCATTCAACCATAAAAAAAAAAAAAAGAAAGAATGTCACTTGCAGCGATGTGGATGGGCTAAGAGACTATCTTCCTAAGTGAAGCATATCAGACAGAGAAAGACAAATATAACTTTTATGTGAAATCTTAAAAAAATGATACAAATGAACTTACTTACAAAACAGAAACAGGCTCACAGACATAGAAAACAAACACATGGTTACTAAAGGGGATAGTGTGGCAGCAGGAGGAGCAAGGTAAACTAGGAATTTGGGATTAACATATAATAACTACTATGTATAAAACAAATAAATAACAAAGACCTACTGCATAGCACAGGGAACTATACCCAAAATCTTATAATAACATGTAATAGAAAAGAATTTGAAAAAGAATATATATAACAGTCACTTTTCTGTACACTTGAAACTAAAACAATATTGTAAATTAAATATACTTCAATACAATTTTAGGAAAAAAAAACACAAAAGTGGCCATTTCACCAAAGACACTATGCTTAGTCATTGCATATCATTATTATATATCATAATCATTGAGTATCTATTCACTACTAGGGGAAACAAGTAAATATAATCCTCATTTGCATAGAACTTAAAGTTACATTCTAAGTTCAGTATAAAGCTCATTCACTAAAAGAGAAACAAGGTAACAGAGATTCTAATGGAAAAGTCACATATATATGATGAACAGATGTATGAAAAATGAAGTTGGAGGTAGAAAAATTATAAAAGGAATCTGTTCGAGAGTTTGTTTTTAATTTGGGTAAAGAGCCAGTTAATGAGGATGCCATTAGAGGATCAAAATATTAATGAAAATCTCCATTAATTATATTGTTATATTTCCCTATTAAGAATATCAACTTTTAGCAGTAGTTCTCATTATATATTAAAATAATAACAAATAAAATAAAATAAAGGGCATGTTTAAACCTACAGAATTGGGGTACGCAAAGACTAGCTGATTTGAGGAATGAAATTTTTTAAGAGTTAGAGTAAACTTACTTCCCAAAAAGCAGAAAATTCTGAAAATATTTATCTAAAATTTGTATCACAATTTCAACTCATGGTACATATGCTACAATTAGTCTAACCACTGATTTGGATTTGCATTCTTCAATGTGGGTATCTTTACCTCACATTTTGGCACATATAGATGCCTACATATTGAAGGTGCCCATACCACAGTTAGATTGGTCATAGATGGAAATCATATATAAGACCCCTACACTATCACCAAAGGACTTTGATTTTTGATCCTAGATAGTAAATGTTTTCTAGTAAATGAAATCGGAAGACGACTGTGTCTTATTAGGAAAGTGGTGACAAACCTAGACAGTGTGTTGAAAAGCAGAGACATTACACTGCAGACAAAGGTCCATAGAGTCAAAGCTATGGTCTTCCCAGTGGCCACATACAGTTGTGAGAGCTGGACCTTAAAGAAGGCAGAACACCAAAGAATCGAGGCCTTCCAACTGTGGTGCTGGAGAAGATTCCTGAAAGTCCCTTGAAAAGCAATGAGATCAAACCAGTCAATCTCATCTGATGCAAACAGATGATTCATTGGACCAGTCTCTGATGCTGGGAAAGACTGAGGGCAGAAGGAGAAGAGGGTGTCAGAGGAGGAGATGGCTGGATGGCATCACTGATGCAATGAACATGAACATGAGCAAACCCCAGGAGATGGTGAGGGACAGGGAGGCCTGGTGAGCTGCAGTCCGTGGGGTCACAAAGAGTTGGACATGAGGGGCAACTCAACAACAACAATAAGCCAATGTTTTAGAACCAAGTCTGGGGAATAAACCCTTGATTTTCATCTCTCTATTTCTCTATTGTAAATTTGACCACTGTGCTGTGCTTAGTTGCTCAATCATGTCTGACTCTTTGTGACTCCATGGACTGGAGCCCGACAGGCTCCTCTGTCCACGGGGATTCTCTAGGCAAGAATACTAGAATGGGTTGCCATGCCCTCCTCCAGGGAATGTTTTCAACCCAGGGATCAAACCCAGGTCTCCCGCATTGAAAGCAGATTCTTTACCATCTGAGCCACCAGGGAAGCCCTAAATTTGACCACTATCACATCCCTGTTTTCTAAACCTTTTACTTATTTGAAATATTCTTTTTGACAGATAATATTTTTTATTTCTGTACTTGCTTTACTTTTTAAAAAATGTTATATATTTTTGGCTGTGCTAGGTCTTTGTTGCTGCATGGGCTTTTCCCTAGTTGTGGTGAGCGGGGGCTACTCTTGTTGCGGTTGCAGGCTCCTCATTGTCGTTGCTGTGGCTTCTCTTGTCGTGGAGCACAGGCTCTAGAGCACAAAGGCTTCACTAGTGGTGGCATGTGGGTTCAATGGTTAATATATGCATTTTATAGACAGTCTGTACAAATGAATATTTAAACAGTGCAGCAAGAAATATCCATGCCTATTTATCATTTTGCTTATATGTGGCATACAATATTTTAAATGCTTCATTAAATGTATGTTAGACATATCATGGTGCCTTACTGATCACAACCCAGAATTTTTGCTAAAGCACCAGAGTCATATAGGCAAATTACTACATGACATGAGTCCCCTTTCTCAGCCTAGGAAAATTGGAGTATATGACCTTCTAACTTCAGTAATTAATCTACCAATCTATTGACTTGCCAATACTTACTACATAATACAAGAGCATGTGCTCAATTAAATTTTCTCTTTCAGAAAAAAGATGCTTAAAGATTTTAATCATCTATTCTCATCATCAAATACCTTTCTTATTTTCTTGACTATATTAATTATTGCTATTTTAAAGCCCTTCTGTAATTATTTCACTATCTGTGTCATCTGTACTTGCTTCCATTGTCTGTTTTTTTCTTCTTAGATTTTAAAGTGCAAGCTGAAGACTGTATATGAAAAATGTTGTGGTTCTGATGATGTTTTCTTCATTCAGGGGAGGTTCTCCTTTCCTTTGGTAAGCAGAGAGACTGGAAGTTGATCAACTCCTTCCAACTAGGGGTTGACCTGAGGCTGTGCTACAGTTTTGATCTATCAATCTCTTTGTTGTAGACCCCAGGGTGTATTTCTTGGTAGGTTTTAACTAAAGAGATGGAGGGCCAGGTGTCCACAGGGCCTCCCCACTGAATGCTAGTCACCACCATGGGACTATAAAATCTCTGCTCTGCTTTTTATTCTCTCAGAAAAATGCTGAGCTAAGCCCTTAGTTCTCTCTTATTATGAGGAATTCTGGCCCCTTGAATCTCAAATTTTTGTTTCTTGAGCTCTATGAGACTATCAGAATTTCCACAAGCTTTTCTCTCTCAGGGTAATATCAACTCTATTCCCATTCTGAGAACCAAAAATGCCCCAAGGGAGATAAATAATGGTTGCGGAGTATCTTCTTACTTCTGAGCTCAGAATCTGCTTTATCGGGATTTTGCCCACTCAAGACCAAGTAGCTGCACAGACATTTATTTTTCATCTGACTTTCCAAATTTTCCTCAGTAAAAGCAGTCAGATCAGATCAGATTAGATCAGTCGCTCAGTCGTGTCCAACTCTTTGCAACCCCATGAATCGCAGCACGCCAGGCCTCCCTGTCCATCGAGTCAGTGATGCCATCCAGCCATCTCATCCTCTGTCGTCCCTTTCCTCCTGCCCTCAATCCCTCCCAGCATCAGAGTCTTTTCCAATGAGTCAACTCTTCGCATGAGGTGGACAAAGTACTGGAGTTTCAGCTTTAGCCTTTCTTCCAAAGAAATCCCAGGGCCGATCTCCTTCAGAATGGATTGCTTGGATCTCCTTGCAGTCCAAGGGACTGTCAAGAGTCTTCTCCAACACCACAGTTCAAAAGCATCAATTCTTCAACGCTCAGCCTTCTTCACAGTCCAACTCTCACATCCATACATGACCACAGGAAAAACCATAGCCTTGACTAGATGAACTTTTGTTGGCAAAGTAATGTCTCTGCTTTTGAATATGTTATCTAGGTTGGTCATAACTTTCCTTCCAAGGAGTAAGCGTCTTTTAATTTCATGGCTGCAGTCATCATCTGCATTGATTTTCGAGCCCAAAAAAATAAAGTCTGACACTGTTTCCACTGTTTCCCCATCTATTTCCCATGAAGTGATGGGGCCGGATGCCATGATCTTTGTTTCTGAATGTTGAGCTTTAAGCCAACTTTTTCACTCTCCACTTTCACTTTCATCAAGAGGCTTTTTAGTTCATTCTTTCTGCCATAAGGGTGGTGTCATCTGCATATCTGAGGTTATTGATATTTCTCCCGGCAATCTTGATTCCAGCTTGTGTTTCTTCCAGTTCAGCGATTCTCATGATGTACTCTGCATATAAGTTAAATAAACAGGGTGACAATATACAGCCTTGACGTACTCCTTTTCCTATTTGGAACCAATCTGTTGTTCCATGTCCAGTTCTAACTGTTGCTTCCTGGCCTCCATACACATTTCTCAAGAGGCAGATCAGGTGATCTGGTATTCCCATCTCTTTCAGAAGTGGTCCACCACAAACTGGCACATCACAGCAGGAAACTGAAATCCCTCCCTTAGGAATTTCTACTTAAAAAAAAAAAGAAAGAAAAAGCAAACCAAAAGTGAACAACAAAACAGTTAAGTCTTAGCAGAGAGTATTAACACTGTAGGGACATGTAGGAAGGAGAAATTTGAGACAAAATTAAAATTAATATGTTATCCCAAAATTATAATAAAAATAAATGATATATAGCAGCATCCCTAATTCGGTTCTCCTTAGAAAATTAACAGATATTTAACAATAAATAGTTCTGTAATACAAAACCACTGTGAGAAACTAAGTTAAAGCCAAACAGGTTTTTAAAGACAGAAATCATCAAAGGCTTCAACATATTCATGTGTTTTATGAATCTGATCTTATACAACATTACTCCAAATGTATTAACTAGGGAATTCTTTCACTACAGAACTGTGAAAGCTTAAACACAAACGCTTGAATTTTGTGCCAGACAAAATTCAATAACATTAGGAAAACTAAAAGTCTTAATTTATAACATAAACTACAATAATATTGAGTAAATAGAAAAAATGAGTGTCTGTTATCAGGAAGCAGGCAGGAACTTATGCTGTTGAGGTCTTACAAACACCTTACATCTGGGTATAAAGACCTGTACTACTTTTTTTATTCTTCAATCTCCCAAACATTCATACCCTACCTATTGGCCCATAAAAATACCCATAGTAACTACCTCCACCAGAAAAAAAAAGAGCTTATATAATATATAAAATGTAAAATAAAGTATTTTAGACAGTATCTTTTATGTGATAAAAATTTCTTTTCATTAAAAATTACCCACTACTTTTATGTGTTGAATGCATTCTGAGAAATGCTTTATTTCATTGGAGAAGTCTATGGACAAGTCTATGGAGAAGTCTATTCTCCTGCACTGAAAAAATTAACTCTGCCCCCACGTGTGTGTGTACTTAGTCACTCAGTCATGTCTGACTCTTTTTGGACCCCATGGACTGTAGCCTGCCAAGCTCTTCTATTCATGGAATTTTCCAGGCAAGAATACTGGAGCAGCTTGCCATTTCCTGCTTCAGGGGATCTTCCCAACCCAGGGACTGAACACATGTTTCATGCGTGTCCTCCATTGGGAGGCGGATTCTTTACCACTGCACCACCTGAAAAGCCCTCTGCCCCCAAGTGGTGATGTTAATAATCATAGATTCCACTGATTCAATTCATGTAACTATAGTTACTGGGCCAGTAACTATCACCTCCTATGAAAGAAAAAATAATGTATCTCTATAAAGACACACTTTGGCCCCAGAATACTTTCATTATTTTGCATTCATTTAATATATTAGCATTATTGTGAGGCTTTTATGTTAGGTGTGTGTTAGCTACTCTATAAAAGTGAAACTTAGAATACCTTTTGTGAACAACTAACAATACATAATTCAAGAATGAACTATCTCATAACGGAAAGAAAAATGAAGAAATGAAAATCAATATTATTAATTTTCATTTGTGTTACACTGAAGAAAACCCCACTAAAGGTAATTAATTGAATTCTCTTCAGAGCAACTTTCAAGATGGCATATTGACCCAATGTTCATTTTCCTGTTGCAAGCCAATGAAGTGTTATTATCAGGGTTTCTGCAAATGCATAAACTATTTTTATCCTTCATATTAAATAGAACTGGAAGAGAAGTAGTGAGTTTTACAAATGAGAACAAAAGAGCAAAGGGAAGCACAATTGACAAAGTATTTTAGAACAAACAGTTTAGGAATCAAGAAGATGGCCTAAGTTTTTCCACTGTGCCAGGTATAAGACAAAAGCCAGTGTGGGACTGAAACAGATGAGGACGCACAGGCTGCATCCATAGGCATCCAAATTCAGTCCTTATGTCGTGTGTGGACAAAACAAAACTCAGCAAGGTGATCCAGCATGTGGGTGGTCATTTTTCGACCCCTGCTTTAAACACTGCCAGCCCCAGATAGTAGTAAGAAGCAAGTTAATGAAGATAAATTATATAAGAAGAAGTAACATCCATTGATTGCTTTCTATGCGCCAGGACTGTTGAAATGCTTAACAGATATTATGTTAACAAAACATCTTGACAACATAAAATGTATACTATTAATACTCCACTTTATAGATGAGAGCTCTAGTGAAATTTGTGATTGGTCATTTTCTTTTACTGAGCCTGGTCTTTTAAAAATAACCTATTTATTGAAACTTTATTCTGTATTCCACATACACCCCTAAGCCCTGTTCCCACTTACTCCTTGTAACAACCTTTGGTGTGGACTGTTATTTGAGGAAACTGAAGCCCCAACAGCTTAATCAGTCCAAGCAGGAAACTGAGTAAGCAATGGCAGTGATTATCATATTAAGGTTAGAAATCTAGTTTTCTTGACCCCATTGGTTTTTTGATAAGTAATGTTGAACAACAGTACTGGTTCAGAATGGACACAAGCCATTCATTCATGCCCCTTGGGCCTCCCTGGGTTTTATCTGTAGCCATGGAGCACAACTAGAATGCATTCCCATCTCATGCATATTTGCACTAAATGACAAAGATATTCCAATGTCTCAGTTGCCATTTTTAACCTAGTTTTTTTTTAAGAACGCATTAGCTGATGCTTCCTAATTTGCTCTTTCTAGAATTAGTCATTTTTTTGAAATACACACTATTTTATTAGGATACTCTTCATGACAAAGAAAATTTACTTCTGAAACATGCTCCTTTCAAAAGAAATTTGCAGACACCCACATAAATGATTAAGTGTAAGGAACACATTTTTTGTGCATTTATAGAATGACACATTTATAGTCTAGTGCAACCTCTATAAATAAATTTCTATTGTCACGACAATGTGAAAATAATAACTGTTGCATTACACATTTCAAAACTAAGCCTGTTTCTTTAATTTAAACTTAAACCTGTTTCTTTCCCAAAATAGTTCACTACCCTTCTGTTTAAAAATCCTAGAATGGGATTTTTAGGGATGCATGTCCCTCTGTAGTTATCCTTAACTCTTGTATCTGACTCAGTCCTCACTGTTTTCGCTCTCTTTATGTCTCACCTGTGCTGTTCTCTGGCTGTTTTCCATCCCTATTCTTACATCTCTCCCATGCACATCTCAGCACTTAAACTGAAAATGCCTTATTTAATATCCAGGCCCTGGGGTGTTCGCCAGTGTCACTGTGCAACCCTCAAAGCTAGTGCAGCAGAAGGGTTTATCTATGAATGGAAATTTGTCACCATTGTCCCTAGCAGAGCTATGGGATTTCTCACTGCCTTAAACTGCTAAATTGACATGTGAAAAAAAAAATTAACCTAGACCTCCAAACACAATAAAGGAAAAAATTTTTCTCTCTAGAGAAAACTATGATCAAGTGTGATATCTTTAAACTCACTTTAGGTACCTCTGAGTCTCTCTTTCTCCCCAAAGAAAGGCAAAGCCAAAGAATGCTCAAACTACCACACAATTGCACTCGTCTCACACGCTAGTAAAGTAATGCTCAAATTTCTCCAAGCCAGACTTCAGCAATACATGAACCATGAACTTCCAGATGTTCAAGCTGGATTTAGAAAAGGCAGAGGAACCAGAGATCAAATTGCCAACATCCAATGGATCATCAAAAAAGCAAGAGAGTTCCAGAAAAACATCTATTTCTGCTTTATTGACTATGCCAAAGCCTTTGACTGTGTGGATCACCACAAACTTTGGAAAATTCTGAAAGAGATGGGAAGACCCGACCACCTGACCTGGCTCCTGAGAAATCTGTATGCAGGTCAGGAAGCAACAGTTAGAACTGGACATGGAACAACAGACTGGTTCCAAATTGGGAAAGGAGTATGTCAAGGCTGTGTATTGTCACCCTGCTTATTTAACTTATATGCAGATTACATCATGAGAAACGCTGGGCTGGAAGAAGCACAAGCTGGAATCAAGATTGCCGGGAGACATATCAATAACCTCAGATATGCAGATGACACCATCCTTATGGCAGAAAGTGAAGAAGAACTAAAGAGGCTCTTGATAAAAGTGAAAGAGGAGAGTGAAAAAGTTGGCTTAAAACTCAATATTCAGAAAATGAAGATCATGGCATCTGGTCCCATCACTTCATGGCAAATAGATGAGGAAACGGTGGAAACAGTGACAGACTTTATTTTGGGGGGGGCTCCAAAATCACTGCAGATGGTGGCTGCAGCCATGAAATTAAAAGATGATTACTCCTTGGAAGGAAAGTTATGACCAACCTAGGCAGCATATTCAAAAGCAGAGACATTACTTTGCCAACAAAGGTCCGTCTAGTCAAAGCTATGGTTTTTCCAGTGGTCATGTATGGATGTGAGAGTTGGACTCTAAAGAAAGCTGAGAGCCGAAGAATTGATGCTTTTGAACTGTGGTGTTGGAGAAGACTATTGAGAGTCCCTTGGACTGCAAGGAGATCCAACCAGTCCATCCTAAAAGAAATCGGTCCTGAATATTCATTGGAAGGACTGATGCTAAAGCTGAAACTCCAATACTTTGGCTACCTGATGTAAAGAACTGACTCACTGGAAAAGACTCTGATGCTGGGAAAGATGAATGCAGGAGGTAAAGAGGACAACAGAGGATGAGATGGTTAGATGGCATCATTGACTCAATGGACATGAGTTTGAGTAAATTCTGGGAGTTGGTGATGGACAGGGAGGCCTGGCATGCTGCAATCCATGGGGTCGCAAAGAGTCGGACAGGACTGAGCAACTGAACTGAACTGAGTCTCTCTATATCACAGGCCTCTGAGAATCTTAATCAAGTATTAAGATCAAGTTGTCTGAAAGAGAGACTTCTTGCAGAAATTACAGAAATCCAGCACATTCAGCTCCACATGCCTCTAACCTCATCTTGCTCAGTGCCAGTCAAACGACTTACTAGACTTCTCATGTAAGTCTTCTCAAGATCTACCATATGTTTACGGGGCTTTCTTTCACATTGCTTAATTGTTAACATCCAACCCAGAAAAAAAACCAACATCCTGGCTGCACTGACATTCCCCCAAAAAACTAGGAGATGGTGAAGGACTGGGAGATGGGAAGCCTGTCGTGCTGCAGTCCATGAGGTCGCAAGGAGTTGGACATGAAACTGAAAAACAACAGTACTCTATATGTACTTCTACCAAAATTCTTAGAATAACTTATTGGCCTTTTTGGCATAGCTACTGGTTTCTAAGAGACTATAAGCTCTTCCACAGCAGAGATCAAGTTTTATTCATGAATCTCAGTGCTTGGCACAAAGAAGAGAGTCAAGAGTAATCAGTACATTATTCTTCTGAAAAACTGCACTGATTTCACTTCTGCCAGAAATGCTCAGTTGATCTTATTCACTATTTTTTATTAATAGACTTGATTTTTTGAACAATTAAGTTTACCAAAAAAATTAAGAAGAAAATACAAATAGTTCTCAAATACCCCCTCACTCCCCTCCCCAGTTTCCCTTATTATTAACTCTTGATCAGTATACTACATCTGTTATATCTGATAAGCCAAAATCGGTAGAGAATTATTAACTGAAGTCCACAGTTTACTTTGGAAGCTACTCTTGGTGTTGTAGAGTTCTATGAGTTTTGACAAATGTATACTGACATGTATCCACTACTTCAGTATTATATAGAATTGTTTCACAGTTCTAAAATGGTCTTAGTGGTGCTTAGTCATTCAGCTGTGTCTGATTCTTTGTGATCCCATGGACTGTAGCCTACCAGGCTTCTCTGTCCATGGGATTCTCCAGGCAAGAATACTGAAGTGGGTAGCCATTCTGTTCTCCAGGGAATCTTCCTGACCCATGGATCAAACCCATGTCTCCTGCATTGCAGGAAGATTCTTTACCATCTGAGCCACCCAGGAAGCCCCCAGTCTTATGTTCCACCTATTCAACCCTTCCTCCATTCCCTCCTAAACCACTGGCAACCACTGGTCTTTTCACTGTCTCCTTAGTTTTACTTTTCCAGAATGTCATAGAATTGCAATCATATAATATATACCCTCTTATGACTGGTTTCTTTCACTTAGCAACTTTGCATTTAAGTTTCCTCCATGTCTTCTCATGGCCTAATAGCTAATTTCTACTTCTTGCAGAAGTATACTCTTTTGTATAGATATACCACATTTTGTGTATCCATTCACCTATTGAAAAACATTCTGGTGGCTTTCAAGTTTTGACAATTATAAATAAAACTCCTATAATCATATATATGCAGGCTTGGGTGTGTGTAAACATGTTTTTAATTCACATGGGTAAATTCCAAGATGCATGATCACTGAATCGTATGGTAAGAGTTGGTTTAGCTGTGTAAAAAATTGCCAAACTATTTTCCTAAGTGGCCATTTTGCTTTCCCACTAACAATGAAGACAGCCCCTGTTCCATTTACTTTCCAGGATATAATGCTGTTGCTGCTGCTGCTAAGTCGCTTCAGTCGTGTCCGACTCTGTGCGACACCATAGACGGCAGCCCACCAGGCTCCCCTGTCCCTGGGATTCTCCAGGCAAGAACACTGGAGTAGGTTGCCATTGCCTTCTCCAATGCATGAAAGTGAAAAGTGAAAGTGAAGTCGCTCAGTCGTGTCTGACTCTTAGCGACCCCATGGACTGCAGCCTACCAGGCTCCTCCATCCATGGGATTCTCCAGGCAAGAGTACTGGAGTGGGGTGCCATTGCCTTCCTACTATTTAAAAAATGCTCATATTGTACTGTTTTGGGTGTTGTTGTTGTTGTTGTTGTTGTTGTTTTGAAGACTTATCTTTTCCAGTCAGCATTCGTTGCTACTTTCTTTCTGATCTCATACCATTTGGTCAGAAGCCTATACACCACTTCACACACAGCACTTCCAGTATGTCAGTGTAGAGGTGCCCCTGCTACCTAAGTGATACAGATCTCAGTTTTCTCTTTGTATCCTAAACCAAAGTTTTCTCTTTGAATCTGTTCTTCTATGTAGCAACAAAGTAGAATTATGGGACTAACAGGATACCAATAGAATCTGAATTAAGAGCTGGATCAGATTACAATGAATAATGCTACTGCTCTGGAGAAAAATATTCCTGCATAAAGTGCACTACCCAGAAGAGAATGGAAAAAGCTTACAGCTAGACTTTATGTTCTGTGCCCCTTTGTATAAGGACAAGCGTATCTAACTCTAAGCATAGCTACAGGGGTGCAGTAAACAAAACATTAAGCTGTGTGTCAGGAGAACTGGCTCTGTCCCCAGCTCTGCTGGTGACCATCTGTGTGACCCTGGGCAAAGTCCTTAGTTTACCCTGTGTCCTCATTTGTAAATAAGGGGTTTATTCATCCAACTTTAAAAAACTGCATTGACTTCCTACTATGTGTGGATGCCCAGACGCTTCGGTCACAGCAGGACCCAAGCAGTCCAAGTCCCTACTTCAATGTGCTTCCATTCCAAGGATAAGAGAAGCAATGAGAAGAAAGAGCAAACAAACAAAAAGAGCACGTATCAAACAGCAACAAGTAACATGAAGCAATGAAATGGAGAGAGCCTCCCCCATGGGATGACATGAAATTGAGTGGTCTGTCAACCTCTCTGAGGATATGATATCTAAGCTGAGTCCTGAGTGGCCAGAAAAAGCCAGTCAGCCTTATTATGAGCATCTGTGGGGAAAAAAATTCTATGAGAAACAAGAGATACAAAATACCTAAGCCAACTGATGCTTCTAAATTCACTCCCACCTCCTAGATTCTGATTTTACTGTTGTGTGATCATGGCCATTGAAGGTGTGACATTTCACTAGTGAAGTTATACAAAGAAAATTAGTATTCTCCTTCAGAGGTCTGTGAATGGGAAACATGACTTTGCAAGGCAGTCTATCAGCCCACACTTAATAATTTATAAATGTTATTTATCCTGTCATCCAGCCTTCCTCTTTCCTCACACAACAGCACATTTTAAAAGTCCATCACTACACAATTTAGCACTTTGAACTGTTTTATGTTCCAAGGATCATTTAATACTTGTTTTTGAACTCACTTAAAGATGATTTAACCACAACAACAAGCAAAGAATTCCTTTGAAGTCATTGGTATTAAGCAAATCAAACTATGTCTCAAATACCAGGAAAATAAATTCTTATCTAATTTGCCTAAAGGGCCTTAATGAACATTAATCAGTTATGATGTTAAATTATCAGAGCTCACATTCTTGGTGAGTTTTATATATTCATTAATTTTCTGTATTTATTATATCCAACTTGATTCTTAGGTGATTATTATACTCATTATTAGATGCAAAATACCCTCTTGAATTTATGTAGCCCACTGCATTCTTCACATAACTCACAATACAATACATATTATCTTCATTTCAGACAGGAGGAAAGTGATGTTGAGGGAGATGAAAGAATTACTGCAAGGTCCACAGTCAATCGCTGGAAGAGCAAAGCTTGATGGCTAGGTCTTCCTTCCTTTGTTCCTTCCTAACTTCCCACTACCCACGTGTCAGAGACTATGTAAGCCACTGGCAATTTGGTCATGAATAAATCCAATCTCTGCCTTCAAAAAGCTCACAAGGAGCTAGAAAAAGACAAACTTGTTCTTACCACCAGCAAGGATATAGGAGAGATATATATTCTAGTGTAGTCTACCCATGGGAGCCTTCTCTCACAAGACTCCACTGCTTTCTTTTCCATAATGCAAGGACAAGGGGCTGTATTTGCTCATTTAAACATATCATTCACAGTGAATCTGACTTACTGCATTGGACTCTCTACGTCTGCTTCATTGAACAGAAATAGCCATGATCTGTGTTAAAAAAAAAAAAAAAAAAATGGCCACAACAGAAGAACTTTTTCAAATACAATTGAGTTAACGCTTCTCCAGTATTGCCCTTAATTTGCATAAAAGTTATATTGACTCAAATCTGGTAGGTCAGTTTTCCCATGCTAAATGTGTAAACTTAGCTAACTGGCTAATTGTGTGGATGAAAAATTCCACTAAAACAGTAGAGCTGCTTTCAAGTGTTGATTTAGAGAATATGAGTTTAGCTAACTTGTTCACACCTCCTTCACATTTACATGCATAGAAATAATACTTACTTGGAAAGGAATAAAACAAAAGTAGTGTCTGAATAAATCAGAATTCTGATTTTATTAACAAGGTCTGGGCTAAGTTACTTCAGTCATGTCCAACTCTGTGCAACCCTATGAACTATATATAGGCTGCCAGGCTCCTCTGTCCATAGGATTCTCCAGGCAGGAATACTAGAGTGGGTGGCCTTCCCTCCTCCAGGGGATCTCCCAGTCTCAGGGATCGAACCTGGGTCTCCTGCATTGGCAGGCAGGTTCTTTACCACTAGCACCACCTGGGAAGTCCATTAACAAAGCAGCAGAGTCAATAGCATGAAGTTGGATTCAGATAGCTCTTGGGTCTCATCCTTGCTTTTTCACTTACTAACTGCATGGTAATTTTCATTGGTAAAGTTGATTAAGCTTCATAAGCTTAAAATGGGGATAGCAAAGACTGAAGGCAGGAGGAGAAGGGAACAACAGAGGCCGAGATGGTTGGATGGCATCACCGACTCAATGTACGAGTTTGAGTAAACTCCAGGAGTTGGTGATGGACAGGAAGGCCTGGCGTGCTGCAGTCCATGAGGTCGCAGAGTCAGACATGACTGAGCAACTGAACTGAACTGAACTGAGGACTTTATTAATATTTGTATTAATTTGTATAATTCCTAGTATAGTTCCTAGTACCTCCTAAATGAACAAGTAGATAATAAGAAGAATATCATTCCTGTCCAGCAGAATTGCCCCTTATATCCAATTCCCTTGGGTATTATAAATATTGGGGTGTTTGTGTGTGTGTGTGTGTGTGCTTCAGTCATCTCTGACTCTTAACTACCCCATGGACTGTAGCCTGCCAGGCTCCTTTGTCCATGGAATTTTCCAGGCGAGAATACTGGAAATTTTCCAGTATTGAGTTGCCATTTCCTACTTCAGAGGTTCTTCCCCATCTAGGGATTGAACCCATGCGTTTTGCATCTTCTGCATTAGCAGGCAGATTCTTTGTCCCTGCGCCACCTGGGAAGCCCATTATAAATATTTACTATCCAAAATATTTCTAAGTAATGAAGCTTATGAGAAATATTCATATCTACAATACTCATGATTATGATCATTAAAAAACAAAGGATCTAAATGTCTACTTTCTTCTGCAAAGGATATTTGCTTTACAGTTAAGGTTATATTATTTCTATATTTGAATATCATATCATCCTAAAGATCTTTAAATGACTAGGACCAAACTCATCTGTTATTACAGGCCAATGATTTTATCATTCATCAGCCTATCCAACATTCTTAACTATCCTAGTGTTTCAGAATAACTCGGAACAAATCAGGGTGATGGTGAGATCATTCTGACTCTTTCTAGCTGCCATACTAGTCTCTTTCCTGGACTTCAGGATACCTCCTGAAGTTTTCCATTTGGTCTGAAGTAAATGGAAGCCATATGGACAGTTTTAGACATCAAGAACAGTAGAGAATGAGTAAATGTTGTTCATAAACTGAGTTATTCTTGACCATTAACTGTAATATTACAACTACTTGTAATTTTTATTCAAATAATATCAGACACCGTCCTCTGGAAATGTCTTATTCAGAGAAGTGAGGTCTCAACTAAATGAATGAAATCACTTAATTACCTTGTTTTTAAGTTGGTAAAGCAGCCAGAACATCCTTAAAAATAATTCACATTTCTGTCCCAATTCCTCATTCCTGGGCATTGCAGCATATGAATGGGGTGAAGGAAAGGAGAAGGACGAGTCAGAACAACACTGCAGTGACCATCTGTCATTTTAACCCCTTCTCTGTGGTATACTTACATGAAAGTCAGCTGAAGTTTAGCAAAAGCCAACAGTAAATCATCTACACTAACAAAACTGAAAGACTCTTACTAGGAATTTTTAACGCTTCCAAAGAACAACCTTAGCCAAAATGAATATAGTCAATATTTTCGAAAAGATGTTGTGCGTTTATTAATAACTACTGCTTTTTCTCTGGACAGCTGTTTAAAAGCACCAAGTTTGGAATTTGCAACCACTCCGACTTGAAAGTGTTGGATTCTTTGTATTATTTGGAGTCATAAACACTTCCTTCTAGAGATTCCAAGTAAATAGGAAACATAATGAGAAATCAACATTACTCCCCAATCCCCTGGTATGTTAAATATTTGCTCCCATATAACATTTCCAAATGCCTGCTTTGCATTTGGGCTTCCCACCTGCCAGAGTCTCCTCAAAAGAAGTCCCAGAGCACTTGCTGTTCATCCACTCAGTGTGCCCTGCAGACTTCTTTAATTGAAGTGCAGTTTGCACACTTTGGAAGAACTCCTTCAGGACCAAACCAGTGCATGAGAACTTGAGGACCAGCTTTCCCAGAAAGTCACAGGCTTCGTTTCTTTGGCAGTCTCTGCAGAAAATACTGCCAAAAAGCAAGGACATGCTACCTATGAATCTTACATCTCCATGTGGGTCAGCAATCAGTCATTTGTAAGCAACCTATATCTGTTTAAGCAGATTGGGTAGTATCTTATCCATTTCTATATCTCTGTGTATCTATTATCTATCAGTGAGCTATATATGTACAATAAGATTACACACAAAAAGAAGCAGAAAAGGAATCGGTAATTTTTTTTTTCAATGACTGAAACGCTTTACCCATCTTAAGATTTTCCTAGAAGGCAAATACTGCAGAATATCATCACCTGAACAAAAAACTCTCTTGATGCTTTGCATGTTAATTGTGTTTGGAGTTTTTTCTTATAACTACTCTGCTAAGAACTTTGAGAAAGCTAAAACATCAAAGTGATTTTCCGTTTGTTTAGCTATTAAACTTCCTCCCATGCAATCTTTGTTTATTTAAAGTATTTCCACCTACATGTTTACAATATGTCTGTTAAATTAGTTAAGAGACTTTAATTGGGCATTGGGGATTAGTTGCACTATTCCCAAATCTCTTTACTAAAAATACGTTAGACTAGTGAGCAGTTTATTCATAACCTTGTTACTTTGAGCCACTAGTGATGCCATCATTTTCCCTCTTCACATTTTTACTATGGCAAACTTAAAATTCAATTCATAGCTTGGTTTACTCATGTTTCATAAAGTAGCCTGCAACAATTTTAAGTTAAATACAGTGTATCCACCTGCTAAATTTGGAATAGAAAAGGATGGGAAAGTTCCTCAAAAAGCCACATTAAAACTACAAATAGAATTTGTAATTTTTCTATTCATTGCCCAAGAATTTACAATAATATTATTCTTCCATGAAAAAATATATATTACACTGTCAAAAAGCAGTATCTTTTTGTATCTTGCTTAACTATAGGAAATTTAAAAAACAAAGAATGTTTCCTGTGGGAAAAGTATTCAACACTATTCATATAATCATGAATCTATGTCATTTCTATGTGTATTAAGAACTAGATAATAACATCACGTCACTTACAGCATTGTCTGGAAAATTTTTTGTGACATCTGTGTGTCCGGAAATCTGCTTGGCATTTGAGAATCATTAACACACAATAAAGAAGTCTGACAAATTGAATCTTGCTTCCCTTACAGCCTGAAGGTATGAGTTCAACCCAGAGAACAACTAAGTTCATACTAAGCCATCAGGCTGGAAGAAAGCATGCTAAATCATCTCACTTCCAAGGGGATATTCCTCTGCAGGTAAAATTCAAAGTAGTCCTTAAAATTCACTAGGCCCTTGTTTTTCTCTAAATCAAGAATTTCATGATGCAATTCTTCCCATAACCTATCCTGAGATAAACAATAGGATATAAAGTTTGAGACATGACAAGTCTTTTGATCACAATTTGAGCCTTACTCCCAACAATCATCTGTGGAAGGAGGAAAGTCCTACATTAAAACTACTGACCAAAAGGATTTTAACATTCCTCTCAGCTTGATTAAACTTTAGACCTCGATTTTCCTGACTATAGGCTCCTGACTTCCCTTTTTTGGAGTATTCACTTTAGAACATTTGCCATTGTAAATTCATTCTTTGCCGCCTTTACATGTAAATCTTCTACAATCCAGAAAAATCTCTCTCAAGGTCCTTGAAGACATCCCTTTGAAATGGGATCATGAAGGAGAGACCCAGTTTCTGTGGCAAGGTAGGAGCCTAACTTCAAGAAGCAAAAATTAGTAAATGCAGATGTCCTAAGCACACAGATTAGCCCACTCTGAACACCCTCTAGGACTTTTCCATTAGCTTGGCTCAGAATGTAAAAATCCTCCTGCAATCTATTTCAGCACTATTGAGCCCATTCCCTCCCCTACTGCAATAGTTTGTCTCCCGAACTGAAACATTCTTGAACAAAATCTTCTCTGACTGTGAAACTCATCAGATGCAATTTTTCCTTCATAGTGCTTTTTTTTCTCTCAACAAGACAGATGCTCAACCTAAATTATTAGCAACTAGTCTTTACTGCATGAATGGAAAAAATAAAAGAAACCTTTACAAAATGAAAAAGTTCTGGCTATTACTGAAATTCCTTTTGTGGGAGACTAATTTATAAAGATTGTAGGTTACATATGTTCTAATAGCTTTAATATGAGTAAGTCAGCTCAGTACAGTTCCAACCTCTTTAACTAAAGTACATCCACTTGAAATAGTCCTATTTCTTTCTGACATACTAGATCTGAGTCTACTTGCTCCCAAGTTTTTTTGTTTTTTTTGTTTGTTTCTTTTACCTCCTCCTCCCCTCTTCACTCCCAGGACACTATTCTATCCTCAGTTCTTAATAAGTAATTCTGATTGATGCTTACTGAGGATGAGGGCACCAGTGAGAAAGAAGTCTGAATAAAGATATGAGAAAATAATTCCTCCATTATCTCTTTAATGATTCCCTGGTGGTGCCAATTCCCTCCAGTCCTGTAAAACCAGGCAACAAAGATAAAAGTATATTCCTGCTGATGAGTCTACTGTGATATGAAGAATGAATCTCATTGTGGCTGACGGCAAAAGGTTAACAAGGAAATGATTAACTTACATACAGAGGCTCCTTCCTCTTCCTGTGCTTTCAAAGTGTTCAATAGAGAAGGAAAAGACTGTGCCAGGGAAGAAGACACTATTTATGACTTTCTGGCAGAAATTCTAATATTTTTCTTTAATTTACTAATGCTGAGTTCTTTTTCATTTTTATGAACTTGTAAAGTCAACTATATTAGGAGCAAAAATGTATAACTAAGGTAATTGCTTCTATAAATCAAGGGAATGAAAAGTAGCAGTAATAAATTAAAATAAAAATATTCTAAAATACTTTCCTATTAAACATGATATGTAAAAAATTTGAAGTTTATATTAGTCTCATTCCCTATGAACTGAAGATCTCAGAAGACTTGCACTTGAATAGTGAATGAAGTGTATATCACACACATCCCTCAACTATTTTACATCATGTTGTGTGTGTGCATATATACATGGTGTCAGTGAAGCCATGAGATGAATGAGTCAATGCCATGAAATATTCTCTAGTGTCAAGAGAAAGAGCTAGTATTGACTGAAATTTATTTGGATAGCACAAGAGAAATTCCACATGAGTCAAATACTTCAGCATTAAAAAATATATATACTAAATAATGTGCCCCAAAATAATGATTTATGTTCCTTTCAGGAACAATAAAATAAATATATATATATTATTTATTTAATTTTAAAGCATAATTATTTTATTGTAAAAACATTGTGTCAATCAGATGTGTTAGCAACTGAAGAGACAAAAATCTCTAATAATATCAGAGGATGGTACAAATGTAACATAAATGGGTGAAGCTATATATTTCAGTAAGAAGCAGGATTGAGTAAGGAGTAGTATTCCAGTTCTAAGCTAGAAAGAATGCACATTACCCATCTCAGAACATTCAAAGTCATTTAAAAAACTATCTCCTGACCCTCACAGGAGGTTCTGTCTGCCGCCTAGATATGTTCCCCAAATTTCTAAGTATACAATCCCTGAAGTTTTGGGTGACCCTGTTTGAGGGGTCTGAAATGTATATTTGTATAATTTAAGCATACCTAGGATATAAAAGTCCATTCTAGTTGTAACAGTCATAAGTCAGGTCAATGAGTTGTATTTGAAGTGGTAGGTGGTTTTCAAAACAGAACATAAACTATTTTGATCACTCTGTCTTTGCCCCTTTCTCTCTCTCATTCTTGATGCACAGACTTGGTTATATTAATGCCAATATACTAATCTTCCCCAATGCTTCTGCATTTTTTCACTTAGATATATTTTCTGGGGTATAATTACCATAGTCTCTTAATAAATTCATGATGGATAATTTAGAAATATATTTTACTTCTAGGTCCTGTCACTTGAAATGTTTGATATTAGATGATTAGTTTGATCTTTGGTATGTTTCAGAAACTTTCACACAAGTTCAAATCATTATTTGCAAAAGTGGTCTAAGCACTAGGACTGGGAAATGGAAAGGAAGCAAGCCTAATGAGTTCTTTTGGGGTTTAAAAAAGCAATCAAAAACTTGGAAGGACCAAGAGGAAGTAAACTGATTGATGGTCCCTGTGTACTGCGGCACACAACAAACCCATGAGGTGCTCACAAGTGTGCATTCTTTCAAATCTGTAGGAGGCTTTCAATGACAATTTAAGTTTTAGCTCATGTGCTGTAGTAAGCAGTCCAGGAAGAGTAATTAATAAATAGCAACAATTATATGTAAACTGAGTTTGTAGAAAAGTAGATATCTTGCAGTGCTATGAAAATAAAGACTGATTTAGTTACTACTTAAATCTAATTATAGAACAGATTTTGTTCTCATTAAAACTAGCTTTTCTTCTACTAGATAACATTTGATATATTTTGCCACATTCCAACCTCTATCTCCCAAAGCAGTTATGTCAGATCTTCCTCCAAAGTCCTCCTAAACAAGAATTAAGTTAAAAGTCTAAAAGTCCCCGGGTAGTATATATATCAGGGAACAGCAGCCACATTCCCAGTGAATAGACAGCTCAATGAAAAGCAGCTACTATTTTCACAATGTGTTTTGATCAATTTAGGACTTCAGGTCCTGGGAGTCCAGATTCATGCCCATCTGGCAGTGCTGAGAGACACACACTTAAATATCTGATGTGCAGCAGAGCTAACATTATAACATGGGAACCAGGCAGTCACTCACTCCTGATTTTCATCACTCACCAAGTGCAACATATTTCCCGATTCTGCTGTCCAAAATGCAGGAAGAGCAGCAAGGAAGAAAGAGACAAGATGGTAATGTAAGAAAGAGCTAATAAAAGAAGCAAATGATTCACAAGCAATCTGGCGAGCAGTGATCAGGCCTATTGTGCCTCCAATTCACTATGCTAAAGACAAAAAGGCCTTTATCTTTCCCTAAACAGAAAATGCTCCAATTAGGTTTCTCCTCCTGAAAGCTTGCAGATATTACCACAAAATGCCCCTTACCTGTCCTTGGAGGATAATGGGAGGAAGTCAGTGTCTTCTTGTATGATCTCAACAGACTTTATTCATTCAAATATTCTGTATTCTTGTATATGCTTATAGATATATATATATATATATATTCTTTTAGACAATTAATTATACTAGTGGTCTCAGGTGTAGAATTTTATTTTCAAATAATATTGAAATATTATTAAAATAATAATTCTAATCCATAATTTACAATATGAAACATTCATATTTTGCATTTTATGGTAACACATGCTTAAGAAAAAATAGATATTGCTTTCATTTCCTTACTGTTTGTGGATATGACATTTGGTAGCAGCTCTCTAGCATTTACTTTAAGTGTAAGCAGTGTGGGTTGTTACCAGGGTGGGAAGAATGAAAATAAAAACCCCTTTCCTTGCAATTCTTTAGTGAAAGTTTTGATGAAGTTTTAAAGTTCCTTATCTTTGAGTCCCCTATATAAGCATAAAAATACACACAGAGCAAAATCCAACAATTATTCAGTAAAGACTGACAGAACCAGTCACCACACAATAACAAACTGAGATTGAAAATGAAATGTGGATTTAAATGTTTTATCACCCAAATTATATGCTTTTCTGAGATAAATCAAAATACTTTCCATTTTTCAGTTACTTATTTAAAAACAGGTAAATATTTCATACCCATCAAAAGTGTTTTCTTGATATATGCAATAAAGATAATAGAAGGAGAAGAGGGCAACAGAGAATGAGATGGTTGGGTGGCATCACTGATTCAATGGACATGAACTTGGGCAAATTCCAGGAGACAGTGAAGGACAGGGAAGCCTGGCATCCTGCAGTCCATAGGGTAGGTAGCAAAAAATGGACATGACTTGGAAACTGAACAACAACACAATAAAGACAATAGAGGAAAACATTAAATCATAACCAATTCCTATAAATTTAAACCTCATCTGTACACTTTATTAAAGACAAAGTATTTTCTTTCCTCTCTTTTTTATTTCAAAAATATTTACTAAGTTCCTATGAGTGACAGACATTATTCCAGGCACTGGAAAGACGTCACTGAAAAAAAAAAAATTCTTGCCCTTGAGAAGCTTACAATCTAGACAGTAAATATACACCTAATGAAGGAAGAAGTAAAGCTGTCATTGTTTTCAGATGACATTATATTATAACAAAAAATCCCAAAGATGCCACCAGAACTTCTCATTAATGAATTTGATAAAGCTGTAGGATAAAAGACATGAATATACAGAAATCTATAACATTTCTACATTACTAACAACAATATATCAGAAAGAGAAATTAAATAAGCCCATTTCCTATCAC
The DNA here is from genome assembly GCF_029407905.1 of Bubalus kerabau. Lineage (NCBI taxonomy): Eukaryota > Metazoa > Chordata > Mammalia > Artiodactyla > Bovidae > Bubalus > Bubalus kerabau. The sequence goes on from NC_073626.1 coordinate 137,493,012, forward strand.
ATCAAAAAGAGTAAAATATCAAAAAATAAACTTACTTAAAGGGTTTCCCTTGTTGCTCAGGTAGTAAGAAGCTGCCTGCAATTCAGGAGACTTGGGTTAGATCCCTGAGACAGGAAGATTTCCTGGAGGAAGGCATGGCAACCCACTCCAGTATTCTTGCTTGGAGAATTCCATGGAAAGAGGAGCCCAGTGGGCTACAGTCCGTGGGGTGGCAAAGAGTCAGACAGAACTGAGTGACTAAGCACACACACACAGGGAGGCAAAAAATCTGTACTCTGAAATCTATCAGATCAGATCAGTTCAGATCAGTTGCTCAGTCGTGTCTGACTCTTTGCGACCCCATGAATCACAGCACGCCAGGCCTCCCTGTCCAACACCAACTCCCAGAGTTCACTGAGACTCACGTCCATCAAGTCAGTGATGCCATCCAGCCATCTCATCCGAAATCTATAAGACACTGATAAAGAAAACTAAAGATGACACAAAGAGATGGAAAGATAAACTGTGTTTTGAATTGGTTGTTGTTTCTATTCAGTTGCTAAGTCATGTTCAATTCTTTGGGACCTTATGGCTTGCAGCACACCAGACTTCCCTGTCTTTGAATATTTCTCAGATGCTCAAATTTATGTCCATTGAGTCAGTGCAGCTATTAAACCATCTCATCCTCTGCCGCCCACTTCTTCTTTTGCTTTCAGTCTCTCCCCACATCAGGGTCTTTTCCAATGAGTTGGCTTTTCACATTAGGTGGCCAAAGTATTGGAGCTTCAGCTTCAGCATAAGTCCTTCCATTGAAAATTCAGGGTTGATCTCCTTTAAGATTGACTGGCTGGATCTCCTAGAAGTTCAGGGGATTCTCAACAGTCTTATTCAGTGCCACAATTCAAAAGCATCAGTTCTCTGGTGCTCAGCCTTCTTTATGGTCCAATTCTCAAATCTTTATATAACTACTGGAAAAACAATAGCTTTGACTATACAGATGTTTGTCGGCAAAGTGATGTCTTTGCTTTTTAATATGCTGTCTAGGTTTGTCATAGCTTTTCTTCCAAGGAGCAAGCCTCTTAATTTCATGGCTGCAGTCACTGTCCACAGTGATTTTACAGCCCAAGAAAATAAAATCTGTCAATGCTTCCACTTTTTCACTTCAATTTGCCATGAAGTGATGGGACTAGATGCTGTGATCTTTATTTTTTGAATGTTGAGTTTCAAGTCAGCTTTTTCACTCTCCTCTTTCACCGTCTTCAAGAGACTCCTTATTTCCACTTCACTTTCTGCCATTAGAATGGTATCATCTGCATATCTGAGGTAATTGATATTTCTCCCAGCAGTCTTGATTCCAGCTTTTGATTCATCCAGCCCAGCATTTTGCATGACATACTCTGGATATAAGTTAAATAAGCAAAGTGACAATATACAGCCTTGATAGACACTGCCAGATTTTGAACCAGTCATTTGTTCCATGCCTGGTTCTAACTATTGTTTCTTGACCCACATATGGGTTTTTCAGGAGACAGGTATGGTGGACTGGTATTCCTATCTCTTTAAGAATTTTCCACAGTTTGTTGTGATCCACATAGTCAAAGGCTTTAGCATAGTCCATGAAGCAGAAGTAGATGGTTTTCTGGAATTCCCTTGCTTTTTCTATGATCTAATGAATGTTGGAAATTTAATCTCTGATTCTTCTGCCTTTTGTAAACCCAGCTTGTCCATCTGAAAGTTCTCAGTTCACATACTGGTGAAGCCTAGCTTCAAGGATTTTGAGCATAACTTTCCTAACATGTGGAATGAGTGCAGTTGTATGGTAGTTTGAATATTCTTCATCACTGCCCTTCTTTGGTATTGGAATGAACACTGACATTTTCCAGTCCTGTGGCCACTGCTGAGTTTTCCAAATTTGCTGGCATATTGAGTGCAGCACTTTAACAGCATCATCTTTTAGGGTGTGAGATAGCTCAACTGGGATTCCATCACCTCCACTAGCTATATTCATAGTAATGCTTCCTAGTGAAGTGAAGTCACTCAGTCATGTCCAACTCTTTGCGACCCCATGGACTGTAGCCTACCAGGCTTCTCTGTCCATGGGATTTTCCAGGCAAGAGTACTGGAATGGGTTGCCATTTTCTTCTCCAATGCTTCCTAAGGTTCATAGAAATCTTCTTGGATTGAAAGAATTAATATTGTTAAGATACTTCCCAAGGCAATCTACAGGTTTAATGCAATCTCTATCAAATTACCAATGGCATTTTTGAGAGAACTAGAGCAAATAATTTTAAAGTTTATAAGGAAATACAAAAGACCCTGAATAGCAAAAACAATCTTAAGAAAGAATAGAGCCGGAGGAATCACACTCCCTGATTTCAGACTATAATACAGAGCTATAGGAATCAAAACTGTATGGCATTTGCACAAAAACAGACACATAGATCAATAGAATAAAGAGCCTAGAAATGAACCCACACACTTATGGCCAAATAATCTATGACAAAAACAAAAAGCAAGAATATATGGTATAGAAAAGATATTCTCTTCAATAAGTAGTGCTAGAAAAACTGAACAGCTACATATAAAAGAATAAAATTAAAATATTCTCTAATATGATACACAATAATAAACTCAAAATGGATTAAAGACCTAAATGTAAGAATGGATACTTTAAAACTCCTCAAGGAAAATATAGGTAGAACACTCTGACAGAAATCACGCCTATATTTTTTTTGGATCTGTCTCCTAACATATAAGAAGTAAATGTAAACACAAACTACTGCTACTGCTAAGTCGCATCAGTCGTGTCTAACTCTGTGTGACCCCATAGACGGCAGGCCACCAGGCTCCCCCGTCCCTGGGACTCTCCAGGCAAGAACACTGGAGTGGGTTCCCATTTCCTTCTCCAATGCATGAAAGTGAAAAGTGAAAGTGAAGCCGCTCAGTCGTGTCCTACTCTTAGCGACCCCATGGACTGCAGCCTACCAGGCTCCTCCATCCATGGGATTTTCCAGGCAAGAGTACTGGAGTGGGATGCCATTGCCTTCTCCGAAACACAAACTAACTGAACCTAATTAAACTTGAAACTAAATTAAACTTCCTATGCACAGGAAAGGAAACTGTAGACAAAACAAAAAGACAACCTATTGAAGGGGAGAAAATATTTGCAAATGATATGATTAATAATGAATTAACATGCAACATATTTAAATAGTTTGTACAACTCAACATCAAAAAACAAACAACTTGATTTGAAAATGTGCATTAGTACTGAATTTTCAAAAGAGGAAATGCAGATGATCAACAGGCATATAAAAAGATGCTCAAAATCACTAATCATCAGAAAATTGCAAATCAAAACCACGATGAGATTTCACTTGATGCCTGTCAGAATGGCTATTATCAAAAATAACATAAACAACAAATGTTGGTGAAAATGTGGAGAAAAGGGAACACTTGAACCTGTTGGTTGGAATGTAAATTGGTGCAGTCACTGTGGAAAACGGAATAGAAGTTTCTTTGAAACTAAAAATATAAGTATAAGACCCAGCAATTTGACTTCTGGGTATATATCCAAAAAAAGCAAAAGTACTCATTCAAAAAGATACATGTACCCCAATGTTCCTAGAAGCAATATTTACAATTACCAGGATATGGTGGCAAGCTGAATGCCCATCAGTAGATGAATGTATAATGAAGATGTGGTATATATTAATGGAACACTACTCACACATAAAAAAAGAATGACATTTTGCCATTTGTAGCAACATGGATGGAATTAGAGGGCATTATTATAAGTGAAATAAGTCAGAGAAAGACAAATACTGTATAATATCAAGTATATGTGGAATATTAAAAATACAGCAAACTCATGAATATAATAAAAAAAGAAGCAGATTCACAGTCATATAAAAGTAAAATTGCCTTATCATAGGAAGGCATATTCACTTAGGTGTGCCCTGGGTAAATGACTGCCTCTATTGGAAAACATAGCTACTTTGGTTTTGCTCCTGTCCTATTTCTGATACTCAGATGTGGTCCAGAGCATAGGATTTGGGTAGTCAGTTTTGAGAAATGTTCATGGGGAAAAAATTTAAGAAGAAAACACTTTTGACCTACATTCTCCTGTCACTGTAGCAGAATATGGGTAAATATTGATAGATTCATAAGTAAATAGACTTTAAAAGTATTTAATAGGAAATAAAATATATTTAAGCTTTTACTAAGATTTTCTGTGCACAAGTATCAAAGTATAAAATAGAAAAATTCATGTTTTCAAACTTCTACTCTTGAGAAACAAAATAGTTGCACTATAATCCAAAAATTTTTGTAGGACAAGATCAACATCTACCAGTTCATGAGAAATAGTTTGAAACTGGCTATTTCAAAATGTATTGAATTTCCTAATGGAAATGTGTTTTTTAAAGTATAATGGGTTATTTTAAGAAAATCTTTATAATGTAAACAGTCCATTCATCAATAATAGGAAATCTTTATTTGAGCTATGTAATGATTGAATCAACCTAGAAAAAGATATTTCATTAACTCAGTCCTTAGTTTTGTACTCTTCATCATTTTTAACATGAAGATACAATTTTCTTAAAGTAAGCTTATAAAATTTGTAAAAGACAAGGAAATTTTGGAAAGAACATAATTTGTTTGATAGAATGAAGATCCAAATAGATCTTGACAGATGTGAATAAGAGGTCACATCTAAGAGGATGAAATGAAATAATAGTTGCTCATCTGATACCTTTAGTTGGGCTAAAAGCCTAATCTTTATACTCATATAGCACCTTGTGCATATCTGAGTCCCAGACACCATGTTAAAATAATACATTATGTGATAAAATCCCACAGTATTTTGCAATTATATGTTTATCTACTATTTCCCTAGAACAGTATATGCCGATTCATCTTTACACTTTATCTAGCAGAATGCCCAGTACATGGATAATTTTTTACAGAGCTGAACAGAAATATAACTTAATATACTACTACAACAATAACAAGCAACAAAACAAACAGATGGCATGAGAATCAGAGTGTAAATGGACCTGTGGAAGAGATATGAGTGGCCTTCAAATATTAGAGATAGTGTCACAGAGAAGCACGCATAACACCATTGTTCATAATTACCAGGTAGTAGAACTGGAGAAGGCAATGGCACCCCACTCCAGTACTCTTGCCTGGAAAATCCCATGGACGGAGGAGCCTGGTAGGCTGCAGTCCCTGGGGTCATGAAGAGTCGGACATGACTGAGCAACTTTACTTTCACTTTTCACTTTCATGCATTGGAGAAGGAAATGGCAACCCACTCCAGTATTCTTGCCTGGAGAATCCCAGGGATGGGGGATCCTGGTGGACTGCCATCTATGGGGTCGCACAGAGTCGGACACAACTGAAGCGACTTAGCAGCAGCAGCAGCAGAATTAGCTAATATGTAGTATTTACAAGGATATATATAAGTGCCTTACATCAAGAGAAATTTTAAAAATCTTTAAAATGGAAATTATGGTCATGTATTATTTTCAGTTTTCTAGCCATGATGTTTTAAAATATATATTGGTGACCACTTCTGGTATTAATAGAAGAAAATCATATATCCATTTAGTCAATAATGTTCTCTATGTTCTGGGTAGAGGTCTGTGCTCTAAGGACACAGAATCCACAGTTCTGTACTCAAGAAATGTATGACTTAATGGAAGATACAAACAAGTAAACAGCCAATAATGATCATTCTGTGACAATTGCTAGAAAGTGCAACAATGAGAACACATAGAAAAGACAACCTCCTCTTTGAAGATCAGGGGAAAATCCCTTTCCCTGACTCTACTATTTGGAAAGTTGAGGTAGGTGATCTTCAATTTCTTTGAAATCCTGATTAGATATAGTTTCCCATCTTCCACCCCTTAGAGTAAATGTATTGAAAAAGTTAGATTCAGATCAGATCAGATCAGATCAGTCGCTCAGTCGTGTCCGACTCTTTGCGACCCCATGAATCGCAGCACGCCAGGCCTCCCTGTCCATCACCAACTCCCCGAGTTCACTCAGACTCACGTCCATCGAGTCAGTGATGCCATCCAGCCATCTCATCCTCTGTCGTCCCCTTCTCCTCCTGCCCCCAATCCCTCCCAGCATCAGAGTCTTTTCCAATGAGTCAACTCTTCGCATGAGGTGGCCAAAGTACTGGAGTTTCAGCTTTAGCATCTTTCCTTCCAAAGAACACCCAGGACTGATCTCCTTTAGAATGGACTGGTTGGATCTCCTTGCAGTCCAAGGGACTCTCAAGAGTCTTCTCCAACACTACAGTTCAAAAGCATCAATTCTTCGGTTCTCAGCCTTCTTCACAGTCCAACTCTCACATCCATACATGACCACAGGAAAAACCATAGCTTTGACTAGACGAATCTTTGTTGGCAAAGTTAGATTACTTACCTTGAAAGTCAGTGGGAAGTCTGAAGATGCTTTCGGTCTGAATGATAGCCCTTCATGATACATAAGTGTCACTCCTCCCACTGTTGTGACAGCAATACAATTTCTATTCCATATACACACATAAAAGAAATTTGGCTATTTCTATTATCTTTAATTGTATTGATTGGCATGTGACAGACAATATTCTGAGGATATAGTAACTTTCTGTTTTCATTTTCTATCACTGCTGCTGCTAAGTCGCTTCAGTCATCTCTGACTCTGTGGGACCCCATAGACGGCAGCCTACCATGCTCCCCTGTCCCTGAGATTCTCCAGGCAAGAACACTGGAGTGGGTTGCCATTTCCTTCTCCACTGCTATCCCCTAAAATAGCAATAATTAGAATCTCACAATTATGTTAAAAATCAATCAATACTTAGAATTATAAAAGTAAGTAACCCAACCCAATCTAATGATAATTCTTGCATGAGGCAGTGACAAAAACATCATATGTATACCCTACTTTTTATTCTTGAATGTTTTTTTTAATTGGTGATGGTGACCAGTTGCTTTTAATGAGGATTATAAAATATGACCTACTCTGATTTTTATTTCTAAAGTACTAAAATAAAAAACAATGTATCTTAGAACTTTTATTTTAAAAAAATGAGAAGTGCTAAGAAATATCTTCTGTGTCCATTGTATAATACTAAACTACAACATAGCTGCGAAGAGTTGACTCATTGGAAAAGACTCTGATGCTGGGAGGGATTGGGGGCAGGAGGAGAAGGGGACGACAGAGGATGAGATGGCTGGATGGCATCACTGACTCGATGGACGTGAGTCTGAGTGAACTCGGGGAGTTGGTGATGGACAGGGAGGCCTGGCGTGCTGCGATTCATGGGGTCACAAAGAGTCGGACATGACTGAGCGACTGAACTGAACTGAACAACATATTCTAAAAATTTTTAAAGCTAAGGCTTTCTTTGACATTTAACAAAAAAGTAAATGGATAATGAACATATAGAGACTGTTGAGGTCAAATTGAAATTGTCTAAATTTAGAAGATCTTCAAAAAAGTCTGCACAATCTACTGAATCAACATATACTGAAGAAATATTTCTCTTTAAATTGGGTTAAATAAAATAATTAAAATATTGTACCTTCTATATTCTGAAGTTAATTTTTATACAAGCTCAGACGATTATTCCTATATTACTCTTTAAGGCTGCATAGATTTTTATAACACAAAAACTAGCTCCTTGAGATCTGTCACTTTGAAAATTGCAACAAAAATTTTAGGACACTGGATCTGAAAGACAGATACTCTGAAGGAGTAATTAACAGTACTTTCAGATATGTTTGATACACTTCTCCAAAAATACTGCAGCATGAGAAATCTGGCAGTTCTTTAAAACATCCAGAATAATCTTCAGAACAGGATGTGAATACTTTAAGATGTGTTAAATAAATCATTTGCATTTACCTGTTGCTAATTGTGGTTTAACTTTCATCAGAAACATGGAAATTGCTGTCATAAACTCTCCTCCTCATGGTGCATAGGAATTTTTAACACTTCTCATTTTCTTTTTTTCAGATCTGTATTCTGACTCCGAGCATTTTCCTGCTTTTTATAAGCAATTACTATGTGTCTGGGGGCAATGTGGCCACTGCCTCAGGAAAGGGGGGAAGAAAAAAATTCACAAAACATCACTAAAAGCCAGCAAAAAGTTAGGAGACTTGAGCATAAAAAACATCAAACATATCCAATACTACACTGCAAGATACATTTTAAAAGAAAAGAAAAAGAAAGACTTTTAAAAATTAAAACTGCAGTTTTAAAGAATAAAGGAATAAGACTAAAGGTAGAAGATGAGATTAGAAATGAGAAAATTGAAAAAACGGAGGCTCTGAATACATTAAATTGAAGATGAATAATTAAAAGTACTAGTAGGACAAAGCATATCTCATGATAACTAACCAGAATTTAAATATTAATAATTATATGTAAGCTTTACAATTAGACATATTACATAATTCTAGCTCTGTAGTCCTATGCCTTTGTTAATGCCTAATTATCATGCAAAAATGAATAAATGATAAAGTATTAAATACCCAGGATGATGTACATGTAAGTAATAAATAGAGATATACATGTTAACCATGTTGAGTTACCATCTAATGAATCCTCTAGAGTATTCAAGTAATTAAGAAAAAGCAAAATTTGCTTGCATAAATTAGCAGTGCCTCTAAGATGTTATGTGACTAAAAAAGTAAAACCAGTGTTTTTTCAGCATCACTCATAGTGATAAAGAAGGAGAATTATAAGGTCACATAAATACTGAACACCAACATTAAACTCCAATATGGATATATTCGTAAAATAATATTGTTCTGCAAAATGCTTTAGGATATATACATTGAGTCTACTCAACAAAAACTTGAGAATTTTCAATTATCTAATTAAATTGGGACATAAAGTTTGACAGACAAGAAATAATGATCTTAAAGTATATTTGTTCAGTCACTCAGTCATGTCCAACTCTGCAGCCCCATGGACTGCAGGATGCCAGAATCCCCTGTCCTTCACCATCTCCTTGAGCTTGCTCAAACTCGTGTCGATTGAGTGGCTGATGCCATCCAATCATCTCATCCTCTGTTGTTCCCTTCTCCTCCTGCCTTCAATCTTTCCCAGCATTAGGGTCTTAAATTTACAATGAGTCAGTTCTTCACATCAGGTGGCCAAAGTATTGGAGCTTAAGCTTCAGCATCTGTCCCTCCAATGAATATTCAGGATTGATTTCCTTTATGACTGACTAGTTTGATCTCTTTGCAGTCAAGGGACTCTCACGAGTCTTCTTCAACACCACAATTCAAAAGTATCAATTATTCAGTGCTCAACCTTCTTTGCTGGAGCATCCGTGAAGAGACGCCACACGTCCAAGGTAAGAGAAGCCCAAGTTAGATGGTAGGCACTGAGAAAGGGCATCTGAGAGCAGACAGACTGAAACCACAATCACAGAGAACTAGCCAATCTGATCACATGGACCACAGCCTTGTCTAACTCAATGAAACTCAGCCATGCCATGTAGGGCCACCAAAGATGGATGGGTCATGGTGGAGAGGTCAGACAGAATGTGGTCCAATGGAGAAGGGAATGCAAACCACTTCAGTATTCTTGCCTTGAGAAGCCCATGAACAGTATGAAAAGGCAAAAAGTTAGGACATGGAAAGATGAACTCCCCAGGTTGGTAGGTGCCCAATATGCTACAGGAGATCAGTGGAGAAATAACTCGAGAAAGAATGAAGGGATAGAGGAGAAGCAAAAACAACACTCACTCGTGGATGTGACTAGTGATAGAAGCAAGGTCCGAAGCTGTAAAGAGCAATATTGCATAGGAACCTGGAATGTCAGGTACGTGAATCAAGGCAAACTGGAAGTGGTCAAACAAGAGATGGCAAGAGTGAACATTCTAGGAATGCTCAAGTCGACATTCTAGGAATCAGCAAACTAAAATGGACTGGAATGGGTGAATTTAACTCAGATGACCATTATATCCACCACTGTGGGCAGGAATCCCTTAGAAGAAATGGAGTAGCCATCATGGTCAACAAAAGAGTCCAAAATGCAGTACTTGGATGCAATCTCAAAAATGACAGAATTATTTCTGTTTGTTTCCAAGGCAAACCATTCAATATCATGGTAATTCAAGTCTATGCCCCAACCAGTAATGCTGAAGAAGCTGAAGTTGAACAGTTCTTTGAAGACCTACAAGACTTTTAGAACTAACACCCAAAGACGTCCTTTCCATTATAGGAGACGGGGATGCAAAAGTAGGAAGTCAAGAAACACCTGGAGTAACAGGCAAATTTGGCCTTGGAATACGGAATGAAGCAGGGCAAAGGCTAATAGAGTTTTGCCAAAAGAATGCACTGGTAATAGCAAACACCCTCTTCCAACAAAACAAGAGAAGACTCTACACATGGACATCACCAGATGGCCAACACCAAAATCAGATTGATTATATTCTTTGCAGCCAAAGATGGAGAAGCTCTATACAGTCAGCAAAAATAAGACCAGGAGCTGACAGTGACTCAGATCATGAACTCCTTATTGTCAAATTCAGACTTAAATTGAAGAAAAGTGGGGAAAACCACCAGACCACTGACCTAAATCAATTCCCTTATGATTATACAGTAGAACTGAGAAATATATTTAAGGGACTAGATTTGATAGACAGAGTGTCAAATGAACTATGGACGGAGGTTCGTGACATTATACAGGAGACAGGGATCAAGACCATCCCCAAGAAAAAAAAATGCAAAGCAGCAAAATGGCTGTCTGAAGAGGCCTTACAAATAGCTGTGAAAAGACGGGAAGCGAAAAGCAAAGGAGAAAAGGAAAAATATACCCATTTGAATGCAGAGTTCCAAAGAATAGCAAGGCGAGATAAGAAAGCCTTTCTCAGCAATCAATCCAAAGAAATAGAGGAAAACAATAGAATGGGAAAGACTAGAGATCACGTCAAGAAAATTAGAGATACAAGGGAACATTTCATGCAAAGATGAGCTCAATAAAGGCCAGAAATGGTATGTACCCAAAAGAAGCAGGAGATATTAAGAAGAGGTGACAAGAATACACAGAAGAACTGTACAAAAAAGATCTTCACAACCCAGATAATCACGATGGTGTGATCATTCACCTAGAGCCAGACATCCTGGAATGGGAAGTCAAGTGGGCCTTAGGAAGCATCACTACGAACAAAGCTAGTGGAGGTGATGGAATTCCAGTTGATTTTCAAATTCCAGTTGATATTTCAAATCCTGAAAGATGATGCTGTGAAAGTGCTGCACTAAATATGCCAGCAAATTTGGAAAACTCAGCAGTGGCCATGGGACTGGTAAAGGTCAATGTTCATTCCAATCCCAAAGAAAGGCAATGCCAAAGAATGCTCAAACTACCACACAATTGCACTCATTTCACATGCTAGTAAAGCAATGCTCAAAATTCTCCAAGCCAGGCTTCAGCAGTACATGAACCATGAACTTTCAGATGTTCAAGCTAGTTTTAGAAAAGGGAGAGGAACCAGAGATCAAATTGCCAACATCTGCTGGATCATGGAAAAAGCAAGAGAGTTCCAGAAAACATCTATTTCTGCTTTATTGACTATGCCAAAGCCTTTGACTGTGTGGATCACAACCAACTGTGGAAAATTCTTAAAGAGATGGAAATACCAGACCACCTGACCTGCCTCTTGAAAAACTTATATGCAGGTCAGGAAGCAACAGTTAGAACTGGACATGGAACAACAGACTGGTTCCAAATAGGAAAAGCAGTACATCAAGGCTGTATATTGTCACCATGCTTATTTAACTTATATGCAGACCACATCATGAGAAACCCCATGAACTAGATATAGATCAATAGATCAACACCTATAGATCAATATAACATCAATAATTACTAGTTTTTTGTCTGTACTAGCCTTGTTCTTGTTGAGATTATGGTCTATTGGAGGAATAAATCTAATTATTCCATCAAATATTCAATTATGCTAATGATAACTGTTATGAAGGGAAAATCCAGGCTGTAGTAAGTACAGCTACAAAAGGACCTAGTCCTGACTCCAAGGAAGGTTTCCTATGTAAATAACTTTAGAGCTGATTAACAAAGGGTAGGGATTACGTAGATAATGGGAAATTGTGCAGAGAAAACAGCTTGTGCTGACACCCTGAGATGGGAAGAGCATGACATGGTGACTTGATAGAACAGAGAGCCATTGAAATAACCATGCTGAGAGTGGTAAGAACACAGTACAGATAACGCAGGGCTTTGTAGACCTTAATTCTAATTCCAGTAGGATGTCAGGAAGTTTTAAGCAGTAAAAGTTGCCTGTTTGATTTGGATGTTAAAAACATCACATTGTGCGGTCAGGGAGATCTCTCAAGAATCTATTACTAGTTTAGACAGAGAGTACTTTCTTAAGTGTGATCAACATCAAAGAAGGGAATGGGACAGAGCTGATACAAAGAAGACAAAATGTAAAAAGACAGTTATTGTTTTGGAAGAGAGAAATATCCAAATAACCCTAAATTTCCATGTTTGTGTAATATGAATAATGGTGGTACTACTCAGTGGAGGTTTAAAAATATTGTTAAGAATCAAGGACTGGGGAGTGAGATGAACCAAACATCTATATGAGAACATGTTGAGACTGTTTTCTGTTGTGATCTCCAAGATTTGGAGTGAAACAAAGCTGGAGTTAGAGAAAAAGTTTGAGCTGGAAATATAAATGTGGGAACCATCAGTATATAGATTGTATAAAACCCTGCTTGTTCATCTATGGAGAGAACATAAAATCTCTAATATCTAAAAGCACCAATATCTAAAAGCCAGTCACAAGATGAGCCGGCAAAGCAAACTCAGAAGGCACTATGAACATAGTTTAAAGGAAATGCAGAAGAGTAGTTTAGCATTGCAAACCAAGGCAAGAAATTGTTTTGGAATAGGCAAATTCCCATCATCTATTCAGAAAAGGCAATGGCACCCCACTCCAGTACTCTTGCCTGGAAAATCCCATGGATGGAGGAGCCTGGTAGGCTGTAGTCCATGGGGTCACTAAGAGTCGGACACGACTGAGCGACTTCACTTTCACTTTTCACTTTCATGCACTGGAGAAGGAAATGGCAACCCACTCCAGTGTTCTTGCCTGGAGAATCCCAGGGACGGGGGAGCCTGGTGGGCTTCCATCTATGGGGTTGCACAGAGTCGGACAGAACTGAAGCGACTTAGCAGCAGCAGCATCTTTTATGTAATGCCAAATAGGCTATTGGAATTATATCTTTATATTTAGCACACATTTTGCCAAATAAGGAAAAAAAATCACAGACAATTCACACAAGAGGAATACAATAGAATAAGAGTGTACAAAAGATGCTCAACCACACCAACTATATCTATACAATACTTTAAAAATTCTATTAAGTGCTATTTTGTAACTATAATAACTAAAAGCAAAAGTTGGCAATGTTGCAGGAAAACTAATAAATTTATTAACAGTTGTTAAAATAAGTAATACGATAATTTTAAAAGACAATTTAGTAATAAATATGAAAAGCCTGGCGTGCTGTGATTCATGGGGTCGCGAAGAGTCGGACACGACTAAGCGACTGAACTGAACTGAACTGATGAAAAGCCTGGAAATGTGTTGATGCTCACTGGCACAACACTCCCACTGCTGCATGGAAATAATTTAGAAATCCCCAAATAGCAATAACTAGAAATAATTTTGTTGGAGATTAATTCACATAATGTTAACAACAAAGTAGTAATGTACAAAGTTCTAATGTCCTCATTTTTTTAGATGCGTAAACTGAGGCACAAAAAGGTTAAGTAACTTCTTTAAGGTTGCATGTTAGTGAATGATAGGGGAAGGATTAGAAGGTGGGCATTTGAACTAAGAGGCTGTACTCTACTTGATTATGCCCTGTCTTTCTAAACATTTTTCCCTCTGTGCCTTGCACTTACAAGGGAGTTGTACACCTTCTACTTGCCTCTGTAAGTCCTATATCAGATTTATTTTTCTGCCACAGTGTCTGAACATATAAGTGTTGGATAATTATTTTAGAATAAGCAAACAAATGGAGTTGTGAATCTTTAAGAAAAAAAATAGTAATGATGAACAACAAAGAACCTGATAGATCATAATTTGAGGATTACATGAAAGTGAAAGTGTCAGTCATTTAGTCGTGTCTGATCCTTTGTGACCCTATGGACTGTAGCCCGCCAGGCTCCTCTGTCTATGTAATTCTCCAGGCAAGAGTACTGGAGAGGGTAGCTATTCCCTTCTCCAGGGGATCTTTCTGATTCAGGGATTGAACCTGGGTCTCCTGCATTGCAGGCAAATTCTTTACTGTCTGAGCCATCAGGGAAGTCATATATTTACCTCTAAATTTCTTCCTACACTGCCACTACTAACACATCACATCTTCCAAAAGCCCAGCAAGTAGTTTTCTTTTGCACTGCTCAGTTCTCTAAAAATCTCATATTCAGTTGACTCTGAATATTTGTTGGCATTTTTATATATGAGACACTGTGCTAGATCCAATGGAAATAAAAATTAATTTCATATGATCCTATAGTCAGAGAGCTCACAGTCGTTAGAGAAAGCCAAACGTGTAAATACACAGTGTGTGTAAAATTTTGTAACAGAGTCAGCATCATGATAAAGTCATGCACAGAATACATAAGAACCAAAAACAGCCCACTATGGGGGCCTGGAAAAGTGGAGGTGATACCTAAGCTGAGTCTTAGAGCATCATTATACATTATCCAAATGAAGTTTTGAAGATGCAAAAATATTCCAGGATAGGGAAGACAGCATTTATATGGAAATGGTATATGTGTGTGTTTATCTTGAGGGTTGAAAAGGGACCAATGGAGGGGAGATGTTTTTCTAAGAATTGAAAAGAGCCCTCCATTTTCCTATGACACTGAATGTACAGTCCTAGTTGTGGGTGTGTGTGCTCAGTCACTCAGTCATGTGTGACTCTTTGAGACCCTATGGACTATAGCCCACCAGCCTCTTCTATCCATGAGATTTTCCATGCAAGAATACTGGAATGGGTTGCTATTACCTTCTCCAGATCTTCCCAACTCAAGGATTGATTGAACTCAGGTCTCCTGCATTGCAGGTGGATTCTTTACTGGCTGAGCTATCAGGGAAGCCTTAATTTTAATTCTTAGGAGGAATAATTTTATCCCAGTCACCCTCCACTTAAAAACAGGACCAATGATTTTGATATTGGAGCAAGCTAAATGTGTATATATATACCTGAAAGTTCTTTGATACTTCACATTATACCAAATAGGTGCCCTGCTATTCTCCCTATGCTAATTGAACCTATGTTCACTCCCATTTTCAAAAACTTAATGTAACTTTGACTGCACCAGTGGCCCTATGAGTTTTGTTTATGAACTAAAGTCATTGGAGTATTTTTGCAAGATTTTTCCTCTTAAATCACTTTGTCCTTGTCTTTTGCTCACAGTGATTGAAAGAAAATTTTGACAGGTAGACAGAACCCTGTGAGGCAAAACCATGAAAAATGTCAGAGTGGTCACTAGTCAGTCAACAAGAAAAGAGTGTGAGGCATGGGGCCCACTGGCAATAAGTGGGCACTGCAAGATGCCTAGAGAGAATGTCTCACTGCCTCTTTCTCCCTTAGGCAGCTCTAGCAAGTATGGTTGCATTTAAGATAGCTTGTTCTCATTACTCATCTATGACCAAAATCAAACTTATTACCCCTGGCCCTCTGTCCTCGCCGCCTTTTCTTTCTTCTTCATTGTTTCAGTTAATTACATTATCATTGTCAACTGAAGCTAGAAAACTGAGTCATTGTGGCGCATTACTTTCTCCTACTTTCTTCTGCTATATCTTCCTAAGTAAGTGTTTCTCAATTCCTTTCCATACTTGTGATCACAGATCAGGACCGCAACATTCCCACTGGGTTTACTGTAACAACCTAAAACCAGCTGCCTGAGTCATGGTCTCCTACCCCCTCCGCCTCCACCTTGTCACTCCAACTACTTTTGACAACACAGATCTTTTCATGTACCTTCTCCTTAAAAGATTCTGATGGCTCTCCAGTATGGATATGATATACCTAGAAGTCCCTAAAAGTTTACTTTGTTTTGTTTTTACGAACTGTCCCCAATCACCTCTCTAAAAACGGACTTGTCTCTATCAGATGCACACACTACCACACTGGAGGAAAGTTTTCTGACCCAGGCATGAGTCTGTGAGAGCTTCACTTAGAAGGAAGCAGAAGACTGCCTATATACTGATATTTTCCTTTTAATTTATCTCTCCTTCTTGACAAAAGTTAGCCCAGCTTAAGCTGTTGTTAAGAAATATAGCTATTTAGGGATAGTAATAGATACAGCCAGATTGGTCTTCCGTTTAGCAAATGAGTTGGCTTGTTTAACTGCAAAGCAAAATTAAATATGTTTCTTGTTTCACTTTCAGAAACTTTCATATATTAACTTGCATTTTGAAATTCCAAGGGAAGGATTTAAAATGCCTATACCCAGGGCATTTGGTGGTATGGCACACCATGTTCCCCGAACACTGCTTGCTTAACGTCACTCAACCCATGACAGAGCTTGACAAATGCTGATATATATTCTATTCGTGTTAAGAATCAAATTATTCTACAGAAAATAGGATTGGATAGATAGGGGTAAATAAACAGAAGTGGTAACGCAGAAAACACAGACACCTGGAATCCTGAGGCATGTGTGTTGGATGGAAGGAGGAGTGCAGCGGGTTAGGAAGGGTCTGGGGCACCTGACTCCAAGTGCAGGAAATAAGAAAGCAGACTCAGGCACTAAATTCAAATTCCATCCACTTCTAGCATACTCCTTTCCTTAAATTAATCTGAAATATGCTAAATACTGATGAAACGTTATTTAGAATAAATAAATATCATGTATGCTTACTCATTGGAAGGAAAGTTATGACCAACCTAGATAGCATATTGAAAAGCAGAGACATTACTTTGCCAACAAAGGTTCATCTAGTCAAGGCTATGGTTTTTCCAGTAGTCCAGTGAGAGTTGGACTGTGAAGAAAGCCGAGTGCTGAAGAATTGATGCCTTTGAACTGTGGTGTTGGAGAAGACTCTTGAGAGTCCCTTGAACTGCAAAGAGATCTAATCAGTCCATTCTAAAGGAGATCAGTCCTGGGTGTTCTTTGGAAGGAAAGATGCTAAAGCTGAAACTCCAGTACTTTGGCCACTTCATGCGAAGAGTTGACTCATTGGAAAAGACTCTGATGCTGGGAGGGATTGGGGGCAGGAGGAGAAGGGGATGACAGAGGATGAGATGGCTGGATGGCATCACCGACTCGATGAATGTGAGTTTGAGTGAACTCCAGGAGTTGGTGATGGACATGGAGGCCTGGCGTGCTGCAATTCATGGGGTCGCAAAGAGTCGGACACGACTGAGCAACTGAACTGACTGACTGACTGACTGAACTGATGTAAGTAAAAGTCAAGGATTGACTTTTCCTCATAAACTGGGTACCAGTCTTTTGATGCTATCACAAAAATACATTAAGTATGGATACAAGAACTATAGTCCTAAAATATTTTCATGGTCTATAAAGATCACAGCAGCTCTTATAAAAATTACACATTAATAGTTAAAGGCATATATACATTTATTATGTAAACTATCAAACATCTCTGTATGGGTTACTGTGAACATTTTGCTTATTAATATCAATATCATTTACAATAATAAATATGCCTAGCATTTTCAAAATAAGCAGGTCTGAGAAATTAGGTTAGCCCTACAGAAACCAACATCATTCTAACTTCTAGCATTTGTAACTTAACTCCAGGGAGAAAGCTTGCACATTGTGCAGTTGATTTCCTAAAAACAGACAAAAAATAAAAACTAAAACAAAACTCAGAGCACACAATTTAATTTAAGGGTCAGTGGGAACAGGTGTGGGTTTAACGGGACAGCAGAGTAAACTAAAGGACAGAGAATCATCATTGTTAGGGAACAGTTCAACAGAAAATGCTCTCAACTCTTTACCTTCGAGAAACTTGAGTAAATTCTGGCAATTTCAGGTTTTACATTTCAGAAATATCTCAGCCTTCATTATTTTCTACTTCACTGTGTCTAAGCAGGAAGAATTTAGGTCAGAGTTGAGACTGAGTTAGTTGTGGTAACTGTCAACAAATAAATCTCTGCCCCATATTTCATTCTTCATGAAAAATAAATGAGTGTGGGGTAAGAAAATTGACAATCTTATGGAGACAAGAATCTGTTAGCACCTGTATTTGCATTTTAAAATTACTTTTGAAGAAACGATAATGGACTCTCTACATTCTTCCCAAGACACTAAAGACAGCATTACAGGGTGGCCCATATTTACTTTGCTAGGTCCAAAATAATGAGAACTATATGTGCATTTTCTTCTTGACTCTGATGTAGGTGAAAGCACCCCTTAGGATAGCAAACAAACTCTAATAGAAAATAATTCCAATTAAGTAGAACTCTGAAAATGACCCTGTAATTTTGCATTGTCTTCTGCTGTCAAAAAAATGTGTTTAAAACAGCCTTAAATTACTGTAAGAACAAGGATTTTTATGTTTATATTACTCCTGGCATTACAGTCAAAGTAAGTGTCTGAAATAATGCTTTGTTTTCTGCTCCTACTGGTTTTCTTTTTCTCTGCAAGGCTTATGAAAATTTTCCTAATTTGGTTAAAGTCACATTTATTTGCATCAGGAAAAAATCTATGGAAGGTTTTTTAAAATGTTCTGTGAAAATCTCAGGACACAAATACAGAAGATTCCTCTTAGGCAGCACCTTGAACTTCAGGGCATAAATAATGTTGAATTTGTCTTCTGTTCAGGGCAAGTCTCTACCTCTTGGTGGGAAAGAATATGACTCAGAGCTCATGTGATTCTATCATGAGACGTTTGAAAATGTTTTTTTCTTTTTTTTTTTCCAGCCCTGTTCATTGTTCCCTTTATGCTTCAGCTAGGCTCCCCTCTTTTCTCCTCTAACTGCCCATAAAAGATTGCTGGTCACACTCAGATGGTTGCTGTCCCTGGTACCTCCCATAGACACAAAGCTTGAGGAGGACCATGCCCTCAGCAGGCATTCTGAGTTTCCCTGGGGCCAGTGAATTATAGATCATTTTCAAAGTAGATTCCTTAGGTTTCTAGGGATGAACCTATGATGTGATAAGACCTTCCAAATTATTTCTCTTCTATGCCAGATCCAATTCTGCATCCCTCTTGTCTATGTGTAGAGTGGGAGGTCATAAAAGAAAGTTGCCAGTGGGCTTGTTTGGCATCAAGAAAGAGACTCCATTTATGAAATGATGGCTTCACTCTCAAGTAGTGATTGGTGTACTGGTCACAATTTTTTCTACTGAAAGTTTCTTTTTTTAAACTTCTTATTTTGTATTGGGATATAGCCAATTAACAATGTGACAGTTTCAGGGGAACAGCCAAGGGACTCAATCATATACACAGATGTATCCTTTCTCCCTCTAAACCTCCTCCCACCCAGGCTGGCACATAACATTAAGTAGACTTTCATGTGCTGTACAGTGGGTCCTTGCTGGTTATCCATTTTAAATATAGCTATGCATATATGTCCATCCCCTAATCCCTAGGGGATGGTGGCTTCCCTGGTGGCTCAGATGGTAAAGTGTCTGTCTATAATGCGGGAGACCCGGGTTTGATCCCTGGGTCGGGAAGATCCCCTGGAGAAGGAAATGGCAATCCACTCCAGTACTATTACCTGGAAAATCCCGTGGACAGAGGGGTCTGGTAGGCTACAGTCCATGGGGTCACAAAGAGTCAGACACGACTGAGAGACTTCACTTTCTAATTACTAACTATCCTAACCCCTCACCTTTCCCCTCAGCAACAGTAAGCTCCTTCTCTAAGTCTGTGGATCTTTTTCTGTTTTGTAAGTTCATTTGTATCATTTCCTTTTAGATTCCACATATAAGGGATGTCATATGATATTTCTCCTTCTCTATCTGACTTACTTCATTTGGTATGAGAATCTCTAGGTCCATCCATGTTGTTTCAGATGGCATTATTTAATTTTCTTTAATGGCTAAGTAATATTCCATTGTCTATATGTGTCATATCTTCTTTATCCATTCCTCTGTCAATGAACATTTAGGTTGCTTCCATGTCTTGGCTATTGTAAACAGTGCTACAAGGAACACTGGGGTGCACGTATCCTTTCGGATCCTGTTTTTCTCCAGATATATGCCCAAGAGTAGGACTGCAGGGTCATATGGCAGCTCTATTTCAAGTTTTTTAAGGAACCTCCATACTATTTTCCATAGTGGCTGTGCCAATTTACATTCACACGAACAGTTTTGGAGGGTTCCTCTCTCTCCACATCCTTTCCAGTATTGATTGATTGTGGATTTTTTGGTGAAAGCCATTCTGACTGATGTGAGGTGATACCTCATTGTAGTTTTGATTCTCTAATAATTAACAATGTTAAACATCTTTTCATGTCCCTCTTGGCCATTTGTATGTCTTATAAGAACTGTCTATTTAGGTCTTCTGCCCATTGTTAACTCAAAATCAAACGAACAATTTATTGGCTACAATACCAAGGAGAAAAGAAGATGCTGGAAGCAGATTTTAAAGATAAGAATAATTAACTCATTGTCAACAAGGCTCTCCCTCTCTTTCCACCCTCATAGCCCATCTCACCTTGCCTGTTTCCCTTTACATGGTATTTGCATCCTCTGCTTTTATTCAGGTGGTGGTAACATGCCTCCCAGGAGTCCCTGTGTGGCCACCACAGCAGTTCATGTATCTTTTTCCCAACATACAAATATATTCAAAAGAGGTGTACTGAGTTCCTGCTACAGGTCAAACACCACCTTACTTGTTAGTGATACAGAGTCAAAATTTAAAACAATCTCTCTTTGTTCATGAAACTTCCATCTAGTGGAGGGGAGAAATTTATTTTAAAAATAAAAATATAATGTCATACAGATGGCTAATAAACACAGGAAAAGAAGCTCAACATCACTCATTAT
Source organism: Bubalus kerabau (assembly GCF_029407905.1). NCBI lineage: Eukaryota > Metazoa > Chordata > Mammalia > Artiodactyla > Bovidae > Bubalus > Bubalus kerabau. Next base: position 137,514,006 of record NC_073626.1, read on the forward strand.
TAAAGAAATGGAAATCAAAACTACAATGAGATGTCACCTCATACCAGTCAGCATGGCCATCATCAAAAAGTCTACAAACAATAGATGCTGGAGAGAGTGTGGAGAAAAGGGAATCCCCTTACACTGTTGGTGGGAATGTAAATTGATATAGCTTCTATAAAAGACAGAATGGAGATTCCTGAAAATACTAGGAATAAAACCACCATATAACCCAGCAATCCCACTCCTAGGCATATACCCTAAGGAAAACAAAATTGAAAATAAAACACATGTACCCCAATGTTCATTCAGCACTATTTACAATAGCTAGGACATGGAAGTAACCTAGATGTGCATCAGAAGATGAATGGCTAAAGAAGCTGTGGCATATATATACAATGGAATATTACTCAGCCATGAAAAGAAATGCATTTGAGTCAGTTCTAAGGAGGTAGATGAATCTAGAGGCTGTTATACAGAGTGAAGTAAGTCAGAAAGAAAAAAACAAATACTGTATACTTACACATATGTATAGAATCTAGAAAGGTGGTACTGATGAAATTAATTGCAGGATAGCAATGGAGATGCAGACATAGGGAACAGACTTATGGACATGGTGGTGGGGGAGGTGAGGAAGAAGAGGGTGGGATGTACAGAGGGAGTAACATGAAAACATACATATCTAAAGATAGACAATGGGAATGTGCTGTAGGACTCAGGGAACTCACACTGGGGCTCTGTAACAACCTAGAGGGGTCGGATGGGGAGGGAGGTGTGAGGGAGGGGACATATGTAAACCTATGACTCATGCTGATGCTTGGCAGAAACAAACACAATACGGTAAAGCAACTGTCCTTCAATTAAAAATAAATAAATTAAAACAACAAACAAACAAAAACACAACATGTCAGATGGTGATGAGAACTGTGGAGAAAAAAAGGAACCTAAGTGATCTTATTTTGGAAATAAGGTCTTTGTAGATGTAATTAGTTAATTTAAGATCATAGTAGGTTCAGTTCAGTACCTCAGTCGTGTCTGACTCTTTGCGACCCCATGAATCGCAGCACGTCAGGCCCCCCTGTCCATCACCAACTCCCTGAGTTCACTCAAACTCATGTCCATCGAGTCGGTGATGCCATCCAACCATCTCATCCTCTGTCGTTCCCTTCTGCTCCTGCCCCCAATTCCTCCCAGCATCAGAGTCTTTTCCAATGACTCAACTCTACGCACGAAGTGGCCAGAGTATTGGAGTTTCAGCTTTAGCATCAGTCCTTCCAAAGAACACCCAGGACTGATCTCCTTTAGAATGGACTGGTTGGATCTCCTTGCAGTCCAAGGGACTCTCAAGAGTCTTCTGCAACACCACAGTACAAAAGCATCAATTCTTTGATGCTCAGCTTTCTTCACAGTCCAACTCTCACATCCATACATGACCACAGGAAAAACCATAGCCTTGACTAGACGGACCTTTGTTGGCAAAGTAATGTCTCTGCTTTTCAATATGCTATCTAGGCTGGTGATAACTTTCCTTCCAAGGAGTAAGTGCCTTTTAATTTCATGGCTGCAATCACCATCTGCAGTGATTTTGGAGCCCCCCAAAATAAAGTCAGCCACTGTTTCCACTGTTTCCCCATCTATTTCCCATGAAGTGATGGGACCAGATGCCATGATCTTCGTTTTCTGAATGTTGAGCTTTAAGCCAACTTTTTCACTCTCCTCTTTCACTTTCATCAAGAGGCTCTTGAGTTTCTCTTCACTTTCTGCCATAAGGGTGGTGTCATCTTCATATCTGAGGTTACTGATATTTCTCCCGGCAATCTTGATTCCAGCTTTTGCTTCTTCCAGCCCAGCGTTTCTCATGATGTACTCTGCATATAAGTTAAATAAGCAGGGTGACAATATACAGCCTTACTAGGTTAGGATGGGCTTACATCCAATGACTGGTGTCCTTATAAGAAAGCTATGTAAAGACACAGAGACACACAAGGGAAAAGTCTATGTGACAATGGAAGGAAAGATTGGAGTGGTGCATCTACAAGCCAAGGAATGTCAAGGCTTGCTGGCAACCACCAGAGACTAAGGAAGAGACAAAGAAGCCAAATCAAAGGGAGCATGCCCTGCTGATATCTTAATTTCAGATTTCCAGCCCTGAGGATTCTGAGAGAATATATTTCTGTTGTTTAAATCACCCAATTTGTGATACTCTCTTACAGCATATAGAGGTCTTCCTACTTCACAAAAGATACCAAGATATGCACATTCCAGGTTTCCACTTCATGCTATTTAGCAGATAATGCCAGTCAACCACCAGAGTCACCTCTCCAAATGTCCTGCCACTTCAGCAAAGAGTACTGCTAAGACAGTACTGGCCTCAGTTCAAGGGCACCCAGGGCTGCACCTAACCTGCACTATATCCTACTGTGCACCTCGGTCTGGGCTTTCTGATCACAGATTCATCCAGAGCTGTCACTGAGTAATCGATGCAGTGCTGGGTGGACATGCCAAACTGGTGGCCCTTTTCCTTAAAGCAGCCGGGCTCAGCCACCACGTCACCAGGAAAGTTGCCCAGCCCTCAAGTAAGTGGTTGATCAGAGATAAGATGTTTTCATTCTCCACTCTTCAAATGTTGGGACAGTCTTGCCTTCAGGTATACTTTATTTGCACAATCTTCACACTAAATCTTCCCCCACTCCAGCAGTTCAGTTGTGTTGTCCAATTCATCACCTTCTGTGGGGAGAGATCATGAGAATGATTTAGTTTCCACAAGCTGCTGCTCCTTCCTCGGAAAAGGAGGGCTGCTGCCTACGGGGAGCCATTCTCCCCTCAGTGTGGAGATCTGCTCCATCAGACCATCTGTGGAGAGATGTTTTTATGGGAGGAAAACCCAAAGTTTGTTTTCACCAAGTCCCATTTTAACAGGAGACAGAGGTAGCAATCCCAGCTCCGCTGCTTATGTGAAGAGCTCGGGAAAGATTCTGTCATCAACCTCTCCATGAAGACCATCATCTCCAAAATGTCATCCTCCACAATGTGAGGAAAGTACCGCAATCTCTGTTTCCCAAAGTCCCAAGGGAAGTCAAGACAGAGCATAGCCAGGATGAGCAGGCTCTGAGGGGAGAGAAGCATCAACAGATTCAGACAAGGGATTCCCGCAAATTGGGACAAGGAATTCTAATAGCTCAAGACCCTGATTTACTGAAGGAATTTTACTACTGGGAACTCAAACTTCCTCATCTGAGCCCAAAAAAAAGTGAAAGCGTTAGTCACTCAGTCATGTCTGACTCTTTGTGATCCTATGGAGTGTAGCCACTTCTATACACAGAATTCTCCAGGCAAGAATACTGCAGTGGGCTGCCATGCCCTCCTTCAGGGGATCTTCCTGACCCAGGGACTGACTCCATGTCTCCTGCATTCCAGCAGATTTTTTACTGTCTGAGCCCCATGAGAAGGCCCAAGGCCAAAAGAACTTCTAAAGACTAGAGGTTGTAGCCTATAGATCAAGTGTTCTTCACACCTGGCTATGGTTATAGTTAGGCTAGGGGCCTTTAGCTCGTGATGGACATCAGGAGGAGAGGGAAGTAAAGATGTAGACTCTGAAACTAAAATGAATTAGTCACATTTGGGCTTCTGCTAAGTATCAGTTCCATGCAGAAAATCATGGCACAGCATCAAGAAAAATTTAAATTACATTCTAACAGTCACATGGGGCACTCAGACGTAACAAAGTCAATTTTTTGGTAGCTTCCAGCTTTTCTAGGGAGTTCAGTTCAGTTCAGTCGCTCAGTCATGCTGGACTTTTTGCCACCCCATGAACTGCAGCACGTCAGGCCTCCCTCTCCATCACCAACTGCCACAGTCTACCCAAACTCATGTTCAATGAGTTGGTGATGCCATCCAACCATCTCATCCTCTGTCGTCCCCTTCTCATCCTGCCCTCAATCTTTCCCAGCATCAGGGTCTTTTCAAATGAGTCAGCTCTTTGCATCAGGTGGCCAAAGTATTGGAGTTTTAGCTTCATCAGTTCCTCCAATGAACACCCAGGACTGATCTCCTTTAGGATGGACAAGTTGGATCTCCTTGTAGTCCAAGGGACTCTCGAGTCTTCTCCAACACCAAAGTGCAAAATCATCAATTCTTCAGCTCTCAGCTTTCTTAATAGTCCAACTCTCACATCCATGAGAGTTTCCAACAAAATGGGAAAGACTAGAGATCTCTTCAAGAAAATTAGAGATATAAGGGAATATTTCATGCAAAGATGAGCTTGATAAAGAACAGAAATGGTATGCACCCAAGAGAAGCAGAAGATATTAAGAAGAGGTGGCAAGAATACACAGAAAAACTGTACAAAAAAGATCTTCATGACCAAGAAAATCATGATGGTGTGATCACTCACCTAGAGCCAGACGTGCTGGAATGTAAAGTCAAGTGGGCCTTAGAAAGCATCACTATGAACAAAGCTAGTGGAGGTGATGGAATTCCAGTTGAGCTATTTCAACTCCTGAAAGATGATGCTGTGAAAGTGCTGCACTCAATATGCCAGCAAATTTGAAAAATTCAGCAGTGGCCACAGGACTGGAAAAGGTCAGTTTTCATTCCAATCCCAAAGAAAAGCAATGCCAAAGAATGCTCAAACTACCACACAATTGCACTCATCACACACGCTAGTAAAGTAATGCTCAAAATTCTCTAAGCCAGGCTACAGCAATATGTGAACTGTGAACTTCCAGATGTTGAAGCTGGTTTTAGAAAAGGCAGAGGAATCAGAGATCAAATTGCCAACATCTGCTAGATCATCGGAAAAGCAAGAGAGTTCCAGAAAAACATCTATTTCTGCTTTATTGACTATGCCAAAGCCTTTGACTGTGTGGATCACAATAAACTGTGGAAAGTTCTGAAAGAGATGGGAATACCAGACCACCTGACCTGCCTCTTGAGAAATCTGTATGCAGGTCAGGAAGCAACAGTTAGAACTGGACATGGAACAACAGACTGGTTCCAAATAGGAAAAAGAGTACGTCAAGGCTATATATTGTCACCCTGCTTATTTAACTTATATGCAGAGTACATCATGAGAAACCCTGGGCTGGAAGAAGCAAAAGCTGGAATCAAGATAGCTGGGAGAAATATCAATAACCTCAGATATGCAGATGACACCACCCTTAAGGCAGAAAGTGAAGAGGAACTAAAAAGCCTCTTGATGAAAGTGAAAGAGGAGAGTGAAACAGTTGGCTTGAAGCTCAACATTCAGAAAACGAAGATCATGGCATCTGGTCCCATCACTTCATGGGAAATAGATGGGGAAACAGTGGAAACAGTGTCAGACTTTATTTTTTGGGGCTCCCAAATCACTGCAGACGGTGATTGCAGCCATGAAATTAAAAGACACTTACTCCTTGGAAGGAAAGTTATCACCAGCCTAGATAGCATATTGAAAAGCAGAGACATTACTTTGCCAACAAAGGTCTGTCTAGTCAAGGCTATGGTTTTTCCAGTAGTCATGATTGGATGTGAGAGTTGGACTGTGAAGAAAGCTGAGCATCAAAGAATTGATGCTTTTGAACTGTGGTGTTGGAGAAGACTCTTGAGAGTCCCTTGGACTGCAAGGAAATCCAACCAGTCCATTCTAAAGGAGATCAGTCCTGGGTGTTCTTTGGAAGGACTGATGCTAAAGCTGAAACTCCAGTACTTTGGCTACCTCATGTGAAGAGTTGACTCATTGGAAAAGACCCTGATGCTAGGAGGGATTGGGGGGCAGGAGGAGAAGGGAACGACAGAGGATGAGATGTCTGGATGGCATCACCGACTCGATGGATGTGAGTTTGAGTGAACTCCGGGAGTTGGTGATGTACAGGGAGGCCTGGCATGCTGCAATTCATTAGGGTCACAAAGAGTCGGACATGACTGAGTGACTGAACTGAACAGAACTGAACTCACATCCATACATGACCACTGGATAAATCATAGCCTTGACTAGATGGACCTTTGCTGACAAAATAATGTCTCTTCCTTTTAATACGCTGTCTAGGTTGGTCATAGCTGTTCTTCCAAGGAATAAGTGTCTTTTTATTTCTTGGCTGCAGTCACCATCTGCAGTGATTTTGGAGCACAAAAAAATAAAGTCTGACACTGTTTCGACTCTTTCCCCATCTATCTGCCATGAAGTGATGGGACCAGATGCCATGATCTTCGTTTTCTGAATGTTGAGCTTTAAGCCAACTTTTTAACTCTCCTCTTTCACTTTCATCAAGAGGCTCTTTAGTTCTTCTTCACTTTCTGCCTTAAGGGTGGTGTCATCTGCATATCTGAGGTTATTGATATTTCTCCCAGCTATCTTGATTCCAGCTTGTGCTTCTTCCAGCCCAGCATTTCTCATGATGTACTCTGCATATAAATTAAATAAGCAGGGTGATGATATACAGCCTTGACATACTCCTTTCCCAATTTGGAACCAGTCTGTTGTTCCATGTCCAGTTCTAACTGTTGCTTCCCGATCGGCATACAGGTTTCTCAAGAGGCAGGTCAGGTGGTCTGGTATTCCCATCTCTTTCAGAATTTTCCACAGTTTATTGTGATCCACACAGTCAAAGGCTTTGGCATAGTCAATAAAGCAGAAATAGATGTTTTTCTGGAACTCTCTTGCTTTTTCCATGATCCAGAGATTGTTGGCAATTTGATCTCTGGTTCCTCTGCCTTTTCTAAAACCAGCTTCAACATCTGGACGTTCAAGGTTCATGTATTGCTGAAGCCTGGCTTGGAGAATTTTGAGCATTACTTTACTAGCATGTGAGATGAGTGCAATTGTGCGGTAGTTTGAGCATTCATCTAGGGAGAGAAAAGCTAAAACTTCATTTCAGTTTTGTTTAGTAAGAACCAGAAAAGGAAGGTGATCTCTCAAATATACATAGCAGAGCAGATGGATCACATTTTGTCTCCAGAGTTACTCAAGTGTAACAGGTATAATATTTTTGAAATACCTATGCCCCAACTGCCATTATTGAATCCAGGAAAAGTGTGACACCACCCTAGTAAGTATGACTTAAAGAGATTTTTCTGAACAGATAGAAAGAGGAAGGGGAAAACCTGATCTTTTTTTCCTTGGTGACTGTGTAATGAGGACAAGAAAGGAGAGTAGAAATACATAAAAAGGCAAGTCATCCTCAATCACCCTTCTCTGCAATGAAGTCATGGAGAGGACAGTCTTTGGAGTGTTAGATGGGTAAAGAAAAAAGCCATTGAATATAGGGGTTTTGTGCTGTTTTCCACTTGGAATTACAGGGGTATTACCAAAGCAACCCAGGGGACCCCCAGGGTTAGGGAGGTGAAGTCCAGACCTACCCTACCTGGTCATTGGAGAATCCCATTTTGCACAGAAAAATAAAGGCAGGTTCCCATGGGAAGAGATTGCTTTTGGGAGAGACAATTGACTATTTAAAGTCCACAGAGGATACCTAGGGTTAAGGAGCAAAGAGAAGCTACAACTAGACCTCAGAGGGGGCTGATGTGAAGCCAGGTCAGTAGCAAAGACCCCCAACCAAAGTGAGAAAAAACTACACAGAAGGTCCTGTTACAGTCAGACCACCAGGTTAGGCCGTCACTGCAAAGATCTGAGAGGCAGAAAAGCAAGCAAAGTCATATAGACATAAACATTGAGATGTGTAATGCCTTCCTTGCTGCCAGATTACATAGCTCCCCGGGATACACACATCACCTTGGAATGAAGCAGGGAAGAGGAGAAAATCTACAATACTTTCTTATTCAAAAAGACAAATGCCTGAAGAGACTGAATTTATGAGACTGAATTTTCAGATGGATCAAATTTAGTTTCATGAGTTTCTTTGATCTTTTCCCCTTGCTGCACTGCAAGGTCACGTCAGAGGGAAAAAACAAAGCATCCACATTGAAACCGCACATCAGAGCGCACCTCAAGTTACTGGAGATCATAGTACATGATAATCCAAGAGCAAATCACCAGCATTTCTTACGTTACTACAAGGGCTCTTGAGTTTTCAAGACAACACTGTCACCATGACCATTTGCAGATTTAATTCCATACTTTCAGGAAACTAACAAACCAAAAATAAAGGTGAGACAAAGAAGTTGTTATAGGCATAAATTCAATTTTCAATCGACAGAAGGATAGAGCAGAAGAAAGACAAGGAAGCATCTGCAGATTTCTCTCTAAATGTTACTCTTAATTGCTGCATGATTAAAACTATGTTAAACACATTTTACATAAAAGTAGCTGTTCACAATGAGGAACTGTCAGTTAGGACTCAAATAGACAGGTCAGTTTTCTAAGGTCTCACCTTCCAGAGGGTAAACAGTTGATAAATACAGTGCCAGCTTTAAACAGTTGGTCTGATATAAGAAAAGAGATCCTTTGAGCTTGAAAGGAGCATGAGGTAACCTATTTGGAAGATTCAGCAATACATTCTAAAGAAATATTTTCACTAATGTCAACTGGTAATAGAAGTAAAAAGCGATCAGTTGAACCTTAGGAGTGGATGTGTCTTCTATATGTAAAATTTTTATGACTTTAATCAAATGATTTCTATAAAAAAATTGCACTAGTATAAACCTCACAAGGACACTAAAGCAGATGATAATCTGCAATTTCAATTAGCTTTTTATTCTGTAACTAGAATGTGATGGAAAAGAAAACAGCCTAGTTTTGTATGAGCTTCAGGTAATTTTCTCTAGAGGTACTTTACTACTCCGTCTCTTTCCCCCAAGGCAATACAAATCATTGTGCTAAAAAATTATAAATTTCAAATTAAATGTCAATATTTAAAAATAGCATAGAAATGTGAAATACAGGTCGAATAACTTTTATGGAAGAGAAATATGCTTCTTGAATTTGTCTAGGAATGTAAGCCACTCTAGACTTCTAGACATTATTTTTACAAACTAAATTAGAAACAGTTGACATGACTATTAAGACTTTTCATGTACTGAATAGTGTCCTGTTCTTGTTGGGAACTCAAAATATAGCATCAAATTTCACCCTGATTAAATGCAAAACAAACACATGTTGACATAATCTATTTGTCTTGAAGGAAAATATTTCCTCTTTGTTAAATGTATATGTGTACATATATTTCAAAATTAGAAACTCTTGCCCAAAACTAAATGTTTAAGTTGGAGTTATTTAATTGGGAGTCTATTTTCACTCCAGTTTATTTTCCCCCAATAGATAAATAATAGATCATTATTGGAGAATTCTAAAAATATCCTCATTATAAGTCATACTTAGGATTTACAAGAGGTTAGAAGCCAATGGCACCCCACTCCAGTACTCTTGCCTGGCAAATCCCATGGATGGAGGAGCCTGGTAGGCTGCAGTCCATGGGGTCGCTAGGAGTCGGACACGACTGAGTTATTCTACTTTCACTTTTCACTTTCATACATTAGAGAAGGAAATGGCAACTCACTCCAGTGTTCTTGCCTGGGGAATCCCAGGGACGGGGGAGCCTGGTGGCCTGCCATCTCTGGGGTCGCACAGAGTCAGACACGACTGAAGTGACTTAGCAGCAGCAGCAACAGTTTTTAATCTGGTAACTGTTTTTATGTATATTCACTGACTGAGCAACTGAACTGAACTGAACTGAACTGCCTGTAACCCAGGAGCTTAGTGAAATGCTACTTGTTCCTTGGGTAAATTATCTGATCTCTATTACTGATAAGATACCACATATATCCAGTTTTCATCTATTTAACATTAATTTCAGAGAAACACAAGAACAAAGCTTTATGAGCTTTCTTTAAAATTTGGCTTTATTGCCCGTTTTCTTGGTTAGTAAAGGACCTGAGAGATTGCCTTCTCCAGTCCTGCCTCTACCTTGTGTAGTATCTGAACAATTAAAAAATGAAGACTTCTAGGAGTTGCTTGTATATTTTTGAGATTAGATGTTTGTCAGTTGCTTCATTTGCTATTATTTTCTCCCATTCTGAAGGCTGTCTTTTCACCTTGCTTATAGTTTCCTTTGTTGTGCAGAAGCTTTTAAGTTTAATTAGGTCCCATTTGTTTATTTTTGCTTTTATTTCCAATATTCTGGGAGGTAGCATCACTCATTATAAGAGAAATGCAAATCAAAACCACCATGAGGTACCATTTCACGCCAGTCAGAATGGCTGCGATCCAAAAGTCTACAAGCAATAAATGCTGGAGAGGGTGTGGAGAAAAGGGAACCCTCTTACACTGTTGGTGGGAATGCAAACTAGTACAGCCACTATGGAGAACAGTGTGGAGATTCCTTAAAAAACTGGAAATAGAACTGCCTTATGATCCAGCAATCCCACTGCTGGGCATACACACTGAGGAAACCAGAAGGGAAAGAGACACGTGTACCCCAATATTCATTGCAGCACTGTTTATAATAGCCAGGACATGGAAGCAACCTAGATGTCCATCAGCAGATGAATGGATAAGAAAGCTGTGGTACATATACACAATGGAGTATTACTCAGCCATTAAAAAGAATATATTTGAATCAGTTCTAATGAGGTGGATGAAACTGGAGCCTATTATACAGAGTGAAGTAAGCCAGAAAGAAAAACACCAATACAGTACACTAACGCATATATATGGAATTTAGAAAGATGGTAACAATAACCCTGTGTACGAGACAGCAAAAGAGACACTGATGTATAGAACAGTCTTTTGGACTCTGTGGGAGAGGGAGAGGGTGGGATGATTTGGGAGAATGGCATTGAAACATGTATAATATCATGTATGAAACGAGTCGCCAGTCTAGGTTCAATGCACGATATGGATGCTTGGGTCTGGTGCACTGGGACGACCCAGAGGGATGGTATGGGGAGGAAGGAGGGTTCGGTATGAGGAACACATGTATACCTGTGGAAGACTCATTCTGATATATGGCAAAACCAATACAATATTGTAAAGTTAAAAAAAAAAAAATGAAGACTTCTAGCTTTCCAAAATCTCTATTAACTTTTTTGGCTTATTCAAACAAGATGAATATGACTTTCTCAAAAGTAAAGATTTTTTCAATGTATACCCTAATTGCACTAGAGCTGGATTTCACAAATTAATAAATACAAAAATTAAACTACATTAAAACAGATTACAGAGGTTTTATTTATAAAGCATCCTTGCCCTTTGGAATTTTCACTTTTTAAACATGAGTTATTCGCAGGCACTGCTCTGTGTCTGTACTGAGCTAATTTCAGAAACAATCAGCTGCTTGCAGCCGCTCCATGTGTCTACAAATATCTGTAGGTGTGAAAATGTCATAAACAAAACAAAAAGTTCTTATATTAAGCCCATACCTTACTGTGAAATGAATTAGATCAGAAGATGAAAATCAAAACTTCCATTAAGGATTTTCAGCAGCCGGGTTATTGAAGCATTTATTGTTTCTGAAGCAAAGAATTTCAGATAAAAGAAGCCCTACTTCTGGTGTCAGTTCTGTTTTTGTTTAGAACAACAAAAGCCCACCAGCCTGCTTCTTCATTAACTGAGAAGTGAGAGAAAGAAAAAAAAGAAAAATTCACACTTTAGAAAGGAACTCCCTTCCCCAATTACACTGAAAATTAAAATAATTGAGAGCAGAGAATCAGTATATGCTTATTTTTTTCCTCAGCTTTGCCCTTATCACACCCACTGACACTGAGGATTATGGTGGCTTCAGTTACTTATCCTCAGCAAGGAAATTCTCAGGACCAAGGAAATGTAGGATATTCTTCTCTGACTTGCTAATTTATCTTTATATGAAAATTATTAGAAAAAAAATCATTCTAGTCATTTGATAACAGAAAATGAAGCTGAAGATTTATATCCTGTAATACATAAACTGAGCATCACTATGAAAAATGAAGAGAGGGAAACTACCAAGCAAGAAGACTATTTACAATTAAACAAACAAAAAAGATCGCTTTAAGAAATGAGTCTTGACCAGGGAATTTGGAGAACTCAGTTTCAAGTTATCAGCAAGAAAAAGAAAGCAAAATTTCTTGAAACTTCTAGAACTACAAAATTTTAATGCTTTTCAGGTTCCCTTCCATTAAGTTGCTGAATGTCAATGGACAAAAAGGAACTGTGGTACAAGAGAGACTGACAGTCACCTTGGCATCCACTACCCTAGTCTCTGTAGTAAATGCTTATGGATTATTTTTTTATTTAAATTTATTTATTTTAATTAGAGGCTAATTACAATATTGTATTGGTTATATTTTTGAAGAAACTCAAAATCTAGAGAGTATTGGGGGAAATGTATATGCATTTGGTAGAATGATGCAATTCTACCACATTCTCTCTGCTTGCTCCAAATATTAAATACTTTAATTTATTGAAAAAATTCAACCTGAGGTTTATATAAACTCAATCCTTCAGGGAAAATGAAAATAAAAATAATATTTGTTAGTAAAGTATGTCCTCTGAAGGAGAGAGATGACAACTTCCTAGTCAAAAAACTTGTTATGAACTTGGGTATTGGTATTCACAAACCTCAATTCAAGTACAGCTTCCTACATTCATAGATGTATAATGGGGAAAGTTACCAAAGTGTTCTAAATTGGAGTTTCTGTTTATGATTTTTTTAAATAGCACTTTCCTCTTAGAGTTGTGTTATGGACTAAAAGTTTGTATCCCCCTGTAATTCACATGTTGAAATCCTATCATTGTGATGATATAAAGAGGTAGGACTTTTGAGAGGTAAATAGGTCATGAGAGTAAGACCCTCATAAAGGGCATTCAGTTCAGTTCAGTCACTCAGTCGTGTCCGATTCTTTGCGACCCCATGAACTGCTGCACGCCAGGCCTCCCTGTCCATCACCAACTTGCGGAGTTTACCCAAACTCATGTCCATTGAGTCCGTGATGCCATCCAGCCATCCCATCCTCTGTCATCCCTTTCTCTTCCTGCCCTCAATTTTCCCAACATCAGGGTCTTTTCAAATGAGTCAGCTCTTCACATCAGGTGGCCAAAATATTGGAGTTTCAGCTTCAACATCAGTCCTTCCAATGAACACCCAGGACTGATTTCATTAGTGCCCTGTAAGAGACTGCAGAGAGCTAGCTCTCATCCTTTCCACCCTAGGGGAGACACAGCAAGAAGACAGTCATCTGTGAACCATAAAGTGGGCTCTCACTAGACACTGAATCTGCTAACTCCTTAATCTGGAACTTCCCAGACTCCAGAACTATAAGAAATAAATCTCTGTTGTTGGTAAACTACCCAGTCTATGGTATTCTGTTACAGCAGTCTTCCCAGAATTAGACAAGTTGTTATAAGCATGATATTAATTTGCTTATGTAAAATGTGTTGCACAGTATTTAGCACATAATATGTGTGCCTTTATTTCTGGTATTGAGATAAATATAATTTCCAAAAGAATAACTTAGGTCACAATCACTGTCTTGTGAAAATGGGTTCTATCAAAGGTTACTACGAATTTTTTTAAAATATATCTGTCATATGTTTCTGTTATAATTATCTTAGGACATAGTAACAACAATAGCATCAATCATTATATAAGGTTGCAGCCCATTTTAGCTTTTCATAGAATCAGGAGAGCTTAAAACTTATATACCAAAAATCCTATCTAAAATAATTCTTGGTATGCCATTTCTCAGGTGAAATCTATCTACTTGCTTTTCCCATTTAGTCAAATATTTATTCAATCAAAGCATATATAAAAACTTACAAATATGAGAATGCAACTATATAGGAAATAGGATGACAGAATATTCAGTTTTAAACATATATACAGCATAGTTATTATCTATTCCTCCCTTTTGACTTTTGTCCTTATTTCTGACTTCTGCTTTATCTTGTGAGACCATTCTGTTATGTCTAAGGGAAGATTGACAGACAATTTTTACCACTTTCAGGCCACTGGAGGAAATTTCAGGTGTTAAAAAAAATTAGACTACCTGTTAAAGTAACATAGAAATTTCTTAGAAAATAATTTGAACTCACTCTGTGAATCATGTCCTTTAAAACTTTCTGAAACTCCTTTGCAGCTCATATGAGTTAATGTTTTATCACGAACTTTTAATACAATTTCAAAGCAACTGAGTTTAGACTGGGTGAAGAAATGAGATTCCCAGTTCTAATGCATCTTAGCTTGCTAATTTGGGCAACTTATTTAATCATCTGTAAAATGGGATATCTTTATGTTAAAAATCTAACACAAAAGGACTACTATGTGGATGAAAGAAAATGACATATCATGGAAATACTACAATATAAGCCATATATAAATGTTGAATAATTATAAGTTGCTGGTGGTATTAACTTTTATAGTCTGTTGACTACATATTTTAAAAATGCTATTAAGCTGTAAGCAAATGTGCTTTATTTTCTTTAAAATCTAAAAGCAACAGGTAGAAAATGTTTCATTTATACTGGTTACTCTGCTTTATAGTTTCTCCATTCTTTGGCAAAAAATAAGAAATCCATTTTTCTTCTAAAGCTACTTCTACAGAATTTCTGTTTCCTTGAGGCTATTAATGACAATCATCTGCCAAGAGCTTTTTTTCTCAAAGGACCTCATGCTGAAAGTAGGAGATGAAAAAAATATCTATTCATAAGTATATGATTACCATATTGGGCAGTGTATATTTTCATTCCTGTGAATTTCTGTTGCACAACTTCTTTGAAATTAATGTCTCTTGTATTTTCCATTGTTCTCAGTATATAGAAAGATTCTATTCTGTTTTATAATCTATTGTTTTTTCAACTTCCAGAAAATAGATAGCTGAGATACATTTGTTTTGAAAAAATTACATAGCTATATTTAGTACCACTACCTACATGATCTGAGTTTAGATCCATACAGGAGTTGCAAACTTCAAGTCCCAAATGTTAAAGCAGTACATCTCAGAACTCATGTATAAATCTGAACACTAAATTTCACAATGGAATTCTAGGTTTTTTTTTACTTTATTTTATCTTTTCTTATTTTACCAATTCCATCTAACTTTAGGTCAGTCACTAGAGTTCTCTCCACATCTTATCATACCACTGACTTGACTGAGTTTAATAGATGTACCAAGAATACTAAAATAAATTAAATAGGTTACCCATATAAATAATAAACAACTGAAGAAGTATTACAAAGTGACATATCCAAGAATACAAATGAACAAAGTATTAGTTATACATCTGACTAAATCTGGCCACAGAAATGATCAAAATAAACCAAAAGAAAAGCTTCCTGAAAAAAATGCATTTTTGAAGTTGGAAAGTTAAGTGCAAGAAAAGGCCTGGAGGCAGAAACAACATGAAACTCAGAATGATGAGTATGGATAGGGAAGAAGATTTTACCATAGATTAACCAGATTAAAACTTGATGAACAAATGTAGATAAAAATGAACCCCTGGGATGCACTTTTAACAAGTAGTTTTCCATGGAAAGATCAGAAAATTAGCCTTTACCCCAGCTATTGTTAATTGCAAATGCCAAGGTCTTTCATGAGCTGTTGCAGGTTTCTGAACCATATGTATTTTTGTTATTTTTTTTTTCTCTGAGTGGTGGCTATAGTATTGCAAAAGACACATGGCGTTAGATCACTGGAGGTATCCAATTAAAAAGCAATCAGCAAATCATGTAGCTGCAATGGTTTCCTGCACCTCACCCCTCAGAGAAGCCATTTCTGAATACTATCTGTTACCTGAATGATTTTACAATGTTGATGAAATTGTTTTGTCAATGCTTGCAAACTTTCATGCCATCAGCTAGATTTTCAGCAGAAAAGGAACTGGTTATATGTTCTTTTGGTCTTCCCAGTTGGCTCAACGGTAAAAAATCTACTTGGAACACAGGAGATGCAGGGGATGCAGGTTCTATCCCTCCATAGGGTTGCACAGAGTCGGACACGAATGAAGCGACTTAGCACGCACATATATATATGTTCTTTTATGTGCAAAGCAGCAGGCACCCACAAAATAAAGCTTCATTGATTAAAAAAAATTGCAATCATCCTGTAACTTTCAGAAGTTAAGCATGCACTGTTGCATGCATTAGGAGAGCAAATGAAGAGACAAACATTATTTTCATTACATTTTTGACCTGCAGTGGTAAAATATATCATAACTTACCTCAAAAACAACAAACGTTCTCAAATAAGTCATAAAACTTGTACTCCTCAGCTTCCTCAGGTAGAGTTTCAACTTGCCCAGGAGAGAAATTTCTCTAAGCCAGGTGAACTGACAGATATGAACTAAATGACCCCAATTTGGGGGACTTGGCAGAGATACGGGCTTTAGGACAAGAAGTCAGACTGGCACTTACAACTTTCATCAGAGATACCCTTTTGTGCCAGTATAATATGTAATTTCATTCAGAAAAATATCTGTGTGGTGATAGTAAGATAGATTATTCAAGAATTACAATGCCTGAAGGACGTGTTTTTACCTTAGAATTTAGGAGGATAGCAAAAGGATTTTCTGAGAGTGGCTAAATCACAGGTCTAGATAAGAATTCTAAATAACTGATTATAGAACACTGCATAGAAGTGTATGCAGCCACGATGTAGATGTAGTATATACATCTACATTGGCCTGTGATGTATGTGTGCATGTTTATGTGTGTGTACACACATACTTCCAGTTTCTCCTCAATAAAGAATGAATGGAGACTTTTGGCAAGAATTTTTATTCATCCTGTTCTTCTCCTTTTACATTTTTAGATCCATTGCTCTTCCTATAACACACCATTTACTGTAAGAGTAGTTATTTCCCTATTTTAGGATGCTTTCTTCTATTTGCAGAAGTCTTTAGTCATTCTATTTGCAAAATCTCATTTCCCATACAGACTCCATCAATGAATTGCATAAAGGCTTTGCTTATCTCCAATGTACTTTACAAAATGTGAACTGCCTGCTTTCTTAATGAAGCGTTGGACCCTTCAGATCATTGTAATTCTGAGCACATGGTGCTACATGGCTTCTCTGTCACAAGCATAATTCTATCTAGATATTTCATTGCTAGAATAATGATATCCAAACCAACTATGGCAGGAATAAACCTGACTGTGGTCCACACTAAAAACAAATCTTTCCTTCCTCATTGTTGTCAATATCATCAATCACCTTAGTCAATATTAAAGAAACTCAGTGACTTTCAAATTTAATGACTTCAAACATGTCAAGATGTGGGCTAACAGGATAATTCCAATTTTCAAAATATTTAGAATTTCAATCTTAAGAATAAAATATTTAGGAGGAAATATAACTTATAGGGCTTCCTTGGTAGCTCAGCTGGTAAAGAATCCACTTGCAATCAGGAGACCTTGGTTCAGTTCCTGGGCTGAGAAGATCCTCTGGAAAAGGGATAGTCTACCCATTCCAGTATTCTTGGGCTTCCCTGATGGATCAGATGGTAAAGAATCTGCCTGCAATGCAAGAAATCTGGGTTCTATCCCTGTGTTGGGAAGGTCCCCTGGAAGAGGGCATGGCTGCCCACCCCAGTATTCTTGCCTGGAGAATCCCCATGGGACAGAGGAGCCTGGACACAACTAAGCACAGCACATATAACTTAAAGCTGAATATTTTGTCCACAGAAGTGTCACCTTACAATGGAAGAAGATAAAGATGAGGAAAAATAATATATCAAACACATTAGTACAAGACCTCAGAAGAACACCTACAGATTCATTATGGGCTCCTTTTCTTAATATCCCATCATAAATTAGATATATTTGTCATATACTATAAAACAGAGTTGAAAGAGTTACATATAAGATTATATCAACATACTATAAAAACTAGTCAAAATGGCTGATTCTAGAAAATATATTATCAGAGTTGAATGAAAGCTGAATTGTAACTGCCTACAAGGTATGGGGGAAGGGACAATGGAAAATAAGCATATTTTCATCATAAAATGTGTCAGGTGCAGAATGTAAGGTGGAGTTAACAGAAGCATTCTTTCAAAGCCTGCTGAATGAGCAGCTGTACACCCAGGACTGCTCTCCTCCCCAACCCACTGTCCCCTAACATAGCAGAAGGTGAAAGATTTTCTTCCTGCATTTGAAGGAGAGATGATCTGAACTGAAGCTTTGAGGCTGATTGGATGACATTCTGAAACTAGGCACATCAGGTAATAGTTTTCACATTAAATATTGATACCTCTTCCAAGTACCTGTACTTTTCCCAGAATACTGGTGGGGGATGGTTTATACCATAATGGGCAGAAGAAAGAGTAAATGTCCTACAGATAGACTTATGTGCTGTGCTGAGTCACGTAGTTCTGTCTGACTCTTTGCGAGCCCATGGACTGCAGCCTGCCAAGCTCCTCAGTCCATGGAATTCTCCAGGAAAGAATACTGGAGCGGGTTGCCATGCCCTACTCCAGGGGATCTTTCCAACCCAAGGATGGAACCCAGGTCTCCCACATTGCAGGCAGATTATTTACCAGCTAAGCTACCAGGGAAGTCCATAGAAAGACTCACAGATACTGTTATTTCAGGATTCCCCATCAAAAAGACCAGGCCCTTTATAGATCACCTTACTGTAACCTATACCAACTGTTACTTTTTAGAACAGAAAATTTCCAGTTTTTCAGCCATATTATTTATATTTTCAAAAAATACTATGATACAATATTATGTTATAATTATTGTAACAATTTTAATGAGACTTAAATTATCAAAACATTTAGGAACTGTTATTGTTTGCACTGTTTAGCAGAACTTAGTTTTGTGATTGATCCTTAACATATTCAAGAGAATTCAACTTAAAGTAATTTGTGGTTTATTAGTCACATGAATAGTATTTAAATGTTCGAGAAAGTGTTTAAAATAAGTTTTTCAAAATTCGGCATTGCATATAAACCATAGCTGTATTCTTCAGAAATGTAAAACAAGGCCTCTTGAACAATACCAACCCAAGCAACAATTAACAAAACGTCAACAAAAGCAAATGAGACAGACTAAGTTCTCAAGTAGCTGGGGATAAACTGCTTTTGAGATCAATGCCTACAGAACATCCAGGTAGAAATTTCCAATGGTTAGCTGAACATACAGATAATTGGCATCTGGAGTTTATATGTGATGTTAGGGTTGAAGTATCAGTGCCAAGACAGTGGTCATAGTCAAAAGAGTTGCTGAGATAAATGTTCTGGAAAGGGGGCATTTGAAAGCCCCAGGATTTTAGTCCAATCTTAAGTTTTTCTGAAACTACCTTCATGGCACTGTCCTCAAACCTGGTACCACACAGAATGAACTATTTCAAAAATTCTAAAAAAATTAAGATGAATTCAGGCAATTTAGGATATACTTACTAGTAATAAACCTGCTCTATGATTTTGAACAGGTATTTTCCATCTATTAGATTCAGTCACATTATGCTAATTAAATAATTAGGTTTGAGTGGGTACTTTCTCCCTTGGACAGCAAGGAGCTCAAACCAGTCAATCTTAAGGAAGATCAATGCTGAATACTCACTGAAAGGACTGATGTTAAAGCTGAAGCTCCGGTATTTTGGTCATCTGATGTAAACAGACAATTCATTAGGAAATTCCCTGATGCTGGGAAAGATTGAGAGCAGAAGGAGAAGAGGAGATTGTAAGCAGAAGCAGAAGATGAGATGACTGGACAGCATCACTGATGTGATGGACATGAACTCTGGCAAATTCCAGGAGATTGTGAGGGATAGGGTAGCCTGGCGTGCTGCAGTCCACGGGGTCATAAAAAGTCAGACACGACTAGGACTGAAGAACAACAACAAGGTAGTTTCTGGGCTTTGCAAGTAGTGGTAGTGGTAAAGAACTCCACCTGCCAATGCAGGGGACTTAAGAGAAGCATGTTCAGTCCCTGGGTTGGGAAGATCCCTTGGAGGAGGGTGTGGCAACTCATTCCAGTATTCTTGCCTGGAAAATCCCATAGAGAGAGGCACCTGGTAGGCTACCGTCCACAGAGTCGCAAAGAGTTGGACACAACTGAAGTGAAGAATTGATGCTTTTGAACTGCAGTGTTGGAAAGGACTCTTGAGAGTCCCTTGGACTGAAAGGAGATCCAACCAAGTCCTGGGTAGTCATTGGAAGGACTGATGCTGAAGCTGAAACTCCAATACCTTGGCCACCTGATGCGAAGAGCTGACTCATTTGAAAAGACCCTGATGCTGGGAAAGATTGAGGGCAGGAGGAGAAGGGGAGGACAGAGGATGAGATGGTTGGATGGCATCACTGACTCGATTGTCATGGGTTTGGGTGAACTCTGGGAGCTGGTGATGGACAGGGAGGCCTGGCGTGCTGCGGTTCATGGGGTCATGAAAAGTCGGACACGACTGAGCGACTGAACTGAACTGAACTGAAGCATGCATGCAGGTAGTTTCTAAGAAAACTCTTACGTTCAATGATTCTATGAAGTCCTATGACATAAACAGCATAGAATATCTAGGTTGAAAGTGAAAGTTGCTCAGTCGTGTACAACTCTTTGCCTGCCAGGCTCCTCCGTCCATGGAATTCTCCAGGCCAGAATACTAAAATGGGTCTCTTTTCCAGGGGATCTTCCCAACCCAGGGATCGAACCCAGGTCTCCTGCATTGCAGGCAGATTCTTTACTATCTGAGCCACCAGGGAAGCCCAGAACTACTGCAGTGGGTAGCCTATCCCTCCACCAGCAGATCTTCCCAACCCAGGAATGAAATCGGGGTCTCCTGCATTGCAGGCAGATTCTTTACCAGCTGAGCTACCAGTTAGCCAATCATAATTCAGAAATTAACTGTCACAGATTTCATATTTCCATATTACAATGTTTTTTAAAAATGAGTTGGGCTTCTTGGTATTGAAATAATGCTGATGCATGATTTTAATGGATCTTATTTTAGTGATACTATTATTAGTAACCTATATTAACAAAATCTTTTCTCTACAAAAGTGAATGTGTTTTCACTTGGAAAAATCTTTAAATAATATTAAAAAGGTTAAGAACTCTTGATTACAGACACAACTATTCAGTCATCTCTATTCATAATTTCTACAACTTATAGTTATATATACAATTTCTGACAGATTAATTATCTGATAAACCAACCTCTCCTAGAAAATACTCAGCTTTAATTTATTACTACTAAATTCAAACCACAAAGATAACGATATAGCTTCAGTTCTAAATATATATTTTTTTAATTTTTGGTTATTGTAATGCTTAAACTTTTGGACTACCAGAGCCAAAATCCTTAGTTTTAGTTATTCATTATTTTATGGCCAAAACTAAGAAAATTAATATATGCTATCAGATCATAAAAATTATAGACTTGTATCTATCATTTAGATTATATTTTTGTTCATCTGAATGTAAAAGACCTTAAGCAACAAGATTTTCTATTTGATTAACTCCCTAGAGAACGTGGAAGCCTGAAAATTTTTTTTTGCACTACTGTAGAAAGCTGGGTGTTTAAAATGAAGAGCATGATTTGGTATAAAAAGATTTCTGAAATTACTCATTAAAAGAATAAGATAAGTTATATTTTAGAATGTCTTTCTTGTTGAAAATTTTCACCTAATTTATTCAGCTATATTTCTGAAGACAAAGTATTATTGTATTCCTCCACCCTTTATTTAAATAAAGAAGTGCATTAATGCCTATTATTCATAGTCATCTGTCTAGTATTGAAAACATAGGGCAATGCTTACTGACTTAAATTGCATGATGTATTAATTAGCTTGATAGTGGTAATCATTTCACAATGTATGTGTATATCAAAACATCATGCTGTTCATTGTCATCAAGCGTCCCCTAGGATTTTGAGGTAATGCTTAACATAACATTAGGTGTCACACTTCTTTTGTGACCATCTTCATCCTCTAATTCATTTGACATGTTAAACAGATTACTTTTAAGGGATTATACATGGTTTTTAACATATATAAAGCACTTGGACTATACTATTTTTTATCTCGATTGATTTGATTAAAAACAGAATGTCTGTTAAAGGATGGAGATAGTCTTACTGCCTTCTACGCAATGCGAGGTAACCTCAAATTCAATTTGAGTAATGAAACCTGTACTTAAGAACCCAAGAAATATAAATTTGCCAAACCACAAAGCAAGTATAAATTGGTTCCATTGCCATAACTCTTCTGGAAAGATAAGAACATGAAGTTTCAGTAGACAGTTTGCTTAAAGATCCTGCTCAACAGTCTCCAGATTATTAAAAGTGTCTTCAGTCTGCCCATGTTATCCAATCTCTATGCATTCCTTGCTTTAGAAACTCCACCTCAAAAATTATATAGGTACCAGTTCCAATTCTATAAAACTTTCTTTGTAGCTTTCCTTTTCAAGACTTTATTTATTTGTGGGCAAGATTATTAATAAAATCAACTTGTTTTTTAATAATCATTTACCTGGTTATTTGGGGGGATTTCATAGTTTCATGAGGCTCCACTGTGATCTATCCATCTTATACAGCTTAAGAATTTTGATTTAGGACTCCCTTGCACTTCCAAGACCCACCCACCTGACCTAGTCTTACCAGGAGCCTATCCTAGGCTACTGTGGTAAATAACTTTCTAACGATAGGTATGACTCTGATATTTATGAAAAAAGCCCTCTGCTCCATCCTGAAATTGGTCCTTCAGTAGTATTTTAAGACCTAATAATAATTTAAATGAATACTTAATTTCCTTGGTGAAAACTGCCTCCTAATTTGTCAGGTCTAAATAATATCACTTTCTGTTGTGCATTTACATAAGGAAACTCATAAAAGGATAGAAGACAGACATACTCCCTACTAAGTTTGCTCTCCAAACCTTCCCTGAAGACTAATAAGCAAAAGTTCTGATTGGCTGTCATCTTTCCTATAAAAATCTATGGCTTGAGACACTGTCAAAACTATTAAAACCCACCTCCATATTGACTCCTGTCAAGGAACTTACTTTTGGAGAGATTTGTTGATGTTGTTGTTCAGTTGCTAGGTCATGTCCAGTTCTTTGTGACCTTATGGACTGTAGCATGCCAAGTTCCTGCGTCCTCCATTACCTCCTGCTGCTGCTGCTGCTAAGTCACTTCAGTCGTGTCCAACTCTGTGAGACCCCATAGATGGCAGCCCACCAGGCTCCTCTGTCCCTGGGATTCTCCAGGCAAGAACACTGGAGTGGGTTGCCATTTCCTTCTCCAATTCACACATGCATGCTAAGTCGCTTCAGTCATGTTCGACTCTGTGCAACCCCATGGACAGCAGCCCACCAGGCTCCTCTGTCCACAGGATTCTCCAGGCAAGAATACTGGAGTGGGTTGCCATTTCCTTCTCCCAATTACCTTCTGGAGTTGCTCAAAGTCATGTCCATTAAGTTGGTGATACTATATAACTATCTCATCTTCTGCCGCCCTCTGCTCCTTTTTTCTTCAATCTTTTGCAGCATCAGGAAGAGTCGGCTGTTGGCCTCAGGCAGTTAAAGTATTGTAGTGTCAGCTTCAGCATCAGTCCTTCCAATACATATTCAGGGTTGATTTTCTTTATGATTGACTGCTTTGCTCTGCTTGCTGTCCAAAGGACTCTCGAGAGTGTTTTCCAGCACTACAATTCAAAAACAGCAGGTCTTTGGAGCTCAGCCTTCTCTACAGTCCAACTCTCACATTCCTACATGACTACTGGAAAAACCGTAGCTTTGACTATACGTACCTTTGTTGGCAAAGTGATGTCTCTGCTTTTTTATATACTGTCGAGGTTTGTCACTCCTTCCAAGGTATAAATATCTTAATTTCATGGCTTCAGTAACCATCCGCAGTCATTTTGGAGCCAAAGGAAATAAAACCAGTCACTTTTTCACATTTTCCCCTTCAATTTGTCATGAAGTGATCAGACTGGATGCCATTATCTTCATTTTTTGAATGTTGAGTTTTAAGCCAGGTTTTTCACTCTCCTCTTTCACCTTCATCAAGAGGCTCTTTAGCTCCTCTTCACTTTCTGCCATTAGAGTAGTATCATCTGCACATGTGAGATTGTTGATATTTCTCCTGGAAATCTTGATTCCAGTTTGTGATTTATCCAGATTACTTCCCCATAAATTCTGCCTATTAGAGGCCATTAATTGGTTGGTGTCTAGAGATGGCCTGATCATCAGGATGGGATGGGGGAGACTCAAGATATGGAATAGTGTAAGCAGAAACTTTTAACTAACTGTATTTGTTAGTATAGTATATTATACTACTATAGTATATATACTAGTATGCTGCTGCTGCTGCTGCTGCTGCTGCTGCTAAGTCATTTCAGTCGTGCCCGACTCTGTGCTACCCCATAGACGGCAGCCCACCAGGCTCCCCCGTCTCTGGGATTCTCCAGGCAAGAACACTGGAGTGGGTTGCCATTTCCTTCTCCAATGCATGAAAATGAAAAGTGAAAGTGAAGTCGCTCAGTCATGTCCGACCCTCAGCGACCCCATGGACTGCAGCCTATCAGGCTCCTCCATCCATGGGATTTTCAGGCAAGAGTACTGGAGTGGGGTGCCATTGCCTTCTCCTATATACTAGTATAGTATAGTATATTTGTAAATATATATAACAGTAAATATAAACTACTTCCTAGAATCATCTGCAGGCTCTTTTAAGCATTCATATCCCAATCTCACTTCATGCACATATCTTTCCAAAGGGCATAATTTTTTATCAAGGAAAATTTATAATTATGCTAGCCATTCTGGATGGAACATTTGATATATATAATATTGTATGTCTTTGAGGTGGACAATAAGGGAAGTTATTAAGTCTCTAAACATCCAACAATCATTTTTATAATTTTATTAAGGATTTAATAACAAATATAATTGTGTAAGTTTAAAGTGTGATGGTTTGATATATGTATGCAGTGCAGAATGATTATCAAGATCAAGATAATTAACATATCCATTACCTCATATAGCAGAGAAGGCAATGGCACCCCACTCCAGTACTCTTGCCTGAAAATCCCATGGAAGGAGGAGCCTGGTAGGCTGCAGTCCATGGGGTCGCAAAGAGTCAGATACGACTGAGCGACTTCACTTTCACTTTTCACTTTCATGCATTGGAGAAAGAAATGGCAACCCACTCCATTGTTCTTGCCTGGAGAATCCCAGGGATGGCGGAGCCTGGTGGGCTGCCGTCTATGGGGTCGCATAGAGTTGGACATGACTGAAGTGACTTAGCAGCAGAAGCAGCAACCTCATATAGGTAACTCTTTGCATGTTTGTGTATGTGATGAGAATGCTTAAGATCTACACTCAATAACTTTCAAGTATACAATACTATATTATTAACTACCAATAATCATTTTTCAATTGGTATGCAACAATCTTCAAAAGAAAAATGGAGCTCAAATTGGCATCTTCAAAGCTCTATTTGGCAAAGATTAAAGAGAAAGTCTGAATTTCAGTCTTGGATATTTTTCTCTCCACAGGCCTCTCTTTCTTTAGGACTACCTTCTCCTTATCTTTCTACCACTCCTTCCGCCTCTGCAAGAATGATCCTCTACAAAAGGAGCCTTTATTAGAATGTTCTTTTCCTCAGAAAGTTCCTCGGAAGAAAACTTTCTAATTTCCCTTCAGGTTTAATAATCCTGAAACCGGAATTATTATGCAGGTAGAAATATAATATTTGCAGATGAATCTTCAATATTTATTCAGACTGAGCTTCATGTCATTATCAAAGAATTTTGTAAACCAAAAGAAGAGAAAACTAAATACCACCCCTGTCAGTTTTACCATGAGAGACTTATTGTACAATAAGATGGACTTTCAAAGGCTCTTTTTAGAAGCCCCAGAAAATGTGTCTACCTATTTATAATTTATTGCTGAGCTGATCATCTTTGTACCTGTAACCATGTGAGAGTCAAAGCAAAATGGAAGTCTTGGCTTTGGTCAAAATTACATATGGACTAAAAACAACAGACAATCCATAAAATGTTCATATTGCTATATATAAACTTAGCCTAAATGACTGATTTCCTTAAGGTAGGAGCCAAAGAAGGCAATAAGAAGAATAAAATGCATATTTATTAGAAACAAGAGGCAAAACATTTAATTTTCTAATTATAACATCATTTATGTAGAATATTTAATGCTGTCTACCAAAAATGCTACTAGAACTAATAAGCAAGTTTAGCAATGTTGCAGAATAAAAGGGCAATAGAAAAATAAATAGACAAAAATAAGTGTACTTCAATATCTCAAGAATCATTGAGAACTGAAATAAAACCCATATTATTTTAAAGTAGCATTAAAAACATAAAATATCTTGGGATAATTTAATAATATATGTGCTGCTGCTGCTGCTGCTGCTGCTGCTGCTGCTAAGTCGCTTCAGTCGTGTCCGACTCTGTGCAACCCCATAGATGGCAGCCTACCAGGCTCCTCCATCCCTAGGATTCTCCAGGCAAGAGTACTGGAGTGGGTTGCCATTTCCTTCTCCAGTGCATGAAAATGAAAAGTGAAAGTGAAGTCGCTCAGTCGTGTCCGACTCCTAGCGACCCCATGGACTGTAGCCCACCAGGCTCCTCCGTCCATGGGATTTTCCAGGCAAGAGTACTGGAGTGGTAGACCTATATAATAAAAACTATAAGATAATATAGAGAAATTTTAAAAAAAACAAAAAAATGAAGAACTTTATGATGTTTATGA
The DNA here is from genome assembly GCF_029407905.1 of Bubalus kerabau. Lineage (NCBI taxonomy): Eukaryota > Metazoa > Chordata > Mammalia > Artiodactyla > Bovidae > Bubalus > Bubalus kerabau. The sequence continues at coordinate 137,540,545 of NC_073626.1, forward strand.
TCAGAAGATTAAATATAGCTATACTGGAATTTTTCTCAAATTTGATCTAAGGATGCAACTCAAATTCCATCAAAATTCAAGGTTTTAAATAAACTGGCCAATTTTTTTCTTCATAGAATTCAAATAACCTATAAAAGCCAAAATAATTTTCAAAAGTGAGCAAAATTGGAGGACACTGCTATTTTAAGACTTACTGTAAAGCCACAAGCAATCACATTAGTGTGATACTGGTGCAAGGGATAGACATAAAAATTCAATGGAAGTAAACAAAAATTCAAGAAATAAACAACATATAATATGCTTAATTGATTTTCACGACCAAATTTACTAAGACAATTCAGTGGAAAAATAATAGTCTTTTCAATGAATATCCTTCAACTAGAATAATTGGATATATATGGATAAAATAGACTTGGATTTTTCTTCACATTTTATATGAAAATTAACTCAAAATTAGTCATAGACATAAAAAGTGGAAACTCTAAAATGTCCAAAATTAAATGTAGTATAAATTCTTCTGCCGTCATAGTGTAGACAAAGATGTCTTAAATAGGACAAAGCAGTACAATTACTAAAGAAAAATAATTGATAATTTGTATTTTATCAAATATAAGACTTCTGTTCTTTGAAAGACACTGTTAAGGAAATGAAAAGGCAAACCATAGGCTAGTATTAATATTTGTAAAACATCTGATAAAGGACTGATAAAAGAATATATATTTTTGAAAGTTGAATTCAATAATAAGATGACAACCAACCCAATAAAAATGAGCATAAGAGTTAAACAGTCACTTCATGAAAGAAGAGATAAGAGTGACAGTTAAGCACATGTAAAGATGTGAACCTAGGTCTTTAGGGAAATGCAGATTAAACCTACAGTAAGGTACCACCATGTATCCATTAGAATAACAGTTTTAAAGATTGAAAATGTCAAAATTTTGGCAAGCAATTGGAGCAACTGGCATTCTTCTCTGTGTGTGTGCATGTGTGTGTGTATGTGCATGTGTGTGTGTGTGTGTGCGTGTGCGAGTCACTCAGTCATGTCTGACTCTTTCCAATCCCGCGGACTGTAGGCTGCAAAGCTCCTCTGTCCATGGAATTCTCCAGGCAAGAATACTGGAGTGGGTTGCCATGTCCTCCTTCACAGGATCTTCTCAACCCAGGAAGATCTTTACCGTCTGAGCCACCAAGGAAGCCAGCACTACCCTATATTGCCACTGAAAATGTATAACAGTATAGCCATATGGGGAAAGATTTTGTTAATTTCTTATAAAGATAAACACACATCTGCCAAATGACCAAGCAATCTCACTCTACATATTTTTTTCATAAGATATGGAAACACACTTATCTCAAAGATTTGTACACCACTATTCATAGACTTGATTCCTGATTTAGTTTTATAGATGGCATTTACTTAAAGATTGAACAAAGAAAATACCAGGTTAAGTATAAGTAAGCATCTTTGTTTAACCCTTAGAATTCAATCCCTTACCAGAGGCGTAGCAAAAATTCCAAGAGGAAGTTTTAGCTTTGTCTAGAAACTGCCAAATTGCCAAAGAAAACAGCCAATATCCATACTGATAGAAGATATGGGTCGTACATGACTTTGGCTTGCTGTGGAAAAGGGAAAATTCCTATATCTGATGCCCTCAATACAAACATGCAGTAAATACTAGAATTATTAGAATCTCTTCAACTGTTGAAATAAATAGGTGTCATTTAAATAGAAGTCAAAATCTAAACTACAAACTCTGGAAATCTGGCTGTTCAGTAAAAATATAATCAAGCCAGAAATATTAGTCAGATTCATATTTTTGAATTTTATAGATGCTTCCTTCATGGCTCAGGTGGTAATGAATCCACCTGCAATGCAAAAGACCACCTGCAATGCAGGAGACCCAAGCTTGATCTCTAGGTAGAGAATATCCCCTGGAGAAGGAGATGGCAACCCACTCCAGTATTCTTGCCTGGGAAATCCCATGCACAGAGGAGCCTGGGGGGCTACAGTCCATGGGGTTGCAAAACAGTCAGACATGACTTAGCAACTAAACCGCCACCACTTAAAAAAATTAAAACATCATGTTGATGTATGGCAAAACCAATACAATACTGTAAAATAATTAGCCTCCAATTAAAATAAATAAATTTATATTTTAAAAATTTTAAACAAATGTGTAATTTCAATACTGTATGTTAAACAAATGTAACCAAAATATTGTTTTAATATGTAACCAATACAATAATATTAATTCTATATTTTACGTGTTTTATTTTTATTAAGCATTGAAAGCCCAATGTGTATTTCATTCTTATAAAACATCTCCATCCAGACTATCCAAAATTCAAGTGTTTATAGTCACATATGGCTAATATCTACTGTTTTAGACAGTCAAGCTCTAGACACTGATATTAGACATGCCCTGGCTCATCACCATTCCAAACAAGCTCCTTTAACATAGATTGGCATAAAACAACCATTCAATAATTGACAGATAAATATATGAATTCTTTCAAAGAGTCCATTACAAAAGTGAACCTTAGATTCTGAGAAAAACACTGTGAATGATCTGGTTGAACAATGTCTAAAGTTAAATTTTGTCATTCCAAAATAGCTGAGTGTTGGCATCTGATGGGATTCCCTGGTGGCTCAAATGATAAAGCCTGAAATGCGGGAGACCAGAGTTCAATCCCCAGGTCAGAATATCCCCTGGAGAAGGAAATGGCAACCCACTCCAGTACTCTTGCCTAGAAAATTCCATGGATGGAAGGAGTCTGGTGGGCTACAGTCCATGGGGTCACAAAGAGTCAGACATGACTGAGCAAGTTCACTTTGGCATCTGATAGCTTCCCCTTATAAAAGACAAAAGTTGCTTGCTATAAAGAACAAATATTGGTGAGTGATGACGTGGCTGGTTCACAACTCATAATCAACATAATGCTGGGAAAAAAATGAGTCACTTGGAGATAACGTCACCTATTTGGCCTTGAATCTTCTTTAAGCTGAGTTAGTTAAATATTATAAGGGGTTAATTTAGTATATTGTCCAAATTGTCTTATCATCAAGAAATTAAAGCTTGCCTTTCCACAACATCTCTCTTCTCTACCATTATACAAGCTTCAACCTGAATGTTTGTTATTTGTAAAAAGTTAACAAAGAAAGGCTACACGTGAACTTTGTTGGAAAGAATCTTACCAAGTACTATTGACTAAACACAGTAATCAAAATTCAGTGATTACTGAAGTGATACACACACAACATGTGTGTCCATATTCCACAATATAAAAATGCCAGTTCCATTTGGCAATCCAAACTCTTGGTTGATCTCAAGACAAGGCCTCCAGAAAGTTCCCAAACATAGACGAAATCATAAAGCAGACGATTTTGACCATGATTTTGGATCAGGTACATGACTTCTAATGTTAACACCTTATGTTCAAAAGCCATTTGCCACACCCCAGATGACCAGAAACACAAATAATCATGTTTTATCTGCACAATCATGTTCTTTATTTTCCTAGATATTTTATTTTCTCTCTGTTGGCTTAAGGTTCTAGATGGTTCTAACACTTGTAACTCCTTCACTATAGCTTCCTAAATGTCCCTGTTTCTATTACTATTCTTATCATCCTTCAACTCATGATTCAGCTAAAAGATACAATCAAATCAAAGGTCAAGTTTTTCCCAATTTTCTTTGGGTGCCATCCAGCTTCCTTTAGCACCAGTCCCTTCGAGACAATCAATTGGTTTCATGAGTATTTCCTTTCAACCACTAGATGGCAAATACAACACTGAATTAGACAGGCAAAAGCCTAAAGCTCCTTCAGTTCAGTTCAGTCACTCAGTAGGGGCTGACTCTTCGTGACCCCGTGGACTGCAGCATGCCAGGCTTGCCTGTCCTTCACCAACTCCCAGAGCCTACTCAAACTCATGTCCATCACGTCAGTGATGCCATACAACCATCTTATCCTCTGTCATCCCCTTCCCCTCCCGCCTTCAATCTTTCCCAGCATCAGGGTCTTTACAAATGAGTCAGCTCTTCATATCAGGTGGCAAAAGTATTGGAGTTTCAGCTTCAGCATCAGTCCTTCCAATAAATTTTCAGAATTGATTTCCCTTAGGAGTAACTGGTTTGACCTCCTTGCAGTCCAAAGGGATCCTCAAGAGTCTTCTCCAACACCACAGTTCAAAAGTATCAATTCTTCAGTGCTCAGCTTTCTTTATAGTCCAACTCTCACATCCATATATGATTACTGGGAAAAACCATAGCCTTGACTAGACAGACCTTTGTTTGCAAAGTAATGTCTCTGCTTTTTAATATGCTTTTTGGTTTTGTCATAGCTTTTCTTCCAAGTAGCAAGTGTCTTTTAATTTCATGGCAGCATTCACCATCTGCAGTGATTTTGGAGCCCCAAAAAATAAAGTCTCTCACTGTTTCCATTGTTTCGCCATCTATTTGCCATTAAGTGATGGGACTGGTTGCCATGATCTTAGGTTTCTGAATGTTGAGCTTTAAGCCAACGTTTTCCCTCTCCTCTTTCATGTTCATCAAGAAACTCTTTAGTTCTTCTTGGCTTTCTGCCATAAGGGTGGTGTTTTCTGTATATCTGAGGTTATTGATAGTTCTCCCGGCAATCTTGATTTCAGCTTGTGCTTCATCCAGCCCAGCATTTTTCTTGATGTAAATAAGTTAAATAAGTAGGGTGACAATATACAGCCTTGATGTACTCCTTTCCTGATTTGGAACCAGTCCATTGTTCCATATACGGTTCTAACTGTTGCTTCTTGATCTGCATACAGATTTCTCAGGAGGCAGGTCAGGTGGTCTGGTATTCCCATCTCTTTAAGAATTATATTATGTCCTAAAACTCCTTAGGAAATAATATCTAGCATTGGCAGTTTCCATCTCCATCAAAACAAATCTGAAGCTTTTCACAGGATGTGAACTTTGTAACTGAAAATTCAAGAAATAGAACTTGGTGAAGAACTAAGAAATGAGCTATACGTATACACATGCCTCCCTGTTTTAGTTATTATTGAAATTCTGGTCTTAAAAGCTTTTTCGATTGCTAGAAAAGTCATTAATAAATCCAGCTTATTTTTTGACCTAGCTTTGATGGTGATCTTTATGAAAAATTAGGCAAAGTACTCTTTTGATTTTAGTTTACTTATCTGATTGCGCCTGTTATTCGCATTTTTTAAATAGAAGAGTAGCTTTTAGAGGAAAAAAATAAATTTACTGGTGTTGACTGTCCTTTGACCCAAGCTACATATAATACCATGGTCTCATTTATTACACACACACAAACACACACACTTATAAACACACACACATAATATATGGATACACATGTAGTATTTTCCAAATTGGCAAATAATTCATCTGCATAGTTAACCTAATTGTCACTAAAAATAATAAACATAAGGAAAAGAAACATTAAGAACTCTGAATAGTAAAAACCCTTCTGAAAACCCAGACACTGAGTAAACAGAATCCTTAAAAACACAAAAACACAAGAAAACAGTAAAGATGGAGAAGTGATGTTCGAAAAGTGTGTATATCTGACTTTTTTGTTAGACAAGTCCTCCTTAGCTCTTCTGAGGCTATGCAGTTTATGTAATTTACCACCATTTATAAATAAATCAAACAGAAGCTCCAATAAGAAGCCAAATCATCCATCATGACTTTAGAGGCTTACTCTACCTAAAAACAAACATCATTTAATTTCAGTTTACTGTAGCAGAAAGTAGAAATAACACAGTCTTTATAAGTCTGGCACTGCCTCCTGACACAGAGATCTGGTGCCAAGTTGCTGAGTGATTTCAGTATCAGGGTTGACTAATCATTTTCATCATTCATTTTAAATGAACAGTGACATGTCATTAATTAATATTAATCAGGAAATTACCACATAAGCACAAAAAGAATGGTGGTCCACACATGGCTCATTAGGCTTATGTAGCTGAAGACATAAACTGGAGTTTTAGACTGTTTATAGAATTTTATGGAAACAACTCATTTCAAATATTTTTAACATAATATGAAAGATAAAATGTACATTTTAAGAAAATCGTAAAGAAATAAAATGTTACTTTTGGCCCATAACTGACTAAAGGAGAAAGAAAAATACTTTTCACAGCAAAAGAAGTGCTACAGATCAAAGAATAAATGTCACATGTGAAGAAGAAATCCTATCAATGAATGAATGTCTCCACACGTTATTTTATAAATTATACTTCCCATGTTTATAGGAGAAAGCAGAGCAGGATACTATGTAATAAACAGTTAATTCAAATTGCAATTTAACCCTTAATTTGATCCTTTTTGCTGATTTTAAAAAGATATAGCAGGACTTTCCTGGTGGTCCAGTAATTCAGAATCAGCCTTACATTGCAGGGGACGTGGGGTCAATCACTGATTGGGGAACTAAGATCCCACATGCTGCAGAGCAGCTAAGGCCTCATGCCACAACTACTGAACCTGCACGCCACAACTAGCCAATCCACATGCCACAACGAAAGCTCTCACTCTCACGTGACACGGTGAAGATGCTGTGAGCCCCAACTAAGAACAAATGCAGCCAAATAAATATTTTTTAAAAAAGACATGTTATCAAGTAAAAATAAGAAAATCACTCTTACTTTTGTATTTGCTGTACATCTGAGGCCTTTGGCAGACATTTTCTTGAAAATTAGTGAAATGAGCCTATCACTTGAAAGAAAACAGCTGATATTTGTTGCAAAAATTTCAGCATCATGCAAGGCAACAATCATGTGTAGGTAAAAGATCCATTAAAAAAACAAGAAAGGTCAGTGGATTTTAATGTCAAAGAGCACACAAAGTTTTCTGATGTGGTTTCTGGTTGCACACTGCAACTCATCTCTAAGAAATTAACAGTTCTAAGTGGGCGATTGCAGTACTAAGAAAAACTGTTGAAAAACATCCCACCTTTTTCAGTTGTGAGACCAAATTTTCCTCAAATATTTCAATTAACACAACCTATTGCAACAAATTATTGAGACTCAAGGTGTCTTATATTTCACCAGCCATTAAATAAACTATGAAACAATGGTATTCTCCTTGCAGTAGGCCAAATTCTCAGATGGCTTCCAAGATTCTTTTCCACTGGGGTACACATCGATATAATCACCTCTCCTTGAGTGTGGGTAGGACCTGTGAGTAAAATGGCATAGTCATGCCCTTGACTATGTTACATTATACAACAAAGGTGATGTCCTTTCTCTAAATTTCAACGAAGACTGAAAATAGTTTTTCTGTTGGCTTTGTAAAAGTAAGCTGTTGTGGGGCTTCCCTAGTAAAGAATACAGTGGTAAAGAGTCTGCCTGCCAATGTAGGGGACAGTTTTGATCCCTGGTCTGGGAAGACAACACATGACATGGGGCAACTAAGCCTGTGCACTACAGCTACTGAGCTAGTACTCTACAGTCCAGGAGTTGCAGCTACTAAAGCTTACAGCCCACACTCCACAGCAAGAGAGATCACAGCAATGAGAAGCCCACGCACTGCTGCTAAAGAGTAGACCCCACTCGCCGCAAGTAGAGAAAGCCCACATGCAGCAATAGACCTAGTACAGCCATAAATAAATAAATCTTAAAAAAAAAGTAAGCTGATATGTTGTGACAGAGCATACATACAGTATTCTTTCATTTCCATAAGCTCCAAAATAGGTGAAACCAATCAATGGTTCTGGAAATCACAATAAAATAAAAATGGTTACCCTTGCAGGAGGAATGGAAAATAGTGACTGAAAAGGGACATGGAAAGAAAATCTGGGGTGGTGATAATGTTCTAGTCTTCTACTGGATGCTGGTTACAGCAGTTTATTTCATTTATAAAACTTCAAGTAGTTGTACTATTATGATTAGTGTGATTTGATGTATGTATGTTATACATCAATCAGCAGTTCCAACTTAGTCATTATACTGAACAAGCATATTTTACTACCCTCTTCTATAACCAATACATGAGACAAAGTATATTGGGGTTCAGTTACTGTGTAACAAATCACCACACATTTAGCACTTGAAAATAACAGATATTTTCACTTCACAGTTTCAATGGTTCAGGAGTCTGGACACAGCTTGTCTGGGTCCCCTGTTCAAGGCTGTCATCAAAATGTCAGGAAGGATAGGATTTTCACGGAGGTCACAGTCATCTTCCAAACTCAAGAGGTTGTTTGTAGAACTCACTTTCCCTGTGGCTGTATGCCGGGTTCATCACTCCTAGAGGCTGCTCTCACTTTCCTGCCCTGCAACCCTCACCATAGGCAGCTCACATCACAGTAGTGAGTTTCTTCAAGACCATCAAAAGACTCTCTCCTTCTAAGACTACATCTCACATACTGTGAGCAAATCAAGGGAATGCCACCCCATTCAACTCTGTCATATTCAATTGTTAGAAACAAATCACAGGTTCCATCTGTACTCAAGAGGAGGAGATTATACAAAGGAAGAGGAAGGGATTATTGGAATTTGCTCTAGCATTTATCCACTGGGCAGAGTATCAGTGACTGCTATTTTTTAAAAAATGACCATACTTTAGGTAGCATTTCTTCAAGCCCAGAAAATTTCACTTTGGAGATTTCCAAAATTAATTTCTCTCTTGAGAAGCTTTAGGAAGTCCTTTAGAAAATGTCATTATAGCTGAGCATGCAGCAAATGATGACTAGTTTTTGGAATAAAAATTATTAAAATCAGCATGCCCTGCTGTGTTAATCAGAGACTTTAGGGTTGTTAAATTAGCATAAATTATAAGTAAGTATTTTCCCAGTCTTTCCAATTCTCAACTTCAGAAATCTGTAATGTTTTCCTTAACAGGTACTTGTGCTATAAGATAGGGTATGAGTAATGCTTCTGCATGTGATATCACAGATGATAAAATATACCAATGAGAACATTAACTAGAGGATTTCTTATAAGTTTCTATTAAGTGTTAGAAAAGTAATTCAATAATAAATTATTTTTCAATGTCTGACTCAGTTAATTGAATGATGAAATCAGTTACTATATTTCAATGTTAAATATATTTAAACTAATTACATCCAGACTTAATTTCAAAGAAGCACTTGCCTTGCAAAATATAAAGCACAGATATGTAAGGCAATCATTCTGCACAATGATATGATATTTCCTGGGAATATATAGGCCTCAAGATTAAAAAAATAAAAGAAGGTAAAAATACATGACAGTAAGTAATTAATGGAAGAAAAAATTCAGTTATTGAACAGAAAAATACAAAAAGTTTATTTTTTTATCATTACACCACTCTGTTCTTATATCTCACTTTCTCCCTCACTGCCTCATTAGTTTTACAATATACTGTTTACTGTCATATCTTTAAAGCCTAGAATAGTCAGTGTTTATATATACTGGGCACTCAAAATTATTTGTTGAATTAATGAATACATGAATAGATATATCCCATTTCTAGTACATTTTAGTGTCTATTTTTTCCAATATTTTATTTTTTGTGCCCTTGTGTGAGCTATATCATTTTAAAAGTCTGAAGAATAACTATGAAAAATGAAAAGAACTTGCTATTGATTTAACTTAGAAGGTGAAGAATTAAGATATTGATGTAGACAGAAAGATCTCCTGGTTCAGGTTACAGGAAAAGCAAGCCCTGCGTAAAGAATAAAGACCCCAAAGCATCAGGGAGAAATGAAATTCAATCCTATTTTAGGTGGAATAGAAGGTTTGAAAGAGCCTCTGCTCTTACTCTGTGCAGCTGATTCGGTTGCCCCCGCTAATGCCACCTGGCAGGTGTGCGAGCCCCACTTTCAAGTCTGATATTTCACGAGATCAACTGGTATTTAAGCTCCTCAGGCTCTCCTCAGGAGTCATTCAATTAATATAGCACAGAGCTTTTGGTTTGCTATGATTCCTCAAAGGTCAAGTTGTAAACATTTAAGAGCTATGTGATGATTAAAAGGACTAGTCACCATAGATGGTTTAGCCTAAAAAACTTTTTTTTCTAATTTTGACTACAAATTCTTAAGAACAAAACAAGATAATGCCTCAACAATCTGCCCAGACAATATTATTTTGGAATTTTGTGATAACCAATTCAGTTCACAGGTCCTTACTTTAAATGCCTCTAGTAATATGACACAACAGCTGCTTTTGTGTAAATTAAATATATTTGTCTAACTTTGGCCACCTCATGCGAAGAGCTGACTCAATGGAAAAGACTCTGATGCTAGGAGGGATTGGGGGTGGGAGGAAAAGGGGACGACAGAGGATGAGATGGCTGGATGGCATCACCGACTCAATGGACTTGAGTTTGAGTGAACTCCGGGAGTTGGTGATGGGCAGGGAGGCCTGGCATGCTGCGATTCATGGGGTCGCAAAGAGTTGGACATGACTGAGCAACTGAACTGAACTGAAGTCCATATTTTCACTACTATATTTTGAATATATGAAGGGCTTTTTATAGATTTATTTTTATTATGGTTTAGTTTTTGTACTAGCACTTTCATTAGTAAATATTTTCTGAGATATTTTACTTTAACCACCTGATCTAATAAGTATGAAGGTTTATGAGTTCAGGGGGATTCTTAGAAGGAAAAGGTCCTCTGCTTATTAGAGACTATAAGTACTGGTTAAAGGTTGATGTCAACAGTAGAGGGATAAAAAGACATGACAGTGTTGGAGTTCTCAGGCAAAAACATCACTCATACTAAGGATTCAACAATTAGGAGAGTTTAGCCCCAGAGCAAAGGCACTAATGGGCGCTGGCAGACAGGGCCTGTCAACAATGCCTGAGATGAGTGTCAGCTGTTTAGAAAGCATCATCTCAGTTGTCCTAGATGAGCCCAGATGAAACTCAAGGCTGCTGAATCACATGTAAAGTTTAGGAAACAGCTTCTGCTGTTGACTTTTGTTTTCAGTCCTAAGCAATTTTGAGAAAAAGGAGTTTTGACAGGATGATTGTTTCTTGGCTAGATCATTAGCACTCATTCATTCAACATTTATTCACCACACACTGCATACCAGGAACTGAGAAAAAAAATTGAAGAGACTATTTCAGAACTCCCAAAGAGCTGTACATAAAAGAAAAGAATCAGTATTAGAAGGAAAAGTGTGTATAAGATATACTAAAATCACACAAAAATAAAATTAAATGAGAAGATATCAAAGAATAGAGAATAAGGAACTTTTAATAAGAGGACTGAATAAGGGAAAACAAAACAGGAAGTATGTCTGAACAGGAAAGTATTTAGAAATGCTAAGTCACTTCAGTCGTGACTCTTTGAGACCCTATGGACTGTAGCCCGTCAGGCTCCACTGCCCATGAGATTCTCCAGGCAAGAATACTGGAGTGACTGGCCATTTCCTCCTCCAGGGGATCTTCCTGACCCAGGGATCCAACCTGTGTCTCTTACCTCTCCTGTGTTGGCAGGCACATTTTTTACCACTGCACCACCTGGGAGTTCTTACAAAAAGAGAAAAGACTGTAAAAGTAAGAAATAAAATCCCTGAATAATACAATCATCTGACCACCTTACCTATCTCCGAAGAAACCGGTATGTAGGTCAAGAAGCAAGAGTTAGAACCATACATGGAACAAATGACTGGTTCATTTAAGGAGTACAACAAAGCTGTATATTGTCACCCTGTTTATTTAACTCAAATGCACAGTACATCATGAGAAATGCCAGGCTGGATGACTCACAAGCTGAAATCAAGATTCCTAGGAGAAAAACCAACAACCTCAGATATGAAGATGATACCACTTCTAATGGCAGAAAGCAAAGAGGAATTAAGAGCCTCTTGATGAAGGTGAAAGAGAAGAGTGAAAAAGCTGGCTTAAAATTCAACATTCAAAAAATGAAGATCATGGCATCTGGTTCCATCAGTTCATGGTAAATAGAAGTGGAAAAAGTGGAAGCAGTGACAGATTTTATTTTCTTAGGCTGCAAAATCACTGCAGGTGGTGACTGCAGCCATGAAATTAAAAGACACTTGCTCCTTGGAAGGAAAGCTATGACAAACCTAGACAATATATTAAAAAGCAAAGACATCAGTTTGCCAAAAAAAGTCTGTACAATCAGTTATGGTTTTTCCAGTAGTCATGTACGAATGTGAGAGTTGGAATGTTAAGAAGGCCAAGCACAAAGAATCAATACTTTCTACTTGTGGTGCTGGAGAAGACTCTTGAGAATCTCTTGGATAGCAAGGAGATCAAACCAGTCTCCTAAAGGAAATCAACCCTGAATATTCACAGGAAGGACTGATGCTGAAGCTGAGGCTCCAATACTTTGGCCAGGTAGTGGGAAGAGCCAAGTCATTGGAAAGACCCTGATGCTGGAAAAGACTGACGGCAAAAGGAGAAGAGGGTGGAAGAGGATGAGATGGTTAGATAGCATCACTGACTCAATGGATTCAATGACTCAATCTGAGCAAACTCTGGGAGACAGTGAAGGACAGGGAAGTCTGGCATGCTGCAGTCCCTGTGGTCACAAAGAGTCAGGCACAACTTGGTAACTGAACAACAACTTTAGTACAGAAATATTAGATTATCCAACTAAATAGTTCAACTGCACAGGTATAACATGGAAAAGAGCATAGAAATATTATATTATCCATGTAAACATTTCAATTTTACAGGTATACCATGGAAAAGAGTAATAAATGATAACTTGAGAATATGACCCTTCTTAGCTATTTAAAACTACCTCACATTTTGATTTGACAGTATATTCAGTCCAGTAGATAATTAGCCACATTAAATAACTAACTTTATTAGTTTCAACAACTGTTTTTCAAAGAGTTAGTGGATTAGGCCATATTAAACCAGCCATAAGAAAAATTGCATCATCTTTATATAACAGATTTATTTTATAGTAGGTATGTTTATATATAATCAGAATATCTAAACAACTATAAAACATAAATTGTCTCTCTTTGAATAAAAATAAGCAAGTTAGAATTTAAATTAAGTTAGAATTAAAAACATACAATTAAGTTAGAATTTAAAATATACACATATAAAACATGTTTATTAGTGTGTCTTGCAGGTTTAAGTTTAAGAACAAAAAAGTATGTATTGGTTGTTTCTATGTTAAAAAAAAACAAAAAAAACTCAACATCTGAGTAGCAACACCAAGATCCATTTTCATGTCCATGCATTCTTCAAGTCACCTGCAGTTCCAGCAATCTAGGTTGGTCTCAGCTGGAGCAGGCTGGACTCTAGGCAGCTTGATGAATTTCCGTCTACTCTACATTTCACATCCTGGGTCCCAGACTGATGGTACAGCAAGCTACCTGGAGCATGCAGTGTTTATGACAATCACAGAAAAGAAATGGGTTAATAGAAAAGAGTGATGCCTCTAATGATCTCAACTAAAATCCAACACAGTGTTGCTGCTACACACATTCCATTGGCCAGGCAAACTGCATAGCCAAGAAAACACAGGGCCGGTACTGCACAGAACTATACTCTGCCCCTAGTTGAAGTCACTGCAGAACCACATTAGAAAGGACATATGTAATTTATTAAGAGATGGAGTAAGAGACTGGGAAACTCTAAGCCAACTTATTATAAGGTGAGTTTGCGAACTTCATTTGCTTGTCATTCTTTTGCTTCTTTATTGGACTTGTAGGAAAGTAAGATTTGAGATGGTTACACTTGGACCAACCTTAGAACCAGAAGCATTCATGATCAAGACTGTTAGGTGATTTTCAAGAAGATAAGCCCTTTAGGACATAGAAACACTCTGGCAGTTATATCATTCAAGGATACTGAGTAGAATCATTCTTTTATCCTCCAAATACATTTAATGGTACTGAAATTAGCTCAAATATCATGTCAGTTTCTATATAATAAGAAATGAATTATTCCAACTACTGATGGGGCTTAGTTTTGCTTTAAAAGGTGTGAATAAGAACACATATGCTGTTCTGGATTATGTCGTGACCTATAAATTTTGTTGTTGTTGTTTAGTCCCTAAGTTATGTTTGGCTCTTTGTGACCCTGTGGACTGTAGTCCATCAGACTTGTCTGTCCATGGGATTTCCCAGGCAAGAATACTGGAGCAAGTTGTCATTTCCTTCTCCAGGGGATCTTCCCAACCCAGGAATCAAACCCATGTCTTCTGCATTGGCAGGCAGATTCTTTACCACAGAGGCACCAGGGAAGCCCCATAAATTTTTTACTGGTTGCTCTTAAGTGTGAAATATAAGTGTTTAACTAATCTTAGTCCACCTTCAAATGACACTGTATTGCTTCACGTCTAATGCACTACTTTATAATAGACCAGTCCCAATCCTTTTCTCATGCCCCTTGCAACATTGCTATCATTCATTTCACTTACTCAGATGTCACAATCCTCAAAATATTATCACTATTATTACTTAAAAATTACTTTTTAGATCAATTAAGAATAAGAAAAATACAGGATTTCACTTTGCTTTAATTCCTTCTCCAAATTCTAACTTTCTTTATGTAGATCTGAGTTTATGACCTATATTATTTTTCTTTTCCAAAAATAACTCCTTTTAAATTCTTTTGGATAGGTCGGCTGGTGATGAATTCCCTCAGTTTTGGTTTTTATGAGAAACTTTTTTATTTTTCTTCACTTCTGAAGTCTAATTTTCTAGATATAGAATTCTAATTTTTTTTCCTTTCGATATTTTATTTCACTCCACTCTCTTATTGCTTGCATGCTACTGATGATAAGCCTGCTATATAATTCATTCCCTTGTTCTACAGATAGGGTGGTTTGTTTGCTGTTGTTTTTCCCCTCCTCTGGCTGCTTTCAAAATTTCTTCTTTGTCTTTGATTTTCCACACTTTGAATATGATATGCCTCAGAGCCAATGTTTTGTCTTTTATCCTACCTGGTATCCTCTGAGCTTCTTAGAACTGTGATGTGGTATCTGGACCTAATTTTAGAAAATTCTCAGTCACATTTTTGGCCATGCTGTGTGGCATGTGGGATTTTAGTTCCCCAACAAGATATCGAACTCATGCTCACTGAATTGGGAGTGTAGAGTCTTAACCAATGGACAGCCAGGGAAGCTTCTCAAAGTCATCATTATTTCAACTATTTATTCCACTCTGTTTTCTCTTTCTTCTCGTACTGGTATTCCAATTATTTATATGTTACACTTCTTGAAACCGTCCTGGAGTTCACAGATATTCTGGGATTTGTCTGGTTTTTAATTCTTATTTATCACTGCATTTTAGTTTGGGAACTCTACTGACCTGTCTTCAAGTACACTGGTCCTTCTTCTGGCCACATTCAATCCACAGATCAGTTCAGTAAAAGTATTCTTCATTCTGTATTTTTTTTAATTCTGAATTTTTTAATTTCTAGCCTTTCCTTTTTATTCTTTCTTAGAGTTTTATTCCCTCTGCTAATGGTTCACACTTGTTCTTATATCTGTTTACTTTTCCATTTGAGCCTTTAACATAGCAATCATGGTTAGTTTATATTCCCTCTTTGTTAATTTCAAAATTTATGTTATACCCTGAGTCTTCTCTGGTGTATACGTTGCCTCTTCAGGATGTAGATTTTTTCCTTATCTTTTCACATGCCTTGTGATTATTGGTTGAAAGCCAAATATGATGTATAAGGTCATAGGAACTGAGGTTTTATGTTCATCCCCCTCAGCTCAGTTTAGTTCACTCACTTAGTCGTGTCCGACTCTTTATGACTCCATGAAACGTAGCATGCCAGGCCTCCCTGTCCATCACCAACTCCTGGAGTTCACCCCAACCCATGTCCATTGAGTCAGTGATGCCATCCAACCATCTCATCCTCTGTCATCCCCTTCTCCTCCTGCCCTCAATCTTTCCCAGCATCAGGGTCTTTTCAAATGAGTCAGCTCTTCTCGTGAGATGGCCAAAGTATTGGAGTTTCAGCTTCAACATCAGTCCTACCAATGGACTGATCTCCTTTAGGATGGACTGGTTGGATCTCCTTGTAGTCCAAGGGACTTGCAAGAGTCTTCTCCAACACCACAGTTCAAAAGCATCAATTCTTCAGTGCTCAGCTTTCTTTATAGTCCAACTCTCACATCCATACTTGACCACTGGAAAAACCGTAGCCTTGACTAGAAGGACCTTTGTTGACAAAATAATGTCTCTGCTTTTTAATATGCTGTCTAGGTTGGTCATAACTTTCCTTCCAAGGAGTAAGTGTCTTTTAATTTCATGGCTGCAGTCACCATCTGCAGTGATTTGGGAGCCCAAAAAAATAAAGTCTGACACTGTTTCCACTGTTTCCCCATCTATTTCCCATGAAGTGATGGGACCGGATGCCATGATCTTCGTTTTCTGAATGTTGAGCTTTAAGCCAACTTTTTCACTCTCCTCTTTCACTTTCATCAAGAGGCTCTTTAGTTCTTCTTCACTTTCTGCCATAAGGGTGGTGTCATCTGCATATCTCAGGTTATTGATATTCCTCCCGGCAATTTTGATTCCAGCTTGTGCTTCTTCCAGCCCAGTGTTTCTCATGATGTACTCGGCATATAAGTTAAATAAACAGGGTGACAATACACAGCCTTCACGTACTCCTTTTCCTATTTGGAATCAGTCTGTTGTTCCACGTCTGCCGGGAGCCAGCGTGAGGAACTCTGCCCATGGCAAATGTCATGAGGAAGGAGGCTCGACATACGCAAAGGCGGGATTGAGCCTCAAGAGTCCCCCTGGAAATTCTCAAGCATCTACCCCCAAAACCAGAGCCTGCCTACTTTACTACCTTGTGCTCTCACCTACACCTCTGACTTTACGGGGGGCTGTCCCCCACCACCTCTTTCAGAGAAGAAGTTAACTTAGAGCTCCAGTTAATAATAATTCCTGGGCGTGACAGGAGTGTTTCAATCTACAAACTCCTCTGAAGGTTCTTTAGCCTGCCTGACAGGCTTGTCCGGCCACATGTGATTGTTCACAGCCTCCCGACTGTGAGAGGCACGAGATGCTTTAAACCTTCTAAAAACAGGTTCTTTAGAGAAGTTAGAAAACTATTAGTATAGCATAGTGGGCTGATTAGAAATTGTACTGGTGAAGGGTTTTTTCATTTGTTGAGCCAATGTTTGCTGCTAAGTCTCCACATTCCCTGCCCTTATACACATTGATGAATATATAGAAGAAATAAGTATTAACCCTTGATATTAATCACGTTAGACCTTAGGCTAAGCAAATTCTTTCCTTAATTAAAACCCACTGCACCCTCACCCTATAAAAATGTAACCATTCTGGTACCTTCGGAAGGTGGCATCTGTTTTAAGAATAATCACTCCTGGAGAAATAAGTGTTCTGGTTGACTGACTGCTGTCACAAGAAGAGGGTCATGAATTGTCAGCAGGCCCCCTGGCCAGAAGATGATGTAACACCCCTAAGACCTCTGTATACATTTATATGAAGCACCTGACTTTAATAAAAGTCAGGACTGCTGACCCTGCGTGACTTTTGTATAACATCTCAGTGTATAAAAACAGACCCTGGAAAAATAAAAAGTGGGATCAGTTCCTCGAAAGACTGGTCCCCCCATGTCGTTCTTTCTCTCACCTTCTGGCTGAATCCCCATCTGGAATGTGGAGGCTCATCAAGCCTATTAATTATGCCTGGGCTTCTAAGATCTGACGGGGGGGGCCTTAGTGTCTCCTCTCCTTCGGGAGAATGGGAGGACACCTGTGGCCTACGTAGGTGACGTAAATTCCTTATTTTGGAATTTTATTAGCTTTCCACGTAAACCAAGTTATTCAGCGTCTTTTCTC
Source organism: Bubalus kerabau (assembly GCF_029407905.1). NCBI lineage: Eukaryota > Metazoa > Chordata > Mammalia > Artiodactyla > Bovidae > Bubalus > Bubalus kerabau. The sequence continues at coordinate 137,558,290 of NC_073626.1, forward strand.
CACTGAATTTTCTCACTGAGCTATCCTTATTCTATTACTCTTTATATCTCTAATTAATATTTAATTAAAGCTATTGTATCTTGATCGCCAAAGCCGTCTCCCCTTCAAATTTCCCTGGATCCACCGGTGCTGGACCCCGGCACATGTCCAGTTCTAACTATTGCTTCCTGACCTGCATACAGGTTTTTCAGGAGGCAGGTCAGGTGGTCTGGTATTCCCATCTCTTTCAGAATTTTCCACAGTTTACTGTGATCCACACAGTCAAAGGCTTTGGCATAGTCAATAAAGCAGAAATAGATGTTTTTCTAGAATTCTCTAGCTTTTTCGATGATCCAGCAGATGTTGGTAATTTGATCTCTGGTTCCTCTGCCTTTTCTAAAACCAGCTTGAACATCTGGAAGCTCACAGTTCATGTATTGCTGAAGCTTGGCTTGGAGAATTTTGAGCATTACTTTACTAGCGTAGGAGGGCTGCTTAATGTTGGCTTTAGCTACAGATGTCAGAGACTTCAAATTACAGTTGACCTTGAGCAACATGTGTTTGAACTTCTTAAGACAACTTATATATGAATTTTTTCAATGAATATACACTACAATATTTTACTATCTGTTGTTGGTTTAATCCATAGCTGGGAAACCATGGTTGTAAAAGGTCAACTATGAAGTTACACAGGGATTTTCAACCACACAGGAGTCAGCATCCCTAACTCTTACATTGCTCAAGGGTCACCTGGACTCTAGTGTCCTTGTTTTTGTCACTCTTGTTTTCTTTGGGTTTTTCTAAAAATTCCTCTATTGTTAAGAGTTTGTATTTTATAGCTCTCTCAGCTGTAATCTACTATATTTATAATACAGCCCTGTTGATGTGGTAGTAAAGTGTGGAAAAGGCAAGCATTTTATAATCCTATGATTAAATCTCAGGCTTTTAGTTATTCTTTGTCCCTCAGCTGTGACCTTAAATATGTTTCTTAGCTGCCTCCCATCCTTCCCTTTGGTGAGACAGAAAGGCTAGCAGGAGTTAGAATCTATAAAATACCCTTCTCTCAGGAGGAATAAGATTCTGGTAAGGTCACTTCCTTGGAATAACAGGCTTTTGTTACAGAGAAATCTTTGTGTTTCACAAGGTTTCTGTCTCCTCTCCGCCTGTGAGATCTACAAGGAGATATTTCTTGACTCTCCACTAGGAGAAACTGGCAGGGCTCCCAGAGGGACAATCCACAAAAGCATGAGCTCCCACCCTAAAGACCGTGGCCCCCAGAAGTTTCTCCTTCTCAAGCTAGTCAACACTCAACCTAAAGAAATTTATCAAAATTACCATTTAAACATTCCTAACAACTTATGGGATGGGGGAGCCTGGTGGGCTGCCGTCTATGGGGTCGCACAGAGTCGGACACGACTGAAGCGACTTAGCAGCAGCAGCAACAACAACTTATGGCTCCAGCATCTTCTGCTCCAGATAAGCAGACCTCAGCTGTCACTGTTGAGATCTGCCTGTCTCTCCAGATTTCAGGATGGTAGTTTGCCCTGTGACATCAGTTCTTTGATGGATCCAAGGAAAGTTGTTGGTTTTCAGTTTGTTCAGGTTGTCTCTTATTATAAGGTTGGCAATGATGGCTTCCAAACTCTACGTAGCAGAGCTGAAACTGGATGGATTAATAACCTTAAAATATGTAAATATTTCTTTAAATAGAAGCTTATTAGTCACATTCTCCCTTAATGAAAATCAGGTAAGCTCTGAGTATTTAAAAAAAAAAATGCAACAACAAAAATCTGTTATTTTTATGAATCCGTGGGATCATGTCTACTTTAGCTAAGCAATATCCAAGAGAAATTCATTCCAGTATAGATATCATTTGCTCCTATTCTGTGATGTCATCTCACTTCCTTTAAATGTCTGAACCTGATGCTAATGAAATCTGTAATAGATGTATGCAGTGCCTTCCTATCAATAAAATACCTGAAAGCCTATAAAAATGAACTTCACAAAATGAAACTGTGACTTTCAAAATCTGTTGATTTAATCCAACATCTCTTTGTTCTGCATTTTTTGGCCAAATGGTACAATATTTTTAATCTAATCTCTGCAATTATGTTCCTGAGTGTGTAGCCTAAGACCACTGGCATAATCAGGTCAGATATTTGGTAGCTAGACATTTGTATCAGAATCTCTGGAAGTAGGTCCAGGAATCTATATTTTAAAAACTTTCTGTATAATGATTATGAATACTACAATTGCTCTATTCCAGTGGTTCTCAAAGTGTGGTTCTGAACCAACTTGTTTCCAAAGTCTTTCATGTGATTCTGATATATACTAAAGTTTCAGAACCATTGTTTTGCACTATGGGAATAATTAAAAATAATAATGAAAATGAACTTTGCTTCTACAAAGATAACTCCCATTTCCCAAAGAATCTTGAAGCTGTAATGGATATTGTTTACTATTTTTGAAAAACCATTTTCAATAATCAGAGTGGTAATTCAATAAATTTGAGGTCAATAATCAGCAATAGGTTCAATATGTTGCTGAACCGCTTTTCCTGCTTTCATCAGAATTACTATTTTTATAAGATGATATATCTCAGCTTTTGTGATTTACATTTTATGGTATTATCTTCAATATACAGAAATATAAATTATTAGACAACACAGGAAAACAAATGTTTCCCAAATACATTCTGTACAAATATCCTTTGAAGGAGAAAATCCAGATCAAAATAATATTCACTTTTTGGTCTTTGAGTATTTTAAAGTGTAAATTTCAATATATTTTGGTTTTCAAATTTTTCATGAAAACATTATACATTAAAAAATTTGTATTCCCTGTATCTCACTTTGCTTTTATTGTAACATATATTACAATCTATAAATCTGTAAAAGAGCAAAGTACTTTTTTAGCTATTATAAAATATTTAAGTTCTTAGCTATTTAATAAGTCAGATCTATATAAATAAGGTACTTAATGACATAATAGATGAATTCAAATGAGCTCTAAAATAAGTATGCAATGTGTTGGTTTTCAATAATTTTGTTAAATCTGTTTCAAATTTTTTATGAATAAATGAGGAAGGTATTTAATTGAGGTAGTTTAATACTACATCAAACATGAGGAAACAGAAACTATGACTATAATGCTCTCATTTCGAGTTGATGTGAGTCTGATATACAATGTTATTCTATAAATTCATTAATTGTTTGTGTGAAACAGTCTTTCCTGGCCTAGGTTCAAAGATTTTACCGAGACCATTATAAAATTGTAACTGTCACATTGGGTAAAATTTTGAGATAACACTACACCTATATTACCTTCTGTATTCACCCAGTAACAATCCACATGTTTAAACAAAAATCTGAATATATTGTGAGCTCGTGTCTTTAAAATTACCATTTCAGTATGTTTTACAGGTCAAGCATGTTGGAGAAAAACTCAAAACTGTGAAACTTCCCATTAAAGCTTAATTAAACAAGAAGAAATACATTTTAAATCTTAACCTATAAGTTGACATACAGTTAATGTCCAATTATATCTATCTACTTTCTGATATAATTGAAACTGCTGAAATAAATTCAAATTACAAAATATTAACAGTAGAAAGAACATAAGAAAAAAATGAGCCATTTAAATAGACTAAAAACAATACAGATTTTTCTTTTAATTTTGAAATATGTCAACATTTTAGGGTGAAATTTATGTACCTATCAAATAAAGTGAATATGTAGTCTTTCTAATTTTAATTTCTTCATTATCATATACTTTTTCTATTGCGGTATATAAATATTCCTTCAGGGCACCCTACAATATGAACAAAGACAGATAAAAATTCCTATTACACAAAATAACATTACACTCATCATTATATAAATATTCTGACTTATATAAATATTTTTGACTTATATAAATATTCCAGAGCCAAAATTCCAATCGTATTCACAGGGCAAGAGATCTATATTCTAGAACCATATAATAAATTTCTAGACTTTAGTTTTATGTAATTAAATCTTATGGAATTTTTAAATAATATTTTAAATGTTGACATTGATATATATTTTATTTTTCAAAGCATATGCAACATCTATCTTTTGATCATTTGGTAGAGGAAGAAGGAATTGATATTTTTGACACTGGTCCTAAATTAAAAAAAAAAAAAACAACTCAAACCCTTCTATTTAAGAAGTTTGGTATTAAAGAGATAGAAAGTATTATGGCTTCAATACTCTTTCCTCTTTTCCTCTTACTACTATCAGACTAGGAGAATCCGTATAAGGACGAAATGACCTCTACTGAAGAAGCAAAAACCAAGAACACACAACCTTGAACCATTTAGACAAATCTCTTGAACATTACCACACGCCTAGGAACACCTTGGAGAAGGCAATGGCACCCCACTACAGTACTCTCGTCTGGGAAATCCCATAGACGGAGGAGCCTGGTGGGCTGCAGTCCATGGGGTTGCTAAGAGTCGGACGCAACTGAGCGACTTCATTTTTCACTTTCCTGCATTGGAGAAGGAAATAGCAATCCTCTCCAGTGTTCTTGCCTGGAGAATCCCAGGGACGGAGAAGCCTGGTGGGCTGCCGTCTATGGATGGGGTCTCACAGTTGGACACGACTGAAGTGACTTAGCAGCAGCAGCAGTAGCAGCAGCAGGAACACCTAGGAAGCTTACAGAAATCACACAAATACACACATACAGACTCATACTCACACCAAATAAAAACTAGACAAGTGCTAATTGGAGATGATATTTTTGAAATCTGAAGTTTTGGTCTCTGTAAACAATAATTATTATTCATTTTGCTTACAACTCCTAGGCAGCTGATAAGAAGTCCGAGATCCCTGAAGAGGACAAAGGGGTGCAGAGTGCTCAAGAAGGAGAAAGGGGTTTGGAGCTCTCAAGGAGAAAAGGACAAACACTTTTTTCTATATTGCTTTGTCTTAGTCAATATAACAATGTATCTTACTCTAGGATATGTTTCTCCTTAACAAGAACCATTTGACTAATCTTATCTTAAAACCTGTATACTGTGGGAGTGGGTCTGCTAAGACCTTTCTATTGTTAATTCTAAGAAAGCCTTCCTCAGTGATGACTGCAAAGAAATAGAGGAAAACAATAAATGGGAAAGACTAGCAATCTCATCACAGAGAAAGCAATGACAGCCCACTCCAGTACTCTTGCCTGGAAAATCCCATGGACGGAGAAGCCTGGTAGGCTGCAGTCCATGGGGTCGCTAAGAGTCGGACACAACTAAGAGACTTCACTTTCACTTTTCACTTTCATGCATTGGAGAAGGAAATGGAAACCCACTCCAGTGTTCTTGCCTGGAGAATCCCAGGGACAGGGGAGCCTGGTGGGCTGCCGGCTATAGGGTTGCACAGAGTCGGACACAACTGAAGAGACTTAGCAGCAGCAGCAGCAGCAGCAATCTCATCAAGAAAATTAGAGATACCAAGGGAACATGTCATGCAAAGATGGGCTCAATAAAGGACAGACATGTTATGGACATAACAGAAGCAGAAGGTATTAAGAAGAGGCGGCAGGAATACACAGAAGAACTGTACAAAAAAGATCTTCATGACCCAGATAATCACTCACCTAGAGCCAGACATTCTGGAATGTGAAGTCAAGTGGGCCTTAGAAAGCATCACTATGAATAAAGCTAGTGGAAGTGATGAATTCCAGTTGAGCTATTTCAAATACTAAAAGATGATGCTGTCAAAGTGCTGCAGTCAATATGCCAGCAAATTTGGAAAACTCAGCATTGGCCACAGAACTGGAAATTGTCAGCTTTCATTCCAATCCCTAAGAAAGGCAATGCCAAAGAATGAGCAAACTACCGCACAATTACACTCATCTCACATGCTAGCAAAGTAATGCTCAAAATTCTCCAAGCCAGGCATCAACAATACATGAACTGTGAAATTCCAGATGTTCAAGCTTGTTTTAGAAAAGGCAGAGGTCAAACTGTCAACATCCACTGGATAATCGAAAAAGCAAAAGAGTTCCAGAAAAACATCTATTTCTGCTTTACTGACAATGCTAAAGCCTTTGACTGTGTGGATCACAATAAACTGTGGAAAATTCTGAAAGAGATGGGAATACCAGACCACCTGACCTGCCTCCTGAAAAACCTGTATGCAGGTCAGGAAGCAACAGTTAGAACTGGACATGGAACAACAGACCGGTTCCAAATTGGGAAAAGAGTACATCAAGGTTGTATATTTACAACCTGCTTATTTAACTTATATGCAGATTTAACTTATATGCAGAGTACATCATGAGAAACACTGGGCTGGAGGAAGCACAAGCTGGAATCAAGATTGCCAGGAGAAATATCAATAACCTCTGATATGACACCACCCTAATGGCAGAAAGTGAAGAAGAACTAAAGAGCCTCTTGGTGAAAGTGAAAGAGTAGAATGAAAAAGTTCACTTAAAGCTCAACACTGTGAAAACAAAGATCATGACATCTAGTCCCATCACTTCATGGCAAATAGATGGAAAACAGTTGGAAACAGTTTATTTTGGGGGGCTCCCAAATCATTGCATATGGTGACTGCAGCCATGAAATAAAAAGATGCTTATTCCTTGGAAGAAAACTTATGACCAACCTAGATAGCATTTTAAAAAGCAGAGACATTACTTTGTCAACAAAGGTCCACTAGTCCAGGCTATGGTTTTTCCAGTAGTCATGGATGGATGTGAGAGTTGGACTATAAAGAAAGCTGAGTGCTGAAGAAATGATGCTTTTGAACTGTGGTGTTGGAGAAGACTCTTGCGAGTCCCTTGGACTTCAAGGAGATCCAACCAGTCCATCCTAAAGGAGATCAGTCCTGGGTGTTCATTCGAAGGACTGATTATGAAGCTGAAACTTCAATATTTGGCCACCTGATGCAAAGAGCTGACTCACTGGAAAAGACCCTCATGCTGGGAAAGATTGAAGGCAGGAGGAAAAAGTGATGACAGAGGATGAGATGGTTGGATGGCATTACCAGCTCAATAGACCTGAGTTTGAGTAAGCTTCAAGAGTTGGTGAAGGACAGGGAAGCCTGGTCCTGCAGTCCGTGGGGTCACCAAGAGTCAGATACGACTGAGTGACTGAACTGATATGCAACTTCATCTATTTTAAATAGTTATATGTCACCTCTAATACTTTTTTCCATATAAGGCTATTTATAGCATCATCCCCACTCGATGGAAGTGAGTTTGAGTGAACTCCAGGAGATGGTGATGGACAGGGAGGCCTGGTGTGCTGTGATTCATGGGGTCGCAAAGAGTCGGACACTACTGAGCGACTGAACTGAACTGAACTGATACTTTATATCCCTTTATAGTATTATATAATAGGGGCCTTCCCCAGTGCATCAGCAGTAAAGAATCCTCTTGCAATGCAGGAGACTCGGGTTCAATCCCTGGTTTGGGAAGATCCCCTGGAGGAGGGCACAGCCATCCACTCCAGTATTCTTGCCTGGAGAATTCCATGGACTGAGGAGCCTAGTGGGCTACAGGCCATAGGACTGCAAAGAGTCAGACACAACTAAAGCGACTGAGCACACACCCACTCATAATGGAGAAATAGAACATAGCGTTTCATTCAGTAAGTTGTCCATATATTTAGTTTATTACGAGAAGCAAATGTCTTAAAGCTCTTTTTGCAGTTATATTTCCCTCTAAATGTTACTTGCTACTCTTTACTGAAAAGGTCATAGTATAGTTAAATCTTATTTGCTAGCATCTGGGAGTAGTGATTCTCAAATAATTAAAGTGTGCATGGGAAGAAAAAAAGGTAAAGAAATCAACCTTTATCCTCCATATGAAGGAAAAAAAAAAAAAAAACATTTTATAAACTCAAAAATTTCTGGAGTCCCTAAAATGACTTCCAAAGAAACACAAGTCCTTTTTCAAAAGTTAGTTCGAAGATAAGACAGATTTCTCTGAAGTTGTGAATAATTAACCACTACCTAAAGGAGCTATTTTTCCTTGAATAAAATTGTCAAAATCTCAGCCAGTTTATGTGTAAAATCTCTGTTGATGGCTTGTAATCAGTTATGTAGCCTACAACAAGGCTTTTAGCAAGCATAATTTGAACAAGAAGTAGAAATGTTAAAAAATGAAATGCAGAAGTTCTTTATATTAAAACCAAAGGGGAAAAGAAAGCTTCTAGGGAAAAGAAAAAAAGACACAGTTGCAGAAAATATGAATGGCAACAAATAAATTGTCTTAAAAGTGTTAAAAACAGATTTTCTACCTTGACATTGATACTGAATTCTAAAACACTTTCTAGTTCTTAAGGAAAATGCCATCAAGCCTCACTCAATTTTCTGTACAGAATAAGAGACGAGTGGAGAGAAAAGACTGAGGTGAACTTCAATTGAATAAGGAGCCTTATACAGTTTTGTTTTTCATTTACCATGTTATATATGCTGTTCTTTGGGAATTTACATTTTCACACTACATTATGTTTAATACAAGTACGTTTCTCCCTGGGTTTTCTGGATTGATGTGCTTGAAGAAAGCAGTGAGAACCCAATTGTGTTAAATAAATACGTTTCATGTATGTCTATGGATCTGAGTAGGGAAACAAAGTGACTCGGCTAGCACAAAAGAGATAACATTTAGTTACTAGTCTGTAGCTCAACATGTTCAATTAAAGGGATTATCATTCAAGCAAAGCAGCTAGCATTTTGTTTAACCAGCATTAAGGGAGCTCCTGTTCCACACCATGTTCTGGAACATTGTGTCCCTCAGAGGAAAACAACCACGAATTTCACAGCCATAGCTGCCTTTTGAATTTTACAGTTAACAAGCTAATGCATGTCCCATCTCTTGGAAGTTATTCTAGAAGTTACCCGCTTTATCTTCCCTACATTTAAAAAAAAATTCATGCAGAGTATTTTCCGGTACCCAGTTGCCTAATTATGCTGTGTTTCATTCGTATAGTTTAACATGGGATTCAGTTGGTGTTAGTTGGTCCTAAAAATATAAAATACCAAAAATTGCCAAACTATATATAGTGATAGTGATAGTGAGTGATAGTTGCTCAGTCGTGTCCAACTCTGCAAATCCACAGACTGTAGCCTGCCAGGCTGCTCTGCCCATGGAATTCTTCAGGCCAGAATACTGAAGTAGGTAGCCATTCCCTTCTCCAAGGGATCTTCCTGACCCAGGGATCAAACCCGGGTCTCCCGCATTTCAGGCAAATTCTTACTGTCGATAGCAATTTTAAGGAAAAAAATGACAAAATGAGGAAACCATAATATGCACTGAATTAAATACTCTGCCTTTTATACATTTCAACTTTTATCTATCATAACTTAATTTAGGTCAGATAATCTCCTAATGAGGTGCAAAATGAAAATTTACCCCAAAGCTTTAACTAGGCTTCAACAATTCTGTGCTCTAGTCTTTCACCTCAGCACCTCACCTCTCAGTGTCTAGGTAGAAAAGCTGAAAACCTAAACATTCCAGCTTAGTTATTTGCTCTTCCAAACTGACCTGCTGATGAAGACTTATGTAAAATAAGGCATTTATCTGTGACCTTATCATTTCCATTTAGCTATAAAGTGGTTAAGGCTTTCTTATCTTTTTGATGAAGGGTTGTTGCTTCTCCTCTACCTAGTTCCTGCTGCTACCAACAGAAGAAGGCAAGAGATACTTACAAGTTACCTATAATTTAGGAGAGATTTATTCCCTTAGCCATCTTCTAGTCATTCACACCTCCCTCATTTGGAGCTCATTGCTCACAGCCTTTACTAATTACTTTGTACAAAATTGCTAAAGGTAATAACTTAATGAACCCAGCCACTCTTAGCTGCTTAAAAGGAGCTTTGCCTTTATCTTTCTACACATATCTGAACACAATAGTTCAGAAGAATTTACATAAAATGATAAAGTATGTTACCTTGCCCAATTTGTCAAATTAAAAACCTACTTTGGGTATTTAAATTGTGTAAAACTAATTTATCTTTTCATAATTATTTATAGGCCATAGGAAATAAGTAATGCATTTTTTAATCTCCTGCCTGAAATTCAATCTCTCAAGTAGCCTCTCTCTGGCCCTAAATATTATTAACCCATTCTCCTGTATCCATCAAACCTTCTGACTCTCCAACTCTCATTCTGATGCTAGGACTCACTATGGCACCACCTGTACAAAAGTATGTTGACTGTCAGATGAAGTCAATACAAGAATTTCTATTGGGGAGTTCTACTTTTTGCCAGTAAAGTGCATAGCATTCTAACAGTCCTTTATTGCAAAAAGGTTCCAAAAGATCTATCTAGGTGCCTTTTCTGTTTACAAGGGTGGGCCCTGCTTTCATTCAGGTGGCAGATGACACTCATATTCTGCATGTAATAATTCCCACTATACCAAGGACAGTAGTTCTTGCCTTCCAAAGAGTGTCTGCCATCCAGAATTAGAAAAAAAACTTTCACCAGAAAACACAGTCTCTTAAGTAGTGGATGAAAGGAATATCCTATCATCTCCCTGAAGATACCTTCTTCATTTAATTCATTTGTATGTCTCTCATCATATCTAATGTAATACTTTATATGTAGAAGACATTCAAATATATGCAAGAATTAAAAGAGTCACAGCAAACATTTTAACACTCATAGTCAGCAATGGTGATAGTTTCCATAAATTTTTTTTTAAAGTATGGTAAATAAAGATTGCCAATAGGTTCATGAAAAGATGCTCAATATCATAAATCATCAGGGAAACACAAATACAATGAAGTATTTCCTCGTATCTGTCAGAATGATTATCATCAAAAAGAACACAAATAACAATTACTGGTGAGGATGTAAACAATAGGGAACACTTGTACACTGTTGGTAGGAATGTAAATTGGTGCACTCACTGTGGAACAGTATGAAGGTCTCTCAAAAAACTGAAAATAGAACTACTGTATGATCTAGCAATTTCACTCTTGGATATCTATTAAAAAAAAAAAAAACACTAGTTACTAAAGATAAAAGCAGCCCAATGTTTATAGCAGAATTATTGACAACTGCCAAGATATGGAAGCAACCAAAGTGTCCATAAATACAGTTCAGTCACTCAGTCATGTCCAGCTTTTTACGATCCCATGGACTGAAGCAAGCCAGGCTCCCCTGTCCATCACCAACTCTGGGAGCTTACTCAGACTCAAGTCCATTAAGTCGGTGATGCCACCCAAACATCTCATCCTCTGTCGTCCCCTTCTCCTCCTGCCTTCAATCTTTCCCAACATCAAGGTCTTTTTAAATAAGTCAGTTCTTTGCATCAGGTGGCCAAAGTATTGGAGTCTCAGCTTCAGCATCAGTCCTTCCAATGAATATTTGGGACTGATTTCCTTTAGGATGGACTGGTTTATCTCCTTGATGTCCAAAGGACTCTCAACAGTCTTCTCCAACACCACAGTTCAAAAACATCAATTCTTCAGCATTCAGCTTTCTTTACAGTCCAAGTCTCACATCTATACATGAATACTGGAAAGGCCATCACTTTGACTAGATGGACCTTTGTTGGCAAAGTAATGCCTCTGCTTTTTAACATGCTGTCTAGGTTAGTCATAGCTTTTCTTCCAAGGAGCAAGCGTCTTTTAATTTCATGGCTGAAGTCATCTTCTGCAGTGATTTTGGAGCCCAAAAAAGTAAAGTGTCTTACTGTTTCCATTGTTTCCCCATCTATTTGCCATGAAGTGATGGGACCAGATGCCATAATCTTAGTTTTTAGAAAGTTGAGTTTTAAGTCAGCTTTCTCATTCTCCTCTTTCACTTTGATTAAGAGGCTCCTTAGTTCTTCACTTTCTGCCATAAGGGCAGTGTCATCTGCATGTCTGAGGTTATTGGTATTTCTCCCGGCAATCTTGATTCCAGCTTGTGCTTCATTCAGTCCGGCATTCCGCATGATGTACTATGCATATAAGTTAAATAATCAGGGTGACAATATACAGCCATGACGTACTCCTTTCCCTATTTGGGACCAGTCTGCTGCTTCATGTCCAGTTCTCACTGTTGCTTCTTGACTTGCATATAGATCTCTCAGGAGGCAGATCAGGTGGTCTCGTATTCCCATCTCTTGAAGAATTTTCCACAGTTTGTTGTAATCCACACAATCAAAGAGTTTGCCATAGCTGATAAAGCAGAAGTAGATGTTTTTCTGGAACTCTCTTGCTTTTTCGATAACCCAATGGATGTTGGCAATTTGATCTCTGGTTTCTCTGCCTTTTCTAAATCCAGCTTGAACATCTGGAAGTTCACAGTTCACGTACTGTTGAAGTCTGGCTTGGAGAATTTTGAGCATTACTTTCCTAGCATGTGAGATGAGTGCAATTGTGCCATAGTTTGAACATTCTTTGACACTACCTTTCTTTGGGATTGGAATGAATACTGACCTTTTCCAATTCTGTGGCTACTGTTGAGTTTTCCAAATTTGCTGGCATATTGAGTGCACCACTTTTCCAGCATCATTTTTGAGGATTTGAAATAGCACAAGAGGAATTCCATTACCCCCATTAGCTTTGTTTATAGTGATGCTTCCTGAGGCCCACTTGACTTTGCACTCCAGGATGTCTGGCTCTAGGTGAGTGATCATACCACTGTGGTTATCTGGGTCATGAAGATGGTTTTTGTGTAGTTCTTCTGTGTATTCTTGCCACCTCTTCTTAATATCTTCTGCTTCTGTTAAGTTCATACCATTTCTGCCCTTTTTTGTGCCCATCTTTGCATGAAATGTCCCCTTGGCATCTCTAAGTTTCTTGAAGAGATCTCTAGTTTTTCTCATTCTATTTTTTTCCACTATTTCTTTGCAGGGGTAACAGAGGAAGGCTTTCTTATCTCTCCTTGTTATTGTTTGGAATTCTGCATTCAAATGGGTGTATCTTGCCTTTTTTCTTTGCCTTTCATGTCTCTTCTTTTCTCAGATATTTGTAAGGCCTCCTCAGACAGCCATTTTGCCTTTTTGCATGTCTTTTTCTTGGGGTGATCTTGATTACTGCTTCCTGTACAATGTCCTGAACCTCCATCCATAGTCTTCAGGCATCCTGTCTATCAGATCTAATCTCTTGAATCTATTTCTCACTTCCACTGTATAATCATAGGGGATTTGATTTAGGTCATACCTGAATGATCTAGTGGTTTTCCCTAGTTTCTTCAATTTAAGTCTGAATTTGGCAATAAAGAGTGATTGATCTGAGCCACAGTCAACTCCCGGTCTTATTTTTGCTGACTGTATAGAGCTTCTCCATCTTTGGCTGCAAAGAATACAATCAATCTTTTCGGTATTGACCATCTGGTGAAGACCATCTAGTGAGAACCCCATGAACAGTATGAAAAGGCAAAATGATAGGACATGGAATGATGAACTCCCCAGGTCAGTAGGTGCCCAATATGCTACCAGAGAAGAGTGGAGAAACAACTCCAGAAAGAATGAAGAGATGGAGCCAAAGCAAAAACAAAACCCAATTTGTGGATGTGACTGGTGATGGTATTAAATTCTGATGCTGTAAAGAACAATATTGCATAGGAACCTGGAATGTTAGGTCCATGAATCAAGGTAAACTGAAAGTGGTCAAACAGGAGATGGCAAGGGTGAACGTCAACAATTTTAGGAATCAACGAACTAAAATGGACTGGAATGGGTGAATTTAACTCGGGTGACCATTATATCTACTCTGTGGGCAAGAATTCCTTAGAAGAAATGGAGTAGCCATCACAGTCAACAAGAGTCCAAAATGCAGTACTTGGATGCAATCTCAAAAACAACAGAATAATCTCTGTTCATTTCCAAGGCAAACCATTCAATATCATGGTAATCCCCATGGGTATGCCCCAACCAGTAATGCTGAAGAAGCTGAAGTTGAATGGTTCTATGAAGACCTACAAGACCTTCTAGAACTAACACCCGAAAAATATGTCCTTTTCATTATAGGGGACTGAATGCGAAAGTAGGAAGTCAAGAGATACCTGGAGTAACAGGCAAGTTTGGCCTTGGAGTACAAAATGAAGCAGGGCAAAGGCTAACAGAATTTTGCCAAGAGAATGCACTGGTCATAGTAAACACTCTCTTCCAACACCACAAGAGAAGACTCCACTAATGGACATCACAGATGGTCCATCAATAGATGAATGGATAAAAAAAGATGTGGAACATATGTATGCTCAGGTGTTAAGTCATGTCAGACTTTTTCTGACCCATGGACTGTACCTCACCAGGCTCCACTATCCATGGGATTTTCCAGGCAAGAATACTGGAGTGTGTTGCTATTTCCTGTCCAGGGTATCTTCCTACCCAAGGACGGCATTGGCATCTCCTGCATTAGCAGGTGGATTCTTTCCACTGAGCTACCTGGAAAGCCCATATAGGTATGTGTGTATAGCCATACATCACACACACACACACAAAATCTATATTAATAAAATGGGATACTCAGTTCAGTTCAGTTCAGTCGCTCAGTCGTGTCCAACTCTTTGCAACCCCATGAATCGTAGCACGCCAGGCCTCCCTGTCCATCACCAACTCCCGGAGTTCACTCAGACTCACGTCCATTGAGTCAGTGATGCCATCCAGCCATCTCATCCTCTGTCGTCCCCTTCTCCTCCTGCCCCCAATCCCTCCCAGCATCAGGGTCTTTTCCAATGAGTCAACTCTTCGCATGAGGTGGCCAAAGTACTGGAGTTTCAGCTTTAGCATCATTCCTACCAAAGAACACCCAGGACTGATCTCCTCTAGAATAGACTGGTTGGATCTCCTTGCACTCCAAGGGACTCTCAAAAGTCCTCTCCAACGCCACAGTTCAAAAGCATTAATTCTTCAGCGCTCAGCCTTCTTCACAGTCCAACTCTCACATCCATACATGACCACAGGAAAAACCATAGCCTTGACTAGACGGACCTTTGTTGGCAAAGTAATGTCTCTGCTTTTCAGAGACATTTCATTTTCTGCTATCTAGGTTGGTCATAACTTTTCTTCCAAGGAGTAAGCGTCTTTTAATTTCATGGCTGCAGTTACCATCTGCAGTGATACTACTCAGTCATTAAAAAGAATGAAAATTTGCCATTTGCAGTATCATGTATGAATCTGACATACATTATGCTAAGTGAAGTAAGTTAGAGAAAGACATATTGTATGATATCACTTATATATATGTGGAATTTAAAAAATACAACAAAGTAGTGAACATAACAAAAAAAGCAGACTCCCAGATACAGAGAACAAACTAGGTGTTACCAGTTGTGGGAAGTGGGGGGATCAAAATAGGGGTGGGTGAGTGGGTGGTGCAAATTATTGTGTATAAGATAGGCTCAAGTTTGTATTGTACAATGTAAGGGATATAAGCAATATTTTGTGATAACTGTAAATTGAAAGTAACCTATAAAAATTGCATAAAATTTTGTTTTAATTTTTTAAAATTATGATAAAAAAGTAAAAGAGGATAATTCAATAGGTGAAAAAACTATAATTATTTTGATGAAAAAACTGTGATAATGAAATATTATATTTATTGAATTATTTTATAAAGTTTCTTGTTATTTTCAAAACACATGCACATGTAAAACAAGTATCCTTCAGGGAAAAAAAGTTTTAGGCACTACTTTATTGACCTGTGTGTCCTGCTTGTTCTTGAAAACACACACACACACACACATACACACACACACATTCATGCATGCTCATAAGTTAAAGCCCATAGATCACAAATGCCATTGAGGTCACCATAGATTAAAGATGCAGCCAGAATCTCTGGCTCCTTTGCTGCCTTATCATGAAGAAAAATAGTGTTTTTAAATTTTCTTAATGAAGTTACATTTATCATTTTTCTGGTCCCTTTTTTTCTGTTCTCAATATAATCCTGTCATCTTTAGAGTTGATGTCAATAAACTTAAATTTTTCTTAAGTCAGACTCCCACTAAGTGAGATGAATGAAATCAATATTCTTTTCTTTACAGGTGAAATGAGTTTAGTAACATATGTAGTGCTGTACCTTCCTCTCATTTTTTCCCCTTTGTACGGTTATCCATCAACCTATCGCTCTTGGCACCTGAATGAACATGTCTTAACATGAGATTTCAAGCAACAAGTCTTCCAAAATGTAATGAAACGTCTCAGTTTTTGTTCTTAAAAATCCACCCCTAGATCTGTGTTCTTTGCTCCTTCACAAGAATTTATTTCTATTATTTTTACAGGATTCTCAGTATTCACAAGCAATTAGGTCCTTGAGTTCATGAAGTATCTGATCTCTACACACAAAAGCCTAAGTACTGTTCAATTCCAAGGGCTGACTGAAAACCCAGAAGCACTTTCAGAAAGGAAATTTCATATTCAAGGCCACCATGAAGCATGGTTTCATTCTGTTTCATGAAGCATCTGTTTGCCATTATTCATGAGGCTTCTATTAATTCAAGAATTCCCTTTGCAGTAGTCCTTCTTATAAGAAAAAAGTAACTTTATCAAATTGCTTGATAATACATTTGTAAATTATAAAATACTGTGTGATTTTTAAAATTTTCAGTTCTTTAAATCATTATTATTGACCTATTCTAATTTTGCATCCTAATTACATCATGTTTTATCATATAATGATTTAAGCAGGTGATAAAAGAAGAATTAAGTAAAGAAAATATTAATTCATGCCGATTAAGGGATAAAAATATTTTTTTCATGTATTTATATTTTCACAGTTTTGAATACTGATAAAGTTAATTTATATTATTTAGTATTTTTCATAAAAATAATATGAAAATAATTATAAGCTAGAAATTTATTATACACTAAATAGATATATTTGGACTAAGGAATAAAAAGATGTATTGAACTAAAGAATGGGAATGTTTTGGATCTTAGTAAATTTGGGGAGACATTAAGGACATCAAAGTAGACAGGGAGACAGCAACTAGAAAATCTCTAAATTACTGTTACCATATAGATGGGATGAGGTGGGAATACAAGTGACTTTCAGTCAAATGGAGGGGAGGTCCTGGCTGAGACAGAACTTAACTGGCACCATTACCAGTTACAATTCCCTCCCCTAACCCCATGCCTACCCTGGTTCTAATAACCTTATTATATGTAAAAAGCAACAAGCAAAGGAAGTAAACAGTAAATGACACGTATCTAGTGAAGTTCTTACTGGCTTAGAGAGAAGTGTGGGGAGTGACTTCAGAAGAGGTTATACAATGAACAAAGATGCAGTTGAAATGAGGCAGATGTGTGAATGCTAAAGAATTTATCAAGCACATAATTTAGGGAACTCTTGAGTATCTCTGGCCTTTGTTATCTTTCAGTGTAGTCAATGCAGACAAACCTCTGTCAATACATGTTGCTTCATCAGTTATCTACTACTGAATGGGAGAAAAGAAAAAAAAAAGAACTGTGAAATGGCTAGCTCATTTTCCAGGTTTGGTAGTTCCTGTAGTTCCTATAAACTGACCCAGCTGAGTGGATTACAGGCATACCATGGAGATATTGTAGGTTTAGTCCAGAGCCCCACAATCAAGTGACTATCATAATAAAGCAAGTAACACTTTTTTGGTTTTTAATTCATATTAAAGATATGTTTATACTGTACTGCAGTCTATTAGGTGTACAATAGCATTATACCTAAAAAAACAACTCACATACCTTAATTAAAATCTGTTATATTGCTAAAAATTTATAACCATCATCTGAGCCTTTAGCAAATCATAGTAGTAACACCAAAGATTACTCATAACAGATCATCATTACAAATACAATTGTAATGAAAAGGTTTGAAATATAAGAACTTCCAAAATGTGATGCTGAGACATGAGAGGAGCAAATGCTGTTGGAAAAAATGGCACCAATAGACTTGCTCAATACAGGGTTGTTACAAACCTTCTATTTGTAAAAGACACAGTATGTGTGAAGCACAATAAAGTGAAAAGAGATAAAATGAGGTTTGCCTATGTTTTCCCTGGCACTCACACCACCCATAAAGATTGAATGCACCTAGGGGACAGGATAGCATAGCAGAAGGACAATATTGAGATTCAAAGACCTTCTCCCAAACACCTAGTGAAAGGAACCCAAAATAATCAATGGTAATAAAACAAACAGTAAAACAAGCAAAGAACCCATCAGCACTCCTGGTAAGAAAAGGGCACAGTTTTTTACCTAGAAAAATCATAATCCTGAGATGAGAGAAGATTCAAGGAATTAATTCTATGCAAACAAATGTGAAAACCTGATAGAAACAGGTTAAGAAATTACAAGCTTTGTCAACTGTTTATAAATATCAGTGTTTCTAGATGTTGTTTGCTGGCTGCAACAGCAGTAGCAAGTTGGAGTCTACCTAACTTTTGTCTTCTAAACCTGTCACAGGTGTATCTGTTTTCCAGAGAATAACTGAAATCCAAAGTCCAAACTACAAGGGAATCTACAACAAATTTTTTAAATTGGGACTTTTCAGTCTCTTTATCTGAAAGAGAAAGTGGAAGCCAAGCAATGTGACTGTTGTCCCTCTAATGCTTTGCGGCTGCTATTCACATTTAAAGAAAGCAAATATTTTTACTTTTCACCTTTAGCGACATACACATGGTGTCAATTATCTACATCAAAAATGAGATATTTTACCAACTTGAATTTTTAAATATATAAAATACAGGGAACAATATACACAAAATATAATTAATATTTATTCATTTTCTTGAGTATATTAATGGTGGAAATAGGCATGGAGTAAATATTTTAGGTGATTAATTATTTGACATCACTTCATGGTTTCTTTGTGGAGAAATGAGCTCAGAGATACTTAATGTCTGGAGCTACAGAGAGATGCTACGGGGAAACAACATCTTTACTCTATCATGCAGTAAACAGAATTTTTTTCAATCATTTCCAGTATCTTGTAAGGTCATAGATGCAGGACTAGATCTCTGCAACAGTCAAGTGGCTCAGGTTGCATCGCAGAGTTCTAGAGAATGGTAAAGACTCCTAAGGACATGCATTGTTATTTTCTCACCAACTTTTCCCATGTGGAACTTGGGGATACCTGAGAACTCACAGCTCCATGAAAAGTTATCTCTCACTTCTCATTTTATTTAAACAACTTCTTAAAGTTTTATAGCGCTTCCCCCCACCAAAAAAAAAAAAAAAAAAAAAAAGCTACCACAGTCTCTTACTGTGATTATTGGTATCTTCTTGTTATACATCCAAATGTATAATATTTGGGACAATGATGCAATTAGCAAACTAAGAATTGAGATCTTCTCAGACTGTGAATCCTGCAATGCAGGATCCCTGGGTCAGGAAGATCCCCTAGAGGAGGAATGGCAACCCACTCCAGTAATCTTGCCTGGAGAATTCCATGGACAGAGGAGTCTGGCAGGCTACAGTCCATGGGGTTGCAAAGAGTCAGGCATGCCTGAGCAACTATCAGACTGTGAAAAGCCTTATATTAAATCCAGAATACAACTGGATTGATTTTCTTATAATAGAGTTTGGAGGGGAGTTAAACACAATACTTTTGAACTAATGACATCATCATGAATAAAATTTTACTTTTATTAAAATAGTAGAGATAAAGACCAATGAATTAAATTTACATTCCATTCTAGCAATCTGAAAAATTCTACAATATTTATTTGTCACTTTTCCCATATAGTAGAATCCTCCTTACCTTTAGCTCAGCTTTCTACCAGATATAATTAGATTTCAATTCTTGCTCATTTTTTCTATAGACCAGATATAATAAAGACCAGTGTGGGTTAGATCTTATGCATGATTTCACAGCAATTGTTAAACGAATTCTATCTTTTGGGGGGGATTTAATAATTCAGCAATTATTTCTCTAAATTATCAACCTGAGGGTACCAACAAATTGTTCAGGGCAAAAAGAAGGAAAAATATTAGTTCTCTGAATTAAGCCTTCCAGCTACTCCAGGATCAAATGGAACAAAGAGAACCTGAGTTTTTCCACTACTGACTTCATCCTGCTGCCTTGTTACAGTAATATCTTTGCTTGGCTCATCAAAAGAATTCTTGCAACAGCTGGACAACTTGTTCACTCTTTCTGCTATCAACCAATTATAACTGCACCCACTCATTCCTACTAAACCTAAAGACCTCCTTCAACCTGGGTCAGGAAGCAGGGTACCAATGATAGCTGTGAATATCAGATAAATCCTCAGGGCAGGTATAAAATAGGAAGCACAACAGAAGCACTTTCTGTTGGTCTACTGTTTACCCAAATGAAAAGAGAACAGATCGGAATATGAGGACCTTTCTAGATGCTAGAAAATTACTTGCATGAATAAAGGAAGCACTCCATCCATCCTTATATATTTTTAATTCTTCTCCAAAATGAGGTATATATAGGCAGAGATTTTTAGGGAGAAAAACTGAACTGTGTTATAAGTTATTTATTATGTAGCATCCATTAACCTGAATTTTAAGAAATATTTATGAAGATATTTATGGAGAATATAGAATGGCTATTTTTTAATCAGCATCCATGTCCCTTCACTCTTATTTTCTCTCTTCTCTAGCTATTTCACCTCAGTCCCCATCATCATATCTTTGTCTGCTACTTCAAGTCTAAATTCCAGACTGCATCTATGACTATTTTCTCATTATATACTCTTTCCCTAGGTAACCTCATTTACTCCTTTATTAAAGTTTTATTACCTTCTAAAATACCATAACCAATTAATATATATCCCCTACTCTGAATCTTGTCTAAACTCCCGACTCATATCAGTTCAGTTCAGTTCAGTTGCTCAGTCATGTCCGACTCTTTGTGACCCCATGAACCACAGCATGCTGGGCCTCCCTGTCTATCATAAACTCCTGAAGTCTATCCAAACTCACGTCCATAGAGTCAGTGATGCCATCCAACCATCTCATCCTCTGTTGTCCCCTTCTCCTCCTGCCCCCAATCTTTCCCAGCATCAGGGTCTTTTCGAATGAGTCAGGTCTTCGCATTGGTGGCCAAAGTACTGGAGTTTCAGCTCCAACATCTGTCCCTCCAATGAGCATCTAGGACTGATTTCCTTCAGAATGGACTGGTTGGATCTCCTTGCAGTTCTAGGGACTCTCAAGAGTCTTCTCCAACAACACAGTTCAAAAGCATCAATTCTTCAGCACTCAGCTTTCTTTATAGTCCAACATATATCCACCTGTATACTTGGCATCTTTGTTTGGATGTCTCAAAGATTTAGCAGAACTTTAGCAGAAGAATGGACCCAGATAAACAGGGTGGTGTGATCACTCACCTGGAGCCAGACATTATGGAATGAGAAGTCGAGTGGGCTTTAGGAAGCATCACTATGAACAAAGCTAGTGGAGGTGATGGAATTCCTTTTGAGCTATTTAAAATACTAAAATGATGCTGTGAAAGTGCTGCACCCAATATGCCAGCAAATTCGGAAAACTCAACAGTGGCCACAGAACTGGAAAAGGTCAGTTTTCATTTCAATCCCAAAGAAAGACAAGAGCAAAGAATGCTCAAACTACTGCACAATTGCACTCATCTCACATGCTAGCAAAGTAATGCTGAAAATTCTCCAAGCCAGGCTTCAACAGTACATGAACTGTGAACTTCCAGATGTTCAAGCTAGATTTAGAAAAGGCAATGGAACCAGAGATCAAATTGTCAATATTCATTGGATCATCAAAAAAGCAAGAGAATTCAAGAAAAACATCTACTACTGCTTTAGTAACTATGCTAAAGCCTTTGACTGTGTGGATCACAATAAGCTGTGGAAAATTCTTCAAGAGATGGGAATACCAGACCACATGACCTGCCTCTTGAGAAATCTGTATGCAGGTTAAGAAGCAACAGTGAGAACTGGACATGAAACAACAGACTGGTTCCAAATTGGTAAAGGAGTATGTCAAGGCTGTATATTGTCACCCTGCTTATTTAACTTATATGCAGACTACATCATGAGAAATGCCAGGCTGAATGAAGGACAAGATGGAATCAAGGTTGCCAGGGAAAATATCAATAACCTCAGACATGCAGATGACACCACCCTTATGGCAGAAAGTGAAGAGGACCTAAGGAGCCTCTTAATCAAAGTGAAAGAGGAGAGTGAAAAAGTTGGCTTAAAACTCAACATTCAAAAAACTAAGATCACAGCATCCAGTCCCATCACTTAATGGCAAATAGATAGGGAAACAATGGAAACAGTGGCAGACTTTATTTGGGGGGGCTCCCAAATCACTGCAGATGGTGACTGCAACCATGAAATTAAAAGATACTTGCTCCTTGGAAGAAAAGCTATGAGCAACCTAGACAACATATTAAAAAGCAGAGACATTACTTTGCCAACAAACGTCCGTCTAGTCAGTTCAGTTCTGTTCAGTCACTCAGTAGTGTCCGATTCTTTGCCACCCCATGAACCATGGCATGCCAGGCCTCCCTGTCCATCACCAAGTCCCGGAGTCTACCCAACCCATGTCCATCGAGTCAATCATGCCATCCAACCATTGCATCCTCTGTCGTCCCCTTCTCCTCCTGCCCTCAATCTTTCCCAACATCAGGGTCTTTTCCAAGAGTCAGCTCTTCACATCAGGTGGCCAAAGTATTGGAGTTTCATCTTCAACATCAGTCCTTCCAAAGAACACTCAGGACTGATCTCCTTTAGGATGGACTGGTTGGATTGCCTTGCAGTCCAAAGGACTCTCAAGAGTCTTCTCCAACACCACAGTTCAAAAGCATCGATTCTTTGGCGCTCAGCCTTCTTTATAGTCTAACTCTCACATCTGTATATGACCACTGGAAAAACCATAGCCTTGTCTAGACAGAATGTGGTCCACTGGAGAAGAGAATGGCAAACCACTTCAGTATTCTTGCCTTGAGAACCCCATGAACAGTATGAAAAGACAAAAAGATAGGCCACTGAAAGATGAACTCCCTAGGTCAGTAGGTGCCCAATATGCCACTGGAGATCACTGGAGAAATAACTCCAGAAAAAATGAAGGGATGGAGACAAAGCAATACCTAGTTGTAAATGGGACTGGTGATAGAAGCAAGATTCGATGCTGTTAAGAGCAATATTGCACAGGAACCTGGAATGTTAGGTCCATAAATCAAGGCAAATTGGAAGTGGCCAAACAGGAGATGACAAGAGTGAACATCGACATTCTAGGAATCAGTGAACTAAGATGGATTGGAATGGGTGAATTTAATCAGATGACCATTATATCTACTACTGTGGGCAAGAATCCTTTAGAAGAAATGGAGTAGCCATCATAGTCAACAAAAGAGTCCAAAATGCAGTACTTGGATGCAGTCTCAAAAACAACAGATTGATCTCTGTTCATTTCCAAAGCAAACCATTCAATATCACGGTAATTCAAGTCTTTGCCCCGACCAGTAATGCCAAAGAAGCTGAAGTTGAACAGTTCTATGAAGACATACAAGACCTTCTAGAACTAATACCCAAAAAAGATGTCCTCTTCATTATAGGGGACTGGAATGCAAAAGTAGGAAGTCAAGAAACACCTGGAGTAACAGGCAAATTTGGCCTTGGAATACGGAATGAAGCAGGGTAAAGGCTAATAGAGCTTTGCCAAGAAAATGCACTGGTCATATCAAACACCCTCTTCCAACAACACAAGAGAAGACTCTACACATGGACATCACCAGATTGTTGACACTGAAATCAGACTGATTATATTCTTTATAGCCAAAGATGGAGAAGCTCTATACAATCAGCAAAAACAAGATCCGGAGCTGACTGTGGCTTGGATCACGAGCTCCTTATTGCCAAATTCAGACTGAAATTGAAGACAGTGGAGAAAACCACTAGACCATTCAGGTATGACCTAAATCAAATCCCTTATGACTATACCGTGGAAGTGAGAAATAGATTTAACAGACTAGATCTGATAAACAGAGTGCCTGATGAAATATGGATGGAGGTTCATGACATTTTATAGGAGACAGGAATCAAGACCATCCCCAAGAAAAAGAAATGCAAAAAAGCAAAATGGCTGTCTGAGGAGGCCTTACAAATAGCTGTGAAAAGATGGGAAGCGAAAAGCAAAGGAGAAAAGGAAAGATATACCCATTTGAATGCAGAGTTCCAAAGAATAGCAAGGAAAGATAAGAAAGCCTTCCTCACTATCTAGTCAGAGCTGTGGTTTTTCCAGTAGTCATGTATGGATGGGAAAGTTGGACTATAAAGAAAGCCGAGCACCAAAGAATTGATGCTTTTGAACTGTGGTATTGGAGAAGACTCTTGAGTTTCCCTTGGACTTCAAAGAGATCCAACCAGTCAGTCCTAAAGGAAATCAGTCTGAATTCCTGAATTGGAAGGACTGATGCTGAAGCTGCAACTCCAATACTTTGGCCACCTGATGGGAAGAACTGACTCATTGGAAAAGACCCTGATGCTGGGAAAGATTGAAGCTGGGGGGAAAAGAGAATGACAGAGGATGAGATGGTTGGATGGCATCACTGCCACAAAAGACATGAGTTTGAGTAAGCTCCAGGAATTGGTGATGGACTTGGAAGCCTGGCATGCTGCAGTCCATCAGGTCACAAGAGTCAAACATGACTGAACTGAATATATACATGCATTAACATATTTTATTCAGGAGATAAAAGCAAAAAATAAACATTTTAAAATATTTAAGAATAAATAACAATATTTTCAAATAATTTTGTTTTTTAAGTTTCTTTACAATATAAAATAACTTTGATCTCAATAGAATTTTTCTTTGATAATTTTCACTGATGCAGTACTATTGACTCTCTGCTTAATTATTTTTGAAATTTTAACATTTAATTACAGAGTGATATGAATAACTGTTTCGATGCTCACATTATTTTAATAACTGATTTTAACAGCTTCCATAGATGAGAAATATATCTTACAAATACACATAACATCAAATGGGAGAAGCTCTTCACATGCTTAGTTTATTGAATTATGGCATTTATTTTTCAGATGCATTTACAAATAATGCAATAGGGTTTTTTGTCTAGTATTTATTCTATATTAACAAAAAACAAAAAACCAGAACAAAACATCATCTCCCTTTGAGAGAAACAGAAAACAAAGCAATATCACCTATCTTATTTAACATTTTATTAGAGATCCTAATCAGTACAATAATATGAGAACAGCAACAACAGCAAATAGATGATGATTGGAAAGGAAAAAACACAATTGTCACTATTCCTAAGTGATGTGATAGGTAGACAGAAAATTTAAGGTTATATTTTCAGTGTCTATCCTCCTACCTACCATGCTATCTATGTGGTGGTGGTTTAGCCACTAAATTGGGTCCAACTTTTTGTGACTTAGTGTGACCGTAGGCTCCTCTGTCCATGGGATTTTCCAGGCAAGAATACTGGAGTGGGTTACCATTTCCTTCTCCAGGGTATATTCCCAACCCACATATCAAACCCACATCTTCTACATTGGCAGGTGGATTCTTTATGGCTGAGCCACCAGGGACGCCCCCATGGATCTATGTTGTTGTTTAATTGCTAAGTCATGTGGGACTGTTTACAACCCCTGGACTGTAACACACCAGGCTTTCCCGTCAATGGATCTATGTGTGTGTGTGTGTGTGTGTGTGTGTGTGCTAAGTCACTTCAGTCATGTCTGACTCTTTGCAATCCCAAGGACTGCAGCCTGCCAGTCTCCTGTGTCTATGGGTTTCTCCAGGTAAGAATACTGGTGTGGGTTGCTGTGCCCTCCTCCAGGGGATCTTCCCAACCCAGGGATCAAACCCATGTCTCTATATTTCCTGAACTGGCAGGGGGGCTCTTTACCACTGGTGCCACCTGGGAAGCCTGTCCATGGATTTATACTGCCTTCCTAATCATGGAGAGGGAAGGGAAAAGGAAACTTAATATACCATTCAGGGTTCTCCAGAGAAACTGAACCAACTGAAACCAATGGTTCAGAAACTATGGGGGTTGAGTAAGTTTCAGTCTATGAGACAGAAGAGCATGCTGGGAACTCAGGCAAGTTTTCTGAGTTTGCTGCAATTTTGAGACAGAATTCCTTCCTTCCCAGGAAACCTCAGATTTTGTTCTTTAATTGGTTAGATGAGGTGTCCCTTATTATTATTGATAGTAATCGCCTTTACTTAGAATTAACTGATAGTTAATATTGATGGCACCTACAAAATATTTTTACAGTAAGATCTAAAGTAGCATTTGTCAAACAACTGGGCAGCACAGCCTATTCAAGTTGACAAACACAATTAACCATCACACTCACCATTGCTTTTTCACACAGTCAACTTGACATTGACACGAAAATCTGACCAAGATATCACAATAAAAACAAGACCATGAGTTTGAATATGATGCAAAAGTTTTAAATCAGCTCTGAGCAACAAATCCATCAGAAGAACACATGACCAGAAGTGATGTTAACTCTAAAATATATGGATGTTTAGAGCACATAGCAGAGAAGGCAATGGCAACCCACTCCAGTACTCTTGCCTGGGAAATCCCATGGGTGGAGGAGCCTGGTAGGCTGCAGACGATGGGGTCGCGAAGAGTCAGACACAACTGAACGACTTCACTTTCACTTTTCACTTTCATGCATTGGAGAAAGAAATGGCAACCCACTCCAGTGTTCTTGCCTGGAGAATCCCAGGGACGGGGGAGCCTGGTGGGCTGCCATCTATGGGGTCACAGAGAGTCATACACGACTGAAGCGACTTAGCAGCAGCAGCAGTAGCAGCAGCAGAGCACGTAGAAATGTAATAAATAATAGTAACTGCTACATCATTACAACCTAACACTGCTCTAAACTGTCCAATGTAACTAGATAATAGAAGAAATAAATAAAAATTGAAAGATAGAAGCAGGCACTAGTGGTGGATGATATACATATATTGGTAAATACCAAGAGAATCAAATCTTATAAGGTATTAGAAACAATAAAAGCTCTACTGTAGCCAGTTACAAAAATCAAATATAATGAAAGAAAAGTTACCATTTACAGAGCAAAAAACCAAAATTCTTAGAAATTTACAAAATTAATAAAAACAGATAAAATCTACATAAAATTTAAATTCTACTGAGGGACATAAAACCATTGAGTAAATGAAACAAAAATTTTACATTTGTTTTTATTTAAAATGCCTTTCTAGGGACTTCCCTGGTGGTCCAAGCTTAAGACTTTGCTTTGCAAAGCAAGGGTTGAGGCTGGATCCCTGGTTGGGGAGCAAAGATCCCAGATGACTCTCAGCCAAAAAACCAAAACATAAAACAGAAGCAATATTGTAACAAATTAAATAAAACTTTAGAAAAGTAAAGTAAAAGTAAAATGCCCTTCTTCCTTCTATACCTAACATTATCCAAAATTAATTCTGTATTCATAGGCAAGAATTGGAAATGGGAACACCATGTTCTGATAGAGCAAGGTACGTAGATGGTAGTACATATAAACACCAAATATCACCAGAAAGATTTGAGCTTCTAAGTTTACAAGTAGTTTTCTTAACAAAAATACTAAATTTTGTCACAATTAAAATCCAAATTATTTCCTTAACCTTTTAAATGGAAACATATTATCACAACTCATGATCCAAAAGCATTGGGATTGCTTTTTTAAATATTATTTTAAGCTTAACATTACATACTTTAAAATAACCCTGGAAACACAGTTGCTTGGTATTACTAGAAAAATCAAAGAACATAGAGAAAAGATGAATAGCAGCTGAAAAATTCTAGATGTAACAAGTATGACCACTATAACAAAGGTCAAGGAGTCATGAAAAATGTAACCTATGGGTGTTCAATGACAAAACTTTGGACAAATTAGAGATTAGATTTCCTACAAATTCAAGAAAGGAGAAAGAAATTCAATTGAGGAAAACGAGATACATGACTCTCCTTCATGACTGTAAGTATAATGGAAATCTATTCTTATTATATGATAAATATACATGCGGAAATATTCTATCAGCCCTTTATTGAATCTGTGGAAAGGGAATCCATGGATTGAGAGGAGCAAATGCAAGGGACTTGAGCCCACAGACCTTGTCATCCACAGAGGGGTTCCTGGGACCAACCCCCTGAGGATACTTAGGGACAGTGTGTATGAAAGATTATAGAAGAAAATTATAGATTTTCTTTATAGAAATTACAGATTATAGAAAAGAATAATTAGGTGGTAAGATTACAAGAAATATTTTTTTCTCTTTGAGTTTTTCATTTAAATGTTCTACCTTAAGTAAATTATCTCTTTGAAATATCATTTAATACATAACATTTTTAACAAACTGTCCCTGATAGCTCAGTTGGTAAAGAATCTGCCTGCAATCCAGGAGACCTCAGTTCGATTCCTGGGTCAGGAAGATGGGCTGGAGAAGGGATAGGCTAGCCACTCTAGTATTCTTGGGCTTCCGTTGTGGCTCAGCTGGTAAAGAATCTGCCGGCAATGCAGGAGACCTGGGTTCAATCTCTGGGTTGGGAAGATCCCCTAGAGAAGGGAAAGGCTACCCACTCCAGTATTCTAGCCTGGAGAATTCCATGGATTATATAGTCCATGGGGTCACAAAGATCGGACATGACTGAGTGACTTTCACTTCACTTCAAGTAACTGACTACAGAGATTACTGTATAGTCCATGGGGTCGCAAAGAGTGGGACACAACTGAACGACTTTTACTTCACTTGATATATATTATATAAATTCCAGGTGTATAAGAGTGATTCACAGTTTTTAAGGTTCCACTCCATTTATAGTTATTATAAAACATTTGCTATATTCCACATGTTGTACAATATATCCTTGTAGCTTATTTTATATCTGGTAGTTTGTATTTCTTAATCCCTGACCTCTATCTTGCCCCCCCTTTCCCTCTCCCCACTGGTAACCATGAGTCTGTTCTCTGTGTCTGTGAATCTGCTGCTTTTTTGCGTGTGTTACATTCAGTAGTTTGTTGTATTTTTAGATCCTACATATCAGTGATATCATATAGTATTTATCCTTCTCTGTCTGATTTTATTGTACTTAGCAGAATTTTAAGCAGCAATTCTGAAATTCATGTTAAAGCTCAATGTAAAGTTTCTAGCATCCAGATTGTATTTTCATTGTACCTGCCCTCCAACTTAATATGTCAACAATGTTAAGATTTATTCAATTACAACTAATGAGATAAATTCCAACGGTCAAGTTCACACATGTTTACTTCTTTGAGAAGAGATTATTAAGCCACAGCATTCAGTTTTAGCCTGAATGGATGGCATTGAGTTACATGGGAAATTTTTCCCTAAATATTCAACCTAAATTACGTGGGACAACTTGTGTCATTTTCTTGAGAATATTTTTAACTGGCAAGAGAAACTATATTGAAGGACAATTTCACCAGTGCAATGACTGTGACAAACATAATTCTGAAAAGTATGATTTGTGGTTTTTCTTTGATAAAGATTAATCTTTTGAGAATTTTTTTTCCTCCTTTGTTTTGAATGACTTCACATAATCTCCTATATTAGCTTTCGTAGTTATAACTAACCTCCCGATAGCAAAATACGTAATGTACAATCAAACTCACTCAACAGTTAACAAAATATATTAATGTGAGTGTAGTGGGGATCTCAATTATTCTCTTGTTAAATATGAAAATGAAAAAATTTTGAAAAAGTATTCAAAGGCTTATTGAAGCCCTGTAAATATCAGAGGACTGTCTTACAACAAGATACATTATTAAATTCGTCACAATTCAGCAGCGTTTTATAAATTATTCTTAATAAATGTTCACAGTACATAAATTTGAGAATAGTAAAAGTGAATGCATTTTTAAAAGTTCAGAAAAGTCTCAGTGAATGTTAAAAGCATTCATCTCTGAAGCATTTATTATGGTAAACTGTGAGCCAAGATGAATTGTGAAAGTTTCATCTTCCAGTGAAATGGCAATCCCAGATTTTCTGAGGCCTAACTATCTACTTTATCTACAGCAACTGGACTCCTAAAAAACACTGAATTCACATATGATCCAGATCCTCTTGAGAGTACAGTAAGAAAGTTCTCAGAATGCCAGGCCATTAATAAAGCCTGCTTTAAAAAAAAATTATGAGCATGGAGACAGGTTTGGGTTGATAAGAAAACTTACATTCTGAAACTGAAGATTGACAGCAGTAGTACAGAGATAAAGATATGCAATTAGAGGGGAAACCTGCAAGAGTACAGATGAGAGATGGCAAGAGCAGAAAATTCAAAGGAGAGAAGAACTAGTTTTTGAAGATTTAGGGGCAACAATAGTTTATTTTTAGAAGATTATTAGATTTTAGAAGAGATGAGACTGAGTAAGATGCTTTCTTTATAAGCTGCTAAAATGTTATAAAGAAAGCTGAGCACCGAAGAATTGATGCTTTTGAACTATGGTGTTGGGGAGGACTCTTTAGAGTCCCTTGGACTGCAAGGAGATCCAACCAGTCCATCCTAAAGGAGATCAGTCCTGGGTGTTCATTGGAAGGACTGATGTTGAAGCTGAAACTCCAATACTTTGGTCACCTGATGCAAAGAGCCGACTCATTGGAAAAGACCCTGATGCTGGGAAAGATTGAGGGCAGGAGGAGAAGGGGACGACAGAGGATGAGATGGTTGGATGGCATCATCAACTCAACGGACATGGGTTTGGGTGGACTCTGGAAGTTGGTGATGGACAGGGAGGCCTGGCATGCTGTGGTTCATTCGGTCACAAAGAGTCAGACACAACTGAGCGACTGAACTGAACTGAACTGAAAACGTTAGTGTCTACCAGACAGTGAAGTTTGAGGAAACAGGATGATAAAAATATGTATTTATTTCATTGACAAACATAGTTTCTGATTGCCAGAATGGAATATAAGCATTTATTAAAGGTATATTGGGCTTCCCAGGTGGCACAGGTAGTAAATAACCCGCCTGCCAATGCAGAAGATATAAGAGACTCAGGTTCGATCCCTGGGTTGGAAAGATCCCCTGCAGGAGGGCATGGCGGCCCACTACAGTATTCTTGCCTAGAGAAACCTAAGGACAGAGGAGCCTTGGTGGTTACAGTCCATGGGGTCACAAAGAGACGGTCAGGACTGAAGCAGTTTAACACACACACACACACACACAAAAGTACATGTTACCAGGAAGGCCAGGTGAAAATGTCATCAGCAATATTATACCTTATAGTTCACATAAAGAAACAAAAGCATTTCATTTGGTTTAGTCTGATATGACTCAGGATTATCATTAATTCATTCTAAACCATGTAAATAATAAGCATCCTTTAGTCACCTTGCTAGGAACTAGGGACACAATGAGGAATAAGATCATTCCAACCACATACAAGGAGTTGAAGAGAATGGTAAGTAAACAGGCAGTTACAGTCAAGTGAGATGAGTGTCAATTGTAATTAAGCACAGTGTCCCCAAGACACAAAACAAGGTACCAAACCCACAGAGGAGATGTTAGGAAAGTCAGATTTAAAAACCACTGAGACATAATGAAGACAAAGAGAGATAAAGATGCATTCCAAGCAGAGAATATACAAAGACCAAAGGGAAAAAGAGACAGTTTGGCTAGCATGATTAAAGTAAATGGTCTGCAAGAAGGAGTTGAAGTCTTGATAGAAATGAAGACAGAGATTTACGTTGGGGACAGATACTAAAGAACCTATAAGTGCCCTCCTAGAGAAGTTTGGGTTTTATTTGAACTAGTTAAGAAAATCAGGGAGGAAAATGATGCCAGTGCTGAGAAAGAGAAAGCAGCAAAGGACATTGGGAGATGTTGGAAGAAAAGTCAAGAGAGTTGAGAATCATGGAATCCAAGGCAAGACAAACTTTTTAGAAGAGAGAGGGATATTTTAAAATGCTTACATTTTGGCATAATGACTGATATTGGGTTTCTCTGGTGGCTCAGTGGTAAAGAATCCTCCTGCAGACCAGGAGATGCAGGTTTTATCCCTGGGTTGTGAACATCTTTGGCAACCCACTCCCATATTCCTGCCTGGAGAATCCCATGAACAGAGGAGCCTGGTGGACTACAGTCCATAGGGTCAGAAAAGGTCAAACACTACTGATGTGAGTTAGCACAGACGCATGCAAGCCTGATATCTGGGGTAGGTTATTTGAGGCAAAAAGTCTAACCCCTATGAACTTTCTCCCAAAAAAGTCAGCCCCAACTTGTTCATTGAGGAAGAAATCATATTTATCAAAATTAAACTTCCAAGAAAATCCAGTGAATGCCAGCAAGCACACAGTAGGATCTGTCTCTAGGGCTCCTATGGTGTTGGCATCCATAGTCATCCTGGCTGGATCAGAACTGATTCAAGATTACAGAAAAGCTTCTTTCAAAACTTTCTTACTAATGCAAAGCATATGAAAAGTTGCTTCTTCAAAAATTTTACAGTTCTAATACAAAACATTTGGAATTATATTTGACCTATAAAAACAATAATCTTTAGAGGAAAACAAGATTATATCTGAATATTAGTGTTCTATCTGTCACATATAAAAGCTGCACATTTATGACCTTAAAAACTAGTCATTTATTTCTTATAGTTTGAAATCAAGTTTGCATAATATCAAGGCCAGTAAATTATGTATATCTGTAGTGAAAGGATAAAAAAATGCTTTTAAAATTCTATTAAATAATGTAATCTTAAAACTAATATCACCATTATATATTTAATGAAATGAATGTATATTTTTAGCTCTACTTACTTAATGTATTTAACTCAAACCTTCAAATAAAATCAATATGCATCATCAAAGATGTTTTAACTAACTCTCCAGCTCCCTGGAGGGACACAAAGATCATCTACATACTATTCCAGATGTAACATACTGGACATCAATTTAAATTAAGAATAATATGCATTTATTTACTTTAAAAGTATAAAAAATACTGATGAAAACTAATTGTATTCTAAATGCATCTGAATTAATCCTTTATTTTTAACTTGAAACAAAAATACAAAATATTCATTTTGTGTTCTAACAAGCACAGTTTTACACCCAGATGTTTGATGTTGCTGCTGCTGCTAAGTCGCTTCAGTCGTGTCCGACTCTGTGCAACCCCATAGACGGCAGCCCACCAGGCTCCCCCGTCTCTGGGATTCTCCAGGCAAGAACACTGAAGTGGATTGCCATTTCCTTCTGCAATGTATGAAAGTGAAAAGTGAAAGTGAAGTAGCTCAGTCGTGTCCGACTGTTAGCGACCCCATGGACTGCAGCCCACCAGGCTCCTCCATCCATGGGATTTTCTAGGCAAAAGTACTGGAGTGGGGTGCCATTGCCTTCTCCATGTTTGATGTTACTCTATCCCAAATAAGTGGATTTTCTGTGGTCCTACTTCAAAGAAAGAAAAATAAATGCTTTTCTCCCACCTTTAGAAAAGAATAAAACAGAGACCCCCCTACCATAATCAAGTCTCCAACTTGGTGTTATCTGACAGATTCCAGGCCACCGTGGCAGACAAAACAGTTGTGCACTCTATTCTTTCACCTCTTCTTAGGTAAATAGAAACCTAGAATGAAGGCTGTGATTTTCAGTTATGTGTGCTGATTAGGTAGGGCTAAGTAAAGACTCCACCTGCCAGTGCAGGAGATGTAAGAGATGCAGGTTCAGTCTCTGGGTCTGGAAGATCCCCTGGAGAAGGGAATGGCAACCCACTCCAGTACTCTTGCCTGGAGAATCCCATAGACAGAGGAGCCCCATGGCCTACAGTCCACAGGGTCACAAAGAGGCAGACACAACTGAAGTGACTTAACACATAGGGTGAAAAGGATCCACTGTAGTATGTATTGCAATGA
The DNA here is from genome assembly GCF_029407905.1 of Bubalus kerabau. Lineage (NCBI taxonomy): Eukaryota > Metazoa > Chordata > Mammalia > Artiodactyla > Bovidae > Bubalus > Bubalus kerabau. The sequence goes on from NC_073626.1 coordinate 137,592,001, forward strand.
CAAATATTTTTCACTGACCTCCCTGGGGTATTATTACATTACCACACTGTGCAAGTCAGGCCTGGCCATATTATTTGCTTAGGACAACAAAACATGACCAGAGTGGTGGGTAACATTTCTGAGCAGAAGCTGTAAGAGCCAATGTACTATATTCTTTTTCTCTATGCCATGAGAATTAGCAAAGTTCCAGGTAGTGTCTGCTTTCTTCATTCTTGAGTCCAGAGTTAAGGCAAGGTGGAACAGGGTCAGAATCAATTTGCAATGATCACATAGCACAAAAATAAGTAAATAAATACTTGTACCATAGCCCCTGGTGGCTCAGAGGGAAAGAATCCACCTGCCAATGCAGGAAATGCAGGTTTGATCCCTGGGTCAGAAGATCCCCTGGAGAAGGAAATGGCACCCAAGTCCAGTATTCTTGCCTGGGAAATCCCATGGACAGAGGAACCTGGTGGGCTGCAGTCCATAGGGTCACAAAGAGTCAGGAACAGCTTACCAACTAAACAACGACAGCAAGCCCATGAAATATTAGAGTAGCTTATTACTACAGCAAAACTTATCTGATGATTGGAGATTTTAGGGAGAAAGGCTCAAACTTAGATTGAAAATCAATGAATCAATCAAAGACACCACACAAAACCAAAGGAAAAGATTTAACCTTCACTTTGTGTCACAAGGAAAACCTCAACCAGTCCCAGCAGTGTTCCTGACTTTGTACCAAGTTAGCACTGCAGATTTAAAATATATCAAAGTCACTAAAGGTAGGCGATTAGAACTCTAATATCTTTCTCTTCCTCTCCTTCTTTCTCAGGAAGGATTATTTGATAATGCTTCTTCATCAGGGTCTCCAGTACTATCTGTTTCAAACTAAAAGACATATAAAATCTGTTAATACAAAACACATTATGGATTGCCACAGAAGATAAATGCTTCAAGGTTCCACCAGTGTTTTCAAGGCAACAAATTATGACCATGCTATTTATGGTGTAATCAGAGTAATCATGTAAATAATACTAATACTTCATCAATTTTTTAAAAAAAGAACAAAGAAAGAACAAAGAAAACATGTAGTTTTCTCATGTTTGCAATTTCTCTCACACATACACATAAAAATATATATATATATGCACATACATAGATATACACATATATATGTAAAAGAGTACACATATATATGGGACTTCTCAGGTAGTTCAGTGATAAAAAAAAATCTGCCTGTCAAGCAGGAGATCTGGGTTAGACTTCTGGGTGGGGAAGATCCCCTGGGGAAGGAAATGGCAACCCACTCCAATATTCTTGCCTGGGAAATCCAATGAACAGAGGAGAGAGGTGGGCTACAGTTCATGGGGTCACAAAAGAGTTGGACATGTATGTAAGTCTACAAAACTTAACTCTAATTTTGCATGTCAGAAATAGACAGAGAAATGGATATTAATAGATAGATAGATACAGGTATCAGAGAAGGCAATGGCACCCCACTCCAGTACTCTTGCCTGGAAAATCACATGGACAGAGGAGCCTGGTGGGCTACAGTCCATGGGTCGCTGGGAGTCAGATAGGACTGAGCGACTTCACTTTCACTTTTCACTTTCATACATTGGAGAAGGAAAGGGCAACCCACTCCAGTGTTCTTGCCTGGAGAGTCCCAGGGACGGGGAAGCCTGGTGGGCTGCAGTCTATGGGGTCGCACAGAGTCGGACACGACTGAATCGATTTAGCAGCAGCAGCAGCAGCAGCAGATACAGGTATAAAATACCATCTGTTGTGGATCAAATCAGATCAGTCGCTCAGTCATGTCCAACTCTTTGCAACCCCATGAATTGCAGCACGCCAGGCCTCCCTGTCCATCACCAACTCCCGGAGTTCACTCAGACTCACGTCCATTGAGTCAGTGATGCCATCCAGCCATCTCATCCTCTGTCGTCCCCTTCTCCTCTTGCCCCCAATCCCTCCCAGCATCAGAGTCTTTTCCAATGAGTCAACTCTTCGCATGAGGTGGCCAAAGTACTGGAGTTTCAGCTTTAGCACCATTCCTTCCAAAGAAATCCCAGGGCTGATCTCCTTCAGAATGGACTGGTTGGATCTCCTTGCTGCTCAGGCGCAGGAGGGCCTAGAGGAGCTATCCCACCTTGAAGGTCAGGAAGGGCGGAGGTGAGGAGATACCCCTCGTCCAAGGTAAGGAACAATGGCTGCACTTTGCTGGAGCAGCCATGAAGAGATACCCAAGGTAAGAGAAACCCAAGTAAGACGGTAGGTGTTGCAAGAGGGCATCAGAGGGGAAACACACTGAAACCATACTCACAGAAAACTAGCCAATCTAATCACACTAGGACCACAGCCTTGTCTGTTGTGGATAGACACTACATATTTTTCTTAGACCTGGAATGTCAAGCTTTTCTTTGTATAGTTCACATGAAGAAGTTGAGATTGGGATAGAAAAACTGAGAGACTGTAAAGAGGAGGATATAATGAGAATACTAAAAGACATACAGATATGTCAAAAGTAGATCCTTAATAAGGGAAACTGCAAAGGGGTTTGTCAAGCAGGTAAGTTCATTTCATGAGAACTTTTTCATTTTTAAACTAAAATAACTGGAAATGATTGGCATTAAACATCAGTCAAGATTATAGTGGACATCAGTTATAACTGATAGCTGCCAGAAATCAACATAATCATCCATATCGTAAAAAGCTCTCTCTCCTCAGCAGAAATTTATTCATTCATACCAAAATAGCAAAGGTGACTTTAAGTTGTTTTCATAATTTCTTTACTCTTACTTTATGGTTCTTGCTTAAATCTCTATTTTACATTTCTTCAAAATGGGAAAAGAATTATGAAAGTAACCAACGAACTTTAAGATAATCTATATTACTGCAATGTGGCTTCCTAGGTGGCGCTAATGGTAAAGAACCCTGCTAAAGAAGGAGACATAAGAGACACAGATTCAATTCCTGGGTCTGGAAGGTCCCCTCGAGGAGAGGATGGCAACCTACTCCAGTATTCTTGCCTAGAGAATCCCCATGGACAGAGAAGCCTGGCGGGCTACAATCCACAGGGTCACAAAGAGTTGGACACAACTGTAGCGACTTAGCACTACATACACACGCATATTCCTACAGTACACAGCAGTGTCATTTTTCACACCATGAAATAATGGGTGAATTCTGCATCATTCCTCTTTTCATCACAAGTTTTGTAATTGTTTCTTCTGTAAACAATAGCATAACTCATATATTGATACTAATGCTGCAAATATACGGAATGACTAAAATAAATGTTTTGGTAAAAAATAAAGTTGTGACATCCATGTATTCGATCAATATTTAAATAGTGTGAGGGACAAAGGTTTGTGTGGATCAGTTCAGTTCAGTCGCTCAGTCGTGTCTGACTATTTGCAACCCCACGGACTGCAGCATACCAGGCCTCCCTGTCCATCACCAACTTCCGGAGTTTACTCACTCATGTCCATTGAGTCGGTGATGCCATCCAACCATCTCATCCTCTGTCATCCCCTTCTCCCGCCTTCAATCTTTCCCAGCATCAGAGTCTTTTCAAATGAGTCAGTTCTTCGCAACAGGTAGCCAAAGTATTGAAGTTTCAACTTCAACATCAGTCCTTCCAATGAATATTCAGGACTGATTTCCTTTAGGATGGACTGGTTGTATCTCCTTGCAGTCCAGGGGACTCTCAAGAGTCTTCTCCAACACCACAGTTCAAAAGCATCAGTTCTTCGGTGCTCAGCTTTCTTTACAGTCCAACTCTCACATCCATACATGACTACTGGAAAAACCATAGCCTTGACTAGATGGACCTTTGTTGGCAAAGTAATGTCTCTGCTTTTTAATATGCTGTCTAGGTTGGTCATAACTTTTCTTCCAAGGAGTAAGCATCTTTTAATTTCATGGCTGTATGTGTGGATAGACACTTCTATATGCTGTGCATGTCTGATCCAATGTTTCTGACAAGCAGGACTCTGAATGAACTGTCCCAGGGGAGCAGCATGAGTTTTTAAAACTAGGTGCTTAAACTTAAGTGATGAATTTATAACCATATAAATTGTTTTTATAAGGAACAGCTACAATGGGGCTTACTCAAAGTAATAATACTTCATATAAGAAAATATCGAGTGTTGGAAAGGAGTTTGGAACTAACGCTGAGCCAAAGAAAGTCTTTTTGAATTGTCCATAGGAAAAGCAGAATAGGAAAATACAGAAGAAAATAGGGTTCAGGATGGGGAACACATGTATACCTGTGGCAGATTCATTTTGATATTTGGCAAAACTAATACAGTTATGTAAAGTTTAAAAATAAAATAAAATTAAAAAAATTAAAAAAAAAATTAAACAAAAATGAAAATGAAAAGGAGAAAAGGTCTTATATCTAACAGGAATGAAATAGGTGTAGGGTTAATTAACAAGTTGATAATTTAGGAGGAAAGCAAGCAAGAAAGAAAACTCCCTCACTATTTAGGTGGAGTCATAATGATACTACTCTACTCACAAGATTCTTCTTATCTACCCTGTGCACAAATCTTTAACCATATTTTGAGCGAGGATGCAAATATCCAGCATTTTTCTTTCAACCTCCTATCCACAGTCCATACCTGATCCTGGAACACCAGAATATAAAGGAGATTTAAGGATATAAAATATTTCCATTACCTTAAGTCTTATTTTTCCCTTAAGTGCATTTTCCTCACCCTGTGTTACCCATCACACAGTATGTACTATTTGTGCCTATCTTTTCCTCTTTCAATATCAAGTTTTTGAGGATCATCCACATAACAGCATCTTTAAATAGGCTACTGCTGGGCTACTTGCCATAGGGTAAGACTGCTATTGATAATAACTGCTCTATTACTCTAGAGAATTGGATTGACTGATGGTACCATCTCACACACTAGCAAAGTAGTGCTCAAAATTCTTCAAGCCAGGCTTCAACAGAACATGAACCAAGAACTTCCAGATGTTTAGGCTGATTCAAAAAGACAAAGGAACCAGAGATCAAATTGCCAGCATCCACTGGATCATAGAAAAAGCAAGAGAATTCCAGAAAAACATCTATTTCTGCTTTATTGACTATGCTAAAGCCTTTGATGTGTGGATCACAACAAACTGTGGGAAATTCTGAAAGAGATGGGAATACCAGACAACCTTACCTGCCACCTGAGAAATCTGAATGCAGACTAAGAAGCAACAGTTAGAACCAGACATGGAACAATGGACTGGTTCCAAATTGGGAAAGGGGTGCATCAAGGCTGTATATTGTCATGCTTCTTACTTAACTTAAAAGTAGAGTAAAGTAAAGGAAAGCTAGCCACTTAATCGTGTCTGATTCTTTGTGACCCCATGGATTGTAGCCCACGAGGCTTGTCCATGAAATTCTCCAGGCAAAAATGCTGGAGTGAGTTGCCATTTCCTTTTCCATATATGCAGAGTACATCATGTGAAATGCCAGGCTGGATGAATCACAAGCTGGTCAAGATTGCAGGGAGAAATATCAATAACCTCAGATATGCAGATGACACCACCCTTATGGCAAAAAGTGAAGAGGAATGAAAGAGCCTCTTGATGAAAGTGAAAGAGGAGAGTAAAAAAGCTAGCTTAAAACTCAACATTCAAAAAACGAAGATCATGGCATCTGGTCCCATCACTTCATGGCAAATAGATATGAAACAGTGACAGACTTTATTTTCTTGGGCTCCAAAATCACTGCAGATGGTGAGTGCAGACATGGAGTTAAAAGACGCTTGCTCCTTGGAAAAAAAGCTATGACCAACTTAGCATATTAAAAAGCAGAGACATTACTTTGCCAACAAAAGTCTGTCTCATCAAAGCTATGATTTTTCCAGTAATCATGTGGATGTGAGAGTTGGACCATAAAGAAAGGTGAGCATTGAAAAATCGATGCTTTTGAACGGTGGTGTTGGAGAAGACTGTTGAAAGTCCTTGGACTGCAAGGAGATCCAACCAGTCCATCCTAAAGGAGATCAGTCCTGAATAATTGTTGGAAGGACTGATGCTGAAATTGAATCTCCAATACTTTGGCCACCTGATGCGAAGAGTTGACTCATTAGAAAAGAACCTGATGCTGGGAAAGATTGAGGGCAGGAGAAGAAGGGGACAACAGAGGATGAGATGTTTGGATGGCATCACCAACTCAATGGATATGAGTTTGAGCACTGGGAGATGGTGAAGGACAGGGAAGCTTGGCATGCTGCAATCCATGGGATTGCAGAGTCAGACACAACCGAGCAACTGAACAACAGACTTTTATCCAAGCTCAGTCTTTTCCCTTTTGCAATTTTGCTTCTCTCACTTCCCATTCATACTGTTTTTTTTTTGTTTAAAAAAACACTCTCAGAAAATCATGTACAACTGAATCTGTCTCACATTCTGTTTTTAAGGTTGAGTCAGAAAATTGGTAGTGAGATTATCCTAGGCAGCTTACTCTATGGGATTCTAAGTTGGATTACCCACCAGTCAGCTGGTAATGGACCCAGAATCACCAGTGAAGGATGTAAGATGGATAATCTCTGACATGCTGTGGAGTGTAATTGTTTGCACTTTTAGTTGGAGTGAATGGAACAGGACACATTGGAAGGGTATGCACTATCTTGTACAGTATGTCTGGCATTTGAAAAGTGTGAGGAAAATAGTAGTTGTAAGGACTCTGGAATGGAACAGCTGTTTCTGAGTACCAGTGATTCTTTGAAGAAAGAAAATAACTTATTTAGACCATCAATCAACCACTGAAAGCAAAGTACTGAAAACCAGAGAACTTCGTGGTCAGATTTCAAAGAATCACTCACTTTCTCTAACTGGAGAGCTGACTGTACTGAGAACCACTCTCAGGACCTAATCTTCAGAGCAGCAGAACCTCATAAGAGGTTGAACTCTCAGCCCTGGTGAGACACCAATGCTATAATTTCAAAAGGTTGTAGGTCGTGGAAACTTTAGCTGGGATGATATAGGTAGATGTACTAAAGAATCTTGAATCCATAGGGACTACAGCAGGGCCCCCTCTCCATATGAGAGTATACCTGATCACATTTTAAAGGGAAGGATTCTGTAAAACGATAAAATTTGAAGTTACAGAAGAGAAACAAGATAATTAGTAGATATGCCCATGAAGTGCTAAGACAAATTTTCAATAGTCACAGTTAAGAAAGGAAGATTGCAGCCAGGCTCGCCTAGAGCTGAGGAGAATGTTGTTGAAGTTGAAGACCATGAATTTTCAGAAGCAATCATCTTTTCACCTCTGCCCACAGCATGAGGTTAAGAACAAATGGACAGATGGATTCACCAAGTTCAGGGGTTTCATTAGGTTGGCAAAATAGAAGAACAGTGAGAAAAGGTTGTGAGCCTATTCATAGATACCATGAACCATGGGATCTAAACAACTTAGGGAAGGAAGAAGATAGGAAGGAATAAGTGGGTAAGAAGACAGCTAGGAAGCTGTGATCCAAAGCAAACATCTGAATTTATCAGTTTAGCAATAATGAAGTTTTGCAAAAATGAAGAACTAGGGCATAGCCCATCAGAGTAGTGGCTGATGCTCTATCCTGTCAATGGACAAAGTCATTAAAGCCTGGCTAAGCAGACAAGTCAAGGGATACAGAAATCATTATTTCTAGAAATTTTGAGACTAATAGGTTGTACATTCCTAGTGTTATTGGAATTACATAAGAGAAACAAGTAACAGAGGTCCTCACTGGTATGTACCCCTCATTTGCTAAAAAATTTAAACACCTAGCTCACAGATTTCTCTTCAGCACAAATCTTTCTAGCAATGTCCTTGAATATTTAGTAAAAAGGCAAAATTTCTGGAAATTATTCTCAAGTACTTCAGAATAAAACAAAGGTAGTGGGACTTTCTTGGTGGTCCAGTGGTTAATCCATGCTGCACTGCAGGGGACACAGGTTTGATCCTTGATCAGGGAACTAAGATTCCTGCATGTCCCATGATGTGGACACACAAAAAAAAGGTACAAAATTTTAAGAATTAGTGAATATGGATAAAGGTATATGAAAGTTTTCTATTGTAGCCTTATAGCTTCTCTGAAAGTTTGAAATTATATCAAAATAGTTTAAAAATAAATCTCATAGAATTGAAATAAAAGAGGTCTTACAGATAATTGTATGATATATACCAATCAAAATTTAAAGACCAATTTAATCTGATAAAACAAACAACAATAGTCATACCCTTATTGCAGTCAGCATCTATACATTATGAAAATGCAATTAATCAGTTTTGGGAACAATTTTAGTACAAAAAAAAAACAATTTCTTTCATCTGATGCTGCTGTGATTTTTGTATGATTATATATACGTGAACCGTGAACTTCCAGATGTTCAAGCTGGTTTTAAAAAAGGCAGAGGAACCAGAGATCAAATTACCAGCATCTGCTGGATCGTCAAAAAAACAAGAGAGTTCCAGAAAAACATCTATTTCTGCTTTATTGACTATGCCAAAGCTTTTGATTGTGTGGATAACAATAAACTGTGGAAAATTTTGAAAGAGATGGGAATACCAGACCACTTGACCTGCCTCTTGAGAAATCTATATGCAGGTCAGGAAGCAACAGTTAGAACTGGAACAACAGACTGGTTCCAAATAGGAAAAGGAGTACGTCAAGGCTGTGTATTGTCACCCTGCTTATTTAACTTCTATGCAGAGTACATCATGAGAAATGCTGGGCTGGAAGAAGCACAAGCTGGAATCAAGATTGCCAGGAGAAATATCAATAGCCTCAGATATGCAGATGACACCACCCTTATGGCAGAAAGTGAAGAGGAACTAAAAAGCCTCTTGATGAAAGTGAAAGAGGAGAGTGAAAAAGTTGGCTTCAAGCTCAACATTCAGAAAATGAAGATCATGGCATCCGGTCCCATCACTTCATGGGAAATAGATGGGGAAACAGTGGAAACAGTGTCAGACTTTATTTTTTGGGGATCCAAAATCACTGCAGATGGTGATTGCAACCATGAAATTAAAAGATGCTTACTCCTTGGAAGGAAAGTTATGACCAACCTAGATAGCATATTCCAAAGCAGGGATATTACTTTGCCAACAAAGGTCCATCTAGTCAAGGCTATGGTTTTTCCAGTAGTCATGTATGGATGTGAGAGTTGGACTGTGAAGAAACCTGAGCACTGAAGAATTGATGCTTTTGAACTGTGGTGTTGGAGAGGACTCTTGAGAGTCCCTTGGACTGCAAGGAGATCCAACCAGTTCATCCTAAAGGAGATCAGTCCTGGGTGTTCTTTGGAAGGACTGATGCTAAAGCTGAAACTCCAGTACTTTGGCCTCCTCATGAGAAGAGTTGACTCATTGGAAAAGACTCTGATGCTGGGAGGTATTGGGGGCAGGAGGAGAAGGGGACAACAGAGGATGAGATGGCTGGATGGCATCACTGACTCGATGGACATGAGTTGGGTGAACTCTGGGAGTTGGTGATGGACAGGGAGGCCTGGCGTGCTGCAATTCATAGGGTCGCAAAGAGTTGGACATGACTGAGCGACTGAACTAAACTGAACTGATATGCAGTTTTATCTTTGAATTGGCTATTTGGTATCTCTCTTTCATATGATGTACTTTCAGAAAATCTTTCAAACTGTACCAGAGACCTCAGTTAAGAAACTGTCTCCAGATGCTCATTCAAGTTTCTACAAGCAGTAAAATAATGTAATAGGACTTTGAATTCAATCTAAACATATCTGGATTTCAATTTGGGCCTGCCACATAAAGTTGTGTGACTTTCAGAAAGTTATATAGTAACACAAGCCTCCATTGCCTCATCTAAAAATTGAGGATCATAACAAATATTTCATCATTATAACTGAGATTAAAACTATTTTATACAAAGCATTTTCCTAAGTTATTTTTCAATAAATGACAAATCCTTTACCATTGTAAAGAAAATGGGGAAGAATGGTTGAAAATACAATTCAGTCATTTGAAATGACTGAGAAATGGGGCATATGAGTAAATCAAATATTTTCACTTATGATGCATTATCACATGTATATTACATGCCTTCCAGTTTTCAAAGAATGACAATGATATACATTGAAAATTCAAAACCTACCAAAGTAAATTTTATACTACTACCACTTTAGTAGGAAAAGTTCACATCAGTTCCCCTGTGATCCAGTGCAGATTACACATACCAGCTGTCACATAAAAAGAGGAGTCATGAATTTTCCTACTCATGAATGGAGTTGGTATGTGTCACTGCTAGAAATGGATAAGAATGCAAGTAAATCAGTTTGTACTATCACTATGGAAACAAAGACTATGAACAATTTTAAAAACAAATGTATTTTGGTGAATAAAATAAATTTTGAGAGAAAACAATTTAGGGGAAAAAACTTGTCAAAGTCCAGCAAATGTGTGCTGATCTTATAATATAAACTCCTCCAGAATGGGTACTGCTTTAAACCATACCTGATATACAATAGGTACTTAATAAATACTTATTGGACAAATGATTAATGGAATGAGTATACTAATGTCTTAGCATATAGTCACACCTTTGTCTCATCATATACAAGAGTAAACTTTGCTAAAAATATATCTCTTTTAGTCCTGGTTGGTATACTTGCTTCTAGCATGTTTTGTATTTATGTATGTTTACATAAGCTACAATACTTATTATCTCAAATTACCTATTGTTTCACAGTCTGTTAACAGTATGAAATAGAAGATGATCTCTTTTATAAATTTCTGGATGTGTTCCAAGAAAACGCTTAGAAAATTACAGCAGACAAATTAACAAGCTCATAATAGGAGGTAATTCTGATCATCTTCATCACATTCCTCTTTATCACAACAGAATGAAAATGAAATACCTACAATCCTGAAAACAGACAGCTTTGGGAGATTGCCATCTTGAGTTAATTAGAAAAATCTACTTCTTCAACATCCCACATTCATAAGAAGCAGTCAGGCCTTGCTTTTGAATCCTAAGTCTACAGAGCAATGTTTTTGAGGATCAAAATGTAGCCCAATTAGAAAGCCATTTGTCAGATTCTTCACCCAAAAGACTTAGGTATGTATGGACTATACAATTTCAGTAGATATATTCTTTCATATAAAATGTCACAACTCCAAAAGATATGTATTTTTATCTCCATTTTCAGGATAAAGAAACAGAGTCTGAGAAAGATAAATTGCCTAAGACCACACAGATAACAAGGGTATAGAAGCCAAAATAGGCCTGTTGCTTCTGAAGCCCACACACCTAACCATATACAATTCTGCTTCCTATTTCAGAATTCAATAAAGTATAATATGCATTTCCATATTCTGATTGTGTGTTCCAACCCATCCTAAGTGCTTTCTATGAGCATTTCCATAAAGCAGCAGTAATTCCCACTCCTTAGGAAAGTACTATCCATCCCATTATATTTCTCAGGGGAATGGTTACTTATCAAATTGAGAGACTAAGACAAAACTGTGCATACCTTGTCAGCCTTGGTCTCTCATTCAGAGCATCCTGCCCTCTATGCACTTGCATTCTCTACTCATCTCTGTGGAATGTTTTTTGGAAGAGACTCAAACTCTGGGAACAAGATTGTGGTTCTCCGACTCAGCCAGTGTTAGGATGGATAAGTTCAATTTGGGATATATGTATTAGAAGGCCAATTTTAATTAGTGATCAAGCTAGGTTTCCCAATTCTGCTTTTTTATCATTATTTAAATCACCTTGATTTTAAACATAGAATAGTGACAAAGAATCTGTTCTCTGTCTGAACATATTGCATAGGGACAAATCTGACTCCACCATTTATATGTGGAAAAGTTACTTAAGCTTTCTGTGCCTCAGTTTCCTCATTTGAAAAATGGGGATATCAATACCCACAACACAGCTACCAATGGCCAAGTCAACATACTTAGACTACTTCATAGGAGCTGCTAATAAGCTCCAGATCTTCTGTTTCATTATGTAAAGATATCCTCACTCTTTCCAGCTTTGTAACTTATTCCTTTTGATCTGCAGAACACGCTATGATGAACTCCTCCCAAGAGCCCAGTAGTAACTCGGTGGGAAGACCCACATGCTTGTTAGATTCTTTGGTTTTCCTGACACCTATTTTGGTCCTCTTCCATGGCACTTTATTTTTAACTTTCTCTTTCTCCACAAGATCCCGCAATTTAGGGTTTCCATCTTAGCTTATGTTTTCTAATGCTAAGGTCTTCTGCCTTAAGAGGCATAATCATCCTGAAAAACAATACCTGGAGTTTCACATTTGTATGGGCTGTGTACATGGTGGAGGAAGATGGCCTTCTCTCATAGTGGAGGACAGTTCTTTAGTGAAGGGTATATAAATTGCTATACTTCCCTGCTCAAAAATCCAAAGAAGCTCCCATTTGCACATTAAGTAGTTTGTCATCATAAACTCCTGGAACAGTTTGCACAGATTTCATTCCTCCTTGCATGTGAGGTTTAGAATGGAGGTTTAGGAGTAAAGTTTTTGCCTTTGCTGTGCTAATCAACTCCCCCGATTAGCCCTTTTCACAAACACCTGCAACAACTCAACTGTGCCTATTACCTGAGCTCTGATGCTGGCCATCAGCACCACATTTGTAATCAATTCCAGACCCTTCTACAAAGGTTCTAGGTCTCTCCCCACATTATCCACTTATGAGCAATCAGTACTACTACTTGCCTAATAATTCTAATGCCAGCTATCACTCAAAAATGCATATATACAGAGCACAACTTGGAATTTTGAAAATCCATTCACCATCTTTCCTGAAGAAATACAAACACATATTTATTCAACAACTATTATGTACTAGGTGCTTTTCTGATAGTGAAATGCAGAGATAAATGAGAGAACTTTCCTGTGGTCTCAAGACAGAGATGGCTAAAGAAACTAAGAGCTAATGGTAGTTAGAAATGGTAGTTTGTGCCAAGTGCAGTGGGAATACAGAACAGAAATTAGAGTCAGCACAGAAAATAAGACTAAGTAATTTGAGCTGATACCTGAAGGGTAAAAACGAGCTAGCCAGGTAGGCAAGGAGACAAAAAGCACTTCCCATAAAGGTGACAACGGTCCTGCTCTCTTTACTTTCTTTTCCCTTCTATTCAGTCATTGGATTTCCTTGATCCAGAGCCTGAGCTTTCTTTGAGTTGCCTACAGTTCCACCTCTGCCTTGCAGATTTAGCCTGTCTATCTCAACCAACTATTGCCCTGCCATAATTTGGAACTAAATTCAAACTATTAATACAACTGACTTCTCAACTAGTCCCTGAAAATTTAATTGATCTTAGCTTACCTTGATTACATGTTGTCTGTCATAAACTATTTCCTTAAATGGCTTCCTAAGAACACTGTTCTTTTAAAAAGTTGTAATTATGTTCATGTATAGCATGTTCTCAAACTCAAACACACCAAACACAGACGTGCATCAAGTCATATGTTTTTTTTTAATTTTATTTTATTTAAATTTACAATATTGTATTGGTTTTGCCATATATCAAAATGAATCTGCCACAGGTATACATGTGTTCCCCATCCTGAACCCTCCTTCCTCCTCCCTCCTCCCTCCCCATACCATCCCTCTGGGTTGTTCCAGTGCACCAGCCCCAAGCATCCAGTATTGTGCATCGAACCTGGACCGGCGACTCATTTCATATATGATATTATACATATTTCAATGCCATTCTCCCAAATCATCCCACCCTCTCCCTCTCCCACAGAGTCCAAAAGACTGTTCTGTACATCAGTGTCTCTTTTGTTGTCTCATATACAGGGTTATTGTTACCATCTTTCTAAATTCCATATATATGCGTTAGTATACTGTATTGGTGTTTTTCTTTCTGGCTTACTTCACTCTGTATAAGTATCTAAAGCAGCGTATTATTTCCTTTTATACTTTAACATTGCTTGTGGTTTCCATCTAGAGGGAGGTCCAAGGCATGTTTCCGACCAAAAATTAATTGCTAGCTTTGAAGTATCACAGCTTCACTAACCAACAAAGCAGAAATACTCTTACCAGTGAATGCAGCAGCCTCCATTATGAAGTTAAATTGTGAGGGTCTACAATAGCTGATTGGTTAGAACAGGCTGACTTGGGAACAATTTGTCTGTCTAGTAATAAAATGTACATAATAATTAGCTTGAGTCTCTAAATAATCTGTGAATGATTTTTTGTTTTAAATTATTTAGCACTAAACATTTTTATTAGATTTCAAAACCTGAAGCATACATGTATAATTTTAAAAGTATTATTTGTCTCAAGTCTTAAAAAGGGCTTAATACTAAATAAACTAAATGATAATATTACCAGTAATTTTTAAAGACATTATATCTAAATGTAAAAAGTATCTTAGATTATTGAAGGTCATCTTTCTAAATGTTCTATAGTAATTTGGAACTTGACAGTTAAACATAAGAGATATAGATCATGTTTAACAGTACCCAAAATTATTGATAACCAGTGTATCAATTATTGTGTATAGTTTTTGCTACAAAAAGCTAAAAAACAGTGTTTTAATTCATCTTTGTTTCACTAAGGGAATCAGACAGTGTTATTCATAAAAGTCTATCAATAGATGATTTCATTAATAGATATTTATTAAATGGAATCAACTATACACCATGATTCAAACATGTATCCCACAGTCTTATGCTGTCATTTTTTTTCTAATACTCCAGTAGGTAGATCGTCTATAAATTAGACCCAAAAAAAATAAAATAAATCCAGAAGAGAAAATATTTCAATTGTAAAGTTATTTACAAAATATTTATGTTCGATCAGTACGAATTGGGAGAGCTAATTTTTTTATTTGTCAAAAATCAATTTTGAATTTATGAATAAAAATATATTTCCTAATGGACAATGAACAAGGACCTACTATATAGCTTGTGGTACTCTGCTCCATGATATGTGGCAGTCTGGATGGGAGGGGAGTTTTGGGGAGAATGGATACATGTATATATATATGGCTGAGTCCATTTAGTGTTCACCTGAAACTATCACAACGTTGTTAATCAGCTATTCCCCAATACAAAACAAAAAGTTTAAAAAAATACATGTGCTAAGATCATACAACTCACCATGAAGAAATTTCTCAGAAATGAAATCAAAGTATGATTGACTTTACAACACTGTCAGGTGTTCTTGTCACCAATGGTTCAATTTGTCTTTTAAAACCTTTTCCTATTTTTAATTGTGATCAAAGTTCAGTATTATAACAGCAAGTTAATATTCTATGCTACAGTAGATTAAAAGTATTTTTATTTTTTTGCTAGTATCAATCACAGGTGTCAAGATAAACGCAGCAGAGACAGATGGATAAATAAACGCATGCATGCATGCCTAGATAGATACATATAGAGAGGCAGACAGGCAGGCAGATAGACATAAATGATTCATTAAAGGTAACTGAGACAAACATATAACAACAACATGTTAAATCATAACAAGTAAATTAGATTGAATGTGGGAAAATATAGATAATTAAGACAATTTCATCTTTATTTTTAAAAGTTTTTGGCTATATCATGTATATTTGAAAACATATGTATATACACAGTATTATATAAAAGATATCTTTCAGTGATTACTTCATCAGATCCAAGAAATTGCAGACTATAACTGCATACTATTTTTCAGTTCAGTTCAGTTCAATTCAGTCACTCAGTCATATCCAACTCTTTGAGATCCCATGGACTGAAGCATGTCAGGCTTCCCTGTCCATCACCAACTCAAACTCATGTCCATCGAGTTAGTGATGTGATTCAACCATCTCATCCTCGGTTGTCCCCTTCTCCTCCTGCCTTCAATCTTTCCCAACATCAAGGTTTTTTCCAGTGAGTCAGTTCTTCGCATCAGGTGGCCAAAGTATTGAAGTTTCAACTTCAACATCAGTCCTTCCAATGAATATTCAGGACTGATTTCCTTCAGGATTGACTGGTTTTGATCTCCATGCAGTTCAAGGGACTCTCAAGAGTCTTCTCCAACACCACAGTTCAAAAGTATCAATTCTTCAGTGCTCAGCTTTCCTTATGGTCCAACTCTCACATCCATACATGACTACTGAAAAAACCACAGTTTGACTACTCAGACCTTTGTCGGCAAAGTAATGTCTCTGCTTTTTAATATGTTGTCTAGGTTGGACATAGCTTTTCTTCCTAAGAGCAAGTGCCTTTTAATTTCATGGATGCAGTCACCATCTGTATGCTACTTTTAGTCCAAGTCTACCAAACATGTCTTTCAATTTTTTTCATTTCTAATTAAAGGAAACATAATTTCTATTAAACTACTAAAAAAAGGGAGAACTTTCATTGCACTGCCATTAGTGGCTCCTGTGCACTAAAATACTACCTCTGTGTGGGGTCTTAAGTGATTAGGGATTAGCTAAGTCCTTAATGAAGAACTCTGAATACCCAGTGGCTATTTGTGTGGTTAGGATAGGCTGAAGTGTCAGAGACAGGATAATGAGGCTGAAGGATGTAGGGACACTAACAAGATGAATATGCACCTTCCACAATTCTTTCTGAGATGGACCTTAGCAATAAGATTGTGAAATCTAAACCTACACTTTCTACTTAACTCACTATATCCTAGCTCTTATAGGATAAATCTCAACTGGAAATCCTTAAAAGATACAAATAATAGTTTAAAGAGAAATAATTGTTTTAATCTATGTTGAATAAACCTATTTTAATCGAGTTTAAATTTTTAGGTAATTTTTACATCTTGTCTTGAACAAGAAAGGTAACATCTGCTTAGCTAACCACATCAGCTGAATAAGCCCTAGCCCACAACAGGAGGACAAATATATCCTTTAGTTTAAGATGTCAAACTAAGAAAAAGAAAACACACTGCACCCATAGGTTTCTCTGGTGGCTCAGTGGGTAAAGAATCCACCTGCAATGCACAAGACCTGCCTGAGTATAGGAGACCTGGGTTTGATCCCTGTGGGGAAGATCCCTAGAGAAGGAAATGGCAACCCACTCCAGCATTCTTGCCTGGGAAACCCCATGGACAGAGGAGCCTGGTGGACTACAGTCCATGGGATTGCAAGAGTCATACATGACTTAGGGACTAAACCACCACCGCAGACACATCACACTCTTCCCCAAACCAGGGCAAAGAGCTCAGGCCCAGGCTACAGAACTTGCTCTTCTTCCAAATGTACATGGCATGCAGAGGAGTTTGACAGTTTCAGAAGAGGTGAAGCAGTTTGCACAGCCACAAAACCTGAGACATTCACAGTATTTAGCATTATGAAATAAGAACAATATATATAAAAACTACACCAAAGGAAATAGAACTAATGAAACAGAAAGAACCAGAATTTAAAACAGAATTATTATTCTCTGAGAGAATTTAGCGGAGAAGGCAATGGCACCCCACTCCAGTACTCTTGCCTGGAAAATCCCATGGATGGTGGAGCCTAGTAGGCTGCAGTCCATGGGGTTGCGAAGAGTCAGACACGAATGAGCGACTTCATTTTCACGCATTGGAGAAGGAAATGGCAACCCACTCCAGTGTTCTTGCCTGGAAAATCCCAGGGACGGCGGAGCCTGGTGGGCTGCCATCTATGGGGTCACATAGAGTCGGACACTACTGAAGCGACTTAGCAGCAGCAGCAGCAGCAGCAGAGAGAATTTAGAGAATCTTTAAACATGAAGCAAGGGCATATGTTTTTAATAAAAAGCATTTGATGATATTAGATATGAATAATGTATTAAATGCAATACAGAATCATTGGATGGGTTGACCAGCAGAATGAAAATAGATATAACAACCGTCACATTGAAATCCCTCTTGGATATCCCACCATTATCTGAAATGCAATTTGTCAAAAACTGATATTATATTTACCTCCCTAAAAGGAATGCCTCTCCAGTTTCCATGTTATTATTCATCCCAGTATCCTGCTTGAGGCATAGGGTTTGCCACCTCAAAGTTATTTAAGCCATTTCATGTACTATGTACTGCATAAATACTTTAACAATTAACCATAATTGTATCTCATATTGAGGTATATTAAACAAAAGCTCAGATTTGGAGTATCTTTTAGAACCAGGAAGCAATTAAAAAAAATACTCTGATAAAAGTTGCCAATAGTATCAATATGTAAATTATTCATCCTCTTAAACTTGTTTGGAATTAAAATGATATCCAAACCAATTTCACTACAAAGCAGTGTTTGCTATTAGAGAAACTACTTTGCAAACTTTAAAACACATTTACCCTACTGTCCAATGCTAATACTGATATTACAATTCAGCATGATGGTAAAGAATGAACTAGACTTTGACAGTGAGTTATCGTTGCATATTCTAAATACTCACTTATTAATGCTCAAGTTTTCCTCATCCATGAAAATGTGATTTGGGGGGTATTATTTCATTTCCTTTGTATCCTAAATGTTAGTGTCAGCTCATAATGCATAAAAGAGAGCCCACAGAGAATAAATCCATCCATTATAATTGCTGAAATAGAACTGCAGCTGTTTTGCACCTGTTGCTAAAATCTTTTTAGACATTCTCAGTTGAGACATTAATAGTTCTGTGGTTACACAGTTCTGGACCCCTGTGTGTACACAGTTGCAAAGAAACAGCTCTATAAGTTTTTTTTTTAATAAAAGCTTACATTGAAGTCCTTATATTGAAATCGAATATCTTACTTTTCTTCAATGGACTATATGGCTAATAACAGAAACATTTGGAATTGAGAGTTAGAAAATTGGCCTATTATATCTCCTGCCATGATGGATGAGGAAATGTTATCCATGATTTTCATAATGATAACAAATATTTACTAAGTAATTGAGCATGTAGTTATCTGGTCTCATTTCACAAATACATAAACTGAGGCTTTAAGAAAGTCAAGTAACTTGATTAAGACCATGGAGCTAGAAAGTGGCTGACCCTAAATCTAAGTTTTTAATCATGATGCAGATTTCCTTCATTTTGTGATAACCTGCAATTCATCACCACCCTATTTTATACAAGAGGCACATGTGTAAAGGCTCCTCTAAGATGTAAAGCATAAACTTATGTAAAGCTATTACAGTTTTCAGAAGAATAGCCCATAATTCAGAAAATTACAAGGGACACTGTTCTATTTCTGGGAAAACAATGTATATTAATATAATATAGACTTTAGAATAACTTCTGTGTATTGACTAGCATTCTTCAATCAAGTAACTTATTAGTTAAAAAGTATACCATCTTCAAAAGATACTTTTTTAAATGCATACAACAGAAAAGGCTTAAAGGAACTCCATCTGGGACCAAATAAAAAAAGACATAACTTCAGAATGTTGTGTTTTCTAGTCTCTTTTAAGTCCTGACAGGAATACCTGTTGATTATATTAGAAAAAATTGCTTAAGAGAAATACTTTAATGTTTCCTTAGAATATTATGCTATGAGTGATCTATTGAATATTATAGCTACATCTCAGACCACCACAACAAAACAAATATCACAGCAAAGTAAGTCACATGAAATGCTTTGATTTCCCAGTACATATAAAAGTTATGTTTACACAATGCTATAGTCTATTAATAGCCTGTGCAATAGTGTTATGTCTAAAAAACATGTACTTACATTAATCAAAAAATACTTTATTGCTAAAAATGTTAACCATCATCTCAGCTTCAAATGTTGTAGCAATAATATCAAAGATCACTGGACACAGATCACAATAACGAACATAATGATACTGAAAACAGTTTGAAACGTTGAGAGAATTACCAGAATGTGATATAAAAACACAAAGTGAGCAAGTTCAGTTTAGTTCAGTTGCTCAGTCGTGTCCAACTCTTTGGGAACCCATGAATCGCAGCACGCCAGGCCTCCCTGTCCATCACCAACTCCCGGAGTTCACTCAGACTCACGTCCATCGAGTCAGTGACGCCATCCAGCCATCTCATCCTCTGTCGTCCCCTTCTCCTCCTGCCCCCAATCCCTCCCAGCATCAGAGTCTTTTCCAATGAGTCAACTCTTTGCATGAGGAGGCCAAAGTACTGGAGTTTCAGCTTTAGCATCAGTCCTTCCAAAGAGCACCCAGGACTGATCTCCTTTAGAATGGACTGGTTGGATCTCCTTGCAGTCCAAGGGACTCTCAAGAGTCTTCTCCAACACCACAGGTCAAAAGCATCAATTCTTCGGCGCTCAGCTTTCTTCACAGTCCAACTCTCACATCCATACATGACTACTGGAAAAACCATAGCCTTGACTAGACAGACCTTTGTTGACAAAGTAATGTCTCTGCTTTTCAATATGCTATCTAGGTTGGTCATAACTTTCCGTCCAAGGAGTAAGCGTCTTTTAATTTCATGGTTGCAATCACCATCTGCAGTGATTTTGGAGCCCAAAAAAATAAAGTCTGACACTGTTTCCACTGTTTCCCCATCTATTTCCCAGGAAGTGATGGGACAAGATGCCATGATCTTCATTTCTGAATGTTGAGCTTGAAGCCAACTTTTTCACTCTCCTCTTTCACTTTCATCAAGAGGCTTTTTAGTTCCTCTTCACTTTCTGTCATATGCGTGGTGTCATCTGCATATTGAGGTTATTGATATTTCTCCTGGCAATCTTGATTCCAGCTTGTTCTTCTTCCAGCCCAGCATTTCTCATGATGTACTCTGCAAATAAGTTAAATAAGCAGGGTGACCATATACATCCTTGACGAACTCCTTTTCCTATTTGGAACCAGTCTGTTGTTCCATGTCCAGTTCTAACTGTTGCTTCCTGACCTACATATAGGTTTCTCAAGAGGCAGGTCAGGTGGTCTGGTATTCCCATCTCTCAGAATTTTCCACAGTTGTGAAAAATGGTGATCCACACAGTCAAAGGTTTTGGCATAGTCAATAAAGCAGAAATAGATGTTTTTCTGGAACTCTCTTGCTTTTTCCATGAAACAGCAGATGTTGGTAATTTGATCTCTGGTTCCTCTGCCTTTCCTAAAACCAGATTGAACATCAGGAAGTTCACGGTTCACGTATTGCTGAAGCCTGGCTTGGAGAATTTTAAGCATTACTTTACTAGCATGTGAGATGAGTGCAATTGTGCGGTAGTTTGAGCATTCTTTGGCATTGCCTTTCTTTGGGATTGGAATGAAAATTGACCTTTTCCAGTCCTGTGGCCACTGCTGAGTTTTCCAAATTTGCTGGCATATTGAGTGCAGCACTTTCACAGCATCATCTTTCAGGATTTGAAATAGCTCAACTGGAATGCCATCACCTCCACTAGCTTTGTTTGTAATGATGCTTTCTAAGGCCCACTTGACTTCACATTCCAGGATGTCTGGCTCTAGGTCAGTGATCACACCATCGTAATTATCTTGGTCATGAAGATCTTTTTTGTACAGTTCTTCTGTGTATTCTTGCCACCTCTTATTAATATCTTCTGCTTCTGTTAGGTCCATACCATTTCTGTCCTTTATAGAGCCCATCTTTGCATGAAATGTTCCTTTGGTATATCTAATTTTCTTGAAGAGATCTCTAGTCTTTCCCATTCTGTTGTTTTCCTCTATGTCTTTGCATTGATCGCTAAGGAAGGCTTTCTTATCTCTTCTTGCTATTCTTTGGAACTCTGCATTCAGATGTTTATATCTTTCCTTTTCTCCTCTGCTTTTCACTTCTCTTCTTTTCACAGCTATTTGTAAGGCCTCCCCAGACAGCCATTTTGCTTTTTTGTATTTCTTTTCCAAGGGGATGGTCTTGATCCCTGTCTCCTATACAATGTCACGAACCTCATTCCATAGCTCATCAGGCACTCTATCTATCAGATCTAGGCCCTTAAATCTATTTCTCACTTCCACTGTATAATCATAAGGGATTTGATTTAGATAATACCTGAATGGTCTAGTGTTTTTTCCCTACTTTCTTTAATTTAAGTCTGAATTTGGCAATAAGGAGCTCATGATGAGCCACAGTCAGCTCCTGGTCTTGGTTTTGCTGACTGTATAGAGCTTCTCCATCTTTGGCTGCAAAGCATATAATCAATCTGATTTCAGTGTTGACCATCTGGTGATGTCCATGTGTAGAGTCTTCTCTTGTGTTGTTCGAAGAGGGTGTTTGCTATGACCAATGCATTTCTTGGCAAAACTCTATTAGCCTTTGCCCTGCTTCCTTCCGTACTCCAAGGCCAAATTTGCCTGTTGCTCCAGGTGTTTCTTGACTTCCTACTTTTGCATTCCAGTCCCCTATAATGAAAAGGACATCTTTTTTGGGTGTTAGTTCTAAAAGGTCTTGGAGGTCTTCATAGACCCGTTCAACTTCAGCTTCTTCAGCATTACTTGTTGGGGCATAGGCTTGGATTACTGTGATATTGAATGGTTTGCCTTGGAAACGAGATTGCATCCAAGTACTGCATTTCGGACTCTTTTGTTGACCATGATGGCTACTCCATTTCTTCTAAGGGATTCCTACCCGCAGTAGTAGATATAATGGTCATCTGAGTTACATTCACCCATTCCAGTCCACTTTAGTTCGCTGATTCCTAGAATGTTGACGTTCACTCTTGCCATCTCCTGTTTGACCACTTCCAATTTGCCTTGATTCATGGACCTGACATTCCAGGTTGCTATGCAATATTGCTCTTTACAGCATCGGACCTTGCTTCTATCACCAGTCACATCCACAACTGGGTATTGTTTTTGCTTAGGCTCCATCCTTTCATTCTTTCTGCAGTTATATCTCCACTGATCTCCAGTAGCATATTGGGCACCTACCGACCTGGGGAGTTCCTCTTTCAGTATCCTATCATTTTGCGTTTTCATACTGTTCAAGGGGTTCTCACAGCAAGAATACTGAAGTTGTTTGCCATTCCCTTCTCCAGTGGACCACATTCTGTCAGACCTCTCCTACATGACCCACCTGTCTTGGGTGGCCCCACAGGGCATGGCTTAGTTTCATTGAGTTAGACCAGGCTGTGGTCCATGTGATTAGATTGACTAGTTTTTTGGATCTCCTGAATTGCAAGCAGATGCTTTACCATCTGAGCCACCAGGGAAGTCTCAAAGTGAGCAAACATTGCTGTAAAAATGGAGCCACTATACTTGCTCAATGCAGAGTTGCCACAAACCTTCAACTTGTTAAATAAAAAAAAAAAAAAATCCAATATATGCAAAGTGAAATGAAGCCAAACAAATTTTAACCCACAAAACTGAAAACACATTAACATTAATAAACTGTTCCTTAGTAACAAATATTTCATGTAGAATAGCCTATTTCCTCTTCATCAGATACTGACACACTGTTCAAGTATTCCTAAATGATCTAATGTACTCAGTCACTGTGATCTGGATTTAAAATATATTGCAGCTAGTAAACACTGACTCAGAAAACTAATAACCTCAGCTAGATTGTTAATAAATAATAAAACACTTGTATGTGTGCATGCTTCAGTCATGTCCAACTCTTTGAGACCCAAGCATTGCAGCCTGCCAGGCTCCTCTGTCCATGGCATTTCCCAGGCAAGAATACTAGAGTGGGTTGCCATTTCCTCCTCCAGAGGATCTTCCCAATGCCGTGATCAAATCCGCTTCTTAGGCACTGGCAGGAAGATTCTTTACCACTGAGCCACCTGGGAAGAAGATAAACTTACCTAAAATAAATGTTATCTTCCTTACATATAGGGGGCTTTCCTATATGTAAGTGCATGAGAAGCAGGTTTGATCCTTGGGCTGGGAAGATCCCCTGGAGGAGAAAATGGCAACCCCCTCTAGTATTCTTGCCTAGGAAATCCCATGGACAGAGGAGCCTGACAAACTACAATCCATGGGGTCGCAAAAGAGTCAGACACAACTTAGCGAAACTAATTTTATTTTTTTTTTATTTTTTTTTTTTAACTTTACAATATTGTATTGGTTTTGCCATATATCAAAATGAATCTGCCACAGGTATACATGTGTTCCCCATCCTGAACCCTCCTTCCTCCTCCCTCCCCATACCATCCCTCTGGGTCGTCCCAGTGCACCAGCCCCAAACATCCAGTATTGTGCATCAAACCTGGACTAATTTTAATCCAATAAGATTTACAATAAAATAAACCTTTGGGCTTCCCAGGTGGCGCTAGCGGTAAAGAACCTGCCTGTCAATGCAGGAGACATGAGAGACGCAGATTTGATTCCTAGGTCGAGAAGATCCCCTGGAGGAAGAAATGGCAACCCACTCCAGTATTCTTGCCTGGAAAATCCCATGGGCAGAGAAGCCTGGCAGGCCACAGTACATGGCTCACAAAGAGTCAATATGACTGAAATGACTTAGCATGCAAACCTTTGGTTACACCCTTGATTTTAATTTCTCAGTCCTAAGGAGGGGTTCACACTTAACTGGCTCATCTTTAACATTCTTCCAATAATCTCAAAAGTAAATTTAGAAATTAGAAAGTAGCAGGTGAGAATAGATCTAAATTACACCAGAACAAATCTAAATTACAACAGAGAATAGATCTAAATTACACCAGATCTATATTTCTGAATGTAAGATTTATGAAAAAAGAAAAAGTTATTTTGAAAGCCTGTATAATTTGATTTGATATTAAGGTTTTTGCCAAAGCATGTCTACAATATTTCTGTAATGTTGTGCTTTGCTTAGAGTGGGGTACAGATCTAAATGAACTCATTTCCTTTACAAGGTATAAGTTCATAAATCTACAATTCTGTGTTAGGATATATATGATGGAAGAGTTACACAATTTTGCCTCTGAGATTCATTTTATATTTCTCAGTTCCCTATTCAATACGCATTTGAGAATATCTTTAATATGAATGGTAAAATTAAGAAATATTCTTATATCATAATAAGAGTAAACAAAATTTGGACAAAGGTCTGTAAACATTTGACTATAATGAGTGAAAATAAATCTCAAAGTTTCTAGAAACGAATGATTTCCATGGAAATTTTTGATCTCTAGAGATAATTAAAATTGTTTTAATTTGGGTCAAACCAATTAAAGTATTAATGTTTGTTTGTTGAGTTCAAAGAATATAAAAATAACTTGTGGCCCATTGACACTTTTGAAATAAAGTAAATTAGCCCTCTAAAACTGTCAACGCTTTAGTAGAGTTTTTAAATTTTTCAAGGAAGCAAAAAATTCAGCATCACATTACAAAATTAATTCCACCAACTGGCAAAATGCTAAGATTAGTAATATTAATTACTTATAAGGGTATTGATATAACATTTTTGTACATTTGTGAAAAGAAAATTGTTTCTTTTTGAGTCAGAGAGTCACATCATATAAAAATGCTTAACCCTTTCATTTAATTCAGAAAATATAATGTATTTGATGCCATGTTATACAGGGTTAATCCATTCTCCACAGTGAAGTGCACAAATTTTAGCAATAACATATTCCGTTCCACTGTCATCCGTATAAAATATTGTTTACACTCCAGGACTATTGCTTCAGGAAATTATTGATGAGAGCAGCTGCTCCTTCAGAGGAGAAGTAGAAAAGTCCTTTCTGTCCAACCAGGGGCACTTTCAGTCCCTTGGTTTATCTCTATGGCACAGAAGCAAGCAAGATTGGATTTCAGACTTTGAATATATTAAAAAAAAATAATAATAATGAAATGAAATAAAAATCTTTAGAAAGAAACTCTTTAAAAACTTCACTTGGGGACTTTTGTCAAGCTCTGAGCCATCTCCCTTTACTCAGAATCCTTTGTTAAAAATGAAATGAAAAGCAGAGCTTAAGCTATACAGAGTGATCAGCATCCAACTTCAAATGCAACTCACTGCTACTGAACTGAACATTGTAATTGCAATTATAACTCTACACTGCTTCATGCATAAATTATTCAAATTCTGGCAATAGATTATTCAAACATTATCTCCAAGAAATGCTCCTGAAAGCTCACTAACAATTTTACCACAACCCTTTACTAACAAATGCCCTGCAATTAAAAGTTTAATGTATTTTTTTTAGACCATGAAGTGGTCAATAAAACTGTTTTAACACAAATCTATTTTTAGCTGTAATACACTATTAAAAACTTCTCTCTTGTCCAATCTCAAAATAGTCAACACTCTGAAAAGAAACGGTTGAGAGTTTATCTACATTGTTCAAATTGAGTATTTGTACTTCTAAAGACTAACATCTTTTATAAAAATATGAAAAAAACGAGACTCTCGATGACTGTTAAAATGTCTACAATGCCAATTTCATATAACCTAACTGGCTTTCCCATCATGATGCATAAAACCATATTTTCATTAAAAAAAAAAGTTGAATCAACCATTAGAATAAGTTGCAGCTGAGTTCTAAAATTAATCATTTAGACCTGGCTTTTGTGCAGGTCATGAAATTCATAAATCCTGAGATATGTTGTTGTTCATGCTATGGACTATATGAATTGCCTAAAGACTATTTAATCCAAAATTTTCACAGACATATCTGGGATCCCTGATTGCCTTCCCTGAGCATTGCATCAAGTCAGTAGCATAGAATGCTTTCTCAACTATTGTCTGATCCATCATGAGTGTCACTTACAATAATCTTATATTAGTGCATTTTTAAAAAATAAAGAGGAGACAATAAATGTGAGAGAGTCCATTCCTAGGCAGGTTGATAAGGAGTCTAGGGGTCCCCAAGGAGAAAGAGGTCTGGAATTCTCAAGGAGGAAGAAAGGACAAACTTTTTTTCTTTCTCCACATTCCTTAGAGTTATAAAACAATAATGTATCCTGTCTAAGGACAGTCTCTGGATTAAATCTTCTGTTATCTTAAAATGTAAATTATGGGAGTAGACCTGGTCTTTACAAGGATGTATCCTGCCTGAGGACAGTGTTATCTTAAAATGTAAATTATGGGAGTAGGTCTGATGAAGTCTTTACAACCTCCAGACATTCTTTGGATTATATAACTTCATTGTTAACACTAGCAAGCGGGTACTCTTTCTGCCCCCTTCTGATGCCTATGTCAGAAGCTTTCTCTATCTCCTTTATACTTTAATAAAACTTTATTACACAAAAGCTCTGAGTGATCAAGCTTCGTCTCTGGCCCCGGATTGAATTCTTCTCCTCTCCGGGCCAAGAATCCCGGTATCTTCGCGTGATTCAACAACAACCTTTCAAATGTTTACTGCTTAACCTCTGAACAAAGAACTGATTGCTTATCTTCTGAAAAGTTCAGAATCTAATCTTATTTCTCCCATGACTGGGTCTTTTAAACTAACTGCTTCTCATTGATCTGAGTAGGTCTTAGCCCTGTTGCTGAGCCAAGCATTGGGGCAGCTGAAACATCTAGATTGGCTTCGCCCATATCACATGATCAGGAAATATTTATGTAAGAGTTAAATATCACAATATGATCTCTTCTTGTTATGTGTGCGTGTGTGCTACGTCGCTTCAGTTGTGTGCAACTTTTTGAGACCCTATAGACTGTATGTAGCCCACCAGGCTCCTCTGTCCATGAAAGTCTCCAGGCAACAATATTGGTGTGGGTTGCCAGGCCATCCTCCAGGGGATCTTCCCAACTCTGGGATCAAACCCAAGTCCCCTGCGTTGGCAGGCAGGTTTGTTTGTTTGTTTTTAACTATTAGCACTACCTGGGAAACTCCATTCTTGTTATATAAATGCTTAAATATAAATGTTCCTTTGTCATGGCTATACAGACAACAAGGTATCAGGAAACTGTCTTGTTATTCATTACCTATATTGCTTAACCTTTGGATTAAACTTTTTCTTCCATAACTGAATAATATATGCCTATCCTCTCTGGGTGAAAAACAGAGGATTGTGCTTTGTCTTACAATGTCCTCCTATTGAAGAGAAGAATATACCTGCTGGTTCTACTAGCTGTCATTCTGCCAGCACAGCAGAGATGCACAGTATATACAACATAAATTTCTGTCTATATGTCTATATTTATACTCCACATCATTCCATGAAAGATTCCAGTATGGTTTACAGGAAAATACGCTTTACTCTAAGATGAAACAAAATGTATTTTGACATTATAACTAAATAAAAACAAGAGCAGTAAGAGAGAAGGAATACAATTTGAAAAAAGAATAATCATAATAACTACCATTAATTTGTATATAATTTAAGGTTCAGACCAGGCAGAACAAGGTGAACATGATCAGCTTCCTAAAGACTCAATAGTTTCTATAAGACTTAAAAACACACAAAGAGACATTGCTTTACCTAGTTAAAACCATGACCAATATCTGATTTTTCTTTCTCAGTGAATGGAGCCAAGAACACAAAAAGGTAGCAGTGGCCAGAAGGTAAACTTGAAGAAAGTGCCTTGAGATGGTAGTTATGATTCTACAGTAATAAGGAGAAGCCTGCAGCCTTATTTTTATCCTGTTTATGAAGCCCTGTGGCACAGAAGGAGGGGAGATGCAGATTAAGGATATGCCATAAACTAGTCAATGCACAAGTGTGAAATGGATATGAAACTATTAGCAGAATTTTTGCTGCCAGCAAAAAGAAATTCATGTGTATAGGAAATGCAGTTTATTAGTCAGGACTCTATGAGAAGTAAAATAAACCCGTAAAATCCTGTCTTCATCATTCTTTTGTTACTCAAAAAATTAAATTGCCACGGAAACCTTGCATATCAAAATCATATTTATCATTATTCAAACACATTAAGAGCAAAAGAACTAAAAAGTATATTTCAAAGAAATAAATAGCATTAATTTTCTCCTTTCAACTTTGCTGGAGAATAAAGTGATTAGATTTTGGATTTGCATTAATGAATAATTTAGGAGTTATGAAGAAGACACTAATTGTTGATGGAGCAACCTTTGCTGAAGAACACTATTTAAATAAGCAGAGTGCCTCAGGGTATTTTTGTCAGTCTAAAGAGAGCCATTTTATTTCACTCTAGGAACTTCTACAGTTCAGTGTTGCATTAACTGAAAGAAATAGTTTTAGGCAGCACAGTTGCTTGTGCATATCAATGGAAAATCTCAATAGAAATATTATTTCTGATTTTTAGATACAAAATAAAAGGGTAACAGACCACATGGGACAGTTATAAACAAAAACAGGGGAAAACCATAAAGAACTTTACAAAAGAGCCATTGCCCCAACAGTATAACATATTCCGCTAATCTGTATAACATAGTCTATAGTTACATTAATTGATAATAAACTCATTGTCTGTAAAAAAACAACAGTCACTTTACCTATAATCCAACAAGGAGACGCCCTCAGTCCTCATAGTTACTGAGTGCCTACTGTATATGAGATGCTTTTTTAGACAAAGAAGCCTCTGCTGCTGCTGCTACTGCTGTTGCTAAGTCACTTCAGTCATGTCCGACTCTGTGCGACCCCACAGACGGCAGCCCACCAGGCTCCCCTGTCCCTGGGATTCTCCAGGCAAGAACACTGGAGTGGGTTGCCATTTCCTTCTCCAATCCCCCTAGGCTTTTACAAATCATAACAGTTCACCAATATTAAATGTACTTCAAGAAATGAGCACCAAACTGGAAAGGAACATTGTTTTGAATCTTTGTATTTCTAGGACTTAGGTTTTGCAATCCTGGAATTTTTAATAAAGAAAAATAAATGTGGTTTTAGACAACAAAATAGAGAATAACTATAATATTATCATTTCTATGAAAGATTTATTCACATGGAAAGTTTGAACATGGAATGAGAAATGAGGAAAATGGAGACTGATAAAGGACCAGTTTCCTATGAAGGAAAACTAACTCCTTGTAATATATGGGTTACTTAAAGTAGAAAAATAAAATTTTGAGAGTTTTGTCTAGATTCAACTCTGACCAAGCATACTTCTGCACTGAAAGCCATTAAGAAATACAGCAAATATCTGGATCATGAGATTATGGTTATTTGCATCTTATACCTGTCTTCATGATCCAATTTTTCTGCAATAAATACCAGTTACTTTCAAAAACAGAAAAAAAAAAATCAATAAAGTATATTTTTAAATTAAGTACAATATAATGCTAAAACTAATAAAAAATAAATCTAGATTTCCTTTCATACTTTCAAGCTATATCTCAATGGTATTTCATATTTATGTAAATATGTATACACTCAAATGCTTATATCTCATATATTACATCATCAGCACAGAGTTACTGGTTTCCACTTCATTGTGAAGTTAAGGTTCCATTGGCACAGGATCATACTGTGAAAACTACCAAAAAATTATGAAGACATCAATTTTCACATCTCCAGTCAATATTGTAGCATGCTTAAATTAATCATGTATTTCCAAATGTAATACTAAAACGTACATTCAAATCTTTAATTAACTCTGAAGTTTGTGGTATTTTTAATATACAACTATAGGGACAGGCTAACATGCCTTCCTCGGTTGTTAAATACTAAACAAAAATTTCTGTTAATTTGCCATATATATATTTAATTAATTGATTGATTTTAATTGGAGGCTAATTACTTTACAATATTGTAGTGGTTTTTGCCATACATCGACATGAATCAGCCACAGGTGCACATGTGTTCCCCATCCAGAACCCCCCTTCCACCTGCCTCCCTATTCCATCCCCCAGGGTCATCCCAGTGCACCAGCCCTGAGCACCCTGTCTCATGCATCAAACCTGGACCAGTGATCCGCTTCACATATCATAATATACACGTTTCAATGCTACCCTCTCAAATCATCCCAACCTCGCCTTCTCCCACAGAGTCCAAAAGACCATTCTTTACATCTGTGTCTCTTTTGCTGTCTCGCATATAGGGTCATCATTACCATCTTTCTAAACTCCATATATATGCGTTAGTATACGGTATTGGTGTTTTTCTTTCTGACTTACTTCACTCTGTGTAATAGGCTCCAGTTTCATCCACCTCATTAGAAATGATTCAAATGCATTCTTTTAACGGCTGAGTAATATTCCATTGTGTATATATACCACAGCTTTTTTACCATTTGTCAGCCGCTGGACATCTAGGTTGCTTCCATGTCCTGGCTATTGTAAACAGCGCTGCGATAAACATTGGGGTATACGTGTCTCTTTCAATTCTGGTTTACTCAGTGTGTATGCCCAGCAGTGGGATTGCTGGGTTGTATGGCGTTCTATTTCCAGTTTTTAAAGGAATCTCTGCATTGTTCTCCATAGTGGCTGTACTAGCTTGCATTCCCACCAACAGTGTAAGAGGGTTCCTTTTTCTCTGCACCCTCTCCAGAATTTATTGTTTGTAGACTTTTGGATAGCAGCCATTCTGACTAGTGTGAAATGGTATCTCACTGTGGTTTTGATCTGCATTTCTCTGATAATGAGTGATGTTGAGCATTTTTTTAATGTGTTTGTTAGCCACCTGTGTGTCTTCTTTATGAAATGTCTGTTTAGTTCTTTGGCCCATTTTTTGATTGGGTCATTTATTTTTCTGGGATTGAGCTACAGGAGCTGCTTGTATATTTTTGAGATCCATTTGCTATTATTTTCTCCCATTCTGAAGGCTGTCTTTTCACCTTGCTTATAGTTTCTTTCATTGTGCAAAAGCTTTTAAGTTTAATTAGGTCCCACTTGTTTATTTTTGCTTTTATTACCATTACTCTGGGAGGTGGGTCATAGAGGATCCTGCTGTGATTTATGTCAGAGAGTGTTTGCCTATGTTTTCCTCTAAGAGTTTTATAGTTTCTGGTCTTACATTTACATCTTCAATCCATTTTGAATTTATTTTTGTGTATGGTGTTAGAAAGTGTTCTAGTTTCATTCTTTTACAAGTGGTTGACCAGTCTTCACAGCACCATTTGTTAAAGAGATTGCCTTTCCTCCATTGTATATTCTTGCCTCCTTTGCCAAAGATAAGGTGTCCATAGGTGTGTGGATTTATCTCTGGGCTTTCTATTTTGTTCCATTGATCTATATTTCTGTCTTTGTGCCAGTACCATACTGTCTTAATGACTGCAGCTTTGTAGTAGAGCCCAAAGTCAGGCAGGTTGATTCCTCAAGTTCCATTCTTCTTTCTCAAGATTCCTTTGGCTGCTGCTGCTAAGTCGCTTCAGTCGTGTCCAACTCCGTGTGACCCCATAAGACGGCAGCCCACCAGGCTTCCCCGTCCCTGGGATTCTCCAGGCAAGAACACTGGAGTGGGTTGCCATTTCCTTCTCCAATGCATGAAAGTGAAAAGTGAAAGTGAAGTCGCTCAGTCGTGTCCGACTCTAGCGACCCCATGGACTGCAGCCTACCAGGCTCCTCTGTCCATGGGATTTTCAGGCAAAAGTACTGGAGTGGGGTGCCATTGCCTTCTCCTTCCTTTGGCTATTCAAGGTTTTTTGTATTTACATGCAAATTGTTAAATTACTTGTTCTAGTTCTCTGAAAAATACCGTTAGTAGCTTGATAGGGATTACATTGAATCTATAGATGGCTTTGGGTAGTATACTCATTTTCACTATATTGATTCTTCCGATCCATGAACATGATATATTTCTCCATCTATTTGTGTCCTCTTTAATTTCTCTGGGGTTCAGTGCTTTATAGTTTTCTATATATAGGTCGTTTGTTTCTTTAGGTAGCTTTATTCCTAAGTATTTTATTCTTTTTGTTGCAACGGTGAATGGAATTGTTTCCTCAATTTCTCTTTCTGTTTTCTCATTGTTAGTGCATAGGAATGCAAGAGATTTCTGTGTGTTAATTGTATATCTTACAACTTTACTATATTCATTGATTAGCTCTAGTAATTTTCTGGTGGAGTCCTTAGGGTTTTCTATGTAGAGGATCATGTCATCTGCAAATAGTGAGAGTTTTATTTCTTCTTTTCCAATCTGGATTCCTTTTATTTCTTTTTCTTCTCTGATTGCTGTGGCTAAAACTTCCAAAACTATGTTTAATAGTAGTGGTGAGAGTGGGCACCCTTGTCTTGTTCCTGACTTTAGGAAATATGCTTTCAATTTTTCACCATTGAGGATAATGGTTGCTATGGGTTTATCATATATGGCTTTTATTATGTTGAGGTATGTTCTTTCTATGCCTCCTTTCTGGAATGTTTTTATCATAAATGGATGTTGAATTTTGTCAAAGGCTTTCTCTGCATCTGTTGAGATAATCATATGTTTTTTATCTTTCAATTTGTTAATGTGGTGTATCACATTGATTTGCAGATATTAAAGAATCCTTGCATGCCTGGGATAAAGCCCACTTGGCCATGAAGTATGATCCTGACGAGGAGGAGAATAGGGGGAGTCAAAAGGAGAGAGAAAGATCTAGCCAGTAATCAGTTCCCTAAGTATTCTACACAGTCCGGAACACACAAAGAGATTCACAGAGTTGGGTAGAGAAGAGAAGGAGGAGGGAGGAGATAGAGGTGACCCGGGGGAGAAAAAGGAGAGTCAAAGGGGGGAGAGGGCAATCAAGCCAGTAATCAGACTCTTAAATAAAAATGGGTACAGAAGATTGGATTCTTACAGGTACAAAATTGATAACAAATACTAAAAAGCAAAGATTAAAAATCTAGAATAGAGATTCAGTTCAATCACTCAGTTGTGTCCAACTCTTTGCAACCCCATGAATTGCAGCACGCCAGGAGTCCATCATCAACTCCCAGAGTTCACTCAAACTCACGTCCATTGAGTCAGTAATGCCATCCAGCCATCTCATCCTCTGTCATCCCCTTCTCCTCCTGCCCCCAATCCCTCCCAGCATCAGGGTCTTTTCCAATGAGTCAACTCTTCGCATGAGGTAGCCAAAGTATTGGAGTTTCAACTTTAGCATCAGTCCTTCCAATGAACACCCAGGACTGATCTCCTTTAGGATGAACTGGTTGGATCTCCTTGCAGTCCAAGGGACTTGCAAGAGTCTTCTCCAACACCACAGTTCAAAGCATCAATTCTTCGGCACTCAGCTTTCTTCACAGTCAACTCTCAAAAAAAATTACAATATTAAAAAAAAAAAAAAACAAAATCACAAAAATTATAAAAAAAATACATTTAAAATTTGCTTTAAAATAGGGTCCTTTTTTGCAAGGTAATAATAGGTTATAAAAATGAAAATTAAAGGAGTAATAAAGGACTTAAATTTTTTTTAATTTTAAAAATTTAAAAAATGATAGTAGTAAAATATATCTAGGAATTTCTCTGGAGCTGTTGCAGGCAGTATGGGGTCAGTTCAGTTTCACATAGTTCTTTGTTCCAGCTTATACTTCTTCTTGAGGTCTATAGGTTCTTTCCAATGTAGTCAGTGCTAACTACAGGGTTTTAATCTATTGCACCTGTCACTTCCAAAGCAGTTCCCTCTGTTTACTTTGGCTTCTTCTGTTTGCAAGTCTCTTCAGTGTCTAATTTCTGCCCTGACACAAGGGGGCGGAGGTGGTCACTTATTTAGGCTCACTTGTTGAGTGGTGCTGTGGGGAGGGAGGAATACTGCAAACAAATATCACTGGCGTGTGTGGGGAGGGCTCACAGTGTCTGGGCCACGCTGGGTTTGTCCCCGCTCATGGCATGTGTGTTTTCCCAGTCTACACTGCTCAAGTTCCAGGTTGCTCTGCAGGGGAACTGTCTAAAGCAGGCCCTGGGTTGTGTGTACTTCCCAGGTCTAAGATGCTCAGGTTCAGGTTCTTGGGTACTCCACAAGGCACAGATTCAGTTGGGCCTGCATTTTGTGCCCTTCCCAGGTCCAAGCAGCTCAGGCGGCCAGGTGCTTGGCAAGTGCACGCTCCCCAGGTGTGCAGTGTGTCTTCTCACCTCCCTTCCCGGCCGCTCTGTTTCCTAGGTGCGTAGCAGGAGCACTGTTTCAGGTGTGCCATGTGTCTCCTCTGAGGAGCTGACCTCTGGCTGCGACCCTCCTGGCGGATGTCAACCGTCCAGGATCCCAGGAAGACTTGGTTAGCAACTCGGGGCCTGCTCACAATTTGGTGGAGGATGCCATCTCTGGGGCCAAGATTGCCCCTTGCCTTCTGCGGCTGTAGCCTGTCTGCCTCTCTGTCTCAGGCAGGGGATGCGCTGGTCCGCAGCCAACTAGCTCTCCTCTAGTATTCACTCAATCCTGAGTGGGCCCAGCAGTGCCTTAGGTTAGAGCTTTTTGCAGAAAAGTCCTCTCTCTCTCTCTCTTTTTTTTTTTCCTCTCTCTAGCTATCCCACAGTTTGGGTTGCTACCTCAGATTGTCCTCAGGGCATTCAGGCCCTGTCCTTACCCTAAGCAATGCAGCCTACGCCTCCCGGTTCAGTCCCTGCTTGCTAGTGGCAGATGCGAGAGTCTGGGCTACTTCTCTGCTGGGAGTTGCAGTCAGGTGCATAATCTGTGAGTTTTATTTATTCATTTTTTCCTCCCGGTTATATTGCCCTCTGAGATTCCAAAACTCCCTAGAGACCTGCCAGTGAGAGGGTTTCCTGGTGCTTGGAAACTTCCCTTTCACAACTCCCTCCCCGGGACAGGTCTTCATCCCTAACTCTTTTGTCTCTCTTTTTATCTTTTGTATTTTGTCCTATCACCTTTCAAAGAAAATGGGCTGCCTTTCTGGGTGCCTGGTGTCCTCTGCCAGAGTTCAGAAGTGTTTTGTGGAATTTGTTCAGCGTTCAAATGATCTTTGATGAATTTGTGGGGGAGAAAGTGGTCTCTCCATTCTATTCCTCTGCCATCTTAGGACCACCCTCTGTTAATTTGCTACATTTAAGGAACCTCTATTTTTGTACATTGAAGAAACTCCAAATAACTGTAGTATTTCAAGTCAGAAGGATTTTCAAGGGGGAATATGTCAAAAAATATAGGCCTGAAGGATGAATGTAAGTTTAAGAAAGACATAAAGCAGAATAAAAAAGATCTACACACCCAATTAAATTAGGGATTTTATAACTTTCCACTATTTTTAGGAAATATGGTTGTCTAAAGTGAATGTCTTGAGAGTCCCTTGGACTGCAAGGAGACTCAACCAGTCCATTCTGAAGGAGATCAGCCCTGGGATTTCTTCGGAAGGAATGATGCTAAAGCTGAAACTCCAGTACTTTGGCCACCTCATGCGAAGAGTTGACTCATTGGAAAAGACTGATGCTGGGAGGGATTGGGGGCAGGAGGAGAAGGGGACGACAGAGGATGAGATGGCTGGATGGCATCACTGACTCAATGGATGTGAGTCTGAGTGAACTCTGGGAGTTGGTGATGGACAGGGAGGCCTGGCATGCTGTGATTCATGGGGTCACAAAGAGTCGGACACGACTGAGCGACTGAACTGAACTGAAAGGGAATGTCAGAAAATATATGATCTCATCCAATTCAATCAATAATTCTATTTAATTGACAAACATTTATTGAGAACTTATTACCAACCCCCCCAAAAAAGTGCCAGAACTTATAATCAATCAGCTATATTTACAGGGAGTAAATACTAGTTAACCTTTGTTTTTCTATTATAACCATCCTTATATTTTGAACATGTTCCCATTCTTACAGATATATAATTTGGTCTCACATCTTTCCACCTCTTACATCATACACACACACACACACACACACACACACACACACACATACACACAATTTGTTGTATTTACACACAAATTGAAGAAAATGTGTGCAACCAAGGTGTAAGACATAGGAAACTCCTATCTGGTCCCTGATCATCACCTATCCTTGGAGAGTTCAAACCTCATGTCTTGTGGTAATTGATCATCAGTACATTCCTGTCACTCCTCATGCCTTTTCACAAATCAGAACTCCCTACCAGGCTCTGGATTCTCATAGTTAATTCCTTGACACTCTGAGAATATAGAAATGTATTTTCTTACTTCAAACCAAGCATAAATGCGGGTACCTAGATGAAACTTTCTGCGACCCTTATCTACCTAGACACACCATATAGTTATTTATTCTTTGTAGTCCTCCCTGGAAGATATTTTCCAAAGAAGTAAGTCACAGGTAACTTCTACTCTCATACTCCAGAAACCTATTTACTGTATACTGTGCTCAGTTGCTTCAGTCAGTCTGACTCTGTGACCCTAAGGGCTGTAGCCTGCTAGGCTCTTTTTTCCACAGGATTCTCCAGGGAAGAATACTGGAGTGGGTTGCCCTGCTCTTCTCCAGGAGATCTTCCCCACTCAGGGATTGGACCCATGCCACTTGTGTCTCCAGCATTGCAGGTGGATTCTTTATCCATTGAGCCACCTGGGAAGCCCATTTACTATATATTAGCACTATGGAAAAGAAACTTGGCTCAAGAAAATGGCGCAAAGCCCCTTCCACAGGATAATTTAATGGAACTCTTTATTTGCCCTCCTAATTTTGACTTTTTTTACAACCCAAATAACCTTTCTGTGCCTTGAAAAAACTTCCTTTTATAGTATACATTCTTATAGTTTGTGTCTGTGCTTGTGTGAGGTGTGTGATCCCATCTTCCATATCTCATGTTTCCAATAGCTTCCATAACATTCTAATACTCAGGTTATTACTCATTGATACTCAGTACCGTCTTGTTGCCTCTTCAGGACTTCCCTGGCAATCCAGTAGTTAAAAATCTACCTTGCAATGCAGGGGACATGAGTTTGACCCTGGTCAGGAAGCTAAGATCCCACATGTCTCATGGGCAATTAAGCCCATGTCACAACTAGAGAAGCCCACGCACCACAACGAAAGATCCCATGCTGCAACCTAGACCTGACATAGCCAAAGAAATGAATAAAAAAAATTTTTTTAATATTCTTTTAAAAAAGAAATCCATCATCCATATTTTGCTACATAGATCTCCTGAGAAATCTGAATTCATCATAACTTTTATTTCCCTATGGCCCTCAAAGATCTATCACTCTAGTGAGATTGCTCCCATCATATACACTGTCCCAGCTTCAGTCTTGTTAATGGAGCTTACAAGCTTCACACATATTTGATTTCCATCCAAATCTGTAAACTTGCAAGATTCAACTCTAGACATTTGTCCTCCATAAAATTTTCCATTTCATCACTCTTTGGTCAGGAAACTGTTAACAATGCATACATCATCTTTTGTTTTTGTAGTACTTTCTATTCTTACTATACTCTAGTTTAAATGCTCATGTATTACTGCATTAGAAGATTGTGACAGATAGACTCATGGCAGGCAGTTTTCAGCTGGATAAAATGCTATAAATAAATACTTAGCAAAATGAATGAAACATGTTTGCAGAGTTCTAAAGAATGAGAGTATGACTGTTTCAGAAATCTCTCTTTCTATCTTGACATGATAGATCCAAGTAAATTCAAATTTACCAATAAGCAAATATTAAATGTCTTTCTTTCTGCCATGTAGGCATTCTAGAGAATTTTAATACTTCAAAAACTCAGTATGTTAATATAAAACTAATGCTCTGACAACATCACTTGATTTTTAATTCTCTCATAATTCTTGACCCAACTGCCTTCCTTGGTGCAATGTTCTAATCCAATCTCTTGATGAAGATGTATTTATTCCCCAGTCTTTTATAAATAATTTCAGTTTTCTCTGGTTGTTTCTTCATATGTGCTTTCTATTCTAATGCATTATTTAAAGTAAAAACATGTGTATGAGCCTATTTCTTTTGGTAATGTTATGTTCATTTGTTTGCAAACAGAGAAAAACAAGAATACAAGCATCACTTTTGTGTATTTTAAATAATCCACATTGCCAGAGGTCCCTTATGCTTACTAAAAAAAAGGGTGTCTTTCAATAATCTGTTAGAGAGTATATTAAACAATGGATCACTAGATACAATTTTCTTCAATTATATATACTATACTTCCCTTTCTGATATTTGATATTTAAAGCGTTGGTGACCATGAAACTTCAGTGGTGCATTATTTTATTGGGAAGTTTTTTTATTTCCCCTGGGATAATATCCTTTCTGGAAGCACATTCAGTATTATTGCTAAGGGTTGTTTTCATTCTTTCCTGGGGAGAGCTCAACTAGGAAGTAAGCTCTAGGGGCATTTTCTCTTCAACTGCAGCTGAATCTATAGCACCTGGAAGAGTCCCTGGCATTCAATAAATATTTGTTAAAGAAATGAATGGCTACA
The DNA here is from genome assembly GCF_029407905.1 of Bubalus kerabau. Lineage (NCBI taxonomy): Eukaryota > Metazoa > Chordata > Mammalia > Artiodactyla > Bovidae > Bubalus > Bubalus kerabau. Next base: position 137,630,896 of record NC_073626.1, read on the forward strand.
TCAGAAAAGAAAATGATTATTTTCTCCATGTACTTTCTCTTTTCCTTCTTGGACCTTTCTTAAAAGTACCTAAACTTCTCCCTTTTTACCCCCTGACTGCACATCCCATTGATATCTTTAGGAACTAACTAACAGAAACAGTTTTAAACTGAACTTAGTATTAGTAGAATACTAGTTGATGTAGACTGAGCAAATATTTATAGATATCAAGGAAATATTTATAAGTATTATGTAAACTTACTTTCCCTCCCCCTAACAACATTGCTTTTCTCTAGGTTTAGCAAGTTTGCAAAAACATAATAAAAATTAAGTTTTGAAAGCTATTTTCCTTTAAGAACCTAGGAGGGAAACAAATGTCCTCTCTTCTAAGTCTATGTCTATAGAACATTTAATGGTAGAAGGAGAAGAAAAGAAAATGAGAGGGAGAAAAGAAAGAAGGAAGGAAGGAAAGGGGAAGGAAGGAAGAAAGGGGAAAATGTAAGAAGAAAGGAAGGAGGGAGGGAAGGAGACACGGAGGGAGAAATAAAGCCTAATATTCACTGTATCAAATTATGCTATTTTTTTAAAAATCAGTTCTGTTTTAGATCATATTAATTTAAACAGCTAATGAGCTTATAGACATAGTTCTGTTTTAGATCACATTGATTTAAACAGCTAATGAGCTTATAGACATAAATATTTCACTTTATTTTTTTTTTACAGAAATACTTTCCCCCTTTATTTTTTTACTTTTTTTTACTTTATTTTTTTATTTTATTTATTTATTTTTTTACTTTACAATATTGTATTGGTTTTGCCATACATCAACATGAATCTTCCATGGGTGTACACGTGTTCCCCATCCTGAACCCCCCTCCCACCTCCCTCTCCATACCATCCCTCTGGGTCATCCAAGTGCACCAGCCCCAAGCTTCCTGTATCCTTCATTAAACCTGGACTGGCGATTCGTTTCTTATATGATATTATACATGTTTTAATGCCATTTTCCCAAATCATCCCCCCGCCACCCACAGAGTCCAAAAAACTGTTCTATACATCTGTGTCTCTTTTGCTGTCTCGCATACAGGGTTGTCCTTACCATCTTTCTAAATTCCATATATATGCGTTAGTATACTGTATTGGTGTTTTTCTTTCTGGCTTACTTCACTCTGTATAATAGGCTCCAGTTTCATCCACCTCATTAAAACTGATTCAAATGTATTCTTTTTAATAAATATTTCACTTTAAACAGACTTTCACTATCAATATAAACACTTGTTCAGAAGGACTGTCATTACATAAAGATGACAGCCTCTGAGTAACTCTCCAAGAAAATCTCAAACTCTTAGAGCTAACTTTTTTAATTACACTGTACATTACGAAACCCCTTCTTCCATATGATTGGATTATTAACATTTAAGAAGCAAAGCCAATTCATATTTAACTTTTCTTGCAGAAGCTCACCATGTGGTGGTAATTCCTTGATAAGAACAAGGAAACTATGCACTTCCAGCTGTGATAGAAATGGGATTGGAAGAGAGCTCCTCCCTCTGCTCACTTTTTCATTGTCCCCTCGTCTTTTACTATAATAAATCATTTTAAAAGGCATGTTTTACACTATCACTTCTTATTTTACTTGATCTTCAGTTTTGGATTCATGTTAGTATTTTGAGATACAGTTTGATTTTTTACAGAAAACTTTATTCAAAGTTAAATTTGCTTTTTAATGTTGAATCACATAACTTAAATTCTATCTCAAAGTACTAAAATTGTTCATGTTTTGAATCTTGGGACATGAAGACATAAAATAGTAATATGAATGGTTTTGGAATTTTTGCTATATAATTAATATTCCAAAGGCCAGGACTCTTTAGGTTTTGTATTTATTGGGTTTTTGTTTGTTTGTTTGTTTGTTTGGAGGGGAACTGTGCTGTGCAGCGTGTGGGATCTTAGTTCCCCAACCAGGGATTGAACCCATGCCCTGGCATTGGCAGTGTAAAGTCTTAACCACTGGACCAACAGGGAAATTCCTGTGTTTACTTTTTAAGATCATTTATTCAGAAGAATGGGCTTCCCTTGTGGCTCAGCTGGTAAAGAATTTGCCTGCAATGCAGGAGACCCCGGCTCGATTCCTGGATTGGAAAGATCCCTTGGAGAAGGGAAAGACTACCCACTCCAGTATTCTGGCCTGGAGAATTCCATGGACTGTAATCCATGGGTTCACAAAGAGTTAGACACGACTGAGGGACTTTTACTCACTCACTCATACAGAAGAATGTGGACACCACGCACATTAAAAATTATTGTATATTTTCAGATTAAAATAACTGGATTTTGTATCCACATGGAGAGAAACCATTATACTTGAATATACAAGAAGAAAACAATATTTTATAGTAAAGAAAGATTTTAAATAGTTTTTCATACAATATGTAAGATATATAAAATGTAACATATAATAGGTGCATATAACCGGACACAAATTTTGCTCTTGTTTTCATAATTAAGATCATATCCATAACCTTTCTGACCTTATTTTTCTCACTCCAAAATGCATCCTGAAACTCTCTGCAGTTTACTAGGAGGAAGCTAAATAATATTTTTAATGCAGGATAATGTTCCACGGTGTGGATCCTCCTAGTTTATAAAACCATTCCCCTCTTGATAGGCATTATCTTTGTTTCCACTATATTTCTTTCCTTTTCTATTATTCAAGATATTTTCACATACTTCATTAAGCAGTGATGCTTTTATTTATCTGTATAATATATTCCTGTGAATAAAACTGGTAAACAAAGGTATGTGTATGTTTATTTTAATAATACTGACAAATTATCTCTAAAGCAGCTGTATTAACACTCAGTATTTGTAGTGGGCAAAAGAATTAATTCTTCTTCACATCACTCACCAGTGATGAAAAATATAGGAATTTTTTGGACAGGTGTATGAATATAACATAATGTCTTCTTTTCTGTGTTTGGTTGTGTGTGTGTATGCATATGCATATTTCTGACCACATTTGAACCTTTTTTCTCATGTTTGTTGATCATTCAAGTCAAGATCTTTGCTACTCTTTTAAACACATTATCTTTCTCATCAGTATAAAAGTAAGATATATAACACGATGCACAACATAATAATAAAAGAAAAATATATGATATCACTAAATGGTTAAATTGTGCTAGGTTGCCTCAGTCGTGTCTGACTCTTTACAGCCCTATGGACTGCAGCCCACTAGGCTCCCCTGTCCTTGGGATTCTCCAGATGAGACCTGAAGTGTGTTGCCATGCCCTTCTCCAGAGGATCTTCTCCACCCAGGGATCGAATCTGCATCTTTTATGTCTCCTGCTTTAGCAGGCATGTTCTTTACCACTAGCACCACTTGCTGCTGCTGCTGCCGCTGCTGCTGCTAAGTCACTTCAGTCATGTCCAACTCTGTGCGACCCCAGAGACGACAGCCCACCTGGCTCCCCCGTCTCTGGGATTCTCCAGGCAAGAACACTGGAGTGGGTTGCCATTTCCTTCTCCAACGCATGCAAGTGAAAAGTGAAAGTGAGGTCGCTCAGTCGTGTCCCACTGTTAGCGACCCCATGGACTGCAGACCACCAGGCTCCTCCATCCATGGGATTTTCCAGGCAAGAGCACTGGAGTGGGGTAAATGATACTTGACAAAATTCAGCAATCATTTCCAATAAAACCTAAATAAAATTTTAACAGAAACAAAATTTGTAACTACAACAAAGACTATCTTACCACTTCCCAATAGGACCCATTATAATAAACAAATAAACAATAAAATCTTTCCAGTTAGACAGGGATGAACACTATCACAATAGTAAACACTGCCTTGAAAGCTTTAACAAAAACAAATATCCAATAACATTAAATAACTAGCATAAGCACCCGAAGAGACATTATCCTGTTTGGATAGTAGAAAATCCAAGATATGAAATGTTCAAACAAAATTAATAAAATACTTTGCTAAGGTACAATATAAACATGCAAAACCAAATAGCTTTCTCTATTTTAGCAATAAATACCAACAAATGAAAACACAGGGAAAAATCTCTTTTTGAAAGCAAAATCAAAAAAATATATTTAATAATAAACATGTCAAGGAAGAACAATATAAGTAAAACTATAAAATGTTATTAAGAGAAATAAAAGAATATCTGAACAAATGGAAACTCATACCATCTTCCTGGTGAGAAAGAGAAAAGCAGTCCTGTGACACCTGGGAGCTGACCTGGCCCTCACATGTACTCTTGTCAAAGATGCCTGGTTTCATTGAGTAACACCATCAAACAAGGCTACTTTATCACCAGAATGAATAAAAAAATAAAACCTAATCAGGTCTGAACACAGACAAAAATGTGAATATTATCCAAATAACAAAACTATTTCACACCCTATATCCTGGTTAAAGTAAGTGCCTACTTCTTCTTTACCAATTACACCTCTAGCTTCACCACATTCTTTCTGCCTTCTAGATGATATTATTACCTCCCCACCTCCCCCCACTAACTGCAGAGTCACCTGTGCCATCTTACAGGATCCAATCCAGAACAAAGCCCAACTGACTTTCTTGAATCCTCTCCAAAATCATTTAACAAAACCTAAACCCTATCTTCCCTGGTGGCTCAGATGATAAAGGGTCTGCTTACAACGTGGGAGACTTGGGTTCAATCCCTGGGTCAGGAAGATCCTCTGGAGAAGGAAATGGCAACCCACTCCAGTATTCTTGCCTGGAAAATTCCATGAATGGAGGAGCGTGGTAGGCTACAGTCCATGGGGTTGCAAAGAGTCGGACACAACTGAGTGACTTTACTTCATTAAACCCTATCTTGGCTTCTCAAGTGGTACTAGTGGTAAAGAACCCAACTGTCAAGGCAGAAGACATAAGAGACATGGGTTCAATCCCTGGGTCAGGAAGATTCCCTGAGAAAAGCATGGCAACCCACTCCAGTAGTCCTGCCTGGAGAATCCCGCAGACAGAGGAGCCTGGTGGGTTGCAGTCCATAGGGTCACAGTGAGACAGGACTGAAGTGAATTAGGACACAAACCCTATAATAGGTCTTTTTTAATACTCTGAGACACCCTACGGTTTTCCATGATGTGTGTTCTCCTTCATCTCAAAATACAATAAAGCCAACCTGCTCAACAACAGGCAGTTTGTTTCTAGTGGCCCTGGGCTGCGTGGGCATTGACATTGAATGGAATGATTCAGAGCATAATCTATCCGTTCTCCTAAAATTAATGTTTATTTTAATGTTTAAATCAATTACAATCAGTCCCCACTTTGTTGTGTGTTGTGGGTTGGGATTTGCTCAAAATGATCTCCAACTTCATATAGATATATTAATGACAGAATAATACTAGAGTGATTTGCCATGCCCCCAGATAATCATGATGGTGTGATCACTGACCTAGAGCCAGACATCCTGGAATGTGAAGTCAAGTGAGCCTTAGAAAGCATCACTATGAACAAAGCTAGTGGAGGTGATGGAATTCCAGTTGAGCTATTCCAAATCCTGAAAGGTGATGCTGTGAAAGTGCTGCACTCAATATGCCAGCAAATTTGGAAAACTCAGCAGTGGCCACAGGACTGGAAAAGGTCAGTTTTCATTCCAATCCCAAAGAAAGGCAATGCTAGAGAATGCTCAAACTCCCACACAATTGCATTCATCTCACACGCTAGTAAAGTAATGCTCAAAATTCTCCAAGCCAGGCTTCAGCAATATGTGAACCGTGAACTTCCTGATGTTCAAGCTGGTTTTAGAAAAGGCAGACGAACCAGAGATCAAATTGCCAACATCCGCTGGATCATGGAAAAAGCAAGAGAGTTCCAGAAAAGCATCTATTTCTGCTTTATTGACTATGCCAAAGCCTTTGACTGTGTGGATCACAATAAACTGTGGAAAATTCTGAAAGAGATGGGAATACCAGACCACCTGATCTGCCTCTTGAGAAATCTGTATGCAGGTCAGGAAGCAACAGTTAGAACTGGACATGGAACAACAAACTGGTTCCAGATAGGAAAAGGAGTACGTCAAGGCTGTATATTGTCACCCTGCTTATTTAACTTATATGCAGAGTACATCATGAGAGATGCTGGACTGCAAGAAACACAAGCTGGAATCAAGATTGCCGGAAGAAATATCAATAACCTCAGATATGCAGATGACACCACCCTTATGGCAGAAAGTGAAGAGGAACTAAGAAGCCTCTTGATGAAAGTGAAAGAGGAGAGTGAAAAAGTTGGCTTAAAGCTCAACATTCAGAAAACGAAAATCATGGCATCCAGTCCCATCACTTCATGGGAAATAGATGGGGAAACAGTGGAAACAGTGTCAGACTTTATTTTGGGGGGCTCCAAATCACTGCAGATGGTGACTGCAGCCATGAAGTTAAAAGACACTTACTCCTTGGAAGGAAAGTTATGACCAACCTAGATAGCATATTCAAAAGCAGAGACATTACTTTGCCAACAAAGGTCTGTCTAGTCAAGGCTATGGTTTTTCCTGTGGTCATGTATGGATGTGAGAGTTGGACTGTGAAGAAGGCTGAGCGCCGAAGAATTGATGCTTTTGAACTGTGGTGTTGGAGAAGACTCTTGAGAGTCCCTTGGACTGCAAGGAGATCCAACCAGTCCATTCTGGAGGAGATCAGCCCTGGGATTTCTTTGGAAGAAATGCTAAAGCTGAAACTCCAGCACTTTGGCCACCTCATGCGAAGAGTTGACTCATTGGAAAAGACTCTGATGCTGGGAGGGATTGGGGACAGGAGGAGAAGGGGACGACAGAGGGTGAGATGGCTGGATGGCATCCCTGACTCTATGGACGTGAGTCTGAGTGAACTCCGGGAGTTGGTGATGGACAGGGAGGCCTGGTATGCTGGGATTCATGGGGTTGCAAAGAGTCGGACACAACTGAGGGACTGAATTGAACTGAATTGAACTGAACTTCCAAGGGATCTTCCCAATCCAGAGATCGAACCCAGGTCTCTCACATTGCAGGTGGATTCTTTACCAGCTGAGCCTCCAGGGAAGCCCATCAGAATGCATAGTTTACTCTAAAATTAGGTATTGGTATGATTTCATCCAATAGGTATTGGTATGAAAATATATTAGTCAATGGACTTAAGTGTAAAATCAAGAAATATACTCATTATTATTCATAAATATTGATTTCCAGAGATTATTATTTACATCAGAGAAAACTGCTTTAAACTTCTGGAAAGCAATATATAGCACTTTGTAAGTTATCATCTTATATATTTTAGTCAAGTTATTTGATATATTAAATGTTTGACTCAATGTAAATACTGTTGCTCTATCAAAATGATGTAAATTCTATTTTTTCAGCTGCATATTACATATAAATCATGCTTTATGTATGGGAAATTACAATTCTGGTGTATTCACTAGAAGTGCTAGCAATGTTTTTAGTTAAAAACTGGAAAATAGTGTCCAGCATGAAAACACACGCTCATTGTTATCGTACAAGCAAAGCAGAATCTTTTGATCCAGGTAACACACAAACTTCCCAAGAAAGATTTCATCTATGAAATTTTCTCTGTAAGGCCAAAGTGTAATACTTTTAAACTCCATTACAGATTTCCATATAAATCTCATACCTAATGTCTCTTTCCTAAGCCTGCCTTATCTCTGGGAAGTAAGTTTCTTGCCCCTGCTCTGTTATAATTTATCTTAAATTCTTTAATTCTTTTTCAGCTGGTCTCCTTAATCCTCTTAATTACAGCTTCTTCAGAACTCATCCTTATGTACTCTACTTGCACTATTATCAGATCATTTCATTATCAATTATCTGTAAAATTAGTTCTTAAATTATTCTTGGTTTTTAATAACTTATTGTTCTCACCCATCAACCTTTCCAATTCTAAGGTAGTATTTTTAGGTACGTTTCTTATTCTCTTTCTCAGAGCCATTAATCAAAGACCACACTGATTTTTTTTTTCTTACAAATAATGTAAAGTGCCCTGCCTCTTCTCAGAGTGCAAGACTAAAAACAGTGTTTCTCAAAGTTAGTGGGCCTAGGGATCACATGAGATGTTTGTCATAGATGTAAATTTCCACTTCTGTTTCTATAAATTCTAACTGGAAAGCCTATGGTGGGACTCAAGAATCTGTAAATTTTTTTTCTAAAACCTATGTTTTTTTCTTAAATTTTCCTAGTTTCATTGAGATATAACTACATATAACAAGAAATTTATATTTTAAATAAGGATCTTACATGATTCTGATATGGGACATATATGAACAATTCTTAAGAAATCCAAAAGGATAGGAAGATGGTTTCCATTGAGGAGTCCTTAAGTCCACATTCTGACAGACTCTACAATATTATCCCTGGAAGTATTTCAGTGTTTCAGTCAATAGTTGAAAGAATCTAGAGCTGCTTCTAAGCAAGACATTGACATAGTACAGTTAGTGATACGGAGACATGGAGGTCACATGAGCTCAAACAATTGTTTTCATATCACTAAGCTTCAGTTTCTTTCTCTGTAATATGAAGATATTATCTATCCCATAGGGAAATTGTGAGGATTAAATGAGATGACATATAAAATGTTTATCTCAGAGTCTAATACAGCACAAGTGCAAAGTAAATATCAGCTCATATTTTTCTACTGGGAACTTTTCACACTTTTCTTGGATGTTTTCATTCTTAATAACTGTTTACATTTCTAAAAGAGAATGTCTTGAGTGGAATATCTTGCACAGTGTTGGAATTCTGCGGGTGCTTAAATGATTATTAGATCAAAATCTTAACAACAACAACAAAAAAACACTTTGTTTTCCTTATGTGTTTCATTTTTCCTTTGTTTGAGGTGATGAAAATTCTCAGAGAGCTGAGAGGAAAATATTAAAAGTGTAGTATCCATTGAGAAAGAAGATACCTCTCTCAGGTCACTATATTATACTGACCCTTCCCTATTTCTTAATATGGTACCCCAAAGTCCCAGAGAAAAACATTTTCTTTGTTGGAAACATAATAGCATCACAAGAAACAGCCATGGATCTGTTTGTTCTGAGTAACATAAATATTTCATATTTCCTATAAGGTTTGAAAAGTGAAACAAAAAAAAGAGCTGTAAAATGTTATCTCATTGAAAATCTTATCAGAGAAGACTGCCTTGGCACCCTTAACAAGGTCCCTGAAAAAAAAAATCACTGGTTGATTGTGGCCCTAAAACAGAGAGCCAGGACAATCTCTTAATTTCAATTAGCATCCCACCAAAGGAATTTTACAATTCACTTTCTATCTAGGGAGCAAAGAATTAAATACTCATGTTTAAAGAGACCAGTTGTTGTTGTTCCATCACTAAGTCATGTCCAACTCTTTGCAACCCTAAGGACTGCAGCACGCCAGGATTCTCTGTCCTCCACTACCTCCTAGAGTTTGTTCAAATTCATGTCTATTAGTCAGCCATGCTATTTAACCATCTCATCCTCTGTCACCCTCTTCTTCTGCCTTCAATCTTTCCCAACCTAGGGTCTTTTCCAATGAGTCAGCTCTTCACATCAGGTGGCCAAAGTATTGGAGCTTAACTTACAGAGGAAGCTCCATTGGCAGTGGGAAGGGCTGAGGAAAGAATATCTATTCTAGTCTAGTTGCAAAGAAAATCCAATATGGCTAGTTTCCATACTAAAAAAAAAATAAAATAAATAAAAAACCTACTTATTAAAAGACATTAGGTAGCTCATAGAATCTCAGAGCTGGTGAACATATCTCTGAAATTATCCCCACACGTGTGACACACCATGGCCATACAAATGTACAACATCTGACCTAAAACATCCCTGCCTCAGTCAGAAATCCTCACATCTAAACTCCAAACATTTGCTACTGCCACCCAGGGAACTGTGTACCTTCACCATTATGCTTGTCAGAACACTATCACCCTAGGTCAATCCACGTCTCTATAAATGACCCAATTTTGTTTTTTTACAGTTGAATAATATTCCATATAAGTCAGAAAGAGAAAAACCAATTCATATATTAACACATATATGTGGATCTAGAAAATGGTATAGATGATCTTATTTGCAAAACCGAAACAGAGATCCAGATGTAGAGAACAAATGTATAGACATCAAGGAGGAAAAGGGGTGGGATGAACTGGGAGATTGGGATTGATGGTTGGCCTCAGTGCTTTTCCTGTGGCTCAGACGGTAAAGAATCTGCCTGCAATGCAGGCGACCTGGGTTTGATCCCGGGGTCAGGAAGATTCCCTGGAGAAGGGAATGGCAACCCACTCCAGTATCCTTGCCTGGAGAATTTCATTGACAGAGGAACCTGGCAGACTACAGTTCATGGAGTCGCAAAGAGTTGGATACAACTGAGTGGTTAACACTATATATCCTGCTGCTGCTGCTACTGCTAAGTCGCTTCAGTCATGTCCGACTCTGTGCAACCCCATAGATGGCAGCCCACCAAGCTCCCCCATCCCTGGGATTCTCCAGGCAAGAACACTGGAGTGGGCTGTCATTTCCTTCTCCAATGCATGAAAGTGAAAGGTGAAAGTGAAGTCACTCAGTCGTGTCCGACTCTTAGCGACCCCATGGACTGCAGCCTACCAGGCTCCTCCATCCATGGAATTTTCCAGGCAAGAGTACTGGAGTGGGGTGCAATTGCCTTCTCAGACTATATACCCTACTATGTACAAAACAGATAACTAATGAGAACCTGCTGTATAGCTCAAAGAACTCTACTCAGTGTTCTGTGATGACCTAAATGGGAAGGAAATCCAAAAAAGAGGAGACACATATATACATAATGGCTGATTCGATTTGCTGTACAGCAGAAACTAACACAACATTGTAAAGCAACTGTACTCCAATAAAAATTAATTAAAAAAAAAAAAAAAGAACACTATCTCCCCCTAAGAGGCTACCTTGCAATGTTGCTAATTTGAGTCCACATCTGATTGTAAAACAACTGTCAGCTACCTACACCCTAGTCACAAGGGCATCTAAGCATGTGCATTTTCAGAAGGTAGGAGTCACATGTGAGAGTAACAAGATAAAAGAGAATGTTCAATGATGGTGACTGGTTGTAAACAACCATCCACTATAGGAGGATTAATAGTTTTTTTCTCTTCATATAGCAGGGAGTCTGTGTAGTCTTTCTGAGCTATATAGAGTTCCATAGCAATTGAAATAGAAAATTAATAGTCAATCTCCCTTTCTTAACCAAATATTTACTGCTTTTATTCCTCTGCCTGCCCACAGAAAGTAGTATCAGATGAATTATATATATTTATCAGGTTTTGCAAGCATTTTGCTATTCCTCTTAACTTGTTCATCCATTTTTAATTATTTTAATTAATCCTTATATTTTGAATTATTGTAGATTGTATATTGTACAACATCATGAATCAAAAGCAATTATTGAACAAAATCTCCTATTCAGAAAGTGACTATTCAAATGGTTTCTGAAAAGCATTGTAGAATTGTGGTATACATTTCCATGTTTTATTCATAATCACAATATAATTCTATACTTCATAAGATCAGGCCCATGCTGTGTTATTTCATTTTTACATATAATTTTATCTATTTATGGCTGCACTAGGTCTTCTTGATGTGCAGGTTTTTCTCTAGTTGCAGTGAGCGAGGGCTACTCTGTAGTTGCGGTGCTTGGGCTTCTCATTGTGATGGCTTCTCCTGCTGCAGAGCATGGGCTCTAGAGCTTCAGTAGTTGCGGCATGTGGGCTCAGTTGTTGCAGTTCCCAGGCTCTAGAGCCCAGGCTCAGTAGTTGTGGCAGACAGGCTTAGTCGCTCTGCAGAATGTGGAATTTTCCTGGATCAGGGATCAAACCCATGTCTCTTGCATTGGCAAGTGAACTCTTTACCACTGAGCCACCAAAGAAGCTCCATTCTGTGTTAGTTCTGATTTAAATCAAACTACCTTAGTTGAAAAGAATATTTATCATAATTATTATTAGTTAGTTTATAATAAACCAATCTCTGCTCTTATTTTACAAGTTATAATTTAGTCTCATATACTCATTACTCTTCTAAACTGACTAGTTAAAAATCTTCAAATTCTAATATTCCCTCAATATAACTCTGGTTTAGTCAAATGTCGGGGTGATTTGCAAAACTATGGTCTCAGGTACAGGATCATAATGAGGGTTAGTATTTCATCTCATCAAGTCAGCTTGCTGTTCCAGCACCTTTTGCCTTTAACTGTTGATGTGCAAATGAGATCAAAGAAAGCAGAAGAATCTGGGTTAATCACTCTGTTTTGTCAAAAAATTTTCCACACATTCACACACACAACATTTAATTTAAAAGGCCTTTGATGGAATATTTTATGGAACTGTTGGTTGAGTTAAAAGCTGTCATACATTAGGTTTGCATCAATGCTTAACACCTCTTTACCATTTGATCTTTGGGGGATCCAACTCAAAACCAAGATTACGTATGTTTAGGGCTTCCCTGGTGGCTCAGTGTTAAGGAATCTACCTGCCAATACAGGACACACAGGTTCAATCCCTAATCTGGGATGACCCCACACACCACAGAGCAACTAAGCCCGTGTGCCACAACTACTGAGCCTGTCCTCTAGAGCCCAGGAGCCGCAACTACTGAAGCCCGTGCACACTACAGCCCCTGCTGCACAAGGGAAGCCACTGCAATGAGAAGCCTTTGTGCAACAACAAGAGTAGCCCCTGCTCTCTGCAACTAGAGAAAAGCTTGTGCAGCAATGAAGACCCCACACAGCCAAAAACAAATAAATAAAATTACTTTTAAACATTACATGTTTAGCATTAATAGTTTTTATCCTGAGAATAGAAAGAAAAACAAGCCAATTTCATGAGTTTCCAAAATCCTACTTATAAAATAATTGTAATGTGTAGGGCATGTGCCTAAAAAGGTGAGATAAAATCTTTGTAGCTGTCTTCCTGGCCTGAACTTTTCCTTAGATGTGAAATATTGATGTGTTTGTTAAGACTCAAAGGGATTAAATGCAATTTGCATCCGATAACTTTGTTTCTCATGGTAATTATGTATCTAGAAAAATGAAAGAATGCAGTTTCTGACAAGCTAGGCATTGGCTTCGAAAAAGAATCATATTTTAATTAATAAGTGATGTTAAAAGGAAAACAACATTTGACTATCGAGCTGCTTATATAAAGAAAAATCAACAAATAGATTAATAGAAAAAGTCACTCCAACTATTTTGGGGACCTGGGTTGGGGAACAACAACAACAAAAAAGACATGATTGACATTTTAACTCTTAGTTAATTGTTTTGGCACAGAATTCACACACCATGGCTCCACTGTTTTTCTGGCACTAGTAAAGAGCAATTCTTTACCACCACATTACCCAGGTGAAAAACAATGCAAAATAAACAAAGAAATAATGAAAAGTCTTTTCATATCATTATTATAAATTTATAAGTACACTTGACGTCAGGTTTGTTTATATGCCAATTTCCTCTAACAGTTCTGAGCAATTGGAAATTGAAACCAAATAGATAAATTGAAAACCTCAAAGCTTAGTGGAAATGGAGCTGGACAGAAGCAAGATCAGATGACAACAAAGATTAAGTACAAAGCAAGACCTGCCATGTTTAATGTGTAAGAAGATAAGTGTTAGTCCCTCAGTTGTATGTGGACTCTTTGCAACCCCATGGACTGTAGTCTGCCAGGCTTCTCTGTCCATGGAATTCGCCAGGCAAGAAAACTGGAGTGGATAACTATTCCCTTCTCCAGAGGATCTTCCCGACCACGGATTCAACTCCAGTCTCCTCCATCCTCCATTGCAGGCAGATTCTTTCCCTGGTCTGAGCCACCAGAGAAGCTCCATAGGAAGAAGGGTTAATAGCTAATCCTTTATTTGAAATAGAACACAGGAAGACTTCGGCAAAAAAAAAGAAAATCATAATTGTTAGTAAACAACAGGATGTAAGTTGGTCATTCGAGGGGCTTGAATCCTGTCTCTACCACTTCCCAGCTAGGAGACTCTGAGAAAACTGCATTAACTTAGCTTCCATTTCTTCATCAGTAAAATGAGGTAAATCCTAACATCTACCTCAGATAGGTGTTAGGATTAAATCTCCTTCAGTGGAAAAGGCCCAGGTTTTTTTTTTTTTTCCCCCTGAGATAAGCATAATTCATCCAAATACTGAATTCATGTGAAAGAAAAGAAAAATGAAGATAAAGAGTCAAAGAATAGTACTCACCAATTAACTGAACTTGAAGGTGCACATAATACATGGAGCATACCCTAACAGAAATAGCCTATTTAAAAGATATTTCTATAGGGACCCTAACTTCTCTGATTTTATCTACTCTAATGTAACCATCGAACCATATTTCCCAAATACAAGTATCCATATGCTATGAGACCTAAACTGATTTCCAATTCTGATTTTTAGAGAACAAAGATTTTTGTTTTTACTTTTTTAAGAATAAAATGATAATAATGTAGTTTAGTCGTTAAGTCATGTCCAACTCTTTTGTGACCCATGGACTATAGCCTAGCAGGCTCCTCTCTGCATGAGATTTTCCAAAATCCCATCTCTTTCAAGAATACCGGAGTGGGTAGCCATTTCCTTCTCCAGGGAATCATCCCCACGCAGGGATCAAACCTGCATCTCCTGCATTAGCAGGCCGATTCTTTACCACTGAGCCACCACGGAAGCCCCAATAATGTAGTAAACATATACCTTTCATTGTATAGTGATAAAAAAAATTATTTTATTTAAAGTATTAGAGATACCAAGAGTTCTAACGACAATGTTTAGCTTCTAATGCCGTCCAGTAATCTTAAGTTAAGTTACAGTTTAACAATAAGCCCACGTGAAGTCATATCCAAACAGGTCTATTTTCCATTTATCTCACATGCAGCCAGCCACCTTCCTGGTAATTGTTTGGAGATAGCCTATCAATTACTCCTGCTATTTTATGTTAAGGACTCAGATTTTAGAAACTACATTCCAGGCAAAGGCCCTGGGACCAGGAATGGCAAAACACAAGATGGGTGATTACCTAAAACATCATTTCACCTAAGAAAAGATCCTAAAGAGTTCTGTGTGAGCTCTACTTTGAGTGAGCACTCAGATAATTTAGTCTGATAAATCTTGGCATTTACAACTATATCAATACATAGTAAATCTTTCCCTTCCATATCATCTTAAAAATGGTAGCTGTTATCCTTGTCACCTTATTTGTATTCTGCTGAGCTCTGTCCAATTTGATCCTTATCAGTATGCTCTCCGACACAATAGAGTGATTAGAACGGAGATATTCAGCTCTCTTTGTCTGAAAGAATCTCTATCAGTTTGGAACACGAGCAAAAAAACAGATTTACAATTGGACAGAAGTATTTTTGGCATAATGTTTCATGGTAACAGTATAAAATATCAGCTTCTGTGACAACACTCACAGATATTCCTGTTTCAGTCCCAATAGAGAGAAGACTTTACAAACACACTGAGGCGTCAGTGTTTTCATAGGAAAATACTGATATTCTGTACTTCTACACAAAATATTCTTCACTTTCCCCAAAAAACAATGCATGCTCCTATTCCCAATAATGCTGTTCATATTCCTGCTAGGTAGTTATTCATAATAACAACTAACAATTGTTTAGAGACCTGTGGGGAAAAACGTATGAACTAGACATCAAATTTAAGTTGTCATTTTTAGACTTGAGAGTCTTAAAATTTTCTAATTTAGCATAATATCTATGTGTAATAGAATGGCTTCTACTATAACCTCTATATGGATAACTACCTCTATATGTATATACGTATATACCCCTGTATCTCTATAGAGATACAGAGTATCCATGCTGTTGCTGCCAAGTCGCTTCAGTTGTGTCTGACTCTGTGCGACCCCATAGAGGGCAGCCCACCAGGCTACCCCGTCCCTGGGATTCTCCAGGCAAGAACACTGGAGTGGGTTGCCATTTCCTTCTCCATTGCGTGAAAGTGAAAACTGAAAGTGAAGTCACTCAGTCGCGACCGACTCGTAGCGACCCCATGGACTGTAGCCCACCAGGCTCCTCCATCCATGGGATTTTCCAGGCAAGAGTACTGGAGTGGCTTGCCATTGCCTTCTCCGACAGAGTATCCATAGGTATCCCCAATTTCTTAACTGAACTTCTCCAGCAACACGCCAAAGTTAAGTCCAAAACTACTATTAGTTCTTTCTCCTCTGCTCCTTATCCTTCTGATTGGAATGATTATTAACTTACCCTCCTTTTTCAAAGTTGCAATACATTATTTCACAAATACTTCTCTCTGCATATCGAAAAGATAGCAAAGTTCTGTAGATTTTTTCCTTGATGTCTCCTATATTTTTCCTTTTCTTTCCATTCTTGAACATACTTTTTTATCATCTCACCTAGATGATAGCACAGACCTTTAAAAAGCCCTTGCTCTATCGGGAACACAATGCTTCATCCATCTTCCCACTGATGATGTCATGTAAGTCATTCTACTCAAAAACTTTTCATAGCTTCCTATCGCCAATTAGATAAAGTTCAAACACCTTGATTAACCAGTTAATCATAGCCCTCTATGAACAAACCACAATCTATCTTTCCAATCTTTTCAACTTATCCACACTTCATGCCAACCTATCAAAATTATTTAACAAACTCATTTTCACAGCTTTAGCTGTTTAAACATTGTTGAGAACATTGTTTAAGTCTTTTCTAAATGACTGTATTTAAAAATTTTTTAAACTTTGTGTTAAAGTATTGCCTCCTTATACAAGTTTTCCCCATGCTCTAAAATTTCCTTTTTCCTATTCATTTAAAAAATTCTACTATCTATCAGGATCTTCATTAGCTGTAACTTACTATTTGTTTACTCTATATAATTCCCCCAAAAAGATATATCCAGAATGAGGTAGGGCAACAAACGTCTTCTCTCATAAGCCCTCTATAATATTTTATCCAAGCTAAACTTTTATTTTTTTGGCCCCATAGAAATGCAGAGTTCCAAAGAATAGCAAGGAGAGATAAGAAAGCCTTCCTCAGCGATCAATGCAATGAAAAAGAGGAAAACAACAGAACGGGAAAGACTAGAGATCTCTTCAAGAAAATTAGAGATACCAAGGGAACACTTCATGCAAAGATGGGCTCAATAAAGGACAGAAATGGTATGGACCTAACAGAAGCAGAAGATATTAAGAAGAGGTGGCAAGAATACACAGAAGAACTGTACAAAAAAGATCCTCACGACCCAGATAATCATGATGGTGTGATCACTGACCTAGAGCCAGACATCCTGGAATGTGAAGTCAAGTGGGCCTTAGAAAGCATCACTATAAACAAAGCTAGTGGAGGTGATGGAATTCCAGTTGAGCTATTTCAAATCCTAAAAGATGATGCTGTGAAAATGCTGCACTCAATATGCCAGCAAATTTGGAAAACTCAGCAGTGGCCACAGGACTGGAAAAGGTCAGTTTTCATTCCAATCCCAAAGAAAGGCAATGCCAAAGAATGCTCAAACTACTGCACAATTGCACTCATCTCACATGCTAGTAAAGTAATGTTCAAAATTCTCCAAGCCAGGCTACAGCAATACATGAACTGTGAATTTCAAGATGTTCAAGCTGGTTTTAGAAAAGGCAGAGGAACCAGAGATCAAATTGTCAACATCCGATGGATCATCGAAAAAGCAAGAGTTCCAGAAAAACATCTATTTCTGCTTTATGCCAAAGCCTTTGACTGTGTGGATCACAATAAACTGTGGAAAATTCTGAAAGAGATGGGAATACCAGACCACCTGACCTGCCTCTTGAGAAACCTGTATGCAGGTCAGGAAGCAACAGTTAGAACTGGACATGGAACAACAGACTGTTTCCAGATAGGAAAAGGAGTACATCAAGGCTGTATATTGTCACCCTACTTATTTAACTTATATGCAGAGTACATCATGAGAAAGTCCGGGCTGGATGAAGCACCAGCTGGAATCAAGATTGCCAGGAAAAATATCAATAACCTCAGATATGCAGATGACACCATCCTTATGGCAGAAAGTGAAGAGGAACTAAAAAGCCTCTTGATGAAAGTGAAAGAGGAGAGTGAAAAAGTTGGCTTAAAGCTCAACATTCAGAAAATGAAGATCATGGCATCTGGTCCCATCACTTCATGGGAAATTGATGGAGAAACAGTGGAAGCAGTGTCAGACTTTATTTTTGAGGGCTCCAAAATCACTGCAGATGGTGACTGCAGCCATGAAATTAAAAGACACTTACTCCTTGGAAGGAAAGTTATGACCAACCTAGATAGCATATTCAAAAGCAGAGACATTACTTTGCCAACAAAGGTCTGTCTAGTCAAGGCTATGGATTTTTCCTGTGTCATGTATGGTTGTGAGAGTTAGACCGTGAAGAAAGTTGAGCGCCGAAGAATTGATGCTTTTGAACTGTGGTGTTGGAGAAGACTCTTGAGAGTCCCTTGGACTGCAAGGAGATCCAACCAGTCCATTCTAAAGGAGATCAGTCCTGGGTGTTCATTGGAAGGACTGATGCTAAAGCTGAAACTCCAGTACTTTGGCCACCTCATGCGAAGAGTTGACTCACTGGAAAAGATTCTGATGCTGGGAGGAATTGGGGGCAGGAGGAGAAGGGGACAACAGAGGATGAGATGGCTGGATGGCATCACCGACTCAATGGACATGAGTTTGAATAAACTCCAGGAGTTGGTGATGGTAGGGATGCCTGGGGTACTGTGATTCATGGGGTCACAAAGAGTCGGACACAACTGAGCACTGAACTGAACTGATAGAAATGCACATGCTCTGTTTTTCATTATGCAGTTTATGCCTGTCCTGCCTCAGTGCCTTGAAACAGAGCTGACATATTAACATGTCTCCAGGAGATCTCCCAGTTCTTAATCTCTTGTTTATGCTTCTCTACTTCGTATTCCCAGCTAATATCTTTCACATGGTTTCATAGGGAACCTGGACCCTGATGTCTCTCTTAGGGACTTTGCTCTGAGACTTCTCTAGCTTATCCTCACAACACTTCCCCTTAGCCTTGAAGTGATAGTCTTCCTCCACCCAGTTGGCTCTGCTGAAGGAGGAAACAGACAGAACAGGCTCCATCTTGGGCCAGACTGTGGACTTTGAGCTATATGCCCAGTATCTATGGAAACAACATATCAACTGGAAAACCAGACCCCCAGATGGAAGAGCCCCAGGGCTTGTACCTAGACTTTCCATAGCCTAAAAGAATACCCGAATTATTTGTGTAACCGAATAGAATCATAAATTCCATTATGCTTATTGGGGTATGACCACAGGCCTATTGATAATTGTCCACTGTTAACGTAGGCTTAAGGCATATGAATCACAGGTTAACTTTTATTGTATCTTTCTTTTCCTTTGTTCAGACTAGTTTCAGGGAATTTGGGGAGGTGAGTTTGGGCACATACACTTAGGGCATAAAAGGTTTTCACAAAAATGGGTCGGGGTCCTTGGCAAAGAAAAGACTCTGCCTTGAGCCCACTGGTGTAATAAACTGCACTCCACTATCTGCATTGTCCTTCTGAGTGAGTTTGTTTCCCAGAACGCGTGG
Organism: Bubalus kerabau; assembly: GCF_029407905.1. Lineage (NCBI taxonomy): Eukaryota > Metazoa > Chordata > Mammalia > Artiodactyla > Bovidae > Bubalus > Bubalus kerabau. The sequence continues at coordinate 137,650,447 of NC_073626.1, forward strand.
CTACAACACTGCCACAGCTAAAAACACTAGGAACCTGAGTCATTCACTCTAGACACATCAACTTCTCCCAGAATGAAAGCATGGTCAGCTGTATTCATCATCATTTACTTTAATTTACATATTTCTAAATTCTAACTAATCTTCAGTTCCTTGCATCTACCTCCCCCATGTAGTCGTGAATAAGCTTCATTCCTCGTGTAACCAAACAGCCTTCTTATGAAATATGTAGAACTTAACTGCCTTTCAAATAAAGTCCTATCTTGTTCTATTTGTAAACTACAAATGAAAAGTAAGAGGCTTAATTCTTTCTGTTTAAAATAAGGGAAGCAGATTTTTCTCCCTTCCTTTTTCTTTGAGCATTTACTTATACTTTTAAATACTTTTTTCCTCTTTTTATCCTTTTGAAAACAAAAATCGGTCTTTTGTCAGCTTTAAGACCCAGGAATATCTTTCTCAAGGACCTGGGAGCCATCTTTTTGAAATGTAAATGTCAGGAGAGATAGCACTCCTATCTCCGCTTTCTATGAGAGGGTAGGAGTTTAACTTCTGTAGGCATCTTGCTCCAAGTTCCCAAATTCTTTCCTGTCATAAGAAATATGTTTGCTTTGCCTCAATAAAGCCAATTAGCTAACACCCCAATTAATCACCAGGTAAAGTTGGAAAGAACTATATGTGACAAATGATGCTATGAACGCTTCTTACTTGAAGACTGGTTATGGCTTATCTTGAGATGTGTGTAATGGGTTATATCTACTTAACTACAGAAGAGGGTGAGATTCTTTCCTGTCTTTGCCAATTGCCTGTGATACACATCACATTCTGGTTTAACTGCTTATTCAATAATAAAAGTGTTTTCTTTCCCTACTATCTATGTGGAAGAGATTTCTGGGTTAGAAGATTCTGTTTTAATTACATTTCTCTATCTGTATATACTATATACATCTTGGGTGTTTCATTCCCCGTATAAACTGCTATAATAGGTTTGAATCACTCTATCACACTAGATGCTCAAGTAATGTCATATTTCAAACTAATAATTATATACTGTTACCATAATTAGTAAGTTCTTTTGATAGAAATCAGTATAGTCTCCAATAGTCTAAGGTGGTTGAGGGCACATATGCATGTACATGGCACACACATACAAGCACACACAGACACACACTCCTTGCTTCTATGTCATACATAATAATGAAAGTCAGTATCTGACTAAAGATAGTACCTAACTATATTCTGCCACCTACACAAATATTTCTTTTCAAGCAAACGCAAAATGTTAAACTGAATAACTTAATGCAGTCTCAATTATTAAGCACTCTAGAAAGTACCTATCTGAAAATTTGGTCAAGGCAGGTGCAACAATAATTCTAGCAACAAGATTCAGCACAACTACTGGTCAGAAAACAAAATCCTCCAGAAATCTCTGAACACAGGTCAGATGGAAATCTTAACCCCAGGGTACATCCCTGAAGGGTGGAGGCTATTGGACTCATTAGATTATTTTATCTGATTCATAAAGAGTGGGATTGTTTGTATACTTCTAGTGAATCCACGTATCTTGAATCCACTCATTCCACTAACAAAACTTCAGTAATGGTAAAATTCTATTCTCCATTAGTTACATGGCACACCCTGTGGGATTGATGGAAAATTCAGATAGCTGAATTATTTTGTAGAACAAAGTTTCCATAAGTGTTTCAAATTCCTGATCACTGCAGTTCAAAAATAACTAACCATCCTTGAGTGATGATCAAAACTAAATAACTGAGGCATACTTTACCATAGTTCTGCCAACATGTCAAAGTAAATTATAGATAATGTAACATTATGCTTTCCAATTGAATTCAATTGGCCTTGAGACCTCAAAGAATGTCACTGGCATAACTGTCCCTGCCTTGGACAATGAAAGAATATTGTACCCTAACGTTGTGGCATCTGAGAATTCAGGTCTGGATGGTTTTTATTTGTAATCTTATCCCAGGGATGGGGGAGCCTGGTGGGCTGCCATCTCTGGGGTCGCAGAGTTGGACACGGCTGAAGTGACTTAGCAACAAGCAGACTCCTTTCACTGGTGAGTTCATCAAAACTGAATGTCATCTGTAAGTCAGCACTTCTAAACTTTTGTTCTAAGCCTGGAACTTTCACATGATCTGTGGGCTTGTTGATCTAACTGCCCACTCAACATCTTCCATCTCCACTTGCATGTTTAAAGAATAACTTAAAACTTATTATACCAACAGTTGGGGCCACATGCTGTCTTTTTATATTCCAGTTATGTTTAGTTTGGTGTCTAACATACAGTAAATAGTCATTTAACCTTTTTGACTGATGGAACTTATAAATTTCTAACTTCTCATAAAACCAAATATTCCCCAAAAGTTAATTTCGTCCCAACTACCTTTAGCATCAAAGACTACTCTGTACACATTCTGGGAGTATAAGTGCTATTGTTAATAATCTCACTGAAATATTTAGCTTAAGCTCACTCAATTGCTGACAAAAGAAATGTGCAGCCAGCATACAAAGATATCTCGCATTAATTTTGCCAACAATACACTGCCACAGGTCACGGGAAACTGTCAACAACATCAAAATCATCATTATATGATTACAAACCATGTAATTATCTCTAGTCAAAGGAAAATACTGTGGAATTTGTCAGGCGTATTTCTAAAATAGATTTAACAAAGTTTAAAATGCTGTTTAATTTAACAGATATATGCTGAATACCTACAATGCACCAGGTGTTGCTGTTGGCCATGCAGCAAGCACAGTGACACTGTTTTCTTTCTCTTTTGTGCCCCTTAAAAAGAATGAAAAGAAAGGTGATAATGACCATCAGCTACAGAGAGACAGATGGCAGGTCACTCTGATGAATCTGGGTGTTTTCTTGCTGGCTTCTCTAAGGTTGTACTTTTGTGAAGTTAAGCCAAGGGGAAGTCAATAAGCAACACAGCACAACAATAACAAACCAGTGTGGGGAAAAAATGGTATGTTCAGTCAAGTGTTACCAAAACTAAGAAAAACTAAAGATATGAACAAATATATATAATATACAGATAACTTCTCCTAAGTAGGTCTCTTGAAAGAACACAGTATCTAGAACTATGAGTGAGGCAATGAGAAAATGAATAAGAATAACCATCTTACATAATAGTTTTGTACATGATAGACACTGTTCAAAGTTCAATATACGTAAATACTAATAAACATTATAATAGATCTAAGATCAATACTACTATCATTCAATTTCACAGACAAATTAAATCAGAGAGAAGTTAAGCAATTTGCCAAAGTAAGAATTCTTTGTATTTATATGCAATACATGCATATTATATCTGCATAACTCCCATTTTCAGAAATATCAACAGCAAGCTTTATAAACAGACAAAAAAGCAGATACAGACAAGGTCTACTCATCTAAATAATACAGAAATAAGTCACCATAACAACGATACCAAAATTTGAGAAATCAGCAAACATTTTTAGGAAAGGCACAGATGCAAGCATTTGTGCCCCAAAATGTTCACAAGTGAACATATAGCCTAGGATACGTGTGAGTGAGTGAATGAGTGTTGTATCTGAGTCTAGAACAACTGGATAGAACAACTGAATTCCAAGACAATCCTTGTTTATATCTATTATTCCTGCATAATCGTTACCAGTGACTCCCTTGTCTCTCAAAAATATCCTTCTTGGACAATGTATTACATGATCACTCTAAAAATGAGCTTTCTGAAAACTTAACTGTTCCTTTGAGTTGAATGTACACATAATGAGACCAAATGCATGTGCTATCTGAACCCCCCTCATCTAGGCCAGGTGATCCTTATTAATCTCAAGGTTGTATACATACTGCAGGATACTGGAGAACAAAGAATACATAACACTAGGAAATAAGCACAGTCCTCCACTAGATTTTCTTTGCTGACAAAGCTTGTGGTCCAAGGATCTTTCTGCATTTAGCAATGAGACTGGAAAGCAAAGTTCACTTTCCTAGACATCTCTTAGAGTCAGACTGAGACTCCTCGGTCAGTTAAAGGAATATTATAAAATATTGCTTGTTTGGTTAATTGCCTTCTTAATATGGCTTTATACCAAGTACTGTTTAAAAAATGGCCTTTGCCCAAAACTACTATAACATTGTTAATTGGCTACATTCCAATATATTAAAAAAAATTTTTTTTTAATTTTAAATAAATAAAAATGGCCCTTGGAGGAAAAGTCAAAATAAAAAGCAAAATAAAAATGTATACATATACATACATGCACACACATATACACACACACTAGCATATTAATATTGCTGAAAGGAACATGTACCAAAGAAATAATCTTTAAAATTCATAATCAAGATTTTGTTGTTGTTCTTTAGTCGCTAAGTCATGTCCATCTCTCTGCAACTCCATGGACTGTAGCCCACAGGCTCCTCTGTCCATGGGATTTTCCAGGCAAGAATACGGAGGAGTGGGTTGTCATTTCCTTCTCCAGGGGATCTTCCCGACCCAGGGACCAAACCTGTGTCTTCTGAATTGCAGGTGTATTCTCTTACCACTTAGCCACCAGGGAAGCCCCATCATCAAGCCATTATAGGGCAATGAAATGTAGGAAAGAGGCTATTATGTCTGCTAGATCCTTTATTGCCTGACTGAAGCACAAAAACTCAGACAAGTAACACATCAGGTTATAAAGTTCTTATTAGAGTGAAATACTATAGAAATAAATGTTAAAATATGCAAATAAAACATTGTATTTAAATAAACAGATACATGCATGCTTCAGGAAGTGAATAATGGAAACACGGTAGCAGTTACATGTTATGATAAAGCATAGCTCAACTATGCCTGCTTCTTATATTTATAGATTTCAAGGAAAATTCATTTCACTGAGCCAATAACTGAGCTGTGGACAATCCTCAGACACCAAAAGAAATAGACAATTTACAATGTGTTCCTGAAGCCTGCATATTTAATGTATTATTTTGATGGTGTCAGATTCAACTCTAAACAACTTAATTAGAATTTTTTTTCATATTTCACTTTTTTCTTGGAAATGAAATATGGTTTACAGTTACAAGTAAATGCATTGCTTTGAGAGAGGCAAAGACAAAGGTTTTGAAAAGGGAAGAAAATGAAGATTGCATGAACCCATGCTTTTATCTTTCAAATCTCTTACCATGTGTGCGCGACTCCTCCAATGTGCTTGTCTTCCTGGCCCTACCTTACATTTCAACCACCACCATCATCTTAGAGGCTTAACATTTTCCAGAACTTTGACCCTATTCCCCAAAATACCTTACCAAAATCTCTATAAACAGTTACAAAAAACACAACTTGCAAGAATCTGAAGACAGAGGATATGCTTCCACATCTCTATCCTCAGCACAGAGCATATTACAGAGCACACAGCAGTTGCTTAATGAATATTTGTAGCAAGACTAACTGAAAAATTATGCTCAGTGTTTTCATTTAAAATGCAGTATTTTAGTCATTTTAATATAGTCAGATAAGTTTGAGAGATTTTTTTAAATATCCGGTCTGAATTGCTAACACCATGTTTTGCACATAACAACAGCAGTACTGTGCTTCAAACAGACAAACAAACAAAAAAAAAAACAGTTTTCCTTTTTTAACTATTAAGCAATTCAAAAGGATCAAAAAACTCCAGACACAATCTCATAATCTCTTTCTAATAGAGGCCATTCCTTATTTTTTAAAACTATCCTTTGAATCTTTTAATGCACAAGCAGGCAGGAGCATGTGCAGGCGTGCATGCACACACACACACACACACAGAGGCACACTTGCATTCTCCTTTTTCCCCTTCATTCTCCCCCCTATAGAGTAAGATGTGGCTATTAGTCAGTCAATCAGTCAACCTGTGAAATGCAAATAGCAACTCACAGTGATTTTTTTTCCAGGCTTCCCTAATCCAGGCAGTGAAAATAAAATATATTTCTCAGAGAAAATCAAATTAACCTCTTGTGAATGAATTGTTTTCTTTACCATTTTCATTTTTTAGAAAAAGCAGAAATGCTTTTACCTGGAAAGTACTTTCTTTGACTAAGTTAGTATCATGCCGACTGACCTTTACTTTATTGTTCCACCAGCTCTCTGGCATTTTAATGTTTTGGTCTGTAATAATAGTCTTGAAGAATGGAATAGGTTTTTTGAAGCAATTTTCTCCCTAAGGATTTAAAAATCAGTCTTTATTTTTCACATGCTCAAAACAGAGCACTTAAAAAAATAAAATGGAAATGCAGTTAGTGCAGAAGTAGGCTCATTTATGCTTTAATATTTTTAAATGCTGGACAGAAGAGAATACTGCATGTAGATATTTTAAAATGTCTTTTTAAGCTTGAATAATTTCTAGGTTCAGGATCAAATGCAATATATTGTAAGACTATGATCCCTGATTCACAGAGCTTTCTGGGATGAAGAATCTTAGGACAGCCGAATGAGAGGTCAGAATTTCCATGTGTGTACACAGCTTGCTCTTTTGGAAACATCCTTGTGCCTTGCTCCAACCTGGTTCAGTTTCTACTCTGTCTTGAAAAACTTGACTTTCTCTGGTTCCAAATTTCTGCTAGTACAGCCTTTCAGCAGTTTCCAAAAAAAAAAAAAAAAACAAATAAAAAGAAAATCAAAGGCTTTTTCAAGTTGCAAAACAACCTTCCCCTGCTGAGCTAACAGATTTCTTTCCCTTTTGTCTTAGAGAGGAAACAGAATATACTCTTAAAGTTTCCCTCCATCCCCCAACATCTGCAGCTGTTTCCTTCTCAAAGACTCATGACTATCACAGAAAAAAATTCTCATCAACATTTTAATAGAAATTCAAACAAAAGCTATGAATGTAAAAATGTAAGACTTCTGTCAGTTATTATAATTCAAAATATGTACCAATTAGTATATATTTAATTCACAATAGGTACCAATGAATTGATTACCTGAGAAAGATTTAATTAGTATAATGAAAAAAGTGATAAAAATTTGTTAAAAAAAAGATGTCAGTGCTCCTAGGTAAATAATTTGTCATAAATACATTTTCTAAATAATCAATATATACTCAGTTCAGTTCAGTGGCTCAGTCGTGTCCAACTCTTTGTGACCCCATGAACTGCAGCACTGCAGGCCTTCCTGTCAATCACCAACTCCCAGAGCTTACTCAAACTCCTGTCCCTTGAATCAGTGATGCCATCCATCCATCTCATTCTCTGTCATCCCCTTTTCCTCCCGTCTTAATTTTTCCCAGCATCGGGGTATCTTCAAATGAGTCAGTTCTTCGCATCAGGTGGCCAGTGTATTGAAGCTGTATTCAGCTTCAGCATCAGTCCTTCCAATGAATATTCAGGACTCATTTCATTTAGGATTGACTGGTTTATCTCCGTGCCGTCTAAGGGACTCTCAAGAGTCTCCTCCAACACTACAGTTCAAAAGCATCAATTCTTCAACACTCAGATTTGTTAATACTCCCAACTCTCACATCCATACATGACTACTGGAAAAACCATAGCTTTGACTAGATGGATCTTTGTCAGCAAAGTAATGTCTCTGCTTTTTAATATGCTCTCTAGGTTGGTCATAGCTTTTCTTCCAAGGAGCAAGTGTTTTTTAATGTCATGGCTGCAGTCACCATCTGCAGTGATTTGGGAGCGCAAAAAAAAAAAAAAAAAATGAAGTCTCTCACTGTTTCCATTATTTCCCCATCTATTTGCCATGAAGTGATGGAACCAAATGTCATGATCATAGTTTTCTGAATGTTGAGCTTTAAGCCAATTTTTTCACTCTCCTCTTTCACTTTCACCAAGAGGCTCTTTAGTTCTTTGCTTTCTGCCATAAGTGTGGTGTCACCTGCATATCTGAGGTTATTGATATTTCTTCCAGCAATCTTGATTCCAGCTTGTGCTTACTCCAGTGCAGCGTTTCTCATGATGCGTTTCTCATGATGCACTCTGCATATAAGTTAAATGAGCAGAGTGACAATATACAGCCTTGACGTACTCCTTTTCCTATTTGGAACCAGTCTGTTGTTCCATGTCCAGTTCTAACTGTTGCTTCCTGACCTGCATACAGATTTCTCAGGAGGCAGGTCAGGTGGTCTGATATTCCTATCGCTTTCAGAATTTTCCAGTTTGCTGTGAAACACACAGTCAAAACCTTTGGCGTAGTCAATAAAGCAGAAATAGATGTTTTTCTGGAACTCTCTTGCTTTTTCAATGATCCAACAAATGAGAGCAATTTGATCTTTGGTTCCTCTGCCTTTTCTAAGTTCATCTTGAACATCTGGAAATTCACAGTTCACATACTATTGAAGCCTGGCTTGGAGAATTTTTGAGCATTACTTTTCTAGCATGTGAGATGAGTGTCACTGTGTGGTAGTTTGAGCATTCTTTGGCATTGCCTTTCTTTGGGATTGGGATGAAAACTGATCTTTTCCAGTCCTGTGGCCACTGCTGAGTTTTCCAAATTTCCTGGCATATTGAATGTAGCATCACTTTCACAGCATCATCTTTGAGGATTTGAAATAGATCAACTGGAATTCCATCACCACCATTAACCTTGTTCATAGTGATGCTTCCTAAGGCCCACTTGACTTCACATTCCAGGATGTCCAGCAATAGGTGAGTGATCATACCATCATGATTATCTGGTCAGGAAGATCTTTTTTGTATAGTTCTTCAGCATATTCTTGCCAACTCTTCTTAATATCTTCTGCTTCTGGTAAGTCCATACCATTTCTGCCCTTTATTGTGCCCATCTTTGCATGAAATGTTCCCTTGGTAACTTTAATATTCTTGAAGAGATCTCTAGTCTTTCCCATTCTATTGTTTTCCTCTATTTCTTTGCATTAATCACTGAGGTAGAGAGTTCTGACAAAACGTGGTCCACTGGAGAGAGGAATGACAAACCACTTCAGTATTCTTTCCATGAGAACCCCATGAACAGTATGAAAAGGCAAAAAGATAGGACACTGAAAGATGAACTCCCCAGGTCGGTAGGTGCCCAATATGCTACTGGAGATCAGTGGAGAAATAACTCCAGAAAGAATGAAGAGACAGAGCCAAAGCAAAGACAACACCCAGTTGTGGATGTGACTGGTGATGGAAGTAAAGTCTGATGCTGTAAAGAACAATATTGTATAGGAACCTGGAATGTTAGGTCTGTGAATCCAGGCAAATTGGAAGTGGTCAAACAGGAGATGGCAAGCGTGAACATCGACATTCTAGGAATCAGCGAACTAAGATGGACTGGAATGGGTGAATTTAACTCAGATGACCATTATATCTACCACTGTGGGCAAGAATCCCTTAGAAGAATTGGAGTAGCCATCATAGTCAACAAAGAGTCCGAAATGCAGTACTTGGATGCAATCTCAAAAACGACAGAATGATGTCTGTTCGTTTCCAAAACAAACCATTCAATATCACAGTAATCCAAGCCTATGCCCCAACCAGTAATGCTGAAGAAGCTGAAATTGAATGGTTCTTTGAAGACCTACAAGATCTTCTAGAACCTACACCCAAAAAAGATGTCCTTTTCATTATAGGGGACTGGAATGCAAAAGTAGGAAGTCAGAAATACCTGGGGTAACAGGCAAATTAGGCCTTGGAGTACAGAATGAAGCAGGGCAAAGACTAATAGACTTTTGCCACCACAACGCACTGGTCATAGCAATCACCCTCTTCCAACAACACAAGAGAAGACTCTACACATGGACATCACCACATGGTCAACACCAAAATCAGATTGATTATATTCTTTGCAGCCAGCGGTGGAAAAGCTCTATATAGTCAGCAAAAACAGACCGGGAGCTGACTGTGGCTCAGATCATGAGCTCCGTATTGCCAAATTCAGACTTTAATTGAAGAAAGTAGGGAACACCACTAGACCATTCAGGTATGACCTAAATCAAATCCCTTATGATTATACAGTGGAAGTGACAAATAGATTCAAGGGATTAGATCTGATAGAAAGAATGCCTGAAGAACTATGGACGGAGGTTCATGACATTGTACAAGAGGCAGGGATCAAGACCATCCCCAAGAAAAAGAAAGGCAAAAGGGCAAAATTCTTGTCTGAGGAGGCCTTACAAATAGTTGTGAACAGAAGAGAAATGAAAGGCAAAGGAGAAAAAAGAAAGATATACCCATTTGATTGCAGAGTTCCAAAGAATAGCAAGGAGAGAAAAGAAAGCCTTTGTCAGTGATCAATGCAAAGAATATATTACTCAAAGATAAGACCATTTTAAGCTTTTATGATGTATAAGCTGTTTAAGAATATGAACAAGTCACATTCTTTAATGAACTAGTCAACAGTTATTTAAAGAAAAACACAGTGATCAAGATACTGTCATAGGCACACACTTAAGAGTTTAAAAAGTCATAATATACAAATTTTCCACCAAAATAAATGATTACAATCTATTTTAAGATTAAATAATAAGCACACATGAAATAAACTGCAAATAAGAGAATACAGCTTACAGCTTTTAGCTAAGCTATGTAAGACATCTACATGAAAAGGGGATTAAGAATGGAGAGACAGTTGTGAATTGGTGACAAAAGAGATGGTTCATCATCCCTCAACTTTTGTCAAATTATTCCCTTCCACCTGTGTTTTTGTCCAACAAAAACGTCTGGATTGTAGTTGCTCAATTTTTCTCATCCTTGTTTCTCTTATCACCAAAGAGTAATATTTCATGGTATTGCTAAAGCCTTCATGTTCTAATCATTCAATACACAAACACATAACCTCACAATTTTTCAATATTTCAAGCTGAAACTCTTAACCTCAATCTCCATCAAATCACTTGATGGTCTAGAATTTACCATCATCCAGAAATGCTTCCTGGTAAATACGTAAACCTATAATACCCATCTCTATTACCACAGTTTTCTCTGTCAACACATTACTTGCATGCACTCTTTGACCAGATCCAGACCAATTCCTCACTCTCTTTCTCATACAACCTTTTTTTTTTTTTTTTTTTCAATTTTTTCAGTGCCCCCTGTTCTCCCCTCCTTCCCTAGCTAGCCTGAACCCCAGGGCTGATAAGGTTAACTATCTTTCTATTGGCAGCTTCAACTCCCCACAGCCTTTTTCTTTTTCATGCCTCCTCTACAAACTGTCTTCTCTCTGTTCACCAGTCCAGCATTTAGATACCAAAGTGCTATTACAGAAACCCTCAAATTCTTATGTACTCTTGATATTAAAAATGTTTAATGAAACAAGTTAGGCTACAAAGAAAAGGAGAGTAAGCCTTACTAAAGTAAGGCTACTTGAGTAGCCTTGTTTACTACTCAAGGCCTTGGGTGGAGTGTCATGAGAATGATGTGCTGGTAAAGTCACAGACCATAATTCAATCATGACTTCCAACAGAACATATTTGGTGGAGTAACTGTTGCCAAATTAGGACAGATGTAGGGATGAATCTGAGGTGACAAATGGGAAACAATGAACATATCTTTTCAAGAAGATTGGCAGTAGAGGAAATGAAAAATAAAATGATAGCTAAAGAAAGAGAAGGATCTGCAAAATCTTTTTAAATATAGATGATATTTAAATACAGTTATTGCCTTGTGGCTTAGCTGGTAAAAGAATCTGCCTGCAAGGCAAGAGACCTGGGTTTGATCCCTAGGTTGGGAAGATCCCCTGGAGGAGGGAAAGGCTACCCACTCCAGTATTATGGCCTGGAGAGTTCCATGGACTGTATAGACCATGGGGTCACAAAGAGTAAGACACAACTGAGTGACTTTCACTTCACTTCACTTCATAGGCTAGAAAGAAGCTAATAGGAAGGGAAATATGATGATAATAAAGGAGAGGAAGTCATCAATTTGTTGATCAAAGTATCAGAAAAAGAGGTAATAAATGACATCAAAGGTACATATGAAGGAAAGAACACAATAGAGAAGAGAGGAGAAAAATATAAGAAAAGATTTAGGGAAGGGGAGGGAGGTCCATGAGGGAGGGAATATATATATATATAATTACGACTGATTTTTGTTGTTGTATGGAAAAAACCAATGCAACATTGTAAAGCAGTTTACCTATAATTAAAACAAATTTTTAAAAAAGAAAAGATTTAGATGAGCTCTTAGGTAAAAGAGACAGAGTTGAATAAATTCTAAGTTGAGAGTCTACTCTGTTTCACATCACCTCAACCTGCTTACATTCTGTTCCTTATTTTCTGTTCTGCCTTGTTTCCTATGGGAAGATTCACAATGCCCCCTCTTATCTAATACTTTATAGTACTTCTATAATCATGATCGCTGGCTTCATTCATGTGTCTCCTTCTTCTATTCAGTCTTGTTAACCCAACATTTATACCAATTCCTTGAATCCTATGTGACAACAGCTCACCAGATGATCTATAACCCTATGGACAGGAAACAGATGAACAAGAAAAACTCTTCAAACTTTATTTGGCTTGATTCGTTATAGCCTTTGATGCTCTCAGTTCAGTTCAGTTCAGTTCAGTTGCTCAGTCATGTCCAACTCTTTGCAACCCCATGAATCGCAGCACGCCAGGCCTCCCTGTCCATCACCAACTCCCGGAGTTCACCCAGACTCATGTCCATCGAGTCGGTGATGCCATCCAGCCATCTCATCCTCTGTCATCCCCTTCTCCTGCCCCCAATCCCTCCCGGCATCAGGATCTTTTCCAATGAGTCAACTCCTCGCATGAGGTAGCCAGAGTTTTGGAGTTTTGGCTTCAGCATCAGTCCTTCCAATGAACACACAGGACTGATCTCCTTTAGGATGGACTGGTTGCATCTCCTTGCAGTCCAAGGGACTCTCAAGAGTCTTCTCCAACACCACAGTTCAAAAGCATCAATTCTTCGGCGCTCAGCTTTCTTCACAGTCCAACTCTCACATCCATACATGACCACAGGAAAAACCATAGCCTTGACTAGATGGACCTTTGTTGGCAAAGTAATATCTCTGTTTTTGAATATGCTATCTAGGTTGGTCATAACTTTCCTTCCAAGGAGTAAGTGTCTTTTAATTTCATGGTTGCAATCAACATCTGCAGTGATTTTGGAGCCCCAAAAAATAAAGTCTGCCACTGTTTCCCCATCTATTTCCCATGAAGTGATGGGACCAGATGCCATGATCTTAGTTTTCTGAATGATGAGCGTTAAGCCAACTTTTTCACTCTCCTCTTTCACTTTCATCAAGAGGCTCTTTAGTTCTTCTTTGCTTTCTGCCATAAGTGTGGTGTCATCTGCATATGTGAGGTTATTGATATTTCTCCCAGCAATCTTGATTCCAGCTTGTGCTTCTTCCAGCCCAGCGTTTCTCATGATGTACTCTGCATATAAGTTAGAGAAGCAGGGTGCAATATACAGCCTTGTCGTACTCCTTTTCCTATTTGGAACCAGTCTGTTGTTTCATGTCCAGTTCTAACTGTTGCTTCTTGGCCTGCATACAGATTTCTCAGGTGGCAGGTCAGGTGGTCTGGTATTCCCATCTCTTTAAGGATTGTCCACAGTTTGTGGTGCCTCCAGACCTACTCTCTTCCCTTCTCTGGTCCACTCTGTACTCCCATGAGAAGACTGATTGGCATGGTGTGCATCATTTATGTTTCCTCATCTTCTGGATTTCTGTTAGGCTAGGCCAATGAGAAATCCAGGAAATTGAAGGCCGGGAGGAAAAAGAGGTCAGGTATTTTCTCTCCATGATTCTTCCAAATTGGATTATAGTTGTAGCATGCACTGCATTCTTCTACCCACGGTCACAGCTTTTCTCAGGAAGATTTCTTTCATAGCTTCAGTTCTCTCTGGGTTCTAGTAACTACTCTCTTACCTAGATATTCCCAGTTTCTTAATACTGCTAGTTCCTGGATGTATTACCACCCTTAGCTGATTGTCTTATTCCTACGCACATTCTCTGTAAACAGTTTACACTTAAATCTCTCCAATTAACCCTTTGAATAAACACTCTGTTTCCTTTCTGGACCCTTACTGACACTGAAATGTTTTGTTTGAAATGACAGAATATGCAAGCAGTGAGGTGTCAGCACTTAACTGGAGAAACAAATGAATTGAGAACTAAAAATGTATGTTTGGAAAAATACTTGCACAAATATAACAATGGGATCCACAGCAGAGGATGGAATCTCCAAAGAATGGCATGGGCAGGAAGTAGAAATTAAATATAAACCATGGGATGTATCCATATTTAGAACAAACAGAAAAGAATGAAAGGAAGAACAAAAATAGAAAAATTAAATATCAAACAGATCTTATGGTTTGCTGGACCTCAGATTCACAACATTTTTATTGTGCAATAACATCACAAATTTTAGGAAATTTGACAACTCTGACCTCCCAAAACTATTAAATTTTGTTGTTCTATCATCTAAGTGTCGAGTGTTCATATTTAATTATGTATTGGGTATGTATGTGACTATATTTTCTAAAAATACCTTAACAAGTTGTTTATAGACTCAACTATCTTTATAAGTATTAATACAGCTTTACATTATATAATTTAGCATGCTCTTTACTATAAAAATATAATAGCCCTATATAATGCAAAATAACTTGCCGAAGCATGGAGAGGTATGAATTACCCATGATCAACTCCGGGTTTTTTGGTTTGTGTGTGGGGGCGGGGGGGGGTGGGGGGTTGCTTTTTTTTTTTTTACAATTTTCCTTTTGTTCTGAACAGAAGCAGTCCTTGATATTACAAATAACCCTTTGCCAGCTCAAAGAAACTGCAGGGATGTAGAAGGTGCTTAAAGCATTGCTTTGTCTTATTCTGTTTTGTTTTAAGCAAGGGACTAGAACTAAAGGTAGGGAAGATATCTGCACATAGGAATAGGGACCAAATTTGCAAGCTATATTCATTACAATAATTGATATCTATTATCAAAATCTGTCTTTCCATGAAACAGAAATTGTTCAGTCAGTGCATTTGATGATGCAGTTCAGATACAGCCAGTTTTGGCATGTGAGAAGAACTCTGAATCCTCAGCTACGCCCGTGTGGCACCTTCAGTAGCACTCACTACCAGGCCTGGGTTGTTTCTTCAGATCCATTCCTTGCCCTTCTCCTGCTTTCCCAGTGTCCTAATGGGGGTTGATCCTTGCACCCTGGCAATCATACAGAAGATGCTCAGCTGGTTTTGACCAGCTTAAAGCATTGGTGAGAGATTGGGGCTCAGGAAGATGACAGAAGTCAAATGCTCGCCCACTCCTCTGATGCTACAGGTGTCTCTGACAGCTGCTGTGTCCTTGCTGCCATTTTAGCACTGGCCAGACAAGCTCTCCGTGATTCCATCTTGCACTCAGTGACCCAAGGACCTGAATCCCTGGGCTCCAGCAACACTGCCTCTTACTTCTGCCCCTGTAGCGCAGAACTGGTAGCATCTTTTGTCCTTGCAGATCTCCAGAATGTTTCACTGTTCTCTGGTTTACTTCTTACTCTCTTCTATCAACTAGATAACCAATTCCCTGCATGAAATTCTCTCCAGCATAAATACACGGAGTGTTTTCTATTTTCCTCGTCCATCCCTGACTGATGAATACCCTGTATTCTGCTCTGTGTTATGCTGATTTACATATTCATTTCATTCTCTCCATTACTCTTTGAAATCATTGCCTGTAATACCTGGCACAGTGCCCAGCACAAAGTAAATGTTTCACGAATATGTGGAATTGCATTTCTAAAGGGAATTTTGTGAGATTTAATATTTAATAGAAAATTAAATCACAATCAGGGACCTTAATTAGGGACACAGTCATTCACAGTAAACTTAAAAGCAGCTATTAAAACTATCCACTAATAACTTATCTCATTGTGACACTGATTGAGGAGAAGACCACAGTGCTCCTGACCTCCTCCCACACCAAACCACTGCAAATCCTCTTAGAATTAATAGCAGTCATAACCCTTTTCATAGGTGAAAATGCAGCACTCTTACCAGAACAATAATGTAACAATTGTAATGGCCTGTAATTTATACCACGATTTGTAAAATGCAGGCATTCTGTGATGGTTTCCATGGCTACATGCATAGAAAGAAGAGTGAGATTACAGATGAAAATAAGCTATGGCTGAACTGAAAGAAGTATAAAGACTAACTCTGAGAATGAGGAGGGCAAATGTTTTTTTTTTAAAGAAGTGTTACAATTGAAACCACATAATAAAATATGTGGTTGTTATTATAACCTGACAGTGATGTGATTAAGTGAGAAATACTATCAAGGTGAAAAGAAATGGGTTACTATAATGCAGATAAAAGATAACTTGACATTACATAGAAAGCCACCAGAACTAGATATTCACCAACACTCCCAGGTGGAAAGGCAAGCTTCCCTGCTCTTAGGACCCCACAAAAGCCTTCAGATACTGATGACACTGTCCTCTCAACCATCCTGGAGTCTTGACTCAACAAGTCACAACCTAGTAAATTCTGCATGATTGCTGTAAGCTGGGGGAACTAAAGGTTCATTTCACTGGGTCAGTTTTCTAGGTTTTATTTCTACCAACTTCCTCTCAACAGCCTAGACTTCAGGGCTGCCTGACGTCTCATACTGCATAAATAAAGGACAAATTGGAAGATATAGTCATTATATAAATTAAATCATACTTCATTATTTAGAGTTTGCTTGCTTTAGTACATTAGTACTAAAACAAGTTTAGCAATAGATAACAATAACCACAGTAAATGAGCATGTATAAAAAAATTAGAATACAAACAGGAAATAGACAAGATAACTCTCATTTATTGTTTGGTCATTAGTACAAAGCTATTTAAAATTCAGCTCTTAATCACTAAACTCTAATCTCTATTTTTCAATAGATTTTGCCTTACAAAAACAGCTGAGGTTTTAGCAAAAGAATCTAAATCTATTACAAAGGTATGAAATTATCTCACTGAACGAAGGGGGTAAATGTCACCAACCAAAGTAATTTAGGAAATGAGTGAAGTCTGCTAAGAGAAAAGTAAAAGGAACTATATATAAGCACTGAAATTTAGTTAATAAAGCTCCTTTTCATGAGAGTACACATTAATAATCTCAATACTATTATACATGTACACTGGAACTGAATAGTATATATATGAATGGTGAAACCCGTTATTAAAGCAGGAAATAACAGATAAACAAGAGGAGGAGCCTAGAATGACCCACCTGATTATTGAGGAGGAAGAAATTTGCCTCTACTCTTTTAAGCTCTTCTGACTGGTCTAAGAAGTATAGTGACAAGAGACAGATTAACAGGAAAAATGGAGAAGGAAATGACAACCTAGTCCAGTATTCTTGCCTGGAGAATCCGTGGACAGAGGAGCCTGGTGGGCTGCTGTCCATGGGGTCGCACAGAGTCAGACACGACCGAAGTGACTTAGCATGCATGCATGCATGCATTGGAGAAGGAAATGGCAGCCCAGTCCAGTATTCTTGCCTGGAGAATCGCAGGGACAGAGGAGCCTGGTGGGCTGCCATCTATGGGATCGCACAGTTGGGGGATTGCACAGAGTCGGACACAACTGAAGTGACTTAGCAGCAGCAGCAACAGGAAAAAAGAGCAAACAAAAGTTTAATGACACGTATACATAGGAAAGACCCAGAAAAACTGAGTAACTTGCCAAAAGAGCCAAAACCCTTACCTTAAATACTATCTTCACCTAGAGACAAAAGAAAATATTCAGGTTGTGGCCTGGGACTTCAAAATGGAAGAAGTCAATTCATATGGAGATGGAAAAGAAATGTTTGGTACAAAAATGTTTGCTGGGCCATGCAGAATGGACTCTGGTCTCTAGGCCTTGCCCACATTCTTTGCAGATATCTCCAGTGATAGCTCTCTCAGAAATAGGCCCTTTATCTAAATTCAACAATAACTTTCTGAAACTTCTGTTTCTTAAAAAATAATGAGCCTACATTAACCTTATGCCCAAGAGAAACATTTTGATATGGCAAATTTTGCTCCCTTAAATGGTACTGCATTAGAATTGGAAATATCAGTATGAACTTATGTTTAACTTAATATAGGTAAGATGATTGTATAAATATATATATGTATATGCATATAATATATATCATATATTATACACATACATATATGTAAATAAATATAAATATTATATATTCATATGCATAATATATAAATATATCTCATTTGTATTAAATAATATATATTATTTATATATATAAATAAGATATTATATAAATGATAATATAAAATATATATTATATATTTATATAAGACAGTACATATGCATTTATTTCCTATCTCTGTCAACTGAGAGGGCCTAAATGGAATAATACCCCAGTAGAAACAAGCACACTCAGTGCCTGAATCTTGGTTTCTTCTACCATTCTCCAACAAAAGGAGCCAGGGTTTCTTGGAGAAATAGCTGATTCTAGGACTGACATAGGAAATATACAAGATAAGTGTGGAGCTAACTGTAGTGCCAGAAAGTAAGAAAGTGCTCAACACAAAACAAAGACAAAAACAACGAAAAAAAAACCCCACATTGATGAGAATATATCAAAGAAACACACACAAATAAATGAATTAACATTGAGTTACAGGGCCTAAATGATAAAACAAATATCCATGAGTTATATAGATATAAATAAAATACTGAATAAAGAAATAAATGAGAAGAAAGGACAAATTTCCTGTGCAGAAGAATTTCAAGTAATGTATATTGATACTCCATTCTCAAGAAGAGGGAGCATAACTCCCCACTCCATAAGTATAGACTGTGCATAGTGACCTTCATCCAAAGAGTACTGTGGGGAAAGGGTATAAGGAGTGGAAAGGGGAAAAGAAACTTAACAGTGGAAAAGCCTGGCAAACACTACTTTAGCCAGGTAATAAGGTCAATCACAACAGTGTAAAGTCATGATGATATTACTAGTTCAGTTCAGTTCAGTTCAGTCGCTCAGTCGTGTCTAACTCTTTGCGACCCCATGAATCGCAGCACGCCAGGCCTCCCTATCCATCACCAACTCCCAGAGTTCACTCAAACTCACGTCCATCAAGTCGGTGATGCCATCCAGCCATCTCATCCCCTTTTCCTCCTGCCCCCAATCCCTCCCACATCAGAGTCTTTTCCAATGAGTCAACTCTTCGCATGAGGTGGCCAAAGGACTGGAGTTTCAGCTTTAGCATCATTCCTTCCAAAGAAATCCCAGGGCTGATCTCTTTCAGAATGGACTGGTTGGATCTCCTTGCAGTCCAAGGGACTCTCAAGAGTCTTCTCCAACACCACAGTTCAAAAGCATCAATTCTTCGGCGCTCAGATATTACTAGTAGGTACCCTTAATATATGGTGATGAAAATGGTACTTTGCTTTGTGATCTTCCACCCTCAAACCCTAACCCATAATCATGAGGGGAAAAAAATCATACAAATTCCAGTCAAGAGGAATCCTACAATCCTAACTAATATTCTTCAAAACTGTTAAGGCCATCCAAAACAAGGAAGTCTGAAAAACTGTCACAGCCAAGAGATATAATGACTAAATGTAGTATAGCAAACTGGATGTGATCTTCGAATAGAAAAAAAAATACATTAGGTTAAAAACTAGTAAAATCTGTATATAAACTATTGTTGTTGTTTAGTCACTAAGTCGTCTAACTCTTTTGTGACCCCATGGACTGTAGCCCATCAGGCTCCTCCATCCATGGGATTTCCTAGGCAAGAATACTGGAGTGGGTTGCCATTTTCTTCCCAAGGGCATCTTCCTGACCCAGGGATCAAACCCACAGCTCCTGTATTGGCAGGTGGATTCTTTACCACTGAGCCACTAGGGGAGTCATATAAACTGTGAACTTCAGTTAATAAGAACATGTCAATACTGGGCTTCCCTGGTGGCTCAGACAGTAAAGAATCTGCCTGCAATGTGGGAGACCTGGGTTTGGTCCCTGGGATGAAAATCCCCTGGATTCCTCCATGGAATGGCATGGCAACCCAATCCAGTATTCTTGCCTGGAGAATCCCCATGGACAGAGGAGCCTGGGGGGCAATAGTCCATGGGGTCACAAAGAGTCGGACACAACTGAGCGACTAAGCACAACACATCAATATTGGTTCACTAATCAGAGCAAACATACCATACTAAAGTATTAATACAACATTAACAACAGGGAAAACAGTATACAAGTGTATATGGAAACTTTCTATATTAACACCCCAACTTTTCTAAAAATCTGAAATTGTTCTAAAAAGTAAAGTCTACATAAAAAGTGGTAACTACAAATATATAAAACATGCTTAGAGTTAAGAAATATTCCACAGTAGATTTTTTTAATTCTAAAAAAAGACAATAAAAGCATTCAAATGTCTTAATCCATTACACTGAAAATAACAGCATCTTATAATGCTACAAGTTGAAGTGAAATCTTCAATATTACAATCA
The DNA here is from genome assembly GCF_029407905.1 of Bubalus kerabau. Taxonomy (NCBI): domain Eukaryota; kingdom Metazoa; phylum Chordata; class Mammalia; order Artiodactyla; family Bovidae; genus Bubalus; species Bubalus kerabau. The sequence continues at coordinate 137,670,825 of NC_073626.1, forward strand.
ATACCTTAATTCCATCAAGAAGAAAACTGAAAATCATGTAATGACCTTAGAATGACAGTCCATCTGGACTTAACTTACAGCCATGGCTTTCCTTCAAAATTATCATCAAAATCAATTCATGTATTGCCATGGTCATACTATTGAGTTTAACAGTGAGGCTCTGAAATCACCCTAGATTTGAACTCTGAGTGTATTACTTACTAAACAAATGACCTTGGCCAAATTACTTAACTCTTATATACTTGATATTTCTTCCACATATGGTTGCATGGGACTGATGTGATGCTTACACGAGTTAACATATGAAGATCACTTAAAAGAGTGCCTTTCATGTAGTAAATGTTCAATAAATATTAGTAGTTTACCTTTTTACCAAACCTCCCACATAGTAATGTTAGGGGAAGCACACTGTCCACCCTGGCCAGGCACCACAGTAACCATTTGCATAAGCTGTTTTACAACAGGAGGTTCCGGTAAGGAACACGGAACTAATAACCCTCCACCAACCGGAAGAGTTTGGGAAAGGTCAAAATGAGACACCATATGTCCGACCACCTCCCAGAATCCTTCTCTCTGGCATTCATCTTGGCTGAATACGGCGTGCACCACCAGGAAGAACTCTTGAGTTAGAATGATTGGCTGAAGACAACCCGGAAACTAATTCCATCACCATAAAACCCCAGACTGCAAGCCATGTGACAGAGCTGTTCTCCTGGGTTCCTTTACCCTACTGCTCTCCATCCGGGTGCCCTTTTCCCAATAAAATCTCTTGCTTTGTCAGCACATGTGTCTCCTCGGACAATTTATTTCCAAGTGTTAGACAAGCGCCCAGTTTCGGGCCCTGGAAGGGGTCCCCCTTCCTGCAACAGTAAGATTTAAGTTCCATGAAGTCAGAGATTTTTGTCTGTTAGAGACACATGCCCAGAACAATGCCTGTCCCATGGCACATCCTCAACAAATAATTTTTGAATTATCATCATCATCACAGATCCAAATCAATGGAACCAATTACTCAACTACATAAATAACCTAGGCTGACCAGTGTATCCATAATATTTATGAAAAGAAATATTCTGGTGTAGTGGGCATAGAAACAGTCAAGAAGTTAAAACAAAGTCTCAATCATGCCAAACTTTCCCTCAGAAAACTCTGCTAGTCATTGATAAGTGGCTACCCTTAAATTTTTATAGAACAAACTTCCAAATAAAGAATATGAAGTTATATCTTTTTACTCTATTACCTTGAAACTCACAAAAACACACTTAAAAAAAAAAAAACTCACAAAAATCACACTTAAAAAAAAAAAAAACACAGAAATAACATCATTATCAACACAACAAGCAAATGGCTCTTAACTCTAAACAAAGATCTAGTGATGGTATGAAGAAGTTGATAAAGGTAGAATTTAGCCACTTTTCTCCTTTTTCACCAACAACCCATAATTCACACAACATAAAATTCATCTGCATCTAAATATAACCCTTTCAATAAAATGAAGCTTCAGGGAGTTTCTTGCTCACTTCCCTCTCCATTTTCTAAGTAATTTGACATTTGACACGAAACTTTAGTAGAACAATTCTGGGGCTTTTGTTGCCTTAAAACGCAAAGCGTATCTGTCAAATGTCATTGCAAATGATATTAAATCTGATGTTTCATCTGAGGAACCAAGATTTATTCATAATGACATTCCAAGGTACCTGACCAACTCTTTAGAAACTGTTAAATGATTTTTAAATTCTTCATCTACTTCCAGGTTGTGGCAGATCAGGAAAAAAAAAAAAAAAATTGTAAAAGAAACTCTAACGTACAAGCTAATGGAGGGTAAATGGAATCATAGAAAATATTAGATTAATCCGAAAACAACAAAAAGAAAAGAGCAAAAAGGATACATGAAATGAAGGGAAAATGAAGATGGCTAATGGAAATTCAAATATAAGCAACTTACAAAAGAATCATCTCAAATGTAACAACATAGAAAGACTGAAAATAAGAGAAGGGAAAAAGGTACAGCATACAAACATTAAGTAAATGACAGCTGGTATTCACATGTTAATTTGTCAAGGGGCTTCCCTGGTGGCTCAGTGGTAAAGAATCTGCCTGCCAATGCAGGAGACACAGGTTCGATCCCTGATCCAGGAAGATCCCACATGCCGCAGAGCAAATTAAGTCCTGTGCGCCACAACTACTAAACCAGCGCTCTAGAGCCCGGGAGGCGCAACTACTGAGCCCACATGTTGCAACTATTGAAGCCCGTGTGCCCTAGGGCCAATGTTCTGCAACAAGAGCGGCCACTGCAATGAGAAGTTCATGCACTGCAACTAGAGAAAACTAGTCACAACTAGAGAAAAACCTATGCAGCAACGAAGACCCAGCACAGCCAAAAGTAAATAAACATTTTTTAATGTCAAACAAAATAGACAGAAGGCATGGTGAGAGATTTAGAAAGAACATGTCATAATGATAAAGCTGTCAGCTTACAAGAAATAAAACAATTTTGAATTTGAATATACCTTATAATGTTATCTCAAAATATATGGAGTCTATAGGTGTTGCTAGTGGTAAAGACCTTGCTTGCCAATGCAGGAAACATAAGAGAAACAGGTTCAATCCCTAGGTCAGGAAGATCCCCTGGAGCAGGGTATGGCAATCAACTCCAGTATTCTTGTCTGGAGAATCCCATGGACAGAGGAGCCTGGTGGGCTGTGGTCTATGGGGTCACACAGAGTCAGACATGACTAAAGCAACTTAGCACACACACATATTGACAAAATACAAGGAGAAATGTAAAGAACAATCATGTTAGGAGACCTCAACTCATTTCTCTCAGTAACTGATAGAACCAGCAAACAAAATATAAGAAACATAGATGATTTTAATAACACAATAAACCTGACTAAAGAGAACTAAAATAACATTGCAGAACATATATACCTTTCAGATGCTCATGGAAGATTTAGAAAAACTGGACATTATGCTAGGCCATAAAGGCAGTCTCAACAAATTTCATGGATTGAAAGCACACTCTGTGTAGTGATACCAAAACCTAACAAGGACATTAAAAGAAAGGAAAATTATAAAATAATCTCACTATGATCTCAAATCTGTTTAACACCATCTTCAAATGCTTTGAAGGACAGGCTGGGATTTTCCCTTCAGCAGGGCTTGAGAGGTCTGAACATTACGGAGATTGAAGAGATCTCTTGTTGCACTACATTTAAACACTAACTTCCAAATCAGGATATCTTCTTTATCCGCTATCATCCCACTTTTGGGGTCAGTATTTTTTTCTTTGCTCTATGTTCCCAATCCTTGGTTTTCTGCATTTGAACGAGTGCTCTCTCTGGTCTGCTGTCCTGCTCCTAGTTTTGAGAATGTGGATGTCTTACATTCAGGGAACATTCACACCTCCTCAAGGGGAGCTTCTCTCACGTCTCCTTCCTCAATTTCAGTCTTTTTTGTAGCTGAAATTCTAGAGCACTTCACATGGATTTCTCTTAGCTCTCTTGCTTTCAGTCCAAGAGTCCAGAGTTCCTTTGATAAGTCTCTTTCAACATTCCTATTACACCCTTACTTTCAGACGGAAGCTACTTTGAACTTCAGAGAATCAGCGAGATGAGAGTGGGTATCTCATCTCTCCTGCTTTGTTCCCAGTCTTTGGCATATTACTCCCAAGCCTTTGGGAGAGTTTATGGTAAACAGCTGGATGATGGGTGCAGGTTTGATCTTTGACTGGATCTCCCCATAACTGTAATCTATCCCAAAGCCTACATGTGGCCTTTAAAAAGTCTTTTAAAATTTGGCTGGTTTCTGTTTAACGCTGTTGAGGATAGATTTTCCTCTATATATCATTTTCACCTGGAATGAGAACAGTGTGGATTTCTTCTCTCTAATGTAGTTCCATTCTTACTGTTTTCTGGAATTCTATTCAGTTAAGTTTCTTTGTGTTTTCAACTCATGGATTTTTAATATAATTTTATTGTTCATCTGGCTTGTTCAGTTCTTAAGCTTAAGAGTAACAGAATCTTGATACTTATGAAAACTCAACCAGAATTGGAAGTGAGTCATATTTTTTTATCTTTCAATTTAAACTATTTTTAAATTTATTTTTATTTCTTCTTTGATAAATTTGATATTTAGAAGTATATAACTTAACTTCCAAAATTGAGTAGATTATCTAGTATGAAAACATACAGACTACATATGCATATAGAATATATACATTTCAGAAAGTGCCAAGGAAGTTGAAGGAGAGAAATAATGAAGACAAAAGCAGAAATTATAAAGTGAGAAACAAATACAATAAAAGAATAAAAAGCCAAAATTTAGTTCTTTGAAGACTAATAGACTATCCAGTGAAACCAAAAAAAGAGAAAAAAGCAGGGATATCAGGGATGAGGAAGAAAATCATTATAAAGCCAAGAAACAGTAAAAAGGTCATAATAAAATATTTGAAGGACGTGCACCAAAAATTAGAAAATACAGATGAACTACACAAGTTTTGGAAAACCAAAACTGACACAAGAAAAAAAAAAAATTCTGAATAGTTTTGTATCTATTCAGGAAATCAAATATAAAATTAACTATTCTACAAAACCATCACAGATGGTTTCAGTGATTTTTTTTAATGACTGAAGGAAAAATATCAATTTAATATAAATATTCCAAAAAATAAAAACAAATATTGTGATGAATCTAGAAGAACTTTAACATCCAAACTTGAAAAGAGCATTAAAAGAAAAATAAAAATTACAGGACAATATCTCTTACAGATGTAAAGAAAAAACTCCTAACAGCAAATAAATAATGGACCCCATGATCATGGTATCAGAATGTTGTCAGCCAGACATACACAACCATCTTCATTTACTCTGAGGCTAGAGAGGACAGACTTCTTCTTTGGAAAAAGCACAAACCACAATATGCCAAGAAGTTAATCTTCCCACACAAAAAGGCTGACTCCATCACATAATCATACAGTGAAACCCACTAGCAGATACACACAAAACTTCCTGGAAGTCTTTTATATCTCACTTTTAAATTTAAACAAACAACAAAGAAATCAGTAGGTAGAAGGGGAAAGCCACTGTAAACAGAGACAAAACACAAATAAAGAGGGGAAAAAAGGAAATAGAGAAAATGCAAAGAAAGAAAAGAAATAAAGAAAAGTGAAGTTGCTCAGTCGTGTCCGACTCTTTGTGACCCCATGGACTGCAGCCTACCAGGCTTCCCCGTCCATGAGATTCTCCAGGCAAGATTACTGGAGTGGGTTACCATTTCCTTCTCCAGGGGATCTTCCTGACCCAGGGATCAAACCCAGGTCTCCCTCATTGGAGGCAGACGTTTTAACCTAAAACCAAATGAGGAAATACACCTAATATTCTTGAGGAAATGAGAATTGTGTTTATAAAATAAGAACATTTTTAATATGCAAAAGGAACAAAGAGGAACAATAAAGAATTTGGAAACTGAAAATACGACAATTGAAATTTTAAAATCAATTGCAATTTTGGAAGAGTCAGGAAAGTCTCCAAAAAATAAAACAAAATAATAAAAATATTGAGAAAAAAATTATAAAGTTAAAGGGTCCATACAAAAATCTATTAATGAAACTTTTAAGTCAAATTACCAATAATTTAGTAGTCATTAATAAGACAAGGTAGAAAGCAGGAAATTATGTAAGAAAACAATAGGAAAAAGAAAAATATCTTCTGGATCAATCATCTAGCATAATAAATTTTTTTTGACCAAGAGTAACACTTATAATCATGGAAATGTAGAGCAAAAGGATAAAAAGAAGATATTCAAGGGTTAGATGACAAAAAAAAATTACCTCCCTTTGCTCATTCTTAAGAAATTCACTGAAAGATATGTTCCAAACAAAATGAATATGTAAACAATTAAAGAGGAGACATGGGATTCTGTAAATATAAATGATGATGAAGAAAAAGCTCAGAATGATAAATATGCAACAGGCCTAGACAGCATAGAGCTGGTGTAAGCAATAAGGTATTCTGGGGAGGAAAAGATAAATCATATGGCAGTTGGCCTTGTAAAAAATAATACTGAATGATTACAAATCTCTAGATTTACTTGAGAAGAATTAGAAAAATTAAGATTAGGCAATTATTAACTCAGACAAAGTTCTATAAGAAAAAAGTTAGAATATACCACTTGACTAAACTGTAAGCACTATTTTTTTTAGTTAAAATATGTACTCAGATTTAATTCTGAGTTCTGGTATAGCAATTTGAGGAGAGGAAAAGAAGTTAGAAAAATGGGGCAAGCTGATTCTGTGGTGCAAGAGAATCATATTTTAATTTGCATATTTTGAAAATTTACATATTCATTTTGTTTGGAACATAGCCTTCAGTGAATTTCCTAAGAATGAGCAAAGTAAAGTAATTTAAATGTTTCTGAATCACAGTTGAAAGTCAATATATAATATCTAGAACATTGTTATTGTGTTGTTTAGTTGCTAAGTCATGTCCAACTCTTTTGGAACGCTATAGAATGTAGCCCCCCAGGCTCCACTGTCTATGGGATTTCCCAGGCAAGATTACTGAAGTAAGTTGCCATTTCATTCTCTAGGAGATCTTCCCAATCCAGGGAATCAAACACTCTTCTCCCACAGCAGCAAGCAGATTCTTTACCATTGAGTCACTATGGTAGCCCCAATCAGTTCAGTTCAGTTCAGTTGCTCAGTCGTGTACAACTCTTTGCAATCCCATGAATTGCAGCACACCAGGCCTCCATGTCCATCACCAACTCCCAGAGTTCACTCAAACTCATGTCCAGTGAGTCGGCGATGCAATCCAGCCATCTCAGCCTCTGTTGTCCCCTTCTCCTCCTGCGCCCAATCCCTCCCAGCATCAGAGTCTTTTCCAATGAGTCAACTCTTCGCATGAGGTGGCCAAAGTATTGGAGTTTCAGCTTTAGCATTCAACAGAAATAAATACCAATAATGTAAGTTGAGTTCCCTGGGAAGACAACTTTGAGATGGAAATTAGCTTATAGCTTATTAAGGAGTGTTCTTGAGCTCAGTGTCTTGGGAGGGAAGGAAAATACAGTAGGATTAGACAAAGGTGAAAAATTAAGCAGCATTTCACCTTCAATGAATCTTCAGCTAACCCTGCTCTGAAGATAGGATGACCATTTAGAGCAGTCTAGAGTTAAAGCAACTTTTTGGAAAAGTCTTGAAGTATGTGTGCAGAAACAGTGAGGCTGGCAAATGACTTTATATCCATCCATCCATCATCCATCCATCCATCCATCCATCCTGTTCTGCCCTGTAACAGGGAGGACACAGATTAACCAAGGAAAGGGCAAGATCTTAGGGGAGGTAACTGTCTTAACTGAGGTGATTCCTGGAAGAGGTTGGTAACTGGAGGCTATCTGCCAGTGTCTTGTCAAGCATCTGAGTAGTAATTCCTTTATTCATGAAGAGGAGTCTGCACAGCACATCACAGCCTCTATCACACAGTATAAGTGTATTATTTGAAAACATTAAGGTTAGTATCTGAAGAAACAGTTAAAAGAACTGAAAGTTGTTGTCTCTGAGAAGCTGGTGTTATGATATGCGGAATGGTTTAATGAGGAACCATATCTCATTTTAAGCCCACTGGTTGCTTTTACTCTGTGCTCATTAGTTGACAAAGATAAAAATGATAATTTTTTAAGAGCAGGAAACACACAAAAAATGTAAATATATACATTTAAGGATTGATAAGAGGAAATACTTCAAATTTCATTGTTAAGGTGGTGGGAACAGTTAGATAGATATATTTATATGTAGGAATATAGGTAGAATATAGAAAAGTTCCCAATGTCCAAGCTTTCTATAAAGCTGTTTATTATATTTTTAATTTAAAAAGATAATGAATAAGCTTATATAAACAAATCAATGCATTTTTGAAATTTGCTATTTAAGGGAATTATTTAATTCTTCATTAAAGGAGGTCCATCTACATTTGTTCTATCATCTTGGAGTTTCAGATACGACTTTAAAAATATACAACAAAGTCTATCTATATATAAACTCCCATATATACAAATGAGAGATTAAGTGGGATGTATTTGTATGTATATGTCTATCTATTTACCTCTCTACAGTTTATCACAATGAATTAGAGATCAGATAACCCAAGAAGACAGGAAATCTATTTTACCTTTACCAACATCAAGCTGTAAAATATTTCTCTGAAATAAGTCATTATCAAAAGTTCTCCCTTCACCGCTTAGCAAATTCCTATTCAGCTATCAGTGTCAAACATAAAAACCAATTCCCTTCCAAAGTATTCAAATATATTCCTCCCGCCTCCACCCAGATGTGATCTTTTTGTCCTTCAAAACAAGTATCAGATCAGATCAGATCAGTCGCTCAGTCCTGTCTGACTCTTTGCGATCACATGAATTGCAACACGCCAGGCCTGCCTGTCCATCACCAACTCCCAGAGTTCACTGAGAATCACTTCAATCGAGTCAGTGATGCCATCCAGCCATCTCATCCTCTGTCGTCCCCTCCTCCTGCCCCCAATCCCTCCCAGCATCAGAGTCTTTTCCAATGAGTCAACACTTCGTATGAGGTGGCCAAAGTACTGGAGTTTCAGCTTTAGCATCATTCCTTCCAAAGAAATCCCAGGGCTGATCTTCTTCAGAAAGGGCTGGTTGGATCTCCTTGCAGTCCAAGGGACTCTCAAGAGTCTTCTCCAACACCATAGTTCAAAAGCATCAATTCTTCGACGCTCAGCCTTCTTCACAGTCCAACTCTCACATCCATACATGACCACAGGAAAAACCATAGCCTTGACTAGATGAACCTTTGTTGGCAAAGTAACGTCTCTGCTTTTGAATATGCTATCTAGGTTGGTCATAACTTTCCTTCCAAGGAGTAAGCGTCTTTTAATTTCATGGCTGCAATCACCACCTGTAGTGATTTTGGAGCCCAAAAAAATAAAGTCTGACACTGTTTCCACTGTTTCCCCATCTATTTCCCATGAAGTGATGGGACCGGATGCCATGATCTTCATTTTCTGAATGTTGAGCCTTAAGCCAACTTTTTCACTCTCCACTTTCACCTTCATCAAGAGGCTTTTTAGTTCTTCTTCACTTTCTGCCATAAGGGAGGTGTCATCTGCATATCTGAGGTTATTGATATTTCTCCCAGCAATCTTGATTCCAGCTTGTGTTTCTTCCAGTCCAGCATTTCTCATGATATACTCTGCATAGAAGCTAAATAAACAGGGTGACAATATACAGCCTTGATGAACTCCTTTTCCTATTTGGAACCAGTCTGTTGTTCCATGTCCAGTTCTAACTGTTGCTTCCTGACCTGCATACAAATTTCTCAAGAGGCAGATCAGGTGGTCTGGTATTCCCATCTCTTTCAGAATTTTCCACAGTTTATTGTGATGCACACAGTCAAAGGCTTTGGCATAGTCAATAAAACAGAAATAGATGCTTTTCTAGAACTCTCTTGCTTTTTCCATGATCCAGCAGATGTTGGCAATTTGATCTCTGGCTCCTCTGCCTTTTCTAAAACCAGCTTGAACATCAGGAAGTTCACGGTTCACATATTGCTGAAGCCTGGCTTGGAGAATTTTGAGCATTACTTTACTAGCGTGTGAGATGAGTGCAATTGTGTGGTAGTTTGAGCATTCTTTGGCATTGCCTTTCTTTGGGATTGGAATGAAAACTGACCTTTTCCAGTCCTGTGGCCACTGCTGAGTTTTCCAAATTTGCTGGCATATTGAGTGCAGCACTTTCACAGCATCATCTTTAAGGATTTAAAATAGCTCAACTGGAATTCCATCACCTCCACTAGCTTTGTTCGTAGTGATGCCTTCTAAGGACCACTTGACTTCACATTCCAGGATGTCTGGGTCTAGGTGAATGATCACACCATTGTGATTATCTGGGTCATGAAGATCTTTTTTGTACAGTTCTTCTGTGTATTCTTGCCATCTCTTCTTAATATCTTCTACTTCTGTTAGGTCCATACAATTTATGTCCTTTATTGAGCCCATCTTTGCATGAAATGTTCCTTTGGTATCTCTGATTTTCTTAAAGAGATCCCTAGTCTTTCCCATTCTGTTGTTTTCCTCTATTTCTTTGCACTGATTGCTGAAGAAGGCTTTCTTATCTCTTCTTGCTATTCTTTGGAACTCTGCATTCAGATGCCTATATCTTTCCTTTGCTGCTTTGCTTTTCACTTCTCTTCTTTTCACAGCTATTTGTAAGGCCTCCCCAGACAGCCATTTTGCTTTTTTGCATTTCTTTTCCATGGGGATGGTCTTGATCCCTGTCTCCTCTACAATGTCACGAACCTCATTCCATAGCTCATCAGGCACTCTATCTATCAGATCTAGGCCCTTAAATCTATTTCCCACTTCCACTGTATAATCATAAGGGATTCGATTTAGGTCATACCTGAATGGTCTAGTGGTTTTCCCTACTTTCTTCAATTTCAGTCTGAATTTGGCAATAAGGAGTTCATGGTCTGAGCCACAGTCAGCTCCTGGTCTTGTTTTTGCTGACTGTACAGAGCTTCTCCATCTTTGGCTGCAAAGAATATAATCAATCTGATTTCGGTGTTGACCATCTGGTGATGTCCATGTATAGAGTCTTCTCTTGTGTTGTTGGAAGAGGGTGTTTGTTATGACCAGTGCATTTTCTTGGCAAAACTCTATTAGTCTTTGCCCTGCTTTATTCTGTATTCCAAGGCCAAATTTGCCTGTTACTTCAGGTGTTTCTTGACTTCCTACTTTTGCATTCCAGTCCCCTATAATGAAAAGGACATCTTTTTTGGGTGTTAGTTCTAAAAGGTCTTGTAGGTCTTCATAGAACTGTTCAACTTCAGCTTCTTCAGCATTACTGGTTGGGGCATAGACTTGGATTACTGTGATATTGAATGGTTTGCCTTGGAAATGAACAGAGTATAGAAGGCAGCAAATGTAGCTGGCTGATAACCCAAGATTATAAAATTTGATTTGAAACAAACATACAAAAAAACTTTCAGAGGTGCTTACGAAAGACAGATTCTCTACCCTCTGCCCTAGAGTGTCTGATATCCCAGCTGATTTATTATGATCAAGCTAGTTTTATAAACACTGCTAACAGTATAAAAAGCAAGTGCTTTGGAAAATGAGACATTTGCATTCTAATCACAGTTAGAATCACTAGCTGTGTGATACCCAACTAACTCAGCTTCTCAGTTTTCTCATCTGTAAAATGGAGATAAGCTCAACCTCATTAATTAATAACATATATCAGGACCTAGCACAGTGACCAAATACTGTGACTAGATAGTACATAGCAAATATTTTTGTCCTTCTTTTTAATCTCCTCCTCTACATGCTGCTGCTGCTAAGTCGCTTCAGTCGTGTCCGACTCTGTGAGAACCCACAGACAGTCCACCAGGCACCACCGTCCCTGGGATTCTCCAGGCAAGAACACTGGAGTGGGTTGCCATTTCCTTCTCCAATGCATGAAAGTGAAAAGTGAAAGTGAAGTCACTCAGTTGTGTCCGACTCTTAGTGACCCCATGGACTGCAGCCCACCAGGCTCCTCCATCCATGGGATTTTCCAGGCAAGAGTACTGGAGTGGGGTGCCATTGCCTTCTCCCCTCCTCTACATACTCCCCCATTAAAACACTTACCACCTTATTTTATACTCAATTATTTATATCTGGGTCCTTTGCTAGATAATGAAATCCACAAGAACAGCACCATATTTTTGAGTCCTTAGTACCCATCATTGTACTCAGCATATAATTGATGCCTAAAAACTGTATGGAATGAAATGACCAGGAAAATATCCCAATCACCAGTTCCAGTTCTTTGGCCAGATTTACCATTTTGATGAATCTTCTTCACTTCCTCCCACTCCCAACAGATTGCATATAATAGTGTGTTCCCTATGATGAAAAGAAAAAAATTACAGAGAAACCAATAGTCTTGACACACAAAAATTAATTGGTTAGAATTATAGGAAAATTAGAATAAAATTTAAAGGGATGAAAAGAGTTAGAAATAGTTCTCCATAATTGTTTCTTTGTGCCACGCAAACGTGGATTTCGTTGTTTTAATCTGCTATATTTCTGGGTAACAAGTAGGCATTTAGACTTTTCTTAGAATAGAAATGATCATTAGTGTGAGCCTAATTTAGTTCCCTGCTGAAGGTGATAAAGACAGCTCATTAATCCTTACTAGTATAGAAGTCCCTTCACTCTTTCAGTCTTCCCATGATCTGGAAGGTACAGTGATATGATAGGATTCAAATGATAACATCAAGACAGGTAAAATATAAAAAAAAAACTATTGTCAAATAACATGCAATCCGTTCTTTGGAGAAAAATATTTTTTTTTAGTGAAGTAAAAATGAACTGGTTCATTACTTGTTAGTAGCCAACAGATGTAGGAGGATTACTTGACAATTTGATTCTTTCTATCTGAAGATGAAAACTAAGTGTGGTGCTAATAATGTTGTGCTCACAAATATATTTCATTTCTTCCTATTCAAGGTACTGTTATTTCTGGAAGCTCTTAGAGGAAAATCAGGAAGGCCAAGACTGTAGCTTCACACTCAGAAACACCATGCAAATGCTCCTGTCATTTGCTAACTCATTTTACCTATCACCTTCCTGCCAATCCTCACTGAGGACTCATCTTTCCTGGTACTTTTCTCAGATTTGGAGGTTGCATAGCATAGAAGTTAAGTTCTAGATTTCTAAGAATACATAAATTTGAAGCCCAATCTATTTAAGCTTAATGAGTTTGGATAAGTATACAGTGTCTCTCCGATTCCTATTTACTTGTGGAAGAAAGATACAATACTGTCATAGGACTGATTTAAGAATTAAGTTAGATAATGAATGTAAATCCCCTCCATGGCCCTCTTAATTATTATTAATTATATTCAGTTAAAACTTCCAGGAAATTAGCAGATCAAACTTAGTTTTTTGATATACATTTCCAGTTGACTAAATTTCATATGCAAACTCTTGTGTGCTGCTCACTACTTTTCAAGCACTGAACCAAATCTGTGTTTAGTTTTCATGACAGATCATGAGGTAGATAACCACCATCATGTAAGTGAGAAACCTGAAGCACAGAGAAGTATCCTGTCCACAACAGCAGCTAGCAGGTGGCAAGCTGTGATCCCAATGCAGATACTCTGTTCCAGAGGGTTTTCCCTAAGCCTTAGCTTCCACTGTACCCTGCCTGGTACAACCTGACTGAGAGCGGGTAGAGCACCAATATAAACTAAATTTATCTCAAGTTAGAATTTGAGGGGAAAAAAGTCATACAGAGATGAAATAACTTCCAAACAGCTTCAAAGAAATGCTGCATCAAAGACTTGGTTAAACCCTGATGTATCAGCTCCTTGAGCGTTTTGCACTTCCTTGGAAAGCTTGCCCTTGATTTGTAACTAAGAAATATGAACTGACTTCTCTGAAAACCCAAATCACAAGGAGCTAGCCGAATTTCCAGAGACTTTTCCTTCTTTTGTTTTTGCTTTTCCTGAAAACAAATTCTAATAGCAATAATTTGTTAAATATTTTTTAAACATAGACTTTCAGTTTCACAGCAGAATGTTATTGTGATGGAAGATTTTGCCTCAAAAATTTTAAGTCTAATTATGATCGTAAGTGAACATTATCCCATGACTCAGAAATTTGTGTCTTTATTTGACCTCTTCATGAATTGTTGTTGTTGTTGTAGTTCAGTCATGTCCCACACTTTGCGACCCCATGAACTGAAGCAAGTTAGGCTTCTCTGTCCACCACTATCTCCCTGAGTTTGCTCAAACACAACCACTGAGTCAACCATCTCGTCTTCTGTCTCCCCCTTCTACTCTTGCCCTCAATCTTTTCCAGCATCAGGGTCTTTTCCAATGAGTTAGCTCATCACATCAGGCAGCCAAAGTATTGGAGCTTCATCTTCAGTATCAGTCCTTCCAATAAATATTCAGAGTTGATTTCCTTTAGGATTGACTGGTTTAATCTCCTTGCTGTCTAAGGGACTCTCAAGAATAGCTATGATAAACCTAGACAGCATATTAAACACCAAGACATCACTTTGTCAACAAAGGTCTATATAGTCAAAGCTATAGTGTTTCCAGTAGTCATATATGGATATGAGAGTTGGACCATAAAGAAGGCTGAGCACCAAATAATTGATGCTTTTGAACTGTGGTGCTAGAGAAGACTCTTGAGAGTCTCTTGGACAGCAAGGAGATCAAACCAGTCAATCCTAAAGGAAATCAACTCTGAATATTCATGAATTACAGGCATTTTTATTACTGCCTTACAGATAATAAAAGCAATCCAGCAAGGTATTGATGAAATATTCATTTAATATTACCAGCCCTGACATTTCTGTACCCAAAAAAAAGATGACAACAATAGTCCCTGTGCCTTGGTTATAGACCCTCGGGTTTCTCAAAGGGACATTTTGGAATATCTGCTTAATCTACCTTCATTCTGATATTAAAATCTTCTATCTTCTGGAATTAACCATTAGTAATGGTATTACAGGTAGTCTGAGTCCAAATATATCCTCAAGAGTATATGCCTTTTTATTAGATTTAACAAAATATATTTAGTATCCTCAGTCATATACTTTTACAACCAAAAGATATATATCACACTGATATATATTGGATAATACATTTCCCCCAGTTCAAAAACATGTCATAAAATATTCACTCGAGAAAAAGTTTACTCCATAATCATAAAAAATGAATCAATCAACCTTGAGTTTTAATAATATCTCAGTGTGACTTTAACAAAAATATTATTAAATGCATTTAGAATTTGTACACAGAATATGTAATTGTATGGTAAGCATTATCTTTGCTTATGATATTTTAACCAACAATAAAACATAGATTTTTTTTTAATTAACTGATGAGAAAATCATCAAACAAATAAGGAAAATCATTCACATTACTAGCACATTTAAAACTGTACTTAAATGCTGAGAGGACAAATATTTCAGTAACCACAAAAGCAACAGAAAACTGAGAATGGACTATTTCCCAGAAAGAACTCTGAGGCTAACCTAAGATGTCCACTGCCAGACACAACAAACATAAGCCTCAAAAACAACAGAGTTAAAAGGTACTTCAGTAGCCAGTCTTCAATGCTCAGATTTACACGCTGTTCTCTAAAATAGGCTTCAGGTTTAATTCCTCCTCTTCAATCAGTTCAACCCCACAGTCAGTCTATTCTATAGATTCTCTCTCGTAAAAAGTATGTATCTTCCTTTTTTTATTTTTCCTTTCAGTTGTTAACAACCTAAATTAAGATCTTTCACCTGATTCCTGAATCTTAGAATACTTTCTCAGCTGGTTTCATTTCCATTTCCTCCCTGCAAAATCACAGTGTTGCTTTCCCAACATTTCACTGATTTGCCCAAAAATGCCCCACTCATTGTTAGTTCGAAAACTCTGGGGTAGCCCTGGGTGAAATACCAAACTGGTCCCCAAAACACAGAGGGCAAGAAGAACCGGAAGAACACTGCACCGCTCCAGACTGGTAGATGGCGGGTTGCACAAGCAAGGGGACTTACCTACAAGGCCGTCTCCGGCGACGGCTAAAAGAGTAGGTCTCGGCAGACGCTGGGAGAATCTGAAACGTTTATATGGAGGTCTTCCTTGGGTTCAGCCATGCATTTTGTACAGACGGTCTCAGAAACACCTTACTCTCTCAAGTTTGTGTGCTTGAAAACAGCTTCTAGCGTGGAGAGGTGGTAGAAACGTGCAAGGACAGAGGAACCTATGGGAAGCCGCCAATTTCCTGCAACCAGCTCTGGGTCAAACGGCGGTCACATCCTCTGTATGAACCCCTCCAATGCTAATCGATACACTGTTTTTATCCCTGAATTCAACATCCTTCACAAGTACCTCCAAATCTTCCGCTACTTGTGTGCTTGTACTTTATACTTCAAAATAATGGATTACTACATATTTCCCAAATATTCTATTCTCATTCTCCTTCATACAAACACCCTCTGTTGGCTTGCCTATTAAAATCTGCCAACTTTCAGATTTTCTACCATCATTTTATGTTACTCTTAGAAAGTAATAAAACTATAAGTATGTTTTTGACTATTTCAGGCACCATCTTAGAAGTATGGGATTTTAGTGCCTAGGTTTGCATTTTTGACTAAGATTTCTTTGGTCTCAGGTAGCAAAAATGTGATTGTCAAGGATTATGAAAGATGACACAAAGCAGATTTATTCTGTGGAAAATGCATTCTACATTAGCTTGAGGCCAGGTGATGTCAAGACACAGTCCTAAGAGGAAAGTTTTAACAGTCATTGCAAGAGAGAAGAGGGGAGACCAAATTCAGCTATCACTAAAATCTCAGGGGTAAAATGTGGAAGTGAAAACCTAGCACCTTACATTGCTGACTGCATTGAGCTCCTCCAAAGTAACATCAACATCTATCCCATCAAATCAAGGTAGATTATTTGGGCTTCACTAGTTTTGAAGTCTTGTTAGCACTTAATTCACAAAATTAATTTTGTAATCTGTCAGGATAATAAGCATAAATTGATATTAATTTTACTTTATATATTTGTTGTTGTTCAGTTCTAAGTCATGTCTGACTCTTTGCAACCCCATGGACTGCAGCACACCAGGCTTCCCTTCTTTAACGATCTCCCAGAGTTTGCTCAAACTCACATTGATTGAGTTGATGATGCCATCCAACCATCTCATCCTCTGTTGCCCCCTTCTCCTCTTGCCCTCAAACTTTCCCAGCATCAGGGTCATATATATTTAAATTAACATTATATTTTAAAAATTTATTAATCAAGGAGAGAAGGAGGTTGGGCAAAATTACTAACAGTTTTGAACTTTGGGTTATTATGAGTAGGAGCTTCCAACTACATCAAGCACCCTGAGATGGAGAAACAAAGGATGAGTTTAAAATGCAACAGTCAGAAAAGACAAGGAGTATCACAGTAATAAAGTGGACATGGACTCTGAGACTGTTAATGATGACTGTGATTCTTTGGAGACAGTAAGGAATGGCAAGGCCAGGAGTTACTAATGCAGGCTGACAACACAACATATGGGAAAATACCTTGCCTGTTGGATTTCTGAAATAAGATGAGTGCTTTCTGGGTTGTTTGTTTCCTTCCTTCAACTTCTTCATCCACTTCACTTTATGAGCCCTAGCATCCTAAAATTTGTTTCATAACTTCCTTTACTCCTTCCTAAGCCTTGAAAGCTATATATTATTTTCTTTAATTCCAAATTGTCTCAAAAAATAGAAATTTTATAGAGATGGATGCGGATACCCTTTCATCCAATATTGGGAGTGAATGTTATTTAATCCTATTTGAGTTGTGTAGTTTTATCTCTCACACAGTTTTTCAAGAAATTCTATTTCCTAAAAATACTCATGGGAACCTTGAAGAAGGCTATAAATACCAATCTATGCTAATAATAAATTTTTAACGTGTCAAATGTTTTAAGTTTTATAAACTTATCTAAAATTTGCAGCAGATATTTTATGTTACCTTTAGCCAAATCAAAAGTCATAATAATTGAAATCTCTTTCTAAATTTCCAAATGACATAAGGCGAAGGCCTTTGTCATCATGGACTTAAGATAATTAAAGTGCTTATACTTCTCCTATGAAACAAAATCTAAAAATCATAAAATATACAACTTTAGGAGCATATGAAATTGTCTCCCCTCAACCTTCTGCTTTCAGAACAATATTGCTCCTCGATAAAACAAAATACTTAAATATCTCTAGGATGTCCAGATCCACTATTGTTTATTTAATTAACCTTCTTTAAAAGCTTCCATAAGAATGTTTGAATTTGATTTTCAGTTGAAGCCAAATGTATATGACTTGAAATATTTGTCTGCTCAGTATGCATTGTCATATTTACTTTTTAAAATTTATATATAGTTGCAATGTAACATTAATTTCAGGTGTACAACAGAAAAATTATATTTGCATATATTTCAAAATGATTGCTAGAATTAGTCTAGCTATTATCCATCATCATACATAGCTACAATTTTTTTCTTGTGATGAAATGTCATACTTACTCTTTAACTTATAAAAACTGTGCTGCAAAGAATAAAACTGGATAAAAAATAACAATTTAAGTCAACTTGAATGGGGTTGTCAGTTAGAATGTTTTCCTATGCCATCTAATTTGATAATGAGAAAAAAATTTAAAGAACAATTTTGACTGAGGAAAAATTTTTATTTTGCAGATTATATGAAAATAATAAGTAAAAAGGTGATGCACACTAAATATTTACAAAGGTATGTCACAGGAAAGGAGCTGCATGATATTTTTGAGAAATTTTGCATAATTGTTTTATTATGTTGAGAACTGTTTTTCTACTTAAATATTCCTATTATCAGGATATGAATGCAGGGAGTGTATTTTCTGAAAGGCAAAGTATTTTTAAACTAGATCATTTGGAAAAACTAAAAAGTTTTCACACTGGCACTTGAGATGATTTTGGTGAAATTTATTTACATGTGCAAGGTAAATTTTAGTAAGAAAATACCTTTGTTTTCAACTATTCTAGATGAATTTTAATTACCTTATTCTTTTAAATTTCATTTGTAAAATATATTATGGAAAATATCTTTTAAACCAGATAACAAAGGTGCTATCTTTTTAAAGCCACAACTGATGAAAACAGTGCTTATTTTGGGCATATCCATGGAAAAAAAAGATAGAAATGTTATCATGACAGCTTATCTACCTGCAAAATATTTGTTGACACTATTCTTCATGCTAAGACCTTTCCTGTTATTATAGT
The DNA here is from genome assembly GCF_029407905.1 of Bubalus kerabau. NCBI lineage: Eukaryota > Metazoa > Chordata > Mammalia > Artiodactyla > Bovidae > Bubalus > Bubalus kerabau. The sequence goes on from NC_073626.1 coordinate 137,689,631, forward strand.
TATGTAAAATACATGCTATGTATGTAATATAGCATTATACTTTCTTCTCTCATTTTGTATAATGCATAGCTAATGGCTGTTGTTGGGATGTTTCTAACTTTATTATTTTATTATTCTGATTATTTTATAATATCAAGGCACATAATGCCTTTTCATGTTAGCTATACCTCACACGTTATTAGTAAGTTGAGATAATAGTATTATTCAGGTGGACTTTCTCATATATGTCACACACAGATATATTCTAAATGAAGCAGTATCTTTCTTTTGCAAATGTAATGCTGTTTACCCATTTTGATGTGTTTTAAACTGTTTCCCAGAAATGCAGCCAATAACAGGTTGCTGCATTGAAAGTATTTCATTAGATTCTAATTTTGATTAAGGGGTATATTTGCAGCTCACCTTATGGGCATAGTTTAAAGATGTAAAGTAGCCCACAAGGGACCTCATTAGCACGGTGATTACAAGTTAATCAGTAATACCTAAAACAGGGAAATAATGAAACAAAGAGAAAAACAAATTTTAATGCTTTCATTATCAGATTTTCTTGGCTTTTAAAGGTTTAAAAACTATCAGGCTAATGTTTGGTGCTTTCATTATTCTAAATTATGCTATCCTAAGGGAATAATTTTGTGTTTTCAGGTAAAACTACTGAGGGACAGTCATCATTGGGCCATTTATTTTATTGAGGTTTTTTTTTTTTTCAACTAATAAATGTTTAGAAGATGACTACTAAAAAGCAAGGCACACTACTAAGCACTATGATGAATACAAATGCAAGCACGAATGAACCTTACAAATCAGAAAACATGGAACCAACCAAAGAAGTTTCATATGGAGAGAGAGAGAAGGTTTGTTGAGGAGATCAGAGAAGAAGATGAAAATACTAGGATTAATCTAAATCCTGAGGAACAGAAAACTAAAAGGTAGACACAAAAGAAGAAATACTATGGAGAGGTAAAAATTGTTTAGTGGTGTTTAAAAAACATAGAATAGAACCAAATTTTTTAGAGAGCAAGTTCTGTATAGAAGAATGAGAGGAGATAATTGATAAAGAAAAATTGGGCCCAGATTATAGAAGACCCAAATGTTGAGAATTCTGAACTTTCTAGGTAGCGAGGTTCCATTGGAGGGTGTTGTTTTCAAATGAACCAGTTTTACTATATATCAATATTTTTTAAAACAAGAATAATATTTTCAAAAATGGGTAAAATAGAAGGAAATATAAATCATTTTAACTACCGCACAATTGCATTCATCTCACACGCTAGTAAAGTAATGCTCAAAATTCTCCAAGCCAGGCTTCCGCAATATGTGAACCGTGAACTTCCTGATTTTCAAGCTGGTTTTAGAAAAGGCAGAGGAACCAGAGATCAAATTGCCAACATCCGCTGGATCATGGAAAAAGCAAGCGAGTTCCAGAAAAACATCTATTTCTGCTTTATTGACTATGCCAAAGCCTTTGACTGTGTGCATCACAACAAACTGTGGAAAATTCTGAGAGATGGGAATACCAGACCACCTGACCTGCCTCCTGAAAAACCTGTATGCAGGTCAGGAAGCAACAGTTAGAACTGGACATGGAACAACAGACTGGTTCCAAATAGGAAAAGGAGTATGTCAAGGCTGTTTATTGTCACTCTGCTTATTTAACTTATATGCAGAGTACATCATGAGAAACGCTGGGCTGGAGGAAGCACAAGCTGGAATCAAGATTGCCAGGAGAAATTATCAATAACCTCTGATATGCAGATGACACCACACTTATGGCAGAAAGCGAAGAAGAACTAAAAAGCCTCTTGATGAAAGTGAAAGAGGAGAGTGAAAAAGTTGGCTTAAAACTCAGCATTCAGAAAACTAAGATATTGGCATCTGGTCCCATCACTTCATGGCAAATAGATGGGGAAGCAATGGAAACAGTGAGAGACCTTATTTTTGGGGGCTCCAAAATCACTGCAGATGGTGACTGCAGCCATGACATTAAAAAACACTTGCTCCTTGGAAGAAAAGCTATGACCAACCTAGAGAATAATATGAAAAAGCAGAGACATTGCTTTTCCGACAAAGGTCCGTCTAGTCAAAGCTATGGTTTTTCCAGTGGTTATGTATGAATGTGAGAGTTGGACTACAAAGAAAGCTGAGTGCCAAAGAATTGATGCTGTTAAACTGTGGTGTTGGAGAAGATTGTTGAGGGTCCCTTGGACTGCAAGGAGATCCAACCAGTCCATCCTAAAAGAAATCAGTCCTGAATATTCACTGGAAGGACTGATGCTGAAGCTGAAACTCCAATACTTTGGCCACGTGATGCAAAGAGCTGACTCATTGGAAAAGACCCTGATGCTGGGAAAGATTGAAGGTGGATGACAGAGAATGAGATGGTTGGATGGCATCTCCGACTCAACAGACATGAGTTTGGGTAAACTGCAGAAGTTGGTGATGGACAAGGAGGCCTGCCGTGCTGCCATCCATGGGATCACAAAGAGTAGGACACAACTGAGCAAATGAACTGAACTGTTGCCTGAAGAGGAAGTCTATAGTTATTCAGGTATGCCAGTGATTAGATGAGTAAGTTTGACTCAGGGGTGATATATTGGTAAACACACCTCGTTGTAGATCTAAAGTCATGTCCTCCAACTAAGGTTCTTAATAATACTGCTGATATCTTTATTTCCTTATGTCTGATTACATCGATCTCATTTGGATCTATACTCAGTATAGGAAGAGAACCATTATTTAATGACCATGTAAACATTGTGTCTCATAGCATTACTAAGAGCCATAGAGAACAGACAGTAGTGTTATTCTTTCCAGTGACAAAATGGATGCTTAAAATATTAAAGGATTTACCCATGGTAACATAGCTTATTGGTGGCAGAGCAGAACCATGACTGAATCTCTGTGCTTGACCACATTCCAGGCCATAATACAAAGTAAACAAATGCTTTGAGAAAGGCACATCACGTTTTTATGTGTTTGATTTCATAAACAAAAAGAATAGCTTGTTTTCCAGTAGTAGGAAGTCTCCAAGAGCAAAACACCTTTTGAAAACAATGGCATTCATTATAAGCAATTTTTAAAAACATGGAGAAAAAAATCATTTGATCTTACTTATGATTCAGATATCATAATTTACCGAATTCTGTTCTATGACTCTTAGCTCCTGTTCCACTTTCTGTGTGTGTGTGTGTGTGTGTGTGTTTGTGTGTGTGTGTGTGTGTGTGTGTGCTACATTGCTTCAATCATGTCTAACTCTTTGTGACCCTGTGGACTGTAGCCTGCCAGGCTCCTCTGTCTATGGGATTCTCCAGGCAAGAATAATAGAGTGGGTTGTCATGCCCTAAAACATTGCAAACTTAATACCCATATCAATAAATAGAGAAACAAAATCCAGGGGATCTTCCCAACCCAGGGATCGAACCCGCATCTCTTTATATGTCCTTATATCTCCTGCATTGACAGGCAGGTTCTTTACTACTAGAGCCTCCTGGGAAGTCCTGTTCCACTTCCCAGATGGCTCTATAATAAATTTCAGTTAAGAAAATAAAAGGACATAGTTTCCTGTGGGGTATCACCAATTCCTAAAGTGTACTCCAACAAGAAGAACATCGTTTCTCAACTCATTCCAGGATTCAGCCCAGTCAGACTCAGTAAAGTCTGTATTTTTTTTTTTTTTTTTGAGTCTGGTTATACTTAGAGATTCACCCTGTGAGAATGAGTTTGGAACAATATAGCACCATGCAGGGGGGTATGCTATGGATTCTTTATATCATATTGTAAAGGAGAAATCCTATAAGTTCATCATAGTATAGCTAACACAAGCATATAGAAGACAGGCTGGAGATCCTACTATGCGAATTGGCTTCTGTGCCAGAGGCTCCGTATGACCACCAACCACAGCCAGATTCAATAATTTACTAGCAGGACTCACAGGACTAGCATAGAGTTGTACTCAGGGTTATGATTTATTACAGCAAAAAACAAACGTAAAACAAAATCAGCAAAGGAAAAAGGCACATGGAGTGAAGTCTAGGTGAAACCAGGCATAAGTTCCCAGGGGTCTTCACCCAGTGAAGTAACACCAGCAGCCCTTCATTCCTGAGAAATGGGTTCTAACAATGTATATGAAATTTGTCTAACCAAGGAAGCTCAGAGAGTGCCCAGAGTTTTTACTGGGGTTGTCAAGTAGGCTGCCTCTACCTGGTACATACCAAAATTCCAGACACTCAGAAAGGAAGTAGAAGTTCAGCATTAAACCATATTATTTATAAAAACAGTTTGGTCAGAGTAAGCCCTCTTATCAGTTAATGGTGGAAGATCAAAATTTCCAGATGTCAGCCAAGGGCCAACTTGTACACAGGCCTTATAAGGATAAGCCATCTCAGCAGTCACAGATCTACTTTGTTAACACTTATACATGGCTTCCAATGAAAAAAAATGCATAAAAATAGAGCTCAGTGGTGCTTTATTGGGGAATCATAAATAGAATACCATTCAGTTCAGTTCAGTTCAGTCACTCAGTCATGTCCAACTCTTTGCAAACCCATGTACTACAGCACACCAGGCCTCCCTGTCCATTACCAACTCCTGTCCATTGAGTCAGTGATGCCATCCAGCCATCTCATCCCCTGTTGTCCCCTTCTCCTCCCACCTTCAATCTTTCCCAGCATCAGGGTCTTTTCAAATAAGTCAGTTCTTCGTATCAGGTGGCCACAGTATTGGAGCTTCACCATCAGCATCAGTCCTTCCAATGAATATTCAGGACTGATTTCCTTAGGATTGACTGGTTTGATTTCTTTGCTGTCCAGGGGACTCTCAAGAGTCTTCTCCAATACCACAGTTCAAAAGCATCAATTCTTCTGCACTCAGCTTTCTTTATAGTCCACCTCTCACATCCATACATGACTACTGGAAAAACCATAGCCTTAACTTGATGGACCTTTGTTGGCAAAGTAATGTCTCCGCTTTTTAATATGCTGTCTAGGTTGGTCATAACTTTCCTTCCAAAGAGTAAGTGTCTTTTAATTTCCTGGCTGCAGTCACCATCTGCAGTGATTCTGGAGCCCAGAAAAATAAAGTCTGACACTGTTTCCACTGTTTCCCCATCTATTTCCCATGAAGTGATGGGACCAGATGCCATGAACTTAGTTTTCTGAATGTTGAGAATACCATTAAGCATTTTAAAATTTTAATGAAAGTAAGTTTAAAAGTTTCATTTACTTTTTTATTCTATTTACAGTATAAGATATCACGTCATCAAGGAATTATACACAGTAATTCTTATATTGTTATGAGCTCTTCACCTATGAATTGGCCAGTGCTCAAAAACAAAACTGATGTCAAAAGTCTGTTTTCTACTTCTTACATCAACACACATTTTCTTTAGCAAAAGAATTTAGTCATAAAAATTTAATTTAGTTGAAAAAAAGGAAAGAATCACCAGCATATTTCTATCATGATATCTTATTTTAACACTTCTGTGTGTATATTTCAGTTTTTTGTATGTGTATATAAACTTTTTCCTTTAAAATAGAAATCATGCTTTTTTATTTCATAATGCATCTCATTATTAAACATTTTTCTATATTACTGTACATTCCTTTGTATAAATGTACTTCAGTATATTTAGCCAAGCATCAGTTTCTACCTGCTAGACTGTTAAATGGGCAGAGAGTAATCTCTTCTCAAGGAGTTAACATTCTAGTTGAAAGAAAATTTTAAAAAACAAGCAACAACAACAACAACAAAACACAAAGAAAGGAAGTAGCAAGTACTACGAAAAAATTCACCATGTGACAGGGAAGGAAATAAAAGCTGTTTTAGCTCAGGTGGCAAGTAAATATCTCTTGAGGAAGAAACATCTGATTTGAGATCTGAATAATGAGAATTAATCAAGGGAAGAAAGAAGATGAAAAGTCAATGCAAAAGACTTGAGCCAAGAATAATACTGGGTATGGGCAGGGGATTATTTTCTTATATGCAAGGAAAAACCTCTGGAGATGTCTAAATGAGGGAATGATGAGTCAGGCTTTTAAACAGTCACTCTGGGCTCCAGGGCGCATCAACTGTCAGAAGAGAAGAGTGGGGTCAGAAATCTGTTGTAAGAATTTAAGAAAGAGGGAAAGAGGCTTGACCCAAGCTACAATAGTAGAGATGAAACAAACAATCCTAGTACAGCAGTACTTGGAGATAGTGATATTCTTGTTAATGGGTTGGATATGAAGTGTTAGGGTGAGATATGAAGTTGGACCCCTGATTTTTAGCTTGACCATTCATTTGAGAAAATATTTTTATAAATTTGAAATTATAGTCTTTTGTCATATCTAATGAAAACTTTCCCCTCTCTTTTAGTTTGTCCTATAATTTTCTTTGTGTTATTTTTGAAACAGCTATTTAACTTGAGGGTGTTAAATAAATCAGTCTCTTCCTTAATCTTTATCGTGCTAATAAGCTTATAAAGTAATTCTCTAGTTTCAAATTTAGCTAAATATTCAGCTCATTTTCTTTTGAATCTAGGGTTCCGTTTTTACTTGTCTAGGGTCCCATATTACATGTCTGTAATATGTCTGAAATTTGTGAAGAAGATATGAATAATGGACATTCCCTCCCTTTCGCACAGTGGCTGCCTAGTTATTAGATAATCCATCCTTTATGTACTGACTGAGATGCCACTTTTATAAAACAGCCTTATTTAATTTGGGACTATTTCTGGAATTTTCATTTTGTTCCTTTTATTTGCCTGAACTTGATCCAGTACCAAATTATTCTCTCAATAATTATTGAACTTTTGTTATATATTTTAATATTATAATAAGAAAAATCTGTCCACATTAGTCATATTTTTCCAAAGTAATCCAGGATACCCTTTCACATTCCTTCTTTCAAGTAAGCTGCAAATCATGTTGTCTCTCAAGAAAAAAAGGTTTAATACTTGATAAATCACTAAGATTTTAGCTGTATACATGACTGAAGTTAATGTTTTTGGAATATAGCATATTGAATCAAAGTGACATATGTGCATAATGAAGAAAAGAAATTATCCTTTTTGCCTTTATGGTAAGTTCAGTTTCCTGTCTTAAAAAAAAGATACTTCAGATATCTGATGTGTTTGTAAAAGAAATGATATTGCAATAGTTTCTTAAATTATAAAAATGTACATTTTACAGTACCAAATGGTTTGTGATAAAGGACCTTTATATAATTAGCCCAAACCAATTATTTGGGAGTGTTTTTAAGCTCCCGAAATACATTTCTATTTTCTTTAGTTTAGAGTTGTTTCCTTTATCCTGTATTTTAAGCCTGATACAGAACTCAACATGTAAATATTTTTTCATTGTCAGGTATTCATCTATGCTTCTTGAGTTTTCCATGCAAGATCCTTTCTGAAAATGCAATTTTATGACTTTATGTTTTCATAACTTAATCTTTATATTCATATAAATCACATCCCCTCTTCTTCCCAAGAAAACTCTGAATGCCTTAGTACTTCTTACATTTGACAGATATGACTTAGGAAACAAAGAATGAATTTCAAAAGTCTTGCTTAGATCCATTTGAGGAAATTGTAGCATCATATTCAAATGCATAATTCCAGTTGTGTAAGAGAACTTAAACCAGTCTAAAGCAGAGCAAAGTCTAAATGACAATGTCAAAGGATGCATGAAAATCTTAGGTTAGGTTCAGATGTAATAATATCCAAGGAGTTAAAATGGACTAGTGAAACTTACAGTCAGTAGGGTATTATCATCATAGGGCTTGCCCTCCTTTATGCTATGTTTTTATACAAGTCTACCAGTTTGACACATCCACAGATCCTATACTTACCCATTAAAACAAGTCAAAGGTGTGAAATTATATTTAGATAAATTGTCGGAGATTCCTCCTGCTTTCCCTGCTTTAGCCCATGATTGTCTTCTATGAGAGTCAATTGCATCTCTATAATTTATTTTAAAATTCAGCTCCTCCTTTTGGGAATGTTTCAGCATTAAGTTCCTGCAACTTCTAATTTTTGTCTTCCAATTTCTCACTCACTTCAGGTAACCTCAGGATTCTCTATCTTTATTAGCGCCTCAGAACTCCCAGAGCAATTACTAGCCTCAAATCACTCACCCAGTGGTTATTATGAAGATTAAATAATACAATAATAAATATGAAACATTTACCACCATTTAAAGCACATCACAAATGCTCAGTTAATGGCAACTCTTACTAGCAGCTTTCTTCAACAACCAGTTGTATCATACTAACAAACTAAATCAAATGATTGCTTTGTCTGCTGCTGCTGCTGCTGCTAAGTTGCTTCAGTCGTGTCCGACTCTGTGTGACCCCATAGATGGCAGCCCACCAGGCTACCTCGTCCCTGGGATCCTCCAGGCAAGAATACTGGAGTGGGTTGCCATTTCCTTCTCCAATGCATGAAAGTGAAAGGTGAAAGTGAAATCGCTCAGTCTTGTCCGACTCCTAGCAACCCCATGGACTGCAGCCTACCAGGCTCCTCTGTCCATGGGATTTTCCAAGCAAGAGTACTGGAGTGGGTTGCCATTGCCTTCTCCGGATTGCTTTGTCTCAGTTCAGTTCAGTTCAGTCGCTCAGTCATGTCCGACTCTGTGACCCCATGAATTGCAGCACGCCAGGCCTCCCTGTCCATCACCATCTCCCGGAGTTCACTCAAACTCACATCCATCGAGTCGGTGATGCCATCCAGCCATCTCATCCTCTTTGTCTACTAGAAGCTAAATAATAGTGTGGCTAATTTTTATCTTTATTTAATTGGCTAAATATTTAGTGTCACAAATAGCCTCTATGTAGGAGTATGTCAGCTAGTTATTGTTAATGTTCATCATGTTTTGATATAGGAACAATGTTTGCACCTGTACACAGAAAAGGAGCCAGTAGAGAGAGAAGAAGATAAGTGGGGTGAACATATGTCCTGGTTTGCTGGTGACAGTGCCCAGTTTATACCTGCTATCCATTGTTATTTAGAGTTCCCAACTTCACTCTCCACCATTGTTATTGTTCAATCACTAAGTCATGTCTGGCTTTGACCCCATGGACTGAAGAATGCCAGGCTTCCCTGTCCTTCACTATCCTTCACTATCCACCATGGCACTGTTCAGTTGAACTTTCAGTGCTGATGGAAATGTTCTATATCCAGACTATTTAATATAGTGTTATAGTTAGCAGCCAATGTGGCTTTTGAGCACTTGAATGTGACTTATGTAACTCAATAATTTCATTTAACTTAAATTTCATGTGGCTAGTGGCTAGTATATTGCATAGTGCAGCTCTAAAGTGCTGTATTTAGGGTGATATAGTATGTTCACTCTAATGATAAGATTTATTTGATAGACTGAAATCCTTAAGGTAATCACAGGGGAAATAATTCAGGTGGAAGGATTAGGCTTAGAAAAGTAAAGTGACCTTCCCTCTTCACTAGCAGGAGGAATTAGGATAGGTGACCATACATGGAACTTTTCCAGGTGGATGACTGGATAGTTTAGAAAGCTCAAGTCGAATGATCTTATTAAAGCAATAAAAAGATACATCTTCTGAAATTGAACAAGAGGTGATTTGGAACCACAAACTGCCACACATCCTGGGAAAGAATTAAGGTTTCAAGTAGTAGCTAAGCTTTCCCAGCTGTGATAATAGGATCTCATGTTCTTCCCATGTTTCTCATTTCATCTATATTTTTTATGATTTATTATCTACCACAGTTCAAATATTCTACCACCTCACAAGTTGCTCCTAATTAGCATACAACTGGTAAAGAAGGAAAGTGACCTTTTCTTGACTAATTTTCCTTCTTCAATTCAACAAGAGCCTGTGAAGTACTATGTAATTAACAAGTACGTAGAGAGAAGTAAAGGTCTTATTTTATGATCTTAAAAAAGGATTGATTTCACAAAGAGCAAACTAGTTATAATTCCAGTAGTAGTTAATATGCATCCTTTAGCACCTAATTGAGTCATTTTCTGTATTTAAGAGAATAAAAGAGCAAATAATTGTTTATTTTCTTGTTTGAATTATGTTTGAATGTAATGATTCATCAAATTATAATGAGAAGTGACATACAGACCAGACTTTATTACCATAGCACTTACCGGCACTCACGTTTGATTTGTTTATATTTTTTATTTAAGAGAAAATGGAATTATTTGCTCTTAAATAATTTTAGGTATGAAAGATGAAAGTTATTTTTAAAGACTTCAACAAACTGAGGTTTCTCTATTCTAATTTAAATTGACTTCCTTAAATATGCTAAGCTAAATAGTCATAGAATTTTAGTATGACTCACAGAACATATTAATATAGCTTTATTTTCTGTTTACATGGCATTCCCATGAGAATCAGTGATATATATTTTATTATTGTCTCTAGAAAATATTATTTTGCAGCAGAAGGGGAAAAATGCCTTTGGTTTGTTTGTTTTTTCACTTTTGTAAATCTCTAGACAAGCTGGAAAAAATGATATTGCTTTCTGTGTCATAAAAAAAAAAAAGAAAGAAAGAAAACAACACTGGACCTAAAAACCACACAGCTGGTCTTTTCAATTTTCTTAACTACTGAATTGGATTAACTGCATGATCCAAGTCAATTGATCGTGCAGAAATCAATGGCTGAGAAGGCCTGATCTTCTCTCCTGGTTGGCCTCTTTCCTAAGCCTCCAAGTAATAGACGTTCATTCAGCGCACCATCAAATTTTAAAATAAATTACTTTTTAAATGCTCAAGTTATAAACTTCAATGGGTGATATTTGTCTAAAAAATATCCAGTAAATGAGTAATAAAATATAATTTAGAGGCTTGCATTAAAAAATAGCATTTGTTAGACATTTTCTATTTGTATTTACTACAGAAAATATAAATAACAGAAATATAGAGAACAAAATGCCACAACTCAGCCACTTACTATTAATAATATGATATATATCTTTAGAATTTCTTTGTGTGTGAGCATGTGTGTGTGTGTATGTGTATGGTGGGGAGAATAATGACCCCCTCCCTCAAAGATTTCTGCATCCTAAGCCCTGGAACCTGTAAATCTGATAGGTAACATGGCAAAGGGGAATCGGGTAGCAGATGGAACTAAGGTTGCTAGCCAGCTGCCCTTAAAATAGGGAGAGTATCCTGGATTGTTCAGGCTTTCCAGGTGGCTCAAAGAATCCATCTGTCTTGACTAGATTAAGCCCACATTCACACCCACAAACACCTCACAAAGCAGCCAGCCTACAGGTGGAAATTGCCATCGGACAAACTGACCGCACATGAAGCTGAGAGGATGTTGATAATGCAAGTTGGATCAAAAGAAGAAGGCTTTCCTGAGGAACATTCAGCTTGAACTGGCAAAAGACAGAAGATAGTGGACAAGTGTTTGAGGAAAGGCTCTGGAGGAGAAGGAAGAGAGCATGCCCCACTCTCATGCTTCCGTGGATTTATACCCTCCCCTGATCAGCTTGGGTGGCACCACCAGGTCATGAGTAAACTATGTTAAATTGTGTTGGAGGAAAAAAAGAGAATCCATCTACCAATGCAGAAGACTCAGGAGATGGGGGTTCAATCCCTGGGTCAGGAAGATCCCCTGGAGTAGTGGCAACCCACTCCAATATTCATGTCATGGGAAACCCCATGGACAGTGGAGTTTGGCGGGTTACAGTTCATGGGCTTGCAAAGAGTCAGACACAACTGAGTAATTGAGCATGCAAGCATGCATTCTGGACTGTTTATATGGGGCCAGTGTAAGGGCAAGAGTCCTTAAAAGTAGAAGGTGGAGGCAGAAAAGGAGGAAAGACTGATATGATATGAGAAGAATTCAACACATTTTTCAGCTTTGAAGATGGATGAAAGGGGCAAAAACCAACCAGTACAGGTGGCCCCTCAAAGTTAGAAAATGCAAGGAAACAGATTCTTCCTTAGGACTTCCAGAAAGCAACACAGGCTAACACTTTAGACTTTTAACTTACAGAACTGTAAGATAATAAATGTATGTTATTTCAAGTCAGTACGTGAACCGTGAACTTCCAGATGTTCAAGCTGGTTTTAGAAAAGGCAGAGGAGCCAGAGATCAAATTGCCGACATCCACTGGAAAAAGCAAGAGAGTTCCAGAAAAACATCTATTTATGCTTTATTGACTATGCCAAAGCCTTTGACTATGTGGATCACAATAAACTGTGGAAAATTCTGAAAGAGATGGGAATACCAGACCACCTGACCTGCCTCTTGAGAAACCTATATGCAGGTCAGGAAGCAACCGTGAGAACGGGACATGGAACAACAGACTGTTTCCAGATAGGAAAAGGAGTACATCAAGGCTGTATATTGTCACCCTACTTATTTAACTTATATGCAGAGTACATCATGAGAAATGCCGGGCTGGATGAAGCACAAGCTGGAATCAAGATTGCCAGGAGAAATATCAATAACCTCAGATATGCAGATGACACCACCTTTATGGCAGAAGGTGAAGAGGAACTAAAAAGCCTCTTGATGAAAGTGAAGGAGGAGAGTGAAAAAATTGGCTTAAAGCTCAACATTCAGAAAACTAAGATCATGGCATCTGGTCCTATCACTTCATGGGAAATAGATGGGGAAACAGTGGAAACAGTATCAGACTTTATTTTGGGGGGCTCCAAAATCAATGCAGATGGTGATTGCAACCATGAAATTAAAAGATACTTACTCCTTGGAAGAAAAGTTATGACCAACCTAAACAGCATATTCAAAAGCAGAGATATTACTTTGCCAACAAAGGTCCATCTAGTCAAGGCTATGGTTTTTCCAGTAGTCATGTATGGATGTGAGAGTTGGACTGTGAAGAAAGCTGAGTGCCGAAGAATTGATGCTTTTGAAGTGTGGTGTTGGAGAAGACTCTTGAGAGTCCCTTGGACTGTAAGGAGATCCAACCAGTCCATTCTAAAGGAGATCAGTCCTGGGTGTTCTTTGGAAGGAATGATGCTGAAGCTGAAACTCCAGTACTTTGGCCACCTCATGCACCAAAGGTGCAACCTCACCTCCAATGAGGTTGACTCATTGGAAAAGACTCTGATGCTGGGAGGGATTGAGGGCAGGAGGAGAAGGGGACGACAGAGGATGAGACGGCTGGATGGCATCACCAACTCAATGAACATGAGTCTGGGTGAACTCCAGGAGTTGGTGATGGACAGGGAGGCCTGGCGTGCTGCAATTCATGGGGTTGCAAAGAGTCGGACACGACAAAGTGACTGAACTGAAGATTGTGGTGATTTGTTACAGCAGAAATGGAAAACTGATACAGTGTGTATATGTGTGCATATATAAGTGTAGGGGTGTGTATATGCCCATATAATTATATCTACATACATGTATATATGGGGCTTCTGTGGTGGCTCAGTGGTAAAGAATCTGCCTGCAATGCAGGAGACACAGAAGACATGGGTTTGATCCCTGGGTTGGGAAGATCCCCTTGAGAAGAAAATGGCAACCCACTCTAGTATTCTTGCCTGGAAAATTCCATAGACAGAGAAACTGACAACGTACAGTCCGTAGGATCACAGAGAATCAGGCACGACTTGGCGACTAAACAACAACAATGTGTGCATATATACACATATATGCTGAAGTAGGAAAATCATCTATATGTCATTTATCTTGCTTTTATTTTTAAACTATCATTTGCATTTTTGTATTATTAAATATTCTGTAGTTCAGTTATTGTAGCAGCATACTGTTTCATTGTGTTGATGTGACTAATTTTTTACTCTTCCCTAACAGAGACTGAGATTCTTTTATTTTTTCTATAATTATGAATGACAGTGCACTAAATAATGTGAACCAATATCTTATAGTTTTCTAGGATACATTGAAACTTTTTAAAATTGTTTAATTATATATATATATAATTGTATCATATACACTATATATAATTATTTTTATTATATTTTAAATGTCTTAAATTAGCAATATGACTATTTTAGATTTATTACACAACAATGGAAGAAACCTTGTCATCTAAATAAAATTAGTTTTTTGAACTGTAAGGTCTTAAATGTAACACTAAGATCCAATTCTACATGTTGACATGGCATAGTTTTTGCTTGAAACCCAATGTAGGCAAGAGGGATTTTTATATTCCCTTGTCATCATGCTTCCATAAAGGACTTTCATGTTAAATGCCGGAATAAAACTATTTTCAAATAACAAAACTGTCCTCTTTCCACTCCATTCATTTTCTTTACTGCTTGGGAGAAGTGACTGACCTGACTGAGACTGCTGGAAAACAAACATCATCCGATAAACCACATGGCTGAAGGCAGAACTTCTACAGAAAAATTTTGTCAAACAACCTTATCTTCTGTTGGCTCTTCTGAGACTCCTTCTGTCATGCAGTAAGCACACTTGGTCATGTACTTCCTTATGTGTTGGAAAACACATGCTATTCCAGGGCTCGTGTGCTTTTAACTATTGATACAATCTGGTTAGCTGCTAGAAGAAAAGGGTGTTCTGGCTAGCAGCGTCCAGTGTATTCAGTAAAATAGCCATTCCTTCATTTTTAAGAGTATTAAAATGCATTACTTATGCTGGGACATTTGGGGAAGGTCTAGGATGAAACTATTCCTTTCTCTTCTTATTCTTATAGTTAGCAATTCTTGAACATAGCTGCAAAATAGAATGATTGTGGAGCTTTAAAAAAAAAATAGTGAAGCAACCTGGAGATTATGATTTCATGGCTCTCAGGTGAGCCCTAATTATTTTTTTTAAAGGACTCACAAGAGACTCTAAGATGGGCCCAATATGATACCATATCAACCGGCTGGCTGATGTATCTTAATGTCAAAAGCAGAAAAGAAGGAAATCATATGCTTTGTCCTTATCATTAGGTTTGGTAATATTTAAATTCTTCAAGCAGTATCAATATTCCATGGTAGTAGAATTTGGCAGCATTGTTTACAACATACATGGTTTTCCTAGCTTAGCATTATCATAAGTAATCCTGAAGATTCAAGTCCTTACATTGAATTAGGAAGAGGATTTGCTTTTGCTTTTGCTTTCCCTTTCATATATCATCCTTGCTTAGAGGATGTAGTAGGCAATGGCTATCTCTACTTCTGTTCTGAAATTGACTTTACTTCTATTTCCTTGTTCCCGAGTCTTTCTTTTCACCTTGCTTCAAAATCTCAACAAAAGTAAATTGGATGAAAAAAGTAAGGATAGGAAGGAGCTAGAAGAAAAAACCTATAATGGAAAAAAGGCAACTAAGTAGTGGAGAGAAAAGACAAGACAGAGTGGGGAGAAAATGGTGGCACTATGCTATAATCTAGGTTTACCCTGGCTTCAAGTGTGTTAAAATGTCCAAAGTAATTTACTTTCCCCAAGTGTGTTACTCTAATAGGAATAAGATGTGATAGAATGGGTTCAACAGTATAAAATTGCATGAAACCAAAAACTAGTTTATTATTTCTTATCTGTTAAATCACAATGAATAGTCAGGATGAGCTGTGTTAAAAATCTAGCAGCTGATTAAAAGTATTGCCTTCATCTATATGTAACTCCCATTTCCTATACCAACACCTCTATACATTTCCCTCTTCATGTGTGTCTATAGAGAAAATGGGTGGTGGTGGTTTAGTCGCTAAGTTGTGTCCTATTCTTGCAACCCCATGGACTGTAGCCCACCAGGCTCCTCTGTCCATGGGATTTTCCAAGCAAGAATACTGGAGTGGTTACCTTTGCCTTCTTCAGGGAGTCTTCCCAGACTCAGGAGTTGAACCCAGATTTCCTGCACTGCAGTCCGATTCTTTACTGACTGAAAGGAATTGGGAGTTACATACAAATGAAAATAACACTCTTTTTCTCCCTATGCATTTTTAATATAGCTGTAGATCAACCAATGGATAGATAGATAGAGGCTCCATCTTACTGGTGTATACCTGATAGACTTTATATTAGATTCTTCTAAAAAATATTTTTATTTATTTATGCATTTATTTGGTTGTGCGAAGTCTTAGCTGCCACACATGGAATCTTTGATCTTCATGGTGGCATGTGGCATCTAGTTCCCTGATCAGGGATTGAACCTGGGCCCCCTACATTGGGAACTGTAGAGTCTTAGGCATTGGACCACCAGGAAAGCCCCCATATTATATTCCTAAATGCCTATTCTCTACTGGAAACCCTAATATAATCAAAGAATGTTTACACTATGCAAATTTCATTGATGGCTAGTCTAATCTTATCTTACACATAATTAAAGTCAGGAACTTTACCTGATATCAGGCTTCCCTGATAGCTCGGTTGGTAAAGAACCCACCTGCAATTCAGGAGACCCCAGTTCGATTCCTGGGTCAGGAAGATCTGCTGCAGAAGAGATAGGCTACCTACTCCAGTATTCTTGGGCTTGCACTGTGGCTCAGCTGATAAAGAATTGCCTGCAATGAGGGAGACCTAGGTTTGATCCGTGGGTTTGGAAGATCCCCTGGAGAAGAGAAAGGTTACCCACTCCAGTATTTTGGCCTGGAGAATTCCATGGACTGTATAGTGCCTGGGGTCACAAAGAGCTGGAAACGACTGAGTGACTTAAACTTTCAAAGTCAGGAACACAAAGTTTCCAAGGCCAAATCACTATTTAGTATGATCTGTAACAATGATCAATTGATCAGTCAATCTTAAAGGAAATCAGTCCTGAATATTCATTGAAAGGACTGATGCTGAAGCTGAAACTCCAATACTTTGGCCACCTGATGAGAAGAACTGACTCATTGGAAAAGACCTTGATGCTGGGAAAGATTGAAGGCAGGAGGAGCAGGGGACAACAGAGGATGAGATGGTTGGATGGCATCACTGATTTGATGGCCATGAGTTTGAGTAAACTCCAGGAGTTGGTGACGGACAGGGAAATCTGGCATGCTGCAGTCCATGGGGTTGCAAACAGTCAGACATGACTGAATAACTAAAATGAACTATAACAATGATTTTGATGAGTAACAAATCTCTTTCTTCATTATATGTTATATGAAGAACAAAACGGAGAAATGTGAGGTAATTTCTCTGAAATATTTATATGAGAAAATCCTAATTTTAGCAGTCCTGAGACATGAAAACTGTGAGAAATACAATATGGTTATTTTATCTCATATATAGATGGAGTAAATGGCTGCTTGCATAGGTATTGTGATCTGAAAAGTCTAGGAGTCACCTCCCCATTCCTATCCTCATTCAGCCCTTGTGACCAGACAGGGGCTTGAAACACTGCCAGAAGTCCATATCCTGCAGAAGCAATTATTCAATTAGAATCAATTATTTATGTCTTTATATTTCTGTAACTAAATCTGTTTGTTTATAATAAATATTCTGTCTTCATTTGGCTGTTAGTAGGTAGAGACATATTTGTAAAGTTTAAATGTTCTTAAAATTCATGAAAATTCAATTTCAGAGTCTGAGTAAGACTTGGTCAACATATTCTTGTGTAAACATAAAATTCAAGCCCATAAAACTTAGAAGTAGTAAAACAAATAGCATCATTAGCAACTGTAAAATGAGTAATTATTGCTAAACTATAGAAGGCAATGGCACCCCACTGCAGTACTCTTGCCTGGAAAATCCCATGGACGGAGAAGCCTGGTAGGCTGCAGTCCATGGGGTCACTAAGAGTCGGACAAGACTGAGCGACTTCACTTTCACTTTTTATTTCATGCATTGGAGAAGGAGATGGCAACCCACTTCAGTGTTCTTGCCTAGAGAATCCCAGGCACAGGGGATCCTGGTGGGCTGCCATCTATGGGGTCGCACAGAGTCTTAGCAGCAGCAGCATAGTATGCCAGGGCAAGCTTGTGTTGTTTAAGCTTGTTTAAGCACAATCAAAAAATGCTCAAAATTTTTCAGACTTTCTTTCAATATTGGAAAGCTAGTCAAACAAAGTAGGTTTGTCTGGTGGCTCAGTAGTAAAGAATCTGCCTGCCAATGCAAGAGATGCGAGTTCAATTCCTGGGTTGGGAAGATCCCCTAGAAAAGGAAATGCCAACCCAGACCAGTATTTTTGCATAGGAAATCCTGTGGACAGAGGAGTCTGGTGGACTACAGTCCATGATGTTTCAAAGACTTCAGACATGACTTAGCAACTAAACAACAACAGTCAAACAAATTTTTAAGACTGTCTTGATATATAGGGAGTTGTGGGAATAGTATATTTTTTCATGCACAATGTAGAACATCTATGTGAAATATATATTATATGAGCTCTTAAGTATATCAGTGAATA
This sequence comes from Bubalus kerabau, assembly GCF_029407905.1. NCBI lineage: Eukaryota > Metazoa > Chordata > Mammalia > Artiodactyla > Bovidae > Bubalus > Bubalus kerabau. The sequence continues at coordinate 137,707,860 of NC_073626.1, forward strand.
TATATATATATATATATTTCACATCAAAACAATGGATGTGTTAAAAATAGCTATATGAGTATTTGATGATTAAAACACATTCCATTTAATAAAACTCAAATGAGATTTATTCTACTGTAGCTAATATGCCATTCCTGCCAACTACCTCAGACTCATATCTCAAAACTTAATGGCTAGAGGAGGAGCCAAGATGGCGGAGGAGTAGGACGGGGAGAACACTTTCTCCCCCACAAATTCATCAAAAGAGCATTTAAACATCGAGTAAATTCCACAAAACAACTTCCGAATGCCGGCAGAGGACATCAGGCACCCAGAAAAGCAGCCCAACTCTTCGAAAGGAGGTAGGAAAAAATATAAAAGACAAAAAAAGAGACAAAAGAGGGAGGGACGGAGTTCCGTCCCGGGAAGGGAGTCTTAAAAAGAGAGAAGTTTCCAAACACCAGGAAACCCTCTCACTGCCGAATCTGTGCTGAGCTTTGGAAGCACAGAGGGCAACATAAAAGGGAGGGGAAAAAAAAAAATAAACAATTAAAAATCGCGGATTGTGAGCCCTACGGGAACTCCCCCAGCGGAGAAGCAGCGCAGACGCCTGCACACGGCATTAGCAAGCGGGGGCTGGGCAGGGAAGTGCGGCACGGGCTGTGTCCCTTAGAGTAAGAATCGGGCCGAATGTCCTAAGCGCTATCTGAGCGAAATAATTTGGGCTAGCAAACCAGACTGTGGGATATCTACCACGCGAAAAGCCAGCCCTAACCTAAGACACCGCCAGGCCCGCGCACAGAACAAAGGACTGAACAGAGATAGCCGGCTGCAGACCTCCCCCTCCGGTGACAGGCAACCAGAGCCGGAAGGGGGCAATCGCAGCCCCAGAGAGACTCTATCTATAAAACTGTAAGCAGGCTTCTTTGCTAACTAAAACTTCTTGGGGGTCTGGACGGTCAACATCTGCCTGAGAAGGTGCGCCGGTTTTACACCCAGATAACCAAGTGGCGGGGAGGCGATAAGTCGCAGCATTGGCGCCCGCCAAGCACCTCATCGCCTGAGCTGCTCGACCTGGGAAGAACACAAAACGCAGGCCCAACCGAGTCTGCGCCTCTGAGGACTACCCGAGTGCCTGAACCTGAGCGGCTTGGACCTGGGAGCTCAGTCCAGGGCCGGCCTCTGATTGTTCCCGGCGGAACAACCTAGAGCCCAAGCAGTGTGGGCAGGGAGGTTACACGCGCCGTGAGCGGGGGCAGACCCAGTGTGGCCGAGGCACTTCGAGCGCACGCCAGTGTTATCTGTTTGCAGCATCCCTCCCTCCCTCCCCACAGCGTGGCTGAACAAGTGAGCCTAAATTAAAAAAAAAAAAAAAAAAAAAAAATAGGGTCCTCCACCGTCCCCTTTGTGTCAGGGCGGGAACCAGACACTGAAGAGACCAGCAAACAGAAGAAGCTCTAACAGAGGGAAACGCCTTGGAAGCTACAGGCCATAGATTAAAACCCTGTGGTTACTACGGATTACATAGGAAGGGGCCTATAGATCTTGAGAAATATAAGTCGGACTAAGGAACTGCCAAAAATGAACTGAACCCACAATACTCACAACAAAACCAGAGAAAGACCTAGATATATTTTTACTATTTTTACGATCAATCTTTCTTTCTTTCTTTTTTTTTTTTAATTAAAAAAAAATTTTTTTAAGTCCTCTATTGTCCTTTAATTTTCACTTTTATAACTATTACTTTGCAAAAAAAAAAAAAAGACCCTATTTTTTTTTTTTTTCTTCTTCAGCAAACTTCATATATATATTTTATAATTTTTTGACCGTGGTTTTTTTTTTTTTTTTCTTTTTTCTTTTTCTTCTTTTCTTTAACATTGCATTTTTGAAATTCCAAACTCTACTCTAGATTTTTAATTTTAGCCTTTTGATATATGTTATCAATTTTGTACCTATAGTTTTTTTCATAATTGCTGTGACTTTTTTTTTTTTCCTCTGTTTCTTTCTCTTCTTCTTTTATATAACATCGTATATCTGCAATTCCAAACTCTACTCAAGATTTTTAATTTATGCTTTTTGGTATTTGATATCAATTTTGTACCTGTATTTTCTTTATAATTTTTGCGACATTGTTTTTGTTGGTTTGTTTGTTTTCTCTCTTTATTTTTCTTCTTCTTCTTTTTTTTTTTTTTTTTTTTTTTAACGTTGTATTTTTGAAATTCCAAACTCTACTCTGGATTTTTAATTTTTGCTGTTTGGTATTAGTTATCAATTTTGTACCTGTAGTTTCTTTATTACTTTCACGACCTTGTTTGTTTTTCTTTGTTCGTTTTTTCTCTCTTTCTTTTCCTTCTCCTTTTCATTAACATCGCATTTTTGAAATTCCAAACTCTACTCTAATTTCTAATTTTTGTTTTTATGTATTTGTTACCAATTTTGTACCTTTAAGAACCCAATCTTCAGGACCCATTTTTCACTAGTGTACGAGATTACTGGCTTGACTGCTCTCTCTCCCTTTGGACTCTCCATTTTCTCCACCAGGTCACCTGTATCTCCTCCCTAACCCCTCTCTACTCTACCCAACTCTGTGAATTTCTGTGTGTTCCAGACGGTGGAGAACACTTAAGGAACTGATTACTGGCTGGATCTGTCTCCCGCCTTTTCATTTCCCCCTTTTATCCTTCTGGCCACCTCTGTCTCCTGCCTCCTTCTTCTCTTCCCTGTATAACTCCGTGAACATCTCTGAGTGGTCCAGTTGTGGAGTGCACATAAGGAAGTGACTACTGGCTAGCCCACTCTCTCCACTATTGATTCCACCTCATCTCATTTGGGTCACCTCTAACTCCCTCCTCCCTCTTCTCTTCTCCATGTAACGCTGTGAACCTCTCTGAGTGACCCTCACAGTAGAGAAACTTTTCATCTTTAACGTAGATGTTTTATCAGTGGTGCTGGATAGAAGGAGAAGTTTTGAAACTACTGTAAAATTAAGACCGATAACTGGAAGTAGGAGGCTTAAGTCCAATCCCTGACTCCAGGGAACTCCTGACTCCAAGGAACATTAATTGACAGGAGCTCATCAAACGCCTCCATACCGACACTGAAACCAAGCACCACACAAGGGCCAACAAGTTCCAGGGAAAGACATAACAAGCAAATTCTCCAGCAACAAAGGAACACAGCCCTGAGCTTCAAGATACAGGCTGCCCAAAGTCACCCCAAAACCATAGACATCTCATAACTCATTACTGGACATTTCATTACACTCCAGAGAGAAGAAATACAGCTCCATCCACCAGAACATCGACACAAGCTTCCCTAACCAGGAAACCTTGACAAGCCACCTGTACAAACCCACACACAGCGAGGAAACGCCACAATAAAGAGAACTCCACAAACTGCCAGAATACAGAAAGGACACCCCAAACTCAGCAATTTAAACAAGATGAAGAGACAGAGGAATACCCAGCAGATAAAGGAACAGGATAAATGCCCACCAAACCAAACCAAAGAGGAAGAGATAGGGAATCTACCTGATAAAGAATTCCGAATAATGATAGTGAAATTGATCCAAAATCTTGAAATTAAAATGGAATCACAGATAAATAGCCTGGAGGCAAGGATTGAGAAGATGCAAGAAAGGTTTAACAAGGACTTAGAAGAAATAAAAAAGAGTCAATATATAATGAATAATGCAATAAGTGAAATTAAAAACACTCTGGAGGCAACAAATAGTAGAATAACAGAGGCAGAAGATAGGATTAGTGAATTAGAAGATAGAATGGTAGAAATAAATGAATCAGAGAGGATAAAAGAAAAACGAATTAAAAGAAATGAGGACAATCTCAGAGACCTCCAGGACAATATTAAACGCTACAACATTCGAATCATAGGGGTCCCAGAAGAAGAAGACAAAAAGAAAGACCATGAGAAAATACTTGAGGAGATAATAGTTGAAAACTTCCCTAAAATGGGGAAGGAAATAATCACCCAAGTCCAAGAAACCCAGAGAGTCCCAAATAGGATAAACCCAAGGCGAAACACCCCAAGACACATAGTAATCAAATTAACAAAGATCAAACACAAAGAACAAATATTAAAAGCAGCAAGGGAAAAACAACAAATAACACACAAGGGAATTCCCATAAGGATAACAGCTGATCTTTCAATAGAAACTCTTCAAGCCAGGAGGGAATGGCAAGACATACTTAAAATGATGAAAGAAAATAATCTACAGCCCAGATTATTGTACCCAGCAAGGATCTCATTCAAGTATGAAGGAGAAATCAAAAGCTTTTCAGACAAGCAAAAGCTGAGAGAATTCTGCACCACCAAACCAGCTCTCCAACAAATACTAAAGGATATTCTCTAGACAGGAAACACAAAAATTGTGTATAAATTCGAACCCAAAACAATAAAGTAAATGGCAACGGGGTCATACTTATCAGTAATTACCTTAAACGTAAATGGGTTGAATGCCCCAACCAAAAGACAAAGACTGGCTGAATGGATACAAAAACAAGACCCCTGCATATGTTGTCTACAAGAGACCCACCTCAAAACAGGGGACACATACAGACTGAAAGTGAAGGGCTGGAAAAAGATTTTCCATGCGAATAGGGACCAAAAGAAAGCAGGAGTAGCAATACTCATATCAGATAACATAGACTTTAAAACAAAGACTGTGAAAAGAGACAAAGATGGTCACTACATAATGATCAAAGGATCAATCCAAGAAGAAGATATAACAATTATAAATATATATGCACCCAACACGGGAGCACCGCAGTATGTAAGACAAATGCTAACAAGTATGAAAGAAGAAATTAACAATAACACAATAATAGTGGGAGACTTTAATACCCCACTCACACCTATGGATAGATCAACTAAACAGAAAATTAACAAGGAAACACAAACTTTAAACGATACAATAGACCAGTTAGACCTAATTGATATCTATAGGACATTTCATCCCAAAACAATGAATTTCACCTTCTTCTCAAGCGCACATGGAACCTTCTCCAGGATAGATCACATCCTGGGCCATAAAGCTAGCCTTGGTAAATTCAAAAAAATAGAAATCATTCCAAGCATCTTTTCTGACCACAATGCAGTAAGATTAGATCTCAATTACAGGAGAAAAACTATTAAAAAATCCAACATATGGAGGCTGAACAACACGCTGCTGAATAACCAACAAATCACAGAAGAAATCAAAAAAGAAATCAAAATTTGCATAGAAACGAATGAAAATGAAAACACAACAACCCAAAACCTGTGGGACACGGTAAAAGCAGTCCTAAGGGGAAAGTTCATAGCAATACAGGCACACCTCAAGAAACAAGAAAAAAGTCAAATAAATAACCTAACTCTACACCTAAAGCAACTAGAAAAGGAAGAAATGAAGAACCCCAGGGTTAGTAGAAGGAAAGAAATCTTAAAAATTAGAGCAGAAATAAATGCAAAAGAAACAAAAGAGACCATAGCAAAAATCAACAAAACCAAAAGCTGGTTCTTTGAAAGGATAAATAAAATTGACAAACCATTAGCCAGACTCATCAAGAAACAAAGGGAGAAAAATCAAATCAATAAAATTAGAAATGAAAATGGAGAGATCACAACAGACAACACAGAAATACAAAGGATCATAAGAGACTACTATCAACAATTATATGCCAATAAAATGGACAACGTGGAAGAAATGGACAAATTCTTAGAAAAGTACAACTTTCCAAAACTCGATCAGGAAGAAATAGAAAATCTTAACAGACCCATCACAAGCACGGAAATTGAAACTGTAATCAAAAATCTTCCAGCAAACAAAAGCCCAGGTCCAGACGGCTTCACAGCTGAATTCTACCAAAAATTTAGAGAAGAGCTAACACCTATCCTGCTCAAACTCTTCCAGAAAATTGCAGAGGATGGTAAACTTCCAAACTCATTCTATGAGGCCACCATCACCCTAATACCAAAACCTGACAAAGATCCCACAAAAAAAGAAAACTACAGGCCAATATCACTGATGAACATAGATGCAAAAATCCTTAACAAAATTCTAGCAATCAGAATCCAACAACACATTAAAAAGATCATACACCATGACCAAGTGGGCTTTATCCCAGGGATGCAAGGATTCTTCAATATCCGCAAATCAATCAATGTAATACACCACATTAACAAATTGAAAAATAAAAACCATATGATTATCTCAATAGATGCAGAGAAAGCCTTTGACAAAATTCAACATCCATTTATGATCAAAACTCTCCAGAAAGCAGGAATAGAAGGAACCTACCTCAACATAATCAAAGCTATATATGACAAACCCACAGCAAACATTATCCTCAATGGTGAAAAATTGAAAGCATTTCCTCTAAAGTCAGGAACAAGACAAGGGTGCCCACTTTCACCATTACTATTCAACATAGTTTTGGAAGTTTTGGCCACAGCAATCAGAGCAGAAAAAGAAATAAAAGGAATCCAAATTGGAAAAGAAGAAGTAAAGCTCTCACTGTTTGCAGATGACATGATCCTCTACATAGAAAACCCTAAAGACTCCACCAGAAAATTACTAGAACTAATCAATGACTATAGTAAAGTTGCAGGATATAAAATCAACACACAGAAATCCCTTGCATTCCTATACACTAATAATGAGAAAACAGAAAGAGAAATTAAGGAAACAATTCCATTCACCATTGCAACGGAAAGAATAAAATACTTAGGAATATATCTACCTAAAGAATCTAAAGACCTATATATAGAAAACTATAAAACACTGGTGAAAGAAATCAAAGAGGACACTAACAGATGGAGAAATATACCATGTTCATGGATTGGAAGAATCAATGTAGTGAAAATGAGTATACTACCCAAAGCAATCTATAGATTCAATGCAATCCCTATCAAGCTACCAACAGCATTCTTCACAGAGCTAGAACAAATAATTTCACAATTTGTATGGAAAAACAAAAAACCTCGAATAGCCAAAGCGATCTTGAGAAAGAAGAATGGAACTGGAGGAATCAACCTACCTGACTTCAGGCTCTACTACAAAGCCACAGTCATCAAGACAGTATGGTACTGGCACAAAGACAGAAATATAGATCAATGGAACAAAATAGAAAGCCCAGAGATAAATCCACGCACATATGGACACCTTATCTTTGACAAAGGAGGCAAGAATATACAATGGATTAAAGACAATCTCTTTAACAAGTGGTGCTGGGAACTCTGGTCAACCACTTGTAAAAGAATGAAACTAGAACACTTTCTAACACCATACACAAAAATAAACTCAAAATGGATTAAAGATCTAAACGTAAGACCAGAAACTATAAAACTCCTAGAGGAGAACATAGGCAAAACACTCTCTGACATACATCACAGCAGGATCCTCTATGACCCACCTCCCAGAATATTGGAAATAAAAGCAAAAATAAACAAATGGGACCTAATTAACCTTAAAAGCTTCTGCACATCAAAGGAAACTATTAGCAAGGTGAAAAGACAGCCTTCAGAATGGGAGAAGATAATAGCAAATGAAGCAACTGACAAACAACTAATCTCGAGAATATACAAGCAACTCCTACAGCTCAACTCCAGAAAAATAAATGACCCAATCAAAAAATGGGCCAAAGAACTAAATAGACATTTCTCCAAAGAAGACATAAAGATGGCTAACAAACACATGAAAAGATGCTCAACATCACTCATTATCAGAGAAATGCAAATCAAAACCACTATGAGGTACCATTTCACACCAGTCAGAATGGCTGCAATCCAAAAGTCTACAAGTAATAAATGCTGGAGAGGGTGTGGAGAAAAGGGAACCCTCTTACACTGTTGGTGGGAATGCAAACTAGTGCAGCCACTATGGAGAACAGTGTGGAGATTCCTTAAAAAACTGGAAATAGACATGCCTTATGATCCAGCAATCCCACTGCTGGGCATACACACTGAGAAAACCAGAAGGGAAAGAGACACGAGTACCCCAATGTTCATCGCAGCACTGTTTATAATAGCCAGGACATGGAAGCAACCTAGATGTCCATCAGCAGATGAATGGATAAGAAAGCTGTGGTACATATACACAATGGAGTATTATTCAGCCATTAAAAAGAATACATTTGAATCAGTTCTAATGAGGTGGATGAAACTGGAGCCTATTATACAGAGTGAAGTAAGCCAGAAAGAAAAACACCAATACAGTATACTAACGCATATATATGGAATTTAGAAAGATGGTAACAATAACCCTGTGTACGAGACAGCAAAAGAGACACTGATGTATAGAACAGTCTTATGGACTCTGTGGGAGAGGGAGAGGGTGGGAAGATTTGGGAGAATGGCATTGAAACATGTAAATATCATGTATGAAATGAGTTGCCAGTCCAGGTTCGATGCACGATACTGGATGCTTGGGGCTGGTGCACTGGGACGACCCAGAGGGATGGAATGGGGAGGGAGGAGGGAGGAGGGTTCAGGATGGGGAACACATGTATACCTGTGGCGGATTCATTTTGATATTTGGCAAATCTAATACAGTTATGTAAAGTTTAAAAATAAAATAAAATTAAAAAAAAAAAAAAAAGAATTAAAAAGTAAAAAAAAAAAAAAAAAGAAAAAAGAAAAAAAAAAAAAAAACTTAATGGCTAAACCTTTAGAGATTTAATATGCCAACATGTCTTGAGAAATGAGCAAGACATGCTTGATTAGTTTAAAAATGAAGTGTGCATTTCTATGAGACTATTTAGCAGGCTATGGCTTATGTGTGTAAAATGTCAGGATTTTAAGTTTGATGTGAAGTCAGTATCTTGAGATCAATTAACCTAAATTTTTTAAGAAAAGAAGAAATCTATCATTCGGCATATTTTGAAACACACAAAAAATATTCAGTGAGGAAGACAACACATTCAATATGCACCATCAGAGAGACTGTCAAATGACTCCAAAATCCTTGATGCTTCATAGTTAGTATATGTGTCTTTGCCAGCTTTCAATATCACTTCTTTTACCACATTGTGGCAATCCAGCACTTGTGCTCTGATTGCCTTGAAGTATAATGTACTTCTATTTTGAGGCATTTACTGAATTGTATTAAGAACCATAGTGCTTGGGTTATAGAAGCAGTATCATTTTTCTTTATTCCATTAAAAAGGTCTCTCATCTTTTTTTTATATATTTTCCCTAGCTAGAAAAGAAAATATTGCTGTCAGTTTCAGTGGGGTTTGTCTTTTATCTCACAGTGGCATTTCAGGTCTCTAAGTGGTATCCAATTTATTTGTATTCCAATGCCACTTCAGTGAAGCGTGCCTCTCTGTCAGCTGAATGCAAGCTTCAGGTGCTCAGTACTTGGAAGCCATGCCATGAACAAATTGACAATATCAACTGTAGCCAGTCATCTTGCAGATAATTTCTGCATGCCTGGTGGAGAAGAGTTCTCAGAATTATTCAGCAGCACTATCAATAATATTTTTAGAGTAATCTAAGTTTTTTTCCTTGACTTTCTCAAGCTATGATATTTTATTGTCAGTTCTCTGTCATCATATTGAAGATGCACTTTAGCATAACTTTTATTTCCAAGAAAATAGTTTTTATTTAATGTTATTTTTTTTAATATTTTCAAATCCTTCCACTTACTATTAAGAATCAAACTTTAATGAATCCCTATAATTTGTAACTTAAGGTTTTATATACATCTGAAATCTGAGGGGAACCTAGAATTACAACATACATAGCATAGCATAACAGCAGCATATTATTCCTATCATATTTTATCTTATTATTTTTACTTATTCACTTCTAAAAGATTCAATAATTACAGAATATTATGTGATTAATATGTTATATTTAAAATACCCCTTTGGTTTATTGCAATTGACTGTAAAAATGCCCAAATTTTCCATTCTTTTTCAGTAATGTTGCTGTGTAGCTCTCCTCCCATTAAGGCTCAGAATCTGCCCCACTACCACTTTGAATGTAGGCTGGCTTTGTGACTTCCTTTGTCCAAACAGAATGGAATGGAAGCAACAGAGTACCGTTTCAAATCTAGGCTATAAGAGCTTTTGTGCATCTCTACATTCCTTGGGACCTCTTTCTCTACCAGGGGATCAAGCTCAGATCAGCCTTCTGGGAGATGAGATACACCTTGAAGCAGAATTAATTCATTCATTAGAATCACCTACATCAACACATCCACAGCCAACCCCAGGTTACCACAAATGATGATTAAGCCCAGCCAAAATCATCTAAGCCTAGTCCAGGCAACACATAGACTCATGATAAATAATATATTATTTATATAACATAAATATGTGCCTAGATAAAATGCAAAATAAAACACTTCCTTACATTTGGGTAAGATAGAGCAGAGTCAGGTCAAAGAGAAAGCATGACTTTTAAAAAAATTCCTTGTTGCAAAATGCAATGTGGAGAAACTGGTATTTGGGCTAGGTTTTGAGGAGGAAATAATTTGTAACATGGAGAAGAAATGAAGTAACTTGAATGACAGTGAACCATGTCAGCAAAGATGAATAAATGAACTTAGCTGAAATAAAGTTGCATACACAGGCTAGTGGATGATGAGACTAAAAATTCTAAATTTTTAGTTGGGACTAATTTTTAGTTGGGACTTTCTTAGGCAAGTCAAGAAATTTGAATCTACAATCTACTTCTGGGAGCATTAAGAAGATTAATGATAAATTTTGATAGAAAGATGACAATAATTCAGGAGGTAAGGTGAGATTAGATGTAGGGAAACCACACAAAGTGGCTTTTCCAAAGGTAGGAAAAAAACAGTGAAGTCTTCAAAGGCAGTACCAGAAAGGATGAAAAGAAGAACTAAAGTCAATAAATTTTCAAAGTTAGACTTCAATAACTTTTCAGTTAGAACTGATTAAAGCAGGTTAAGAAAAACACAAAGTGAAGGGAAAGCACAAAAGTCTAGCATTTCCCCCAGATTCCAGATTAAAATATGGCATGGATTGTGATCTTTTCATTAAAGTGGAAAAGATTAGAATAGAAACCTGTTATAGGAAGAGAAATAAAATTTGGTTTTAACATATTAATTATGAAGTCACTTTAAGAAATATAGGTTAACATGGCAATTGAAAATACCAAATACATCCAGGGATAACGTTAGAGTGAGGAAATTTAGAGTAAAAAAGAGAATCAAAGAATTGAACTCTGGGGAATACAAAAATATAAAGGAAAAGCAAAGGAGGAGATAACTATTAAAGGACAATGAAGAGCAATTTTCAGAGGTGGATACAAATTTTAAGAAAAGATATCCTAGAAAATAATAGTGCAAATTCAAGGAGAGAATGATCAATAGCAAGGGCAAAAGATGAGTAAGATGAGGTTCAAAAGAGCAGCTCTATTGGCAATTAAAAGGTTACTATAGGAAAAACACCTTCTTCAAATCACTGCAGATGGTGACTGCAGCCATGAAATTAAAAGACGCCTACTCCTTGGAAGGAAAGTTATGACCAACCTAGATAGCATACTCAAAAGCAAGACATTACTTTGCCGACAAAGGTCCGTCTAGTCAAAGCTATGGTTTTTCCTGTGGTCATGTATGGATGTGAGAGTTGGACTGTGAAGAAGGCTGAGCGCCGAAGAATTGATGCTTTTGAACTGTGGTGTTGGAGAAGACTCTTGAGAGTCCCTTGGACTGCAAGGAGATCTAACCAGTCCATTCTGAAGGAGATCAGCCCTGGGAGTTCTTTGGAAGGAATGATGCTAAAGCTGAAGCTCCAGTACTTTGGTCACCTCATGCGAAGAGTTGACTCATTGGAAAAGACTCTGATGCTGGGAGAGATTGGGGGCAGGAGGAGAAGGGGATTGACAGAGGATGAGATGGCTGGATGGCATCACTGACTCGATGGACGTGAGTCTGATTGAACTCCTGGAGTTGGTGATGGACAGGGAGGCCTGGCGTACTGTAATTCATGGGGTCTCAAAGACTCGGACACTACTGAGCGACTGAACTGACTGACTCAGGCACTAAACATTCCCAGTTTGAGTAATTAATAGGTAGAAATTAAGGAATTTGAAAAAGCAAGCCTAGGCTACATTGTCATAAATTTTAGTAAAGAATTAAATGAGGAAGTAAGGCTTGAAGGAAAGGTAGTTGAAGGATGAGAATATCTGAGCTTCCTCGTAAGCTCAGGGGGCTTCCCCAGTGGCTCGGCGGTAAAGAATCCACCTGCAATGCAGGGACCGCAAGAGAGGTAGGTTCAATCCCTGGATCAGAAAGGTTGCTTGGAGGAAGACTTGATGACGCACTCCAGTATTCTTGCCTGGAGAATCATATGGACAGAGGAGCCTGGCAAGCTGCAGTCCACAGGGTCTCAGAGTCGGGCATGAATGACTGAAGCAACTTACCATGCATGCATGTAGGCTTAGGAGACGTGATCCCTGAAAAGACTATCTGGGCTTTAATGACCTAGCAGAAGATTGTCCCTAAGGCATGGGTGGAGCAGCTACCTTTGTAGATAAGAGAAAGCACCTCAGCATCCAGGTCAGAAGAGGATGAATCTCACAATAGGAGTATTCAGAAGAGGGAATACAAAGTCAGAGGATATTTCACCTGATAATCTTGGCTTTCTCTGTGAATTAAGGATCTATTGATGTGATGGTATTGAAAGTACATTAGGATTCAGAATAAAGTTTTTGTATAGATATTATGAAAATTCAAATGGGAGTTGGAAAGGGAAAAGAAAAATGATTCCAAACAGTTCTGAAGGCTCAGCTGAGGTTGAAATACTCTAAGTTTATGGTTAGAAAGATGTGTATTGATCTGTGTAAAGTCCAGGGGTAGCAGGAGAGGAAGTAGATAGCTGCTTTCATTTGAGTGAGAACAGAAAAAATAGACTGGTAAAAGCACTGAAAGTCATAATGACTCCATTTTGAAGACAGACTGTAGTCAAGATAGGATCCTGGAGTGAAGCCAGAGTACAGCTTATATGTACAAGGAGGATTGAAAATGCAAGGCAAATGCTCTCCAATTCTGTTCTATTATAGTGCAAAATAGCCTTTGCCATGGCTTTTTCATATGTAAAACGTTATTTTTTAACTGACTTATGTCTGTTCTACTTAAACACTAAGTACAGTTTCTTCTGGTTTGAATATTTTATTATTATAGCTCTTTTAGGGAGCATTCACAATTACAACCTACATAAAACATGATTTCCTCTATTAATAAGGGACTGTTTTATTTACCTTTCCCAAGCTAAGCTAAATGTCAGGCATAGTTCAACAAAATAAATCTATAATTCTCAATAGACACAAATGTTTATTTTATTAATGCCAAATCTAACTCCAAATTAAAATCATATGGGATTGACATTGTGTACATATTTCAGATAAACTAATTTTGTTTTTAATATCAAATTCATAAAGAGAGTAATTAAAGCATTTGTTGCCCTTTTCTCCTGGTTTTATATGCATGGACTTAGAAGATAATAATTAAAAAGACTTGGCTTAACTCAAACACAGACAACATAAAAATATGAAAGTAGATAGACAGATGGGAAATAGATGGATAAACAGATGGCCATATCACTTTAGAAAAATAAAGTGAAAACTTGCTTGTCATTCTAATTAACATTGGACATCGTTCTTTAAACTTGCACCTTGGATCAAAGATAACAGTATAAGCACAAACCATAATACTATAATTTATAGCCTTAAACCCTGAACAAGAGCAACATTTTTACTCCAGATCTTGAACAATTCCAAAGACTGTTGATATAAGTAACTTACATGTATATTGCAAGAAACATAACACTTCATTATATGCTGATAAACCAAAGAAATCTAGAAATTATTTCACTTTCCCCATTCAAGACTGAGATTGAGGGAAGAATACTGTTTTTAAAGGAACTGACTGAAAAGTAGAGTTCGAAGTTCATATACTGGGGACCAGACAGTATATGAAAGTAAAGAGAGTAAGGTTGGCATTTACTTAAAAAAAAAAAAAAAAAAAATTAGGTTTATTCTTTGTGTTGGATTAGCCTCAGAGAAGAATCAGAGAAAGAACCACTGGAGTCTAACAGTTAGGGTCAATAGATCCCACTGATGGATTATATCAAAACAGAAACCAAAGGTCATTAACATACTTCCTCCTAAAATCTGTCAAGAATGGTTCAGAAACTAGACATGGCTGAGATGCAGATAAAGAAAGAGAAGGCACTGTAAGGAGAGAAAAGCTTGAGGCAAAATAAATGAATCTGGTTATATGTAAAAAAAAAAATAGACATTAAGATATATTAGCAGATACAAACTACTACATATAAAAGAAACAAAAAGGTCCAATTTATAGCAAGGGAACTATATTCAATATTGTGCAATAAACCATAATGGAAGAGAATATGAATCACTTTGCTGTACACTGGAAACTAACACATTATAAATCAACTATACTGCAATAAAAATACAAAATAACAACATTAATGCATGTTTGACTTTATACTGGATCTATACATAAGTCTCGAAATATGGTTCAACAGAGCATATGAGGCCAAAATAGAAAACACTGTCATTAATATAGAAGTGTCCTTACTTCTGTGGTCCACCATTGGGTAATAGAATCCACTAAAAAAGTTTGGCAGTGACTGTCAGTGAAGTCACAATTTGGCCACATGTAGATTTTCCAAGCTTATTTTTTAAAACCATATGTAATATATCCAGGAATATATTACTTGCAGAAACCATACCGAACTTTTCAAGAGCAAAGATTGTGTCTAATAATATTTGTTTTCTTATTAGCATTATGCAGTATCTAGGACACAATAAATAATCAAAAGAATGAACTGAGAAATATAGCTTCCATATGTTTTCATTCTATTTAAATATAATTTTGTTTTATATTAAAAATATAAAATAATTAACAAAGTTTGCTATGTTTATGAGGTATGAAATAACACACCTGTGAAATTTGTTGATAGTCAGTGAGACCATAATGACAGAAAAAGATACTTTAATTGAAAGAAATTAAATATAAAGCACTGAAAACATGAATAGATAAATGTTAATAGTTTTTCAAAGTAACAGGTATTAAAATATAATTAGTTATGTATGAAGCCAATATAACTGCCAGAGTGATTAGAGATAGGTTCTGCAATCAAAAAGACCTGGATCTGAAGCCCATGTGCCCACCTTACTGATTCTGATTATCGGATCTGGGATTTTATTTTACTCTGCTTATGAGTTAGCTGTAGCTCTTTGATGGGTACTAGCAGAAGACATGAGATTTCTGGGTCAGAGACAATGGTCTCTATTACTCACAGCACAGAAAGGAATATAAGTGTCAGCACGCTTGCATGGGCTCTTTTTGCCCGAGTTTCCACAGGGCAACATGATAAACCCACATGGATGCTACATGAGCAACAGGTTTGCATCACAGCTGAAGAACACTGAGTTTGGGGAATCCATGGTTTTTCCAGAAAATCAGTAAACATGTTTGTTCTCTGTCCAAGGCAGGGCGGAGCCATTATCTCATTTCTCAACCTTGAGAAACAATCCTAAAAAATAGTATAGCAGTCAGGGACTTGCAATCTGGCACATCCAGCAAGATTTATGAGTGCAACAGACCCAAAGAGCACTGTCTCTCCATACACAAATGTTATTCAGATCACTTCCATTCCTTTGCTTTCTTTCCTTTTTAATCTGTTTTTGTGACACTTTCATCAGCATTTTTGCCTATCTCTCCCACAAGAATAAAAACCCTAAGAAAGCAGATTTTTTTTTTAAATTATTGCAGTACAGTTGATTTACAGTATGTGTTAGTTGCTGCGGTACATCAGAGTGAATCAGTTATAATATACATATATCCAATCTTTTTAAGACTCTTTTCCCATATATGTCATTACAAAGCATTGAGTAGAGTTCCCTGTGCTATACAGTAGGTCCTTGTTAGTTGTTTATTTTATCACTATGTATAGTTGTGTGTATATGTCAATCCGAATCTCCCAATTTATCCCCTTCTTAGCCCCTGGTAACCATAAGTTTGTTTTATACATCTGTAACTCTATTTCTGTTTTGTAGCTAAGTTCATGTGTATCCTTTTTTAGATTCCATATATAAGTGGTATCATATATATTTTATTTTATTCATTATTACATCTCTAGTAGTATGTCTTATTGTGTTTGCTTTTAAATATATTTGTGATTTAAATTAAATTTTTGTCAATTTACTAAAAGCTGGCAGTTTTTCTAGATACCAGGGGATAGCAATTAAAAAGATTGTGAAGGTCCCTACTCTAACTCTCAAATTCTCAAAATCTTTATCTGTAGAAAACAGACTGTAACAGTGCCTGCTTCATGTAGTTTTGAGAGGATTTAATAAATAATACAAGTAAAATATTTAGGAAAATTCCTCCCATATAGTAGACATTTATGAATTTTAGTAATTTTCATTAAAATATAATGCTCCTACTATGAATACTTCTTGCATTATATACTTTATAGTTTGAAAAACTACTAAAATATTTATTTTTTATTTTTAAAGTGAAATGCTGAAACACATAGACTTGTATAGAAGATAATGTAAAGCAAGATTGTGTGGTTAGTCATTCAGTCATGTCTGACTCTTTGCGACCCATGGACTGCAGCCTGCCAGGCTCCTCTGTCCATGGGGATTCTCCAGGCAAGAATACTGGAGTGGGTTGCCATTTCCTCCTCCAGGGGATCTTCCCAACAACTGATGCAATTATCTTACTACATTTTATCAAACTGTATTAAATAAAGAAAAAAGGTACAACAAATGAAGCATCCCATCTCTTTCTCTCTTCTCCCTCTCCAGAGTTAAGGATTTCATATTCATTCATATTCTTGAACAATCTGGATTTTTTTTTTACATAATATCATCACGCTGGATGTAGTGTTTTACAATTTACAAAAACTTAAATTCAAAAGCCTTTCCTTTAAGACATCAGTCAGATCTTTCTGTCTGTTTGCTCAGTCCCTCATTGTGTCTGATTCTTTTGGACCCCATGGACTGTAGCCTCCCAGACTGTGCATGGAATTGTCCAGGCAATAATACTGGAGTGGGTTGCCATTTCCTACTCCAGAGGATTCTCCTGACTTAGAGATCCAACTCATGACTCCTGTGTCTCCTGCATTGACAGGTGGATTCTTTACCACTGCACCATCTGGGAAGCCCTAGATCTTTTTGATCCTTCCAAATTATCTCAGTGGCATATTTATAATGAATAAAAGTGTGAAATTGTACCTGAATTTGTTTTAAGCAAATTACTTCACCAAATCCTATGCTCTGTGCTTTTAAAGTACTTTACTTGCACATATAAAGATTTTCACCAATATATTCATCTTGCATTCAGCAATGATCATGAATACTATGACTTTAAGACCTTGACCTTTAGATAAGATTTTATCTGGAACATTTTTCTTCTTATTGCTAGTTCACACTTCAGGGACTTATTAAAATGTTCTTGCTAATTTTACTTGCAAACTATATTGCTATTACTGGTATTTACTGCACTTAACCTTCACCTTTCCAAAAGTAACATTAAGTGTTATTTGCATAAATTAAAATCATATTTGAATGTGTCCCTGGCTATATTTTTTAAATCACTTTTCTGTAAATTACATTAGAATAACATTATTGAGGAAAAGTCATTTTTGAAAGGCTATTGAAGTGTGTGTTTTTTCCCACAAAATTAACTGTTCCTCGTTTTTATTTTAGAGCTGAATCTGGCACCTAAGTAAATTCCTCTCATTTATTGGAGTGCTTTACTTCTTAACTACTGTGGATAGCTGTCTGCTTTGACAAAAGAATGTTGAGTCTCAAAAAACTAATTCTTAAAGAGTGGGAAAATATTTCTTTTATCATTTCAAAATTTGGTCTCAGGACAGTTTATGAAAAATAAAATACATTCCTCTTCCTTTTTTTAATGAATTCAAGAAAAAACTTTACCATACACTTATTTTGAACTAGTTTTCACTCTATGCTTATACTCTTTCACATTAACTTAGTACAAAGTACTACAAAACAGAACATTTTTAATGGACTTAGATAAAAAGTTGATCAACGCCATTCTCTGCATGGTTTTTGACACTTTATTTATTATAGCTCCAAAAGAAACACTAAACATATTATCACCCACTTTAATATTAAAAAATAGCTCTCATCTCATATTTTTTTCTTGATAAGTTTTAAAAAAATTATTGGATATAGTTTATTTATAATGTTGTGTTAGTTTCAGGTGTACAGCAAAGTGAATCTGTTATACATATGTGTGCTTAGTCACTCAGTCATGTCCGACTCTTTGCGTCTCCATAGACTGTACCCCACCAGGCTCCTCTATGTTTGAGAATTCTCCAAGCAAGAATACTGGACTGGGTTGCCAAATACATATATCCAGTCCTTTTAAGATTCTTTTCCCATATACGTAAACATTCTTGCAGAAAACTACAACTAGAGTCTTTGCAGCTGAGAACTAGACAATGTTTGGGCTGCCTGTTCCTCAACTTTGGGTAACTACAATATATAACGTACAAAGTGGACACTCCCTGGAGCTGGATTTCTTTCAGTGTCTACAATGAATTTGTCAAACTTAAGGTTAAAGACACAGCCCTCAATTCAGATATCAACCACAAGTTCAAGAATCTCCTGAGTCACCCTCATATCTGATCAGTTGACTAAAATTTGGGGGTTCCCATGACCAAATTCAGGTTCAATAATTTATTAGAATAACTCATAGAACTAATAAAAGCAACTTTGTATGCCTCACAGGGCCTTAGCTTCTCAACCAGGGATTGAACTGAGGTCCCCTGTGGTGGAACTGTTGAGTTCAAACCACTGGACACTAGGGAATTCCCATCCCTAACTTTCTTACATATAGTCTCTCCCATTATCAACATCTTCCACCATAGTGGTATACTTGTTACAACTGATGAACCTACAATGACATATCATAATCACCCTAAGTCCATAGTTTACATTACAATTTACTCTTGGTGCTATACATTCTATCCATTCAGTTCAGTTGCTCAGTCCTGTCCAATTCTTTGCGACATGAACTGCAGCACACCAGGCCTCCCTGTCCATCACCAACTCCCAGAGTTTACCCAAACTCATGTCCATTGAGTTGGTGATGCCATCCAACCATCACATCTTCTATCGTCCCCTTTTCCTCCTCCCCTCAATCTTTCCCAGCATCAGGGTCTTTAAATGAGTCAGCTCTTCACATCACGTGCTCAAAGTATTAGAGTTTCAGCTTCAGCATCAGTCCTTCCAGTGAACACCCAGGACTGATTTCCTTTAGAATGGACTGGTTGGATCTCCTTTCAGTCTAAGGGACTCTCAAGAGTCTTCTCCAACACCACACTTCAAAAGCATCAATTCTTCGGTGCTCAGCTTTCTTTATAGTCCAACTCTCACATCCATACATGACCACTGGAAAAACCACAACCTTGATTAGACAGACCTTTGTTGACAAAGTAATGTCTCTGCTTTTGAATATGCTGTCTAGGTTTGTCATAACTTTCCTTCCAAGGAGTAAGCGTCTTTTAATTTCATGGCTGCAGTCACCACCTACAGTGATTTTGGCACCCCCCCAAAATAAAGTCAGCCACTGTTTCCATTGTTTCCCCATCTATTTGCCATGAAGTTATGGGATCGGATGGCATGATCTTAGTTTTCTGAATGTTGAGCTTTAAGCCAACTTTTTCACTCTCCTCTTTCACTTTCATCAAGAGGCTTTTGAGTTCCTCTTCACTTTCTGTCATAAGGGTGGTGTCATCTGCATATCTGAGGTTATTGATATTTCTCCTGGCAATCTTGATTTTAGCTTGTGCTTCTTCCAGCCCAGAGTTTCTCATGATGTAATCTGCATATAAGTTAAATAAGCAGGGTGACAATATACAACCTTGACATACTCCTTTTCCTATTTGAAACCAGTCTTTTGTTCCATGTCCAGTTTTAACTATTGCTTCCTGACCTGCATATATGTTTCTCAAGAGGCAGTTTCAGGTGGTCTGGTATTCCCATCTCTTTCAGAATTTTCCACAGTTTATTGTTTTCCACACAATCAAAAGCTTTTGCATAGTCAGTAAAGCAGAAATAGATGTTTTTCTGGAACTCTCTTGCTTTTCCGATGATCCAGTGAATGTTGGCAATTTGATCTCTGGTTCCTCTGCCTTTTCTAAAACCCATACAGTCTATGGATTTAAACAAATGTATGACAAGTATCTTCATAATAGTATCATACAGAGTAGTTTCACTGCCCTAAAAGTCCTCTGTCTTCTGTGTATTCATTCCTCTCTCCCCCAGTACCAGGTAATTAGTGACAGGTAAATAATGGCAACCACTGAGTTTTTTCCTGTCCCTCTAGTTTTGTCTTTTCCACATGATTTTGTCATGTAGCTGAAAATATACAGTATGTAGCCTTTTCAGATTGGCTTCTTTCACTTAGAAATATGTGTTTAAGGTCTTTTCTGTCTTTTCATGGCTTCATAGCTCATTTCTTTCTGGAGTGGAATAATATTCCATTGTCTGAATGTACCACAATTTATTTATCTATTCAGCTACTGAAGGACATCTTGGTAGTTTCCAAGTTTTGGAAATTACAGATAAACCTGCTGTAAATATCCATGTGCAGATTTTTGTATGGATATAAGCTTTCAACTTCTTTGGGCAAATACCAAGAGGGACAATTGCTGCTTCATATGGTTAAGTGTATGTTACGTATTTCCTTCCAAAGTGTCTGTACCATTTTTCATTTCCACTAGCAATGAATGAGAATGAAGTCCAGTTATCAATTCTTTCTTTCATGGATTATGCCTTTGTGTTGTATGTAAAAATATGTCACCAAATCCAAATTTACCTAGATTTTTTTCCTATGATATTGCCTAGAATTTTTATAGTTTTGCATTTTGCATCTAGGTTTGTGATCCATTTTGAGTTGATTTTTGTAAAGTCTGTGTCTAGATTCAGTTTTTTTGCATATAGTCTTCTTAACCTTTAATATACATTTTACTGAGAACAGTGGTTATTAATAATAATAGCTAACATTTGTTGATGCTTGCTAATGCTATAGGTACAGGCAGGGTTCTAAGAGCTTTCATGTATTAAACTCATTTAATAGTCACGATAATCTCCGTGAGATAGGTAATATTATTTACATTTTTACAGAAGAGAAAACTGATTTTCAGGAAACTAAATAGCTTGCTCAAGGATACAGCAGCAGGCAATTGAAAGAACCAGGTGCTAAAGCCAGGCAGCCTGGTCCCAGAGCACACCTCCTACTCATATACCCACACTTGTAATATGTTATACATATACTTAAGTTATTATAATATTAGATAATAAACACCTTGTTTTAAGATTATAGATCTAAGTTATAATTGGAAACAGTAAAGACAAGTAATTACTCTTGCCCAGAGAAAAAGACAACGTTCTTAAGATAGAGAATGTTTCATGACTATGTATATTACATTCAGTTCAGTTTAGTCACTCAGTTGTGTCCAACTCTTTGTGACCTCATGGACTGCAGCATGCCAGGCCTCCCTGTCCATAACCAACCCCCAGAGTTTACTCAAACTCTTGGCCATCAAGTTAGTGATGCCATCCAACCAGCTCATCCTCTGTTGTCCCCTTCTCCTCCTGCCTTCAATCTTTCCCAGCATCAGGGTCTTTTCCAATAAGTTGGTTCTTTGCGTTAGGTGGCCAAAGTATTGGAGTTTCAGCTTTGGCATCGGTCCTACATTAATGAAATATTTGGATTCTTACTTCTTTGAATCAACATATATTATATATGCCTTAAATCTGAAGAAGTATATTTCCCTAGATATCAAATGACAAGCGATAAGTGGATGTACATCTGATGTAAACATTTGCCCTCATACTTTGTGGACTTATATTTTAAATTGCATGTTAGGATGAATTAATGAACTCATCAAAATTAATTGGAAAGAGTTTGCTTGTATAAAGCAGTTGATTAAATATTACAGACTTGGAAAATCTATGATAGATCTTTATTTACAGCCACCAGACATTGGTGACATTTAGGAATGTAATATGCATAGCCTACAATTGCTTCTTAGTGTTTAATAGAGACTTCAGTCTCTCCACACAGGCAATAGAGACTTCGATCTCTTCACACAGTGTGCCTTCACACTGAGGCACAAACTCAGTTTGGATGCTTTAGCTCAGTCACTTTACATTGCTTTGTCTAACTCAGACGTCTACATAACCAGAAAGAATCTACTAATACAAATTTGGTCTTCCAGATAAAATAGTGTAACAACAACCATATGGATTACACCAGCCATACCAGATGGTATAAACCTGTGCTCACATTGTTTGTGCACAGAGACCATTGTAACACACAGCATTGACAATCTTCATCTATATCCTCTAGAGCAGAGGTTTTCATTGTGCTAACAAAATGCTCAATCTATCATTAAGTTCTGACACATTTTCTTTTAAGACACTTCTTTTATTAACACTAATAATTTCTTTCAATTTTCTGTCATTTGAGTCACTGCCTCCTGATCTTCATGATCTGCCCTAAAAGCAGCCCCTAACTTTATCATTTAACCTCTTCTTCAGCTAAAAGCTATTTTCTAGTGTGTCCTACAATCACACAACACTTTAAAGGTATAAGAGAATTTTTAAACCTCATATTTCCCCATCATAAATGTTGCTGTTGGATTGCACTAATTCAAAGAGTGTTTCCAGTATCGCTGGTTCCAGACTGGAGAGTTTTCTGGGCTGTTCTTGGCAGAAATGGTGACACCAGATGCTAAAAGGCTAATATTCAGAAGCTGGACATTTGATGCTATAAGGAAACAGTGCTGTGTATCAGAGTCAGAGTGTGAATATCCCTCCATGTGCCACAACATCCAAATAGGGGAAAAAATAAATAAGACTCAATAATCATCTTGGAAGCAACCATACACTTTAAATAAAATTAAATGTAGATTCACAGATAGAAAAAACTGTTGTTAAGATTTTTTTTCAAGTAGTATACATATAAAGCAGAAATTTACAAAGCTAAATTTTAGGTTGAGCTATAAGAAATTGCTTTTTTAGTAAGTAAAAAATGACCAAATATTGGCAATTTTATATGATTCTGCTTAATACTCAGGTTGTAAAATATAATAACCCTAATTTTTATTGAGAATAGTAAGAAACATTGTTATACAAACAGATGACAAAAATAGCAAGACAGCATTTCATGTCTCATCATCTATCTCATTTGTCTGAATAAAATGTCGTGCATTACCTCAATTTTCATCCATTGCTTACATCTCACGCTCTCCAGAAGACTGTCACACAGCAGATTAAAAAGTGGCAATATGAATCACAACTTTTCTCTCTGATACCATGGTTTTCAAACACTATGTTGACAAATGATGAGAGTACTATGAACTCTTCAGTTCAATAATCCAATATTCCACCAGTAATTAGCAAAAGTGGTAGGAAATAAAACACATTCTGAAATAAATGCCAAGGTTAAAAATATTGCTTCTAAGTCTATAAACTTATTACATGCTATTACAAAGTGCCAACAGTTTTCCGTTCCTGGTACTTTTATTTTACTTTAAATCGATTGGAATGACTACACTAAATCTATGTCTTTGAGAACTCAGCATAGGAAAAAGAAGTCAGATTAAACACTATATGGTCAGCAACCTCATACAGTATAATTATTTTTTTCTTATCATTTTAAGCTCTTTACTCAAATCCACATGTATTTAAGGAACACATTATTTTCAAAGCACTGCATGCATGCTATGAATAAACAAATATTAGAAGATTTCTTCCCTCAAACAGTTTACATTCTAGTTTTACAGACAGGATATGTACACATATGTGGTGTTTTAAAATAAATTCACTTTCAATGACATGTTAAGATAGCAAAAGAAAAGAGGTGCCACAAGGTAGTGTATATATATATATATATATATATATACTTATATATATATATATTTATATACATATAAAATATATATATATATATTTTGAATTAAAATTCAAAAGAGGGAATGATCTTTTCAGATGCTGCCCAGAAAAGATTTGTGGCTAAAGTGGGATTTGTTCTTCCATTAAGGGATCACTGATGTTTAGGAGATGGAAAATGGAGAGAGATTACTTTCATTCTGTATTCCATGGGCTTGGACTGGGTAGATACCAGAGATGAAAGTACACAGAAATAGTCATTCCAAACTGGTTTCTAATTACACATCAACACTACTTTTAAGTTCACTAATGCATCTTGTCACATTTTATCCACTCTGAAACTTTATTTCTCACTTTTGTCATCAACTTGTTTATTAAAAATTCTTTGACATCTTCTCAGAATTCCAATTGGTAGCATTTAACTTAGGTTCCCCAGAAAAAAAACACACTCCAGTAAATTGATAGCAGCTGCCTGGCATGGCTACAAAATTAAGTCCCACATATTTGGGGAGAAGAAAGTTCTGTCATTCACTCCAATATTTCAAAATTTAGAAGTCTCTCTAAATTTGGAATAGCTTACAATTACAGTTCTATCAAAAATTGTTATAAGTTTAACCCACTCTGAATTCATAAAGAAATATGAGCAAAAAGTTGAATGAAAAGAAACTAAGACATTATCTTCTCATTTTCTGTATTTTCATTTGCTGCCCCCAACCACAACTAATGACCCTACATTCAGGGACCAATTCTGACAAAAGACAGGATGGCTATGAACTCACTTCTTCCTTGGATTTTGGAATGATGCTGAATGCTTCAATACCTTCCATTCAGAATGATTCTAGGTCAATTTACCAGAAACCCATATATCTGAAATTCAGTTTCCCAAAGGAACAATATGCCAAATGATTAATTTCTCTTTTTTGCCAAAATTAGCAATATACTGGAAAGTTCCTTTTTTTCACTCTTTAAAGGTTTGTGGCATTTGTCCTGAATGCACACTGTTTACCTAGATTTTTAACTTATGAGAAGTAGGTTCAGTTGAGTTCAGTTGCTCCATCATATCCAACTCTTTGCGACCCCATGAAACACAGAACACCAGGCCTCCCTGTCCATTACCAACTCCCGGAGTTTACCCAAACTCATGTCCATTGAGTCAGTGATGCCATCCAGCCATCTCATCCTCTGTCATCCCCTTCTCCTCCTGCCCTCAATCTTTCCCAGCGTCAGGGTCTTTTCCAATGAGTCAGCTCTTCACCTTAGGTGGCCAAAGTATTGGAGTTTCAGCTTCAACATCAGTCTTTCCAGTGAACACCCAGGACTGATCTCCTTTAGGATGGACTGCTTGGATCTCTTTGCAGTCTAAGGGACTCTCAACAGTCTTCTCCAACACCACAGTTCAAGAGCATCAATTCTTTGGCACTCAGCTTTCTTTACAGTCCAACTCTTACATCCATACACGACTACTGGAAAAATGATAGCCTTGACTAGATGGATCTTTGTTAACAAAGTAATGTCTCTGTTTTTCAATACACTGTCTAGGTTGGTCATAACTTTCCTTCCAAGGAGTAAACGCTTTTTAATTTCATGGCTGCAATCACCATATACAGTGATTTTGGAGCCCCTCAAAATAGTCAGCCACTGTTTCCACTGTTTCGCCATCTATTTGCCATAAAGTGATGGGATCAGATGCCATGATCTTAGTTTGCTGAATGTTGAGCTTTAAGCCAACTTTTTCACTCTCCTCTTTCACTTTCATCAAGAGGCTTCTTAGTTCTTCTTCACTTTCTGTCATAAGGGTGGTGTCATCTGCATATCTGAGATTATTGATATTTCTCCAGGCAATCTTGATTCCACCTTGTGCTTCTTCCAGCCCAGCATTTCTCATGATGTACTCTGCATATAAGTTAAATAAGCAGAGTGACAAAATATAGCCTTGATGTACTCCTTTTCCTATTTGGAACCAGTCTGTTGTGCCATGTCCAGTTCTAACTACTGCTTCCTGACCTGCATATAGGTTTCTCAAGAAGCAGATCAGGTGGTCTGGTATTCCCATCTCTTTCAGAATTTTCCACAGTTTATTGCAATCCACACAGTCAAAAGCTTTGGCATAGTCAATAAAGCAGAAATAGACGTTTTTCTGGAACTCTCTTGCTTTTCCGATGATCCAGTGAATGTTGGCAATTAGATATCTGGTTCCTCTGCCTTTTCTAAAACCAGCTTGAACATCAGGAAGTTCACAGTTCATGTATTGCTGAAGCCTTGCTTGGAGAACTTTGAGCATTACTTTACTAGCATGTGAGATGAGTGCAATTGTGTTGTAGTTTGAGCATTCCTTGGTATTGCCTTTCTTTGGGACTGGAATGAAAACTGACCTTTCCCAGTCCTGTGGCCACTGCTGAGTTTTCCAAATTTGCTGGCATATTGAATGAAACATCACTTTCACAGCATCATCTTTGAGGATTTAAAATAGCTCAACTGGAATTCCATCACCTCCACTAGCTTTGTTCTTAGTGATGCTTCCTAAGGCCCACTTGACTTCACATTCCAGGATGTCTGGCTCTAGGTGAGTGATCTGGGTCTTGAAGATCCTTTTTGTACATTTCTCCTGTGTATTCTTGCCACCTCTTCTTAATATCTTCTGCTTCTGTTAGGTCCATATCATTTCTGGCCTTTATTGTGCCCATCTTTGCATGAAATGTTCCCTTGGTATCTCTAATTTTCTTGGAGAGATATCTAATCTTTACCATTCTATTGTTTTTATCTATTTCTTTGCATTGATCGCTGAGGAAGGCTTTCTTATCTCTCCTTGCTATTCTTTGAAACTCTGCATTCAAATGGGTAGATCTTTCCTTTTCTCCTTTGCTTTTTGCTTCTCTTCTTTTCACAGCTATTTGTAAGGCCTCCTCAGGCAGCCATTTTGATGTTTTGCATTTCTTTTTCTTGGGGATGGTCTTGATCCCTGTCTCCTGTACAGTGTCACAAACCTCCATCCATAGTTCATCAGGCACTTTATCAGATCTAGTCCGTTAAATCTATTTCTCACTTCCACTGTATAATCATAAGGGATTTGATTTAGGTCATACCTGAATGGTCTAGTGGTTTTCCCCACTTTTTTCAATTTCAGTCTGAATTTGGCAATAAGGAGTTCATGATCTGAGCTACAGTCAGCTTCTGGTCTTGTTTTTGCTGACTGTATAGAGCTTCTCCATCTTTGGCTGCAAAGAATATGATCAATCTGATTTCGGTGTTGACCATCTGGTGATGTCCATGTGTAGAGTCTTCTCTTGTGTTGTTGGAAGAGGGTGTTTGCTATGACCAGTGCGTTCTCTTGGCAAAACTCAACCTTTGCCCTTCTTCATTCTGTACTCCAAGGCCAAATTTGCCTGTTACTCCAGCCAGGTGTTTCTTGACTTCCTGCTTTTGTGTTACAGTCCCTTATAATGAAAAGGACATCTTTTTGTGGTGTTAGTTCTAAAAGGTCTTGTAGGTCTTCAAAGAACCGTTCAACTTCAGCTTCTTCAGCATTAATAGTTAGGGCATATGCCGGGAGCAACACGGGAGTTCCCACCCATGACAAGTTCATGTGGGAGAGCCCTGACAGGCAAGGCGAGTCAGGGCTCGAGAGGCCCCCGGACCTGCCCGAGCATCTACCCCAAAACCAAAATCTGTCTGTTTTACTATTTCATGACTTTCACTAACTCTTCTGACATTAACGGGGGGCTATCCCCGACCACCTTTTCTGTAGAAAATT
The DNA here is from genome assembly GCF_029407905.1 of Bubalus kerabau. Classification (NCBI taxonomy): domain Eukaryota; kingdom Metazoa; phylum Chordata; class Mammalia; order Artiodactyla; family Bovidae; genus Bubalus; species Bubalus kerabau. The sequence goes on from NC_073626.1 coordinate 137,735,521, forward strand.
AACTTAGAGCTCTAGTTAATAATTCTCCTGGGCGTAGTAGGAATGTTTCAACTCAAACCCGTTTCATGACTTTCTAGCTTGCCTGACAGGTTTGTTCAGATTCCTGCAGCTACGCATGTGATTGTTCACAGCCTCCCAACCATGAGAGGCACGGGAAGCTTAAGATATTCTAACAATGCAGAGCTTCTCAGAGAGTTAAAATTGTTAGAATAGAACTAGTAGAAGATTTCTTTGTTGAGCCAATGCTTGCTGCCAAGTTTCCATATCCCTTACCTACTGTGTCCCTGGGAGTGTATTGATTAATATAGTTGGTATATAGAAATGTAAGTAGTAGCTTTACAGTTTGTAACCTTGGACCCTTGAGTTAATTCTTTTCTTGTTATAGCCCACCACACTTTTGCCCTATAGGAATGCAACTTTATCTAATGCTTTTGGAGGGTGGTGCCTGACTTTAGAATAATCACCTTTAGAGAAAAATAAGTTTTCTGAAGAAAGGGTCATAAAATGTTAACACGCCTCCTGGCTAGAAGATGATGTAAATCACCTAAAGCTTTTGCATATGATAAGTTAGCAGAAAGAAAGCCTGGCTTTGATAAGGATCAAGAACTGCTGACCTTACATGACTCTACCCCCACCCCACCCCTATTATCCTCTGTGCACAACTTAAGGTATTAAAAACTACTTTGGAAAATAAAGTGCGGGCCTTGCTCACCGAAGCTTGGTCTCCCCATGTCATTCTTTCTCTTTCCTTTTCCTTTTTCAGGCTGATTCCCTGGAGCGCAGGGGCCCTCTGCGTTCACTTTCCTGCCTTGGCTTCTAAAACCCACTCAAGAAGGTGCGTAATGTGGGGCACCTTCAGCTATTCGAGAGGGCACCTGCAGCCTATGTGAACAGAGCAAATCCCGTGCTGGGGCTTTATTGGTTTTCTGCGTAAACCAAGGAATATCAGCCTCTTTTCTCTCCTCTATTTTCTTAACTGCAAAATTCTTTCCTTATCTCTTTCTCTATTTCTCTCAGTTGCCGATGCCGTCCTCCCGAGGGAATCCCTGGACCCAACCGGGGCTGGACCCCAGTAGGCATAGACTTGGATTACCATGATATTCAATGGTTTGCCTTGGAAACGAAGAGAGATCATTCTGTCATTTTTGAGATTGCATCCAAGTACTGCATTTTGGACTCTTTTGTTGACTATGATGGCTACTCCATTTCTTCTAAGGGATTCCTGCCCACAGTAGTTGATATAATGTTCATCTGAGTTAAATTCACCCATTTCAGTCCATTTTAGTTCACTGATTCCTAGAATGTAAACATCCAGTCTTGCCATCTCCTGTTTGACCACTTCCAATTTACCTTGATTGATGGACCTAACATTCCAGATTCCTATGCAGCATTGCTCTTTACAACATTAGACTTTACTACCATCACAGTCACATCCACAATTGAGTATTGTTTTTTCTTTGGTTCCATCCCTTCATTCTTTCTGGAATTGTTTCTCCACTGATTTCCAGTAGCATATTGGGCACCTACCGACCTGGGGAGTTCATCTTTTTTTGTCCTATTATTTTGCCTTTTCATACTGTTCATGGGGTTCTCAAGGCAAGAATACTGAAGTGATTCGCCATTCCCTTCTCCAGTGGACCACATTCTGTCACTTTTAACTTAGGAGAAGATGGTAACATATAAGAATTATTTAATTGACCTTTGCCCTGGTTTTCTGCTTGCTGCTGCTGCTGCTGTTGCTCCTGCAGCTTAAACAGTTGGATATAAAGAGGAAGCACTTTGTTGAGAGAAGGAAGAAAACACAATGAGCACAAAGAGTGCCTGGGATACCGTGCTATCTCAGAAAAATGGGAGGAGCCAGGAGATAGGAGGGTGTGCCATGGAAGGAGAAGACCAGGACACAGGGACCAAGACAAATATTGGGAGGGAGAGCAGAAAGAAGAGGTATCAGTTCACATTGTTGTATGGCAGAAACCAACACAACATTGAAAAGCAATTATGCCCCAATAACAAAAAAGAAAAAGAAAGAGACATCAACAGGGGAAATGGGAGGATTTTAAGGAACAAGGAGAGGAGAGCAATAGAGAAAAGAAAGGAGTATAAAGAAACTTAGAAGCAAAGAGAGTGAAGATTGAGAGAGGGAGAGAAGTTAATAGGCAGAGAGAAGAGATGACAACGTTTGGTAGCAAGGAGAGAGTCGATTGAAAGGCAGAGAGAACACAGACTAAGAGAATGGTGAAAATTTTGTGTCCAAGTGGCCCAAAACAACCTAGGTTGTAATAAACCATCACATGAATGGCTGTAAACATTATGAATATTTAGAAGAAGAAAGGTTTTCATAAGTTAACTTTGGTAAATTACTCTTGTTTGTTATTCAGCAAAACATAGTAATTGATCAATGGGCCAAAAGAACTGCTTTCATGAAAACATTCCTGGGGTTCTACTTCAGCAATGAATATATTTCACTACAAACTTGAAATATCATTGTTTGAATATCATGTACTTTAAATACCAATGTGAACTTCTATTCATCATCATTTCCACTGTCATAAAGGGTGTGTTCTCTGCACATAGTTTTATCCCAGTATGGTCTAACTGTTTCTCAAGACATGGCCATAAGGAATAAGCTGTTGTTGTTAGTCGCTAAGTCATGTCTGACTGTTTGCAATCTCATGGACTGTAGCCCACCAGGCTCCTCTGTCCATGGGATTTCCCAGGCAAGAATAACAGAAGTGGGTTGCCATTTCCTTCTCCAGGGGATCTTCCTGACCCAGGGATCAAGTCCTTCATTGCCGGGTGGATTCTTTACCATTGAGCCACCAGGGAAGCATATAAGGAATAATACTGGATATTAAAAAGACTGTAATAGACTCTACTTCGGAGAAGGCAATGGCACCCCACTCCAGTATTCTTGCCTGGAAAATCCATGGACGGAGGAGCCTGGTAGGCTGCAGTCCATGGGGTCGCTAGAGTCGGACACGACTGAGCGACTTCACTTTCACTTTTCACTTTCATATATTGGAGAAGGAAATGGCAACCCACTCCAGTGTTCTTACCTGGAGAATCCCAGGGACGGAGAAGCCTGGTGGGCTGCCGTCTTTGAGGTCGCACAGAGTCGGACACGACTGAAGTGACTTAGCAGCAGCAGCAGCAGCAGCAGACTCTAGTTGGCTATTACAGAAATCCTCATAGTAATTGCTGCTGCTGCTAAGTCGCTTCAGTCATGTCTGACTCTGTGACACCCCATAGACGGCAGCCCACCAGGCTTCCCCATCTCTGGGATTCTCCAGGCAAGAACACTGGAGTGGGTTGCCATTTCCTTCTCCAATGTATGAAAGTGAAAAGTGAAAGTGAAGTCGCTCAGTTGTGTCCGACTCTAGCGACCCCATGGACTGCAGCCTACCAGGCTCCTCTGTCCATGGGATTGTTTAGGCAAAAGTACTGGAGTGGGGTGCCATTGCCTTCTCCATCATAGTAACTACTATGGTATTTTCTTAACTTTGTACTTAAAATAAAAGTGTTAACATCTAAAAGTTTTCAAAGCAATATGTGTTAGGTGAGCAGGACATTGTCTTTTTTCTTTTATTGAATCTGTTTAGGAACTTGGTGTTCAAAGAAGATAACTGAGTTGTTCAAAGTCATAAAGTAAGACTTCCACAATCTGGAATATTAAGCCAAGTTTTCTTGTGGAAAAGCTAACACTTTTTTTTCATAACATCCTAATATACTATTGCCAAACACTTTTAGAAATCAACAATTCCCATAACAGATCTTTGAAAATAGGATCATTTTTAACTGGGAAAATACAATAGCTAGAATATACATGATGATGTGAATCAATAAGAATGATTCAAAAGATATTCTTCCCACATTCTCTTCCCTAACTCCTCCAACATTCTCTTCCCCTTTTTCATTTCTCCTTTAAATCTAATAACTAGATTTTCAGTTCAGAATATTCAAGTTTAAGGAATGCTGGTAGAACAAATGATATTCCTAGGTGAGAGACAAAGGATAGTTTTTTACTCACACTGATAGTGGTAGTCACAGCACCAGTATTTTTGTGCTGGTTCCCCAAGCCCCAATTACTACAGGGTGACATGAAGAGTCCAGATGACAAAGCATACACTATGGTCTGTGTTTCAAGAAAGGAACCCCAAGCCAACCAGGATGTTTTGTAATGGGCAATAATTATGTTTGCCCTGGGCTCCAGAAGAGACATTTCTTTTATATACTGCAATTTTATTTCAATCACACAAATGAAGTTAGCATGTAGGAAATTTAAATGAAACAGTATGGTAAAAATAGCAGACAACCAAAAACTTTTAAAAGGAAATGCACTAAAGCATGAGAATTCAACACTCATTAATGCTTCATCTTCAGTTTTGATTGACACTTGATGCTTACAAATTTTGAAACAAACTTTGAAATCATGGTGACTATTCTGAAGAGATTTAAGCACCAGCACTAAGATTTGTACATTCAGCTGGTTTGCAATTGACTTATTAGCCATTTACATAGTGTATAGTATAGATTTGTCACAGGTCAGATCACTGTTGAAGGAAGCAAGTCCTTCCCATAATTAGAAAGGATCCCCTAAACTGCATTCAGCTTAAGACATCCAATGTATAAAAGCATGAAAATTCATAATAATGTGGCTCCAAGGAACATAGTTTTGATAACAAAAATAATCAAAGCTTCTACCCATTTAAATTATGAAATCAGGACAAAACTGTTAACATAAGTCAGTAACTGTATACAGTAATTCAATCAAACTACTCAGAAAGAACACATTAACAATCTGGGATAATGCAGAATGACAGCCACTAAAATGTGACTCAACACTGATTCTTTTTGTCATTTTACACAGACATCATGTTAATATTAGATCAAGGAACAATCAGTAGTTTTACTAAAACTACTTTTATCTGCTTTCTGCTGCTGCTACTGCTGCTAAGTCGCGTCAGTCGTGTCCGACTCTGTGCGACCCCATAGGCGGAAGCCCACCAGGCTCCTCTGTCCCTGGGATTCTCTAGGCAAGAACACTGGAGTGGGTTGCTGTTTCCTTCTCCAATGCATGAAAGTGAAAAGTGAAAGTGAAGTCACTTAGTCGTGTCCGACTCTTAACGGCCCCATGGACTGTAGCCTACCAGGCTCCTCCGTCCATGGGATTTCCCAGGCAAGAGTACTGGAGTGGGGTGCCATTGTCTTCTCTGCTTTCTAGATTTCTTCAATCTAAGTTCATAAGACAGAACTGTTGATAAGCATAGTTTTAAATGTTGCAGGTTTGCAGCCATTACTGCTCAAAGAGGTTTGAATGAGGTATTTTTTCTCTTTGTTAAAATAGTTCCTGTTTCCGTAGAAACTTCATTTTTAGAAAAATCTGTGATGGATGAGCTATCATAATTCAAGTATAGAGTTCTTTTCTTCTGTCATTGTCATCTGATAGTAAAGACATTAAAGATGCAGCAAGCTTATAATGCACTACTTGCTAAAAGAAATAGGAGGCATTTTCATCTTTATTATTGTACTTTTTATGTAAACACTTTGATGGTAATAAATGTTTATATCCTCTGTAAATCTGGTCAGAAACCACTTTTGATTTTGTTGATTAAGTTAAAAAGTCTATAGTAGGATCAAGTACTAGGTACAAGTGGTCCAAAGTAAGATTAAAGACTACAATAAAATGCAAGCTCTTAAAAAAAAATAAATGGGTTTATGAGACATTTTGACTGTAATAGACAGTAAGCATGGCTGCACTTTTTTCTGAGAGACACTAGTTCTGTCTTCCAAGGTATTATACACACATCTTTGAAATGATAGTCCAGAACAAAGAGCTGTCAGAATCTCACTGGCAAAATGTGCAAAAACACTAGAGACCCATGAGGATTATTGCTCAACAGGTTGATCCACATCTGCTTCAAGCTGTCTCTTAGATTATTGTGAAACTTGCTTTATGAGTTGAGATATTTAATTAATAATCTAACTGTCTCATATGTTCCTTAATTGCAAATCATTTTACCTGGAATATAGTTTCTGTTATTGCCTCTTTGTGATTTCATGGAAAAGAAAAGTCAAAATGCCATAATAAATATTAACTGACTTTATTTGCTATAACTACTTCCCCTCATAATCTGAAACACTGATTCTCTTGTAAAGATTCAAACCTAACTGAGACTCTAGGGCCAAATCTGTCCCTTTTCAGATCTTAAGTAATTCTGCATCAATTCAACCTTGATACAAGCCTTCCTGTTCCCTGGGATATCCACTTTGAAATCTGTTCTCTCTCTTACCAGCAGATCTATTCTCTTAGGCTGGGATCTTATGCCGTTCCCCCAGATCCTTTAAGAACCTCAGTCCTGGACCATGTCCCAGCCCAGCCTCTGGCCCTTGCGTCAGCTATAGACTCTTGTCACTGACTATTTGCCACCACTGTCATCACACTTCTGCTGCTGCCATCCACCCTGGTCCTGTGCTCCACACTTTTATTTGGGTATTAAGCTTTTTTTTTTTTTTTTTTTTGAGAAGGAAATGGCAACCCACTCCAGTGTTCTTGCCTGGAGAATCCCAGGGACGGGGGGAGACTGGTGGGCTGCTGTCTATGAGGTCACAGAGAGTTGGACATGACTGAAGTGACTTAGCAGCAACCTTTTTTTGCATAAATTTATTGGTATTAATTACCTATCTTAATATCCACCTTACTATTATCACCTAACCCCATTCATTTACTCAACAAATAGTTCCCGAAGACTAATAAGTTTGTGGATCTGGACCAGGGTGTAAGTGTGATGAAATCCCCAAATACTATATATGGACTTGATTACCTAACTACTGTCCGTTGGTAATCAGACATTAACTTTTGGCAGTCAGGTATCAGGGCTTCCCTGATAGCTCAGTTGGTAAAGAATTCTCCTGTAATACAGGATATCCTGGTTGGCTTCCTCGGTCAGGAAGATCCTCCTGGAGAAGGGATAAGCTACCCACTCCAGTATTCTTGGGCTTCCCTTGTGGCTCAGCTGGTAAAGAATCAGCTTGAAATTTGAGAGACCTGGGTTCAATCCCTGGTTTGGAAAAATCCCCTGGAGAAGAGAAAGGCTACCTGCTCCAGTATTCTGGCCTGGAGAATTCCATGGACTGTATAGTCCATGGGGTCACAAAGAGTCAGACACAACTGAATAATTTTCACTTTCATTTTCACTGTTTGTTGGGGGCTTCCCAGATGGTGCCTGTGGTAAAGAATCTACCTGCAATGCAGGAGACACAGGAGACACGGGTTCCATTTCTGGGTCTCTTTTTTTTGCCCCCTACTTTTAAATATGCAATTTAGTAATACTCAAGGTTTTCAATTCAAGTGATAAAAACATCTCTGAAAAATTTAAGCAAAAAGGATTTTATTAAAGAATACCATGTAGCTCAATGTATCTAGAGAAGGGCTTGATTCACATACCACTGAACTGATTTCATGAATACACTACTGCTAATGTAACCCTCAAGATATCAATATTGTCTCTGAAAACTGAATCTAGCTACTGTCCCTATTGCTCCCATCACTGGAATAAATTCTGCATGTCACTATATATTGTTTGAGAATCTGGGGCAATTACACTTTGGAAGCAAAATTTCTAACATGTTACCTTTCAAGATGATCTATTCTCTTTAGATGTATTCTGAAAAATGGAAATTTCAGATATTCATTTACAATATGTTGTAAGCAGGGGGCCACCTTTAGCTTGAAACAGAGGAAGAGTTATCTATAGAAGAATTGTTTCACTCTTACCGAAATCTGTAAATATAGTTGAGATAATATCATTCTTTTACCCAATCACAAGTTACCAATGTAAATTTAGCCTTTTTTTTCTGTTATCCATTTTTAGGCTTTCTTTCAACAGTCATTTCCTCTTATTACAATTTATCACTAATTTTTAACAAGATGCTCTTCCTTGGGTAGGATTATCATGTTCAGAAGAGGATTTTCTTACAGCTGGCCAGCAGTATGAATCTAGTCAGTGTTTTCCACTTCATCCATTCCCTGTCATATGGAGTGGTGTTGGATAAGTTAAAACTTACAGGACCATCTTGTCCACTAGGTAGAAAAGAAGTAGTAATTGTTAAGCTCAGCTTAGACATGAGAGGAGAAAAAACAACTCGTACTGCCAGTCCTTTAGGAATTGAGACAATATTTGGAGATATTGTAACCATGTGATGTTTAGTAATTAATCCTTACTTTGGAACTCAGAAACGTTATGTAGGTCTCAGCACTACAAGACCCAGGTGGCACAGTGGTAAGGAATCCACCTGCCAATGAAGAAGATGCAGAAGATATGGGTTTGATCCCTGGATTGGGAAGATCCCTTGGAGTAGGAAATGACAACACAGTCAGTGTTCTTGAGGCTGGGCATGCACACAATCACTAGTTTCATAGCCTTATTAGCTATTGACTGATAGTTTATACAAGTTTCCTCAGGAAACATGTGCTTGGCTTTCCTAAGAAAAAGGTATCTCACACATATCTTGGTGAGTCATAATCCAAAGACAAAGCACATGCTGCAAAACTGAGAAAGCACCATAGGGACTGTGCCTAAAAGTCTCATACCTCTCTGATGTTTACCTGTGCTTTCATTTTCCTGCTATACTTTAGGCTTCACCTTCATCAAAGTCACATGTTAATATACACTGTGGAGTCCTTTCAGTTCTCCAACATTCTGTAATTGATGCAATGGTACATTGAGTAGAATATAGAAGCGATCCTTGACTGTATAATTTAATTGATGGCTAAGACTTTTGGCAAAAGAAAGATGAAGAAAGAGAGCTGTGAATCTTTGACAACAGGTGGACTTCAGGCCACTTCTGGTTTGAGATCTCTCAAATGCTGTGACCACTGATGGGAAGAAAAGCATATCAATTGAACTTGGATACTGAAGCAAAAGAAACAGTTACATAAATTAAGAAGTAAATTCAGGTTTAAGGGAAGCCAGTTGAGAATTTGTGATTTTGGCTACTTTGAAAAATGAAAAAAGCAGAAAAAACTAAGACTGCCAAATACACCAAATTATGATTTGCGACCCTAAAGACACTGCACACCAAAGCGATAATTGGGTAAATGTTTCTTTTGATCATATTGTGTCTCAGTATAAAAAAGACTATACAGTTTGCAAAGAGAGGAAACAAAAGACAAGCAAAATGCATTCAGTGGTTTGAGGAGTGATACAGACAGCTTTCTAGGAAGCTTATTCTAAAGTGAATTTTATGTATTCAGATTCAAGGAGCTATTTCCCTTGTATTAGGTATTGCTGGCTGGAAGAGTATGTTTAGATTTAGGATCCTCAATTAGTTGCCACTTTTACAGAAACGTGGTTAGAGGGTCAAACTCCAAATCTATAGAGCTAGAAAAGGTAAGGTACATAACGTACACCTATAGAGGGGATATTAGATACTAAATGAAATACTCGTAAATACCAAATGAAATAATTCTTATAAAGTTTCTGAAATGTTGAAAATATCAGTAATTTTGAGTTGATTATATGATGATGCTAAAGTTTCCCATAATTATACACCTTTAACTCAAGCGGTGATTGATGTCATGATTAAAGGGCTTCCAAATACTTAATTCCTTTATGTTCTTATACTAATGGATGAGTTGGATTATCTAAGAGAAGCTGCCATTGACATCTTGATTCATTTCTTATAAATAGAGCTGAATGATGATAAAGACTAGAATTATAAAGAAGAAAGGAAAAATATGAATAAAATGGATAAGAAACTCAAGACATTTAAGCTGAGTAGAAGTGTTCATAGTGTATGGAAAAGGAGAAATAGATGAAGTAACTATGAAAATTTTAATGGATTACTTATAGGAGATTATGTGATCTGGCTGCTTGACCAACTCCTCAATTTATCTTAGCCTTAATGAATTTTATAAATCTAATAATGGCATAAAAGGAGAATCTGCAGTCTCTTTCAAAGCAGTTCAGTTTAAAATATGAGAGTTTAAAAAGATTATTCTGAATGACAAGGTGGCCAGAGACTGGTAGTGCAGTGTCCCAGCAATGAAAGATCATTTTTATTGGTATGCAAGAAAATTAACAAGGGCAGTAAAGAAATTTTATTGAAATTTCTAGACACTGGTGCACAGTATGCAACCTGCTAATGAAAGGGTAAGGGGAAATGTGATGAAGTAGTGGGATAAGGTAAAATATTCAGAAATAAAAGTGTAGTTCAATGTAGGAATTTATAAATAAAAGCTATGTAAGATTGTTGCATCACCCATACCAGAATATATTACCAGAATGGGTATAATGTATGAATGAGGAACTCTTGCCTTATCCAAGCCTTTGGAAATTAGGAGATCATACAGATCTACTCTTCACTATCTTTTAATTGGGTATGTTAGATGAGAGGGACCTAAACCCATTCAAAAGTTTAACATAAAACAATAGAATACCTAGGAATAAGAATACCTAGGAAAGGTAGGAAGAGGTGGGGGGAGAGAAAGGAGCATCAAGAACTTTTAGTTTTGATTAAAGATATGGTAAATGCAAGTGAATTAGTATCTACAAATTCCTTTTTGATAGTCCAGTATAGCATGTGAGGAAAGCTGATGAATCCTGGAGAATAACTTTAGACTCCAAAGAATTGAATAAAGAGGAGCCTTCAATAGCGTCAGCCATTCCTGTTAAAGTGTTAACAATTCAAGATCTGCCACAGACTAAGGGTTGTTGATATTCTGTGATCAATCTGAATAATGCTTCCTTTTAGATTCCTATTTTGAAAGAAAATCAAAATCAAATTTGTATTCATGTGAAACAGACTCCAGTACACATTTACTCTGCACCTATGGGGATATTTAAATTATCCTGCTTGTAACCACAACTTAGTGAGAAAAGATGTTGATTTAATTCAGTCGAGAAGTACTGTTATTCATTACATCAATAATATAATGTTGATATCTAAATCTAAAAATCAAGCTAAGCATGAATTCCAAATGCTGGTTAATTATATAACCACCAGGGAGTAACTAATTAACTGAGCTAAAATACAGGGTCCAACATAAATTATAAAATTCTGAGTAATTACATGGGCCAGTCCCACTAGCAGCATTCCTCAACCAATCACAATGAGTTATTGTCTCTCCAGCTCCAAAACTGAAACAAGAGCCATAAAGATTGCCTGGTTTCTGAAGAAATCACATACCACATCTATCAATTTTATTGGTGCCTATTCACACAATAACAACAGAAAAAGCTTAATTTGAATAATGCTTTAAACAGCATCAGGCTCTCTCTTGAAGCTTTAAATGGCCATTGACCTGTACAGCCCCACTCTAACTTGATGCTCAAATGACAGTAGAAATATAAACCACTAGAAAGCTCAAGCTGGTTACGGCCTTTGGCAAAAACCCATGACTACCATCCAGCCGTCCTGGAATTCGGACTAGAATGCTATTTAAGGCTGCCTCATAAGTAGCATAGTTCACAGACTGTAACTCAAGGGCAGAGAGGGAAAACTCAGGCTGCAAGGCAGCTGCATTACAATTAGTTGATCTTTTCATTTTGACTGAAGAATACAAATACAACTCCATTCAATAGGCAGAATTAAGAGGGTTATTCCTTGGATAACTATCAATAAAAGTAACATAGTATTGGATTCATACTAGTTTTTGGGCAAAACCAATAGATTGGCAATATGGTTCATAGAAACAGAAAACAAAATGGTGGTTGCCAGGGGTTGAGAGAAAGTGTAAATGAGAAATTGCTGTTCAATGGGTATAAAGTTTCGATTATGCAGGATTAAAACATTTTAGAGTTCTGCTGTACAACATTGTGGTCATAGTTAAAAATACCTTACTGCACACTTAAAATTTTGTTAAGAGAACAGAGCTCCTGTTATATGTGTATGTGTGTGTACGCTTATGTGTGTTTGGTGGTTCAGTGGCTAAGTCATCTCCTACTCTTGCAATTCTGTGGACTGTCACTCGTCAGGCTCCTCTGTCTGTGGAATTCTCCAGGCAAGAATACTGGAGTTGGTTGCCATTTCCTTCCCCAGGGGATTTTCCCACCTAGGGATAGAACACAGGTTGCCCACACTCAGGTGGGTCTCTTGCAGGTGGATTCTTTACTGACTGAGCAACCAGGGAAGCCTTTAGTGTTAGTCGCTCAGTCATGTCCGAATCTTTGCAACCTCATGGACTGAAGCATACCAGGCTCCTCAGTCCATGGAATTCTCTAGGCAAGAATACTGGAGTGGGTAGCCATTCCATTCTACAGGGGATCTTCATTATCCAAGGATCAAACGGGGGTCTCCTGCATTGCAGGCAGATTCTTTACCATCTGAGCCACCAGGGAAGCCCCTATGTGTGTTTACCATAATTGAAAAAAAGGCATGTGCTCATTTGCATATTTAATTGGGGAGGGGTAAGATAGTGAAAAAATGACTTATAGGATCAAGTGAATGTTTATTTAATATGCATGGAAATGGAATCAATATTGGATAGATTGTTGAAATATTATCACTATTGATAAATAAGGAAGAGGAAATAGAGGCATTAGAACTTAAACATCTTATTTATTTCTAAAATTCGTTTTCTTTGCTTGATCTTATAGTGCTTCTGCTCAGTAGTGTCCAACTCTTTGCAACCCCTTGGACTATAGCCTGCTAAGTTCCTCTGTCACTGGGATTGTTCTAGCAAGAATATTGGAATGGGTTGCCATTTCCTTCTTGAGGGATCTTCCCAACCCAGGGATCAAAGCTGCATCTCCTGTGTCTCCTGTGTTGTAGGCAGATCCTTCACTGCTGAGCCACTGGGGAAGCCCTTTGTAACTGGTTAAATCAGGTGCAAACCATCATTCTACATTCTCAATGAACAATATAGACAACTTGCTATTGAGTGCCCCTAAGGAAGTTTTGGAATTCAAACTGCACATTATAAATCCATAGGCAGTACATTCTATTCCAGTCCTGGCCAAGAGTCAGTATTATAACTCCAGACATCCCTGGAGACAAACACCGAGCTACAGTTGCTCAGATCGGCTCCAAGTTCATTCTATTTGTATATAGTATTCCTTTCTTGTATAAATTTTAGTTTTCCATGGAGTTGACATTTGATTCCTTTTTAGTTTGTTTGGTTTTCTATTACATCATTGCTTTAGTTTTTTCTGATCAGATCATAACCTATCTTCCTCTCTTTCCCTTTTGAAGGCAAAGGTATTCTTTTTTTTTTTTTTTTTTTTTTTTTTTTTTTTTTTTTTTTTTTTAACTTTTAAATATATATATATTTTAGTTCAGAAACTTTATTTTTTAACAGCAGTTTCAGGTTCACAGCAAAATTGAACAGGAAGTGTGGGGTTCCTATAAGTACACAGCCTCCTTGACTGTCAACATCCCCATAAGAGAGGCACGTTTGTTACAGTCTGTGAACCTACACTGTTTAATCTATTCATTATTATTTTGTATACTTTCCTCTATTTCTCTCTCATTTATTCAACAATGAAGTATTGAGTTACAACAATGTGCTAGACACTGTTCTTGCCCACAACAAGCTCTAAGTCTGTTAAGAAGGATAATCATGAGAACATATCAGTTCAGTTCAGTTTAGTTGCTCAGTCATGTCTGACTCTTTGCAACCCCATGGACTGCAGCACACCAGGCCTCCCTGTCCATCACCAACTCCTGGAGTCCACCCAAACCCATGTTCATCAAGTCCGTGATGCCATCCAACCATCTCATCCTGTCGGCCCCTTCTCCTCCTGCCCTCAATCTTTCCCAGCATCAAGGTCTTTTCCAATGAGTCAGTTCTTTGCATCACATGGCCAAAGTATTGGAGTTTCAGCTTCAACATCAGTCTTTCCAAAGAACACCCAGGACTTATCCCCTTTAGAATGGACTGGTTGGATCTCCTTGCAGTCCAAGGGACTCTCAAGAGTCTTCTCCAACACCACAGTTCAAAAGCATCAATTCTTTGCTGCTCAGCTTTTTTATAGTCCACTCTCACATCCATACATGATCACTGGAAAAACCATAGCCTTGACTAGATGGACCTTTTTTGGCAAAGTAATGTCTCTGCTTTTTAATATGCTGTCTAGGATGGTCATTACTTTCCTTCCAAGGAGTAAGCATCTTTTAATTTCATGGCTGCAGTCACCATCTGAAGTGATTTTGGCCCCCTAAAATAAGGTCAGCCATTGTTTCCTCATCTATTTGCCATGAAGTGATGGGACTGGATGCCATGATCTTCGTTTTCTGAATGTTGAGCTTTAAGCCAACTTTTTCACTCTTTTCTTTCACTTTCATCCAGAGGCTCTTTAGTTCTTCTTCACTTTCTGCCATAAGGGTGGTGTCATCTGCATATCTGAGGTTATTGATATTTCTTCCAGCAATCGTGATTCCAGCTTGTGCTTCTTCCAGCCCAGCATTTCTCATGATGTAGTCTGCATATAAGTTAAATAAACAGGGTGACAATATACCTTGATGTACTCCTTTTTCTATTTGGATCCAGTCTGTTGTTCCATGTCCAGTTCTAACTGTTGCTTCCTGACCTGCATATAAGTTTCTCAAGAGGCAGATCAGGTGGTCTGGTATTCCCATCTTTTTCAGAATTTTCCACAGTTTATTGTGATCCACACAGTCAAAAGCTTTGGCATAGTCGATAACACAGAAATAGATGTTTTTCTGGAACTCTCTTGATTTTTTCATGATCCAGCGGATGTTGGCAATTTGATCTCTGGTTCCTCTGCCTTTTCTAAAACCAGGTTGAACATCTGGAAGTTCATAGTTCATGTATTGCTGAAGCCTGGCTTGGAGAATTTTGAACATTACTAGCATGTGAGATGAGTGCAATTGTGCAGTAGTTTGAGCATTCTTTGGCATTGCCTTTCTTTGGGATTGAAATGAAAACTGATCTTTTCCAGTCCTGTGGCCACTGCTGAGTTTTCCAAATTTGCTGGCATATTGAGTGCAGCACTTTCACAGCATCATCTTTCAGAATTTGAAATAGCTCAACTGGAATTCTGTCACCTCCACTAGCTTTGTTTGTAGTGATGCTTCCTAAGGCCCACTTGACTTCACAGTCCAGGATGTCTGGCTCTAGATGAGTGATCACACCATCATAATTTTCTGGGTAATAAACTATAATGGAAAAGAATATAGAAAAGAGCATATATATATATATATATGTATATATAGAGAGAGAATTGGATCACTGTACTACACACCAGAAACTATTAATAGCTCAACATTGTAAATCAAGTATACTTTAATAAATAAAGAAAACAAAAGGGGTGGGGAGGAGGCAGGGAGTCTTCATCCTCACAGCTTCAGTAAAAGCAATTCCTCTGGCCTTAATTTCAGGGTATCTTGGGCTGTGTTAGAGCTAGTTGACTGAACACTGCCTACAGCTTTTTAAATTCTTAGATCTGTAGATTTTTTGTTCCATAATGGGAAAACCAAAGAAAACCACTAAGTGGAAAATTAATTTTCTGGAATATAGCAGCAGTGACTCTCAAAGCCAGATAAAATGAAGCTTGCAGTCTCAGTTCAGAGCATCTTAATTCTCCATAGGTTCTTAAACTATCCATAATGGCCAATGAGAAAAAGTGATTTCTATGAGAGTCTAGAGACCCCATGTGATTGAATCTAGATATACTTTAAAAAAAAAGTTATTTAGCATTTTCTATATATTTCTCTTTTATCACTTTCATTTTGTCAGTTGTCTTAGCTTCACTTTCCTATCCTGAGCCTTTTCAGACCCCAGCTGTGAATACCTTTGCTTAGACTCATGGCTATAGTATTAACAGAATTTTGAGAGATCATGACTTTAGTTTTCAAGCTTCTGGCTCTTCTGTAAGAAGGATATCATATAATGGCTTCTTCTCCCTACTTTCACTGTATCTCTGCACTGAGAAAAAATTTTTTTAATTTGGTTGTGTGTGTGCTAAGTCACTTCAGCCGTGTTCAACTCTTTGCAACACCATGGACTGGTAGCCCGCCAGGCTCCTCTGTCCATGGAATTCTCCAGGCAAGAATACTGGAGTGGGTTGCCATGGCCTTTTCCAGGGTGTCTTCCCTACCCAGAGATTGAACCCATGTTTCTTAGGCCTCCTGCATTTATAGGCAGATTCTTTACCAATAGTGCCACCTGGGAAGCCCCTTTAATTTGTCATATGGATAATTAGTTTCTATTATGTAATTGCTTTTTCTCCCTCCTTTCACTATATCTCTGTATTGAGAAAAAAAAAATTTTTAATTTGGTGGAGTTGGATAATTACCTATGCCATCTATTTGTGCAAACTTACAATTTATGTTTAGTAAAACAGTTTTTAGAAACATTCATATTTGTGTAAAAGTTCATAGCTCTGCAACTAAGTTTATTTAACCATGAATGATAATTGGTGACATAGGAAATTAGGAGAAAAGAAACTAGAACTTGGTGAGAATGAAATGGTTATCAAGGCAAGTCTATAATCCATTCACTTGGTGAGTTGGATTGAGAATGTGTGTCTGTGTCAGTCTTTTTTTTTTTTTTTTTTTTAAACTTTACATAATTGTATTAGTTTTTAAAGAAAGAAGGCAGGTGATCTGGACTAGGTGATAGAAGCAAGGTTCGATGCTGTAAAGAGCAATATTGCATAGGAACCTGGAATGTCAGGTCCATCAATCAAGGCAAATTGGAAGTGGTCAAATAAGAGATGGCAAGAGTGAATGTCGACATTCTAGGAATCAGTGAACTGAAATGGACTGGAATGGGTGAATTTAACTCAGATGACCATTATATCTACTACTGCGGGCAGGAATCCCTCAGAAGAAATGGAGTGGCCATCATGGTCAACAAAAGAGTCCGAAATGCAGTACTTGGATGCAATCTCAAAAATGACAGAATGATCTCTGTTCGTTTCCAAGGCAAACCATTCAATAGCACAGTAATCCAAGTCTATGCCCCAACCAGTAATGCTGAAGAAGCTGAAGTTGAATGGTTCTTTGAAGACCTCCAAGACCTTTTAGAACTAACACCCAAAAAAGATGTCCTTTTCATTATAGGGGACTGGAATGCAAAAGTAGGAAGTCAAGAAACACCTGGAGTAACAGGCAAATTTGGCCTTGGAATACGGAATGAAGCAGGCCAAAGACTAATAGAGTTTTGCCAAGAAAATGCACTGGTCATAACAAACACCCTCTTCCAACAACACAAGAGAAGACTCTACATATGGACATCACCAGATGGTCAACACCGAAATCAGATTGATTATATTCTTTGCAGCCAAAGATGGAGAAGCTCTATACAGTCAGCAAAAACAAGACCAGGAGCTGACTGTGGCTCAGATCATGAACTCCTTATTGCCAAATTCAGACTGAAATTGAAGAAAGTAGGGAAAACCACTAGACCATACAGGTATGACCTAAATCAAACCCCTTATGATTATACAGTGGAAGTGAGAAATAGATTTAAGGGCCTAGATCTGATAGATAGAGTGCCTGATGAGCTATGGAATGAGGTTCGTGACCTTGTACAGGAGACAGGGATCAAGACCATCCCCATGGAAAAGAAATGCAAAAAAGCAAAATGGCTGTCTGGGCAGGCCTTACAAATAGCTATGAAAAGAAGAGAAGCAAAAAGCAAAGTAGAAAAGGAAAGCTATAAGCATCTGAATGCAGAGTTCCAAAGAATAGCAAGAAGAGATAAGAAAGCCTTCTTCAGCGATCAATGCAAAGAAATAGAGGAAAACAACAGAATGGGAAAGACTAGAGATCTCTTCAACAAAATTAGAGATACCAAGGGAACATTTCATGCAAAGATGGGCTCAATAAAGGACAGAAATGGTATGGACCTAACAGAAGCAGAAGATATTAAGAAGAGATGGCAAGGATACACAGAAGAACTGTACAAAAAAGATCTTCATGACCCAGATAATCACGATGGTGTGATCACTGACCTAGAGCCAGACATCCTGGAATGTGAAGTCAAGTGGGGCTTAGAAAGTATCACTACAAGCAAAGCTAGAGGAGGTGATAGAATTCCAGTTGAGCTATTTCAAATCCTGAAAGATGATGCTGTGAAAGTGCTGCACTCAATATGCCAGCAAATTTGGAAAACTCAGCAGTGGCCACAGGACTGGAAAAGGTCAGTTTTTATTCCAATCTCAAAGAAAGGCAATGCCAAAGAATGCTCAAACTACCACACAATTGCACTCATCTCACACGCTAGTAAAGTAATGCTCAAAAGTCTCCAAGCCAGGCTTCAGCAATATGTGAACTGTGAACTTCCTGATGTTCAAGCTGGTTTTAGAAAAGGCAGAGGAACCAGAGATCAAATTGCCAACATCTGCTGGATCATGGAAAAAGCAAGAGAGTTCCAGAAAAACATCTATTTCTGCTTTATTGACTATGCCAAAGCCTTTGACTGTGTGGATCACAATAAACTGTGGAAAATTCTGAAAGAGATGGGAATACCAGACCACCTGACCTGCCTCTTGAGAAACCTAGTTGCAGGCAGGAAGCAACAGTTAGAACTGGACATGGAACAACAGACTGGTTCCAAATAGGAAAAGGAGTACATCAGGCTGTATATTGTCACCCTGCTTATTTAACTTATATGCAGAGTACATCATGAGAAACGCTGGGCTGGAAGAAACACAAACCGGAATCAAGATTGCCGGAAGAAATATCAATAACCTCAGATATTCAGATGACACCACCCTTATGGCAGAAAGTGAAGAGGAACTAAAAAGCCTCTTGATGAAGGTGAAAGTGGAGAGTGAAAAAGTTGGCTTAAAGCTCAACATTCAGAAAACGAAGATCATGGCTAACGGTCCCATTACTTCATGGGAAATAGATGGGGAAACAGTGGAAACAGAGTCAGACTTTATTTTTCTGGGCTCCAAAATCACTGCAGATGGTGACTACAGCCATGAAATTAAAAGACGCTTACTCCTTGGAAGGAAAGTTATAACCAACCTAAACAGCATATTCAAAAGCAGAGACATTACTTTTCCAACAAAGGTTCGTCTAGTCAAGGCTATGGTTTTTCCTGTGGTCATGTATGGATGTGAGAGTTGGACTGTGAAGAAGGATGAGCGCCGAAGAATTGATGCTTTTGAACTGTGGTGTTGAAGAAGACTCTTGAGAGTCCCTTGGACTGCAAGGAGATCTAACCAGTCCATTCTAAAGGAGATCAGCCCTGGGATTTCTTTGGAAGGAATGATGCTAAAGCTGAAACTCCAGTACTTTGGCCACCTCATGCCAAGAGTTGACTCATTGGTAAAGACTCTGATGCTGGGAGGGATTAGTGGCAGGAGGAGAAGGGGAAGACAGAGAATGACATGGCTGGATGGCATCACTGACTCGATGGACATGAGTCAGTGAAATCTGGGAGTTGGTGATGGACAGGGTGGCCTGGCGTGCTGCGATTCATGGGGTCGCAAAGAGTAGGACTGAGCGACTGATCTGATCTGATCTGATCTGGATTAGGCAAACAAACACACAGTATTTGTTACCTGGGAGACCTTATCTCTGGAATCCTTATCTCAGGGTGCACCTAATTGTCTAAGCTTGTTTATAGTAAACAGACATACTGATTTGGATTTGTTGTTGTTCAGTCGCCCAGTCATGTCCAACTCTTTGGGACCCCATGGACTGCAGCATGCCAAGCCTCCCTGTCCCTCAGCATCTCCTGAAGTTTGCCAAGTTCATGTCCATTGCATCAGTGATGCCATCCAACCATCTCATCCTCTGACACCTTGTTCTCCTTCTGCCCTCAATCTTTCCTAGCATCTGGGACTTTTCCAATGAGTCAGCTGTTTGTATCAAATGACCAAACTACTGGGGCTTCAGCTTCAGCGTCAGTCCTTCCAATGAGTATTCAGGGTTGATTTCCCTTAAGATTGATTGCTTTGATCTTGCTGTTCAAGGAACTCTCAGGAATCTTCTCCAGCACCACAGTTCAAAGGTATCAATTCTTTGGTACTCTGCCTTCTTTATGTCCAGTTCTCACACCCATACTTGACCACTAGGAAGACCATAGCCTTGGCTGTATGGACCTGTGTTGGCAAAATGACTTCTCTGCTTTTCAACACAGTCTAAGTTTGTCATAGCTTTCCTGCCAAGAAGCAGTTGTCTTCTGATTTCATGACTGCAGTTACCATCCTCGGGGATTTTAGAGCCCAAGAAGAGGGAATCTATCACTACTTCCTCCCCCAGCCCTTCATTTGCCATGAAATAACGGGGTCAGATACCATGATCTTAGCTTTTTTAATATTTAGTTTTAAGCTGGCTCTTTCACTCCCCTCCTTCACCCTCATCAAGAGGCTTTTTAGTTCCTCTTCACTTTCTGCCATTAGAATGGCATCATCTGCTTCTGAGGTGGTTGATATTTCTCCCACCTATCTTAATTCCAGCTTGTAACTCATCCAGCCTGGCATTTCTCATGATGTGCTCAGCATACATATTAAACAAGAAGGATGACAGCAGACAGCCCTGTCATACTCCTTTCTCAATCCTGAACCAATCAGTTTTTCCGTACAGGGTTCTAATGGTTGCTTTTTGACCTGCATACAGGTTTCTCAGGAGACAGGTAAGATGGTCTGGTATTCCCACCTCTTTAAGAGCTTTCCACAGTTCATTGTGATCCACACAGTCATTGGAGTAGTCAATGAAACAGAGGTAGATTTTTTTTTCTGGAATTCCCTAGCTTTCTCTATAGTTCAGTGAATGTTGGCAATTTGATCTCTCATTCCTCTTCCTTTTTTAAATCCAGCTTGGACATCTGGAAGTTCTTGGTTTGCATAATTTTGAAGCTTAACATTTATGAATGGTCCTCTACAGTTGTTGCTTCCAGGTGGCATTAGTGGTAAAGAACCCACCTGCCTGTGCAGGAGATGTAAGAGACACAGGTTTTATCCCTGGGTCTGAAAGATCTCCTGAAGGAGGGCATGGGGTGCACTAGTGGTAAAGAACCAACCTGCCAATGCAGGAGCCATAAGAGACTCAGATTCAGTCCCTGTGTTGGGAAGATCCCTTGGAGAAGGAAATGGCAACCCACTCCAGTATTGTTGCCTGGAGAATCCCATGGACAGAGGAACCTGGCACACTATAGTCCATATGGTTACATAGCATCAACACAACTGAAGTGACTTAGCATGCATGCATATACTCTGCAATTGTGATGTAAAGCTGTAGCTATCTGTTTTCGTCTGCTATGTATAAGCCTCTTCGCTTCTTGGGTTCTTGAAATTCAGTAAAAATTGATACTGTGGAAGATTTTTAATTTAACAATTGGATTGTGTTAGTTCAGCTTCATTATATATAACAAATAATACTGGCTTTAGGAAAGATAGGTCTGTGAATCCTGGTCTTTAGATTTGTGCTACTTTTACAACCCCAAATTTTTCTGATATTTATAGATTTGTTCTAAGAGTTTTCATTACTATTAAAAGACAGACTTGTTCAAATCACCTACCACAGTAGTTGACATATATCCATTGCAACTATATGGCAAATTTCTGAAATTCTAGGACTCTGACATATACTCTGTATCCTA
Organism: Bubalus kerabau; assembly: GCF_029407905.1. Taxonomy (NCBI): domain Eukaryota; kingdom Metazoa; phylum Chordata; class Mammalia; order Artiodactyla; family Bovidae; genus Bubalus; species Bubalus kerabau. The sequence continues at coordinate 137,757,041 of NC_073626.1, forward strand.
CATTCCTACTACTGTATCAGTATGTAGTAGTTGCTCAATAAGTATTTGTAGAAAGAATGAATATTTTAGGTGACAAAACAAGGTTGTGAGTGGCAAATTTTTTTAAATAAAAAATTTGATGATACATGATATTTTAAGCATAATTAAATTCAATGTAAGTCAACTTTATGGGAGAAACTGCTAAATACATACTGTGGGTAGGGTTCAGAACAGGCCTCCATGTGCCACTTTGGTATGTGAATTATTTTGGGCTAAAGGCTGCAGAGACAACTGTGGATTGAAAAGAAACCACTACCCATCCCTAAATTATCTGTATGAATTTAAATTGGGGATTTTTCCCAGAAAAGGAGTTATTACCAGGAATAAAAAAAATCTAAATGGCCCCATTTATATGGTAGGGCAAACATCTGATTAAACAACTAATTACCAAACATATACTCTTCTTACCATCTTGTGAATGACCCTCCTCTCCTTGGAAGCCCCAGGGCCCAATCTCATTTCTTAGCTCAGGATGGCACATATACTTTATTTTACCTTTCTGTCTTTGAGCCACTTATGCTTGTGGCTTATTTATGTGGTGTTACTCAGGAAGGAGATAGATGGGTCACAGGCTGAGCAGAAGGAGAAAGAAAGCTGAGCCCTGCCCAGACAAAAGATAAAAGACCACATATTCCTCATTCTCAAAGTCTAGGAGACCTTACAGACTAGACAATTCAGAAAGGCTCCTTGAAGGTCTAAAGGGGAGGGAGCATCATCTCACAGTAAGTGATGCAACTACCCATAGATCTATTTGCTAGAATCCAACTTGTCTAAGAGATGTGTAGGCACATATGGGAGGACTCTGAGATATACCAAATATGGACTTAGAACCAGGCAAAGCAACATAATTGGTCAAAGGAAGTCAGAAGAAATGTCCCATAAAAGCAATTCAAACTAACACAGGTATGACTCTATCTCTGAGCCTGCCTGTCTGTCCATCCACACTTACTGTTTTTTCTCCTAATAAACACTTGTATAACTACTTTTCATCTCTATGCAGATTCATTTCTATACAGGAGATGGGCCAAGGCCTTGTCACTGGCCACTGCTCCCTGGTGGCCTAGTGGCTATGATTCAGAGCTCTCACTGATGCAGCCTGACTTCAGTCTCTGGATAGGAACCAAAGTCTTGCTTCAAGCCACTGCAGGCCAAGACCATCCAAGATCATTCCCATACATACAAAACTAAATTTGATTTTCTTTCGTTAATCCAGCTTATGCTATTTTAATTACTCAACTAGCCAAAAGGACCAGGAAGAAAGGAGGAGAAAGGAAAATTTCCCACTTCCTGACAGCACCAAAATCTGCTTTCCCTTTCTTTGGTAGGAAATAAAGTTATAGTGAGCCAAGTGCCCACCAGCTGAAGACTATACTTCCCAGCCCAGCATTCCTAGAATGTCCTTATATGACCATGTTCTTGCCAATGGAATGGGAGCAGGAGTGACCCGCACTAGTTCTGAGTACAAGCCTTGGAACACTGCAGTCCAACTGTGTCTGCATCCTTGTAAGCTAAATATGGATGTACCTGAAGCCCAGCAAAAGGTAGCAAGATTTGGCACCCTCAAATTTGACTCTGGCATAAGGTTTATCTTGAGCCAGTTATTTTTAAGTAACTGCAGATACACAAAAATCTCAAAAAACTGGTAGAAGTTACCCTTTTATAAGAGAAATTATATTTATAAGGTAAGTCTCCATTTATAAGAGTGTCTCCCTATCTGTATCTGAAGAGGAAGATGAACTAAGTCTCTAGAAACTTATTAATGGAGAAAAGTGAAGGTGAAGTTGCTCAATCGTGTTCAACTCTTTGCGACTCCATGCACTGTAGCCTACCAGGCTCCTCTGTCCATGGGATTTTCCAGGCAATAGTACTAGAGTGGATTGCCATTTCCTTCTCCAAGGGATCTTCCCAACCCAGGGCTTGAACCCAGGTCTCCCACATTGTAGACAGACGCTTTACTGTCTGAGCCACCAGGGAAGTCCATGGCTCATGGTTAATGGAGAAAGCATGAACTTAAATCTGCATAATAGGCATACCCTTGTTTACTGTGCTTTGCAAGATAAAAGACGTGTATGATTTATTTCTTTAGTTTCCTTTTAAAGTTACTTAAAGTATCATATTTTAGACATTGTTACACTTTTAACTGTAATGAATCAAATATCAAAGAGATATAAAGTTTTAAAATCTGCTCATGAAATTTAAGATACTTTCATCTTTTAAAATGACATTATATTTCTATTAGTGAATTTATAAGTACTTGATAGATTTGAGATTCCCCAAAGAGTTTAAAAAGAGTAATTTTTACTGTATGAGATTTTTCTCCTACTTTGTCTACTTTTTTTTAACATTTGAATGCCTTCTCTTTCATATATATGAATTCTGTTGCTTTTGCTTTTGAAAGTTCACTGCATTATCATTTCAATGGAAATTTTTCTCTTTAGAGAGTGTTCACCTTTACATGTGAATATTTTTGGTGAAACCTTGGAATTCAGTTTCTCTTTCCAAGTTCTCCATGCTGCAATGGCACTTAAGTTGTTTCTAAAATGTAACACAGACCTCAGCATTTCAAAGATGGTTGCTATTGGAAACAAACATGTTTAAAATGTCCTTAGGTTTTAGCTTCAAACAAAAAATAGCTTTTGGCCAAAAAAAAAAAATATTTCCATGTCAAATACATTATTATAAATCTTCATAGGATTATATATCACACCTTGAACCACTAGTCAAAAATACAATTTTGTTTTTCATTTCTTGGATTGTCTTTTTCCTTCCTCTAATTTTGTTCATAAAGACAGTGTACCTGTTTTTATTATTTCTCTGGCTCCAGTTTATAGCACTAGGTCTGATATTTTATAAGTGTAGAGTAAATATTCAAAAGTTAAAGAGGCACAGGAAATTAATTAAGGATATATTTTTGATTTATTCCCAATATAAATAATTGATGCTATATTTTACTCACACCCAGAACCTCTTTTTCCTTTCTTTTTATTTATTTTAAAATATGTAAACCATCAGAGAAGGCAATGGCAACCCACTCCAGTACTCTTGCCTGGAAAATCGCATGGACAGAGGAGCCTGGTAGGCTGCAGTCCATGGAGTCGTGAAGAGTCGGCACTTACTGAGCAACTTCCGTTTCCGTGTCCGACTCTGTGCGACCCCATAGAGGGCAGCCCACCAGGTTCCCCCGTCCCTGGGATTCTCCAGGCAAGAACACTGGAGTGGGTTGCCATTTCCTTCTCCAATGCATGAAAGTGAAAAGTGAAAGTGAAGTCATTTAGTCCTGTCTGACTCCTAGCGACCCCATGGACTGCAGCCTACCAGGCTCCTCTGTCTATGGGATTTTCCAGGCAAGAGTACTGGAGTGGATTGCCATTGCCTTCTCCGATGTAAACCATAGTTAAACACAATAGAAACAATTACCTCTATAATGTGAATTTTTTTTTTTTTTAATAAATGAGTAACTTTATGTGTCTTCTAAAAAACAGCATAATGTGTTATCACAGATTTAACTGGGACTTCCCATGTGGCTCTAATGGTAAAGAACTCACCTGCCAGTGCAGGAGACATAAGAGACAGGGGTTTGATCCCTGAGTCAGTAAGATACCCTGGACGAGGGCGTGGCAACCCCCTCCAATATTCTTGCCTGGAGAATCCCGAGGACAGAGGAGCCTGGCAGGCTGCAGTCCATAGGGTCACAGTTAGACACAACAGAAGAGACTTAGCATGCACACACACAAAATCATATTTAGAATGTTAATTAGAGTGTTAACTAGATTTACAGGGCCTATAAGGACCTGAGATTTGCACAGCTGTTTTCCCTTTGAATGGCTTTTTTTTTTTTTTTTTTCCTATTGGAGGTCACCAAACTTGCCTAGGTGATGTTTAAGTATTTATCATTTTTCAACTATATTTCCAGATAAAGCAATTTAAACTTAAATTTAGCTCAACACTAGAAATAAACAGATCATTAAAAAAGAAGTCTTCATGTGACAAAGGCAAAACATAATTGCCCTTCATAAAAAAGCCTTCTTCTTTTCTCAAACTTGAAACTACTGTAACTTTTGTTTCACAGTGTTGACATGTTCAGTTTTCTTCTAACTTAAAATGGCTTTCTTTTATTTTTCACCTATAAAAGGGACCATTTAATTTTTTAGAATGAATTTCATTTTTAACTTTCCATATATAGGAAAAGTTGTTAATATGTGGCATTAACATATGCTTTGGAACTAGAAGGCTCCCAGTGTGCCTTATAACCTCAAAAATACTAGAAAAACCTGCACTCACCGGAAAATACAACAGGGTCCTAAACAGAGTATATTATAATTATTCAGTCTGTAACACAGAATAATAATCACTTATGTGATTTGTGAGAAAGCAAAGCTTTGCATCCTCTTAAACCATTTCCTTTCTTCCTCCACCAATTTCTCTTCTGGAGTCAATTAGGACTTTTGCTTGACAAGGGATTAATGAGGGAAATTTCTAAAAGTCTTCTGCAGGACTGGCTGCTAGCATAGCAGTCTGCTTTTTTATTAACTTGTTTTTAAAAATTAATGGTGTGTTCACTATGCAGTCAGATATAGGATTTTGATCAGCTGAGTATTTTGATCAGCTGAAAATGAAGAGCTTTGTTAAAGCAAAGGTCCAGACAGTTAGCCCAAATTACTTATAATTTCCTGTATATTCTAACTTTTCTTTTAGAATAATCATGTTAACTGTCTTTATAAAATACATTACAGAGGCATTATTAAATCCATTACAAAAAGTTCAAACTTACAGGAAAAAAATCTAAAATTTTACCACCCAGAAATAATGATTGTGTTAACATTAACTAATTATAATTTCATATTATTTGTGTGCATTATAATGAAAGAAGACTAGACAGATTATAACTTTGTTTTTCATCACAGAAATTATTTCCTAAAAGATTTCTTTTAAATTGAAAAGATTATTAGAGACACTGTATTATCATATTGTCAAGTTTTATGTCATTTTTACACTTTTGAAATGTAAATTGCTCTCTTGTTTAGTTCAGTTGTATGATCATGTACATTTGGTGCTATATTTTCTGAATACTTTCATGTTTGGTAATGCCTGTATTCTAGAATAACAACTTAGCTGGGTCTAAGTTCCTAGTTTATATTTTATTTACCTCAGAAATTTATAAACATTGTTATTCTAATTTTTTTTTTTTTTTGGCATTGCACATTGTCTGGAGTATTATGAGGCTAGCTTAACTTTTTACTCATTTAAATGACACATTTTTTCTTTTTTTTGCCTACCTCAGTGTCTCAGGAAATATTTCTTGTCTTGAAAACTTAGCATAATTAAGACTTTTTAAAAAAGATTACTACTAATTTAGCTTATATTAATATTTGCCTGTGATATGCTGTGCCTTACTACTTGCAGATTCAGGTTTTCCTTTATTTACTGAAATGAAATTTTATTATGTATGTAAATATTCTGTATGAGTTCAGTACTTAAGGTTAAATAACTTTTGTTGAATAATCATTGTCTGTTCCTTATGCCGATCTCCTTTCCCCCGCCCCACCCAAGTCAATAATCTTTTTTTTAATTGCATTTATCTTTCTGCCATTTTCTTCTATTTTATTTTTTTCTGACATTAATCTCAGTTTTATGTCACTTTAGCTGACTTGTGTCATTCAAGTAATCTGTCCAATCATCTGATACTCTTTCATCTATAAAACAGAACAAGCATGACCTGTGGTGGTCACCTGTGGCCCATATATTCTGTTTTCACTAACTTAGTTGCGTGCTTGTCAAGACTAAGTTGTGCTTTTTCTCAAACACATTTTACATGTTGTGGAAGTTATGATTACATTATTTGATTAAGCATTTTTAAAAATTCAGTTAACATGTAAAAGCAAGGGAGATGTTTCTATAAAACATAATTTTATGCTTTTGCAAAATTTGATGAAGGTAAATTCCTGAAAAAAAAATTGCTATGAAATCTGACACAACTGGCATCAATAAAATGTAAACAACTTAGTAGATTCCCCAAAGGATTCTGCCCTCAGTTTGTTTCACAGTTGTTTTGAAGTTTTTGTTTCTTAATGGAAATTAATAATGACGAAAAAAATTGAAGAGGAACTAATCTGCAGACCTCTACTGGGAAAAAAAGAATCTTTATCCATATAGCAAATATAAGCAAATAAACATACGTTTTTATGTTTGAAAGTAAAATATTTAAATGTTTGTAGATGATAATTGGGCTTCTCTCGGTTGGTAAAGAATCCACCTGCAATGCAGGAGACCCCAGTTCCATTCCTGGGTCCAAAAGATCCACTGGAGAAGGGATAGGCTGCACCCACTCCAGTATTCTTGGACTTCCCTTCTGACTCAGCTGGTAAAGAATCTGCCTGCAATGCCAGAGACCTGGGTTCAATCCCTGGGTTGGGAAGTTCCCCTAGAGAAAGGAAAGACTACCCAATCCAGTATGCTATCTTGGAGAATTCCATGGACTATATAGTCCATGGGGTTGCAAAGAGTTGGACATGACTGAGTGACTTTCACTTTCACTTTTCAGATGATAAATTATTTCTGTACTCCTGGAAACATGAAATTAAACTTATGTGTTCTTAATGAATTTTTTCTTTAGCTCTGTATTACAATGGGGAGATCTCTTTATGTTGTTGGATGTAGTTGGAGTTTTCATTGTTTTATAGAATTCCATTGTTTATCAGTTAGCGTCTTGTTTCCTCTCAAGTTTGTTTTCTCTATTTCTTTCAGTTTCTTTAAGTCACAGTCTATTGGTGCTAGTGTGATCATGGCTTTTCTGGAGAATATCAAAGGGAGATATCAAAATGGAAATCTCTAGTTGTTTATTTTGCTTTTGACAGGAACATCCACATTTGATGATGGCTTTTCTCAACATTTTCCCAGAGTGAAACCTCCTCCTCTCTTATCTGCCTTTCTTCCCTCCCCCCAACCCCAACCCCAACAATGGAGATTAGGAAAAAGCATGGAGATTGTGTTAATAAGGATTCTGAGGATTTTTGTTTACCCTCTTTTTTTTTTTCCTAGTGAAGACTTTGGATTGGTGTGATGGGAACAATGTTGTCATGAACTTTGTCTTGTTTGCTGTTTTGTGCTGGTAGTGCCTTATGTTTGTTGAGTCCCTTCTTTTTAAATGAATATTGAACTTTGTTAAATTTTCAGAGGAGTTTCTTAACCCAGTTTTATTTTGCCATCCTCAGTAGGATATTTTCCCTTAAGTATTTCCTATTATCTGACATCCCTGATTATCTTCACTGCTCTATATTTCTAACATCTATATCTGTTATTTAAATGATGAAAACTTTAATATTAAATTGTCAGAGTGTTGCTGTGAATCTTCTCTTTTTAGCCATAACTCATAATCTTCTCTTATAAGCCATTATCATATAAAATCTTTTAATTATGAAAATATCTTTAAAAATCCCAAGGAACAGTTTTGAGTTTATCTTTTAATCTTCATTTGGGATCCATGTCCATATGAATGTTTTATAATAGAACTCATTATAATAATGATCTGTTGCTTGCTATGGGCCTGGGAATATATTTTGAAGCTTATATGCCTCATTTTATTTAATTCCCTTGTAAACTCCAAGAGACAGGACCTAATGTAAAGATTGGGAAACTGAAGCTTAGAGAGAAGAGAGAAATTAGTGTCACAGGGTCATACATGTCTTTAAATCTGGGTTAGGCCACTTAGATTGAACTCCTAGTGACTGTGCTATATACTTCTTTCAGCTTTCATTTCAATGGTCATACAACTTTTTAAATACATTAAACCTTTCAAAACACTGAACAAAGAGCAAATAAGTATGATTCTTTTTTTAATTTAAATTTATTTATTTTAATTGGAGGCTAATTACTTTACAATATTGTATTGGTTTTGCCGTACATCAACATGAATCCACCACAGGTGTACACGTGTTCCCCATCTTGAACCCCCCTCCCACCTCCTTCCCCGTACCATCCCTCTGCGTCATCCCAGTGAACCAGCCCCAACCATCCTGTATCCAGCATCAAACCTGGACTGGTGATTCATTTCTTACATGATATTATACATGTTTCAATGCCATTCACCCAAATCATCACACCCTCTCCCTCTCCCACAGAGTCCAGAAGACTATTCTATACATCTGTGTCTCTTTTGCTGTCTTGCATACAGGGTTATTGTTACCATCTTTCTAAATTCCATATATATGCATTAGTATACTGGAGAAGGCAATGGCACCCCACTCCAGTACTCTTGCCTGGCAAATCGCATAGACGGAGGAGCCTGGTAGGCTGCAGTCCATGGGAACGCTGAGGGTCGGACATGACTAAGCGACTTCACTTTCACTTTTCACTTTCATGCATTGGAGAAGGAAATGGCAACCCACTCCAGTGTTCTTGCCTGGAGAATCCTAGGGACGGGCGAGCCTGGTGGGCTGCCGTCTCTGGGGTCGCACAGAGTCGGACAAGAGTGAAGCGACTTAGCAGCAGCAGCATACAATATTGTTGTTTTTCTTTCTGGCTTACTTCATTCTGTATAATCGGCTCTGGTTTCATCCACCTCATTAGAACTGATTCAAGTGTATTCTTTTTAATGGCTGAGTAAGACAGCAGGTGTTGCAAGAAGGCATCAGAGGGCAGACACACTGAAACCATACTCACAGAAAACTAGTCAAACTAATCACACTAGGACCACAGCCTTGTCTAACTCAATGAAACAAAACCATGCCCGTGGTACAACCCAAGATGGGCGGGTCATGGTGGAGAGATCTGACAAAATGTGGTCCACTGGAGAAGGGAATGGCAAACCATTTCAGTATTCTTGCCTTGAGAACACCATGAACAGTATGAAAAGGCAAAATTATAGGATACTGAAAGAGAAAACCCCAGGTCAGTAGGTGCCCAATATGCTACTGGAGATCAGTGGAGAAATAACTCCAGAAAGAATAAAGGGATGGAGCCAAAGCAAAAAGAATACCCAGCTGTGGATGTGACTGGTGATAGAAGCAAGGTCCGATGCTGTAAAGAGCAATATTGCATAGGAACCTGGAATGTTAGGTCCATCAATCAAGGCAAATTGGATGTGGTAAAACAAGAGATGGCAAGAGTGAATGTCGACATTCTAGGAATCAGCGAACTGAAATGGACTGGAATGGGTGAATTTAACTCAGATGACCATTATATCTACTACTGCAGGCACGAATCCCTCAGAAGAAATGGAGTGGCCATCATGGTCAACAAAAGAGTCCAAAATGCAGTACTTGGATGCAATCTCAAAAATGACAGAATGATCTCTGTTCGTTTCCAAGGCAAACCATTCAATAGCACAGTAATCCAAGTCTATGCCCCAACCAGTAACACTGAAGAAGCTGAAGTTGAACAGTTCTATGAAGACCTCCAAGACCTTTTAGAACTAGCACCCAAAAAAGATGTCCTTTTCATTATAGGGGACTGGAATGCAAAAGTAGGAAGTCAAGAAATACCTGGAGTAACAGGCAAATTTGGCCTTGGAATACAGAATGAAGCAGGCCAAAGACTAATAGAGTTTTGCCAAGAAAATGCACTGGTCATAGCAAACACCCTCTTCCAACAACACAAGAGAAGACTCTACACATGGACATCACCAGATGGTCAACACCGAAATCAGATTGATTATACTCTTTGCAGCCAAAGATGGAGAAGCTCTATACAGTCAACAAAAACGAGACCAGGAGCTGACTGTGGCTCAGATCATGAACTCCTTATTGCCAAATTCAGACTGAAATTGAAGAAAATAGGGAAAACCATTAGAACATTCAGGTATGACATAAATCAAACCCCTTATGATTATACAGTGGAAGTGAGAAATAGATTTAAGGGCCTAGATCTGATAGATAGAGTGCCTGATGAGCTATGGAATGAGGTTCATGACATTGTACAGGAGATAGGGATCAAGACCATCCCCATGGAAAAAAAATGCAAAAAAAGCAAAATGGCTGTCTGGGGAGGCCTTACAAATAGCTGTGAAAAGAAGAGAAGCAAAAAGCAAAGCAGCAAAGGAAAGATATAGGCATCTGAATGCAGAGTTCCAAAGAATAGCAAGAAGAGATAAGAAAACCTTCCTCAGCGATCAATGCAAAGAAATAGAGGAAAACAATAGAATGGGAAAGACTAGAAATCTCTTCAAGAAAATTAGAGATACCAAGGGAACATTTATGCAAAGATGGGCTCGATAAAGGACAGAAATGGTATGGACCTAACAGAAGCAGAAGATATTAAGAAGAGGTGGCAAGAATACACAGAAGAACTGTACAAAAAAGATCCTCATAACGCAGATATCACGATGGTGTGATCACTGACCTAGAACCAGACATCCTGGAATGTGAAGTCAAATGGGCCTTAGAAAGCATCACTACAAATAAAGCTAGTGGAGGTGATGGAATTCCAGTGGAGCTATTTCAAATCCTGAAAGATGATGCTGTGAAAGTGCTGCACTCAATACGCCAGCAAATTTGGAAAACTCAGCAGTGGCCACAGGACTGGAAAAGATCAGTTTTCATTCCAATCCCAAAGAAAGGCAATGCCAAAGAATGCTCAGACTACTGCACAATTGCACTCATCTTACACGCTAGTAAAGTAATGCTCAAAATTCTTCAAGCCAAGCTTCAGCAATATGTGAACTGTGAACTTCCAGATGTTCAAGCTGGTTTTAGAAAAGGCAGAGGAACCAGAGATCAAATTGCCAACATCCGCTGGATCATCGAAAAAGCAAGAGAGTTCCAGAAAAACATCTATTTCTGCTTTATTGACTATGCCAAAACCTTTGTGTGGATCACAATAAACTGGGGAAAATTCTGAAAGAGATGGGAATACCAGACCACCTGATCTGCCTCTTGAGAAATTTGTGTGCAGGTCAGGAAGCAACAGTTAGAACTGGACATGGATCAACAGACTGGTTCCAAATAGGAAAAGGAGTACGTCAAGGCTGTATATTGTCACCCTGTTTATTTAACTTATATGCAGAGTACATCATGAGAAACGCTGGGCTGGAAGAAATACAAGCTGGAATAAAGATTTCTGGGAGAAATATCAATAACCTCAGATATGCAGATGACACCACCTTTATGGCAGAAAGTGAAGAGGAACTAAAAAGCTCTTGATGAAAGTGAAAGTGGAGAGTGAAAAAGTTGGCTTAAGGCTCAACATTCAGAAAACGAAGGTCATGGCATCCGGTCCCATCACTTCATGGGAAATAGATGGGGAAACAGTGGAAACAGTGTCAGAATTTATTTTGGGGGGCTCCAAAATCACTGCAGATGGTTACTGCGCCATGAAATTAAAAGACACTTACTCCTTGGAAGGAAAGTTATGACCAACCTAGATAGCATATCAAAAGAAGAGACATCACTTTGCCAACAAAGGTTCGTCTAGTCAAGGCTATGGTTTTTCCTGTGGTCATGTATGGATGTGAGAGTTGGACTGTGAAAAAGGATGAGCACTGAAGAATTGATGCCTTTGAACTGTGGTGTTGGAGAAGACTCTTGAGAGTCCCTTGGACTGCAAGGAGATCCAACCAGTCCATTCTGAAGGAGATCAGCCCTGGGATTTCTTTGGAAGGAATGATGCTAAAGCTGAAACTCCAGTACTTTGGCCACCTCATGCAAAGAGTTTACTCATTTGAAAAGACTCTGATGCTGGTAGGGATTGGGGGCAGGAGGAGAAGGAGACGACAGAGGATGAGATGGCTGGATGGCATCACTGACTCGATGCACGTGAGTCTGAGTGAACTCTGGGAGTTGGTGATCGACAGGGAAGCCTGGCGTGGTGCGATTCATGGGTTCCCAAAGAGTCGGACACGACTGAACGACTGAATGACTGAACTGAACTGAACTGAATTCTCCATTGTGATATGTACCATAGCTTTCTTACCCATTCATCTGCTGATGGACTTCTCGGTTGCTTCCATGTCTTGGCTATTATAAACAGTGCTGTGATGAACATTGGGGTACACGTGTCTCTTTCAATTCTCATTTCCTTGGTGTGTGTGCCCAACAGTGGGATTGCTGGGTCATAAGGCAGTTCTATTTCCAGTTTTTAAGGAATCTCCACCCTGCTCTCCATAGTGGCTGTACTAGTTTGCATTCCCACCAACAGTGTAAGAGGGTTCCCTTTTCTCCACACCCTCTCCAGCATTTATTGCTTGTAGACTTTTGGATCGCAGCCATTCTGACTGGTGTGAAATGGTACCTCATAGTGGTTTTGATTTGCATTTCTCTGATAATGAGTGATGTTGAGCATCTTTTCATGTGTTTGTTAGCCATCTGTATGTCTTCTTTGGAGAAATGTCTATTTAGTTCTTTGGCCCATTTTTTGATTGGGTCATTTATTTTTCTGGAATTGAGCTGTAGGAGTTGCTTGTATATTTTTAAGACTAGTTCTTTGTCAGTTGCCTCGTTTGCTATTATTTTCTCCCATTCTGAATGCTGTCTTTTCACCTTGCTTAGAGTTTCCTTTGATGTGCAGAAGCTTTTAATTTTAATTAGGTCCCATTTGTTTATTTTTGCTTTTATTTCCAGTATTCTGGGAGGTGGGTCATAGAGGGTCCTGCTATGATTTATGTCGGAGAGTGTTTTGCCTATGTTTTCATCTAGGAGTTTTATAGTTTCTGGTCTTATGTTTAGATCTTTAATCCATTTTGACTTTATTTTTGTGTATTGTGTTAGAAAGTGTTCTAGTTTCATTCTTCTACAAGTGGTTGACCGGTTTTCCCAGCACCACTTATTAAAGAGATTGTCTCTAATCCATTGTATATTCTTGCCTCCTTTGTCATATATAAGGTATCCTTAGGTGTGTGGATTTATCTCTGGGCTTTCTATTTTGTTCCATTGATCCATATTTCTGTCTTTGTGCAAGTACCATACTGTCTTGATGACTGTGGCTTTGTGGTAGAGCCTGAAGTCAGGTAGGTTGTTTCCTCCAGTTTCATTCTTCTTTCTCAAGATTGCTTTGGCTTTCAAGGTTTTTTGTATTTCCATACAAATTGTGAAATTATTTGTTCTAGCTCTGTGAAAAATACCGTTGGTAGCTTGATAGGGATTGCATTGAATCTATAGATTGCTTTGGGTAGTATACTCATTTTCACTATACTGATTCTTCTGATCCGTGAACATGGTATATTTCTCCATCTATTAGAGTCCTCTTTGATTTCTTTCACCAGTGTTTTATAGTTTTCTATATATAGGTCTTTAGTTTCTTTAAGTAGATATATTCCTAAGTATTTTATTCTTTTCATTGCAATGGTTAATGGAATTGTTTCCTTAATTTCTCTTTCTATTTTCGCATTATCAGTGTAGTGTATAGTAATACAAGCGATTTCTGTGTGTTGATTTTATATCCTGCAACTTTACTACATTCATTGATTAGCTCTAGTAATTTTCTGGTGGTATCTTTAGGGTTTTCTATGTAGAGGGTCATGTCATCTGCAAACAGTGAGAGTTTTCCTTGTTCTTTTCCAATTTGTATTCATTTTATTTCTTTTTCTGCTCTGATTGCTGTGGCCAAAACTTCCAAAACTATGTTGAATAGTAGTGGTGAAAGTGGGCACCCTTGTCTTGTTCCTGACTTTAGAGGAAATGCTTTCAATTTTTCACCATTGAGGATAATGTTTGCTGTGGATTTGTCATATATAGCTTTTATTATGTTGAGGTATGTTCCTTCTCTTCCTGCTTTCTGGAGAGTTTTTATCATAAATGGATGTTGAATTTTGTCAAAGGCTTTCTCTGCATCTATTGAGATAATCATATGGCTTTTATTTTTCAATTTGTTAATGTGGCATATTACATTGATTGATTTGTGGATATTGAAGAATCCTTGCATCCCTGGGATAAAGCCCACTTGGTCATGGTGTATGATCTTTTTAATGTGTTATTGCATTCTGATTGCTAGAATTTTGTTAAGGATTTTTGCATCTATGTTCATCAGTGATATTGGCCTGGAGTTTTCTTTTTTTTTTTGTGGTATTTTTGTTAGGTTTTGCTATTAGGGTGATGGTGGCCTCATAGAATGAGTTTGGAAGTTTACCTTCCTCTGCAATTTTCTGGAAGAGTTTGAGCAGGATAGGTGTTAGCTCTTCTCTAAATTTTTGGTAGATTTCAGCTGTGAAGCCATCTGGACCTGGGCTTTTGTTTGCTGGAAGATTTCTGATTACAGTTTCAATTTCCGTGCTTGTGATGGGTCTGTTAAGATTTTCTATTTCTTCCTGGTTCAGTTTTGGAAAGTTGTACTTTTCTAAGAATTTGTCCATTTCTTCCACGTTGTCCATTTTATTGGCATATAATTGCTGATAGTAGTCTCTTATGATCCTTTGTATTTCTGTGTTGTCTGTTGTGATCTCTCCATTTTCATTTCAAATTTTATTGATTTGATTTTTCTCCCTTTGTTTCTTGATGAGTCTGGCTAATGGTTTGTCAATTTTATTTATCCTTTCAAAGAACCAGCTTTTGGCTTTGTTGATTTTTGCTATGGTCTCTTTTGTTTCTTTTGCATTTATTTCCGCCCTAATTTTTAAGATTTCTTTCCTTCTACTAACCCTGGGGTTCTTCATTTCTTCCTTTTCTAGTTGCTTTAGGTGTAGAGTTAGGTTATTTATTTGACTTTTTTCCTGTTTCTTGAGGTATGCCTGTATCACTATGAACTTTCCCCTTAGCACTGCTTTTACAGTGTCCCACAGGTTTTGTTGTGTTTTCATTTTCGTTCGTTTCTATGCATATTTTGATTTCTTTTGTGGTTTATTGGTTATTCAGCAGCGTGTTGTTCAGCTTCCATATGTTGGAATTTTTAATAATTTTTCTCCTGTAATTGAGATTGCATTGTGGTCAGAAAAGATGCTTGGAATGATTTCAATTTTTTTGAATTTACCAAGGCTAGATTTATGGGCCAGAATGAGATCTGTCCTGGAGAAGGTTCCGTGTGTGCTTGAGAAAAAGGTGAAATTCATTGTTTTAGGGTGAAATGTCCTATAGATATCAATTAGGTCTAACCGGTCTATTGTATCATTAAAGTTTGTGTTTCTTTGTTAATTTTCTGTTTAGTTGATCTAGCCATAGGTGTGAGTAGGGTATTAAAGTCTCCCACTATTATTGTGTTATTGTTAATTTCCCCTTTCATACTTGTTAGCATTTGTCTTACATATGGTGGTGCTCCTATGTTGGGTGCATATATATTTATAATTGTTATATCTTCTTCTTGGATTGATCCTTTGATCATTATGTAGTGTCCTTCTTTATCTCTTTTCACAGCCTTTGTTTTAAAGTCTATTTTATCTGATATGAGTATTGCTACTCCTGCTTTCTTTTGGTCTCTATTTGCATGGAAAATCTTTTTCCAGTCCTTCACTTTCAGTCAGTATGTGTCCCCTGTTTTGAGGTGGGTCTCTTGTAGACAACATATATAGGGGTCTTGTTTTTGTATCCATTCAGCCAGTCTTTGTCTTTTGGTTGGGGCATTCAACCCATTTACGTTTAAGGTAATTATTGATAAGTATGATCCCGTTGCCATTTACTTTATTGTTTTGGGTTCGAGTTTATACACCCTTTTTGTGTTTCCTGTCTAGAGAAGATCCTTTAGCATTTGTTGGAGAGCTTGTTTGGTGGTGCTGAATTCTCTCAGCTTTTGCTTTTCTGTAAAGCTTTTGATTTCTCCTTCATATTTGAATGAGATCCTTGCTGGGTACAATAATCTGGGGTGTAGGTTATTTTCCTTCATCACTTTAAGTATGTCTTGCCATTCCCTCCTGGCCTGAAGAGTTTCTATTGAAAGATCAGCTGTTATACTTATTGGAATCCCCTTGTGTGTTATTTGTTTATTTTCCCTTGCTGCTTTTAATATTTGTTCTTTGTGTTTGATCTTTGTTAATTTGATTAATATGTGTCTTGGGGTGTTTCGCCTTGGGTTTATCCTGTTTAGGACTCTCTGGGTTTCTTGGAGTTGGGTGATTATTTCTTTCCCCATTTTAGGGAAGTTTTCAACTATTATCTCAAGTGTTTTCTCACGGTCTTTCTTTTTGTCTTCTTCTGGGACTCCTATGATTCGAATGTTGGGGTGTTTAATATTGCCCTGGAGATCTCTGAGATTGTCCTCATTTCTTTTAATTCGTTTTTCTTTTTTCCTCTCTGATTCATTTATTTCTACCATTCTATCATCTTCTACTTTACTAATCCTATCTTCTGCCTCCATTATTCTACTATTTGTTGCCTCCATAGTGTTTTTGATCTCATTTATTGCATTATTCATTATATATTGACTCTTTTTATTTCTTCTAGGTCCTTGTTAAACCTTTCTTGCATCTTCTCAATCCTTGTCTCCAGGCTATTTATCTGTGATTTATCTGTGATTCCATTTTGATTTCAAGATTTTGGATCATCTTCACTATCATTATTTGGAATTCTTTATCAGGTAGATTCCCTATCTCTTCCTCTTTTGTTTTGGAGGGTATTTATCCTGTTCCTTTACCTGCTGTGTATTCCTGTCTCTTCATCTTGTTTATATTGCTGAGCTTGGGGTGGCCTTTCTGTATTCTGGCAGTTTGTGGAGTTCTCTTTATTGTGGAGTTTCCTCACTGTGGGTGGGGTTGTACGGGTGGCTTGTCAAGCTTTCTTGGTTAGGGAAGCTTGTGTCGGTGTTCTGATGGGTGGAGCTGGATTTCTTCTCTCTGGAGTGCAATGACGTGTCCAGTAATGAGTTATGAGATGTCAATGGTTTTGGAGTAACTTTGGGCAGCCTGTATATTGAAGCTCAGGGCTGTGTTCCTGTGTTGCTGGAGAATTTGCGCGGTATGTCTTGCTCTGGAACTTGTTGTCCCTTGGGTGGTGCTTGGTTTCAGTGTAGATATGAAGATATTTGATGAGCTCCTATCGATTAATGTTGCCTGGAGTCAGGAGTTCTCTGGTGTTCTCAGGATTTGGACTTAAGCCTCCTGCTTCTGGTTTTCAGTCTTATTTTTACAGTAGTCTCAAGACTTCTCCTTCTATACAGCACCATTGATAAAACATCTAGGTTAAAGATGAAAAGTTCTCCACAGTGAGGGACACCCAGAGAGTTTCACAGAGTTACATGGAGAAGAGAAGAGGGAGGAGGGAGTTAGAAGTGACCCGAATGAGGTGAGATGGAATCAAAAGAGGAGAGAGCAAGCTAGCTAGTAATCACTTCCTTATGTGTGCTCCACAGTCTGGACCATTCAGAGATGTTCATGGAGTTATACAGAGAAGAGAAGAGGGAGGAAGGAGACAGAAGTGGCCAGGAGGATAACAGGGGGGAATCAAAAGGAGAGAGACAGATCCAGCCAGTAATCAGTTCCCTAAGTGTTCTCCACCATCTGGAACACAGAGATTCACAGAGTTGGGTAGAGAAGAGAAGCAGGATGGAGGAGACAGAGGCAACCTTATGGAGAAAAAGGAGCATCCAAAGGGGGAGAAAGCAGTCAGCCGGTAATCTCGCTCCCAAGTAAAAATGGGTACTGAAGATTGGGTTCTTAAAGGTACAAAACTGATACCAAATACCAAAAGGCAAAGATTAAAAATCTAGAGAAGAGGTTGGATATTCAAAAATACAATGTTAAAGAAAAGATGAAAAAAAGAAAAAAAAAGTCACAAAAATTATTTTAAAAATATATATATATGAAGTTTGCTTTTAAAAAAAAGGGTCTTTTTTTTTTTCTTTGCAAAGTAATAGTAGGTTATAAAAATGAAAATTAAAGGAGTAATAGAGGACTTAAAATTTTTTTTAATTAAAAAAAGAATGATCATAAAAATAGTAAAAATATATCTAGGACTTTCTCTGGTGTGGTTGTGGGCAGTGTGGGGTCAGTTCATTTTCAGATAGTTCCTTGGTCTGGCTTATATTTCTCAAGATCTATAGGCCCCTTCCTATGTAGTCAGTACTAACTACAGGGTTTTAATCTATTGCATCTGTCACTTCCAAGGTGGTTCCCTCTATTTTAGCTTCTTCTGTTTGCTGGCCTCTTCAGTGTCTAATTTCGGCCCTGACACAAGGGGGCTGTGGTGGACACTTTTTTAGGCTCACTTGTTCAGTCATGCTGTGGGGAGGGAAGGACGCTGCAAACAAATAACACTGGCATGTGTTCGCAGTGTCTCAGCCACACTGGGCCTGCCCCCACTCACGGCACGTGTCCCCTCCCTGCCCACACTGCTCAGGCTCTAGGTTGCTCCACCGGAAACCGTCCAAGGCCAGCCCTGGGCTGCATGCACCTCCCAGGTCTAAGCCGCTCAGGTTCAGGCACTCAGGTAGTCCTCAGAGGCGCAGACTCAGTAGGGCCTTCTTTTTGTGCCCTTCCCAGGTCTGAGCAGCTCAGGTGATGAGGTGTTTGGCGAGCATGGTCCCTGTGACTTATCACCTCCCCCGTCCCTGCCTCTCGGTTTTCTGGGTGTACAACTGGTGCAACTTCTCAGGTGGATGTTGACCGTCCAGAACCCCAAGAAGTCTTAGTTAGCAAAGAAGCCTGCTTGCAGTTTGGTAGATAATGTCTCTCTGGGGCTGCGATTACCCACTTCTGGCTCTGGCTGCCTGTCACCAGAGGGGGATGATCTGCAGCCATCTAGTTCTGTTCAGTCCTTTGTTCTGTGCGCGGGCCTGGTGGTGTCTTAGGTTAGGGCTTTTCACGTGGTAGCTATCCCACAGTCTGGTTTGCTAGCACAAGTTAGTTCGCTCAGATTGCCCTCGGGGCATTCAGGCCTGGTCCTTACTCTAAATAATGCAGCCCGCGCCTCCCTGCCCAGCCTTTGCTTGCTAGTGGTGGGTGCTGGCATCTGTGCTGGTTCTCCACTGGGGGAGTTACCGCTGGGCTTGTAATCTGTGGGTTTTAATTATTTATTTATTTTTCCTCCCTGTTATGTTGCCCTCTGTGCTTCCAAGGCTTGCCACAGACTCAGCAGTGAGAGTGTTTCCTGGTGTTTGGAAACTTCTTTCTTTTTAAGACTCCCTTCCCAGGACAGAGCTCTGTCCCTACCTCTTTTGTCTCTTTTTTTATCTTTTATATTTTTTCCTACCTCCTTTTGAAGACAATGGGCTGCTTTTCTGGGTGCCTGATGTCCTCTGCCAGCATTCAGAAGTTGTTTTGTGAAATTTACTCAGCGTTCAAATGTTCTTTTGAATGAATTTGTGGGGGAGAAAGTGGTCTCCCTGTCCTATTCCTCTGCCGTCTTAGGACTGCCTCCTAAGTTTGATTCTTAAAGAAGTCAAGTAGTAAGATGGAAGTGTTTTAGGGTTAAGAAATTTCATCATTACTTTGGATTTTTTCATGGGATGTTGAGTAGTAAATGGCCCAGATCTTGCCGGCCTTGGTACATGTACAGTAGTTTGCTATGATGTTGAGTCACTTTTATTGGCTGGAGAGGCCACACTTAATCTGATCTTGGTTTTACACCATTTCCTTGTCTAGCAGAGACTGTGTAGGAGTCCTTTAAGGTTTTTCTTCTGCTGTGTGTCCTCTTTATTTCTGCTTCAATTATCTGACTCTGCTATTCTGTCAATTTTTAGTCTCTTAGACAATTCACTGTGTAGACAAGGGCAGATATTTGCTCTCTTAACAAAGTTCCTTCTCTTTCTACTTCTAGAGTAGTGACCCTCAGACTGGCTTTTTCTTTTGCCATACTTATTTTGCTAAAAACTGTATGAAGTAACAAATATGCCTTAAGATCCCCAGTTTTTCCTACTATTTTTCATATTTTTATTGCATTTTTGGTACCTGCATCTTAAGGTACAGGAAATAGTTGAGTCCAGTGTTTCATGGTTGCATAGTATGAGTCACCAGTGTGCTTGACTGGATGGTAAGGTGCCTACCTAATGCTGCCCTACATATAGTATTTATCCAGTTCCACATTTTAGGTCCACTATTAGGCAACCCTCTACTTTTTAATTTTGTTTTCTTTATTTTGTCTTTGTTGTTGTTCGTTGTTCTCACTGAGTAACATGTGGAATCTTAGTTAACTGACCAGGGATCAAAACTGCATCCCTTGCACTGGAAGCGCAGAGTCTAAACCACAGGAGAAGATCCCCTGGAGGAGGACATGGCAACCCACTCTAGTATTCTTGCCTGGAGGATCCCCATGAACAGAGGAGCCTGGCAGGCTATAGTCCATGGGGTCATAAAGATTTGGGCATGACTAAAGCAACTCCATGAGTCTGAGTGAATTCCGGGAGTTGGTGATGGACAGGGAGGCTGGCGTGCTGCGATTCATGGAGTCACAAAGAGTCGGACACGACTGAGAGACTGAACTGAACTGAAAGCAACTCAGCACACACAGTCTGTCTGTTGGCTACTCCTGGGAAGATTTTAAACTTTTGCTCTGAAAAGTGTGTAAGTTCCAGGCTTCAAAAATCCATCCTGAGAACCATCTTTGTATGTACCAGATCTTCCCTTAAATTGCATCTGTTATAATTTTCTGTTTGAAGGATTTTATTCTGAAGTTTTTAACAGTACTATATGTAACTCTCGGTATAATTGTTGGACTTCCCTGGTGGCTCAGACAGTAAAGTGTCTGTCTACAATGTGGGAGACCTGGGTTCGAGCCTTGGGTTGGGAAGATCCCCTTGAGAAGGAAATGGCAATCCACTCCAGTACTATTGCCTGGAAAATCCCACGGACAGAGGAGCCTGGTAGGCTACAGTCTATGGGGTTGCAAACAGTTGGACACGAGTATTCGAATGACTTCACTTTCATAAAATACCAAATTGGAGAGATATTGTGATATCATCTAGCATGGTCTGTTCAGTTCATAGTAATTTTAAGGTGTTGTCACCTATAAATGCTAGTATTTTTAACCTATACAATCCAACATTTTCTTTCAGATATTAAAGTCTTCAAATATTTTGAAGTTTTGTTAATGATAAACTGTCTGTGAGGCATCTTTCATACTCTGAAGATTTCTACAAATGCAACTTTACATATTCCCAGCACCATGGTCTCTTCTTGTCTACAAAACAGTACTATACAGTTATCTAATTTAAGAGATTTATTGAAAGGTCTTTGAAATAGCTTCCTTTCTCAGGTTATGTATGTATATACTTAAGTACGTATCTGTGTGTGTGTGTCCCTTCTGATGTGGGTTATGGTTTGCTGCTAAATAAGAGCTTACTAATTTCTAATCATCTTTAAAGAAAAAATAAATGGTTTTGTTTAACACAATCACAGTTTGGAAAATTTTTGAGCCTAAAATATACTAAAATGCTAACGGATTATAAACACACTAGTTTATAATAAATACCATAATATGCACTAACATAGTCAATATATACCTAACATGCTGTGGATAATATATACTCTCATTTAATAGGGTATCTGACCCATATAGGTTAATGATTATGGAGCTAAAATTCTTGGCACATGAACCACAAATCAAAACAATTCACTTAGCTAGACCTAGAAACCGGCAAAGGTCACAGTAATCTCACAGTATCAATTCAATTCTGCCATAAAAGCATAAAGCTAAATAATCGGGAAACATGATTCTAATGTCAATTAGTCCTTTTTTCTGCCAAATAGAATCATCTCTCAATCTTAAATTATAACCAGTTTTAAAAGTACTGTCCAAAATTTATTTCTAAGAAGCTACAAATCCTTTTGATGGATGGCCATGCAAAGGAAACAGAGTTTGTCCTGATTTATGCCATTTCACATCCACAGGAACCCCTTTCCTGATTTTCTGTTATCCTTGGACTATTCCAACAGAAATAACAATTTATACATTAAAAAGACAATTCCTGATCCTTTCAATTCTTTTTTTCCTCTTCCATGAATTTTAGCTATCTCAAATCTTTTGAAAAATATTGAAATATGAATAGGTGGAAAGGTGACCAGATGCTGAGAATAGGTGGATAACAGGATAGATGGGTACATACATACATAATACACACATATATACATACACAAGTGACCTAGAACTATTTATTTAAAAATTTGTCCTTATTTGTCTATCAGGCTGATATGACTGATATCCTATATCAAGGATACATAGGTGTGGGTTTTTTTTGGGGGGGGGGGCTCTCTATGACACTCCATTGGCCTATTTATCTACCTCTGTCTTAATCACTGCAATTTATTGTACAAAAATGACATCTTGTGGAGAAACTATTTTCACTATTTACTTCTTTATATATGTCTTCTCCATTCTTGGCCCTTTGTTGTTACATGTGCATTGTAGAACCTATATTCCAAGTTCTACTGAAAACAAAACAGAATAAAACAGCCTATTGAGATCTGGAATTATAGTCAAGCTCTAAATTACCATTGTTTTGAAATTCAAGTTCATGGTACATATCACTACACAGATCTTTCTAATGTCTCTCAGTTATGTTTTATAGTTTCTACATTGTTGGCCCTGCATAGCTTTTTATATATTTGTTTTAAGTATGTGATAGTTTTTATGGTATTAGAATGACATTAAATTTTTTGTTATTTTATATTTCTTATTGGTATATTAATAATTCACTTTAAATTAAAAAATCTGTTAAACTCATTAATATAATTTGTTTGTGGAACCTCTGGTTTTCTATTTAAATAATCTTCACTATAATGTCAGTTTTGTGTTTTCTTTTCTAATTCTTTTTTTTCTTTCTCTACTTAACTGGCTACCACTTCAAATATAATGTTGTCTAGATGTGGCAAGGGATAAACCAGTCTTAAGGAGAGAGTTCAACACTGTCAACAGTAAGTACATTATTTAAGTTCATTGTAGTTACCAAATATTTGTTCTAGTTTGCTTACTATTCCTTTTAGAAAGGATATAAAATTTTATCAAATGCCTTTTCTGCATCTATTGATAGGACTGTAATCTAATAATGTTGGGAATTTAGTTATTAATAATTGTCTAAAGTTAAACTAAGATTAAAACCTTGGGAGAAACACAACTCTGTCATAACATATTACTCTTTTTTTTTTTTTAATGGAGATTCTTTTTGCTACTATTTTCTTTATAAATATTTCATCTATGTTCACAAATGAGATTGGCCTTAATACTGTCCTTACAGGTTTGGGTAACAAGTTATTCTAGTCTTGTTATACAAGTTAAGGAGTATTCCCAATTGTTTTTGGTTATCTTTAAAATGACAGAACTCACTAGTAAAATCAATTAGGCTGGGACTTCCCTGGTAATCCAGTGGTTAAAGAATTCGACTACCAATGCAGGGGACACAGGTTCAATCCCTGGTCCAGGAAGATCTCATACTGCAGAACAACTAAGCCTGTGAGCCACAACTACTAAGCCATTGCAAGGAGAAACCCAGGCACCCCAGTGAAGAGTATCCCCACTCGCGGCACCTAGAGAAAGCCCTCATGCAGCAATGAAGACCCAGTTCAACCAAAAATAAAATCAATTAATTTAAAAAAAACAACAATTAAGCTTAGAACTCACAAGATATGCCAATTTTATGAGAAATTTTTGACCACTCACTCTATCTCTTAATTGCTTTGAACTGTACAGATTTCTCATTCTTCTTGACTAATTTTTGATAAATTATATTTTTCTAAGGATTCTTAAATTTTATATAATCTTCAAATTTATTGATATGAGTTACCAAAAATGTCCACTTTTACCTGATTAATTTTTTCAGTACTTCTAATGCTGTACTTATCTCACAAATGTTGCTGACAATTTGTTTCTTGTCTTTATCCCCTGCTTATTCACACTAGCAGTTTGTCCATTTTATTGGTGTTATAAAAAGACTTTTGATGTTGCTCATTCTCTCTGCCTCACGTTAATATGTTTGCCTTTCCACTATTTGAGAAATGGGATCAGCTATATCTAAAATTGTCATTGTTTCTTTTTTTTTTTTACTCTAAATCAGTTTATGGCAGGTTTCTCTCCCTTGACTGAATAGGTCACAATATAATTAGTAAGTATGATGCCGTTCATAATGGTAAATGTAAAGGTAGCATTAAAGTGTAGCATTGACATATAGTTTACAGTTTAAAAAATGCTTTGACATATATTTAATTTCAAGTAATCCTCACAGAAATCTAATAAAGTAATTCCTATAATCCATTTTAGAATTACAATAATTGAGGTTTGAGAATTTTCCAAGGCCTCATTACTAGTAAGTGACAATAGAAACTTGAATTCCTGACTTTAAAAGGTATACTATTTCCAAAATAATATAGACCTTTAGACTATTAAGCATATTTTCACTTTATATTTTATTGAATTACTTGTTAGTATTGTTTCTCATAATATTATTAACTGTCTTTAATGAACTATTGTAAGTTTATTTTGGCAAAAATCCTTCAGCAACATAGGAACCAGTACTTTCCAATTCTAATTGTTCTGATTGTTTCCATAAATCTAGTTTACATAGTCTCCTTCCATGAACTGTAAACATTCATTTTACTGCAATCAAATTGCTATAACATTCCTTTAGGAACCTCCCAAATATTAACTCCAAATCTAATATTTCTTCAAACAGTTCAGCTCAGTTCAGTCACTCAGTCCTGTCCAACTCTTTCTGACCCATGGACTGAGGCATGCCAGGCTTCCCAGTCCATCACTAACTCCTGAAGCTTGCTCAAATTCATATCCTCCAAGCTGGTGATGCCATCCAACCATCTCATCCCCTGTCATCCCCTTCTCCTCCTGCCTTCAACCTTTCCCAGCATCAGGATCTTTCCAATGAGTCAGTTCTTCCCATCAGGTGGCCAAAGTATTGGAGTTTCAGCTTCAGCATCAGTCCTTCCAATGAATATTCAGGACTGATTTCCTTTAGGATGGACTGGCTGGACCTTCTTGCAGTACAAGGAATCTCAAGAGTCTTCTCTAACACCACAGTTCAAAAGCATCAGTTCTTCAGTGCTCAACTTTCTTCACAGTCCAACTCTCACATCCATACATGACTACTGGAAAAACCATAGCTTTGACTAGATGGACCTTTGTTGGCAAAGTAATGTCTCTGCTTTTTAAAATGCTGTCAAGGTGGTCATAGTTTGTCATCCAAGGAGCAAGAGTATTTTAATTTCATGGCTGCAGTCACTATCTGCAGTGATTTTGGAGACTCCCCAAAAATAAAGTCAGCCACTGTTTCCATTGTTTTCCCATCTATTTTCCATGAAGTAATGGGACCAGATGACATGATCTTAGTTTTAGAATGTTGAATTTTAAGCCAACGTTTTCACTCTCCTCTTTCACTTTCATCAGGAGACCCTTTAGTTCTTCTTCCCTTTCTGCCATAAAGGTAGTGTCATCTGCATATCTGAGGTTATCGATATTTCTCCCGGCAATCTTGATTCCAGCTTGTGCTGCATCCAGCCTGGTATTTCGCATGATATACTCTGCATATAAGTAAAATAAGCATGGTGACCATATACAGCCTTGATATACTCCTCTCCCTATTTGGAACCAGTCTGTTGTTCCATGTTCAGTTCTAACTACTGCTTCTTGGCCTGGATGCAGATTTCTCAGGAGGCAGGTAAGGTGGTCTGGTATTCCCATCTCTTTCAGAATTTTCCAGTTTGTTGTGATCCACACAGTCAAAGGCTTTGGCATAGTCAATAAAGCAGAAGTAGATATTTTTCTGGAACTCTCTTGCTTTTACAGTGATGCAACAGATGTTGGCAATTTGATCTCTGGTTCCTCTGCCCTTTCTAAATCCAGCTTGAACATCTGGAAGTTCACAGTTCACAAACTGTTGAAGCCTGGCTTGGAGAATTTTGAGCATTACTTTGCTAGTCTGTGAGATGAGTACAATTGTAAATTAGTCTGAACAACTTTGGCATTGTCTTTCTTTGGGACTGGAATGAAATCTGACCTTTTCCAGTCCTGTGGCCACTGCTGAGTTTTCCAAATTTGCTGGCATATTGAGTGCAGCACTTTCACAGCATCATCGTTTAGGATATGAAATAGTTCAACTGGAATTCCATCACCTAGCTTTGTCCATAGTGATGCTTCCTAAGGTTCACTTGACTTCGCATTCCAAGATGTCTGGCTCTAGGTGAGTGATCACAACCTTGTGGTTATCTGTAACATGAAGATCTCTTTGTATAGTTCTTCTGTGTATTCTTGCCACCTCTTTTTAATATCTTCTGCTCTGTTAGGTCCATACCATTTCTGTCCTTTATTTTGCCCATCTTTGCATGAAATGTTCCCTTCAGTTCAGTTCAGTCATTCAGTCATGTCCGACTCTTTGCAACCCCATGGACTGCAGCACTCCAGGCTCCCCCATCCATCACTAACACCCAGAGTCTACTCAAACTCATGTCCATCGTATTGGTGATGTCATCCAACCATTTGATCCTCTGTTGTCCCCTTCTCGTCCTGCCTTCAATCTTTCCCAGCATCAGAGTCTTTTCAAATGAGTCGGTTCTTCTTATCAGGTGGCCAAAGTATTGGAATTTCAGCTTCAGCATCAGTCCTTCCAATGAATATTCAGGACTGATTTCCTTTAGGATGGATTGGCTGGACCTTCTTGCAGTCCAAGGGACTCTCAAGAGTCTTCTCCAACACCACAGTTCAAAAGTATCAATTCTTCGGCGCTCAGCTTTCTTCACAGTCCAACTCTCACATCCGTACATAACTACTGGAAATACCATAGTCTTGTCTAGATCTGCCTTTGTTGGTAAAGTAATGTCTCTGTTCTTTAATATGCTAGGTTGGTCATACCTTTTCTTCCAAGGAGCAAGTGTCTTTTAATTTCATGGCTGCAGTCACCATCTGCAGTGATTTTGGAGCCCAAGAAAATAGTCTCTCACCATTTCCATTTTTTTCCCATCTATATGCCATGAAGTGATGGAACCGGATGCCATTATCTTAGTTTTCTGAATGTTGAGTTTTAAGCCAGCTTTTTCACTCTCCTCTTTCACTTTCATCAAGAGGCTCTTTAATTCTTCTTCGTTTTCTGCCATAAGAGTGGTATTATCTGCATACCTGAGGTTATTGATGTTTCTCCCAGCAATCTTGATTCCAGCTTGTGATATTTCTAATTTTCTTGAAGACATCTTTAGTCTTTCCATTCTATTGTTTTACTCTATTTCTTTGCATTGATCACTGAGGAAGGCTTTTTTATCTCTTTGTGCTATTCTTTGGAACTCTTCATTCAAATGGGTATATTCAAGCAGTAGAACCCCTTAAGTATGACTAGATTTCAGTGTTCAAGGAACATAATTTTATGTGTTTTCTATAGAGCTGTTTTTAAAACACTTTTGAATATGCAGTTAATGTCTGAATGCACATTACCATTATTTCTAGTACTCTATCTTCTCTTGTCAATGCACATAAATGCATGTATTGTCTGAGAAGCTATCATCATCACACCATCATTTATTCTAAAGAGAAAAACTGAGAACTTTTCTTTTTAGATGTGCACAATTTTCAAAGCCTTAAACAGATGAAGGATGTTGAATACTTTCCAGAAGAGTGAATATAGCTTAATAACACCAAGGAACTCATGAGAAGTTCCACTTTTGATTTTACACAGCAAGTTGTTCTCAGTTCCCTTTATGAAAGGACGGGTAATGTTATGCTCAAATTTACAAACATATTATAAATGTTTTTCTCAATGACCTCTTTCATTTGTTTCACTGGTTCTTTGCTCACCCTTGCTAAACAAAATGCTTGGATTCCAGCAGAGGGGATCTTTGAGACCTACGTAACCATTGGCCCAGGTGTTAAGGAAAGGAACCAAAGAAGAGTAAGCTGTTTGGCATCTACACAAGAGTCAAGCTGTCTACTGGCATCATTAGGAGGTTTTAGAGATTAATAGAGCAGAGGACCAGAATGGGAAACTAATACTCTGTCTCCGCCTTCATTGGGTCCTCACAGTGTGGCTTTGTTATTTCAAAATAAAGTAGAAAATCTGTTCTTATTAAAAATAGATGAAGTATATCATTGGAGAATTCTATATGGGGAGAAAAAGATTGTGAAGTATGATAAAGGAGGAGTACTGAGAGATCAGCCTTCCATATCAGAAAAATGTGTCTTGGAGCATCACTTGGGTGTAGTTTGCAATAGTAGGCATAAAACTAAGGAAACAACACTAGATGGGTCAATTAGAGGAGACTTTACAGTAAAGAGAAAGTACAGCACTTCAGGAGAGTTACAGATTGGCTAGAACCTCACATTCCTGCCATCATAGATTCCCCTGCTCCCACCAAGAAATGCACCCCAAAACCCACACATGCAATTTCCAGGTTTATTTAACTAAGAATACTGAAATCTATGGACATGCAATAAACATACCTCAGTACTTTTTGCTTAACCTCTTCAAGTGCACTGCTACTAAAACTGAAAAAACAGACACATTTTGGGCTGTGTTCCTTGTTTATACACTTACCTTCCAGAAAGAAACTATATTTATAGTTATTGCACCTCTGTTTAAAGTGATATTTTCAACATCAGGCTCTCCTGGATCTGAACCAAATTCAGCATCAAGAAGATCATATCATCATGGAATGGGGAAAGCAGAGAAATGTTTGATCATTATTTCTGCCTTCAACTCTCCAGATACAGAGAAAATACTTTTCTCCAGTAAATGGTGTTCTGTTGATTGGAGGAAAGCAATTTCAAAAGGAAGAGAAGAGCAGAAATTAGCAAATGTATCAGAGAGGATGAATACTGAAAAGAAATCATTGAGTTTGTAGCAGATACAGGTGACTTCATTGGTGCAGCTTAATGATTGAGAGTGAGTACATAGTATATCAAAGATGCAGCTGTAGAAGCCTGGACTATAACAGACTTCCTGATTCCGGTCTTGCCTAACTTCAATTTAATGATCTTGTTAGATCTGATCACTTTATTTTCCAACTAAAATCTTCCAGTGGCTTCCTATTTACCACACAGCATAGTGTACCTGTTTATAGAGTAGCTATTCATCCTTCACTTCAACTTACCCCTCAAGGATAAATTCCTATTTGAAACTTTCCTTGAATTAGCAGGTAGAATTGAAAATACTACTTTTTTGTGCTCCACTATCAGCCCTGGGTGTTCTTTGGAAGGAAAGATGCTAAAGCTGAAACTCCAGTACTTTGGCCACCTCACGCGA
This sequence comes from Bubalus kerabau, assembly GCF_029407905.1. Classification (NCBI taxonomy): domain Eukaryota; kingdom Metazoa; phylum Chordata; class Mammalia; order Artiodactyla; family Bovidae; genus Bubalus; species Bubalus kerabau. The sequence continues at coordinate 137,786,090 of NC_073626.1, forward strand.
AGAGTTGACTCATTGGAAAAGACTCTGATGCTGAGAGGGATGGGGTGCAGGAGGAGAAGGGGACGACAGAGGATGAGATGGCTGGATGGCATCACAGACTCGATGGACCTGAGTTTGAGTGAACTCCGGGAGTTGGTGATGGACAGGGAGGCCTGGCGTGCTGCGATTCATGGGGTTGCAAAGAGTTGGACATGACTGAGCGACTGAACTGAACTGAACTGAACTGTACCCAGGTCACACTTCTCTTCTATCATTGACAACATTTGATCCCAGTTATATAGCTGATTGTGGCTCAGATCATGAACTCCTCATTGCCAAATTCAGACTTAAATTGAAGAAAGTAGGGAAAACCACTAGACCATTCAGGTATGACCTAAATCAAATGCCTTATGATTATACATTGGAACTGACAAATAGATTTAAGGGACCAGATCTAATAGACAGAGTGCCTGATAAACTATGGATGGAGGTTTGTGATTTGTACAAGAGACAGGGATCAAGACCATCCCCAAGAAAAACAAAGGCAAAATAGCAAAATGGCTGTCTGAGGAGGCCTTACAAATAGCTGTGAAAAGAAGAGAAGCAAAAAGCAAAGGAGAAAAGGAAAGATATACCCATTTGAATAGACAGTTCCAAGGAATAGCAAGGAAGGATAAGAAAGCCTTCTCAGTGATCAGTGCAAAGATATAGAGGAAAACAATAGAATGGGAAAGACTAGAGATCTCCGAGAAAATTAGAGATACCAAGGGAACATTTCATGCAAAGATGGGTTAAATTAAGGACAGAAATGGTATGGACCTAACAGAAGCAGAAGATATTAAGAAGAGATGGCAAGAATACACAGGAGAACAGTACAAAAAAAATCTTCACGACCTAGATAATCACGATGGAAGATCACCGCCCTAAAGCTCAACATTCAAAAAACTAAGATCATGGCATCCGGTCCCATCACTTCATAGCAAACAGATGGGGAAATAGTGGAAACAGTGGCTGACTTTATTTTCTTGGGCTCCAAAATCACTGAAGATGGTGACTGCAGCCATGAAATTAAAAGACACTTACTCCTTGGAAAGAAAGTTATGACCAAACTAGACAGCATATTAAAAAGCAGAGACATTACTTTGCCAACAAAGGCCCGTCTAGTCAAAGCTATGGTTTTCCAGCAGTCATGTATGGATGTGAGAGTTGGACTATAAAGAAAGCTGAGCACTGAAGAATAGATGCTTTTGAACTGTGATGTTGGAGAAGACTCTTGAGATTCCTTGGACTGCAAGGAGGTCCAGCCAGTCCATCCTAAAGGAAATCAGTCCTGAATATTCATTGGAAGGACTGATGTTGAAGCTGAAACTCCAATACTTTGGCCACCTGATGCAAAGAGCTGACTCATTTGAAAAGACTCTGATGCTGGGAAAGATTGAAGGCAGGAGGAGAAGGGGATGACAGAGGATGAGATGGTTGGATGGCATCACCGATTCAACGGAAATGAATTTGAGTAGACTCTGGTAGTTGGTGATGGACAGGGAGGCCTGGTGAGTTGTGGTCCATGGGGTTGTGAAGAGTGGGACACAACTGAACGACTGAACTGAACTGAAAAAAATAGTTCCCTGAGCTATTCAGTAGGGCATTGTTTTTTATCTATTTTATATTTTGTAGTTTGTATCTGATAATCACAAGCTCCTAATTTATCCCTTCCAATCCCTTTTTCCCTTTGGTAACCATAAGTTTGTTTTCTATATCTATGAGGCTTTTTCTGTTTTGTAAGTAAGTTCATTTGCATCATATTTTAGATTCCACATATCAGTGATATCATATGGTATTTATCTTTCAATATTACTCTATCTTATGTGTGTATGTTAGTCACTCAGTCGTGTCTGACTCTTTGTGACCCCATGGACTGTAGCCCACCAGGCTCTTCTGTCCATGGAATTCTCCAGGTAAGAATACTGAAGTGGGTTGCCATTTCCTTCTCCAGGGCATCTTTTTGACCCAGGGATTGAACCCAATTCTCCTGCACTGCAGGCAGATTTTTACCATCTGAGCCATCCAGGAAGCCCATTACTCTATCTTAATGCTGATTAATATAGCTTAATGCTGATTAATACACATGTGTATTCCATATCACCTATATCCATTCATCTATTATTTATTGACACTTAAATTGCTTCCATATCTTGGCTATTGTAAATAATGTTGCAATGATCACTGAAATGCATGTATCCTTTTGAATTGGTCTTTTCCTTTCCTCAGAAAAATACCCACAAATGCAATTGCTGGATCATATGACAGTTCTATTGTTAACTTTATGAGGAATTTTCATATTATTTTCCATAGTGTGTGTACCAATTTACATTCCCATCAACAGTGCTTAAGAGTTCCATTTTTTCCACATCCTTGCTAACACTTGTCTTTTTGATGATAGCCATTCTGATATATGTGAGGTGATGTGGTTTTGATGTGCATTTCCCTAATGATTAGTGATGTTGAGTATCTTTTCATGTGCCTCTTGTTCATCTACAGTTGTTCTTTGGAAACATGTCTATTCAGGTCCTCTGCCCATTTTTTAATCAGGTTGTTTTACAATGCTGAGTTGAGTGAATTCTTTGTGTATTTTGGATATTAACCCCTTATTGAATATATAGTTTGCAAATATCTTCTCTCAATTTTGCTGATAGTTTCCTTTGTTGGGAAAAAGCTTTTAGTTGCTGTATTTTTCTTTTGTTTCTCTGGTCTGAAATGACATAATACAAAAATAAGTGTTGCTAAAACTGATGTCAAAAATTGAACTGCCTATATTTCCTTCCAGGATTTTTATGATTTCAGAACCTATATTTAAGTCTTTAAATCCATTTTGAAGTTATTTTCCTATAGGGTCTGAGAAAGTAGTTCAGTTCAATTCTTTTCTATGTGGTTATTTTCCTATAGGGTCTGAGAAAGTAGTTCAGTTCAATTCTTTTCTATGTAGTAATCCAGTTTTGCCAAAACCATGTATTAAAGAGGCTATCTTTTCCACATTGTATATTTCTTGCCTCCTTTGTCTTAGATTAATTAACTCTGTAAGTTTATTTCTGGGCTCTCAATTTTATGTCATTGATATATGCATCTTTTTTAGTACCAGTAGCATACTGTTTTGATGACTGTAATTTTGTAGTATAGTTTGAAATCAGGAAAGATAATACCTTCAGCTTTGCTGTTCCTTCTTAAGATTGCTTTGGCTGCTTGGAGCTGTTTACATTTCCACATAAACTTTAGAATAATTTGTTCTAGTTTTGGGGAAAATGCCAATGGTATTTTGATAGGGATTGGATTGAATCTTTAGATTGCCTTGGGTAGTGTGGGGGATTTGATGACTAGGTTTAGTGTTATGTTTGAATTTCTTTCTCTCTTTTTTTTTTTTTTTGGTGTCTTTATATCCTTATAAGTTTTTAATTTGTGGTTACCATGATTTTAATATTATTTTAAGTTGATGATCTATGTTCAAATGCCTTCTAACAGCCCTGCATTTTTACTCCCTCTCTTCACATTAAATTTTTTATATCTTTCTGTTTTGCATATCACTTATCTTTCTGTTTTGCATATCCCTATCAGTGATAGCCATGAAAGATGCTACTTTTGTCTTTTAACCCTCCTACTAGGTTTATAAGTAGTTGATCTACTACCTTTGCTGTATATTTGCCTTTAACAATCAGATTTTTTCTTTTATAATTTTTATATTTCTAGTTGTGGTCTTTTCTTTTCTGCATAGAGAAAGGAGCCCTTTAATATTTCTTGTAAGGCCAGTTTAATGGTATTGAACTCTCAGCTTTTGGTTTTCTGTGAAACTCTTTATCTCTTATTTAAATCTGAATGATAGTTTTGCAGCTAGAGTATTCTTGGTTTTAGGTTTTTTCTTTTAATCACTTTCAATATATTGTGCCACTCCCTTCTAGTCTGCAGTGTTTCTGCTGATGATCTTATGGAGGCTGACCTTTACATAACTAGTTGCTCTCTTTTCTCTTGCTTGTTTTAAAATTCTCTCTTTATCTTTAATTTTTACCATTTAATTATAACATGTCTTGGTGCAACTCTCTTTGGGTTCATCTTTTTGGGGATTCTCTGTGCTTTATGGACATGAACAGCAATTTCCTTTTCCTAGTTGAAGTTTTCAGGTATTATTTCTTTCAAATAAGTTTCCTGCCTCTTTCTCTCTTTCCTCCTTCTGAAACCCCTAGAGTGAGGATGTTAGTACACTTGATGTTATCCCAAAAGTCTCTTAATCTGCCCTTATTCTTTAAAGTGAATAAAAACCCATTCTTATGAGTTGTATGAGCACTTGTGTTGTGGTGAGACTATATATTGTGGAATGCTGGTAGAAAGGGCTGGTTTCTGGCCTGGTTAGTTGTTAGGCCATGCCTCAGGTGATGGCTGCCACCTGACTGGTTGGCAGCACAAGGTCTTGGCATGCCTGGCTTTGGGACCAAGAGGATCTGGAGATGATGTTGGCTTGCTGGTAGAAGGGGCTATGGATCTGGAGTTGATTGGTTGTTGGGCCCAGGGAGGTCCAGGGCTAATCCTACCCTGCTGCTTAGTGAGGCCTGGTATTAGATGGCTAGTTGCAGGGCTAGGGGAAGTTGTTCTTAGAGACTTTTTATGTTTTCACATTTGGCTTCAGGGAATTGGGGTCTTTTGTATACTAATCTATGTGTATGTATATACAAATTATATGCAAAACAAATATATATGTATATATGCACATATGTATATATGTGGTTTCCCTGATGGTTGAGCAAGTTAAAAATCCATCTGTAATGCAGGAATCACCGGAGACATGGGTTTCATCTCTGGGTCAGGAAGATTCCCTGGAGAAGGAAATGGCAACCCACTCCAGTATTCTTGCCTGGAAAATTCTATGAACAGAGGAGCCTGGTGGGCTATAGTACATGGGGTTGCAAAGAGTCAGACATGACTGAGCACGTGGCACACATGTATATATGAATATATTTAGATATATATTTTCATATATACATATATTTATACATATGTACATTTATTTACATATTATACTTCATAAAAAATATTTCCTTGGCCAAGTGGGAATAAAAAGTTTAAAGTTTTTCTTGAGTTTCAAATTCCATGAACTGATCACAAATAATGAATTATACTAGTTGAAGACATATACATGATTTCTATATTAGCACTATGATAGTCCAAATAGAAGCAAAGTTATGACCAACCTAGATAGCATATTCAAAAGCAGAGACATTACTTTGCCAAAAAAAGTGCATCTAGTCAAGGCTATGGTTTTTCCAGTGGTCATGTATGGATGTGAGAGTTGGACTGTGAAGAAAGCTGAGAGCCAGAGAATTGATGCTTTTGAACCGTGGTGTTGGAGAAGACTCTTGAGAGTCCCATGGACTGCAAGGAGATCCAACCAGTCCATTCTAAAGGAGATCAGTCCTGGGTGTTCTTTGGAAGGAATGATGCTAAAGCTGAAACTCCAGTACTTTGGGCACCTCATGCAAAGAGTTGACTCATTGGAAAAGACTCTGATGCTGGGAGGGGTTGGGGGCAGGAGGAGAAGGGGAAAACAGAAGATGAGATGGCTGGATGGCATCACGGACTCAATGGACATGAGTTTGAGTGAACTCCGGGAGTTGGTGATGGACAGGGAGGCCTGGCGTGCTGCGATTCATGGGGTCGCAAAGAGTCGGACACGACTGAGCAACTGAACTGAACTGAACTGAGTCCAAATATTCTTCCTGACACATATCTTTAGAAGTCTTGTATGAAGATGGTGATGTCACAAGATAGAAGGGACCTGCATTGTAAGTCATCAGATATAGAGGAGCCCCCACAGGATCCATACTGGATTTAACCTGAGCAATAAATAAACATTTGTTGCACTCAGTCAATGAGATTTCAAGGTGTGTTACCACAGCACAGTCTAGCCTAGTCCAACTAAATAAAAATGGATGGAGCTCTGGATAAGTAAAAAAGGAAGCACCTACCCTGAAAATTCTCAACCTTAGATGTCTTTACAAGGGCTTGAGCTTGAAATCTATGTTACCAGTATTCAGAAAACAATGCTCAGAAATTACCATAAAGTTGTCCCTAGTTGATAGCACTCTATGGGGACATCATCAAAATACACTTAACAAGGTAAGTACTTAAAAACACCCCAAACATGCACCCTATGTCAAAATTATACAACTAAAACATAAGAGGAAACAAGCCACTATTTTTAAAAAGCCATCAGATTAAAAAAGCAAATTACATTCCCAATATCTTCAGACATGGGAATCATAAGACCTAGAATATAATATAAATATATTTTATATTTTTTAAAGAATAAAACATTGAATCTAAAAATTCAGAAAATAGTATACTGTCTGAAGCAAGCAGACAAATTTTAAAGTGAAACAAATAATATAAAAATTGAAATAATAATACTTTGAATATGTAGAAATAGCAAGTTAAAGACATCCGTAAAGATTACTCTTAATGAGAAAAATAAATGTAAATAAATTAGGAAGACAGAGAAAGAAAAATAAAGAATAGAGGTTAAGAGCCAGGGAGGATAGAGTTAGTTTGAACATATTTTAATTAGAGTTCCAAAAGATAATGAACAGGTGCAAAATAAGGAAATTTGAAAGACATTATCATTAAAAATTTTCCTGAATTGATGAAAAGCATAAATTCTTAAATTCAAGAGATATGATGACTCTGAAACAGGATAAACAAAAGAAAACCACATATGGAAAAATCACAGTGAAAATACAGGACACCAAAGACAACAAGAAGATTGTAAAGCAACCAGAGAGAAGAGACACGTTCTCTGCAAAGAAATGGCAATTAGACTGACTTTGTTCAGTTAAGTATTATTCAGTCACCCAGTCATGTCCAACTTTTTGTGACCGCATGGACAGCAGCACACCACGCCTCCTTGTCCCTCAATATCTCACAAAGTTTGCCCAAGTTCATGCCCATTGCATTGGTGATTCCATCCAGCCATCTCATCCTCTGATGCTCTCTTCTCCTTCTGCCCTCAACCTTTCCTAGCATCAGGGACTTTTCCAATGAATCGGCTGTTCACATCAGATGACCAAAATAATGGAGCTTCAGCTTCAGTCCTTCCAATGAGTATTCAGGGTTCATTTCCCTTAAGACTGATTGGTTTGTTCTCCCTGCTGTCCAAGAAACTCTCAGGAGTCTTCTCCAGCACCACAGTTCAAAGGTAATTCTTTGGCACCCCGCCTTCTTTACATCCAGCTCTCTCAACCATACATGACCACTGGAAAGACTGCAGCCTTGACTATATGGACCTTTGCTGGCAGAATGATGTCTCTGCTTTTTAACACACTATCCAGGTTTGTTATACTTTTCCTGCAAGAAGCAATCATCTTCTGATATCAGGCTGCAGGCACCACCCACAGGGATTTTAGAGCCCAAGAAAAGGAAATCTGTCACTACTGCCTCTCCTCATCCCAATTGGCCATGAAATAATGGGACCTAACAGAAGAAGAGGGCTTCCCTGGTGGCTCAGATGGTAAAGCATCTGCCTGCAATGTGGGGGACCCAGGTTCGATTTTGGGTCAGGAAGATCCCCTGGAGAAGGAAATGACAATCCACTCCAGCACTCTTGCCTGGAAAATCCCATGGATGGAGGAGCCTGATAGGCTACAGCCCATAGGGTTGTAAAGAGTCGGACATGATTGAGCGACTTCACTTTCACTTTCACAACAGAAGCAGAAGATATTAAGAGGTGGCAAGAATACACAGAAGAACTGTACAAAAAAGATCTTCAAGACCAAGATAATCAGGATGGTGTGATCACTCGCCTAGAGCCAGACATCCTGGAATGTGAAGTCAAGTGGGCCTTAGAAAGCATCACTACGAACAAAGCTAGTGGAGGTGATGGAATTCCAGGTGAGCTGTTTCAAATCCTGAAAAATGATGCTGTGAAAGTGCTGCACTCAATATGCCAGCAAATTTGGAAAACTCAGCAGTGGCCACAGGACTGGAAAAGGTCAGTTTTCATTCCAATCCCAAAGAAAGGCAATGCCAAAGAATGCTCAAATTACCTCACAGTTGCATTCATCTCATATGCTAGTAAAGTAATGCTCAAAATTCTCCAAGCCAGGCTTCAGCAGTACGTGAACTGTGAACTTCCAGATGTTCAAGCTGGTTTTAGAAAAGGCAGAGGAACCAGAGATCAAATTGCCAACATCTGCTGGATCATGGAAAAAGCAAGAGAGTTCCAGAAAAACATCTGTTTCTGCTTTATTGACTATGCCAAAGCCTTTGACTGTGTGGATCACAATAAACTGGGGAAAATTCTGAAAGAGATGGGAATACCAGACCACCTGACCTGCCTCTTGAGAAACCTATATGCAGGTCAGGAAGCAACAGTTAGAATGGGTCATGGGACAACAGACTGGTTCCAAATAGGAAAAGGAGTACGTCAAGACTGTATGTTGTCACCCTGCTTATTTAACTTATATACAGAGTACATCATGAGAAATGCTGGGCTGGAAGAAGCACAAGCTGGAATCAAGATTGCCGGGAGAAATATCAATAACCTCAGATATGCAGATGACACCACCCTTATGGCAGAAAGTAAAGAGGAACTAAACAGCCTCTTGATGAAAGTGAAAGAGGAGAGTGAAAAAGTTGGCTTATAGCTCAACATTCAGAAAACGAAGATCATGGCATCTGGTCCCATCACTTCATGGCAAATAGATTAGGAAACAATGGAAACAATGTCAGACTTTATTTTGGGGGGCTCCAAAATCACTTCAGATGGTGATTGCAGCCATGAAATTAAAAGACGCTTACTCCTTGGAAGGAAAGTTATGACCAACCTAGATAGCATATTCAAAAGCAGAGACATTATTTTGCCAACAAAGGTCCGTCTAGTCAAGGCTATGGTTTTTCCAGTGGTCATGTATGGATGTGAGAGTTGGACTGTGAAGAAAGCTGAGCGCTGTAGAATTGATGCTTTTGAAGTGTGGTGTTGGAGAAGACTCTTGAGAGTCCCTTGGACTGCAAGGAGATCCAACCAGTCCATCCTGAAGGAGATCAGTCCTGGGTGTTCTTTGGAAGGACTGATGTTGAAGCTGAATCTCCAATACTTTAGCCACCTCATGGGAAGAGTTGACTCATTGGAAAAGACTCTGATGCTGGGAGGGACTTGGGGCAGGAGGAAAGGGGGACAACAGAGGATGAGATAGCTGGATGACATCACTGACTCGATGGACATGAGTTTGGGTAAACTCCAGGAGTTGGTGATGGACAGGGAGGCCTGGTGTGCTGCGATTCATGGAGTTGCAAAGAGTTGGACCCAACTGAGCAACTGAACTGAACTGAATGCGCCAGATACCATGATTAGCTTTTTAAATATTTAATTTTAAGCTGCCTCTTTCACTTCACTACTTCACCTTCATCAAGAGGTTTTTTAGTTCCTCTTGGCTTTCTGCCATTAGAATGGCATCATTGCTTCTGAAGTGGTTGATGTTTCTCCCACCTATCTTAATTCCAGCTTGTAACTCATCCAGCCTGGCATTTCTCATTATGTGCTCAGCATATAGATTAAACAAGAAGGGTAACAGCAGACAGCCCTGTCATACTCCTTTCTCAATCCAGAACCAATCAGTTTTTCCATACAGGGTTCCAAATGTTTCTTCTTGACCTGCATACAGGTTTCCCAGGCGACAGGTAACATGGTCTGGTATTCCTGTCTCTTTAGGCGCTTTCCACAGTTTGTTATGATCCACACAGTCAGGTGGCACTAGTTGTAAATATCCCCCCTGCTATTGCAGGAGACATAAGAGACACTGCTTCAATTCCTGGGTCAGGAAAATCCCCTGGAGAAGGAAATGGCAAGCCACTCAAGTATTCTTGCCTGGAGAATCCCATGAACAGAGGAGCCTGGCAGGCTACAGTCCATACAGTCACACAGAGTGGGACACAACTGCAGTGACTTAGTACGCACACAGTGAAAGGCTTTAGCATAGTCCAAGAAACAGAGGTAGATGTTTTTTTCTGGAATCCCCTTGCTTTCTACATGATCCAGCAAATGTTGGAAATTTGATTTCTGGTTCCTCTGCTCTGTCTAAACCCAATTTAGATGTCTGGAAGTTCTTGGTTCGAGTAATGTTGAAGCCTAGTATGCAAGATTTTAAGCATGACCTTACTAATTGGGAGGTGAGTGTAATTGTCTGATGATTTGGACATTCTTTACTACTACTCTTCTTGGGAACTGGCATAAGGATTGACCTTTACCAGTCCTGTGGCCACTGCTGGGTCTTCCAGATTTGCTGATATAGTGAGTGTAACACTTTGATAGCATCATCCTTTAGGGTTTTGAATAGCTCTACTGTAATTCCATTGCATCCACTGGCTTTATTGACAGCAGTGATTCCTAAGGCCTACTTGACTTCACACTGCAGAATGCCTGGCTCTGAGTGACTGACCACACTTCTGTAGTTATCCAGTTCATTAAGATCTTTCTGTACAATTCTTCTGTGTATTCTTTCCATCTCTTCATGATCTCTTCTGCATCTACTAGCTCTCTATGGTTTTTGTCCTTTATTGTGCCCTTCTTTGGGCAAAATATTCCCTTGATATTTCCAATTTTCCTGAAGAGATCTCTAGTCTTTACCCTTCTGTTGTTTCCCTCTATTTTTATGCACTGTTCATTTAAGAAGGCCTTCTTGTCTCTCCTTACTATTCTTTGGAACTCACAGATCACTGCCTTGTGGTGGTGAAGGGGCTTGTGTAATTCAATGAAGCTATGAGCCATGCCATGTAGGGCCACCCTAGATGGACAGATCACAGTGGAAAGCTCTGACAAAATACAACCCACTGGAGGAAGGAATGGTAAATAATCCCAGTATACTTGCCGTGAGAACCTCAAGTAAGTATAGATGGTAATGTTTTGCTGTTCTTTTGTGAATAACTACTTATAAACATAGATAAAATGCAATATGGTTTAACACTAGAAAATGTAATTTAATTCACTATATTAATAGACCAAAAAAAAAATGGTGGATCATCTTATCAGTTCAGTTCAGTTGCTCAGTAGTGTCCAACTCTTTCTGACCCCATGAGCCACAGCACACCAAACCTCCCTGTCCATCACCAACTCCCGGAGTTCACCCAAACCCACGTCCATTGAGTCGGAGATGCCATCCAACCATCTCATCCTCTGTCGTCCCCTTCTCCTGCTGCCCTCAATCTTTCCCAGAATTAGGGTCTTTTCAAATGTGTCATCTCTTCACCTCAGGTGGCCAAAGTATTGGAGTTTCAGCTTCAACATCAGTCCTTCCAATGAACACCCAGGGCTGATCTCCTCTCAAGAGTCTTCTCCAACACCATAGTTCAAAAGCATCAATTCTTCGGCTTTTGGCTTTGTTAATAGTCCAACTCTCACATCCATACATGACTACTGGAAAAACTATAGCCTCGACCAAACTGACCTTTGTTGACAAAGTAATGTCTCTGCTTTTTAATATGCTGTCTAGGTTGGTCAAAACTTTCCTTCCAAGGAGTAAGTGTCTTTTAATTTCATGGCTGCAATCACCGTCTGCAGTTAGAGCCAAAAAAAAAAATAAAGCTTGTCACTGTTTCCATTGTTTACCCATCTATTTGATCATCTTATAAGTGTATGCTAAAATGGAACGTTTTATGAAACCACAAAGAACAGAAAGAGTAAGTCTCATAAAACTGCATATTTTAACAAGAATCTAGTCCAACTAGTTCAGAATTTGCAGAAGACATTGTATAAAACTAGTTTGATGCTTACTTAGTTCATCACCTAATATGAGGATATACAAGGGGTAATTAAAGTGTTGATCAGCTGGTTGAGAATAGTCTTTTGCAGAGATCTATTGGATAGTGTGTATTTCTTCCTGGAAACTTTCAAGTAAAGTGGGAAGAGGATTCTTCAAGCTAATAGAGATGAAATACAAGCCAACTGCTTGATATGTATGTCCCTAGAGTTTGGAACTCACAAAGAATTAGTTTCTTAAACATGCCTGAAAAAATAAAGGTAAGAGATTGTAGCTATAGACCCAGGGCAGCAGAGAAGTTAGGTGGAATCACAGGCTGGTGAAACTTCTGGTGGCATAGTTTTTTCAAAGATGCAACAAATATGAAATCATCATAAATAGGACTTGGTCCAAAAAGAACTTCCTAGAGAGGGAAACAAGCAAATCAAAGAATTCCTGAAAGCATAGAAACTGAGAGTCAGAGTCATAAATGCCAAGCTGAAGATGATATAGCCTGTAAGACAGGAATTGAGGTTAAAGGTTACCAGGAGGAAATCCTCCGGATATACCAGGAATGCTCTCCAGAAAGAAAAAAAAGCAGCTTTGAATGTCAGCTAAGTCCAGAAGTTTCCAACACTGAAGCAGGAGAATACCAGCTATTTAAGCCTGTTCTTTTTTCCCCCCGAGACTCCTTTTTCCAGAAGTGACTCTGGAGGGCCCACAACAGCTACTGAGCAGTAGACTAGAAGACAAGAGTTTGGAGAAAAGAAGCTGACCATACTCCTTTCCTACTTTAATCTTCCAGGCCTGATATAAAACCAAGATGGAAAATGGGGAAAGGCTTTAGACAGAAATTACCCCCACATCAATAATTTAGCTACTGAAATGAGATTATTTCTGAGCTTAGAAATGACTGAAGACCAGAAGTGGCAGGAAATACCACAGGATCTACATTATATTCCATTCAAGGTCAGAATTAGGGCATAAAACAGGTATGATGCAAAGGAGAAGAGATGAGAATAAGGCTGTTTTCTGCTCACATTCTATTGAGTCCCACTTCTGGTTCAAGGGTTATAATCTCATTAGATATAGACAAAGCTTCCTATAAAATTAAACACCCATTCATGTTAAGCAAATAAATAAACAGCAAACTATGGATAATCTGAAAAAATTATTCAATCTGATATAAATCTGAAAAAAGGGTATCTATCAATTACACAAAGGGAAGCACATCCTGAATGATAAAGTTTAAAGATATTCTCCTTGAAATCAGGCAAAAGGAAAAACGAGGGTGTTTTCTGTCATTGATTATTTAGTATTGTATAGGAGGTTGTCCTAATCTACCTAGTAAAGTAACTTAAATGTATAGTAGTTAGAAATAAAAACCAAAATTGTCATTATTTGAAGGTAACAATGGCTTTTATAGGAAATGTTAAAAAGCTATAAATTGTTAAAATAAGAGTTCACAAGCTTTCATATATAAGATATGTAGAAGTTAATCACATCCCTATTATAGCAACAAACAGAAAATACAAATTAAAAAAAAAAAACATTTATAATAGCAACAAAAAAAGTAATGGGGTTCCTAGGAAAGAGTATTTTTTAAAAAGTTCATGGTGTTTAAGGGGAAAATTATTAAAATATATTAAAAGATAATAAAGAAGACCTAAACAAAAAGAGATATATACCACATTCATGAAGAATAAGACTAGATAATAAAGATGCCAAAAATTCCAATTAATCTAGAGGCATCATGAAAACCCAATAAAAATTCCAAGATGATTTTTAATGGAAATTAATAAACACTGAACTTTTTATATGAATAATAAAGGCTAAGAAATGCCAAGATAATTTTGAAGGAGTAGAAGAAAGTGATGGTAGTAGTGGGGGAACAGGACAGATTTTCATTCTTTAAAAAAAAAAATCAAGTATTTTTGTGAAGTGGTAACAATTAAAATCCATCTTGGTGGTAGACAAATAGATCACTAGACCGTGGAAACAGTCTAAACTAATATGTGGAAATTTTATAAATATTAGAGGTGGCATTATAGATTACTATAAAAGGATAAATCATTCAATAAGTGATAGATTATCTACATGAAAAAAAAATTGAATGTCTATGCAAAAATATCAGATAAAGGCCAAAAGATAATAAACAAATATTTAAATGTTTAGAAGAAAATACAGGTGAATAACTTTATTATGTCAAAGAATTTTTAACAAAGCACCAAAACCCACAAATTATAAATATTAGGATTCATAAATTTGAGTACATTCAAAATAAAAATGTCAGTTCATTAAAAGATACCATTAAAGATGAAGAGACACCACAGAATGGGAGAAAATACTTGAAAACCATTTTAAATGGCATAAAATTAGATCCTATCATATGTATAAAATATTACTAAATCAACAGAAGACCAAGAGCCATGAAAAGAATGGACAAAACATGTAAACAAATAATTAAAGAAAGAAATAAAAATGACCAGTAAACATAGAGGAAAATGTACAACATTAGAAATGGCAACCCACTCCAGTATTCTTGCCTGGAGAATCCCAGGGACAGAGGAGCCTGGTGGGCTGCCATCTATGGGGTCGCACAGAGTCAGACACGACTGAAGCGACTTAGCAGCAGCAGCAGCAGAAAAAATGCAAATTAAAATCACAGTAAAATATCATTCTTATTAAGAATTACAGAATTTTTAAAAATCTAACAAATCTAACAATACCTAGAAGAACAATGAGAATTTTTACACCATTCTTTTTGGGAGTATAAATTGATACAACTACATTGGAAAACAACTTGCCAATATTTTATAAAGTTAAAAATGCACAAATTCTATGGATTAATAAATTCACTTCTTGGTAATTTCTCTGTTTACATGAGTACACATGTAAAATGTTTAGATGAGCATTTGCACCAAGTCCATACAGAAATATTTAGAGTGGCACTTTTTAAAATAAGCTTTCCAAGAAGAATGAATAAATTGCGACATATCTACAAGATAAAATACATCAGTGAAAACTATTTCACTGGACTTACTTTTTGGTAAAGAGTCCACCTGCAATGCAGGAGACCCCAGTTCAATTCCTGGGTCAGGAAGATCCACTGAAGAAGGGATAGGATACCCACTCCAGTGTTCTTGGGCTTCCCTTGTGGCTCAGCTGGTAAAGAATCTGCCTGCAATGCAGGAGACCTGGGTTTGATCCCTGGGTTGGGAAGAGCCGCTAGAGAAGGGAAAGACTACCCACTCCAGTATTCTTGCCTGGAGAATTCCATGAACTGTATAGTCCATGGGGTCACAAAGAGTCGGACACGACTCAACTACTTGCACTTTTACTTTCACTTTTAGACTCACACAAACACCATCATGGACCTCAAACAAAATTCTGTCTGAAAATTGTACATTCAAGAATACTACCTATGTTAATGGTTCTATTTAAATTAGAATCAGAAAACACAGAGAATTTAACAAAATGAATTGTTAACAACAACCACCGTATCTCTAGTTAATGAAGTTATTTAAAAAGCAAAAAGGGGACTCTTGGAATAGAGTAGTAAGAGTAGGAAGTACCTAGATTCCCTGGGGCTGTGGGAACAAAACTGAAACTCAGAACTTGGAGGAAGTGGCCTAATTAATGATACATTGTTTACAAATCAAGAAGGACCCCATAAGGCAGGGAACCAAACCTTAATGTGACAGGCATCTATGGCTGCTCCCTAGCCTCTGAGGTGGCAGCAACAAGGCTGTTTCTGGGAGGGTCAAAACTGCAAACTGGATTTAGCTGCTGCTTATGGAAGGAACTGATGCTGTACCATGAAAGCAATTGTCAATCTAAGTGTCACAGGGACGGGAAGCAAACAAGAAGCAAATCCCTATTTTCTCCAACCTGCCAGTCTCTCTCTAGTACCTCTAATGGCACAGCCCAACAGGGAACCAGCTGGTGAAGCAGAAATGCGGTCTGTACAATCCCTGCCCCAGCATCATACAGCAGAGTGTTAGAAGTTTGGCAAGAGTTGAGAGATAACTGTTGAATAACTGACACAGTATTTAATGTTTAAAACCTACCAAACAAAGGACATGAGTTTGAATAAACTCTGAGAGATAGTGAAGGACAGGAAAGACTGGTGTGCTGCAGTCCATGGGGTCACAAAGAGTCGGATACAACTTAGTGACTAAACTACAATAACAAACAATATTTTGGGCTTCCCAGGTGGCACTAGTGGTTAATAACCTGCTTGGCAACTTGGGTCCAATCCCTGAGTTGGGAAGATCCCCTGGAGAAGGCTATATGGCAACCCACTCCAGTATTGTTGCCTGGAGAAACCCATGGACAGAGGAGCCTGGCGGGCCACAGTCCATGGGGTTACAGTCCCTACACAACTGAAGGGACTTAGAACACACACAAACAATATTTATATTTAATATATATGCAGTAAATGTGTAAAGAAATGCATGAGAAGAGAATACTCAAAATTCAAAATAGAGACTACCTCTGACAGCTATAGAGAGAAATGTGATCTGAAAAGGTATACAGAGTTCTTTTGTCCTTTACAAGCTGGAAAGTGCATTTCTAAGTATCTTATTCTCTAGGCATATAGGATACCTGAAATATTTTATTTAGAAACCAACCACAGGATGCAGTCCTTTTGTGGAAAGGAAGAAAATGAAAAGACATAAACACATCTAAAACTGTGAGGCTACCCTCTTGTCCCATGGTTAATGTTTTGTTTATATGATAAACTTAAGATAAAATTTCTACATTGTGGTAACCATTGGAACATAAATTCAAATTAAATGAGTGTTTTGACCTGGTACTAAAAGGCAGGTTTTCAAATCTCCTCTATAATGACACTTGCTCCTGGGAAGAAGGACAAATCGTCCATGAAGTCCCCATCTGCTTGTCTGAGGAACATCTGTGGTGATGTGGACTCTATTTTAGGTGGCAGTAATGCACCTACTAGTGAAATTATCCCTCCTCAGTAACAAAATCTACTGGCAAGAGAAAGATTTGAAACAACATTTGTTTCAGGTTGTTTAAAAATGGAACCTTAAAAACACATTCAATTTTTTTATTCAATGTTTGTAACTTTTATCTGACATTATACAGATTTATTTTGACAACCTATTTAGTTGTTGACAAATCTGTTTTGCTTTCTTGTTAGTGTATTTTAAAGGTTTATGTTGAACATATTTTGTATAAATTTCATAATGATACAAAAAAAATCAGGAAAACTGCATCTTCAAAATATGTTTATTTTCATAAGGCTGTTGGAACATGAGCACTAATAAAATTTTTTAAAATGCTTTTATTAGAAACCAATTCAGACTTGCAGAACAAAAATTGCTCATGTGACTATATTCAATACATTCATGGAAGAGAGGTGCCTCCCAACATTCATCAATTACCAAAAAAAGGTAATTGTACTTCACAAATATCTCACTTCCATCCACTTTTCTTCATTCTCACTGCCAATAACTTAATAAAATCTCTCCACCTTCTCTATCTTTGACTACCACCTCAGCCTCACCACTGACAGTGTCTGGTACATAATGGATTATTTCTGGAACAAAACATCTGATCAGTATCTGTGTAAATGTTAGCAAATGACATTTGCATCTGCAACATTTATTAAATATCTGCTTTTTGATTGATGTGATATTACATAAAAAGAAAGCCAAAAATAAAGTAATAAGATAAATAAGAATAAAATATCAGAAAAAATTTCCCATAAGAGCTTTGGTTTGGTAACTTAATTAGGTAAACTGTAAAAAGTTTCCTTACTCTATCAGTGACTATATATAATAGCAAAGCATGGAAAATGTGAAAGCACTCATATTGAGAAGTATTACTGTTGCAGGAAAGAGAGTAGGGTGCAACAGGATGGTCACATCCCAGGTCATGTCCGAGTCCCCTGGACTGCTGCCAAGTATGGGTTCTTGGCTCCGCATAGGAAAGAATTCAAGTGAGAGCTTTAGTAAATTAAAAAAAGGTTTATTCATGGAGAAACACACTTTATAGACAGAGTGTGGGCCATCTTGGAAGGCTACAGGCACCAGGATATATGGTTGTCAGTTTTTATAGGGGTGGGTAATTTAATAGGCTAATGAATGGGAGGAGTATTTCACATATTTAGGGGAAAGGGTGGGGATTTCCAGGAATTGGGCCACTGCCCACTTTTTGACCTTTATGGTTGACCTTGGAACTGTCATGGCAGCTATAAGTATGCGGCTTAGCTTACTGTTGTGTTACAATAAGAGTATACTAAGGCTCAATATCCAGTGGAAGTTGACTAGTCTGCCATCCTGGACCTATTTGATTCTAATCAGTTAGAACCAAACTAATTCCCATATCCTCTTGCCTGGAAAATCCCATGATTGGAGGAGCCTGGTAGGCTGCAGTCCATGGGATCACAAAGAGTCAGACACTTACTGAGCAACTTCACTTTCACTTTTCACTTTCATGCATTGGAGAAGGAAATGGCAACCCATTCCAGTGTTCTTGCCTGGAGAATCCCAGGGACGGCGGGGCCTGGTGGACTCGCACAGAGTCGGACACAACTGAAGCGACTTAGCAGCAGCAGCAGGAGCCTATATCATTCCTTTAAAGTTGGTGCCCTGCCTTCCTTCCTGTCTCAGTATGTGATATTACTACTTCTTACTATGGTTGAGGAGTTCAGTTCAGTTCAGTCGCTCAGTTGTGTCTGACTCTATGCAACCCCATGGACTGCGGCACACTAGGCTTCCCTGTCTATCACAGGAGAGTTCAGGGCTGAACTCACTTTCATCCCCTCTTCTCACAGGAGTGGGTCTTTAACATATCTATTGGTAGTACTAAGTCACTTAAGTTGTGTCCAACTCTGCAACCCCAGGGACTATAGCCCAGCAATCTCCTCTCGCCATGGAATTCTCCAGGCAAGAATATCTTGGAATGGGTTGCTATGCCCTTTCCAGGGGACCTTCCAGAACCCAGGACTGAACTCTTGTCTCCCTGAGGCTCCTGCATTGCAGGCAGATTCTTTACCACTGAGCCACCAGGGAAGCCCTCATGTAACACTTCTACTCAGTTCAGTTCAGTTCAGTTTAGTTCAGTCGCTCAGTAGTGTCTGACTCTTTGCGACCCCATGAATTGCAGCCCACCAGGCCTCCTTGTCCATCACCAACTCTGGGAGTTTACTCAGAGTCCATCTAGTTTACACATCCATCAAGTCAGTGATGCCATCCAGCCATCTCATCCTCTGTTGTCCCCTTTTCCTCATGCCCCCAATCCCTCCCAGCATCAGAGTCTTTTCCAATGAGTCAACTCTTCGCATGAGGTGGCCAAAGTACTGGAGTTTCAGCTTTAGCATCAGTCCTCCTTTAGAATGGACTGGGTGGATCTCCTTGCAGTCCAAGGGACTCCCAAGAGTCTTCTCCAACACCACAGTTCAAAAGCATTAATTCTTAAGTGCTCAGCTTTCTTCACAGTCCAAGTCTCACATCCATACATGACCACAGGAAAAACCATAGCCTTGACTAGCCATAGCCTTGACTAGATGGACCTTTGTTGGCTAAGCAATGTCTCTGCTTTTGAATATGCTATCTAGGTTGGTCATAACTTTCCTTCCAAGGAGTAAGCGTCTTTTAATTTCATGGCTGCAATCACCATCTGCAGTGATTTTGGAGCTCATAAAATAAAGTCTGACGCTGTTTCCCCATCTATTTGCCGTGAAATGATGGGACCAGATGCCATGATCTTACTTTTCTGAATGTTGAGCTGTAAGCCAACTTTTTCACTCTCCTCTTTCACTTTCATCAAGAGGCTGTTTAGTTCCTCTTCACTTTCTGCCATAAGGGTGGTGTCATCTGCATATCTGAGGTTATTGATATTTCTCCCAGCAATCTTGATTCTAGCTTGTGCCTCTTCCAGCATTTCTCATGATGTACTCTGCATATAAGTTAAATAAGCAGGGTGACAATATACAGCCTTGATGTACTCCTTTTCCTATTTGGAACCAGTCTGTTGTCCCATGTCCAGTTCTAACTGTTGCTTCCTGACCTGCATATAGGTTTCTCAAGAGGCAAGTCAGGTGGTCTGGTATTCCCATCTCTTTCAGAATTTTCCCCAGTTTACTGTGATCCACACAGTCAAAGGCTTTGGCATAGTCAATAAAGCAGAAACAGATGTTTTTCTGGAACTCCCTTGCTTTTTCCATGATCCAGCGGATGTTGGCAATTTGATCTCTGGTTCCTCTGCCTTTTCTAAAACCAGCTTAACATCTAGAAGTTCACAGTTCACATACTGCTGAAGCCTGGCTTGGAGAATTTTGAGCATTACTTTACTAGCGTGTGAGATGCGTGCAATTGTGCAGTAGTTTGAGCATTCTTTGGCATTGCCTTTCTTTGGGATTGGAATGAACACTGACCTTTTCCAGTCCTGTGGCCTCTGCTGAGTTTTCCAAATTTGCTGGCATATTGAATGCAGCACTTTCACAGCATCATCTTTCAGGATTTGAAATAGCTCAACTGGAATTCCATCACCTCCACTAGCTTTGTAATAGCGCCACACTTCTACTATGTGACCTCATTTATAGTTTCAGATAATTGATCAGGGATGGTCACCAGACCCTAAGCTAACCAATCAAATTCTCTGTCTCAGGAATTTGTAGTTTTTACCAACAGTCACAGAAACTAGGTGTCAGTGGAGCAAGATTCTATTAATACCAGTATAGTTAAGGAAGACCCACAAATGCTGCTTCAGAGAGCCCTAGTTCCTCCCGGGTTGATCAAGTCTTCTTAGGGCTCTGTGAGATAAGTCAGCACCCACCTAATAAATTGCCCTTTATGCTAAAGCTAAGGGAGCTTCCAAAAGAATGATTCTTTAAATATAGTAAGTAAAATATCATCTGACTGAGTTATATGATGTAATCTGTTACCTACACTGAGCCAAGTTCAATTGGCAACCCTGGAGAGAACCAAAACTCCATGAAGAAGGGGTTATTGAGGTAAGAATTTTGTTTGGACCACTGATAACACTGAAGAGAGAGAGGAATTAAAAGCTAGGACCGATGAAGAAGGAAAAAAATGGCTTCTATGTTATTACATAGAATAAAAAAGAAAATTTTATATTTTTAGGGGAAATTTCTCATTTTTAATGAAGAAAGTGGGCTTACAAAAAGAGGTAGAAATGTAAATAAGGATCTAAAAACACATTTGTTTAATTCAGGACATCAGTCTATAAACATTTCTTGGACATCTAACATGTGGGCAAGGAAGTAGACTATTGAAACTTCAAACTTCCTCCCAATTTATGTTTATAAAGTTATATAATATTTTCTCTCATGAGACTTTTAAACAGAGAATAGTCTAAACCCAAAAGCATTCTAACTAGTAGTTCAGAATAATGACAATTCCTTGTTTTAATTATTTAAAGACTTTATAATCATGAAATCATACACTAAAAACCAGAGAGACACACATGGCAGGCAAGCCATGTTTATTCATCACCAAAAGATTTACATGGATTAATCCCATAATAGAAGTCAGGAAACTGTAAATCTTAGCTAAATTTAAGCACAATCCTCCAGAGGTATTCATTGCTAGAGGGAGAAATAACATTTTTAAACAGTTTTGAAAACAAGGTTAGCAGCTAATATCATTAATATTCTAAAGCAGTCCTCTAAGACACAGCATAGACAAATCATTGATTTTTATATTTATCTTTCTTGGGACTTCTGTAGTCACTTCAAGGTGTCTTCATGTAATCCACTCATACCAGAGAATGTTTTCAAGGATATTGTAAATAATTAACCTTCTCACAGTGGAGTTCAAGTGTCTCTCTGTGATAAAGCACTTGAACACCTCAAAAGCATAATTATAGGCATACCCTTGAGAGTTGGGATATATCAAGTTCTCAAAATGAGGGTGGCTATTAAAACTGATATAGCAGCAATTAGTTATGAATTTTCTCTATTACCCAGCCTGCTGGATTGTGTCAGTGAAATATAATTCTGCTTAAAGGAGTTCACACCATTTCTGATTGCCACTCTCAATCCTCAATCTTGAATTTATTATAGGTTTTGAAAAGCAAAGCCATCAAAATTGATTTGCCTTCCCTTTTTCTTTTCTCCCACTGTTGAATCAGTTATATGCTAACATAAAGTCACATCTAAAGTAAACTTCTTTCTTATAGATAAATTATTTTTGGAGAGGAAATAATGCATTAATTAATATTATAATAAAAAAGAACCCTTGCAGAATAAGGAATCATTTAACTAGGTGACTTATAAATGTATGTAGATTTAATGTTTTAAAAATTATGGTTTTAAATGTATGAAATAAAAGGTTGAGAATTTTTTCAAATATCCAAAAGGTCCATAGAGATGCCCTTTATTAAAAAAAAGAATTCTGACTTTGCTCTAACATGTACTTTCACCACCAATAACTTTATATGTAATTTTAAAATACAAAATAAATATTTTTATATTCTTATCAATAAATAAATTCATCTGGTACTCAGGATATTTTAAAATCCTGCATAGTCTAGACCTCCACCATCACTTCGACCTCATGTACCTTGTGACACCAATTATCTCTATTCAGCTCCTTTCTCCCAATTCTGACTTCTGTATTGTGTTTCAGAGACTTTGCTCATTTTTTCCCCCTCTTCTTGGTGTGCTTTTGACCATAGTCATATGGCTTACTCTCTTAGGTCCTTTAAATGCCTATTCCAAGTTAATCATTTTCTAAAAATACCATTTTACACATGCACACCCATGCACACACTTCTGTGATCAGTTTTCCTTAGCCTACCTTTGTTGTTTGTTTTTTATAGCATTCATCACTCCTCTGCCATGTTTGTATCTCTATTTCATGTCTTCTATCTATAGAAGGTATATTCTATTAGGCAGAAACTTATTTTACTAATTGTTGTATTCCCAACCCTAATGTACTGTCTGGCATTCAGTAGTTGTTAATAATTTGGGGGTAAATAAATGAATGAATGATAGAAATCAATTTAAAAAATCAAATACAAGTATTGTTTTTCATGCTTGGTGTTTCAGCATTAAAATTCTTATTATTTTGTCATAAGTCTATAACCGACCTGTAAGTATTTCTCTTCTATAATAGTTTTTTATTCTTTTAATTTTAATTAGGTCATAAATAAATTAGGTCATAAATAAATAAATGCTGGAAAACACCATACCCATAGCCATCCATAGTAAACTAATTCAAGTATCAATGCATTGGTCAAAACAATAAGAAAGAAAATCTAAAACCATTTCACAGACTATAACTGCTTATTCCAGTGACCACTACCTTCCAAAACTATAACAAAAAGGAAGGAAAAAAGGAAGAAAGTAAGGGGAGAAAAGGAAGAGAATTAGATGAACTTTTTAAACTAGGCATGGTGCTTTAAGGTAATATTTTTCTGATCCCTTGTTATATCCATTGTCTCTAGTTTGCATCATGTAATCTTAGATTCTTGATGTATTGAGTTGGCCAGAAAGTTCATTCATAAGAACAACCCTGTACAAACTTTCTGGCCAACCCAACAGAAACATTCAAAAGGCAATTCACTGAATATGCAGTCTTTTAGTATGTGATCATTATAAAGGCAGTAATGACCAGTGATGGGAAATCCAACAACTTTGCAACAGTTGAACACAATAATCAATTCCTTCCCTGGAGTATAATCTTGCATAAAAATATTACTCTTGAACATGTATAAAACATAGCTTAATTTCTAATAGTTTTCTAAGTCATTTGATTTTTATTTATCTGTTCAGTATTTCCAATGGATAGCACATGTCACTCACGTATGATAAGAAATCCAATTGAGAAATCCAATTGAGACCCATTCTCTAATCACACCCTTTGTAAACTGAACTTTACTTATAGTCTGTTGAATAACAAAGCTTTAGCACCTGATTTTATATAACAAAGTTTCAACACCTTAGTTTAGCTTTTAATGGATATCTGAGAGTCTGTAGTAGCAGGTAGAATAGGGAAGGACTAATGCAGGATAGCATAACCAAAACTGATCATTAAAAAATAGACCTACTGTGTGGTATCTAGATGACCAATAAGGCAAGAGTGCATATTAAGAGGAAAACATTATGTGTGATTGGGCCCAAATCACTAAATATCTCAATATGGGTTATTATTTCCAGAAAATAGTGTACATGATTTAACAGAGTAGTAATTGGACAACTGTTATTTGTGATAAGGGCTATGAAAAGGAGTGAACAAAGAAGCTGCTGAGTAAATAAGGAACGTGAAAATGGAAATTAAGGACTTATTTCAGACAGAGTGATCAGGAATAGTCTCTGTGAAAAGGTAGCATGCAGAGTGAGACCAGAACGATTGAGTGAAGTTGGTCATGAGATGCAGGACAAAAAGTGTTTAGGCAGAGAAAAATATGGGCAAAATCCCTATGCCTGGGAAGAACTTGGAGTATCTAAAGAAGTAAAAGCAACACAGGATATAAAGAACACAGTGAGCAGGAGGGAGAGAGGGCAAGCCAGGTAAAAATTTGTCTTATAGAGCAACTCTGTATCCAACAGAACACCCTGAGCTGTTATAAGTAGCAGAAGGCCATGAACAAATTTATAGTTTTAATCATGTCTCTCTGGCTGCTGTATGGAGAATAGAATGGAGAGGACCAAGAGTAGAAGCAGGGAGGCTGCTGCAGTAGTCCCATGGAGAAGAGGTGTTGGTCTAAATGAATGGATGTTGTCAAATTTTAAGAAAGATGACTACATTGGAGATACATCTGGGAGGAAGAACTGATTATCCTGGATTGGAAGATTGGATGTGAGGTATGAGGGAAAGAGAGAAATCAAGGATGGCACTTATATTTCAGCCTTGGGCAACTAAGGGAATGATGGGAATACCTTACTAAATGGAGAAAAACTTTTGAGATGGGAATGTGAAAGAGGTAAGACTATAGTTAGGTGGGGGAAAAAAATTAAGTCTTCAAAAATGTTATGTCTGAGAATTGGTGAGAGTTCCACCCAACCTTGGGAGACAGTGTGATATGAAAATCAGCAGTTCAGAGAGAGGCAAGGGCTGAGAGTCAAAACCTGTTTGATCCCATCTCCACACACATGTCAAACATATCTGCAAAAGGGTAGGGAAGCTGTGTATTAGCACTTGTGGGTAATATTTTCTGCAAAAAAAAAAAAATGCATACTGCATAGAACTAAAGCAGTGAATACGAAGCCCATCTGAACTGACAAAGACTTGAAACTGTATCAATCTCTCTGTCTCTCTTCCAGTTTTCCTCTTCCTCACCTCTGTCCATTTGATTTCTTTCTATATATTGTTTAGAAGTAAAACCTGAAACTTGGTTTTGGGGAAATGTGCCAGTGAGTGGGCTTTACCCACCAATAGCTTTTTTGATATGAAGCTATGAAACCTGACTTGTTGAAGAAAAACTGTGGCCATGGATCAGCTTAGTAGAGAGTTCTCTGTATTATGGTTGAGGACCCAAGCCCAGCCAACAATAATTTGGTACGTTCCATTTGTATGCCATTTTTCCTGTGATACACCCCTGTAAGGAAGGATGACTGTGGCCTAGGGTAAATTTGAGATACCTAAATGACACAATGTCATCATTATTTCTGAGAAAGCTCAATTTCCTCATTTAGTCTCAGACTATACCTGTTAGATGGTGGCCTCCTTTGCTAATTGACTTGGAGAATTCAATAAATAACACTCACTGTATATCATTTATGTTCTTTTAGACCATACTCTTAGTGAATATGAATACTCTGCTGATTCCATTCAACTTGTAACAGATCCAGGCACCTGCTTCTGGGCTGCAGCACAACTCAGCTGCAGAGTTTTTAAAATGCTTTGGCAATTGAAGTGTATCTCCACTATTGAATGGCATCCCTCATCTGTAAAGCCATTTACAAACTTTACTGATCAAGCTGTACATTTCTGAGTTGGAATTTAATCTTCAGAGCCTTCTGCAAAATGAGCTGAATCCTTTACTAATCATGGGCAATGACAGAATTTATTTGGTTTGCAGCAATTTGCATTATTTGCTTATTATACCCCTTGGTTCCTGCTGCAGACTGCTGTGCAGAGTTACTGGAGCTGGGAAATCACTCTCCACATCATCCGACTCCCAAAGTGACAGCACTTTGGTTGTGGATGAAATGTCTTCTTAGTGTAAGGATCTCAACATTCATGCATGCACATACCCTCCCTCTGTGCCCACATGATGCCACACAGTGAGTGCTGACTGGACATCTCTTCATAAACCTATATGAAGTTATGTTGTTCCAAAACGTTAAACCAAAAGCAGTATTACTCCATTTGGTCACAGATGTTATATGACCCCCCTCAGCCTACCACAGCAAACACTGTCTTTGCTCTTTGTAAATCCCTACTGTAATTAAAATTATTCCTGAGATAGAGCCCACCACTCTTACTCTGGAAACAGTGCAATAGATTAAACAGTATGATAATGTAGAATTATTTTAACCAACCCTAGATATAATTTTATGATTTCTCCTCCAAAAAATAAAAATAACTTTATTCCAACTAAAATATAGTAAATTGATGACTCAAAATCCCATAAAGAAGTTCAAACAAAGACTTTTATTCCTGGTTAACAAACACAGATAGACTGTACAGATAACTATAATATAGACAGAGCAGTGTTTTAAGAAATACACTACTTCTCAGTACTCTGACAAACACATTGTTTCATAGGGAGAAACAATTAACAATTCCAGAAAATGATTGTATCCACATCCATTTGTATCTGAACCAACATCTAGACTTGTTAGGTAATATCAGGATACTCGTTTCATGCTTGCATCACAGAATAGCAAGAGGGTTTTTGACTGGGTAAGATAATACCTAGAGTTTAATTCTGGTGTATCAGAAGATAAAGCACTAAATTGTCCAAAAGATTATAAAATTTATGTTTTTGTACCACGTAGACATTAACCATATAGACATTAGACCAGATAATAGAATATGTACAATCTTGAGAACAAAAATATAAAACTGAGTCACTTATTTATGCTTGTTGAAGATTTTTCTCAACAGAGCACATAAAAATGACTAAGGTTGCTTATACTATGCAGACAAAAAGATATATAGCCCAGTAATAAAGTCAGGAAATATGTTCTCTATTAACAGATTCACTCCTCAATCCATAAATTCTATGCAAGATTAAATAATCTTTATTTAATGACACGACAGAATTTATTAAAAATAAAATACTTACAAATCTTCACCTGTTTTCCTTAAAACATATCTCCACATTTTCTTAGGTGAGATTAGTACCAGCAATAATTACCCCTTTGATGGCTCTTTCATATATGTTCTAAGCTTGTCTACTGAGAAATAAATGTTCTAAAAATCAAGTTAAATTATAAGAACTATAGAGTATCACACTTGGATTCTTTAACATTTTGAAGCCTGCATCTAACAGACTATAGGCATTTTAACAGTCTATAGCTATTTTTAAAAAGTAGCTTTTGAAGGTTTTGTTAAATATATCTTTCCTTTTGCCCTAATTCCACTACCATCCTGGGCAGATTTCTCTGGGTTCAGGACTCCCTATTGATTTTGAAAGCTGCTTCTTGGGGAGTCATACTAGAAGTATTCCAAGGATCTACTAGATATCAATAAGAAAGGTTTAATTTCAAGAATGTGTTTCAAACTATTTATATTTAATCCTTTTATAAAATATATTGTGGGGAATGAGATATTTCAGAATATTTGAAAATAATAATATTAGAAAAGATGTAGCAGTGTCTTTTATTATTTAGTAGTTTTCTAGATAATTTGTACAGCGTATACCCTCGTGGAGACATGCTCACAAAGTCTTCTATCCTACTATTATATTTTTGCCAAATTCAATAGGGCAGAAGACAATTCAAATGGAACTGGACAAAGAAGTAAAAACCGAAACAGAACTATTCCAAGTGTAAAGATGGAACTTTACAGTTGACCGGTAACTTGCTTGTTTGCTTGAAATAATGCAACTTTTCCTGAAATGAGTAATATGCTCCTCTCTGGTCCATGTAAGGGTCCTACATGGAACGAAGTGTGAATAGAACTACACCTAGATTTGGAAAGGTAAGCACTTACCCATAATTCTTTGCGGCTACCAAAGATGATACATAGTACTGAACTTCTCACCTGGGGATTCCTTCCTGGCTCTGGGCCTCAAGGGAGAACCCAGCGTTGCCCACGCAGGTGCACAAGTTCACCCAACAAAGTCTGAGGGGCTACAAGCTGCGACCACCGTACTGAGGCATTATGCAGGCCGCTAATCGTGCCACTGCTGCCATCCTGAAATCCATCTCCTGTGCCTTTGCCCGAAGGCCCGAGAAAGAAGACGGAGAAAGGCCACTGCTCGAGAAAGGCCGCCCGAAGATGGCGGTGATGGTGGTGCGCTGGCGGGCCCTGAGGCAACAGTGAGGCCACACAGTCCCTGAAGAGAGTGTTGCGTGAGCAAAAGAGGCCGAGGTGGCCCTACCGCAGACTGTCCGCTGCTCTCCCCCTTTGCCCGTGTTCTCCCCTCAGCAGCCCACCTGCTCCACGGGGTCCTGCTCCTGGGCCGCCGCCTAAATTAAGGAGGAAAAAAAAAAAAAAGGAGAAAGGGGAAGAAAAAGGAGCTGGATAATACAACCTAGAAGGGCTGCTGAGTGAAGACCCAACTGTATAACTGACTCATGCAAGAGAGGAGATAAGCGCTAAAGGATAAGAAGCTGAATTCTTGTTTTCTACTCTCCCGCCACTGGAGACTATTACAGGATGCGATTGTTTCAGAGTGGCTCCGGGAAGATGTCCTGGGAAATTCAGCAACAGGTGAAACTGGCTGCGAACTGTTAGCGGAGCAGTTTGGGCACCCTTTCTCTCGTGGGCCTTTGTGCTTGGTAAGGATAAAAAGAAGAATCTAAGGTTTTTACCCCTTGCAGGAAAGTTTATTAATAAGGAAAGAAAGAACAGGTCACAAAGAGCCGGACAGGACTGAGTACACACAAAGAAAGAACAGAGAGAACACCTCAAGAGAAAGCTGGGCCACGCCAAGGGAGGCAGTGTTCCTAGAGCGCTGGGATACAGAGTTTTTAAGGCAAGGCCTTTTGCATAATCCAGGGGGGTTGTTGATTGACAGCTGTAGCTTATATAACAAGATGCTCTACTGCACATGTCCTTTGCATAATTCACAGTCTGTTAGAATTGGATGTATGTATTCATGGAATATTTAGGAGCAGTTAATGTGTGTGTTCTAAGTCGCTTCAGTCCCGTCCATCTCTGCAACCCTATGGACTGTAGCCCGCCAGGCTCCTCTGTCCGTGGGATTTCCCAGGCAAGAACACTGGAGTTGGGTTGCCATGCCCTCTTCCCCGGGATCTTCCTGACCCACAGACTGACCCTGCCGTGTCTTATTTCTCCTGCAGGTGGGTTCTTTTACCACTAGTGCCACGGGAAGCGTGAGTCCAGAGGCCTCTGAGTTCAGAGGCCGCCAAAAGTTACTTTATTACAGGATAGTGTGAGATATGTCATGTGCTAGAGTACGGAAAGTCCCACCAGTTGCCCGGTGGGGAGCATTTTGGAGCGCAGGTTGGGGGACTGACTATTTTGGTGTTCTGATGGCTGATGGGAGCCTATTAGAGGCTGCTGCTGTTGCTAAGTCGCTTCAGTGATAACCGACTCTGTGCGACCCCATAGATGGCAGCCCACCAGGCTCCTCCTGCCCTGGGACTCTCCAGGCAAGAATACCCGAGTGGGTTGCCATTTCCTTCTCCAATGCATGAAAGTGAAAAGTGAAAGTAAAGTCGCTCAGTCGTGTCCAACTGTTAGCGACATCATGGACTGTAGCCTACCAGGCTCCTCCGCCCATGGGATTTTCCAGGCAAGAGTACTGGAGTGGGGTGCCATTTCCTTCTCCACGTATTAGGGACGGGGCTGGTAAATTGCTTGGTGGGATTAGGCAGCGATTGAATGTTTAGCTGAATGGGCTGCCTCTCATTGCTCTCAGCTAAATTCTGCCTAACACATCCTGAGGCAAGACCTGCCTTATTGGTCACTCGAAATCTCCTGGGATCAAACCTTGCAGTAGGTGGGGTGCTAGCAGGTAGCTTTGCCTCAGGCTCTCTTTTCTAGAAAATGTGGTCTAATACTGAGCTTTAGTGAGTTTTGTGCATGTTGAGTTGGAGGCTCTGTAAGACATCCAAGTGAAAATAGCCAGCAAATAAATAGGTACAGGAATCTAAAGGGCTATCTGGACTGAGGATAAGGCATTTTACAATGGGAGGTAGTGGAGTATGCATGATTTGATTCCTTTGATGCATTATTTTATATTCAAAATTGACAAATGTTTTATTTTTCTCATCGAGTATCTACTATTTGCTAGCATGTATCCTGCAAATACTGGTCTTATAGTATGAACCATTGAGAAAATGTCATATTGTATGAAGATTTTTTATCTGGGATCCATGAACTTGGATGAAAAAAGAAAAACTGACCTCCTTATTTTCACTAAACCATAATTGATGTTTCAATTATGGATCGAGAAAATAAACCACAGTAGTATTAACAGTACTTGTTATGTTGTCAGCAACAGAAATCACAGATATTTTCCTATCATGTTGTAGTTGTCAAGGGTAACTTGACTCACTCTTGTTAAATTATGGCCTGGTAAATTATTAGACCTACTGGGAAACGTGGTGTGTAGTCAGTACACAGTCATATGTTAATTGTTCTGTCACAAAATGTTTCTAATATTTTCATAACTGTTTTTTAGCCCTAGGTTTTTTTTCATAAGTTTAAAAACATTATTCTGAGAGTGGAGTCCATAGTATATTATTAGATTGCTTGGGCTGCCAAAAAAAGTACTTCAAACTGAGTGGTTTAAACATCAGAAATTTATTGCTTTATAGTTCTGGAGGCCAGAAATCTAAGATCAGGATCTCAGTTAGATTGGTTTCACCTGAGGGCTGTGAAGAACAATCTTTTCCATACCTCTCTCCTGCCTTCTTGTGGTTTGCTGTCCATTTTTGATATTCTTTGACTTTGTGGAAGCATCACCCCAATTTCTGCCTTCATCTTCACATGGCATTCTCCCTGTATCTGTCACCAAGTTTCCCCTTTTTATAAGGACACCAGTCATATTGGATTATGCTTCACTCTAATGACATCATTTTGATTTATCTCCAGAGAGACCCTATCTCCAACAAGGTCACATTCTGAGTTACTGAGGGTTGGAACTTCCACATATCTATTGCTGTGGAGGGGGAAGGGGAACACAGATCAGTCCATAATAATAGGCATCACAGCCAGAGCAGCCCCAGTAATAAAAGAGGATAAGAATGCTATTATGGAAGAATATTCAACATTAAAAGTATTTTATTATAGTCAGATAAGAAAAAATAAGATTAAAAATGGTGGTTATTTTATAACATTGCTTTTATTATGCAATTTTTTCATATATGTATCTATATATAGATGGGGAAAGAAGTGGCAAAACCCACTCCAGTATTCTTGCCTGGAAACTCCCATGGATTAAGGAGCCTGGCAGGCTATATAGCCCATAGGGTGACAAAGAGATGGACTTAGCCACTAAAGAACAACAATGTTTTTTTATATGTCAGCAAATATATATATATAAAGGTTATAAGACCTTTTACCATGCATAAAAAAAAAAATCAATGGTTTTATTTCAGTGTTTAAATTGAGGAGATTTGGGTAGGTTTACTTTCTCCTTTGTAGTTTTTGAAATTTTCAAATGTTCATTATGTTAACATTTCAAGTAGTCTGTATCTCTAAAATAAAAGATGTTACATAATATTCAAGATTCTAAAGATAGAAGTATCTCCACTCTTTTGAGCCATAATTAAACACTAAATTTTTGCTTTTAATTGTCTCAATTCTGAATGCAACTACCCTAAGTATTTAATAACTTTTCTCCTCTTAGTTTCATAGTTTTCCAAAGGGTCAGTTCAGTTCAGTCGCTCAGGTGTGTCCAACTCTTTGCAACCCCATGAATTGCAGCATGCCAGGCCTCCCTGTCCATCACCAACTCCCGGAGTTCACTCAAACTCACCTCCATCAAGTCGGTGATGCCATCCAGCCATCTCATCCTCTATTGTCCCCTTCTCCTCCTGCCCCCAATCCCTCCCAGCATCAGAGTCTTTTCCAATGATCAACTCTTCGCATGAGGTGGCCAAAGTACTGGAGTTTCAGCTTTAGCATCATTCCTTCCAAAGAACACCTGGGACTGATCTCCTTTAGAATGGACTGGTGGATCTCCTTGCAGTCCAAGGGACTCCCAAGAGTCTTCTCCAATACCACAGTTCAAAAGCATCAATTCTTTGGCACTCAGCCTTCTTCACAGTCCAACTCTCACATCCATACATGACCACTGGAAAAACCATAGCCTTGACTAGACGAACCTTTGTTGGCAAAGTAATGTCTCTGCTTTTCAATATGCTATCTAGGTTGGTCATAACTTTTCTTCCAAGGAGTAAGCATCTTTTAATTTCATGGCTGCAATCACCATCTGCAGTGATTTGGGGCTTGTTAAATACACACACACACACACACATGCACACATACACACCAATGTGGCTTTAATTACCAATGAGCCCTCATAAGTAAAGCAGTACATGTATATGATTTTCAGTAGGAATATGTGAGTATTTATTTTATATATATGTATTCAGAAATAAATTTCAAGTAAGGTCAGTGAAGAAAATTCTATGCAGTAAAAAAAATGTGAAAGAAATGAGAAAACAGTAGTGATGAATGAGGCAAGTGCCTTCAGGACATTTGAAGAACAGCAGGAGGAAAGCAATTGGCTGGGTTACATGAATAGGTATCCAAGTCACCAATTCATTGGTGTTTCTTCAGAGACCTAACTACTATATACAAAGTAAAAATCAAAAACCAGTTCAGTTCAACCAGAAATAAATAGAACATAAAATTTTAACAATTGCTTGAATAATAGATCTAATTCTCCTTGGCATTTTCCCCTTGAAAAATTTCAGAACATTGTCACAATTCTCTACTTCTCTTATCCAATATCAGTGTACAAGGAAGGATGTTAAGTAGCATATAAGATGTTACATTGTGTCAGAAAATATTTTATTTATTTTTGTCTTTGGAGATACTCTAAACTCTGTTTTGCCCAAGCAGTCAGAATAACAAATATGATTAGAAATAGTTGTTTAAGTAGAGGAATACCAGAAATTAAAATAGAAAAGGACAGAAATGTGGAGATTATATAGAGAGTATAATGGTCTATAAGAGTGACTCTAGCATGGATTGTCTGTGATGAACCATTTGGCAAAGCCCTGGTCTTGGCAATCTGGGCTGGAATTAACCTTTAAGATGTTTAAAATGATGAGATATTCTGCTCTCCTTCCAGTTCTTTAGGCATTGGGATTAAAACTAAGATCTGACCTGAAGCACCTGCTTTGTTCTTAATTGGTTAAATTATTTATGCTCCTTGTTTATGTGCCTCAGTTTCCTCCTCTATAAAACTGTCAAAACAATAACCATCACTTGGAATTATTATGCAAATTAGGAAACACATGCAAAACAGTTTTTTAAGTCTCTGGAAAATAATAAGCCTCTGCTGCTGCTGCTGCTATGTCGCTTCAGTCATGTCCAACTCTGTGCAACCCCATAGACGGCAGCCCACCAGGTTCCCCCATCCTTGGGATTCTCCAGGCAAGAACACTGGAGTGGGTTGCCATTTCCTTCTCCAATGCATAAAAGTGAAAAGTGAAAGTGAAGTCACTCAGTCGTGTCTGACTCTTCCCAACCCCATGGACTGTAGCCTA
Source organism: Bubalus kerabau (assembly GCF_029407905.1). Taxonomy (NCBI): domain Eukaryota; kingdom Metazoa; phylum Chordata; class Mammalia; order Artiodactyla; family Bovidae; genus Bubalus; species Bubalus kerabau. The sequence goes on from NC_073626.1 coordinate 137,819,636, forward strand.
CCAGGCTCCTCCATCCATGGGATTTTCCAAGCAAGAATACTGGAGTGGGTTGCCATTGCCTTCTCCAAATAAGCCTCTAAACAATATTAACTACTATGAGTATTATTACCATTGTTTTTTAAAACTCTCATCACATCCACATGGAAATTATTTTCACAGGGATTTTCACAATAGTTCAAGTTAGCTTAGATTCATCAAGAAACCACCAGGAAAACAAAATGAGAATGTCATATTGCTACCATTACTCGTGGATTTTGTCCAATTCCTTTTGCTGCTCTGCACTTGGTTAGTACAAAGACACTCATTAACACTTCTGAAGCATGTTGGTTTTGTATACTGATCTCTGTCTGTCTTTTGCTGACTCAGATCCCTCACTTGTCCTTTCCGGCCTTTTGTTCTGTTTTCTCTCAAAGATTTCAAGGGGAAAAAAAAGGAATCTGGTCTCTGGTTTGGGCTTCACCTTCTGAAAGCTTGATTTGTGGTAGAAATAGAAGCAGCATTTTAACCTCTGGTGACACTTCATTTCAGGAAGCTGCTTGAGAGGATCTCAAGGGATCAATATCAGAAGTAGTTGCAGGTATTGCTATGTTATTGGTCAGGCAGCAGAAGCTACCTGTTTATAGCAAGAAAGCTGAAACAACTAGCTGGTTAAAATCATAGATCATCAAAATAAACTCTATGAAATGAAATTTTAACATAAATATGCTGTAATTTACCAAATCTGTATTTTGACTTATGGATTTTTAAGGCATTATAATACAGAAAGGAAATGTGAAAATACCATCTGTACAACCACTATTTTGGGAAATTCAATAATGCAATGTAGAAAAAATTGACACACTGGCATGTAAGCAAAAGTAAATCAATCTAGATTTAAAGAAGTAAAATAAGCCAGATTCAAATCCACTTAAAATGTTTTTTTCCCCCTAAAAGGAGGAAAAACCAAACATGAAATATACACTTCTAGTGTCACTGGAATAGAACTAGTTATGAGACTTCTTATTTCTCTTGTCATTATACTGTATTCCTGTAACGTCTCAGTCCCAAGCACAATGGTGCAGTTAAGATATTTGCATGAGATCACAACTTTCATTGACTTCTAAGGTAACAGTAAAAATTCAGTAAAATCATACTGTACATGAAACTACTTTACAAGGATAAAATTAATAACATCATAATATTGACCTATGTTCAGTATGCAGGTGGAATTTTTTAATTGCATTGTGTATGTATTCCACCTTGGATGGGCTTATTCTAAAAGTTCTGAGAAAAATTACATATACAAATTCAGAAGATAATAAAGTTACCATGTGAGGGCTTACCATGTAAGAGCTCTTGTAACTCTGTGAACTTAAACATAATCTAGTCTTGCATGCTGCAGATATTAGTTGGTCTCTTTTTGTCTCCTAAGCTAAGAGGTAAAATTCTCCATTTTTTGTACATTTATGAGCTACTTTTGTAGGAGCTCATAAAAGTTCAAATTGAATAGTAACTATCTAATTTTGTATCTTGGTATGTACAGATTATTGCTGGAACTGGCAGTAAAATTTTGCTGAGAGCAGTGTTATGCATCATGTTCTAAGCTGGCTTGCTGGCATAGTATCACATGTAATATTGTAAAACAGTTTGTTCAAGTCAACCTCAACTGAAGCTACTGTGACAACATTTTGCAGATGATGAGACTTAATTGCATGGAAATGTCATTTCTCAAAGATCCTAGAAACAAGTGACAAAATCTAGATTCAAAAAGAAACTTCATGTTAACAAGGTTACCAGAAATCAGCCTTGGGTCAGGAGATAAGATCTGAGACATCCTGTATTTGATTTGATGAAATTACAAATATAATTTTAAATTCTTAAAAGATAAAGCAGACAATTCTCTTAACTGATTAATCTTCTAATAAACAATTTTATTTTAAAATACACATTAAATATTTATTAATATAATAAAAACCTAGCTATAGATATGCAAAAGTTACACGTTTTCAACAAAGTATACAGGAATTTTTGCAGCATATTGACCCACAAAAAGAAAATGACTATATAAGCTTGCTTGCAAGAGTGAAATTTATTTTTAGTGGTCCAGCTTCTAATATGTAAGCTATAACCTGTTCTACAGTGACATACCAGTTATGCTTCATCAAACTGATTATATACCATTTCATGAGGATGTAATCCACTGGGACTTAAGTAGTTCAATGTAATCAGTTATAATAAGATGGATCAGTACAAGTTGTAAAAATATCAAATCCTCCAAGCAATAGATCAAGACAGATAAAATTTTGCATTTTGACAATCTCTGGGTCCTGGTAAATAATCTATAACTATAGAGCTTTTATGATCTAGTGGCAACCAATTTTTCTATAAAGAAGTCAGCACAGTAAATGTTTTCTTTAAGCCCTATCCATGAAACAGTCATTATCTTTAGTAAAAAAGTAGTCAAATGTTTTTTCTCTTTTCAGAATTCTTCTCACTTGCTAAATCACAAGTCAATGGTTTCTCTGTTTTCTGGCACAGTATGAGTCTTACAACTTTTCTGAAATCCATTTAGCATAAACTCTGCCCACCACCACCTCACACACATACCCCATACACCAAAAACAAGCAAATGCACAACCTTGGAGTGGAGAAGTCCTATCCATCCTATCCTTGGATGGATAGGGCTAGGTAACAGTGGACAGGAAAAAGGTTGCATACATGAAACTTCTCTTCACAAGGACTAGAAGTGAAAGAGAACCATTCACTTCTCTTCCCATTCCCCTTCACAACAAATCCGGTAGTTCAAGCATGAAAAAAGGGAAATAAGCTCAGGCCTGGGGAGAGACAGCTACCCTGTCCACAGTCTCACTCTTTTCTCTCCCCCTTTCCATCTTAGTTGTATACAATCCACGTGAAAACTCCACCTTGAGAAAAAGAAAATGTGGATGGAGTAAATTATTTTTAAACAGTTTACAATTAAACTAACTTTTGAAAATTGGAGGTAATGAAAGCTTACAGCCTCTCTCTCCCATCTCATACTTGCCTGCATCCTACACCTCCTCTCTGCATCCAGAGCACCCTTTCCTCCCTCCCTCTTCTTCTCTTCCTTCTCCTCATTCTCCTATTCTTGCTCTCCCCTCTTCTCTTTTGTTTTCTCTCCCATTTCCCTCCCTTTCTCTTTCTCTTCCATCCTTCTCTTCCCTTTCTAGTATAGCTTTATTCTCAGGCCTTCTCTTTCTCTCAGTAGCATAATCTCTACCAGTTAAATGATGGAACAGAATGTCAAGGGAATTCATATCCTATAGACTAATAATAACTAACATTTATCTAGTGTTGCATATGCCTAAGCACTTAGCAAAAATATACATTCTTCATATTATTTACTTTAATCCTCAAAATAATCTACAGAGGTGGATTCTATTATTTTCCCCATTTTTCAGATTAGGAAAACAAAGATAAGAAATAAGCAACTTATCAAAAGTCACATTCTGTTTAAATGAAAATCAGATTTCAATATTTTTGTCCACTTTGTAAATATAGCTCAGAGGAATATCACCAAATTGGGAAAATGCTTAGAATAGTCAAACTTAAAATGTAGGCACTGTATCATATAAAAATCACTTTGGAAGATCTCAGAGAAACTCTTCAAAATGACAGGCTGAAATCTTCCAGAAAGAGTCTATCTGAGGCTTAATTGTCATTCAGAAAGGACAGGCAAACAGTGATTGAAAATGTGACCCACAAATCTGATCTGTCTCTCTCTGTCTCTCTCTCTCTGTCACACACACACACACACACACACACACATACACAGCATCATATATAGATTTGCAAGCATTGATCTGTGACAAAGCTGATTCTTATAGGGGAAACTTCAAAGAGTGTGCTCTGGTATAAAAAATTACATATTTAATGATGGTTAATATGTCTCCAGATGGCAGCCTAGGATATATGATATATAAATAACCCACCCAAACAATTATTCTATCAGTTATTTGGGCAGCAGAATTTTGGCTGGAGGGTGTTCCACATACTCAAGGTATATACTTTGGGGGTACTTTGCCAGAGGTTGGACAACCCACTGAGCAATGCCAAAATTGTTCACTAGCAAAAATGCCATCATAATCAAACGTGCTAACTCAATCATGAAAGAATGTTGTAGGTGGCTAAGAATTTAGAGTTGGGAAACAAATCCATAAAGTTAGAGGTTATCAGATACAGACTGCAGGCTCCAGAGTTTATTCAGTACCAACCACAGCAGAAATATGACTGATCAATTATTACAAAGTGTGTTTGGAAAAATGTAGCTTGTTATTATTGTTGTTCAGTGACTCAGTCATGTCCGATTCTTTGCGACCATGGACTGCAGCACTCCATGCTTCCCTATCCTTCACTATCTCCCAGAGCTTACTCAAATTCATGTCCATTGAACCAGTTATACCATCTGTTGTCCCCTTCTCCGCCATTCTTTCCCAATAGCAGGGTCTTTTCCAGTGAGTTGGCTCTTTGTATCAGGTGGCCAAAGTATTGGAGCTTCAGCTTCAGCATCAGTCCTTCCAATGAATATTCAGGGGTGATTTCCTTTAGGATTGACTGGTTTGATCTCCTTACAGTCCAAGGGACTCTCAAGAGTCTTCTCCAGCACCACAGTTTGAAAGCATCAATGCTTTGGTACTCAGCCTTTTATGGTCCTACTCTCACATATGTACATGACTACTGGAAAAACCATAGCTTTGACTAAGAATGTAGTCTTTGCAATTACACAGATGTCGGTTCACATAGCAGCTCTGCCAGCAGTCACTTAGCCTCTTCCTCACCACCTCCTGGCAGTCTTAGTTTTTTATTTTTTTTTTAGATTTTAACTTATTTTAAGTTTTTAAATAATAATAGTGCTTGGTATATTTTTTGTAAGGACTTGATATTACATTCATAAATGATCTATCTGGGATATATAGATGTTTGATAAGTAAAAACTGTTAGTATTATCTTTTTAAATTGACTAGCACCTGGTTATGTGTTAAATGGAATGTCTTCATATTAAAACATTAAAACATTTCATTTATGTTCAAATTACAATACTATAGACCATAGACTGCCCAGGTTCCTCTGTCCATGGGATTCTCCAGGCAAGAATACTGGACCCATGCCCTCCTCCAGAGGATCTTCCTCACCCAGGGATCAAACCCTTGTCTTGTGCATCTCCTTCATTGGCAGGTGGGTTCTTTACTCCTAGTGCTACCTGGGAAGCCCAGAGCACTTGGAAATTCAGTATAAAATGCCTTTTGAGCACTGGAGTGGAAGGTCAGAGATGATTATGTGGGCCTGCGAACCTTGGAAACCATCTGAATTCAGCCAGGATGAAAAAAGCAGATGCTTGGGCAGTTTTACATTATAAACACTAGGAAGATTTTGGACAATAGATCCTTGATTGCCAGGCTCCTGAAGATGGTTATTTCATTTCTAGAACATAATTGGTCTGCTGGCATTACACCCACATTATTCAAAGAGATGAAAATAAAATTAAAAACTGCTGTGTACAGCCTGAAGTGGCCACCTTTAAGTTTAATCTTTCCCTTAATGTTGTAGATTCATAAAATATGCATTAATTCAAGTTTTTTAATAGCTTTTATCAATTCATCTTTCTTCTTAAAATGGTAGACAATGCCTAATAGCAGAGATTCTTCACACTGCACTTCCAGACCATTATATATCATGTAATTTCACAGGGTTTTTTTTTTGGTTTTTTAGTTCTTTAAGCAACATTTATTAAGTAAAGCACTCAGAGCAATAAACAGCTTCTCCAATGTTGAAACCAAAAGAAAAACTGGGATCATTTTGATAAGCCAGTTCATTCATTATAAGCAGATTAGACTTTCACTGACAAAATATTACTATTGTGATATTTTTTAAAAGATAAACTTATGAAAATTTTCATTTTTGAAACAATTGCTGCTAATTTTTATAGGGAAAAATGAAATATGAATCCTTCACATCATATTTATTTAACTCAGGGTAAAACAGTATAATCTTTATGATCTACATTTAGAAATATAAAACACCCAGAAATTTTGATGATACTTACAGTATTTGTCAAACTTCCCATTTGCCACCACTTATCAAGATACTGAATTTTTCAACAGCAATTACGATTAACAAAAAATAAATGCAATAGAGGCAAATATGACCTCATAAAAATTGGAATCAAATTAAATTCCTCCAAAATAGATGACAGGTTGAATAAACTATGCAGAAAAGAAATTTAATTGAGTAATAGTCATAGGTGTGAGTGCTCAGTCATGTCTGACTCTTTGTAACCCTATGGACTGTAACCTGCCAGGCTCCTCTGTCCATAGAATTTTCCAGGCAAGAATACTGGAGTGGGTTGCCATTTCCTATTCTAGGGGATCTTCCTGACCCAGGAATTGAAGCCGTGTCTCTTGAATCTCCTGCATTGGCAGGCGGATTCTTTACCACTGTGGTAAAGAATACATGGGCTAATGTATACAAAGTTGTATAATTTTAACTTTACTAAAAGTTTGTTTATGTATAAAATATCTAGAAAGAAATAGAACAAAATAAGTGCACTTTTTTTTCTACCTATGATAGGATTCTGGGTGATACATTTTCTATTATATAACTTTCAATATTTTTCAGATTTTTTCCATTGTATTTGTACTACATGCATGAATCAGAAAAAAAAATTAATGAAGAAAGCCTTGTCAGGAAGTTATCAATTGACAATAGTGTCATAATAAAATCTGTATTAACTGCCAATGATGATAATCATTAATTCATTTATTCTAAACTAAGTATCAAAGTGAAAATTTTACTGTATTTAACAAAGAAATAAATTGTCTAATAAGTATATATTGAATAGCTACTCAATACACAACTGTTACATAATATGACATGGCCTATAAAAGAAGTAGAACTGATGATCAAGGAAGTCAGGATGTAGGCCATCTGAAATACAGGAACCAAATTTTTAAGTACAGTCAGAGGAAGCATTAGATAAATGGACTAAGGATGGAAAAGTTGTGGAGGAACTATCAAGGTAGGCTTGAAAACACAAACTTGTTAGTCTTCAGTGCGGGGCTGGTTTATGTATTAGGTGCAGTTGGCATCATGCTAAGGACCACAGTGTTTTAATTCTTTTCAGATGCAAAGAAGATATTAACTTCTAGGTCGGAAAGCTTTATGCCAATACAATTGTAAAATATAATTTTAAATATTTTTGTGGAGGGAGGAGCCCACAAAGGCAAAAGCACCTTGGCCCATCAATGTCATATTGCTGTCCTGGTTTAATGCTAAAGAAGAGTATTTAAGAAAACAATTCTAACATCTAGGAAACAGAGATGAGAAAGTACCTGAATCCAGCAAATATTGCAGCAAACTATGAATAAAATGAGGGACCAGAGATAGAGAACAACTGTAAATGATGAGAAGAGTATAAGAAGTAGAGAATCTTGACAGAGACAAAAGATCCGACAAGTCTTTGTAACACACAGGTGATGCAGCTATGTGGATTCGTGGTTGATCAACCTACAGAGTGAGTTCTCTGCATGGTTGTGCTTCAAGTGTCCATGTTTCATATGGATGAAGATATGCCTTTCTACTTTTTGACATGGCACAAAGCTGGGATAAATTTCTATGCTGATTGAAAGAATTAGGTGAATTTTTTTCAAAGAGTGAAAGACTGGAAGCAGTGAAAAACAATTATGAAAGTAACATTCAGTAAATGAATTGCAAAGGTACACAATGAGGAAATGTGGATTCAAGAGTTCATATGAAGGAGAGAAAGGGTAAGTGGCTGACTTGAAGACCAAAATGAATATGCTACTAAAACCAACAAACTAGTGCAATCTCAGATTTGGACTTTGGCTGAAACATAATCTTCAGATTAAGGAAGATTACTGTGTTCAATTTGCATGCATTATTTTTAGAAAGAGGCTAATGTAGTATGATAAAGGCATAAGAGTAACCAGGTGGATAAATGGTCCATAAACCACAACGTCACATGAATTATTTGAGGATGTTTGGCCTGAAAAAGGGAAATGTGTGTATCCACAATGTGTATGGTTGGGGGGATGGGGGAGGGTTGCCCAGTGAAATAACAGCTGACTCTAAATGCTTAATGAATAATGTATGAAAACAAGACCAAAGGCTAAACACTGCAGAGGAAATACTTTTCACTAAAATTTGAGTGAAAGAATTTCTAACAGAGTTATCCAATAATAAAATTAAATTCCTAAAAAACAGTGAGTTATTTGGTACTAGAAATTGTCAAGTGTAAATTGAAAGATCATCTATCAATAATGCTATAGAAATGATTCTTGTAATGGATATGTGGTTGAGCAGGATGACCTCTAATATTGTCTCAAAGTAAAATTTTATTGAAGAGAAACAAGTGCAAAAGACCCAGTGAAGAAGAAAATGGCAAGGGTATGTGAGTGACTAGATGTGAGAAGGTAATGTAGAAAAAGAAGACTCACCCATGTATGCTGTATGCCACACATTGTAGGCTAAAACAAAAGGAATTCTAACCTGTGCTGGCCCCATCACACACTGTGTCTGTCTTTATTCATCGCAATCTACACAGCTCAACCCTTTGTAGAGGTAGGCCCAATGCAGTCCCACCAAGGAGACAACATAGTCTCTCTGTTAATGAGTTAATTCCTCTACCTTCACCTCCTCCTTACCCTTTTCTTTCAGGGACTGTCAGAAGCATCAAGAGCACAGCCAGAGTACCACCAACAGATAAATTTCATAAGCAATTAACTCTTTAAAGTCAAGTCTCTCAGTCCAACAAGGAAGAGCAGAATATACCAAAAAAAAAAAAATCTGTGACAAACACTATTGTGAATGATGATAAGTATTATTAAATAATTCCCTTTATGATTGTCAAACTAAATGCATATTGTCCAGAAAAAAACATACATAATATAGAAACAACTGGAGAAAGCTAGGGTTTTTATTTATATCTCATCTAGAAAAATGTGGATTAAGTATAAATGATGGTAGAAAGAAGTCAAAAGACAATAAAACAAAATGAAAAGCAGCTTGTGACTTTTCAACCATAAAGTGCAAGCCTGAATGATCAAGTTTTATTCGTTCCTATGCATTCATATTAGACTTTTATTATGCAAAGCTGTAAATTTGATTTTTACAGTGAAAATAAAATTGGTCTTTAAACATATTTCCCTTCTTGTAAAATAAGAGGTTTGAACGGCACTATTTCTATAGCCCATTTCGGTTGTAAAATTCAACAATTAATAGATGATATTGACTATTTACTATAACCTTGAAAGTGGCTATATTTTTGAGAGATCTTGTTCACATTACTCTCAAAACATTTTAGACGCTCATTAGCCAGCAAAAGTTGAAATAATGAAAGCTATTCCCTAGTACCATCAGTAGGCAAACCTTAAAGAAAAATGATAGAAGCAAGCAGTGTCAATTATTAGCAGCATGGTTTTCATATCAATAAGTTGTGGGTAAAGAACAGAATGTTGATGAACCTAGAAAAGCTTTCTCATCCACTTATATCACATAATGGTCCTCATGGAATTCATTTCTTGTAGGAACCAAATGGAGCTTTTAAGTCTAATTTGTGTGATTTCCTGGCTGCCTTTCTGGAGAACCAGAAGCATTATCATGGACTCCCATGGTGGTTAAGAAGGTAAAGTGATCATTATTCTTGTTAAGTTTCACATTGCAATAGAATGCTACTGCTGCTGCTAAGTCACTTCAGTCGTGTCCGACTCTGTGTGACCCCATAGACTGCAGCCCACCAGGCTCCCCCATCCCTGGGATTCTCTGGGCAAGAACACTGGAGTGGGTTGCCATTTCCTTCTCCAATGCATAAAAGTGAAAAGTAAAAGTGAAGTCGCTCAGTCGTGTCCGACTCTTAGCGACCCCATGGACTGCAGCCCACCAGGCTCCTCCATCCATGGGATTTTCCAGGCAAGAGTACTGGAGTGGGGTGCCATTACCTTCTCTGTGCAATAGAATATCCTCCTAAAAATATAGAATTAAAAAATAAGACTTAAAAGCACATACTGTTATTCACAATTATGTCCCTTTTGACCATTTTAGCTTGTTTAGCATACAAAGTATGCCTTTTCAGTTGTGTAAACTTTCTATACTAGCTGAAGAAATATTATAGTGGAAAACCTAAAGGTGAAGTACATGACTGGACTTGTGGCTCAAGGCCATAGTTTATTATAATGAGCTTAAAGAATGAAAGATAAGAGCACAACCTGTGGAAGTATCTAAAAATACCCCATACGATACAAGATTTTCAAAATAGAAAAAGACACAGGTAAGGTGGTTGCAGAGATTCTCAGCAGTCTTCAGAGTGCATCTCAACAGTATTAACTCAAATGTGTCTGAGAGAACCTGATTAACAGTGGGCAAAACAGCCCCATCGCTATCTTAACAGGCTTCAATGATGTGTTGGCATCATTTTGTAAGAAATGAATAAGAGATTAAAGAGAACAATTTTAGATTAATTGGGATGTTAAAATATAAAGAACCTGTTGCAGAGTAGATGAGCAACAAATGTTAGTTCCTGGGGAAAAATACCATCCCTAAGAATTATTCTTGAATATTTATATATGAGACAAGTAATATTTGTAGAAATGATGTATTTCTGAAAAAACAAACATTCAAGCAAGATACTCCTCTGTGGTTTAAGTTCTAAGCGTATCTGGTTCTGAGATATTTGATATATTCTAAATTTCTAACTCCCAATCCCTGCTTCCAAAGAACCCTAGAGTGATTAAAATGCTTCCCACTGTTTAAATGAACAGTGGCAAACACCGAAAAAAGAAATTATATTTGGGATGTTTAAATAGTCATAAGAGTCATCTTTTGCCAAATGGTGATTCTCAAACTTTAGTAAGTGTTAGGATCTCTCAGAAAGCTTGTTAGAATAGTGATATCTTCTGCTAACCCCCATTCCTTCAAGAGACCATGGAAACATGTTTTAGCCATTATCTGGAATTTGGAAACATATTTTTTCTCAGCTACACTTGGAGAAACAGTGTCCTAAAATGTGTGGCTGCTTCTCAATGAACTTCATCTGTAAAAATGGGGGGACAGAGTATCTTAGCGTCAATGAGCTTGTCTAAATGGATTTCGAATGCAGTGGCATGCTAGTTCTTCATTGGACAGATTCTCATAATTGAGCAGCTTGGGTGGGGAGCTGATATAACTATTCTGAATGTGATTGATGCTCCAGCTGATAAAGCTGAACTCTACTCACTAAAGCGCTACACTCTGGGAGGTTCGTTATGCTGGAGGCTGGGACTGTTGCCCAAAATTCTGTGACTATAATGAAGATAGGCATGGGTCTTTCATGATGTCCACCCCCTACCCCAAATGTTGAAAAGTAGCTAGCATTGAGTATTTTTATACATAGCAAAAGTAAGACCGAGTCAGAAATTTCTATTCTCTTGTATCTCAGTGACAATATTCTAATTTCCTGTCTAATGTTCTATTAAAGTGATTGATTTCAAATTAAACCTTTGGAGTAGTAGCTGATTATGTGAAAGTGTGACAGTTGACCAGGATGCCAGTTTTTAACAGTTTGCCTTCTGACTGACTTAACAACAGTCCCATTCCATGCGGTATTATGTGTGTATCTTTACCCCAGTTTGCATACCTAAAAAATGTTCTTTAATGAATAAACTGGCTCATGACAGTTGTTGCTTGATTACCTTTTTCTAAATCTTACTTGTAAATAAGGCTCAGCTATGCAGCAACCAAAAAGTTGTTATCCATTACCTTGCTGAATTTTGGCTGATCCAAGTTATTCCTTCTTAAAAGAAGAATTTTCTTTTGGAAAATCACTCATTATATCTATTCACTTTGTATATATTGGTCAGGCTTTTAAAACCACGTCCTCCAGAAAGGAGACAAAAGAAAATCAAAGAGGTAAATCTAACATGCTAAATTTTGCAGGGGAAAAACATCATTATATGCATACCTGATGCATTTCATAACCTGAGTGACATTCTTTAGACTTACCAGCACACTGGCAAGCTCCAGAAACCAGCTGATCCAGGCTATCAGAATACCAAAACACCTGAATGCGGTGTCTAAAATTAGACTATTGAAATTCTCCCTGGATGTCACTTTCCTTTATTACAAGCACATTTTTTCCTTATCAAAGCTGCTTTAAACGAGTAAAGAGTGCCACCAAGCGGCAGCATATCATATTCCTAAGTCTAGTCTGTTTTGTTTTGTTTTTTTTGAAAGATATATTTTACCTTTGTTAATTGTGCTCACACTTAAGAGAAATAGGCTTATATGCTTGATTTAAAGCATGTGCTTCAAGTGTCCAGGGCTTCCCTCGTAGCTTAGTCGGTAAAGAATCTGTCTGCAATGCAGGAGACCCAGGTTCAATTCATGGGTTGGGAAGATCCCCTGGAGAAGGAAATGGCAACCCATTCAAGTATTCTTGCCTGGAGAATCCAATTGACAGAGGAGCTGGGCAGACTACAGTCCATGAGGCTGCAAGAGTCACGACTTAGTGACTAAATCACTACCACAAGTGTCCAAGTCATATTGTAGGAGAAAAGCATATTTTTTAATTGATAAGCAAATTTGCTATGATAAATTTTTTAAACATAAAAATTCTATCTGCAGTTATTGGTATTTGTTGAAAAAAAAAAGTATTAAAAATAAGAATCCAGATTCCAAACCTTATTGGCTATATAGTGACTACTGGTATGAAAATTTGTATAGTTTCCTAAAGAAAATTGGCTTGTTATACAGAAATATTTTCATTTCTGTTCATAAATTTCAAGTATATTAGACTGAGGAGGACAAAAGGGCAAGAATTTTTGAAGTAGCACATAATCCTTAACAATATTGACTTCCTACCTTGCTCCACATTCCTTTTCAATAGATTATGCAGTTATATGAGAAAAAAATTGACGGATAGCCCCTTAAATCTACTGTAGGTATTTGTTCTGCCTCTATATTCATTTAAACCTTTATTAAATAATGATCCTGAATGTATACCATGGGAAGAACAGTTGTTGCTGTTGTTCTTTAGTCTCTAAATCATGTTCAACACTTTTGTGTCCCCATGGACTATAGCCCACCAGGCTCCTCTGTCCATGGGATTTCCCAAGCAAGAATACTGGAGTGGGTTGCCATTTCCTTCTCCAGGGGATCTTCCCCACCCAGGGATCTAACCCACTTCTCCTGTATTGGCAGGCAGATTCTTTACCACTGAGCCATCAGGGAAGCCCAGGAAGAATAGTACCCAGAAGAAAATGAGTAGGACAGTCTCTGTCCTGATGATGCTCATAGCAAGCTGGGGCTCCTAGTTCTAACTGGAACTCTGTTGAAAACTTCAAGCTCACTTAGCACCATTTTATTTACAAAGATGCACTTTATATATTGTGAGGATTTTCTAAACCTTTTAGAATGATTTTTTCATTTATAATGTCACTTAACATCATAGTGACTTTGTGTACAGTAGCTATGAGAACTTTTAATTATTATTCTTACATATGGCTCAGAATGTGTGGTTAAGTGATTTACCTAAGATGTCATTGGAAGGTTATGGCAGAATTAAAATTAAAATCTCCTGACTTCCTAAACTGTGCCCTTTCTAGGAGGCCACCACTCTTTATAATGAATACATTAAAATTAGCGTGATATTTCAAGAAGGTCATCATCATAGGAGGTTCTACAATAATTACAGTGATGCTGATGCTGCTTAAAATATTTTGGGAACTCTTTGTTTTGAATTTCCCTGTGGTGAACACAAGAAAATCAGTCTCATTCAACTCAGAATAGGTTTATTCAGTATCTGTCACTTGCTAGACACTGCATTGAATGATATAGAATTACAGAAATGTTACCTTTTAAGAGGCACAATGAGAAATGTAGTACTGGTACTTTTTTTTCTTAATACTAACAGACTGCATAGCTAATGTATAGCTATAACACATGTACTTTATTGAATCTAAAATGTTGTTAAATACATTATTTTATGTCCCAGTAAGAAGGAAAACACTGCACTGACAATTGACAAGTTTTTTTCCCATCATTTAAACTTTTTATTTTACATTTAGAAAAAGATCTTTTTGAGCTTTATTTTGACATTGATTTTCTTTACTATATCACTCTATTGGCATACATAAACAGGAAAATATAAGAAAAATAAATCGGTTAGGGCAACCACCTGATGGTCAATAATTATAAAATTTCAGTGACTATTACATACATTCCAAATTAAGAAATGTGTTAAAATATGTGTGTATTGCAATAGGTGCATTTTAGAATCACTGAGGTGATATTTCCTGCTCAGTTTCTAAACTAGTCATTGTATAATGAAGCTGGGTTAAATCATGGTACAATGGTTTAACGTATTTTCTTTTGTCTTTGGATGTTACCAATAATTACCACAGTGGTTAAGAGAATGTGCCATAGAGGCAGAGTCCTGAGATCAATTATTGGCTCTACTTCTTATTAGCTATGTGACCTTTAGGCAGGTTAGTAAATCCATCAGTGTTTCAGAACCCCCATCTGTAAAAATCAGTAATAACTACTACTAGGTAATATTAAGGAGAAGGCAATGGCAACCCACTCCAGTGTTCTAGCCTAGAGAATCCCGGGGACGGAGGAACCTGGAAGGCTGCCATCTATGGGGTCGGACGGAGTTGGACACAACTGCAGTGACTTAGCAGCAGAGCAGGTAATATTAAATGAAATAATATACTTAACATACTTAGCACATAGCCAACAATACTATTATATTTGAATATAGCTAAATTCTGGGAATTCTTCCAAATAAAATAATAATATTATGCTGTTAAGCCCCAGAATAGCTTTAAAAAAACTGTTTCTCCACTCTCCAATGATGCAGTATGTAGCATCACCCTTCAGCTAACCCTATTAAAGGCCTTGGATTCTGTCTTGACCACGGCAGAAAAACAATTAAGTGCTCTAACTTAAAGTCATTCTAGATTAGCTACCATTTTTTCAAGTAGAAAAAATAAACCTGAAAGAGAAATTCAGTTTCTGAATTCATCCCTTTTCTTCAGATATTCAAATATTAAGAAGACTATATGAAAGGAGCTTTATTCATAATATATTCATACACTCGTAATCACAGTATTTCAAAATAAGCTGAACTTAAATACTATCAAATTTAAGTTCCACAGCCAGGAGAGGTACAAGCTGAAAACAAAAAATAAAAATAAAAAGATCTGAAAGGCTGCCTTTTCAGATAGAGTGGCTGCCGGAATCATGACTCTCAATAATAATGAACGCAGCTCAGGAAATAAAGTGAGAGAGGGGATTCCAAATCAGCTGGTTACAGCAAGCCTTTGGGTAACTAACTGATGGCTTAGCTGCTGCCTTGGCCTCCCCAGGTTACCTCTGTGACAGGTGGAAACAAGCCAAGCCCATAAATCACACATAGCCTCCAGGTTGAGACTTGTTCATAGAACATAAAGACAAACTTCAGAGACAACTTGTATCTTGTGACCCTCCCTGAGGCTGATGAGTCCAAATAGCCTAGTATCTAGTTCACTTTCTGAATAGGAAAGGAAGTTTTAATTTGGGAATATCCCCCCATTATAGATGCCTGGCCACCATCATTACCTTAGATTTTTCATTTTTAATTAATAATATATATAATTGCAAACAGTAATGCTTACAAATGGAATAAAAACCTTAGTGTTTCTGAAAATAAGTTCCTCTACTGGGACCACTGCCTAGTCATTTTCATTTAAAAAGAGAGGCGGAGAGAGGAAACTTAATTCTATGGGTGAGTGAGTAAAATGAACAAATAAATATTTGGAAAGGTATACAGTATATATTTCCATTTCACCAGTGGAATTTGTCTGTTTCATTATTCATAAGCCACAATTTTAATTTAGTTAGTTATCTTGCTTGCTAAATATCAAGAATGTTCTAAACCATCAGGTAATAGACTTCAGTAAATGATGGCTGAATTTCATTCACTGCATTATGGAAAAATAAAAATTTTAAATTATAAAACATGAGAATAACAGTGTTCAGTTTCTCTTTCCTGAGAAACATTGTAACTGCTACTCTGAGGTCAAGAACTTGTCAGTCTGTTTATTATGAATTCTCATGTGGCAAATTAATACTACATGAATTTCACATTAATAAAAAGTTTATATTGGTGTTTCCAAAGATGAAAATTACTCAATTGTTGCTTTACTGTAAACCTAGATTTTGTAATAAGGTCAAACATCACAATGAAGCAATTTTTAAGTTACTAGTGTTCATTGCACAAAGATTATAGCTCTTTAAAATATAAAATGCAAAACCAGGTGTAAAAATAATTGTTTCTTAGTCTCTTCCCCCAAGAAATATATTTTAAAAACCTCTTAAACTTAGTCATAATGAAGACTGTTATGTGGTCAAGTTAAACAGATTAAATTCTTGGCCTATTCACCATTTTACATAGATGACTTTCATCTAAAATTGTAAGTGAAAAATTGAAAACTCTTTGTTAAGACCACCAATAATTAATGTATGTCATCCTAATCTGGTGTATTTACAAAAGAAAATTCCATACACTAAATACTGCATTCCAGCCTTGCAGAAGACTCAGCCATCATCATTGACGTAACATAAAAGCATCAAAATAGAAGGGGAATACCCACCATGGAATGCTACCCATAATGTCCTAATCATGATATGCAGAATGTTTTGAAGCCTCCAAGGTGATGAGAGAAGGAAGGCAGTAGTAAGAGAAAGTTACCTGTGAAACATATAGAAGTCAATGAGGGTAAAGCCTGTCAGGTACACTTTGGGCTGTTCCCTGGGCATTTTTTCCCTCTCTATTGTTCACTTTAAGATGATATAACCTATTAGCTCTCATAGAAGAAATATCATCTAAAAATGTTTTTCCGCAAAATGCTAATTCCTTTAGATCAAAATATACACTATTTTATTATATAAGCCTTTAGCATGTTGGTTTAATGTTGTTGATTAGATTTACAAGTAACTTGATAGGACTCTAACATACTAGGATAAAGGTGAACAAAACTTTGATGACAAAGAAGTCTGGAAAGATACAAAGAATTTTCAAAAATACTGCTGAAAAAAATATCAGTGTCAGTGGAAGGTGGAAATGGGAGCATGGCTTTGATAAAGTTAAGACTGTACTGAGCACCTCGAAAATGTGCTAAGAGAAGGAAAAGTGAAAGTGAAGTCGCTCAGTCATGTCTGACTCTTTTCAACCCCATGGACTGTAGCCTACCAGGCTTTTCCATCCATGGGATTTTCCAGGCAAGAGTACCTGAGTGGGTTGCCTTTTCCTTCTCCAGGGGAATCTTCCTGACCCAGGGATCAAACCCAGGTCTCCTGAATTACAGGCAGAAGAGAAGGAAAAGGATGACTCAAAATCAAAACTGAATGGAGAGGATCAAAGATCCTCTCAAAGATCAATCAAAGATCAATTATACCTACTTCCCAGAGTTCCCTAAGATTGATCTTAACTATTAATAGAATAAATGCCAATTAATTTTAATTATTCTCAATTAATTCTTAAAAACAAAAGCAACTATATATTAGGGGTCTGGGTGGATAGTATATATTAGGATATTAGTTTAAAAAAATTCATTAGAGCATCTCTAAATTTTTACATTTAACATTTGTTTGTTGTTTGTTTTAGTATTAAAAGCTGGCTAAAGGAACAGGGAGGCTAAGGCTTTAAATCACAAAATAACCACAAGTGGAACTCTGATTAGTTCTAGTAGACAAGGTAACCAGAAAAATAATTGACCACTGTCAATCATCTAGTGAAGGCTAGAAAATGAGTTGATTTTGACCATTTCTTCAGTTCTTCCTTTCACCTCTCCCTTAGGAAGCAACATAACTGTCCACCAAAAAGATTTTCCAAGTCAAAATAAAGAACTAAATTAAAAAGTTTTTACACTGAGCATTTGAGAAGAGGTTGAGATAAGTTAGGAACAAGAGGGAGGAAGAGGGTGAAGGGTTCTTGGTGTTATACATGGAGAAATAAGAGCAAAAACTCCTGTATGATGCAGTACTTTTTAATTGCTTTCTAATGCCTACACATTCATCTTCTTTGATCTGTGCTGAAACCTGGTGTAAAATAAAACTTGCCTACATTAATTTTATCACCTTTAATCCCTAGTTGTCACTTAACTATGGGAAGCTGTAACTACCAAAAAAAAAAAAAAAAAAAGAGGAACAGAGAAATCAGAAAATACATGGTTTTATTGTTTTGCATTTTATGTAATGTGTGCTAAAATGCTTCCCTGGTGGCTGAGACGATAAAGAATCTGCCAGGAATGCAGGAGATCTGGGTTCAATCAGTGGGTTCGGGAGATTCCCTGGAGAAAGGAATGGCTACCCACTCCAGTATTCTTGCCAGGAGAATTTCATGGACAGAGGAGCCTGGCGGGCTACAGTCCATGGGGTTGCAAAAGAGTCAGACATGACTGAGCAACTAACACTATGTCAGATATGAAAAAAAAAAAAAAAAAACACAAAAAACAAAAACGCTAAAGCCACTCTGTAGCACGAGGCTAAGCAGACAGATTATAAATAATTTTAATGTGTTTATTCAAATACAAGTTCTAAGAACTGAAATTGAGCTCCTTTCCAGTATGAATCCCTCTCCTCACTTTCAGAGAAGAGATTCTGCATTCACTGAGGGAACTAGGGCTTCTTAAATTTCCCACAACTATATTGCCTTTTAGCATAAGGCTGGTTTTCAGAAGAGATTACTATATTAAAATGGATTTACTGGAGCTTCTTAAGTTCTACCCCTGATGAACACTTTTTTCATATGGAGCCGCAGGCTTCATTTGACTTATATAAATGAAGTATCAGTGTGAACTCATTTACTCCTCAGTGAATTTGAAGGACTTAACTACTACATCCACATTCTGAAATTTTAGGAAATGAAGTAAAAATAACTCAACTGACGGCCCTAGATGGAGCTCAGAAATGACCTTCCACACAGTTCTCACTACCTCAGGCAATCCACAAAATAAATTTAATGTTGAATGAAAGCACTGTAACTGTTAATGCCAAATACTGGTATTATCCTGTGAGGAAATCATTATAGTATGTGGGTAGCACAGTAAGATATGCCCTTTTCTTGAACAACATCATCTGAATTCTTCACTAGAGATTTTTTTAAAGAGGCTTTTTTATTTCATTTTTTGTGAATGAATAACTTCTAAATGGAAAAATATCCATCTATTTTTGTGCTGGTCATTTTTATCTTTGAATACTAGAAATAAAATGAGAGCCCAATTAAGCCAAAAAACATGTAAAGTTGTGGAAAGTTATGAGATACTCCCAGTTTTGTATTTAAAGACAAAAAAAAACAATATAAAAATTCTTAATCTGCCTTCCGGCTTTTTTTCTTAAAACAGTCAAAACACGTTGTGAAAGAATGTTCACTGGTTCTTCATTTGCTTGTTTTTTCAAAGGAAACCTCATAAAAAATAATTCCCTGTTATCTAAATCTTGGGTGCTTCAGGCCATCAGACCTCTTTTTCCTCCCTTCCCCCCAAGTCCAACTACCTTCACCACTGTCTACCATTTCTCTCTTCAACCCTATGGACGGTTTAGTGAAGACTCTTTCAAAGTTTCCCAGATCTTTCCTGAGAAAACCCCTTCAGAAAAAATATTGAACCATTCACCTAATGAGACCCTCAGAATAAGGTTCAACACATTTCAAATGATAAGAATCATATAATTTGTATTTTTTAAATAATAATGCATTTATGATAGAAATGCTTTTGTGATAGAAATGCATCATTATTATCAAGCCCAGTTTCAAAGATGCTTTTGAGACAGGCTGGAACCTGGGACCTGGGACCCTTTGCTGCAGTGATTACACCTGAACAAAGGTCTCCTCAAGCAGCAAAAGAAACTAAGGGGAGAAAAATAGCAGCATGCTTGCATAGTTGGGGCAAATTATGGACAAGTTATAAAAAGAGCAAAAACCCAATGGCCATTTCTGAAGAGCCAGGAGCAAAAACAGGGTACATCACATGCCCCAGGGTACATCACATGCCCCATGTACCTGACACCACTAAAGGGGTGGGAGAACCACCTAAATTATTGCCCTGGCCTCATCTCTGGACCCGCCCCTACCCTTACCCCATATAAGGAACTACGTTACCCCAACTTGGGGAACTGAGCAAGGGAACTTGTTAACTTCTTTTCATTCCTTCCTGCTGCAGCAGGAGCCCCAGTAAAGCCTTGTCTGAATTTCTTGTCTGGCATCTTATCAATTTCTATTGATTAGGGAAGGTCAAGAACCCTGGTTAGTAACACTTCCAAGAAAATAGCACACATCCTTTGAGTTAAAGCAGTTTCAAGTGCTGCTTCTGCTTCTCTGAACTTCACTTTTCTTGGGGTTTTGGTTCAAAAGCTTCTCCTTCACATATTTGATGCTTTTAAGTAAAAATTTTAAGTATTTTATTCAGCATTTTCTTGAGAGGCAAGGTTGGTCAAAATTACCAAGCCAGCTGTTAACTAGAAGTAAATGTCCAAGAACATTAACTTTTCCACCAAATATTTAAAAAACATTCAGCCTCATTTCTTGAGTAATTATAAAAGAGATGATTGACTTTAAGATGCCTAGTCTTCCTCAATTTCATAATTCTAGAGGGTTGTCAATCATGATACTTGGTCTTTCTGGACCACAGGACTGGCAACAGGAGCCAACCTCGTCATGACATCCCCTCCCCACACAAACCAGATGAAACCAGTCACAGTCCCTCCGTGAGATCTGATGTTATCCACTCTGAAACGGAAACAGGCTCTGTTTCCATGGGGTCACAGACCATAAATAAACCCATGTACCTGTGGTCATCTAATCTATGACAAATTGAGGCAAGAATATATGATGGAAAAAAGGCAATCTCGTCAATAAGTGGTGCTGGAAGAACTGGACAGCTACATGTAAAATAATGAAATTAGAACACACTGTAACACCATACACAAAAATAAATTCAACTTTGATTTAAAAACCTAAATGGAAGGCTGGATAGCTATAAAAGTCTTAGAGGAAAATGTCAGTGGAACACTCTCTGATATAAATCACAGGAAGATCTTTTTCAGTATACCTCCTAGAGTAATGAAAATAAAAACAAAAATAAGCAAATGGGACCTAATTAAACTTAAAAGCTTTTGCACAGCAAAGGAAACCATAAATAAAATGAAAAGACAACCCTGAGAGTGGGAGAAAATTTGCAAAGGAAGCAACCAACAAGGGATTAATCTTCAAAATATACAAATAGCTCATGCAGCTCAGTATCAGAAAGACAAACAACCCAATCAAAAAATGGGTAGAAGATCTAAATAGACATTTGTCCAAAGAAGACACACAGGTGGTTAAAAAGAACATGAAAAGATGCTCAACGTCATTAATTGTTAGAGAAATGTAAATCAAGACTACAATGAGGTATGACCTCACAACAGTCAGAATGGCCATCATGATAAAAATCGACAAACAATAAATGCTGGAGAGCTGTGGAATAAGGGGAACCGTCCTACACTATTGGTAGGAATGTAAATTGGTACAGCCACTAGGGACATAGTTAGGAGGCACCTTAAAAAACTAAAAATAGAGCTGCCAGATGATCCGGCAATCCCACTCCTGGGCATATATTCACAGAAAACCATAATTCGAAAAGATACATGCACCTCAATGTTCATTGCAGTACTTTTTACAATAGCCAGGACATGGAAGCAACCTGAAGGTCCAACAACAGAGGAATGGATAAAGATGTGGTTCATATATAGGCTTCCCTGGTGGCTCAGATGGTAAAGAATCTGCCTATAATGTGGGAGACCTTGGCTCGATCCCTTGGTTGGGAAGAGCCCCTGGAGAATGAAATGGCTAACCACTCCAGTATTCTTGTCTGGAGAATTCCATGTACAGAGGAGCCTGGCAGGCTACAGTCCAGTGGAATATTATTCATCCATTTAAAAAAATGAAATAATGACATTTGCAGCAACATGGGTAAACCTAGAGATTGTCATACCGAGTAAAGGAAGTCAGAGAAGGACAAATATCATATGATATGGCTTATATATGGAATCTTTTTTCAAAAAAAGTGTACAAATGAACTTATCTACAAAACAGAAATAGAGCTACAAATGTAGAAAATAAACTTATGGCTACAAAGGATAAGGTAAGGGGAGGAATAAATTCGAAGATTGGGATTGACACATACACACTGCTATATAGAAAATAGATAACTAAAAAGGACTTACTGTATAGCACAAGGAACTCAGTACTCTGTAATGGCCTATATGAGAAAAGAATCTTAAAGAAAAGCAGATATATGCAGATATTTGTATAACAGATTCACTTTGCTGTGGACCTGAAACTAACACAACATTGTAAATAAACTATCTCCCAATTAAAAGAAAGAAAGAAATCCCCATGATGTCTATCACTTCCTAGAATAGACTAACTTCAGTGTCATTCCCTAGAAGTCTTTGTTTGTGTTTGTTTAGTTGGTTTTTCCCAAGCACTCTATAATTTAAGTAAGCTTCTTCTACAGAAAAGAAACAAGATTCTAATTTAGGTTTTCACTATAAGATAATTGTAGTTATGTAGGTTTAACTACCTGGAATATAAATTGCATGCTTTCTTTCCAATTCTCATTCAGTTATAATAATGTCTTCATAAAAATAAAGCAATTTCAAGCTGATCATAAATAATTTCTTAGCATGCAGATAGCATTATACTTAAAAGAATGATGCACAAATAGTGTTTTAGTTAGGTTCCCAACAGGAAACAGAAGGAACACTCAAGATAATTCAGGGAGAGTTTAATTACAAAGTGACTATTTGTAATGGTGTTGACAGGGTAAGAGGAACCACAAAGGATGGTTCTGTACCCTAGGTTTATTAACTTCAAAGGGACAGGAGAAGGAGCAGTAACTTTAGAAGAGGAGAGACTTGTGTAGGAGAGGTGGCCTTAAAAAAATCAGTTACCTTCAGTTTGACTAAAGAAAACAGCCAAAGGCATCCTTACATGGAAAAAGCCAGGGAAGTAAATACCTTGACCTCATTCATATACCTCTCATCTTTTGCCAAGTCTCCCTTTTGGTTAAACCCAACCAGGAGCCAGAGGACAAGAAAGTCTGTTTTTATAATCCATATAGGCTGTCTCCTAGGGACAGTGAATACGATGGAGAAGAGAGTAAAGAGATGATAACATAAATGTGCATAACTTAAAGTCTTTCTTTTTAATCCTCCCAATCAAAACTATTTAACCTCTAAATTTTAATTTAAACTCTAAATTTTTTTCTTCGTTTGAAATATTTGTCTACAAAGTATTTAAGTTAGATAACAGATAAACTTCTGTATTAAAAGAAACTGTTTTTACAATGGTTTTAAAAAGTATTTTTCTCTCACACTTTTTCCAAGGTGAATGGTCAGCTTGGTAGGGTAGTTGCATTCCGTTCAGTTATCATGGGTCTGTGTTCTTTTTTGGACTTCCCTAGTGACTCAGGTGGTAAAGCATCTGCCTACAATGTGGGAGACCCGGGTTCAGTCTCTGGGTTGGGAAGATCTCCTGGAGAAGGAAATGGCAACCCACTCCAGTATTCTTGCCTGGAGAATACCATGGATGGAGGCGCCTGATAAGCTTCAGTCCATGGGGTCGCAAAGAATCAGACACAACTGAGCAACTTCACTTCTTCACTTCATGTTCTTTTTTACTTTGCGATTCTACCATGCCCTTGGGCATAGTCCTCATCCTGGGGTCAAGCGAGGTCTTGAGCATGTCCACATTCCAGCTCACAAGACATGAAAACAGGATTAACTCAGAGCAAGTAAGTGAGGGCAAAGTGAGGGCAAAGTTGTACACGTTACTTTCCCTCACATTCTCTGGCAAGGAAATGTGTCATGGCATTTGCAGCAAAGGAGGTGCGGTAAGGTTGTGTGTGACCATGTGCCCACAAAGAAGAGAAAAATAGGTTTTGTAAGAAGGATAACTAACAATATTCCTGAAGGTATTAAAATCTTTGAAGCTTTTTCTAGTTTTAACAGTTTATATAATAATGGGTCTTGTAATAGATTCTCAAAACTCTTCATCTTTTTCTAGCTAAAATCTACCTTTGTTAGCATATTTAAATATGACCGCATAAGATTATTTTTCAATGTTAGAAAATGATTTCTCAGTCTGAGTCTCTCACGCAAATCATTCATTTTTCAAACACGATATAGGACACCTTACAATTGTATCCTTAAAACTTTCTAATCATATACAAATCCAGAATGTCCTATTCCAAACTACTGCCACATCCTCTCAATTTGCTACTTGTACTGAAAAAATGATGAGAGCTATGGTGGGAACTGGAGAAGGAAATGGCAACACACTCCAGTATTCTTGCCTGGAAAATTCCATGGACAGAAAAGCTTGGTGAGCCCCAGTCCATGGGGTGACAAAGAGTCGGACATGACGGAGTGACTAAGCACACGTGGTGGGAATATGTTCAGTTCAGTTCAGTTCAGTCGGTCAGTCATGTCTGACTCTTTGCGACCCCATGAATCGCAGCACGCCAGGCCTCCCTGTCCATCACCAACTCCTGGAGTTCACTCAGACTCACGTCCATCGAGTCAGTGATGCCATCCAGCCATTTCATCCTCTGGCGTCCCCTTCTCCTCCTGCCCCCAATCCCTCCCAGCATCAGAGTCTTTTCCAATGAGTCAACTCTTCGCATGAGGTGGCCAAAGTACTGGAGTTTTGGCTTTAGCATCATTCCTTCCAAAGAAATCCCAGGGCTGATCTTCAGAATGGACTGGTTGGATCTCCTTGCAGTCCAAGGGACTCTCAAGTCTTCTCCAGCACCACAGTTCAAAAGCATCAATTCTTCGGCACTCAGCCTGGAATATGTAGGTCTACCCAAAATACTAAATGAAGCCCTGTTGTATGAGTAAAGTAAAACACAAGCTACATACAATCATATTGGGACCCAAGAAATGATAGAGATGCAAACTCAGTAAATAGGCAGAAGACTGTCAGGAAAGGAAAGCCAAAGTAATATAATTCCCACAGAACATGAACTTCAATCACATAAGATTTGTGATTTCTACCTGCAACTCACCAATGCTGCCAGAATTGTGAAACTCTTAATTTTTTTTAACCTATGTGTAATACCTGAAAGTTTGACTTATAATTTCTATTCTTCAGGAAGATATTAGTTTATTGTACATGCCATGACTGACAGATTCCTGAATCACTTTTCTTTTTTAAAACAAAGCTAAGAACAAGGGGAAACAACCCTTTCCTGGGATTTACCCCAGGAAAATCCTTAACAATGTCACCTGCCCTAGATATGTCTTAGGGAGGCTTTGCTTTCCTTTGTATATCTAAGAAAGAATGATCTAACCTGAAGATTAATTCACATTGTCTAAATTATTATCAAATATCAGCATTTGACAGTCTCTACAATATAATTTTAACATTCTTTCAAAATTTGTTAATTAAAATGTGTTAAATCATTAAAACACTGTTGTTGGTATAAATTAAATTTATTTTTTCCATTTGTGCAAATTGAATTTTAAATATCAGTACAATCAAGAAAGTGAATAAAACATCCATCTTCTAACTTGAAAGGCACACAGATATCTTAGTGAACATTAGTGCGGTTATCAGTCCTTTCACCTACTGTGTAGTCTCTTTTTAATTATAAGTCTTTAACATTTAACAATTTCCATCATGATTCAAAATTTCACATTTTTAATATTTTGCACTTTTGAGATGATTATTTTCATACATGTGCCTTATGTAATTTTAGCAGATTTTCAATATTTTGATGTTTATATAGATGTCTGAAGTAACCCTGAGGTCACTTTGAATCACATCTTCCTTCTTCATCTATTGTCATTTATTTCTAGTTCAGTTACTCTCTTACTATGCCATATCTTTTAAATAACCTTATTGTATAATTCAGTCACTGGGTTGATTTTATTTCTTTTACCATTGTCTATCATAAAGCTTTTCTTTCCACTCAAAGGCAAAGATAATGGGCATTAAGGTCACTGTCATTGATACTATCTAACACAAATACTTTCACATGAAAAAAATAATATTCATTCCAAATTCAAACTCAATCTTAGAAATATAAAACATACCTGAATAAATAACAACTTTATCTAGGGCAAACCCAGAAATACATTTTAGTAAATCATGTTCACTCTTTTCAAAATTCAGAGATCTGCCCTCCTATACTCTAGAAGTAGCTGAACTTTCACTTTGAAATTAATTTTAAATATACTCCCCCAATAAATTATAATATTATCCTGCATTAAAAATTTAGGAAAGCAAGAAGCCATTGCAGTTCTTTTTTTAAGTTAATAATGAATTCTTAGGAATAAGAATGTTTGAGAGGTCATTTAACCTCCATGAATACCCATCTCTGCTACCTTCAGAGACAGACAACTGCATCAAACATACTCTAAACAGATGGAAAAATCTCATAAGAAACTCATTCCACAATTCGCTACTCACTGTCAGAAAATTTCCCTTTCTGTTTAAACTACAAAACTCAGGCTACAGATTAAGTCTGTTTGCTCCAGTTCTATTCCTGGTGGAGGAGAAAAACAGATGGACACAATCCGTCATGTAGTTGAAAACAATAATTAGGTCACTTCTCTTTCTCTAGCCTAAAAACAGAAAAAAAATTCTTTTGGTCTTTAACATGTATTTTATTTCCTGATAATATTCAATAGTACAAGCTATTTTAGTAATAAGTAGGGGCTTTCTATGCAAAACCAAGTGGTAGGCATAGCTGTTTGGCATTTAAATGTCTTGTCTTCCAGCTATCAATAACCTCATATATCCTCCCACTCTGTCTGAAATACCCTGGGACCACTGCAGTTGAATATGAGATAGGGCCGATAATGAGAGGGACAAGGACTTGGTCAGATCCAGCTGAGCCCAGAGCCTAAGGCATCTGCATTTTGGCCTGGGAGTTTACAGCATCTGCAGTGAAGCTATGGGCAAGCAGCATGTTGAGATAACAAGTGAAGGAGTTGTGCATCCCTATTAAGGAATCTAAGCGGATAATGGGAGGAATCTGAGCAACAAAGAATGCAAATGAGCAATAAGGAGAACTGCAGGCAGGCTCTCAGCATCTGCCTGAAGCAAGATGTTTTTCATGTTAGAAAAGCTGTAAGACTAGGCTGATCACTAGAAAACAAACTTGAATTGGGACTAGAGGGCCAGCCTTAGATATGAGCCACATGGAGAAAGTATTAGTAAAGCAGGAGAACATGCTCGCTACATCCTGGGTCAGTAAAAGGAAGGTGACAGAGGACACAAGGGAGCAGAGGTCAGTGGCAGAGAGCTCACGTTTGTTTGGTTCACAGACATTCACTGCCTTGATAAAGTTGAACTTATGAAAACACATTCTGCAGAATCTAAAACAAATTTATGCAAAACTTAACAGACATATAAACCTTAGAAAGATTTTTATTCACTTATTTAGAGGTTTTTGAGAATCTACTAGAAGCATCTACCATGTGATTTGGTGCTGGAAAATAACTGAGCAAAACAGGAAAAGAATTCATGCCCTATGATGGGATAAAGAATAAAGAAGATAATAAGTAGAACACGAAGAGTCGGACATGACTGAGCGACTTCACTTTCACTGTTCACTTTCATGCATTGGAGAAGGAAATGGCAACCCACTCCAGTGTTCTTGCCTGGAGAATCCCAGAGACGGGGGAGCCTGGTGGGCTGCCGTCTATGGGGTCACACAGAGTCGGACACGAGTGAAGTGACTTAGCAGCAGTAGCAGAAGCATAATATGGTAATAAGTGCTATGATGAAAAAATGGAAAAGATTGGCATTTTAAACAGTTTGCTGCTGCTGCTAAGTCGCTTCAGTCGTGTCCGACTCTGTGCGACCCCAGAGACGGCAGCCCAACAGGCTCCCCCATCCCTGGGATTCTCCAAGCAAGAACACTGGAGTGTTCTTACTTAATACTTAAATAGTTTACAAACACTTATTTTACTTAAGTCACAAGAATAAAGTTGCTTTGAATTCGTATGGTCATGAATGATGAAGAGAATCCTGGGGGTGCCTTTCCAAAGCTCGTAAAATCCCAGCGCATAGCAGGCACTTACCACTCCCCTTTTGCCTGTTGTTACTGAATTTGACTTCTCTGTCTACCTGGTTAGATAGCAATGATTACTGGAGTAGATCACAATGGTTTTGAAACCATAAATACTGTTTTAAAAGCTGGACCATTATTCATTTAGGTGGAGCATCATTAACTAAAACTTCTCTGATAGCATGCTATAGAATTATATCTTTACCCCTTTCCTAGTGAATATTTTTTATCAACAGCCTGGGTGATACCATGAAAAGGATGGTTATCAAATTTGAAAACAACACAAAGTTGAAAGGCAGAGCTAATCTGTTGGATGGCAGAATTAAGATTCAAAATGCTCTTGACAAGGCTAACACTAAGATGAAATGCGTACAATGAAATTAATAGACATGCTATGAATAAAAAAGCAGACTAATGAACAAACAAACACCCTGCATGTGTACAAGATGAGTGAGATCAGACTTGAGAGCATTTTTATTAATGGGGGGAAAAAAAACCTAGAAGCTTTAGTTGAACATTAGTCAACATTTTGATACAGCTGCAAAAAAAAAGTCTTAGGTTGTATAATACAGTAATAGTAAAATCAGGATAGATCATGTCTATGTAGAGAAAAATATTCATGCCTGGGTGTCACACTGAAGAGCAATATTAAATTTTCTAAGTATTCATGAAAGGTTGACAAATAGGAAATGCACTCTTCATATCATATAAGAATAGCTGAGAAATTGCTTGCTGTGGAAAGGGAACTACAGTAAATTAATATATATTTTCAACTACTTTAGAGGACTACTACTCATAAGAATATTTCATCATTTTAAAACTTATATTAACTGTATGATCTCAGAAAAGGTCTTTGGCCCTCTTTGCCTCAATTTTTTAATATCTAGCAATACCAATTCTGTAGAATTATTACAAGAAATAGCAAGGATTCATGTAAAGTATATGGTACATTACCTGGAATTCTGCCTGCACCCTATATACGGTGAATATTTTTTTCTCTACTGCTGTAAAGGTAGACTAGAGTAAATAGATGAAGCCAGCAGAGTCATGCCCCCCCACCACACACACACACACACAAGGCCCCTAAAAAGTTAGCTCCTTGCCATGAATTTTCCATGTAGATGTTAAATGACTATAGGGGAATTTGAGAAAAGGTTCCTACGTTAGGTGAAAGTTGTACTAGTTTCTAAATTCCTTTGACTCAATAGTTTTTAAGGTCCCTTCCAATACTAAGATTTGTAATTCTCTGTGATTTCTCTCCATGCCCCTAAAGGATATGTTTCTGATAAAACTAAAAATATATAGAAAAAGTTAAAACAAATAACATTAATTGTGTTTTAATTTGTGCCCCACACTAAGAAGCAGCTACATTTATTATTCTCTTTTCACAAATGAAGACGCTGAGGCAGAGTACAGTAATGTAGTTCAAAAGTTCATAGAGTTCATCAGTGGCAGAGCAATGAGTGGAACTCAGGATATTTGGAGAGTCACTTTGGTTAATTTTTACTCAAGCGCCATACTTTCTATAGCCTTTACATCACGTGGACCCTAGTAGGTTTTGTGATGCCCTGGGATTTCTTCAATCATCCTGAACTGTTGCACAAACATATTTAATTTTAAAAGTAAAGTAAATTAAAAATGATAAGGTACTGCTGGTGATTCAAATGAAAAATTTGCTCTGCATTATTAGAAAATTATATATTCCAAAAAATGTATTTTATAAATTAATAAATCCCACTTCTTAAGTGCTCAAATTTTTTCAGGCATTTTGGATGGCATTCTTCCAGAGATGAACTGTTGTAATTTATTCTAATTTGCAGAACACGAGTTAACTTGTATTTATTACTCAAAATCATATCATTAATATTGGTTATTGTTTTATGACATCAGTCATTAATGTTCTCAGAATACATTGATAAATGGGCTATGCCAAAAAAAAAAAACTTATGGAGGGCCTGAGGCACTCTCCAAAAAGTAATTCTTTGAATTACAGGGTCTGGTGTTTGTGACTTTGTCCCAGGCTGTTCAGAAACAGCTCTTGTTTTCTTCCTTGTTCCAGGTTGTTTCAAAGGGGTGTAGTTGCAAGATAAAAGACTCCTAATTATGTAAGATGGTGGTGCTTACTCAAAGCAAATTTCAGTGCCTATCAGATAATAAAAAGACAAAGTGTGGGAATTGGTGCATGGTGAGAGGGCAGGAAAAATTAACTGAACAATGTGGTTTTTCAAGCCACAGGATATTTTGTCTACAGAGGGGTGCATTGCCGAGAGGAAGTATAGGGAATTGAGAGAAACAAATGAAAAAGTTTAAAAGTTCGAGGAAGTAAAATTCTTTAACACCTTAAAACTCAAATCATATTTTCTGTTTACTTGGATAAATTTTGCTTCCTGGTTATCATAATTGGTTTAAGTTTCTAGTTCCCATATCTCTGTGTGTTTAAGCTTTCAATGCAGGTGTGTTTATGCTTTCTAATGTTTACAGCTTTTCCTAGCATCCTCTTTCCTGAAATTTAAATAGCTTCATATTCAGTTTTATGTGTGTTTTTAAAAAATTTCCAAGGAAAGATATAACTTGAGACTTAGAAATTTACTTTTGAAACTAAGGATAATGATCTACAAATATTTCTTTGGGAAATGTGGCTTTCGTCTAAGTAAACAGATTTTATGTGTTGAGCTAGAATTTGATTGAAACTTGATGGGTATTTGTTCCATTGGTTAATCATTCTGCTTATCTTACCAAGTATTTGGCCAGAAGCCTAACTACTGAACTGTACCTAAAGAACATAAATAATAAACTTCATGAAGAAATAGGGTATGTTTTATAACTCTTAATTTATCAAATTGCAAGAGCCCCCCCCCCAAATAATTATTAATTCAATAAGTATTTATTGACATCAATTCCAATTAAGCACTCTGCTCAGCACTGGGCATACAAAGGAATTTACTGGGGAGAGAGTTTACATCCTACACTGTAGTAAGTGTCTTGGTGATAGGAACCCAAAGGAGAAAGAGCTAAACCAGACAGAGTAAGGGAGGGCTTAGTGATAGGAATTAACCACAAAAGTTGAGTGGAATTAGGATGGAAGGCCAGCCAGTCAAGGAAGGTAATGAGCTAAAACAGAGGTAAGAAAGTATGGTGTATATGGGATGGTATATGTGCACTCTCTCCAGTTGTTCTCTTTCTCTTTTGAATCCTTCTAAATAGCCTTCCATTTCTCATTTGCTCGAAATAGCTTTTATCAATATCACTGATGACCTCCATATTACTAAATACAATGTAATAGTTTTCTATTGCCGCAGTAATGAATTACCACAAACTTGGTGGCTTAAAACAACACAAATTTATTATCTGATAGCTCTGTAGGTTATAAGTCAGGCATGGGTCTCACTGGGCTTAAATCATGATGTTGTTAGGCTCTTGAGAATTTTATACCAGCAGAAGCTGTGTAAGTTTGGACTAAAAGAGGAAGTACAAAATTGAAGAATCCTGTCAGACCCCCAAAGTTCTACTGGCAAAAAATGCAGATAAAGCTACCCAGCTGTAAACATGCACTAGCTTTTATGACGGAGAAGGCAATGGCACCTCACTCCAGTACTCTTGCCTGGAAAATCCCACGGACGGAGGAGCCTGGTAGGCTGTAGTTCATGGGGTCGCTAAGAGTCAGACATGACTGAGTGACTTCACTTTCACTTTTCACTTTCATGCATTGGAGAAGGAAATGGCAACCCACTCCAGTGTTCTTGCCTGGAGAATCCCAGGGACGGCGGAGCCTGGTGGGCTGCCGTCTATGGGGTCACACAGAGTCGGACACGACTGAAGTGACTTAGCAACAGTAGCAGCAGCAGCTTTTATGAAAAAGGAATGATGACTCCAGGAGTAGAGTGTTAAACCCAGAGGGCAGAATGGAAGGTCAGGAGGGATTTTTAAATTGCTTGGGACCCATGTGTTTTGTATTCTTTTATAAGATGATCAGTCAAGTGTGACCACAAAAGGAGACACAGGAGAGACTCAGGAAAAAAAACAAAGTTTATTATACTCTTAGATCCCAGAGACACACTTGTTATACTCCAGGAGAGGGTGACACAGAAAGGAGCATCAGGGAGTAAGTTCACAAGCAGGTGGGGAGCCAAGAGAGAGGCCTTGTGGGAAAGTGCCTTTATTGGGGCTCAGAGTGGAGTAGGCAGGAGAAGGCACGAGGGGATTTCATGAGTGCATTTGAATGTCATGAGATCACAGTCAGGGGAGGATAAGAAGGGGCACTTGTGGCAGGGCCCAGCCTCACCAGGGTGGTACAGATGGTCACCTGGGCAGAATGTGCAGAGCCTGATGGTGGGTATATTGAGGCAACAGGAAAATATGAATCTTTAAAGGTTCATTTTAACACTCTACAACTCCTTTTTTTCCCCCTTTTATTTTCTTCTCTGTTGAACCAAACATCTATAGCTGGTGTTCTGTGCCTATCCCACCACTCACTGTGTTTTGGAAGTAAATAATTTGTTTCTTGAGTTTCATGTTCACAAGTAGAAATCATGGCCCAGATGAATTCTACACAGACCCTTACTCTTAAAACTGATTTTGATCATGAGACTAGTGACTTTTGAGCAATGATATTTTGGACTTGATGCTTTGTAGACCTTTACCTTCCAGGAACCAGAAGGTAGGTTGTAGTAGGCAGAATAATGGTCCACCAAATTGCAATGGTCCACAATTGCTCATTGTCTGCAATCAGCTGACTTTAAGAAGATTATCCTGGATTATCATGGTGATTCCAATATCATCACATGGATCTTTAAACGGGAAAGAGGGAGACAGAAGGGTCAGTACAGAGAGATGGCATTGTGAAAAAGGCTTGACAGCTTTGAAGATCTGAAAAGGGGTTATGAAACTAAGCAATGTGAGCAGCCTTTGGAAGCTAGAAAGGGCAAGAAAATGGATTCTCCCCTAGAGTCTCCAGAAAGGAATGCAGCCCTGTGGACACCTGAATTTTATTCCAGTGAAACTTTACCCCTCTTTCTGACTTCTGACCTCCAAAACTATAGGATAATACATTTGCATTGTTTTAACCTTAAAGGAAGTCAACCTTGAATATTCATTGGAAGGACTGATGCTGAAGCCGAAGCTACAATACTTTGGCCACCTGATGTGAAGAGCTGATTCTTTGGAAAAGACTCATGCTGGGAAAGATTGAAGGCAGGAGGAGAAGGGGACGACAGAGGACAAGATGGTTGGATGGCATCACCAACTCGATGGACATGGGTTTGAGCAAGCTCCAGGAGATAGTGAAGGACAGGGAAGCCTGGTGTGCTGCAGTCCATGGGCTAGCAGAGTCAGACATGACTGAGTGACTGAACAACAACAACAAAGCCACTGAATTTGTGGGGTTTTGTTCCAGCAGCAATAGGAAACTATTATATAAGGAAAGACTGAGAAACTATCACAGACCAGAGAAGACTAAATGTAATCTAATGTCCTGGATCAACTCATGGAACTGAAAAAGGACATTAATAGAAAGTTGAAATTCAAATAAAGTCTAGAGTTTAGTTAACAGCATCATACCAGTGTGAATTCCTTGGTTTTGACAAATATACCATGGTTATGTAAGATGTTAAAATTAGGGGAAGCTGAGTGAAGAGTATTTGGAACTCTGTACTATCTTTACAACCTTTTTCTGAATCTAAATTTATTCTAGAATAAAGAGTTTATTTTTAAAGAAAAGTTTAGCTAAGAATGAAAGGAGTGAGTTTGGATTGTTAACTCAAGCAGATGCTAGACTCAAGAATAATTTTTTTATCATTGCATGTTCTTTTCAAAAGGCTTAATCTTGAAAACAAGTTTTCGCAAGCAATTTATTTGACATTTTTCTTGAGAATTTTTAAAGAAATCATAGAAAAATCAAGCAAAATATTTTTCATACATGGTTGGCAGTAAAATTATGAACTCAGAAACTTATGTAACAGGTCTTGCTTCTCTCCTTTCTACCTTCTTTTCCCACTTTCTCCATGGCTTGTTTTATTCACTCTTTTCCCAAGTGGTTTCATGCAGTTCTTTCCAGTTGAAGAAAGAAACAGGACTCATAAAAAACATTTGCACCAAGGTACTAGTGAATTAAAGTATTCAGTATTCTTCAAAAATTTGCACTTCAAAAGAAGCAGGCAGTAAGGAATATTAGAATTCCTAACAGCATAACTCTAAATATGCAAATCAATTTCTCCTACAATTTGCTTTTACTGTCACTGTTTAAAAATATTATATAAATAACTAAGTTCTATATTGTATTTTATCCTTGTGGATAGTTTGGGACAGGCTTTTTAAATAACCAAATCAGTAGTTATCCCTTTGAATTTATTAAGCTATCAAACTACTGACCACCACTAGTCCCAATCAAGTTATTTTATAGCAAAATATGAGGTGCTAAAATTTATTAAAAATAACAATAACTTTCCACTATAAGAATATTTACTTTGTGGTACCCTGCCAATATAATTTCACTTCATAGCAACAGTATATGGTAGGTATTATTATTCAAATTTAAAAGTAAGAAACAGAGGCTTAGAGAATTTAATCAGTTTGCCCAGGGTCAAGCAGGTAGTTCAGGACACATGTATTATTGAAGTGAAGTCCTCTAGCTCTAGAACACAGTCTAGGCTTTACCCTCTCTTATGCCTTCACCCCCGCTCCCCCAATTTCCTATCCTACACACATTTGATCTAGATAACTTCAATAGAATTCATTATCTTCCCTGCATATCCATTATCATTCTAACACAGAGACAGAAAAATATAAGCTGTATACGATATGCAATAATTATATCAAAACTTGTTTTTTTAACAATAAATTTTATGGCATTTCTGCTTTTTCAAAATCACCTGGGAGAAGTGGCTTTTCTTTTTTAATATATATGTGTAATGTTCCTTCATTCTGCTCATAGGCAAACTACTGACATTACGATCTGTCTCATTCATGTTAAGTAAAGCACATGCTATACAGTGAAGGACACAATTACCTTAGATTAAATTTCAGTTTCCCTTTGACTTTGCTTTCTAAAACTGAAAGCAGCCTTTTCAGAACTGGGATTTCCCATTTTATTCCCATGAAACCTTTGTGTTTGATAGGAAAAGCACATATATACAGATTATTATTTCTCATGAGAATGAAAGGTATTGTGCACAGGTGCACTTTTAAAATCTTATTTTACCTCTGGAAATGTAACTTTAGCTATATTATTGTGAGACTAGGATAGAATATCTTGAGTAATTCTGTTCAAGTTGTGTAAAAAATCTTATTTGATAAGTGAAATATGTAAAGAATAAGCTTTAAGAACATGATTAGGGAGAATGAAGTCTAGTAGAAGTACAAAGGAGGGGCAGGAGCCCAGCTTCATGAAAAAGCAGCAGTCTCATAATCCTCAGAATCCTGGCTCTACCTGAGATACTCTGGCAAATGTCAACCAAAGAAAAGATAGAAAAGATTTCGTTCAATTGAAATTACATTCACACATTGCCTTAGAGTAAACTGAAATTTTACTGAATTGTTGAAAATTAGTAATTACTATATTTGAAAGTGAAAGTCGCTCAGTCATGTCTGACTCTGCGATCCTGTGAAATATAGAGTCCACGGAATTCTGCAGGCCAGAATACTAGAGTGAGTAGCTGTTCCCTCCTCAAGGGGATCTTCCCAACCCAGGAATCGAACCCAGGTCTCCCGCATTGCAGGCAGATTCTTTACCAGCTGAGCCACCAGGGAAGACTATATTTGGGAGGGGGGTATTATCTAAAAAAAAATTAAGATTCAGCTACAATACTTCCCTGGTGGCTCAGACGGTAAATTGCCTGTCTACAATGAGGGAGATCCAGGTTCGATCCCTGGGTAGGGAAGATACCCTGGAGAAGGAAATGGCACCCCACTCCAGTACTATTGCCTGGAAAATCCCATGGACGGAGGAGCCTGATAGACTACAGTCCATGGGGTCGCAAACAGTCGGACACGACTGAGCGACTTCACTTTTACTTTCATCTAAAAAAAAAATGTTAAGATTCAGCTACAATTAAGAGCCTGTTCCTAAGCATTTGCAAAAGAGAAATAAAAGATCTAATCCTTCAAACCAACTTAAGCTTCAATTTTCCTCCCAAACAGCCAGAATGAAAGGAGGGGATTAGATGAGGGAGGGAGGACTCTAACATTAACTTGGACTAATTTGGAGCTCATTCTTATAGTAGGCACTTAGCAATTTTATTCAATCCTCATAACAATATTGTACAGGGCAAGCTTTAGAAGATATACATTATATACAGAAAAACAGAGACTCTAAAAGTATAATTTAGCCAAGATCACTCAGGGAAGTTTGAACCAGGTCTCTTATCACTGAGTCTACAGCTCTCTCCACTGCAACACAGTGCAAGTAGCAGTTGTGGTGGTGTGATCTGGGATACACAAGGAAACTATCCAAAGAATTATCACCTACAAAAAGTGGCATGACTTTCCCCAAAATCATTCTTTGTCAATCTTTAAATCTTCCTAAATAGTTTTGTCTATAATTTTATATTTTAAACTTGAATAGTTCAGTAATATGCCCACCATACATTGTTAAGTGAGAAAAATAAAGTTGCTAAGAAATAAAAACTGGATCTAAAGAAATTATATTGGAAAAATGGAAATGCCCTCAAATATGAGTGTAGTTAAATAAATTATAGAGGGATCCAGTCATTAGATGAGAAGGCAATGGCAACCCACTCCAGTAGTCTTGCCTGGAAAATTCTGTAGATGGAGGAGCCTGGTAGGCTGCAGTCCATGGGGTCGCTAAGAGTCAGACACGACTGAGCGACTTCACTTTCACTTTTCACTTTCATGTATTGGAGAAGGAAATGGCAACCCACTCCAGTGTTCTTGCCTGGAGAATCCCAGGGACAGCAGAGCCTGGTGGGCTGCTGTCTATGGGGTTGCACAGAGTCAGACATGACTGAAGCGACTTAGCAGCAGCAGCAGCCAGTCATTAGAATAATGACATATACTAACAAAAGACTAGGTTAAACTCTAATGTGAAGTAGAAAAGAGCAAAATACAAAGTACCATGTAGAGAGTACATCTGTATCAAAATGTGAGGAAAATAGAAAGCTCTATGAAGTATTAAAGTGATTCATTAAAGTGAAAGAATTATGAGTAATTA
The DNA here is from genome assembly GCF_029407905.1 of Bubalus kerabau. Lineage (NCBI taxonomy): Eukaryota > Metazoa > Chordata > Mammalia > Artiodactyla > Bovidae > Bubalus > Bubalus kerabau. Next base: position 137,856,905 of record NC_073626.1, read on the forward strand.
TTCTCCTGTATTTGTTATTACTCATAATTTCTCTAACACATTTCAGTTCATTTTTATAATTTCTTAATGAGAAATCAGTGAGCTTTTAGAAGCAAAGACACTGTCATATAACCTTGAGCCATACGATAGTCTTTTCCTTGAAAATCAGAAACTTTTGTTTTCCAATTTATTTCCCAGAGTGCACAGTTCCTTATACCAGGTAGATGCTCAATACATTTTTTTAATCAAATATATATTTTTTAAAAGTAGACAAGAGCAAAAAAGATCCCCCTGCTTAGAAAGTATTTCCTACATAGGTTCACTAATTAGTGATTTATTTGTGTTAACGACTTCCTCTTTTAAAATGCAAATGCATCAAATAGCTAAATGAGCAAAAAACATGAACAGAGAACACTCAAGAGGAAACACAAATGGATAATAGACATTAAATGAAAAGTTCAACCTCATTAATAATCAAAGATAGGAACATTAAAATGATATCAGTTTTCCTCATGAAACTTGCAAAAATTTTCATGTAATTCTCAATGCCAAGTGGGATATAAATATTAGGTTGGTGCAAAAGTGATTGCAGTTTTTGCATTGTTGAAGTTTAACATTTGATATTGGAATATATTCTTAAATAACTTTGGTTATGTTATACATCATTTTAATGCACATTTCTCGCTTTATGTTTTTGGCTAATGACATTGTGTGTGTGCTAAGTTGCTTCAGTCGTATCTGACTCTGTGCCACCCTATGGACAGTAGCCCCTAGGCTCCTCTATCCATGGGATTCTCCAGGCAAGAATACTGGAATGGCTTGCCATTTCCTACCCCAGGGGAATCTTCCTAACCCAGGGATCAAACCCACATCTCTTATACCGCCTGCATTGGTAGGCAGTTTCTTTACCACTAGAGCCACCTAGGAGGCACCAATGATTATTGCTTTATGTTTATTTTATATTTATTTTAGACTATGGAAATGATGTTAGACAAAAAGCAAATTTGAGCAATTTTCTTATCTGAGTACAAAATGGGTCATAAAACAGCATAAAGAAACCACAGTGTCAATAACATATGCAATGGTGGTTCAAGAAGTTTTGCAAAGGAGACAAGAGTCTTGAAGATGAGAAGCACAGTGGCTGGCAATTGGAAGTTGACAATGACCAACTGAGAGGCATCATCAAAGCTGATCCTCTTACAACTACGCAAGAAGTTGCTGAAGAACTCAATGTCAACCTTTCTATGGTCGTGCTGCATTTGAAGCAAACTGGAAAGGTGAAAAAACTCAATAAGTGGGTGTTTCATGAGATGACCAAAAATTTTTTTAAAATCATTTTGAAGTGTCATCTTCTCTTATTGTGCACAACAAATCATTTCTGGATCTGATTGTGATGTGCTTTGAAAAGTGGATTTTATACAACCAGCAATAGCCAGCTCAGTAGTTGGACCCAGAAGAACTCCAAAGCACTTCCCAAAACCAAACTTGCACCCAAAAAAGGTCACTATCACTGTTTGGTGGTCTGCTAACAGTCTGATCCACAACAGCTCTCTGAATTCCAGTGAAACCACTATATCTGAGAAGTATTTTCAGCAAATCAATGAGATGCCCGGAAAACCACAGTGCCTGCAGCCATTATTGATCAACGGAAATGCCTAATTCTTCTCCACAACAATACCAGACCATAAGTTGCACAACCAACACTTCAAACGTTAAACAAATTGGGCTATAAAGTTTTACCTCATCTGCTGTATTCACCTCTCGCCAGCTGACCACCACTTCTTCAAACATCTTGGAAACTTTTTGCAGGGAAAATGCTTCCACAACCAACAGGAGGCAGAAAATGCTTTCCAAGAGTTCTTCAAATCCTTAAGCACAGATTTTTACACTAGAGGAATAGACAAATGTATTTCTTGTTGGCAGAAATGTGTTGATTGTAATGGTTACTATTTTGTTACTAAAGATGCATTTGAGCCTAGTTATGATTTAAATTCACCATCCAAAACCACAATTATGTTTGCACCAACATAGTAAGAATAAAAATGCATGCCTCTCATAAATTGCTGGTAGGACTGAAAATTTGGTACTAACTTCCTTGAAAGGAAGGTAGCAAGATACTCCTAACTTTTGATGCAAGAATTCCATTTCTAGGAATCCAGTTTAAAAAATAAATCAGAGATATATGTGAAAAAGTTTTATTCATGGATGTTCAGTGCAATATCATAATCCCTAAACAATTTAACCCTTCATGGTAAAGTGAAAGAAAACCAAAGTTTTATAAATCAATTCAGTAACATACTATATAGTCTTTAAAACCAAAAAAAAAAAAACTTGAATATGGAAAAAATTTTCATTTTATTAATTGGGGAGAAGTAGTATACAAATCTTACTATACATCATGATCTCACTTTTAAAATATTTAAGCATAGGGAAAATATTGGAAGAAAATAGTTGTAATGCATTTCTCTGGTTGATGGTATATAACATGATTTTTGTTGTCTTCTTAATTTTCTTATGTCACATCTCTAAGAGGAAATTTTTATATATAATTAGCATTTTAAAAATGTGTTATATCTATTTTAGTTGTAATTTGGAGAAATCCATCCTAAGAAAATAATCCTAAACGAATAAAAATTTTCTACACAAAGATGTTTATGCACTATTTTATTTAGCACACTGGGCATAGCAAACACCTTGTTCCAGCAACACAAGAGACGACTCTAAACATGGACATCACCAGATGGTCAGTACCAAAATCAGATTGATTATATTGTTTGCAGCCAAAGATGGAGAAGCTCTGTACAGTCTGTACAAACAAGACCTGGAGCTACTGTGGCTCAGATCATGAACTTCTTATTGCAAAATTCAGACTTAGACTGAACAAAGTAGGGAAAGCTGCTAGGCCATTCAGATATGACCTAAATCAAATCCCTTATGATTTATACAGTGGAAGTGACAAATAGACTCAAGGGAGTAAATCTGATAGATAGGGTGCCTGAAGATCTATGGATGAAGGTTTGTAACATTGTATAGGAGGTAGTGATCAAAACCATCCCCAAGAAAAAGAAAGGCAAAAAGACAAAATGGTTATCTGAGGAGGCCTTACAAATTGCTGAGAAAAAAAGAGAAGCAAAAGGCAAAGGAGAAAAGGAAAGATATACCCATCTGAATGCAGAGTTCCAAAGAATAGCAAGGAGAGATTAAGAAAGCTTTATTTAAAACAGTAAAATTGGAGGAAAAAAGAACTAGTTGATGATAGTCTATAGAATAGGCCACATGTCTTTTAATATTACATTTAATTCCTTTTACTTTGTGCAAAACATCTTATTTCAGTGTTCAGCCATGACAGATACTAGCACAGATAAGAGAGGACACACACACCTCATACACAAACACACCCTTTCTCTACTACCTTCTCCCTGAAGAGCTAAGTTCAGGATTAGAGAATCAAGTGTCCTGCTCTTTGAGTACCAGGCAGCAAGATGAGTAAGGCTGTTCTCTTCTCTGTGAGTTTAGGCTTTACTTCCTAAACACCTCAATCATTCAGTTCAGTTCAGTCACCCAGTCGTGTCTGACTCTCTGCGACCCCATGAACCGCAGCATGCCAGGCCTCCCTGTCCATCACCAACTCCCGGAGTTTACCCAAACTCATGTCCATTGAGTCGGTGATACCATCTAACCATCTCATCCTCTGTTGTCCCCTTCTTCTCCTGCCTTCAATCTTTCCCAACATCAGGGTCTTTTCAAATGAGTCAGCTCTTTGCACCAGGTGGCCAAAGTACTGGAGTTTCAGCTTCAACATCAGTCCTTCCAATGAACACCCAGGACTGATTTCCTTTAGGATTGACTGGTTGGATCTCCTTACAGACCAAGAGACTCGCAAGAGTTTTCTCCAACACCACAGTTCAAAAGCATCAATTCTTCGGCGCTCAGCCTTCTTTATAGTCCAACTCTCACATCCACACATGACTACTGAAAAAACCATAGCCATGACTAGACGGACCTTTGTTGACAAAGTAATATCTCTGCTTTTGAATATGCTATGTAGGTTGGTCATAACTTTCCTTCCAAGGAGTAAGCGTCTTTTAATTTCATGGCTGCAGTCACCATCTGCAGTGATTTTGGAGCCCAGAAAAATAAAGTCAGCCACTGTTTCCACTGTTTCCTCATCTATTACCTCAATCATAAACAGATATAAATAACAGAAACTTTTTAATAATATACAATAATATTTTGACACTGCAGTTAAATTTTGGAAATCAAAACAATATTGTGAAATCAGTAGTATAACCTCAGCTGTCTGTAATGCACATAAGACTGATCCATTGAATAGCCCTTGAATTCAGTGAGATACAAAGATGGTGTAGTCTTATTTTTCTCCTTTCACTATCTTCAAGCATGCTCTGTTGAATTTCCTTTTTCCCATCCTTTAATGATGCCTCAGTTCAGTTCAGTTGCTCAGTCGTCTCCAACTCTTTGCAATCCATGAACCACAGCACGCCAGGCCTCACTGGCCATTACCAACTCCTGGAGTTTACCCAAACTCATGTCCATTGAGTTGGTGATGCCATCCGACCATCTCATCCACTGTCGTCCCTTCTCATCCTGCCCTCAATCTTTCCCAGCATCAGCGTGTTTTCAAATGAGTCAGCTCTTTGCATCAGGTGGCCAAAGTATTGGAGTTTCAGCTTCAACATCAGTTCTTCCAATGAACATGCAGGACTGATCTCCTTTAGGAAGGACTGGTTGGATCTCCTTGCAGTCCAAGGGACTCTCAAGAGTCTTCTCCAAAACTACAGTTCAAAAACTTCAGTTCTTCAGTGCTCAGCCTTCTTTACAGTCCAACTCTCACATCCATCCGTGACTGCTAGAAAAACCATAGCCTTGATTAGATGGGCCTTTGTTGACAAAGTAATGTCTCTGCTTTTGAATATGCTATCTAGGTTGGTCATAACTTTCCTTCCAAGGAGTAAGCGTCTTTTAATTTCATGGCTGCAATCACCATCTGCAGTGATTTTGGAGCCCAGAAAAATAAAGTCAGCCATTGTTTCCACATCTATTTGACATGAAATGATGGGACTGGATGCTATGATCTTAGTTTTCTGAATGTTGAACTTTAAGCCAACTTTTTCACTCTCCTCTTTCATCAAGAGACTCTTTATTTCTCCTTCATTTTCTACCATAAGGGTGGTGTCATCTGCATATCTGAGGTTATTGATATTTCTCCCAGCAATCTTGATTCCAGCTTGTGCTTCCTCCAGCCCAGCGTTTCTCATGATGTACTCTGCATATAAGTTAAATAAGCAGGATGACAATATACAGCCTTGACGTACTCCTTTTCCTATTTGGAACCAGTCTGTTGTTCCATGTCCAGTTCTTACTGTTGCTTCCTGACCTGCATATAGGTTTCTCAAGAGGCAGTTTCAGGTGGTTTGGTATTCCCATCTCTTTCAGAATTTTCCACAGTTTATTGTGATCCACACAGTCAAAGTCTTTGGCATAGTCAATAAAGCAGAAATAGATGTTTTTCTGGAATTCTCTTGCTTTTTTGATGATCCAATGGATGTTGGCAATTTGATCTCTGATTTCTCTGCCTTTTCTAAAACCAGCTTGAACATCTGGAAGTTCACAGTTCACATACCGCTGAAGCCTGGCTTGGAGAATTTTGAGCATTACTTTACTAGCGTGTGAGATGAGTGCAATTGTGTGGTAGTTTGAGCATTCTTTGGCATTGCCTTTCTTTGGGATTGGAATGAAAACTCTCCTTTTCTAGTTCTGTGGCCACTGATGAGTTTTCCAAATTTGCTGGCATATTGAGTGCAGCACTTTCACAGCATCATCTTTCAGGATTTGAAGTAGCTCAACTGGCATTCCAATACCTCCACTAGCTTTGTTCATAGTGATGCTTCCTAAGGCCCACTTGATTCGTATTCCAGGATGTCTGGCTCTAGGTGAGTGATCACACCATTGTGATTATCTTGGTCATGAATATCTTTTTTGTACAGTTCTACTGTGTATTCTTGCCACCTCTTCTTAATATCATCTGCTTCTTTTAGGTCCATAACATTTCTGTCCTTTATTGTGCCCATCTTTGCATGAAATGTTCTGTTGGTATCTCTAATTTTGTTGAAGAGATCTCTAGTCTTTCCCATTCTATTGTTTTCCTCTAGTTCTTTGCATTGATCGCTGAGGAAGGCTTTCTTATCTCTCCTTGCTATTCTTTGGAACTCTGCATTCAAATGGGTATATCTTTCCTTTTCTCTTTTGCTTTTCACTTCTCTTCTTTTCACAGCTATTTGTAAGGCCTCCCCAGACAGCCATTTTGCTTTTTGCATTTCTTTTTCTTGGGGATGGTCTTGATCACTGCCTCCTGTACAATGTCATGAACCTCCATCTATAGTTCATCAGGCACTCTGTCTATCAGATCTAGTCCCTTAAATCTATTTCTCACTTCCACTATATAATCATAAGGGATTTGATTTAGGTCATATCTGAATGGTCTAGTGGTTTTCCTGACTTTCTTCAATTTAATTTTGAATTTGGCAATAAGGATTTCATGATCTGAACCACAGTCAGCTCCTGGTCTTAATTTTGCTGAGGTCTTAATTTTGCTGAGTGTATAGATCTTCTCTATCTTTGGCTGCAAAGAATATAATCAATCTGATTTTGGTGTTGACCATCGGGTGATGTCCATGTGTAGAGTCTTCTCTTGTGTTGTTGGAAAGAGGGTGTTTGTTATGACCAGTGCATTTTCTTGGCAAAACTCTATTAGCCTTTGCCCTGCTTCATTCTGTACTCCAGTGATGTCTCATACAGATCCTATAGCTTCCAGCCATTCTCAAGTGTTAGAAATTTCAGTCTAGTCTGCTGCTGCTGCTGCTAAGTCACTTCAGTGGTGTCCAACTCTGTGCGACCCCATAGACAGCAGCCCACTAGGCTCCTCTGTCCCTGGGATTCTCTAGGCAAGAGTACTGGAGTGGGTTGTCATTTCCTTCTCCATCAGTCTAGTCTAACAGTGTTTAAAATCTCAATCTTGCCTTCAGTTCTGTGTTCATCATGGCCAATCCCCCTGTAGGAGGGACCTTGGAATGGAAACAAGGGCACTTCTTCAATCTTACCCTCTCCTTTGCTGATTTTCTTCTAGCACTTCCAAAAATGGGTAGAAAGTGAGATTACAGAAATAGATTATAGGTGTACTCTTAATGCAGCTGCTCTAGTCCCTCACAGCTATAAATGTTCCCAGTGGCTTCTGGTACAGGTTCTGCAGACCCTGAGGGAGACCTCTGCACTGAGCCTTCTGCCTAAATGGGGAATTCACTTCAGTTTATCTGCTTTCTAACTGCATTTCCATTTCACATCCAGCTCTAGCATTCACATACAATCCTTCATCTAATATCCCCTTTCCATAGGCCAGTTCTCCCAGGTGGGCCAGGAACCATATTACTGATGTTTAAATGCCTTTTTGATGTTGCTTGGACCCACTAGCAAAGGATACATCCTCATCCCAATAAAAAATTACAGTAAAGACAGTTTTACTTGTCTATCTTCCTCCCTCAATCACTCTTGAATTATTTTCCTTATTCCCACTTCAAAAAGGCACGGAAGACAGATCATTAAATCTGATGTTTAAGTGCCCAACTGAGAAATAATATACCTCTCACTCTTTTCCTGGTCACACCTCCCCCCATGTTTACAAGTATTCTATTGGAACCCTGTTGCACATGTCATACTTCTGCTGAAGCCAACAGCTCACATCTCTAAAAGGGCATAAGATTCCTTGAGGCCAGTACTCATATACACTAGGGAAAGGGGGAGGGATGAAGAGGGTGGCTGGTTATGCCACCTTAATAATCTTATGGAAATATAACTGATGCCATTTTGAAATCTGTCTTGTACAGTGTGGATGTACATGCTACCTGCATTTAATTACTTGTTTGTTATTGGTTTGGATATTTGGCTGGTTGGTTTTGGGATTCTAAAAACAATTCCAATATAACAGCGATGCAAATTCAATATTGTCACAGGTAGGAAAAAACTAGAAGGAAAGATATTAGTATACTACAGTGTTACAAGTGCTTGTTACTAGACGTGTGTGTGTGTGCATTCTCAGTCATGTCTGATTCATTGCAACCCCATGGACTGTAGCTCACCAGGCTCCACTGTCTATGGGGATTCTCCAGGTAAGAATAGTGGAGTGGGTTGCCATGCCCTCCTCCAGGGGATCTTTCCAAGCCAGGGATCAAACCCAGGTCTCCCTCACTGCAGGCAGATTCTTCACTGTCTGAGCCACCAGGGAAGCCATGTTACTAGATGGCAATACTATATTATTACCTATAGTATAGGTGTGTCGCCTGCCAATCAGGAGACACAGGAGACCTGGGTTCAATCCTTTGGTTAGGAAAACTCCTACGGACAGAGGAACCTGGCTGGCTTCAGTCCATGGGTCACAAAGATTCAGACACAACTGCATACACATGTGCATAGGTATATATTACAGTATTATTTCCTCCTTAGAAGTGAAAGTGAAGTCGCTCAGTTGTGTCCAACTCTTCGCGACCCATGGACTGCAGCCCACCAGGCTCCTCCGTCCATGGGATTTTCCAGACAAGAGTACTGGAATGGGGTGCCATTGCCTTCTCCGATTTCCTCCTTACTTTGTGAAATTTTCTGTTTAAAGGGAAAACACTTGAAAAATTAAGAGGATATTTTAAATGATATTAAAATATAATGCATATATTTTCATATAAAAGTGAGTGTAGGGGGTACTTTTTTATTTTTCCAGCTTTATTGGAGCATAATTGAAAAATAAAATTGTACATTAAAGTGAACCATGTGATGGGTTTGATATACATATGCTTTGTGGAATGATTACAACAACCAGGTTAATTTGCACATTTTTCACATCCCATGGTTCTCTTATTTTTGTATATGGTTAAAAACAGTTAAGGTCTACCCTCAACAAATTTAGAGTCACAATGCAATATTATTGACTATAGTCACTGCTATACATTGTATCCCCAGAGCTTATTCATCTTATAACTGAAGACTTGTACCTTTTGAATAGCATCTCTCCATCTTTCCCACCACTCTACCCCTGTTCCTGCAAACTACCATTTGACTCTATGTTTCTGAGTTCAGTTTTTTGAGATTCCATGTATCAATGAGATCATACAGTATTTGTCTTTGTCTGGCTAATTTCACTTAAGATAATGTCCTCTACATTATTTCTGTTCTTGCAAATGGTGAGATTTCCTTCTTTCTCATGGCTTAATGATATTCCATTTTGTGTGTGTGTGTGTGTGTGTGTGTGTGTGTGTGTGTGTATCACATCTTCTTTATTCATCTGTCAATGGACACAGCTTGTTTCTGTACCTTGGCTGTTGTGAATAATAGAGCAATGAACACAGAAATGAAGATGTATCTAAGACACAGATTTCAGTTGTTTTAGATAAATACCTAGAAGTGAGATTACTGAATCATACTTCTATTTTTAACTTTTTGATAAAACTGTTCTATTTTCCATAGTGGCTATATCAATTTGCATTCCTCACAGAGGTGTAACAAGAGTTCCCTTTTCTCCAAATCCTTGCCAACACTCATTTTCTGTTGTCTTTCTACTAAATGCCATCCTAACAGGTGTACAGAAAGAATGAAGGGATGGAGCCAAAACAAAAGCAATACCAGTTGTGGATGTGGCTGGTGATAGAAGCAAGGTCTGATGCTGTAAAGAGCAATATTGCATAGGAACCTGGAATGTCAGGTCCATGAATCAAGGCAAATTAGAAGTAGTCAAACAAGAGATGGCAAGAGTGAATGCCGACATTCTAGGAATCAGCGAACTAAAATGAACTGAAATGGGTGAATTTAACTCAGATGACTATAATATCTACTACTGCGGGTAGGAAACTCTCAGAAGAAATGGAGTCACCATCATGGTCAACAAAAGAGTCTGAAATGCAGTACTTGGATGCAATCTCAAAAACGACAGAATGAACTCTGTTCATTTCCAAGGCAAACCATTCAATATCACAGTAATCCACGTCTAGGCCCCAACCAGTAATGCTGAAGAAGCTGAAGTTGAACGGTTCTATGAAGACCTCCAAGACCTTTTAGAACTAACACCCAAAAAAGATGTCCTTTTCATTATAGGGGACTGGAATGCAAAAGTAGGAAGTCAAGAAACACCTGGAGTAACAGGCAAATTTGGCCTTGGAATACGGAATGAAGCAGGGCAAAGACTAATAGAGTTTTGCCAAGAAAATGCACTGGTCATAACAAACACCCTCTTCCAACAATACAATAGAAGACTCTACACATGGACATTACCAGATGGTCAACACCGAAATCAGATTGATTACATTCTTTGCAGCCAAAGATGGAGAAGCTCTGTACAGTCAATAAAAACAAGACCAGGAGCTGACTGTGGCTCAGACCATGAACTCCTTATTGCCAAATTCAGACTGAAATTGAAGAAAGTTGGGAAAACCACTAGACCGTTCAGGTATGACCTAAATCAAATCCCTTATGATTATACAGTGAAAGTGAGAAATAGATTTAAGGGCCTAGATCTGATAGATAGAGTGCCTGATGAACTATGGAATGAGGTTCACAACACTGTATAGGAGACAGGGATCAAGACCATCCCCATGGAAAGAAATGCAAAAAAGCAAAATGGCTGTCTGGGGAGGCCTTACAAATAGCTGTGAAAAGAAGAGAAGCGAAAAGCAAAGGAGACAAGGAAAGATATAAACATCCGAATGCAGAGTTCCAAAGAATAGCAAGAAAAGATAAGAAAGCCTTCTTCAGGGATCAGTGCAAAGAAATAGAGGAAAACAACAGAATGGGAAAGACTAGAGATCTCCTCAACAAAATTAGAGATACCAAGGGAACATTTCATGAAAAGATGGGCAGAAGAAAGGACAGAAATGGTATGGACCTAACAGAAGCAGAAAATATTAAGAAGAGGTGGCAAGAATACACAGAAGAACTGTACAAAAAAGATCTTCACGACCAAGATAATCACAATGGCGTGATCACTGACCTAGAGCCAGACATCCTGGAATGTGAAGTCAAGTGGGCCTTAGAAAGCATCACTATGAACAAAGCTAGTGGAGGTGATGGAATTCCAGTGGAGCTATTTCAAATCCTGAAAGATGATGCTGTGAAAGTGCTGCATTCAATATGCCAGAAAATTTGGAAAATTCAGCAGTGGCCACAGGACTGGAAAAGGTGTTTTCATTCCAATCCCAAGGAAAGACAATGCCAAAGAATGCTCAAACTACCACAAAATTGCACTCATCTCACATGCTAGTAAAGTAATGCTCAAAAGTCTCCAAGCCAGGCTTCAGCAATACGTGAACCGCGGACTTCCTGATGTTCAAGCTGGTTTTAGAAAAGGCAGAGGAACTAGAGATCAAATTGCCAACATCCGCTGGATCAGGGAAAAAGCAAGAGAGTTCCAGAAAAACATCTATTTCTGCTTTTGACTATACCAAAGCCTTTGGCTGTGTGCATCACAATAAACTGTGAAAAATTCTGAAAGAGATGGGAATACCAGACCACCTGACCTGCCTCTTGAGAAATTTGTATGCAGGTCAGGAAGCAACAGTTAGAACTGGACATGGAACAACAGACTGGTCCAAATAAGGAGTATGTCAAGGCTGTATATTGTCACCCTGCTTATTTAACTTCTATGCAGAGTACATCATGAGAAATGCTGAGCTGGAAGAAACACAAGCTGGAATCAAGATTGCCAGGAGAAATATCAATACCCTCAGATATGCAGATAACACCACCCTTATGGCAGAAAGTGAAGAAGAACTAAAAAGCCTCTTTATGAAAGTGAAAGAAGAGAGTGAAAAAGTTGGCTTAACGCTCAACATTCAGAAAACAAAGATCATGGCATCCAGTCCCATCACTTCATGGGAAGTATATGGGGAAACAGTGGAAACAGTGTCAGACTTTATTTTGGGGGGCTCCAAAATCACTGCAGATGGTGACTGCGCCATGAAATTAAAAGACGCTTACTCCTTGGAAGGAAAGTTATGACCAACCTAGATAGCATATTCAAAAGCAGAGACATTACTTTGCCAACAAAGGTCCATCTAGTAAAGGCTATGGTTTTTCCTGTGGTCATGTATGGATGTGAGAGTTGGACTGTGAAGAAGACTGAGTGACAAATAATTGATGCTTTTGAACTGTGGTGTTGGAGAAGACTCTTGGGAGTCCCTTGGACTGCAAGGAGATTCAACCACTCCATTCTGAAGGAGATCAACCCTCAGATTTCTTTGGAAGGAATGATGCTAAAGCTGAAACTCCAGTACTTTGGCCACCTCATGTGAAGAGTTGACTCATTGAAAAAGACTCTGATGCTGGGAGGGATTGGGGGCAGGAGGAGAAGGGGACAACAGAGGATAAGATGGCTGGATGGCATCACTGACTCGATGGACATGAGTCTGAGTGAACTCCGGGAGTTGGTGATGGACAGGGAGGCCTGGCGTGCTGCGATTCATGGGGTCACAAAGAGTTGGACAGGACTGAGCGACTGAACTGAACTGAACAGGAGTGCGTTGGTTTCTCACAGAGGTTTCGATTTGTGTTTATCTGATGATTCATAATGTTGAGCACCTTTTCTTGTGCCTATTTGCCATTGTATGTCTTCTTTGAAAAAAATGTTTTCATCAGGTATTTTGCCTATTTTTTAATCAAATTATTTGGTTTTTACCTATTGAGTTAATGTTAAGATCCTTATCATAGGAAAGTGATTAAATAGGCATGTGTATCTACCATTATAAAAAAGATTACTTGATTGTAGATATATAGAAAGTGAGGGATTTCCTGATGGCCCGGTGGTAAAGAATCTGGCTACAATAAGCAAGAGCCAGGTTCAGTCCCTGGATTGAGAAGATCCCTGGAGAAGGGAATGACAACCTGCTCCATGGAATTCTTGCCTGGAAATTCCATGGACAGGGGAGCCTGGTGGGCTATAGTTCATGGGGTCACAAAGAATCGGGCATGACTGAAGCCTCTGAGCACACATGCATGCATACACAAAGTGCCCAGGCACTGGAAGCTTTTTTTTACTACTCAGACAAATCAAGAAATTATTCTTTTCTGGAAAAATGGATTTAACCTACATAGCAAATCACATACGCACACATTGGCTCGTATATAGAGAGTTGTCATTATTCAGTTTTCATGGTGTCAAAGGGAAAGACATTTAAGTAACCCCTCTTAAAACCAGGACAAAATTTTACATATATGGTAAAAATGTGCAAATGAGACTTTATTTTGAAACTTAAAATTTAAAAATAAGTTTATCTTCTAGTGAATGAAGTAGAGATTATATTTATAAACATATGGCAATTCTTAGAATTTATACCAAAAAAATAAGTCTATTGTATCCTTTAAAAATTTTTAATTATTCAGACAAAATTATATGATGTTTTACCTCAAGCTTGACAGCAGGATCATATAAGAGGGTTGTTTTCTTACAGGGTTACTCAGGGGTTCATTTATTTTCCCAAAGGACCTTTCCTAATCCTTTGAAATTCAGATTTTCTTTTGAAGAACTCATCTAATCATCATACTTGTCATTTTTCACTTTTTAACTATTAGCTTGTCAAACTCTGCCAGATCCTTATTTATCAGTGGTTTTCCATGTGATTGGACTTCCCTGGTGGCTTAGATGGTCAAGAATCTGCCTGGAATGTGGGAGACCCTGATTTAATCCCTGGGGTCAGGAAGATCCCCTGGAGAAGGGATTGGCTACCCACTCCAGTATTCTTGCCTGGAGAATTCTGTGGACAGAGGAGCCTGGCGGGCTACAGTCCATAGGATCACAAAGCATCTGACATGACTGAGAGACTAGCAGTTGCATGTGATTATAGCAGTTCTCAAACATTGTTTTTCATGGGCTTCAAAGTTGCTTGCAAATTTTGCAGTTATGCCTCAAAATTCATAAGAATTTTATTTGCAAAAATTGAATATTTGCAGCTTTCTATGTGAGTGCATGCAACCCACTTCAGTGTTCTTGCCTGGAGAATCCCAGGGACGGGGGAGCCTGGTGGGCTGCCATCTATGGGGTCGCACAGAGTCGGACACGACTGAAGCGACTTAGCAGCAGCAGCAGCAGCATGCTAAGTCACTTCAGTTGTGTTCAACTGTGTGCAATGTTATGGAATATAACCTGCCAACCTCCTCTTTCCTGGGGTTCTCCAGGCAAGAATACTGGAGTGGGTTGCCATGCCCTCCTCCATTCCCTCCTCCAGGGGATCTTCCCAACTGAGGAATCGAACCCCAGTCTCTAGTGTCCCCTGCATTGGCAGGTGGGTTCTTTACCACTAGCGCCAGCTGGGAACACACAGCTTTCTATAATCATCTGTAAAACAAATTAAAGCAGTACATTTGGTGGAGAGAGATAAATATATTTATGTGATGAATACTTTTTATTTCTCTAACAACATAAAAAAAAAACAGATTATATAGTTATTATTAGGACAGCTAGAGGCTCTGTGCATGTGAATGTGGGTATTCATTAAGTCACTAGGCCATGATAAACCTACCTAGCAGTTGGGAAACTTTTTGGTGCCAAAATTGAATGAAACTAGATAAGCATCCTCTCCCATTTTCAGCCCCCAAATATGCAAAGACACTGGGACACCTAAACCAAATTCCATTGTATATAATAGTCAGAATATCATCCATCCCAGGAATTCAACTATACTGATGAGTATTTTAACTAGAGTGAGAAAAGAGAATAAAAATTTAGGTAGGGAACATGAGACATTTTAGAAGGGGAAAATGCACTTTTAGAGATGCTTTGCATCCAATGCTAGTAAGGTTATGCTCAAAATCCTTCAAGCTAGGCTTCAGCAGTACTTAACATCAAGAGCTTCCAGATGTACAAGCTGGGATTAGAAAAGGCAGAGGAACCAGAGATCAAATTGCCAACATTTGCTGAATCATAGAGAAGGCAAGGGGATTCCAGAAAAATATCTACTGTTTCATCGACTATGCTAAAGCCTTTGGCTGTGTGGATCATAACAAACTGTGGAAAACTTTTAAAGAGAAGGAAATATCAGACTGTCTTACCTGTCTCCTGAGAAATGTGTATGCAGGTCATGAAGCAACAGTTAGAACCTTATATGGAACAACTGACTGGTTCAAAATTGAGAAAGAAGTATGATAAAGCTGTATATTGTCACCCTGTTTATTTAACTTATATTTAACTTATAACATCATGCAAAATACCAGGCTGGATGAATTACAAGCTGAAATCAAGATTGCTGGGAGAAATATCAACCATCTCAGATATGCAGATGATACCACTCTAATGGCAGAAAGCAAAGAGGAACTAAAGAGGGTTCATCAACCCTCTTGATGAGGGTGAAAGATGAGAGTGAAAAAGCCAGCTTAAAACTCAATATTAAAAAAACTAAGATCATGGCATCTGATTGCATCACTTCATGACAAATAGAAGAGGAAAAGATAAAAGTAGTGACAGATTTCCTCTTCTTGGGCTCTAAAATCACTGTGGATGGTGATTGCAGCCATGAAATTAGAAGGCAATTGCTTCTTGGAAGGAAAGCTGTGACAAACCTAGACAGTATATTAAAAAGCAAAGACATCACTTTGTTGATAAAGGTCCATATATTGTCTTTCTAGTAGTCATTTACAGATGTGAGAGTTGGACTATAAAGAAGGCAGAGTGCCAAAAAATGATGCTTTTGAACTGTGGTGCTGGAGAAGACACCTGAGAGTTCCTTGGACAGCAAGGAGATCAAACCAGTCAATCCTAAAGGAGGTCAACCTTGAATACTCATTGGAAGGACTGATGCTGAAGATGAAGCTACAATACTTTGGCCACATTATGCAAAGAGCTGGGCTCATTGGAAAAGACCCTGATGCTGGGAGGGATTGGGGGCAGGAGGAGAAGGGGACGACAGAGGATGAGATGCTGGATGGCATCACCGACTCGATGGACGTGAGTCTGAGTGAACTCTGGGAGTTGGTGATGGACAGGGAGGCCTGGTGTGCTGCGATTCATGGGGTCGCAAAGAGTTGGACACGACTGAGCGATTGAAATGAACTGAACTGAACTGAACTGATTTGGAGGATTTATGTTTTGAACAGGTAAAAGGCAATATACAATTTTTAATTAGGGAAGGGGAGAAAGAAATAGTGAGAGAAGTGCAAAAAGTACAGAAAACAAAATTTGATCACTCAGAAGACCAAATAGACCTGACTGACATATGCAGAACCTTCTACCCAACAACAGAGAGTATACATTCTTTTCAATTGCACATGGAACCTTCTTTAGGAACCAACATATGTGGAGTCAGAAACAAGTCTTAACAAACTTAAGCAGACTCAAATCATACCAAGTATATTTTCCAACCGCAATTGAATGAAGCTAGAAGTACATAGCAAAAGAAAAACTTGAAATTTCACAAATGTGTGGAAATTAAACAGCACACTCCTGAACAACCAATTTGTCAAAGAAGAAATCAAAAGAGAAAATTGAAAATACCTTCCATCAAACAAACATGAAAATACAACATACTAAAACCTATGAGATTCAGGAAAAGCAGTACTAAGAGGGAAGTTTACAGCAATAATTACCTATATTAAAAAAGAAGAAATATCTCGACAAGCCCAAAGTTAGCAGAAGGAAGGAAATAACAAAGATTAGATAAGAAAATTTAACAAAAAGGCATTAGATATTACTTTGAAAAATTATACACCACCAGACTCTATAATCTAAAATGAGTGGAAAAATTCCTAGAAACACGCAGCCTACTAAGAATGAAACATAAAGAAATAGGAAGTTGGAACAGGCCTATAACTAGTAAAGTGATTGAATCAGTAATCAAAAGGCTCCCAGCAAAGAAAAGCACCAAAGCAGATGGCGTCATGGGTGAATTCCCACCAAAAATTTAAAGAGGAATTGATGCCAGTTCTTCTCAAAATCTTCCAAAAAAGTGAAAATGGGGAAACACTTACAAACTCATTTGAGGAGGCCAGCATTACTGTTACAGTGAAGCCAGATAAGGACAGTATAAGAAAAGAAAATTATAAGCCAATATTCCTGATGAACATGGATGCCAAAATCATCAACAAAATACTAGCAAACTGAATTCAACAATACATTAAAAAGATACATATCATGACCAAGTGGGATTTATCCCTTGGATATGAGAGTGATTCAGCATATGAAAATCAATTAATGTGATATGACACATTAACAGAATAAAGGATAAAAATTATATGGTTATCCCAATAGATGCAGAAAATGCATTTGATAAAATGCAACACCATTTCATGGTAAGAGCTCTCAACAAATTAGGAATAGAAGGAAATAACCTCAACATTATAAAGATCATAAATGAAAAGCTCACAGCAAGTTTTATACTTAATAGTGTAAAACCAAAAGCTTTACTTCCAAGTTCAGGAATAAGACAAGAGTGCCGACTTTCACCACTTCTATTCAACATTATAGTGGAGGTTCTAGCCAGGGCAATTATGCAAGAAATGGAAGTAAAAGGCATCCAAATTATGAAGGAAGAAGTAAAATTATCTCTGTTTTCAAATGATATAATCTTATATAAAGAAAACCCTAAAGAGTCACTCAAAAAAACTAGAACTCAACAAATTCAGTGAAATTGAAGGACACAAAATCAACTTTCAAAAATTAGTTGCATTTCTAGTCACTAAACAACAAACTGTCTGAAAAGGAAATTAAGAAAATAATCCCATTTAGAATTATCCAAAAGGGATAAAATACTTAAGCATAAACTTAATCAATAAGGCTAAAGACTTGTACACTAAAAACCATAAAACACTGATGGAAGAAACTAAAGAAGATACACACAATTTGAAAGGCAAACCATATTCCTGGATTGAAAGACTTCACACATTATTGACCAGGGGATTTTTGCAGAAACTAACACCTGTGGTGTTAATATGTCTCCAGTCAATAATACATTAATATTGTTAAAATGTCCGTACTACCCAAAGTGATCTATAAATTCACTACAAACCCTATTAAAGTCCCAATGACATTTCTCACAGAAATAGGAAAAGCAATCCTATAATTTATATGGAACCACAAAGAACCCTAAATAGACAAATCAATCTCGAGAAAGAACAAAGCTGGAGGCCTCATACTTCCTGATTTTAAAATATATTACAAAGCTTAGTAATCAAAACAGTATAGTACTGGCAGAAAGACATACATTTAGACCAATGTGACAGAATAGAAAACTCAGAAAAAAACTCTTCCAAATACAGCCAACTGATCTTTGGTAAGGGTCCCAAGAATATACAATGGGGAAAGGATATATATTCCATAAATAATGTTGAGAAAACTGGATATCCCCATGTAAAAGAAGATCCCCTTGGGTCCTTATTTTACACTATACATAAAAATTAGCTAAAAAATAGATTGACTTAAAACTCCTAGAAGAAAACATAGACAAAAGGGTTAATGATATTAGTTTTGGCAATGATTTCTTGGATATAACACCAAAAGCAAAGGCAACAAAATCCAAAGTAAACAAGTAGGAATGCAATAAAACTGAAAAGTTCCTGCACAGCAAAGGAAACAGTTAAAAGAGTGAAAAATAATCTAGGGAATGGGAAAAAATATTTACAAACAATGTATCTGATAAGAGACTACTATCAAAAATATATAAGGAACTCTTACAACTTAATTGTTTAAAAAAAGAGAGAGAGAGAGAGAGAAGAAAAAAAACATGTAATCTGATTTTAAAAATAGGAAAAATACCTGAGTAGACATCTTCACAAAGAAGATATACAAATGACCAATAGGCACATGAAAAGGTCCTCAACATTACTGGTCAATCGGGGAAATGCAAACCAAACTATAATGAGATATCACCTCACATCTGCTGGATGGCAATTTCAGGAAACCAAAGATAACAAATGTTAGAAAGGATGTGGAAAAATTAAAACCCTTGTTCACTGTTGGTGGGAAGGTAAAATGGTACAGCTATTATGGAAAGCAACATGGAGATTCCTCAAAAAATTAAAAATGTAATTACCATATAATCCAGCAATTCTATTCTTGAGTATTTATCCAAAAAAAAATTTTTTTAACTCAGGATCTTGAAGAGATTTGAACTCCCATAAGCCAGGATATAGAAACAACCTAAATGTCCATCAAAGGATGAATGGATTTTTTAATGTGATATTCAAAAGCAGAGACATTACTTTGCCAACAAAGGTTCATCTAGTCAAGGCTATGGTTTTTCCTGTGGTCATGTATGGATGTGAGAGTTGGACTGTGAAGAAGGCTGAGCAGCGAAGAATTGATGCTTTTGAACTGTGGTGTTGGAGAAGACTCTTGAGAGTCCCTTGGACTGCAAGGAGATCCAACCAGTCCATTCTGAAGGAGATCAGCCCTGGGATTTCTTAGGAAGGAATGATGCTAAAGCTGAAGCTCCAGTGCTTTGGCCACCTCATGCAAAGAGTTGACTCATTGGAAAAGACTCTGATGCTGGGAGGGATTGAGGGCAGGAGGAGAAGGGGACGACAGAGGATGAGATGGCTGGATGGCATCGCTGACTTGATGGACGTGAGTCTCAGTGAACTCCGGGAGTTGGTGATGGACAGGGAGGCCTGGCATGCTGCAATTCATGGGTTCGCAAAGAGTTGGACACGACTGAGCGACTTTACTGAACTGATACATACAATGGGATATTATTTGAGCCTTTGAAAAGAAAGAAATCTTGCAGTATGTGACAACATGGATGAACTTGGAGACACTATGCTAAGTGAAATAAGACAGTCATAAAGGAAAAATACTGCATGCTTCTATTTACATGAGGTATCTAAATAGCCAAACTCATAGAGGTAAAAAATAGAATGGTTATTTCCAGGGGCTCGGGAAAGAGAAAATAGGGAGTTTCTATTCATTGTGTATGTTAGTCACTCAGTCGTGTTTGACTCTACAATCCCCTGGACTGTAGCCCGCCAGGCTCCTCTCTCCATGGGATTTCCCAGGCAAGAAGCCATTCCCCTCTCCAGGCGATCTTCTCAACCCAAGGATCAAATCCAAGGTCTCCTGCATTGCAAGCACATATTTTACCATTTGAGCAACCAGGGAAGCCCTATTCATTGGGTATAAATTTTCAGTTATACAAGAAAGGTTCTAGAGTTCTGTTGTACAACAACATCATGCCTATAGTTAATAATATTGCATTGTACACCTAAAAATTTATTAAAAGGTAGATCTCAAGTTAAGTGTTATTACTAATGTATCACTTTGAAATGTTGTGTATAGTCCTCAGAGTTCACACAAACACACCCCATCACCACCACGACTGCTACCCACCACCACCTTTATTTTCATACTGTGAAAGTGTGCAACTCTTCATGGACCATAGTTTGCCAGGCTCCTCTATCCGTGGAACTCTCCAGGTAAGAATACTGCAGTGGGTAGCCATTTCCTTCTCCAGGGGAATCTTCTCAACCCACGGATCAAACCCAGGTCTCCTGCATTGGCAGGGACTCTCTACTGTCTGACCACCCAGGAAGCCTTAGCCTGTTTTAGACAATGAAGTACAATTTAATAAACCAGATTTAATTTTAAATTCCTCCTATATAGAAATAGAGTTTCACTATTTCTAGCCTTACTTTATATCTTAGTAAATCTAATCTCTTCTGAACATTTCCAGACTCCTTATTAAGTTACTTCTGACTTGTACAATTTACCAGAAAATTCATTAAAGCATTCATTATTTTTTCACCAATTTATAAACCTTATCACTGAAGTTTTTATTAGCTAAAATATAATTAACTAAGTTTGACTTTTTAATTTTAGGGACAAGTCATTTACCTACACTATCAACGGTTTTGTAGTAATTACTTTTTTATTCCATCAGATTTCTTTCCCCATCAAGTCCATTAATTAGAATTCTACACTTAATATTTTATAGTCATGGTGACATTTATTTCTGTCTTTTTAACTCTCAGTCCTTAATACTAGTTTGTGATATTACTATTTTAAAGAAATCAATAGCAATAATGTGCACAAAATTGAGTACTAAATATGTTATGAGCTTGCATGCTAAGTTGCTTTCAGTTGTGTCTGACTCTGCGACCCTATGGACTAGCCTACCAGGATCCTCTGTCCAGGGGATTCTCCATGCAAGGATGCTGGAATGGGTTGCCATGCCTTTCTCCAGGACATCTTCCCTTCCCAGGAATCAAACCCTTATCTCTTATGTCTCCTCTATTGGCAGACAGGTTCTTTACTAGCCCATTAATGGAAAAATTAGGTTCTCATTTCCTGACATTTGTATCACATATAACCACTGACAATCAACTTCCTCAATGTAGTAGAATATATATTCAGTGTTAGTGATTCTTGACAGGTGAAAATGGAAACAATGTTGTTTAATCAATATGAACTCCCTGAATTCACTGAGTACTAATATTAATCTTGTGAGCAGCTTCATGCATTCCCTCATGCATTCTTTAAGAGATCAAATCTTTTAACAATAACCAGTATGATTTCTTAAAGAAAATTCTGGAATCTCCGTAAACTATTTTCCTACAAAAATACAAGTTTTAAAAATAAATAAATAAGATGGAGTTATGAGAGTTTTGCTCAAGCTAAGAATCCAGTAGCTAAATAATTCCATCATTTGTCTTAATCTATTATCCCAAGTATTTCCCTTTCTGAGATTTAAAAACTCTGAAACTGAGTTTAAATGGCACTTATCCACATTGTTTTAATTTTTGTTCTTTTGCTTGCAGCATTATAATGAGTATTTGCAAACAGCATCTTTATATGAAACATCCAGTGTAATTTTAATTTTAATGATCCAGTGTAATTTTAATTTTTAGTTCTTTTCAAAATAAAAATCTTTATATAAAATGCATATAATTAAATTGAGAAAAACGTATGTGAAGTCAAGATTTCTAGAGAGTTAGTGCTATGTGAAAATTAGGAAATAAAATTTATGTTCATCGAAAAAGACATGGGAAGCTTTAAAAAATAGTTCAGGAAAGTCTTCTTTTTATAATGTTCTGTAGCATGAATTTGATTATTTAATGTGCTATGTGTCTGTTAGTGCCAACAGAAACACTGTTATATGTATTTCATTCAATATTTTTCAGTTTTCCAATTTTGAATATACCTATGGTGTTACTATATTCAAAAATTATAAGATATGGAAGAAAATCAGAATTAAGCATATGATTTAACATATAACAACAAAATATTATTCAGAGAACTTATCTTTCTACCAGAGGCACTGAAATTCAGAATTAGGAAGAAAAATAAATAAAAGTTAACATAAATTATCTGATCTAAGAAATTATTTAAGTATGTTGCATAATGGATGTGAACAAAAATAGATCTTTAAAAGAGATTCTTGACATTTTCCACCCTTCAAGTTTAGATATTTTCTAACATTTTTTTTTTTTAATTTTCTAAAGCATCCTCTAGACTTTAACATAATCTTGGAAGTGGAGATATTTTAAAAATTAAATAATGTATGTTAGAGAGTGAATGTGAAAATTAGCATGTGAATGGCTCACATCTGAATACATTTTGTCAATTAGAAAACATGAATTCATTTACAAGTGCTTATAATTCCTTGATAAAATGTACATATATATGCATATATGCACATTTTTATATACATACATGTATAGTAACTCTAAACACACAGTAAAATATTCATTTTACTGTTACTGACTGAATATTTGGGCCCCTTCCAAATTGAGATGTTAAAGCCCTGACACCCAGGCTATATTTGGAGATAGGGCCTTTAAAGAAGTAAGTTTTTTTTTTTTTTTTAATTTTATTTTATTTTTAAACTTTACATAACTGTATTAGATTTGCCAAATATCAAAATGAATCCGCCACAGGTATACATGTGTTCCCCATCCTGAACCCTCCTCCCTCCTCCCTCCCCATTCCATCCCTCTGGGTCGTCCCAGTGCACCAGCCCCAAGCATCCAGTATCGTGCATCGAACCTGGACTGGCAACTCATTTCATACATGATATTTTAAGAATTTAAGAAGTAATTAGGTTTAAATGAAATAGTAAGGGTGGGGCCCTGATTTGATACCATTAGTATTCTTAGGAGAATTCAGAGAGCTCACTCTTTAACTCCACGTGTGCACGGAGGAAAGAGCCTGTGAGGATGCCATGAGAAGCACAGCCATCTGCAGGCCAGAAAGAGTGTTGTCGCTCTGGTTTAGCAGGAACCAAACCCTGCTAAACCTTGATCTGGGACTTTGAGTCTTCAGAATTCTAAGAAAATTAATTTCTGTTATTTAAGCCATGCAATGCAGTCTTGTCTTTTTTTTATGAAAACTCAAAGGGGCTTCCCTGGTGGCTCAGCTGGTAAAGAATCAGCCTGCAATGTGGGAGACTTGGGTTCAGTCCCTGGGTTGGGAAGATCCCCTGCAGAAGGGAAAGGCTATCCACTCCAGTATTCTGGCCTGGAGAATTCCATGGACTGTATAGTCCATGGGGTCGCAAAGAGTCAGACATGACTGAGCAAATTTCACTTCACTTCAATGAAACTAATACAAATCATATGCCAAAAGAATAGCATAGACAACTTGTGCTGAGCAAGGATATGTGAAATGAAGTTTATCACAGCATGAGGAGGAGGGGAAGATCTTCTAAAGGAGAGGGAACCTATCTGTGAAATGATCTGTTTGTGGAAGACAGTGTTAGTGGTAACATGAGGGCAAATTATAAAGGTGAAAACTGAATCACAAGTACTGATCAGCCCTGAGCAAAGACTGAGTTCATGTACAGTGAGAAATAAATGCAGCAGATTATGTAAGCAAACCCTCCCTTTTCCAGCTTATCACATTCTCCATGAAAGAATTTAATCAACTTGGGAGATATTCCCTGGGTAACGAAAAAAATATTCACTTCAAAGTATATGTTCTAATAACCTATAATGGAAAATAATCTGAAATATATATATATATTGTTTTTGTTCAGTCGCTAGGTCATGTCTGACTCTTTGCGACCCAATGGACTGTAGCATGCCAGGCTTCCCTCTCATTCACTATCTCCTGGAGTTTGCTCAAATTCCTGTTCCTTGAGTACACTATCTCATCCTCTGCTACCCTGTTCTTTTGTGTTCAATCTTTCCTAGTATCAAGATCTTTTCCATTAAGTTTCCTCTTCGCATTAGGTGGGCCAAAGTATTGGAGCTTCAGCTTCAACATCAGTCCTTCCAATTAACATTCAGGATTGATTTTGAGAGAGTCAATTCCTAGGCAGATTGATAAGAAGTCCAGGGTTCCTGAGGTGATAGGGGTCTGGAATTCTCAAGGAGGAGGAAAGGACAAACATTTCTTCCCCCTCTACATTCCTTAGTCTTTGTCACATAAACGTTTAACTGTAGATTACACAACAAACAACTCAGTTTAAACTCTATACTAGGGATTATATAACAACAATGTATTCTGCTTAAGGACAGTTTCTCATTCCTGAAAACCTTCTGACTAGTCCTGATATTTTCAGTCAGTTCAGTTCAGTCACTCAGTCCTGTCCAACTCTTTGCGACCCCATGAATCGCAGCATGCCAGGCCTCCCTATCCATCACCAACTCCCGGAGTTCACTCAGACTCACATCCATCGAGTCAGTGATGCCATCCAGCCATCTCATCCTCTGTCATCCCCTTCTCCTCCTGCCCCCAATCCCTCCCAGCATCAGAGTCTTTTCCAATCAACTCTTCACATGAGGTGGCCAAAGTACTGGAGTTTCAGCTTTAGCATCATTCCCTCCAAAGAAATCCCAGGGCTGATCTCCTTCAGAATGGACTAGTTGGATCTCCTTGCAGTCCAAGGGACTCTCAAGAGTCTTCTCCAACACCACAGTTCAAAAGCATCAATTCTTCGGAGCTCAGCCTTCTTCACAGTCCAACTCTCCCATCCATACATGACCACAGGAAAAACCATAGCCTTGACTTGATGGACCTTTGTTGGCAAAGTGATGTCTCTGCTTTTCAATAGGCTATCTAGGTTGTTCATAACTTTCCTTCCAAGGAGTAAGCGTCTTTTAATTTCATGGCTGAATTCACCATCTGCAGTGATTTTGGAGCCCAGAAAAATAAAGTCTGACACTGTTTCCACTGTTTTCCCATCTATTTCCCAGGAAGTGATGGGACTGGATGCCATGATCTTAGTTTTCTTAATGTTAAGTTTTAAGCCCACTTTTTCACTCTCCTCTTTCACTTTCATCAAGAGGGTTTTGAGTTCCTCTTCACTTTCTGCCATAAGGCTGGTGTCATCTGCATATCTGAGGTTATTGATATTTCTCCCGGCAATCTTGATTCCAGCTTGTGCTTCTTCCAGCCCAGCATTACTCATGATGTACTCTGCATAGAAGTTAAATAAGCAGGATGACAATATACAGCCTTGATGTACACCTTTTCCTATTTGGAACCAGTCTGTTGTTCCATGTCCAGTTCTAACTGTTGCTTCCTGACCTGCATATAGGTTTCTTAAGAGGCAGGTCAGGTGGTCTTGTATTCCCATCTCTTTCAGAATTTTCCACAGTTTATTGTGATCCACACAGTCAAAGGCTTTGGCATAGTCAATAAAGCAGAAATAGATGTTTTTTCCTGAACTCTCTTGCTTTTTCGATGATCCAGGGGATGTTGGCAATTTGATCTCTAGTTCCTCTGCCTTTTCTAAAACCAGCTTGAACATCTGGAAGTTCATGGTTCATGTACTGATGAAGCCTGGCTTGGAGAATTTTGAACATTACTTTACTAGAGTGTGAGATGAGTGTAATTGTGCGGTAATTTGAGCATTCTTTGGCATTGCCATTCTTTGGGATTGGAATGAAAATTGACCTCTTCCAGTCCTGAGGCCACTGCTGAGTTTTCCAAGTTTGCTGGCATATTGAATGCAGCACTTTCACAGCATCATCTTTCAGGATTTGGAATAGCTCCACTGGAATTCCATCACCTCCATTAGATTTGTTCATAGTGATGCTTTCTAAGGCTCACTTGACTTCACATTCCAGGATGTCTGGCTCTAGGTGAGTGATCACACCATCTTGATTATCTTGGTTGGGAAGATCTTTTTTGTACAGTTCTTCTGTGTATTCTTGCCACCTCTTCTTAGTATCTTCTGCTTCTGTTAGCTCCATACCATTTCTGTCTTTTATCGAGCCCATCTTTGCATGAAATGTTCCTTTGGTATCTCTAATTTTCTTGAAGAGATCTCTAGTCTTTCCCATTCTGTTGTTTTCCTCTATTTCTTTGCATTGATTGCTGAGGAAGGATTTATCTCTCCTTGCTATTCTTTGGAACTCTGCATTCAGATGCTTATATCCTTCCTTTTCTCATTCGGTTTTCACTTCTCTTCTTTTCACAGCTATTTGTAAGGCCTCTTCAGACAGCCATTTTGCTATTTTGCATTTCATTTCCATGGGGATGGTCTTGATCCCTGTCTCCTGTACAATGTCATGAACCTCCATCCACAGTTCATCAGGCACTCTGTCTATCAGATCTAGTCCCTTAAATCTATTTCTCACTTCCACTGTATAATCACAAGGGATAAGATTTAGGTCATAGCTGAATGGTCTAGTGGTTTTCCCGACTTTCTTCAATTTAATTCTGAATTTGGCAATAAGGAGTTCATGATCTGAGCCACAGTCAGCTCATGGTCTTGTTTTTGCTGACTGTATAGAGCTTCTCCATCTTTGGCTGCAAAGAATAAAATCAATCTGATCTCGGTGTTGACCATCTGGTGATGTCCATGTATAAAGTCTTTTCTTGCCTTGTTGGAAGACAGTGTTTGCTATTACCAGTGCGTTCTCTTGGCAAAACTCTGTTAGCCTTTCCCCTGCTTCATTCTGTACTCCTAGGCCAAATTTGCCTGTTACTCCAGGTGTTTCTTGACTTCCTACTTTTGCATTCCAGTCCCCTATAATGAAAAGGACATCTTTTTTGGGTGTTAGTTCTAAAAGGTCTTGGAGGTCTTCATAGAACCGTTCAACTTCAGCTTCTTCAGCATTACTGGTTGGGGCATAGGCTTGGATTACCATTGTATTGAACGGTTTGCCTTGGAAACAGAGATCATTCTGTCATTTTAGAGACTGCATCCAAGTACTGTGTTGGATGCTGCACTCCAAGGGGATGCAAAGAATCAGACATGACTGAACAACTGAACAACAACAACAACCAACAGAGAAGAGGGTCTTTGGCACCTCTGTTCACTACTGGCTATAATGATGGGCTATGCTTAGTCACTTCAGTCATGTCCAACTCTTTGCAATCCCGTGGACTGTAGCCTGCCAGGCTCCTCTGTTCATGGAATTCTCCAGGCAAGACTACTGGAATGGGCTTCCATTTCCTTCTTCAGGGAATCTTCCTGACCCAGGCATCAAACCCAGGTCTCCCGCATTGCAGGCAGACTTTTTACCATCTGAGCTACCAGGGAAGCCTATAATGATAGATTCAGTGAAAGAGAAACTTGTAAGAAGGAGGCAGAAGAACAAACTTTTAATTGCTGCCAACATTTATAAAAGGCTGTCATTTGAGGGAAAGGGTTAGGAGTCAGAGAAGCAGCAACATCTCTGTTACAGTAAGTTAAACAGGCGATTTGGAAACGAATGTTACAGCTTTTAAGCAATTCACAGATAAGCATTGCATTGAACTAAAACACTCTGATAATAAATTCTCACAAATCTACAAGTTAACTTAGATACCAGTCAAAGCAACATTTCTTTTTCTTAAATTCCCCTTTGTACCACTTCTTCTTCCATATATTAGCTAACTTGAAGAGTGTCAGCTCTAATTGGATGATGGTTTAGAGGCTTCAAATCACCCAGAGGTCAAGTAATGTAGCATAGACCCTGTGTTATTCAAAGGGAATGTTTTAATACACTGGGAGAAATGCAGCGACACAGCAGCAGTGTGAACTCTGGCAGACATACTGCCCTGAAGAAGCCCTATATTGTCTCTAATACCGTGGGTTTAGCAGTTTTAATTCCCACCTCTGTGAGATGTTTGACAGTTCATTCATTTAGAGAGCTTCAGGGATACACAGGTGACTCAAGTTCAGATAGCTATTTTAAGGATATGTCGCTTCTGTTTATTTTTTAATGCTAGGGAGAACACACTGAGTGAATCAAAGGAAGACCTTTGCACACAAAAGAAACTGTCCTTTCAAAAAGGAGAATGTTTTGACATTTAGGGACTCAGCACTTCTTTGGGGAATAGACTTCCTTAAGGCTAAAACATTGATTGGTAGCAAAGCTAAATGGAGCCCCACCATGTAACACCCTCTCAGAATGCTGGGTTTTAAAATACTCGAGGCTGTAAAATGGAGATCAGGCTAACTATGTATACCTTTCTGTATATACCTCTTCATCCAGGTTGTGAAGGGTGTTTATGAACTTCATTTTGCATTGAATTAGAAAAATTACCAAAAATTGAAGACACCAGAGTTAACAGAGGAAACTGCTCTGTTCACACCAAAGGAAAACATGGAGGAAACAGGTCTCTAAATCTACCCATAGTATTTTACCAGGTTATGAGGTTATTGGTCAATTGTCAGGGATTATGGGTGTGTAGGTCCATCCCCAAGAAAAAGAAATGCAAAAAGGCAAAATGGCTTTCTGAGGAGGCCTTACAAATAGCTGAGAAAAGAGATTTGAAAGGCAAAGGAGAAAAAGAAAGATATGCCCATCTGAATTCAGAGTTCTAAAGAATAGCAAGGAGAAATAAGAAAGCCTTCCTCAGTGATCAATGCAAAGAAATAGAGTAAAACAATAGAATGGGAAAGACTAGAGATCTCTTCAAGAAAATTAGAGATACCAAGGGAACATTTCATGCAAATATGGGCACAATAAAGGACAGAAATGATATGGACCTAAATGAAGCAGAAGATATTAAGAAGAGGTAGCAGGAATACACAGAAGAACTGTACAAAAAAAGTGTATAGTTGATGATGTGATCACTCACCTACAGCCAGACGTCCTGGAATGTGAGTGAAGTCAAGGGGGCCTTAGAAGCATCACTACGAACAAAGCTAATGGAGGTGATGGAATTCCAGTTGAGCTACTTCTAATCCTATAAGATGATGCTCTTAAAGTGCTTTATTTAGTATTCCAGAAAATTTGGAAAACTGAGCACTGGCCACAGGACTGGAAAAGGTCATTTTTCATTCCAATTCCAAAGAAGGGCAATGCCAAAGAATGCTCAAACTACTGCACAATTGCACTCATGTCACATGCTGGCAAAGTAATGCTTAAGTCTCCAAGAAAGGCTTCAACAATACATGAACCAAGAACTTCCAAATGTTGAAGCTGGATTTTGAAAAGGCAGAGGAACTAGAGATCAAATTGCCAACATCCGTCGGATCATCGAAAAAGCAAGAGAGTTTCAGAAAAATCTATTTCTGCTTTATTGATTATGCCAAAGCCTTTGACTATGTGGATCACAACAAACTGTGGAAATTCTTAAACAGATGGGAATACCAGACCACCTTACTTGTCTCCTGAGAAATCTGTATGCAGGTCAAGAAGCAACAGTTAGAATCGGACATGGAACAACAGACTGGTTCCAAACTGGGAAAGGAGTACATCAAGGTTGTTTATTGTCACCCTGCTTATTAAACTTATATGCAGAGTACATCATGAGAAATGCCAGGCTTGATGTAGCACAAGCTGGAATCAAGATTGCCGGGAGAAATATCAATAACCTCAGATATGCAGATAACACCACCCTTATGGCAAAAAGTGAAGAAGAACTAAAGAGCCTCTTGATGAAAGTGAAAGAGGAGAGTGAAAAAGCTGACTTAAAACTCAACATTCAGAAAAGTAAGATCATTGCATCTGGTCCCATCACTTCATGGCAAATAGAAGGGGAAACAATGGAAACAGTGACACTTTATTTTGGGAGGCTCCAAAATCACTGCAGATGGTGACTGCAGCCATTAAATTAAAAGACTCTTGCTCCTTGGGAGAAAAGCTATGACCAACCTAGACAGCATATTAAAAAGCAGAGGCAGTACTTTGCCAACAAAGGTCTGTCTAGTCAAAGCTATGGTTTTTCCAGTAGTGATGTATGGATGTGAGAGCTGGACTATAAAGAAAGCTGGACGCTGAAGTATTGAAGCTTTTAAACTGTGGTGTTGGAGAAGACTCTTGAGAGTCCCTTGGACTGCAAGGAGATTCAACAAGTCCATCCTAAAGGAAATCAGTCCTGAATATTCATTGGAAGGACTGATGTTGATGCTGAAACACGAATACTTTGGCCACCTGATGTGAAGAACTGACTCATTTGAAAAGACCCTGATGCTGGGAAAGATTGAAGGCAGGAGGAGAAGGGGATGACACAGGATGAGATGATTGGATGGCACCACCGACTGAATGGACATGAGTTTGAGTAAACTCCGGGAGTTGTTGATGGACAGGGAGACCTGGCATGCTACAGTCCACGGGGTCAGAAAGAGTTGGACAGGGCTGAGCGACTGAACTGACTGACTCAGGGCTAGATTATTGT
Organism: Bubalus kerabau; assembly: GCF_029407905.1. NCBI lineage: Eukaryota > Metazoa > Chordata > Mammalia > Artiodactyla > Bovidae > Bubalus > Bubalus kerabau. Next base: position 137,887,410 of record NC_073626.1, read on the forward strand.
GATAAACAGAAGGATAAGAGTGTGAGTCAGGTCATATGTGGGTGGAAGGAGAGAAACCTGAAAGAACTGAGATCAGAGGTAGCAGTGGTAGCAGATGAGATCTAAGAGCAAACCATAGTATATCCAGTAGCTACATACTTAAGAAAAAGATGTCTATCAAAACTAGTTCATAGGATTTTTTTAAAGTTAATATATCTATTTTTGAAAAAACTGGTGTACTTACTAATGTAGAAAGAACATTACCAAGAATAAGTTAGCAGCCGTTAAAATATTATTCTCTATGCTCCAAACTAACATTTTCATATTTCAATGGAAAATGACCTGTTTTGTCTTATTAAATCACATGTGAAAGTCGCTCAGTTTTGTCCAACTCTTTGGACCCCAGAGACTATACAGTCTATGGAATTCTCCAGGCCAGAATACTTGAGTGGGTACCCTTTCCCTTCTCCAGGGTATCTTCCCAACCCAGGGACCCAACCCAGATCTTCTGCATTGCAGGCAGATTCTTTACCAATTGAGCCACAAGGGAAGTCCAAGAATACTGGAGTGGGTTGCCTATCCCTTCTCCAGGGGATCTTCCCCAACCAGGAATTGAATGGGGTCTCCTGCATTGCAGGCTTATGCTTTACCAACTGAGCTATCAGGGAAGCCCACTTAAATCACATAATTCAAAGTAAAAATTCTGTATAGAAAATATATTGAGTTTCCTATACATGAAGATGAACCAGGTTTTATTGAAATACAAAAATATCAATTGCTTCACAGAATTAATTCCTTTCTTTCCTTTTAAAAACTCAGTAAACAATTCATTGCTCAGATACAAAAGGCTATTTTTTAAATAAGGAGCTCAAGACAGTTTTTCTTTCTCTCATGTTCTTATATCCCATTTTCTTGTACCATTATTCCCCTCAAAGTCTCTTTTTAAAAATATCTATCTATTTATTTGATGGTGTTGGGTCTTAGTTGTGGCACACAGATCTTTATTGTGCCATAAGAGCTCTTTCCTTGTGGCACGTGGACTCCCTAGTTATGGCTAAATGGTTGCAGGGGGCATGGGCTTAGGAGTTGACAACCAGGCTTAGTTGCTCCATAGGATGTGAGATCTTCACTCCCCCAACAGGGATTGAACTCATGCAAGGTGGATTCTTAACCACTAGACCTCCAGGAAGTCCCCTTAAACTCTTAACTTAAATCTTCATTAGCATTCAGTTCAGTTCAGTTCAGTCACTCAGTCATGTTCAACTCTTTGTGACCCCATGGACTGAAGCATGCCAAGCTTCTCTGTCCTTCACTATCTCCTGGAGTTTACTCAAACTCAGGTCCATTCAGTCGGTGATGCCATCCAACCATCTTGTCACTTGTCATCCCCTTCTCTACCTGCCTTAAATCTTTCCCACCATCAGGGTCTTTTCAAAGGAGTCCGTTCTTCGCATCTGGTGGCCAGTGTATTGAAGTTTCAGCTTCAGCATCAGTCCTTCCAATGAATATTCAGGACTGATTTCCTTTAGGATGGACTGGTTGGATCTCCTTGCAGTCCAAGGGACTCTCAAGAGTCTTCTCCAACACCACAGTTTAAAAGCTTCAATACTTCAGCATTCAGCTTTCTTTATCCAGTTCTTGCATCTATACATCACTACTTTGGACCATCTAGTCAAATAGCTTTGACTAGATGGACCTTTGTTGGCAAAGTACTGCCTCTGCTTTTTAATATGGTGTCTAGGTTAGTCATAGCTTTTCTCCCAAGGAGCAAAAGTCTTTTAATTTCATGGCTGCAGTCACCATCTGCAATGTTTTTGGAGACCAAGAAAATAAAGTCTCCTACTGTTTCCATTGTTTCCCCATCTATTTGCCATGAAGTGGTGTGACTGGATGCCATGATCTTAGTTTTTTGAATGTTGAGTTTTAAACCAACTTTTACACTCTCCTCTCACTTTCATCAAGAGGCTCTTTATTTCTTCTTTGCTTTCTGCCATGAATGTGGTGTCATCTGCATATCTGAGGTTATTGATAATTCTCCTGGCAATCTTGATTCCAGCTTATGCTTCACCCAGCCTGGCATTTATTATGATGTAGTCTGCATATAAGTTATATAAGCAGAGTGACAATATACAGCCTTGATGTACTCCTTTTCCAATTTGGAACCAGTCTGTTGTTCCATGTCCAGTTCTAACTATTGCTTCTTGACCTGCATACACATTTCTCGGGAGGCAGGTGAGGTGATCTGGTATTTCCATCTCTTGAAGAATTTTCCACAGTTTTTTGTGATTCACACAGTCAAAGGCTTTGGTGTAGTCAATAAAACAGATGTAGATGTTTTTCTGGAACTCTTGCTTTTTCAATAACCCAATGGATGTTGGCAATTTGATCTCTAGTTCCTCTGCCTTTTCTAAATCCAGCTTTAACATCTGGAAGTTCATGATTCATGTACTATTGAAGCCAGACTTGGAGAATTTTGAGCACTACTTTGCTAGCATATGAGATGAGTGCAATTGTGCAGTTGTTTGAACATTCTTTGGCATTGTCTTTCTTTGTTATTTATCCAAATAAAAATATCTTTTTCCTAAACCAAGTTTCTTTGTCCTGTGCTTTAATTTCTCTTCACACAACCTGGCCCAAGCCTTTTCAGAATTCTTAGCATTCCCTGTTCTCCCTTGGAAGATGGGAGGTTGTGGGAGAAATGTTCCTAATTCTCCAGGGAAGAAGTCTCTCTGTGTCCTGTATCTACTCCCTCCAACCTCATTCTCTTGAGAATCACAGATTTTATCAATATGTTTCACACATGCATCACTATTAATCATCTTTCTAAAGTGTCTTTTTGACTTTATCAAGCCCCTGTTTTAGGGGCTTGCAATCACTTTTATTTGTCATTTGAGTCAAATTAAAATGGATAATCATTTAGATTTTGCACAATACCTAGTTATTTCAGGACAAGCCTTCTTAGCACTTTTTAATTTGAAGATATTTTTATTTTCCCTGGCACATCACATGCTATATCACTGAAGTCTTAAAACTTAATTAAAACAAAAATGTTAGATGCTTTCTTTTTTTTTAACCCAAGATTTTATAATGGAACTTTTCTCATTTCTTGATATGGAAGACATTCATAGGAAATTGGAGATTTCCTTTGAATGAGTAATTCAGTTTTTAAAATATTTAGTGTTGTATTGAATTATAAGTCACTTTGTTCTGACAGTTCTACAAATTGTATTTCTGGAAAAAACTTGTGTCTAAGGACAGAATTTTATCATTGTCCATTTAAAGTATTGGAAAAAATTCTGCCTAAGATTGTTTTTGTTTTGTCATCAATGAAACATGTTCAGTGGTATTCAGAGGCAAGAAAAATACCTTTTAATAGTAGTCATTGTAAGCATAAATTGTTGCTAATATTTTTCCTTATTTTGAAACTAACATTCATCAAAGATAAAAATATGTTACATTCATATGATGAATTTCTCCCTTGGTAAGACCATAGAAAGAAATGAAGCCAGGCTCATGAGAAAAGTCTTCAACTATCTTCATCAAAGTGATATTTCTGTAACACAAACTATACTTGTTTCTGTTTGTGATTTGTTCCAGTTATCTTTTGCTGAATAACAAACCACTCCAAATTTAGTAACTTAAAACATCATTATTTTGCTCACAACTAGAAATGTAAGCATAAGTCAGTGGCAATGCCTCAAGCACCGACAGCTGGATGGTGCTGTCACCGCCATCCAAGAAACCGAGGATGTCTTAGCTGTGAATGGAACCATCTGAAGGCTCACACGCTCACACAGCTGGTGGTTATGATGGCTATGGGATGCATGGGACTTTAGCTCCTGCAAGAACACTTAAATGCGGTCCTTCATGTGGTTGCTTACCTTCTTAATAGCGTGGTGGTTGATATCTGAGAATGTTCCAAGAGGACAATGTGAACATGCATGGCATTTTTATGACTTCACCTCTGAATTCATATAGAATCACTCAGCTACATATATTAGTTAAGGCAGTTACAAGGTCTTCCCAGTTTAAGGGGAAGGGAATGGATGCTATCAATGGATGGGAGACTTATCAGCTCACTGTGTGGAAATTGCATGTGAAATGGTGTAAATTGTGGAGACCATCTTTGGAAAATACAATCTGCCATATGACTATACAAATATGGATGATTTCAGAAGATGAAGCTCCCTTACAATATATGTTTCACAAAATACTCCTGCTAAAGCTGTTCTTGCCAAATACTTCCCCAATGCAACAGGGAGAATTTTTATTTGATGGGTTCAATAGGAATAGATTTTAGGCTGAATATTATTCCAAAAGCTTTTCTTCTGATGACAAGCATGCTCATCAAGCTATCGTTGTTTCACTCAGTCAAGAGCCTAGAGTTAGGCCACCTTATTGTCACTCTGTGGAATATACAACTACTTTGATTAATCCAAAAGAAGTTCATTGTGTACCTATAATAAGTAATAAACTATCCTTGGCTGGCCTAACCCTGTACCTTTAAATCAGTAAGCTCCTTTGTCTCAACATCCAATAATTTTGATCCCTAACATCTTTCCTTTGCTCTCAGTCTCAATCACTAATATTCTCTCATTTCACATCTTGTTTCACGAACCTAATCCTCAGCCCAAGACCTCTGGCTTCAACCTCCTGACTAGAGTGGCACACTTGATGCATTTAAATCTGATGATATATAGGACAAGTTCATGAGTCATTTTCTTGCACAAGCCTCTCACTTTTCCTTGGGCTACATCTTCTTCCACTACTTGATACAACAGGCCTCTGCCACTGCTGATACCCAGAAGCCCAGCATCTGCAGCCCTGCCTGAGTCCCAGCCATTTCTGGGGGCCTGGGAAAGCTGAAAGAATAATGCCCAACTATGAAGAATACATGCACTAATTAAGCCGATGCTCACCTCCTATTTGTTTGGCATCTAGTTGAAGAAACAGAAATGTTTATGTAAGCAGCTAAACAGAATACAAAAGAGGATAAAATGAACACTATAACAGAAATACAAAGCACTTAGCAGTATTACTTGAGAGTGCAGATAAACAACTGCTTTTTTTTCCTAGAAAAATATGTGATACTGATGATTATTGATAATAAGCTTAGCTCAACGTGTTCCTAGTTTAATCCAGTTAGTTGCCTATCCCAAAGGAAGATAGAAGCACCTGTTTGGTCAGCACCATAAAAATACAGCGTCTTAGGGGTGAACATGTCTTAACAAGGAATGACAAACTCCCACTCTTCCCAGCCCACAGTGCAGAGTCACTTAAATTTCTTCCCTAGGGAATAGACCCCAAATAGTTCAACAAACTAAAGCTCATGACTGATAGCTCTGTTGGAGCAGAAGAAGCAAGTGTTTCGGGTGCTGGGAGGTATGTTATATACCCATGGCAATGTTTCTGATCTCATTTATACATGAATATTTGCTCACACACAGCTCTGCCAGTGTTTGGTAGTTACTGCCTATGCTGTTATGCCCTATATAAAAATATCCACTTGTTTATCTTAGGTATTATTTAAAATTCCTCTATGTGTTTCTTACCAAAATTCTAAACATTGTCTTTGATCTTTTCTTTTTATTCAACTAGCTTGACTCCCTAAAATTCTGAGATATACTTTGGCACAAGACAAAAAGAACTGAATAGATTAAATATTTTTCTGATTCCCTTTTAAACTTTGGAGTAAACACAAGTTAAAAGCTATTGTCAATACCGTGTGACTGAATGAAAGGTGCTGAATGTGTTTTTATGTGCACTTCAGAAGAATATTTGCTACTAATGTCCTTTAAATAACATAGCTGAACCTCTTAGCATATTTTTCTTTTGTCAAAATTGTTAGGCAAGATCATCTTTATGTTTTATCTTTAATTGCTGGAAAAAGCCTTGAGCATTTCAAGAAGGTAAGATTTGAAAAAAAGAAAAAGAAAGGGGGAAAAAAAGTGAACTTCTCCTTGTGTAAGCTAACCCTTTGAATGTGGATGACTAATGTTTGGGGAATGAATAGGCACTGCATAAAATCGTGGGTGGTAGTTTCTTCACAGCCTGTGGACTATTTTGTAATCAAAGTATAATTTTATTTCTGTATCTTATATAACCCAATGTAAGTTATTTGAAACATTGAAAAAGTAGGTAAAATTTTAATAATAACAAATAACCAAAAAACTAGTACAGGAAAGAATTCTGAATAGTGAAGTCATTCCTGGGTCCTTAAAGCAGTCTATACTAACAGTGTTTTGTTGATCTGATTGCCGCCTTTCAGCCGTTATTTACTTTGTCTCCTTTCCCTGTTACAGTCAGTCTCTTGTGAGAAAGTATTTATGTGAACTCTGCAGTTTGGTCTGAGAATGGGAAGTAGATACCCTTTTCTTGTCATTCTTTTCCCCTGTCTCAATAGGTATAATGGTTGCCTTCTATCAGTAGACTGGGCTCCTGCCTGAACTGGACCAGAGTTCTGAAGCCCTGGTCCCACTCCACAGTGGGAGCAATTAGTGGGGGTCTCCATATAGCCAACCTTGATAGGAAGACTACTAATCTCCCTTCTGAGCATTCCAACTCCCTTTTGGAACTTCAATAGTCACTTACTAAATTTTATCTTGATGCATGAGGCCCTTGGAATGCTCCCCTTCCAGGGATCTAAGAACTATCCAAAGTAAATACTCTTAAAATAAGACATTCTTCAGTTATAGGCTTTCCTTTGAAGTGGTCACTTACTACTATATATGTCTTATATCTATCTAGATATAAAGTAGGCAGCTACAACTTGATTATATATAGCAAGGTACATTCAGATGTCAATGCTATATTTGACATCCAAGTGTATATTTAGTTTTAATCCTGATATATTTTTTAATGATAGTTTTCTTTTTTTGAGCAGCCTAGCCTCTGAAAAACTTTCATTTGTCACAGCTCAAATCTTCAGCTGTGGTTACCCACATGGGCTGGCACCTTAATACCTGGTCACTCACAAGGGTCAGGATTATACCTGGCCAGGACTGTGAAACAACCGAGTACTCACCTGGTTAGTTTTCCTCTAACTAAACAAGTTTATACTAGGATTTCTGAGGATCTATAGGGTATCAGAAAATTCTCACCTTCCTCTGCTCATCATCAGCATGTACCAAACATTGCCTGGAATGTCAACAACTAATTCCCTTTTTGACTCAAGCTAACCCTTGATGCTTTTGAACTGTGGTGCTGGAGAAGATTCTTGAAAGTCCCTTGGACTGCAAGGAGATCCAACCAGTCTATCCTAAGGGAAATCAGTCCTGAATATTCATTGGAAGGACTGTTGCTGAAGCTGAAACTCGAATACTTTGGCCACCAGAAGCAAAGAACTGACTCATTTGAAAAAACCCAGCATCAGGGTTTGAAGATTGAAGGTGAGAGGAGAAGGGGATGACAGAGGATGAGATGGTTGGACAGCATCACCAACTCAATGGACATGAGTTTGAGTAAGCTCCGAGAGTTGGTGATAGACAGGGAAGCCTGGCATGCTGCAGGGTCTTTGTGACCTTGGGGTCACAAAGTCGGAAACAACTGAGTGACTGAACTGAACTCTCTTTCTTACATGTTATTTTTGTGCTATTAATATGTCTGTGTCTTGATATAAAGAAGCACTCAGCTAGAGGAAAAAGAACCAGCTTCAAGCCACACATCTAGAACCAGAATGTATCCCCATTCTGACAAGACTAGTATGCAGTTTCTACCAAGCACTGATGAAAGGAATGCAATATATTCAAGAGTCTCACCTTTATACAGTTGACAATCTAAGAGCCTGAGACTGACGACAGATGAACAAGTAACTACAAAGGAAAGAAGGAAGGAGAGAGGGAAGGAAAGGAGAGCATAAGTAAATAGTGTAATAGACCTGAAGAGCAGCAGGCCTGTGGTACCCCCAGTGAATAACACAAGCTGCGATCATGTACTGAAATGTAAGAAGTGCCAAATGAAGCCCCACTGATGCCCAGGGCTCATCCCTCCCTTGCCATAGTGACAGAAATTGCCTAATTAATCGTTTTGCTTAACCAGTCAAATTCCCCAGCATATGGTTAGAATTCAATAAGTAATTACTGAATGAAACTTTACCATTTTGGGCTTCAAGGACCCAAGCTATGGAATTTGGGAATTTGTTCTAGAACACCATGCAAGCACCAGAGTCCCAGAGGAATAAGCTAGATGCATCCTTACAAATTTGCTCACAGCCAATTCTGCTAAAGACAATAATTTATTCTAATTTCCTAAGCTAGACTTTGAAAATTCAGTGTGAATGACTAACCATCTTCTAACACATCTATTTCCATAAAAGGAAAACTAACAGTTACACCATAAAAACCTATAATATCAAACCCTGGTAACCACATTCAGTGCTGACCTACTTATACCACTGGCCCTGTTAAAAGAGAAAAATAAAAACAGATGTGCCTTGATAATTCATTCTTTTTCAACAAAATAGATTTTAGCAACTGAATTTCAACTACAGTGCCAAGGAATATGTATTATAGACTTTAGCTTAAAGTCTCTAGAAAATGTATCCAGACTTTAGTTTAAATTTTCCTCTATTAGTTTTAGAGCTAGTTAGAGATTAATTAGACAGCATATTAAAAAGCAGAGACATTACTTTGCCAACCAAGTTCCGTCTAGTCAAGGCTATGGTTTTTCCAGTGGTCATGTATGGATGTGAGAGTTGGACTATAAAGAAGGCTGAGCACCAAAGAATTGATGCTTTTGAACTGTGGTGTTGGAGAAGACTCCTGGGAGTCCCTTGGACTGCAAGGAGATCCAACCAGTCCATCCTAAAGGAGATCATTGGAGTGTTCATTGGAGGGACTGATGTTGAAGCTGAAACTCCAATACTTTGGCCACCTGATGAGAAGAGCTGACTCATTTGAAAAGACCCTGATGCTGGGAAAGATTGAGGGCAGGAGGAGAAGGGGATGACAGAGGATGAGATGGCTGGATGGCATCACCAACTCAATGGACATGGGTTTGCATGGACTCTGGGAGTTGGTGATGGACAGGGATGCGTGGCGTGCTGCGGTTCATGGGGTCGCAAAGAGTCCGACACACTGAGCCACTGAACTGAACTGAAGAGATTAATTTTGTGGAGGAAAAGTGTTAAAAAAAAAGCTGAGGTTGAGAATTTTGAGCCATCTGCGGCATGTTCTCATCACTTTTTGAACTGCATACATTGTTCTTACCAGTTCTTCGTTATAAAGGGAATCATTCATTCATTTCCTGATAGCTCAGTTGGTATAGAATCTGCCTGCAATGCAGGAGGCCCCAGTTTGATTCCTGGACTGGGAAGATCCACTGGAGAAGGGATAAGCTACCCACTCCAGTATTCTTGGGCTTCCCTTGTGGCTCAGCTGGTAAAGAATCTGTCTGCAATGTGGGAGACCTGGGTTCGATCCCTGAGTTGGAAAGGTCCCCTGGAGAAGGGAAAGGCTACCTTCTCCAGTATTCTGCCCTGGAGAATTCCATGGACTGTATAGTCCATGGTGTCACAAAGAGTCAGACACGACTGAGTGACTTTCACTTTCATTCATTCATTCATTGAATTAATATTTAAAGTTCTGAATATTTGAGACAGAATTGATGGCTGACCCAAGAAACAAACAGTCATTCCTTGCAAATCCTAAATCAGTGTCATTTGATTTCATGAAACATTAATTTCGTACCTATGCTGTTAAGCAGACTGACAAACCATTACCTGTTAACATGCGTTAAGCCTAATAATAGAGATATGCAAATTGTGCTCCCTAAATGTGAAGGAAGAAGTAAACAACTGCTTCATGATGGCAGGAGTAAATTTGTTGTTGTTTCTTTTTCTGTGTGTGTGTGTGTGTGTGTGTGTATGTTTAATCTTGTTTTGAGCTTTTATTAAATTCTAGGCACTATACGAAGTACTTTTAAGGAATTCTAATTTGATACACCCCTAGGAAGTGAGCAATTATCTTCCCCACTTCCACCTTGTATATGTGAAAGGAGGATTAGGGGAAGGTAGGGATGGCATATTAAATCTGGCCAGGTAAGAAAGACAATGGTCTTATACCATTTGAGGGCAACAGGGAACTACTGAAGAATTTCATATAGGATAGTAACATGGATTCTTCTCCTATTACAAAAAACACTCTACCTTTTCTTTAGCGTGGTGGAGTTACACCCTCAGGAGCTTTCTGCAGAGAAGCTTTGCTGGGTCACAAACATTAGGCAGGGATAGCATCATCCACAGCTGTTGTACAGTAGAATAAATCACACAAGGAAGCAGTGGGAGCCTGATTAAGATAACTTTACCAAAGCAAGATAGCATGCCCAGGCATTATGTCAATAGCTCTGGAAGCATTGTTTCAAGGACTGGCTCGTTTGTTCAGTGGTATTGTTTTTCTGCTGGTGGTATGTTATAGGGATATGAAAAGAAAGATTCTCTCTAAAATACATTGCCAGTTTCTTTCTGATGAATGTGATGATGTTCTTAGAGAAAAAAGCAGAGTTGTATTGAGGTTGAGCATTAAGTGAAAGAAAAACACTCAACATCACCCACACCCGAACACACACACACGCACACGCACACACACAGCTCTTCTTGATGTATAGACATGTTATTTATTGTTATGATTAGAATGTACTAATATGAGCTTCCCTGTACACACTGAGTAAAGTGCTCATGGGTAGAGTATAATGGTTCTTCATCCTAGCTTCAGATCAGAATCTCTGATCAACTTTTAAAAAATATTCACTTTGAGGCCTCATCTGAAACCAGTCCACTTAGACTTACTCTGGGCAGGGCCCAGGTATTTGTAGTTTTAAAAAGGTTCCCAAGTGATTGTTATTCATAGCCAATGCTGAAGACTAAAATTAGGAGTGCATCAGGCTACATAAGCTTCTGACTATGGTGTGGTGGATCTCAGTTCTTGCCATGATAAAGTTCTCTTTAGGCTTTCAGGGTTTCAAATACAATCCATTGCTCTCTACCCTAAACAATTACTTGTTTGCTTGTCTCAGCATACCTGTTCAGACATCTGCAAAGGTGAAAACTAAACTAATGCAGAAACTGTTAAGACATACTATTGAATCTCAGGTACTATTGCTGGCACACTTTATCCATTTTAAAGAATGAAGTTTTAAACTCTCCTCAAAGAATTACTCATTTGCTCATATATTTTTGCTATAGTTAGCATGTTACTTCCAAAAGAGCAATGAAGACTAAATTATTTATAAAATAGTATGCTTCTAAGAAAATATTGAGAGAAACTAGATCCTTTTTCCTACAGTGATTCTTTCATAAATCAAAGTAGACCCTTTGTTAACACAGCTAAATATAACAATAATAATGACAGTCCTAAAAGTCATTATTTAAAAAGAATCTAGATATTATCTAATGCCTTTCTCATTTATCTGAGCTGTTCCAGTCAATATCTACTACACCTCTATTTTTTTTTTTTACAGGATTTGAATGTTTTTTGTTGTTTCCAACTCATCCTTAATCTTTTAAGGTGGAGCTAAACCTCCCTAAGGAATACTCTGTGTCTGTGTGAAGCTTTCAGGACAACATGATTCAACAGCCTAGAGCTTATCAGCAGCTAACAAATGAGAATCGTCTCTAGGACTGCTTTTCTGGAAGTGGAAGCAGTCTGTAGTGCTCTTCTATCCCCTATCAGGTTGATAAATTCCCTTCCCCATACCAAAAAGAACACAGACAGATGTAGTAGATGAGGTATAACACTTTTTGCCTGGGATAAATTATAAGATAAAGCTCTTACCCAAAGAATGAAAGGTAAGGGAATAATTTTCCAATGTCCATCTTAATTAGGAGTAAAAGTTTCCCCACATTCAAAGGCCACAAGCAGCTAATTCACCCTTTTAGAAACCATCTCTTAAGTAAATCTTTTTCAGATTATAGTTCAGACATAAAATATATTAAATGGTAAATTTTTTAAATGAGACCATGTATTCCAGAATACACAATTTTGAAACAACATGCAAGAATCCTTAAAATATATTCTAATAAAAATTCCAAGTAAATTAATTGTTTCACTGTCTTCAATGTGGATCGACTGAATCATAATATAAAGCCTAAAAACCAAGGGTTTTCCAAAAAAGTGAATCCCTAAACATATGAAGAATGTTTAAATGTCAAAAGATACTCAAAATACCTATAAGAAATATAAGGTATCTTTTTCCACTCATCCCACCCCCATCGAACAACCATCAAGTTATAAATTCCTGCCTAATTCCTGTGGCTTAACACAGCTGATTGATACAAACCTACCAGTTTTTAGTGGTGATATTATGAAGCATGGATAACTGGCAACAGCAGAGTTTTTCTAATTTTTATTCTCAGTATACAAAAGTAGACCACTCGAGATCATTGAAGACCTAATGAAGGCTTTCTTTGAGTTGTTATTGTAGTGTTGTTAAGTCATTAGGAGTTCTGTCTCCAAAATAATGTATGCTGCTGATGCTGCTGCTAAGTCGCTTCAGTGTGCGACCCCATAGACGGCAGCCCATCAGGCTCCCCCATCCCTGGGATTCTCCAGGCAAGAACACTGGAGTGGGTTGCCATTTCCTTCTCCAATCATGAAAGTGAAAAGTCAAAGTGAAGTCGCTCAGTCGTTCCCAACTCTTAGCAACCCCATGGACTGCAGCCTACCAGGCTCCTCCGTCCAGGGATTTTCCAGGCAAGAGTACTGGAGTGGGGTGCCATTGCCTTCTCCAAAAATAATGTATACATATTAATTATAGGAAAGGATTTCCATAAATGTTAAGAAAATGCAGCAGGCTTTCAGTAATGGAAAATTTATTTATTTGTCTTGAAGATATTGATAAAATCAGTAAGGCAAACATCTCTGCCCTCCAAGAGCTTAGTCATGTTAGGTGATAAGATAATGGAAATTTTAGACAACATGTTATGGATTCTATACTGCAGATAGCACTGCAACAAACAGACAAGTGGTAAAACTGATTTTTAAGCAAAGGAAGTAAACTATAAGTTGATATTTAAGCATATTGTATTTACAAATGCATTTAGTGTTTACAAATGAATTTAGATTGGGTGAAGTTGAAAGAAGAGTAAGCCATAATTTTTCATATCAGTAAGTATTCAAGGGATAGAAGCAGAGAACCAAAAATAATATCATTTTACTATCTTCCCTGGTGGCTTAGATGGTAAAGCATCTGCCTGCAATGTGGAAGACCTGGGTTCGATCCCAGGGTTGGATAGATCCCCTGAAGAAGGAAATGGCAACCCACTCCAGTATTCTTGCCTAGAAAACCCCATGGACAGAGGAGCCTGGTAGGCTACAGTCCATGGGGTCTCAGAGAGTCGGATACGATGAGCGATTTCACTTTCCCTTTACTGTCTATATAATGGCATCTACTAGAGAACATGAAGAATTTGAGTTTTTTAGTAATAGATTTAATGTTGGATGTTTTTCCAACTGAAAGTATTAAAACTGAGGTTCTAAGTTTGTGCACTATCTTGTACCACAGATTATTTGCTGGAAGGAAAAAGCAGTTTGGAAAGTTCCTTGGTTAAGCCACCTGGAAGCAACTGATTCTGTTCTCTGGGAAATCTTTCCTTCTCCATGGTCCTTTTGGCCTCTGACTTTATTGGCTGAGAGGTGCTTTTCTACTCATTTTCCTCTTAAACCACATCTGAGTTGTGCATCTAGAACATATCTGCTGGGGAGCTGCACATTCACTGCAGCCTGTTTCTTGGTTTAGATGGTGGAGGAGGAAGTAGGGGGAGGTTGCACAGGCTCCTCACAAGGAGTTGAACTGACTCTCCTAAAACAGACTCCTTGTTTCTTTGGCAAAAAAAAAAAAAAAAAAGTCCGTCAAATTTTTAGTAGAATTTTTATCTATTTGCTTACATCAATTTCTTATGCATATAACCCATGCCAAAAATTTCATCTCAAATGTATGTCTGAAATTCTGATCATGTATTCACTGGCTTCATATAATAACTCTCCCTCTTTCTCCCTTAAAGACAGATCCCTTAAAGCCAATGGAAATAATTGGCTTAAGTGGGAAGAAAATACCTAAATCTGGTCTCTGCTGCAATACTGAATCTCATTTTCTGTCACAGAGCTCCTATTAAAAGGTGCTTGAATAGGGCTGGGAAACACAGCCTCTCTTGGAAGAGTTGTGTTTCAACTGCACTTGAAGGACAGCTCACTCTAACCTGAGTTTATCTCATTTTTAGCACTATGCAACAAGAAACAACCAATGTATACCAGAATTCTGAATTTACCTTTACCTTAATACTTTTCTCAATGCCATTGCCTCAGTCAGCCCAAAGATTACCTTGCATGGAATTATTGGTGAAATTTAATAAAAATATTTTGCCATGATGTAATAAAGATCACCAGATTTCCTAGTTTTAATATCTGAGTCCCTGACATCCTCAAGCAGATTAAAGCAACGTCCCATTTTAGATTTTTTTTCATATGTAAGACCTACTTTTCTTTCCTTTTTTTTTCTTTTATAATTTCTGTATTAGTAATAACTGAGTTTAGCTATAGGTGACCCACATACAAAATAAGAATGACTTAAACAAAAGGCAAGCTAATTTCTCTCTCCAAATACTAGGGTGTCCATGACTGATACAACTTGGAAGCATGAGTATTTCTGTCTTGCTCTTCTGTCATCTACAATATATGACAGCACTTCCTAGCCCAAGAAGACTACTCCAACTCAAGCCATCACGTCTGAACTTTCTCACAGAAAAAAAGGCTAGGAGGAAAGGCCCTTACACTTTCCATGAAAGTGGATCATATGGATTCTAATTATATCCAATTGACAAGATTTTTCTAATATCACTATGTGTAAGTTCAGTTCAGTTGTTCAGTCATGTCCAACTCTTTGTGACCCCATGGACTGCAGCACACCAGGCATCCCTGTCCATTACCAACTCCCGGAGCCTGCTCAAACTCATGCCCATGGAGTCGGTGATGCCATCCAACCATCTCATCCTCTTTCATCCCCTTCACCTCCTGCCTTTAATCTTTCCCAGCATCAGGTCTTTTCCAAGGAGTCAGTTCTTCATATTAGGTGGCCAAAGTATTGGAGTTTCAGCTTCAGCATCAGTCCTTCCAATGAATATTCAGGACTGATTTCCTTTAGGATTGACTGGTTTGATCTCCTTGCAGTCCAAGGGACTCTTAAGAGTCTTCTCCAACACCACAGTTCAAAAGCATCAATTCTTCAACACTCAGCTGTCTTTGTAGTTCAACTCTCACATCCATACATCACCACTGGAAAATCTATAGCTCTGACTAGACAGACTTTTGTCAGCAGAGTAATGTCTCTGCTTTTTAATATGCTGTCTATTTTGGTCATAGCTTTTCTTCTAAGGAGCAAGCATCTTAGGAAGCCTAGAAATGAAGTTGTTTTTTCCTTATTGAAGTATAATTGATTCACAATTTGTTAGTTTCAGGTGCAGGTTTCCCTAGTGGTTGAATGGTAAAGAATCCACCTGCCAGTGCGGGAGATCTGGGTTCAATCCCTGGGTCAGGAAGGTTCCCTAGAGAAGAAAATGGCAACCCAGTCCCATATTCTTGCCTGGGAAATCCCATAAGCAGAGGAACCTGGTGGGCTACAGTCCATGTGATCACAAAAGAGTCAGACACAACTTAGCAACTAGGCAACAACAGCAAGTTTCAAGTGTACAAGTTATGTAGTTATATATTATTTTTCAAATTCTTTTCTATTATAGGTTATTATAAGATATTGAATATAGTTCCTGTGCTATACAATAGGTCCTTGTTGTTTATTTTATATATGGTAGTATGTATCTGTTAATCCCAAACTCCCAATTTGTCCCTTTTCCCTTTCCCCTTTGGTAACCATAAATTTGCTTTTTATGTCTGTGCATCTGTTTCTGTTTACTAAATAAGTTTATTTAGCATTTTTTTTTTAGATTCCCAGTATAAGTGGTATCATATATTTGTCTTCTCTGTCTGTCTTACTTCACTTAGCATGATAATCTCTAGGTCCATCCATGTTACTGCAAATGGCATCATTTCGTTTTTTTATGAGTGAGTAATATTCCATCACATATTTATATTATTCCATCATATATATAATATTCCATCAAATATATATTATATATCATATACCACATCTTCTTCATGCATTCATCTGTTGATGGACATTTAGATTGCTTTCGTGTCTTGACTACTGTAAATAGGGCTGCTATGAACATTGGGGTTATGATCATCTCAAATTATAGTTTTCTCCAGATATAGACATTTCTCAAAAAAAGACACAGAGATTGCCAAAAGGCACATAAGAAAATGTTCAGCATTGTTATCATTAGAGAAATGCAAATCAAAACTACAATGAGATATCAGCTCACTTCAGTCAGAATGGCCATCATCAAAAAGTCTATAAATAAATGTTGGGAACAGTGTGGAGAAAAGGAAACTCGCCTACACTGTTGGTGAGAATGTAAACTGGTGCAGCTACTATGGAAAACAGTTTTAAGTTTCCTTAAAAAACTAAAACCAGAGTCACCATATGATTCTGAAATCCCACTTCTGGACATGCATCTGGAGAAAACTATACATTTAGAATTTTAATGTACACTACCAAGTGACCTAAGAGTCCCTGATTTAAGAAATTAACTCTGAAGTTAATCCATCTAGGCTGGATGCCTTTCACAAACAAAAGCAAACCTACACCAAAAAAAGAAAAAAAAAAAATACTTTGGATCCATCACTATAGTTTTGGCAAAGGGGATGCTCACAAAATTATGGAAATAAAGGAATATCTAAGGGATAAAAAGTAACCCAGGGCTAGTAGTGGAAGAGCTGTTATTACCCATAACAAGAAAGGATTAGGGAATAGAGTACATGCAGGAATCCAGGAGAGAATAGGGTCAAGAAGGTCATCCTGAGTAGGGCAATGGCCTGCACTTGAGAACACTTGAGGACATGCACTTTATAAAATACTTCTCATAGAATATAGAAATATTTTATAATGAAAAATCATCTCTCCTAATGGCAAATTTAGCTCATTAGCCTTCAAAAGTGATGCCTCACTGACTAAATTAAAAATAAAGTCATGTGAAATTACAATAAATCCAACTCTGATGAAAGATTTCTGTATATTTTACTATGGTGGGGTTTTCAAATACTTTAAAGTACAGGATTCAATTTATAGGCAAAATTATACATGTTCCCCTTTAAAGAATTCTAACAATTTATAGCATTAGAACATTCAGGGGGATACAGAAGGAAGTGTCTACATTACTCTGTAGGGAAAAAGAGGCTCTAAAGAAAAATTATACAGTTATAGGCAAAGGGAAAAATCTTTGTGTTAGTTGGATTTACCTTTATCAGAATGACAATATCTCGTTTAAATTATTAGGCTTTTAATTCTGTTTTCTTATTGATGTATATATACTTGACCTCCTTCCAGATTTATATGCTTGACCTCATTCCAAAGTTACTGAGGAAATTAACTGAATATGCATATAAACACCTTCTCTTGTCCTTATATAAGTATATGAGGACAAGAGAAAGCAATTGACTAAATTAAAAATGATACATTTTGAAATGATAAAAGTAAAAATATGACAGGGACAAAATATTAAAGTAACTAATAACATGCCTGTCTTTGCTCTTCTTGCCATCCAAGCAGAAAAGATCACTTGCTGTTTGAGAAAATCCTCAGCTTGGGCCTTTGCCACATTGGCACACCAGGCTGCAGGATGGCTGATTTATGTAATTACAATGTATTATGAGAGTTCACCAAATTGAGGAAATCAAAGAAATCTCTAGGTAATATTCCAGGCTGGGGAGTCTATCTGCATAAACATCCAATTTCTTATCTAGAATCCTTTCTGAATAAAAGAGGACAGTGACAGAGAAGATTGAAGGGGTTCAGAGCCCTTGCTCTATTCCTCTGGCAAAGAATGGGTTATCTGGTGTCCAAGTTGCTGCCAGAGCCCACCTGGATCCTTGAGGAAAGACTGCTTGCTTCCAGGAATAACTGTGTTAGACTCAGAAACACAGATCTGACATACATTCTAGTCTTGGACCCAGGAATACATTTACTTTTCTTTCTTACTTACTGCCTATCTCTCACCTATAATACATAATATCCCTGAGAGCTGGGGTATTTTTCTTATACCTTGTAGAATTCAGTAAATATTTGTTGAGTGAATAAATGTGGATGAACAACTGACACATGCCACCAGAACAGTACGAAGATGGCAGCCCTTATCACTGAAAAATTCTTGAGTCTGAAGAAAAGTTGAAGGATCTAAAATTAGGAATTTTGTCTGGACCCACAGACACAAAGACACCTGTTTTTGTATCAACTGTCTAGCTGTCCAGAAAGAGTATACTCCAAGGTGGAGAATTGTTAGAATTCATGCATAGGAGGGATGATAATGTGCATTTAACTATTAAATGTGAAAAGGAAATATAGCTATGTTATTTTTCAGAACTGATTTCACTTTTTTATAAGCTTCCATTGAATAGTGGAGAAGTTGGCAGAGTACAGGTTGTAGGGACCATCGTGTCAGTTCAGTTCAGTTCAGTCACTCAGTCATGTCCTACTCTTTGCGACCCCATGAATCGCAGCACGCCAGGCCTCCCTGTCCATCACCAACTCCCGGAATTCACTCAGACTCACGTCTGTCGAGTCAGTGATGCTATCCAGCCATCTCATCCTCTGTCGTCCCCTTCTCCTCCTGCCCCCAATCCCTCCCAGCATCAGAGTCTTTTCCAATGAGTCAACTCTTCGCATGAGGTGGCCAAAGTACTGGAGTTTCAGCTTTAGCATCATTCCCTCCAAAGAAATCCCAGGGCTGATCTCCTTCAGAATGGACTGGTTGGATCTCCTTGCAGTCCAAGGGACTCTCAAGAGTCTTCTCCAACACCACAGTTCAAAAGCATCAATTCTTTGGTGCTCAGCTTTCTTCACAGTCCAACTCTCACATTCATACATGACCACTGGAAAAATCAAAGCCTTGACTAGACGAACCTTTGTTGGCAAAGTAATGTCTCTGCTTTTGAATATGCTATCTAGGTTGGTCATAACTATCCTTCCAAGGAGTAAGCGTCTTTTAATTTCGTGTCAGTATACACTATTTCAGGTTCTTGTTGATTTTAAATTATTTGGAATAATTCATCTTTTAGATAAATACTTTGTCTTTTAGAGATTCTCTTTTTTCCCCTACTTCTACCATCATGGCATGTGGCTTTGTGGTAGGGCTTACTTGACTTCATGGTGACACAAGGAGTCCTCGAGATGTAAACACATCTAATCCATCCTCAAGTCCACCATTGGTCTCTGCTGCAGAGTTGCTGGCTAAGGCCTGCTTTCCTGAAGTGTGGCTAATCTGTCTGCTCTAGGCTGAATTTTATGGATCCAGCCATCTACCTTTGTTCATAAAATTATCATACCCTTACATCCACTCCTGTCTTCACTAGCCCCACAAATTCTTTCAGCACCTCCATATTACAGCTCTTTGTCCATTGTCCTCAGGATACAGAGATTCAGGATCCCAGCCTCCACACACAGACCACGGGAGATAGGAGCTCTGATTTAGGCTTAACTAACTACCCACCTCCCACCAAGTCTGCACTAGATCCGGAGACAGAGTCCAAGTCTACTCTGGAGTTTCTCCCAGGTGCTCATTAGCCACACTGAACCACCTTCCAAATCTAACTTCTCAGTTTCTCTCTCTCAAGGGAATATTTCATGCAAATATGGGCACAATAAAGGACAGAAATGGTATGGACCTAACAGAAGCAGAAGATATTAAGAAGAGGTGGCTAGAATACACAGAAGAACTGTACAAAAAAGATTTTCATGACCCAGATAACCAGGATTGTTTGGTCACTCACCTAGAGCAAGAATCCTGGAATGTGATGTCAAGTGGGCCTTAGGAAGCATCACTATGAACAAAGCTAGTGGAGGTGATGGAATTCCAGTTGAACTATTTCAAATCCTAAAAGATGATGCTGTGAAATTGCTGCACTCAATATGCCAGCAAATTTGGAAAACTCAGCAGTGGCCACAGCACTGGAAAAGGTCAGTTTTTATTGCAGTCCCAAAGGAGGGCAATGTCAAAGAATGCTCAAACTCCCACACAATTGCACTCATCTCACATGCTAGTAAAGTAATGCTCAAAATTCTCCAAGCCAGGATTCAACTGTGCGTGAACCATGAACTCCCAGACATTCAAGCTGGATTTGGAAAAGGCAGAAGAACTAGAGATCAAATTGCCGACACCCGTTGGGTTTATATAAAAAGCAACAGAATTCCATTAAAAAACATCTACTTTATTAATTATGCCAAAGCCTTCGACTGTGTATGTCACAACAAACTGTAGAAAATTTTTCAAGAGATGGGAATACCAGACCACCTTACCAGCCTCCTGAGAAATCTGTATGCAGGTCAAGAAGCAATAATTAGATCTGCACAAGGAACAGGCTGGTTCCAAATTGGGAAAGGAGTACATCAAAGCTGTATATTGTCACCCTGCTTATTTAACTTATATGTAGAGTACATCATGAGAAATGCCAGGCTGGAAGAAACAAAAGCTGGAATCAAGATTGCCGGGAGAAATATTAATAACCTCAGATATGCAGATGGCACCACCCTTAAGGCAGAAAGTGAAAAGGAACTGAAGAGCTTCTTGATGAAAGTGAAAGAAGAGAGTGTTTTTAAAAGCTGGCTTAAAATTCAACCTTTAAAAAACAAAGATCATGGCAGCTGGTCCCATCATTTCATGGCAAATAGAAGGGGAAATAATGGAAACAGTGAGAGACTTAATTTTCCTGGGCTCCAAAATCACTGCAGATGATGACTGCAGCCATGAAATTAAAAGACGCTTTCTTCTTGGGAGAAAAGCTATGACCAACCTAGACAGCATATTAAAAAGCAGAGACATTACTTTGCCAACAAAGATCTGAGTAGTCAAAGCTATGGTTTTTCCAGTAGTCATCTATGGATGTGAGAGTTGGAATATAAAGAAAGTTGAGTGCTGAAGAATTGATGGTTTTGAACTGTGGTATTGGAGAAGACTCTTGAGAGTCCCTTGGACTGCAAGGAGATCCAACCAGTCCATCATAAAGGAAATCAGTCCTGAATAAATTCATTGAAAGGACTGATGCTGAAGCTGAATCTCCAATACTTTGGCCACCTGATGCAAAGAACTGACTCCTTGGAAAAGACGCTGATGCTGGAAAAGATTGAAGGCAGCAAGAAAAGGGGCTGACAAAGGATGAGATGGTTGGCATCACCAGTCAGCATCACCAACTCAATGGACAGAAGTTTGAGCAAGCTCTGAGAGTTGGTGATGAACAGAGATCCTGACGTGCTGCAATCCATGGGGTAACAAAGAGTCAGGCACTACTGAGCAACTGAACTGACCGACTGACTGACTGATCTTCCCTCCCTTCACTCTCTCAAGTTTATAAAGGAAAGACCATCCTCCCTTCCTGCATAGCAGAAAATTTTCTTTGCTCCTGGCTTATAGAATCCTTGATAGTCAAGCTCACCAGACCTACATCTTAATATATTAATGAAAGTTTAAAGAATTTAGATAATTCTGCAAAGTCCAACTTTGGGGGACTGTGGTTTTGGTGCATATTCAAAAATTCAAGATGTTAAAAACTTAACACTCTTTTGCTTATATGCTGTATCAGTGCTAATCTTCTCAGAGAGAAACAAATTGTGCCTCTTTCTAATAAGGAGGTCAGAATATGAATCAACAAGGTCGATTGTGCAGCACAATTTGGACAACCAGAAGCAGCTGAGCTAGATCAGTGTCAAAGGAATGGACAGTCCAGATTTACCACAGACTTGAATTGTCATGGTTACTAAAGCCAATTAGAAAGGGAAAGTGGCCACCATGGCAATCCTCAGTGTGTGTGTGTGACTGTATGCATATGTGTGTGGGTGTGTTTTAAACACAACTCCATGCTGCTGCCACCACCAAGATGGCTCAGCTTATTCACATTACATATTGGGTGGCCAAAAAGTTTGAGTATTTCTGTGCGATGTTACCAGTAAACCTGAACTTTGGCCATTTCAGTATATTAAAGGTATATGTTTAATAAACTTTACTATCTTATTTTTTCCATTTTTATCCTATCCATATTTAGTAGTCATTATTTTTATTAATTTATAAAATTATCAAAATTTAGAACTAGAAAACATCATAAAATGTATCTAGTCCTGTACCATTATTTACTGTAAAGAGCTAAAAGATAGCAAAGTTAACAAGTTCCCAATATAACACAGCTAGTTGAGTGAGGCAGTGAGAACCAAGGTAGGCCAAGAATCCAGTTTCTTGGTTCCTACTGTCTTGAACTTCGTATGGAAGCCAATCTTTTCCTCCTTTGGGAAAGAAATGAACAGTTCTGGCAAAATGTTTAAGCAAATTTCTGATGCAGCTTAATTTAATGTTATGGGACACTATTTCCTTCCCACACAACTGTCAGTCAAGAGTGACCTTTAACCAGACTTTTTTTTCATTTATACCTAATTCAGTGGTTCTTAAATCTTGTTGTACACTAGAATCAGTTTTAAAACTGATTTTAAAAACTGTACACTGATACAGTTCTTAAATTCCTAGGGTCCAGAATACCAATTAAATTGGGAAATATAGTCCCAACATACCAATTAAATTAGAATGTCTGGGGTCGGAAACCAAGCATCAATATCCAATATCTTTTAAAGATCTTTCCCTAGGGGAGCCCAGTGTGCAGCAGACCAGTGATGGAGACTAACAGTGATGAAATCTCTCCCTCTCATTCTCTCTGTCTCTTTCTATGGATTGTCTGTTTTTCTATAGTTTATCCCTATTTGAATTATCTTCCAAAATTAAATGTTATGCTTGGATACTTTTAAAATAGCTTCTATAATCATTCCTTAAAATCTTTACATTTACGTTAGGAAAATCTAAGAGAATCTGATTACTCTGGGTAAATAAAATCATAGCTATCAACTTATTGTCAGAAAATAGTCTTTGATTAACATCAAAAAACTGTTTAACTAAGCACCTTACATTTCTTCCATGATTGTGGAAGCACTTGCTTGCTCTTCATTATGCAATTATTGGACTGCTAATGCCTTTATGAGCTCTAATCACTTTTTTTTGGCCTCCTCCCATCTATGGCTGTAGCTCTAATTGAGTTTACTAAGTAAGTAAATTATGCAATTGTCCATAATAAGATTGACAGGCCAATTTTCCTACTTCCTAAATAGCTAGTCACAAAGCCACAGTACCTGGCAGAAAATACTAGAAATCTGAAAAATCTCCTTTATTGAGAATCTTACTTTGCTGCCAGGTTGTCTAAACCTTGTTCCCTGTGCTTTTGATACCTTGCAATATTAAATTATATGCTTAAAGCTGCCAAAACTAATATTATTGATAGAGCAGAAATAGATATTTATTGAATGTCCAAGTGCCAGGCTCTAATTGAACACTTTATACACATTACCTTATTTAATCTTCACAAAAATTCTAAGACACATCTTTATTTTACAGTAAAATAAATGAGTCCCTGTAAAGTAAAGTAACATGTCCAAGGCAGTCTGGTTGGGAGATAACAGATTCTGAATTAAAACTGTCAAAAAATTGTAAAAGACCACTGGACTGTTGTTGTTGTTGTTATTAAATCCAAATCTATTGACTTGGCAAGCAATGGAACATAGGTCAGATGAGAGGGAAAAGTTGGGGATTTAATTGCTGAAAAGAAGGAAGGAGTTCACAGTGTTTATTCTAGTTAAGCATTGAAAATTAACCCTCTGGATAAAAATCAAATAAATACATATTGTCAGTACATAGTTTCTTAAAGCAAATTCCAATTTTCCCAAAGTACTTGTATCCAGAATTTATATTTTTCTAAAAAGTCTCAAAACTCATTAATAGCAATCCACTTTTTTAAAATTAGGCAAAATATTTGAGCTAACACTTTTAGCTCAGTTCAGTTCAGTTGCTCAGTCATGTCCGATTCTTTGTGACCCCATGGACTGCAGTATGCCAGGCTTCCCTGTCCATTACCAACTCTCAGAGCTTGCTCAAACTCATGTCCATCAAGTTGGTGATGTCATCCAACCATCTCATCCTCTGTCATCCCCTTCTCCTCCTGCCTTCAATCTTTCCCAGCATCAGGGTCTTTTCCAATGAGTTAGTTCTTCACATCAGATGGCCAAAGTATTGGAGTTTCAGCTTAAGCATCAGTACTTCCAATGAATATTCAGGACTAATTTCCTTCAGAATTGACTGGTTTGATCTCTTTGCAGTCCACAGGACTCTCAAGAGTCCTCTCCAATACCACAGTTGAAAAGCATCAGTTCTTCGATGCTCAGCTTTCTTTATGGTCCAATTCTCACATCTGTACATGGCTACTGGAAAAACCATAGCTTTGACTAGATGGACTTTTACCAAAGAAAATATACAGATGGAAAATAACCACATAATACCATGCTCACTAGCCTTTGTAGAAATGCAAATTAAAACAGTAATGAATTATCTCTACAAACATTACAGATAATTTTTTTTAAATTAGCAGTGCAAACTGCTGGTGAGTATGCAGAAAAACCAGAACTCAAAACATTGTTGATGGGAATGTAAAATAGTACAGGTATTTTGGAAAACAGTTTGGCAGTTTCTTAAGTAAGTAAACATATGTCTGTTATCTACCCAACATTCCTACTCCTAGGTATTTATCCTAGGGAAATTAAAACTTATTTCTTACAAAAATATGTACATGAATAGTTAAAATGGCTTTATTTATAATCTCCAAAAACTGGAGAAAAAAAACAAATATCCTTCAATAGGTGAACGGACAATAAATTGTGTTATACTCACACAATGGGCTACAGTTCATCAATTAAAAAAACAAATTATGAAAAGTGTAACAACATGGATCTTAAAGGATTGTGCTGAATGAAGGAAGTTAGTTCCAAAGGCCCCATACACTATGATTACATATAGATGATCATATATATATAATATCCTATAAAAAGCAAAATTATGAAACAGAGAACAGGTCAAAACCAAGGATTGGGGTGAAAGAATATTTGACTACAAAAAGGCAGTAGGAGAAGAATTTAGTGTATGATGGAATTGTTTTGTGTCCAATATTTGACCACCTGATGTGAAGAGCTGACTTGTTAGAAAAGGCCCTAATGCTGGGAAAGATTGAAGGCAGGAGGAGAAGGGGATGACAGAGTACGAGATGGTTGGGTGGCATCACCGCCTCAATGGACATGAGTTTGAGCAATCTCCAGGAGATGGTGAAGGACAGGAAAGCCTGGTATGCTGCAGTCCATGGGATCACAAAGAGTCAAACATGACTGAGTGACTGAACAACAATGGGTTATGGTGGTGATAGCACAAATCTATGCAAAGGTTAAAACTCATGGACCTACACACATACACACACAAACACACACACATACACAGACTTTTGACATGATCATATTTTTTAATGAAATCCTCAGTCAGAGGAGGAAAAAAATTCCATTACTCATTCATCAAGAGTTTTCATTTAGATCTAATAGAGGTCTGGTTTACTGAAGATCCTCTAAGTTCATGGTCATTTATCAGCTTTAGTTGATGGGAATAAGCTTTAATGAAGCCCAGCATTCAGCTTTCATATATCCTGAGAAAGTTCTGTTGTAAGGTTAAAAAAAGAAAAAAAAAATCTTTTTCTAGTCCCTCTTCTATTCCTTTGCTGCTAAGTCACTTCAGTCGTGTCCAACTCTGTGTGACCCCATAGACGGCAGCCCACTAGGCTCCCCCGTCCCTGGGATTCTCCAGGCAAGAACATTGGAGTGGGTTGCCATTTCCTTCTCCAATGCATGAAAGTGAAAAGTGAAAGTGAAGTCGCTCAGTCGTGTCCGACCCTCAGTGACCCCATGGACTGCAGCCTACCAGGCTCCTCCGTCCATGGGATTTTCCAGGCAGGAGTACTGGAGTGGGGTGTCATTGCCTTCTCTGTTTCTATTCCTTTAACTTGAAGCAATAAGATGAGCACACAAAGGATAAATAAATTCTCAGATTTTAGGGTCTACATCACCATATTGGTTTTGAACATCATTAGCACAAAATGTCATCAATTTATTCAGATTATTCAAGTTTTTTTATGTAAAGTTATCTGGTATATGAGTCTACAGGATGATTGCTCCTCAAAAGAATTTAAGGTCCTCTTAACAAAGAGCGCCAAAGAATTGATACTTTCCTAAAGGAAATCAGTCCTGAATATTCATTGGAAGAACTGATGTTGAAGCTGAAACTCCAATACTTTGACCACCTGATACAAACATCTGACTCCTTGGAAAAGACTCTGATACTGGGAAAGATTGAAGGCATGAAGAGAAGGGGATGACAGAGAATGAGATGGTTGGCTGGCATCACCAACTCGATGGACATGAATTTGAGAAAGCTCTGGGAGTTGGTAATGAACAGGGAGGCCTGGCGTGCTGCAGTCCGTGGCATGGAAAGAGTCAGACACTACTGAGCAACTGAACTGAACTGATGTAGCAACAAGTAAAAATTACATAACAAATGTTTATAAAGCATCTCTTAAACAATTTTCTATTTGGACAAGTCCTAAACAGAAGCAGTATCCAATGGATTGGTTTTTCCCATGTTGGGCATCCAACTGGATTACTACTGAATTTTACTTAAGGATCCAAATGTAACAGGAGTTATTAAGCAGCACACAAATGTCACCTTTTTAATGACTAAAATACCTAAAGTGATTCTGTGGCCTAACACCTCTAGACAAGCAAGTCTGAAGCTTTTTTGTTGTGTTTGTATAGCACACACAGTCTACACAGTATCATTTGCTATTATTGCAATTGTAAAACTAGATTCAAATATACCATTTAAGGACCTAAAGCCAAGAAAGAAACCTGTGCTCAGAGCAACAGAAATGAGTATCTCTATCCTCTACTGGTGGATTTGAATATCAATAGTTAGATGAAAGAACAATTTATTTTAGATACTACCAGTATAGAAATATCACATATAAATCCTTCCCAGATGGAATCCTCCTACCTTTCTTCAAGTTCCCAGTGTGAGTTGATAGTGTGTGTGTGCTCAGTCCCTCAGTTGTGTCTGACTTTTTGCAGCTTCATGTACTGTAGCCCACTAGACTCCTCTGTTCCTGGAATTTTTCAGGCAAGAATACGGAAATGGGTTGTCATTTCCTACTCAGAGGATCTTCCTGATCCAGGGATCAAACCTGTGTCTCTTGCATCTCCTACATTGGCAGGTGGATTCTTTACCACTGTGCCACCTGGGAAGCCCATGAGTTTATATTACCACCATATAAATATACCAAGGCACATGCACACAGCCTGAAATTTTGGTAAGTTTTTGTCAGTATGCATCCTGAGTATCTTAGGTTACAATAGAAAAAGTTTAACCCAAGTAATGCAAAATTTTTTTCCTTGATTGATTTGTCCAGTTATTTCTTGTGATATGGTGCCATCAGGAATATTTTGTATTCTGTGGATTACAGAAAAGCTATTATCCTTTATAAGGGGTATTTATGTCATATTTATAAGGATTAAAATAATGCTCGGAAAAAAATTTTTATCATTATAACTAGTTTTGCTTTTTTCTCCACAAAACTAGTAGCTGAATATTATCAACCTACATATTATAAGTTTTACAGATAAGGTTATTAATTGTGGGATAATAAGAAATTAATTTCCATGGGTGAACCTTATCGTAATTGCTGATGGTATTATTTTTAGTGGAATATTCTAATAGACAGAATGCTCCTTGGTATTTCAGAAGGGTGACAAAACTCAAATTAATTAACTTTCTTGATACAGTGGTGGCCTTGCTGAATTCAGCAAATTGTTGTCTTTATAAAGAGTTTGTCCTAAAATTCAGATGGTCAGAAAAATAAGAGATAGCAGTTTCATGATTTAAAATAATTAATAAGCTAAAATGTAAATAAGTAGTCCTGTTAATAGACATTGATCTGAATATCTGGTTATCTGATTTAGATAATTCAGACTAAAATATAAGTGAATTAAACTTTGTCCCTAAGGTAGGAGTCTGAAATATTGAATACATTCTCTTGGAGGCAAAAATAAAACAAATTTAACACTTGAAAATGATGAAAACTAAAGGTTGGCAATCAACAATACTGCTCAATACAGAACTCTAAAGGACCGAAACTGAGGCCCAGGCAGAAAGGATTCTTAAACATTCTTAAATGGGACTTTGAGAGAGGAATTGTCAAGAAAGTTTTCTAAGACGAAAACAAAGGAATCATATCACTATTTCTGCCTACATATTGATGCAAGAGACATAGCCATATTTAGAACTACTGAGACCCAAAAGTCACGGGTGGATGTAGGGGAGGAAAGAATGGGAAATAAGCAAAATACCCCAGGTTAAGTGTGGAGCCACCCTAGATGGGCGGGTCATGGTGGAGAGGTCTGACAGAATGTGGTCCACTGGAGAAGAGAATGGCAAACCACTTCAGTATTCTTGCCTTGAGAACCCCATGAACAGTATGAAAAGGCAAAATGATAGGATACTGAAAGAGGCCGGGAGTTGGTGATGGACAGAGAGGCTTGGTGTGCTGCGATTCATGGGGTCACAAAGAGTCGGACACGACTGAGAGACTGAACTGAACTGAAGCATGAAGTTGGTAGAAGTCACTTGAGTGCTAAGTACAAGTGGTTCAGAATGAATCTCAAGATGTATTTCTGGCTATAATATCCCTTACACACAGAGTGACCATAATCCAAGGTGGAACTTCTCAAAGTTAAATAAAGGATAAAAATAATTTAAATTATATGATTTTTTGAAATATTGACCAACAAATTATTTGTAATATATTATTGGATTGTTTACTACTTTAAATTATTGTTGCTGTTCAGCCACTCAGTCATGTCTGACTCTTTGTGACCCCATGGACTGCAGCACACCAGGCATCCCTGTCTATTACCAACTCCTGGAGCTTGCTCAAACTCATGTCCATCCAGTCAGTAATGCCATCCAACCAGTTCATCCTCTGTCATGCCTTTCTCCTCCTGCCTTCAATCTTTTGCAGCATCAGGGTCTTTTCAAATGAGTCAGCTCTTCACATCAGGTGGCCAAAGTATTGGAGTTTCAGCTTCAGCATCAGTCCTTCCAATAAATATTCAGGATTGATTTCCTTTAGGAGTAACTGGTGTGACCTCCTTGCAGTCCAAAGGGATTCTCAAGCATCTTCTCCAAGACTACAGTTCAAAAGCATCAATTCTGCGGTGCTCAGCTTTCTTTATGATCCAACTCTCTCATCCATATATACTGGATGTGAGTATACTGGAAAAACCATAGCTTTGACTAGACAGACTTTTGTTGATAAATTAATGTCTCTGCTTTTTAATATGCTGTCTAGGTTGGTCATAGCTTTTCTTCCAAGGAGTAAGCGTCTTTTAATTTCATGGTACAGTCACCATCTGCAGTGATTTTGGAGCCCAAAAAAATCAAGTCTCTCACTGTTTCCATTGTTTCCCCTTCTATTTGCCATGAAGTGATGGGACCAGATGCCATGATCTTAGTTTTATGAATGTTGAGTTTTAAGCCAACTTTTTCACTCTCCTTTTTCACTTTCATCAAGAAGCTCTTTAGTTCTTCTTTGCTTTCTGCCATAAGGGTGGTGTCATCTGAATATTTGAGGTTATTGATATTTCTCCCTGCATTCTTGATTCCAGCTTGTGGTTAATCCAGTCCAACGTTTCTCATGGTGTACTCTGCATAGACGTTAAATAAGCCTTGACGTACTCCTTTCCTGATTTGGAACCTGTCCATTGTTCCATGTCCAGTTCTAACTGTTACTTCTTGACCTGCATACAGGTTTCTCAGAAGGCAGGTAAGGTGGTCTGGTATTCCCATCTCTTGAAGAATTTTCCACAGTTTGTTCCACAGTTTGTTGTGATCCATACAGTCAAAGACTTTGGCGTAGTCAATAAAGCAGAAATAGATGTTTTTCTGGAACTCTCTTTTTCTATGACCCAATAGGTGTTGGCAATTTGATTTCTGGTTCCTCTGCCTTTTCTAAATCCAGCTTGAACATCTGGAAGTTCTCAGTTCATATACTGTTGAAGCCTAGATTGGAGAATTTTGAGCATTACTTTACTAGTGTGTGAGATGACTGCAATTGTGCAGTAGTTTGAACATTCTTTGGCACTGCCTTTGTTTGGGATTGGAATGAAAACTGATCTTTTCCTATACTTTAAATAGATACTATCCAAATACTATTTTTGAAAATAAAATTTTCCCAAAACTAAAAATAACACATCTAGAACATTAAACAAAATTTTTAAAACCTGTGTTGAGAATATGAACATTAATAAATAATAAAAGCAAAAAGTTATTCTCATTTTAATCAGTTTTAAAATAATATTTTGCTCTAATGCTATGCCCTAGTACTTTTCTGAAGAGTTGGTTTTTCTGTATAATCTTATTCTCTTTCATAAAACTGCCTGCAGTTTTCTTCAACATTCTGAAATTATTGACTTCCTCAATTGATACTTCTTATGGGTCACAACACTTTAATATAAGATCTCTCTGTATGGGTGCTGAGATGCTTGGTAAACTTCTAGCAATATCTGTTATAAAGGAATTTATCAATAATAATTTTAAACTGAAATGTGTCAATTTCAACCCAAATATTTTCACAAGTATAGGTTTTTTGCTTCCATTCAAAATGTTATCTTTAAAAAATATTTTTACAAGATTCATCTCATCAAATAAATCATCTCTTTTTATGGTTCTTTTTATTGCTTTGCCAGACTTAGATGCTGCAAAATCACAGTCCTTCTCAGTTTCATTTCGTTCTGGAAGAGAATATAAATTTATCTAATTAAAAATAGAAGCTTCATCAAAAGAGTCTTATTGCAAGTCACGATACTTCAATATGCAGTTAAAGAATTTCAAATTTAAATCTTATACACCATTTGAAATCATAATGTCAGTTTTGTTATAGGAAAAAGCTCTATGTCATAAGTTTTTGTAGTGATTGAGGCTTGCTGAGAGTTTTAAATGCTGACATTTTGGGAACTATGTTCATTAACTACATTGATTAACATATTCCATTTATTTTTATAAAAATACATTTTTATTTTGACAAAGATGAAATAAAAACTGAAAACTTGTTTAGTTAAAATTTGTATATCATTACAGTTAAACTGAAGTTAATTTACAAAGAAATTAATCAAAGGTTTAAATGTTCTTAAAATCCATTTTATAAGGGATAGCAAAAAGAAAAAATACATGCCACCAGGTTACAGTATTTATTGAACATTTAACATTAACTGTGTCACAAAAAAATTTGTGGTTCCCTATTTATATATTAAGATATTTATAGGTTTGTGTAACAAGTTACACAAATTTATAGAATTTCAGTTTTTATTATACAGAATGCTGTACTGCAAGTAATCCTGTAGTCAAATGTTAATTTAATGAGAACATCATTTTTGCCATATCCTTTTGTTCCACCAAAATTCATATACATATTACTTTAAAAACAAATGATTTTACCAATAATGTTAAATTTTTCAACTGAATTTCTGGTAAGATTCAGAATAATGTCACTTGTTTCAGCTCCGATAGAATAAATTTCCAAAATTTTACTTTAGCTTCTATGAATTACATAAAAATATAAAACAAAAAAATATTTTATTTGAAGTATTTGATGACAGGATATAAAACTGACATTATTTAACTGATTCCAAATGTCTACTATTAAAACTGACACATAAAAAGAATTGTGTCATTGGTGTACAATAAAATTCAATTGAAAAGGGACAAAACTAATTTACAAGAGTAGTCATTTGATAAAAATTAAATGTCATATTTCCCAGAGTGATATTTAAAGGCACATTCTACAGATTCACATGTTAAATTGTGGTCTTCAAGCATAATGTCCTTATATGAACTATTAATATTTGAAGTAGATGGTTCAGTTTTATACCTTCATGTTTTCAGGGTCAGTTATGTTGCTCTGCATGTGCCTTGCATGTTGGTTGCTAAATGTCCACAAACATTCTGCATGAGTTATACTTAAGCATCACACATTTACTACTTAGTTCATCATATTTAATGCCTTTTTGACTTTTGAGAGCTATTGAACATTAAAAATGTTACCAATTGCCAACATGTATAAATAGGTTTAGATTTATCACTAAATAGTAAATGGCAATTCCACTGTAATTAGATCTCTGTACCCCATAGAGCAGGACAGCTCAGCCTCTATTTCTCCATATAAATTTTTCATATTCATTTAATCTAAAATTCTCATTCCCTTCTGACCCCAATGACTGATAATAACTTCATGAATTTCACAAGCCATAGCATGTGCCACAGCTTAATTGGCTTGTACCTCAAGAGGTTACCTCCCACCTCTACCTTACATCAGAAGATTTAGCTATTCTCATTTTGTGTACAATGCACAGTACAATTTTATCAACAAAGACCCTGTCTACTGTGTTGGAATGGGCCAGTGGTAACACCCTTAATTCCTAACTTTCTAACAGCTTATGGTAAATTTTAAACTCACATTATAGATATAGATAAGGATTCCATCAACACAACTGACCAGTGTATATCTATAACCAAAGTGCTTTAAACTGAAAGAATAATGTTCCAAGATGCATGTGTTTATTCAGTAGTAATATAATGAACTCCCATCATGTGCAAGACCTATTCTAAAGGCTTTAGGTATACTCCAATGAATAAGATATGATTTTATCCATGAAAGGTTTATAATCACCTTAAGAATTTATAGCATCACTTTAAATCAGCCAGGACTCTACTATCACATAAATTTTTCTGGTAGGCATAAAAATAAATGGGATCTGTTGAGCTCTAAATATGAGCAGTGAACAATCTAAAAGTAAAATTAAGACTACAATCCATTCATAACAGTACCCCAAAAATAAAACATTTAGGAATAAATTTAACAGAAGTACAATCAAGTGGTAAAGAATCTGCCTGCCGGTGCAGGAGATGCAAGAGACACGGGTTTGATCCCTGGGTCAGAAAGATCCCCTGGGATGGGAAATGGCAACCCACTCCAGTATTCTTGCCTGGGAAATCCCATGGACAGAGGAGTCCAGCAGGCTACAGTCCATGGGTCACAAAGAGTCGGGCATGATTAAGCACACACACATACATTTTTTTCATTACATTACTGGTATAGAGAAAGTTACAAAACTTTGTTGAGGGAAATAAATGGAGACACTCCACATTTGTGGATTAGAAGACTCCTTATTATTAAGATTGTAATTCTCCCTACGTTGTGCTATAGATTCAATATAACATTATGAAAATGCCTACAGGTATTTTTGTAGCATTTGGTAAACAGATCCTTAAATTTATACAGAAATGGAAAACTAGACTATTCAAAAGAATTTTGAAAAAGAATAAAGTTGGAGGTCTTTTACTTTCTAATTTTGAAACTAACTGTTAAGTTATGGTCATCAAGAAGGTGTGATACAAATATAAGGATAGACATAGGTAGGCCAACAAAGCAGAATTAAATCCATTAATAAACTCATATTTATAGTTAATTGATTTCTGAAAAAGTGTCAAGTCAACTCCCTGGGGAGAGCATTGTCTGTTCAATCAGGTTATTCCATTCCTACAAAGACTTGCACATGAATGTTTATAGTAACACTATTCATAACAGCCAAAAACTAGAGATAACTAAATGGCTATCAGCTGAGGAAAGGATAGGCAAAATATGGAGATCCATACAGTGGGATATTCTTCAAAAATGTAAAAGAACAAACTACTGGGATTTGCTGTATCAGACATGAACCTCAAAAACATTGTGCAAAGTGAAAAATTCAGACATGAAAAGATACGTATTGAATGGTTCCATTTACATGAAATGTCAAAAAAAGGGCAAATTTATAAAGACAAAAAGTCAAGCAGGTGGTTGCTTGAGGCTGAGTGTCAGGAAAGGGGACATGTAAATAGACATGAGGGATCTTATCAGGGAGATGAAAATGTTCTAAAATTGATTTATGGTGATAGTTGTACCACTCAGTAAAAATTTATGAAGATCATTGAATTATATGACTGAAATGGATAAATTCCATGATATGGAACATATATGTCAATACAGTTGTTTTTAAAAGCGAAGAAAGGGAAATACATCTTTAATTGACAAGGAAGTAGGTAGGATAGCAGTTAAGAACATCTGATAATGTATTTTACATTGTACTCCATAATATATTCAAATCAATCTGAAATGTAGACAAGCTCCTTCCAACTGAAAAAAATATCGGACAGTGACCTGATCACTATTATAGCTACACAAGATATTCTATATGTGATTTCCACTCCAGTAAAATGACAGTAACAATGGAAACACTAAATAACAAGTAGAAGACTGATTTACCCTGCAGATCACCCAGAAACAGTCAAGGCTGTGCAAGAAGAAAAATGAAGGAGACATACTCAAACAGCGAGTGTCAGATGAGAAGAAAAACATTCTCAGGTGTTTTGTTTTCTGCACCACAGAGCTAGCAAGATCTTAGTTCCCTGACTAGGGATCAAACTCAGGCCCACGGCAGTAGAAGTGTAGACTCCTAAGCACTGGACTGTCAAGGATCCTAGTCTCCCAGGTGTTTGAAAAGTGGTCATGACTTTGCCAGGCTCAGTTTCTCTTACAGATTGAATACGGAGCCTGCCATTCAACTGTTTCCCCTACTTTAAACTTATAGAACCCAAAATATTATGACCCCCTCAAAATGCTATTAGAATATTAGACTGATCTCAAACTTAAGAATAGTTCAGTAAATTCAGAAATGATTTGTGCTTAGAAACTGGATCACAGTAAAACATTTTAAGTCTTTATAAGCATGTGCAATAGAAGCTTTTTTGACATAATCTATTTAGCTATTTGCAAAAACAAAACAAAACCATTCATTCACTTCCTAAATCACACTGACCTGCCCATGGTGTGCTGAGTGTTCAAAGTCTGTAGTTCTCTCATATAATCCTGGGCACTTCTATTCCCACCAACTGAGTCACAGCTTTGCCCAAAGTCTGCTATTTACTCTCAAATCATTATTGTAATTGTGTTATTTAATTAAATATTAACAATGGTGGAGTAAGAACCTCTGAAAATCCTCTTCTCCATCAAGGCAAGTGCGAATGCTGAAGATAATTTGTTGGAATAAACTTTTCTAGAACTCTGAAAGTTAAATGCTTGTCTCAATTTAAGGAGTCTTTTTTTAAATTTAATTTAATTTTAGTAAGAACAAGTTTTGTGGCATTTGAACTTGCTGTATTCTACTCCCCTTTCCCCAGCTATTCAGTAAGCCTTCAAAACCAACAGCTCACAATAATCATGGAAGGGAAAAAAATCCAGCCACCTAAAAGTTGATAGGGCAGAATGGGTTGAAGCTTTTACTATACAAAGCCCCATTTCCAGAGAACCACATTATCTGACCTATTCAGTGGTTCCCTAACTCAGAGCTTACCTTGTCTTTTCCCTGGGAGCATTAGTGAAAAATAATCAGAGAAATTGTTTAACATCACAGTTGCCTGAGGTGGTGAATTAGAGTTGGGGCAAGCAATCTAACCAAAAAGTTGAAAAGGATGCACGATACTGGATGCTTGGGGCTAGTGCACTGGGTCGACCCAGAGGGATGGTATGGGGAGGGAGGAGGGAGGAGGGTTCAGGGTGGGGCACACATGTATACCTGTGGCGGATTCATTTTGATACTTGGCAAAACTAATACAATTATGTAAAGTTTAAAAATAAAATAAAATTTAAAAAAAAAAAAAAAAGCTGGGGAAGGAGACATCCACAGGGGGCTTTGAAAACTCTGATGTATTCCTGGGAATCTAGACGTCCATGTGCATGTGTAAGTCATATCTCTGCTCTGAACTTCTGCTGTAATTATCAAAACCACATCTCTTAACATTTAATTATAGGGTACCACATGTGACTTTTAATTATAGACTGCTTTCTTCTCCCCAACATTATATTAACGGCTAAGTTTTATTTCACACTGACTGTGTACCAGGCACTGTTCTAAGTGCTTTAGATTTGTTGTCTCATTCAATC
Source organism: Bubalus kerabau (assembly GCF_029407905.1). NCBI lineage: Eukaryota > Metazoa > Chordata > Mammalia > Artiodactyla > Bovidae > Bubalus > Bubalus kerabau. Next base: position 137,923,469 of record NC_073626.1, read on the forward strand.
CTCATAATAAGTTAAATATTATCATTATCCCCATTTTACACAGGAGAAAACTGAGACTTAGAGTACTTACAATCCCAAGGTAAAGTAACTGGAACTGGGATTTAAATCCTGGTTTTGTAAAACCAAGTAATGTCACTTCTGATTGACCTCTAGCTTATTGAAAAGGGCAGAGACTTTTGAGTCAAAGACTTGAGAATATGCAACTTTCCAATTTCATTTCATCTCTATGAGTCTCAGTTTTCTCTTTAAAATCAATCTGATTTCATTATCTATTAATCAATTTCATTAAATTATTAATCTATTTCATTAAAATTATTATGAATATTAAACACTAGTGTGTGTAGAAATATTCTTTGTATCTTGAAGTACCAATAGAAATACTTGCTCATTAGATACTCACTTGAGGGAAAAGTCAAGAAGAAAGGCATGATTGATAGAGCAGAGTCAATAAGACATGGACTTGATTCTGACTTGAATGTTTGCTACCTCTGAGATCTTGGGCAAGTCATTTAACTTTCCTGGGTTTTAGTATTGACATCTATAAGGATAATACACTCCCACTCCCCAATTTTCCGGGTTCTGAGGATTAACAAATAAACAAATAAACAAAACACCTAATGAATATTCTGTACTCAGTGAACATCATTTACCTTCATCATACATCTATATACTTTTCAAATTCTTTTCCATTACAGCTTATCATCAGTTCAGTTCTGTTCAGTTCAGTCACTCAGTCATGTCCGACTCTTTGCGACCCCATGAATCGCAGCACACCAGGCCTCCCTGTCCATCACCAACTCCCGGAGTTCACTCAGACTCACGTCCATCAAGGCTGTGATGCCATCCAGCCATCTCAACCTCTGTCATCCCCTTCTCCTCCTGTCCCCAATCCCTCCCAGCATCAGAGTCTTTTCCAATGAGTCAACTCTTCACATGAGGTGGCCAAAGTACTGGAGTTTCAGCTTTAGCATCATTCCTTCCAAAGAAATCCCAGGGCTGATCTCCTTCAGAATGGACTGGTTGGATCTCCTTGCAGTCCAAGGGACTCTCAAGAGTCTTCTCCAAAACCACACTTCAAAAGCATCAATTCTTTGGTGCTCAGCTTTCTTCACAGTCCAAATCTCACATCCATACATGACTACTGGAAAAACCATAGCCTTGACTAGACAGACCTTTGTTGGCTAAGTAATGTCTCTGCTTTTCAATATGCTATCTAGGTTGGTCATAACTTTTCTTCCAAGGAGTAAGTGTCTTTTAATTTCATGGCTGCAATCACCATCTGCAATGATTTTGGAGCCCCCAAAAATAAAGTCTGACACTGTTTCCACTGTTTCCCCACCTATTTCCCATGAAGTGATGGGACCGGATGCCATGATCTTCATTTTCTGAATGTTGAGCTTTAAGCCAACTTTTTCACTCTCCACTTTTACTTTCTTCAAGAGGCTTTTTAGTTCCTCTTCACTTTCTGCCATAAGGGTGGTGTCATCTGCATATCTGAGGTTATTGATATTTCTCCCGGTAATCTTAATTCCAGCTTGTGCTTCTTCCAGCCCAGCGTTTCTCATGATGTACTCTGCATAGAAGTTAAATAAGCAGGGTGACAATATACAGCCTTGATGTACTCCTTTTCCTATTTGGAACCAGTCTGTTTTTCCATGTCCAGTTCTAACTGTTGCTTCCTGACCTGCATATAGGTTTCTCAAGAGGCAGATCAGGTGGTCTGGTATTCCCATCTCTTTCAGAATTTTCCACAGTTTATTGTGATCCACACAGCCAAAGGCTTTGGCATAGTCAATAAAGCAGAAATAGATGTTTTTCTGGAACTCTCTTGCTTTTTCCATGATCCAGCGGATGTTGGCAATTTGATCTCTGGTTCCTCTGCCTTTTCTAAAACCAGCTTGAACATCTGGAAGTTCACGGTTCACGTATTACTGAAGTCTGGCTTGGAGAATTTTGAGCATTACTTTACTAGCGTGTGAGATGAGTGCAGTTGTGCGGTAGTTTGAGCATTCTTTGGCATTGCCTTTCTCATAGTTCATCATAAGATGTTGAATATAGTTCCCTGTAGGACCTTGTTGTATATTTTATATATAACAGTTTGTATCAGCTAATCCCAAACTGATACACAGAAGAACTATACAAAAAGATCTTCATAACCCAGATAATCATGATGGTATGATCACTCACCTAGAGCCAGACATCCTGAAATGTGAAGTCAAGTGGGCCTTAGAAAGCATCACTATGAACAAAGCTAGTGGAGATGATGGAATTCCAGTTGCACTATTTCAAATCCTAAAAGACAATGCTGTGAAAGTGCTGCTCTCAATCTGCCAGCAAATGTGGAGAACTCAGCGGTGACCACAGGACTGGAAAAGGTCAGTTTTCACTCCAATCCCAAAGAAGGGCAATGCCAAAGAATACTCAAACTACCGCACAGTTGCACTCATCTCACATGCTAGTAAAGTAATGCTCAAAATTCTCCAAGCCAAGCTTCAACAGTACATGAACCATGAACTTCCAGATGTTCAAGCTGGATTTAGAAAAGGCAGAGGAACCAGAGATCAAATTGCCAACATCTGCTGGATCACTGAAAAAGCAAGAGAGTTCCAGAAAAACATCTACCTCTGTTTTATTGATTACACCAAATTCTTTGACTGTGTGGATCACAACAAACTGTAGAAAGTTCTTCAAGAGATGGGAATACCAGACCACCTTACCTGTCTCCTGAGAAATGTGTACGCAGGTCAAGAAGCAACAGTTAGAATCGGACATGGAAAAAATGGACTGGTCCAAATCAGGAAAGGAGTATGTCAAGGCTGTATATTGTTACCCTGCTTATTTAACTGATATGCAGAGTACATCATGAGAAACACTGGACTGGATGAAGCATAAGCTGTAATCAAGATTTCCAGGAAAAATATCAATAACCTCAGATATGGAGATGACACCACCCTTATGGCAGAAAGCAAAGATGAACTAAAGAGCCTCTTGATGAAAGTGAAAGAGGAGAGTGAAAAAGTTGACTTAAAGCTCAACATTCAGGAAACTAAGATCATGGCATCTGGTCCCATCACTTCATTTCAAATAGATGGGGAAACAATGAAAACAGTGAGAGTCTTGATTTTCTTGGGCTCCAAAGTCACTGCAGGTGGTGACTGCAACCATGAAATTAGACACTTGCTTCTTAAAGAAAAGCTATGACCAAACTAGACAGCATATTAAAAAGCAGAGACATTACTTAGCCAACAAAGGTCTGTCTAGTCAAAGCTATGGCTTTTCCAGTAGTCATGTATGGATGTGAGAGTTGGACTGTGAAGAAAGCTGAGCACCAAAGAATTGATGCTTTTGAAGTGTGGTTTTGGAGAAGACTCTTGAGAGTCCCTTGGACTGCAAGGAGATCCAACCAGTCCATCCTAAACAAAATCAGTCCTGAATATTCATTGGAAAGACTGATACTGAAGCTGAAACTCCAATACTTTGGCCACCTGATGTGAAGAACTGACTCATTTGAAAAGACCCTGATGCTGGGAAAGATTGAAGGCGGGAAGAGAAGGGAATGAGAGAGGATGAGAGGATGAGGTTGGATGGCATCACCGACTCGATGGACATGAGTTTGAGTAGGCTCCTGGAGTTGGTGATGGACAGGGAGGCCTGGCACACCGCAGTCCATGGGATGGCAAAAAGTCGGACATGACTGCATGACTGAACGGAATCCAAACTCTTAATTTATCCCTTCCCCCCTTCCCCTTTGGTAACTGTAAGTTTTTCTTTGTCTGTGAGTCTGTTCCTGTTTTGTAAATAAGTTCATCTCTTTTTTTTTAGATTCCACATATAAATGATGTATGTCTTTCTCTGCCTGTTTTACTTCCCTTAAATATGATAATCTCTAGGTCTATCCATGTTGCTGCAAATGGCAGTATTTCATCCTTTTTTATGACTAATATTCCATTGTGTGTATACACACTGTATCTTCTTTATTCATCTGGTAGTGGACATTTAGGTTGCTTCCATGTCTTGACTATTGCAAATAGTCTGCCATAGCTTCTAGGGTATTCAGAGCCGGTTGGAACTCATTAGATCATCGTTTCTAAATACAGTTGTGGCTGTGCCTCCACTCCATGTATCTTCTGTGTTCAAAATTTGAAAATACAATCTCAAAGCAGATTATATATTTACTAAGTTGCTAAACCAGAATTTCTATATGTATTTAATTGTGGTAAGTCTACTTCCCAGAAACCATCTCAGTTCAGTTCAGTTCAGTTCAGTTGCTCAGTTGTGTCTGACTCTTTGCAACCCCATGAATCGCAGCACGCCAGGCCTCCCTGTCCATCACCAACTCCCAGAGTTCACTCAGACTCACGTCCATCAAGGCTGTGATGCCATCCAGCCATCTCATCCTCTGTCGTCCTCTTCTCCTCCTGCCCCCAATCCCTCCCAGCATCAGAGTCTTTTCCAATGAGTCAACTCTTCGCATGAGGTGGCCAAAGTACTGGAGTTTCAGCTTTAGCATCAGTCCTTCCAAAGAACACCCAGGACTGATCTCCTTTAGAATGGACTGATTGGTCTCCTTTCAGTCCAAGGGACTCTCAAGAGTCTTCTCCAACACCACAGTTCAAAAGCATCAATTCTTTGGCACTCAACTTTCTTCACAGTCCAACTCTCACATCCATACATGACCACTGGAAAAACCGTAGCCTTGACTAGAAGCCGTCTACATGGATTAAAATCCAAGTTCTATATGTGCTCAATAATAATAAGAATATTAAAAGCAGTACGTATTGAGTGTTTGTTATCTGTTAAGCACTTTATTTAAAGTATTAACTGATTTAATTTTCGTTTAATTTTCCCTTTGAGAGATTACAGAGCAGAAAACTGAAAAACTGAGAGAGATTATATACCAGATTCAACATCACACCTGATAGGTGGTGGAGTTAAATTCTGGCCACAGAGTCTACACATTTAGTCACGGTGCCCTTCTGCCTTTCATAAATGGTAGCCAAAGAAGGAATGTGGCCAGAGGCAGACGATGGAGTAGATGCTTAATCACACCTGTGCGACACCTGGCTGCAACATAGAAAAGTCACTAAAGTAGATGGTAAGCTTTTTATTAGGACACATGTAAGAGAAACCAGGATCTCTTTAAGGAAATGGGACTTAGAGCAATAAATATTCTATTCAGCCACCTACAAGATAAAGAGAAAAAATCTTTTTATTCATACAAAAGAAACATTAACTTTGAACAATAATGCTGTGATAAAGATCAAGACTTGTCCCCACAGTAATTCATGCACATTTATGGCATTCTCACAGCCTAAATAGACTTTGTTTCAGCTGCTATTACTTAAATCAGGCAGCATATCCTACCCTCACTTGGAAGCCCACAAAACCACCATCTTCAGCAACTTGCCTCACTACTCCTAGAGGCAGCTGGTACTTAAACTAGGAGGCAGCCTTAGGAAATGTTATAGCAGCCTTTAATCTCTATAATGACAGCACTTAGACTCTAATTATCCAGGCAAATAATTCACGCTACAACAGTGGGAGCAAAGGCCACTTTTTCTTTCTTTTTTTTTCCTTCCCAGTGTTTTCCTCAAACTAAACTCAAAGAGAAGATCAGGGCAATTATCCAGGGTGGACTTGCCGTGAAATAGAAAAATGCCTCTCTGGGGAAGTCAAGACTACCTTAAGGATTTATGATCACAGAATGGGAACAATTCTCTAAGTCCTGAAATTTAATCAAGCCTTGCTAACAACTAAACAATAGTCACCTGCTTGCTATTAAAGCTCCAACTGTTAAAATCTAGTCTTATAAAAACACAGAAAATTTTAATATTAATAAGTTATTTTAAAACATAGGGCCATAGTTTTCATTAGAGTCTGGGCCAGCCTAAAGACAAGAAAAGAAATACACAAGCTGTCATACCATTACATGTATAGACCAAGGGGAAAAAAACAGAAAGGAAAATATCCCTGTAGTCTAGTATATATGTGAAAGATTCCATTTTAACATTTTTAATCCCCATTTCACAGATAAGTAAAGTGAGATTATTCAATTTGTTCAGGGTCACATAACTCATAAGTAAGAATTCAAACCCAAGTGTTCTGGCATGAGAATCTAGACTCACTCCATTGTACTGAACTATCTCTCCTGAGAATGGTAGGATTTGAACTGGCCCTTAAATAAGTATAGAATTTATCAAAGTTAAGAGAATGCAGAGCATTCCAAAAGAGAAAATAAACTAAGGCACAGAGTAAACTGCAATGTCTCGGAAGGATATAATAAAGAGGGTGGGGAGACAAGTGGAGAATTTTGCAAGAGATCAGTTAGAAAATATGAGAGCAGAAAGAGAGCAAAATGAAGAAAGTGGTAGGGAAACTGACCTGATAACCATGTTTTAAAATAATGTCACTTATCAAAAAACTTCTGTGTTCCATGTAAACATTATTTCATTCAACTTTCAAGTCTTTGGAAATTTAAGCATTATTATTATTATCATCATTGTTTCTCTTGCTCTGACAGCAAAGCTTCTCTGGATGCAGAAATTCCGTAGTAATTATCTAAATCTAGGTGCAAAGCTGTAAACTAAATGACACCACCCATACAATGGGAACCAGTAGAAAAACTGATGGTGATATTGAGAAAGAAACTATAGACAAAAATTGTTATATTTTTAAATAGAGCTTAAAATATCAAATTACCATCTTAAAGAACTATCATTCACAAATCTTGATGTATCCAGCATGCAATCTCAAAACTGTATGTGAATAAATTGATTTCATAAATAGAAAATGATTAAATAGTGTAATTAACTTTGAGTGAATACGCACTTAATGAAGTATCTTATTCTAAACATACTCTTTGAGGAGAAAAATAATTATTGTGGTGACAGTTGAACCAAATTTTGTTCACATTAGGTTCATATTTATTTGATTCAATAACTCCTTAGAAGAGCTACTGTGCTAAGAATTCTCCAGAGACTTTGGAAGAATCAGTCCCTCCACCAGGCCCTGTGGCACTCATTGTCATGTTTTCTGTCTCTTTGCTCCCACCCTTCTTCCTCTCCTTACTGAGGTCTTTAAATCAGGGTATACACCTGGCTCAAGAGTTGCCAATCTTTAGTCTACCCAGGAACCCATAACAAATTATGGCCTGAATATAAAATAGGAACTAAAAGAATCCTCCCTTGGAAATTTGAACTAAGAAACTATGGAGAAAATTGCTAGATAGTGATAAAAGCCAAAAGATGAAGTCATGTACAGTCCATGCTAGAACAGTGTGGGCATTGTGCCATCAGATTCAGAGGAAGCTGATCTGACAGGGAGAACATGAGACAGAAATGAGAGAGGCCATGCATCCCCTGAGGGAGAGAGAGAGATAAAAACAAAATCCTTAGTTTCTAATGTTTTCCCAGTTCCATTTCCCAAGAGTCTGATACATACTCTGGTGCTTGTATTTAGATGTCTGTGTGATTTCACCATTTGTCCTTACAATAACCTTCTTGTTGAGTTCTTTTCAAGGCTTTTCAGTTCCCTGCCAGAAAGATATTCTTGTTCAAGTGGCCTGCTGTGATTCCAGCTCTGAACTATCATTCCAAGGGTTCAAAGATGACTTAAGGAGAGTCTTGTTTCTAAAAGTCTTGCAACCAGGTAGAAAACAAATATAGGCACACATGACATATGATATGACAGATTGTATAAAAGAGTACAAAGTACATTCACAGTACTGTGGAAAGAATGTCTGGTTCAAATTAGTTGTATTTAAGAAGGCTTCTTGAAGAAAGTGAAATTTTCACTGGATCTTAAATAATGTTAGATTTTCAAAAGTACGGAAAGGTGGACAACTATCAGAACAGGGCAGTTCATTGATGAGAAGCTATTCTGAAATGAGTTTACTGTATCGTGCACATAGAATGGGAAAATTTAAGAGGAAATAAAATAAGCATGGTATATGCCATAAAATGTGTCAGTTATGTCTATCCCACAGAGACTTTTAATGGAGAAGTTAGTTTATTAATATGTTTCTAATAAGCTTATAATTGAATGTTTAGTATTTACTAGGAGCAGAGGAAGGCAAGATGAGATACCAGTTATTAGGCTAACTTATTCTTGTAGGTTTGATCCTAGAAGGCCAAGAAGTGGCTTTCCTGAGTTAAATGTATAAGCAAGATTCAAGGAAATTTGTTTAGAAACAGAGTTCCACAGGTCACAGTGGAAAGGGTTGAGAAAGAAATCAGTAGCAAGAGGGTAAGCCAACAGGAGAGGATGAACAAGGCAATGCAAAACTTAAAATATGTGAGAAAATTGGAGAAGGAAATGGCAACCCACTCCAGTCTTCTTGCTTGGAGAATCCCATGGACAGAGGAGCCTGGCAGGCTACAGTCCATGGGGTCACAAGAGTCGGACATGATTTAGCGATTAAACCACCACCATGTGAAAAATAGGTATTTTGTAAATGGCAGCCAAGGATGACAGAGTTGAGAAACACAGTGAAATTAGCACCAGGGTTCCAAAGGAATTCATTTGCAATTGTAGTGGCTTGCATTTATCAGTGCATCATGGTGACTCAGCAAGTTAGTGAGTCATCAGACCATGACAACCAAAACACTGAACTAGATATTTAGAACTCAGCTATATTTCTAGATGCTAGGGAAATTCCTTCATAACCTAATTCCTGTAAGGGTATTAAAATCTTCCTAACCCAAGTTAAAATAAATATCAGATATTTACATTTCTAAAAAGGTATTAATCCCTTCAAAGTGAAAAATATTCTTTTCCCCTTAATAGGCCATTGTAAATTTTATAAATGAATTACAAATAGTCTAAAATATAAAATACCAATCTAGGTACCCTTATGATTATACGGTGGAAGTGAGAAATAGATTTAAGGGACGAGATCTGATAGAGTGCCTGATGAACTATGGATAAGGTTCGTGACGTTGTACAGGAGACAGGGATCAATACCATCCCCATGGAAAAGAAATGCAAAAAAGCAAAATGGCTGTCTGGGGAGGCCTTACAAATAGCTGTGAAAAGAAGAGAAGTGAAAAGCAAAGGAGAAAAGGAAAGATATAAGCATATGAATGCAGAGTTCCAAAGAATAGCAAGAAGAGATAAGAAAGCCTTCCTCAGCATCAATGCAAAGAAATAGAGGAAAACAACAGAATGGGAAAGACTACAGCTCTCTTCAAGAAAATTAGAGATACAAGGGAACATTTCATGCAAAGATGGGCTCTATAAAGGACAGAATGGTATGGACCTAACAGAAGCAGAAGATATTAAGAAGAGGTGGAAAGAATACACAAAAGAACTGTACAAAAAAGATCTTCAGTGCAGTTCAGTCGCTCAGTCATGTCTGAATATCTGCGACCCCATGAATCACAGCACACCAGGCCTCCCTGTCCATCACCAACTCCTGGAGTTCACCCAGATTCACGTCCATCGAGTCAGTGATGCCATCCAGCCATCTCATCCTCTGTCGTCCCCTTCTCCTCTTGCCCCCAATCCCTCCCAGCATCAGACTTTTTTCCAATGAGTCAACTCTTCGCACGAGGTGGCCAAAGTACTGGAGTTTCAGCTTTAGCATCATTCCTTCCAAAGAAATCCCAGGGCTGATCGCCTTCAGAATGGACTGGTTGGATCTCCTTGCAGTCCAAGGGACTCTCAAGAGTCTTCTCCAACACCACACTTCAAAAGCATCAATTCTTCGGCGCTCAGCCTTCTTCACAGTCCAACTCTCACATCTATACATGACCACAGGAAAAACCATAGCCTTGACTAGACAAACCTTTGTTGGCAAAGTAATGTCTCTGCTTTTGAATATGCTATCTAGGTTAGTCATAACTTTCCTTCCAAGGAGTAAGCGTCTTTTAATTTCATGGCTGCGACCCAGATAATCATGATGGTGTGATCACTGACCTTGAGCCAGACATCCTGGAATGTGAAGTCAAGTGGGCCTTAGAAAGCATCACTACGAACAAAGCTAGTGGAGGTGATGGAATTCCAGTTGAGCTATTTCAAATCCTGAAAGATGATGGTGTGAAAGTGCTGCACTCAACATGTCAGCAAATTTGGAAAACTCAGCAGTGACCCCAGGACTGGAAAAGGTTAGTTTTTATTCCAGTCCCAAAGAAAGACAATGCCAAAGAATGCTCAAACTACCGCACAACTGCACTCATCTCACACGCTAGTAAAGTAATGCTCAAAATTCTCCAAGCCAGACTTCAGCAATATGTGAACCATGATCTTCCAGATGTTCAAACTGGTTTTAGAAAAGGCAGAGGAACCAGAGATCAAATTGCCAACATCTGCTGGATCATGGAAAAAGCAAGAGAGTTCCAGAAAAACATCTATTTCTGCTTTATTGACTATGCCAAAGCCTTTGGCTGTGTGGATCACAATAAACTGTGGAAAATTCTGAAAGAGATGGGAATACCAGACCACCTGACCTGCCTCTCGAGAAATCTGTATGCAGGTCAGGAAGCAACAGTTAGAACTGGACATGGAACAACAGACTGGTTCCAAATAGGAAAAGGAGTACGTCAAGGCTGTATATTGTCACCCTGCTTGTTTAACTTATATGCAGAGTACATCATGAGACATGCTGGACTGGAAGAAGCACAAGCTGGAATCAAGATTGCCAGGAGAAATATCAGTAACCTCAGATATGCAGATGACACCATCCTTATGGCTGAAAGTGAAGAGGAACTAAAAAGCCTCTTGATAAAGGTGAAAGAAGAGAGTGAAAAAGTTGGCTTAAAACTCAACATTCAGAAAACGAAGATCATGGCATCTGGTCCCATCACTTCATGGGAAATAGATGGGGAAACAGTGGAAACAGTGTTAGACTTTATTTTTTTGGGCTCCAAAATCACTGCAGATGGTGACTGCAGCCATGAAATTAAAAGAGGCTTACTCCTTGGAAGGAAAGTTATGACCAACCTAGATAGCATATTCAAAAGCAGAGACATTACTTGGCCAACAAAGGTCTGTCTAGTCAAGGCTATGGTTTTTCCTGTGGTCATGTATGGATGTAAGAGTTGAACTGTGAAGAAGGCTGAGTGCTGAAGAATTGATGCTTTTGAAGTGTGGTGTTGGAGAAGACTCTTGAGAGTCCCTTGGACTGCAAGGAAATCCAGCCAGTCCATTCTGAAGGCGATCAGCCCTGGGATTTCTTTGGAAGGAATGATGCTAAAGCTGAAACTCCAGTACTTTGGCCACCTCATGCGAAGAGTTGACTCATTGGAAAAGACTCTGGTGCTGCGAGGGATTGGGGGCAGGAGGAGAAGGGGGCGACAGAGGATGAGATGGCTGGGTGGCATCACTGACTGGATGGACGTGAGTCTGAGTGAACTCTGGGAGTTGGTGATGAACAGGGAGGCCTGGCGTGCTACGATTCATGGGATTGCAAAGAGTCAGACACGACTGAGCGACTGAACTGAACCATATTATTTATGAAGTAGTCACTGGAAATCACTTGACCTCTTTCTGCCTTTCCCAAGTGACTTGAACAAGCATTTGGTGAATGTTAATCCTTAACTCACTCAGAAATTATTAAAAGAAAAAAAAAGAAAGAAAGAAAGAAATTATTCAATGAACTGTATCAATATGCTGTAGACTATGGAGGAATCAGATGTTGATAAGGGAGACAGTCATTATTAGAGACATTCTTCTATTCCTACCTAGCTCATTATTTTGTTCCCATTAGATAAAATAGTAGTTATTGTCTGCAAAATAACCCTAAATATGAGCTGAACAGGCTTTCCTGGTAGCTCAGCTGGTAAAGAATATGCCTGCAATGCAGAAGACCCTGGTTCGATTCCTGGGTCAGGAAGATCCCCTAGAGAAGGGATTGGCTGCCCACTCCAGTATTCTTGGACTTCCCTGGTAGCCCAGATGGTAAAGAATCTGTTTGAAACATGGGAGACCTGGGTTTGATCCCTGGCTTGGGAAGATCCCATGGAGGAGGACATGGCAACCCACTCCATTATTCTCACCTGGAGAATCTCCATGGACAGAGGAGCTTGATGGCCTGTAGTCCAAGGGGTCAGAAGGAGTCAAACATGACTGAGTGACTAAGCACAGCACAGCACAGCACAAGAAGTGAACATTAGCATCCCCTTTGTGTTCTTTCTTTGATGGAGGATGAGAAAAATATAGTCAATGTATTACTCTTGATATTTTATATTATTTGAAATACTGTGTTCAGGATACCCAAGAAAAGCTAAAATAGTACGTGATACAAATTATTAAGAACTTGATGAGCCAGGAGAATGATGAACAAGTACTTGAATAATTCTGGGTGTTCAAAATCAAAATAAAGAAACTCCTTCTAGGATAAAATTGAGTAATGGTGGAAACTCATACTATTGTCTATGAAAAATATCTCTCTAGCCAAATCAAGTATCTCCAATTGAGTACAAATTTCCCAAAATATCTTAAAGTAGGGGTCCCTGGAGGATCCATCTAGTAATATTTCATTTAAGAAACTGAAATGAGGAAGAGGGGCTGTCAATATTGGCCATTGGAAAGTAGAAAACAGTGTCAATGTTCATGTAAGGAAATTGATAGAGCTGAGGAGATAGTTTTGGAATCACAGCTAAGATTAGACTTCCTTTTTGTTAGCTGTATAAACTTTAAGTGGCTTCATCTCACAAGCCTCCATTTCTGCTCACTTAAAGAAGAAAGTAGAAATATTTATATCCTTTTCATAAGATTATCACAAGATTATTTGAGATAGACAATGCTCTATCAAATTCCTAGCACTGAATGAATACTCAAAAATACTGATTCCTTTCTTCTTTCACCTACTACAATATCATCATTTGGTCTTCTAGGATTAGGCCTACAATTATGATACAAGAATTAAGTAAATTTAGCTATGGGGAATCAATTCATGAATTATATATTGTACAAACTTTTAAAATCTCTGATGTATAAAATGTAGTTTTAGTTGGAAAAATAAGACACAGGATGAAGATATGATCCTTTGGGAGTAATTTGGGCAATCATTGAGTTGATTTTTACAGTAGTTCACAAGTAAAGAAACAATGATAAAAGAATATTTGTTGTTTTTAATTATTTAAAACCCAAGAGGTAGCTATAGAGATGATTGAAATTGAATTGTTTCTCTGTGCTCTATAGAAGATAAGAAATAGGTATAGTTCAACCATTTTGAGCAATTCCAATCATGTTTATCCAAAATGAGAGAAATGATCACAAAAGAGTATGGATATGATTTTACACATTGCATTGAAAATAAACATTATCTAAAATAGTGATACCACAACCCATCACAGATAAATGGGCCTTGAGATATGCACGCACCAAAAACCACCTCCTGGTCACACTTAATCTTTCATTTCTCTCTCTCTTTTTTTTTTTTTTCTGCGTTTCATTTTTTGTTTTTCTTTTTTATTTTTTATTGAAAGATTTTGCTTTATAGAATTTTGCTGTCTTCTGTCAAACCTCAACATGAATCATCCATATATATATATATATATATATATATATATATATATATATATCTCCCATCCCTTTTGAACCTCCCTCCCCATCCCACCCCTCTAGGTTGATACAGAGTTGTTTGAGTTTCCTGCGCCATACAGCAAATTCCCATAGGCTATCTATGTTACATATCATAGTGTAAGTTTACATGTTACTCTTTGCATATATCTCACCCTCTCTACCCCTCCCTGCATGTCCATAGTCTATTCTTTATGTCTGTTTCTCCATAACTACCCTGTAAATAAATTCTATAGTTTCTGGTCTTACATTTAGGTCTTTAAGCCATTTGGAGTTTATGTTTGTGTATGGTGTTAGGAAGTTTTCTAATTTCATTATTTTACATGTAGATGTCCAGTTTTCCCAGCACCATTTATTGAAAGGGTCTTTGCCCCATTGTATATTCTTGCCTCTTTTGTCAAAATAAAGTACCCATAGGTGCATGGGTTTATGTCTGGGCTGTCTATCTTGTTCCATTGGTATATATTTCTGTTTTTGTGCCAGTAACATACTGTCTTGATGACTCTAGCTTTGTAGTATAATCTGAAGTCAGGAAGGTTGATTCCTTCAGCTCCATTCTTCTTTCTCAAGACTGCTTTGGCTATTCAGGGTCTTTTGTGTTTCCATATAAATTGTAAAATTTTTTGTTCACCCTCTGTGAAAAATGTCATTGGTAATTTGATAGGGATCGCATTGAATCTGTAGGTTGCATTTGGTAGTATAGTCATTTTCACAATATTGATTCTTCCTACCCAGGAACATGGAATATCTCTCCAACAGTTTACGTTCTCATTGATTTCTTTCATCAGTGTCTCATAATTTTCTGTATATAGTTCTTTTTTCTTCTTAGGTCAGTTCAGTTCAGTTCAGTCGCTCAGTCGTGTCCAACTCTTTGCAGCCCCATGAATCGCAGCACGCCAGGCCTCCCTGTCCATCACCAACTCCTAGAGTTCACCCAGACTTACGTCCATCGAGTCAGTGATGCCATCCAGCCATCTCATCCTCTGTCGTCCCCTTCTCCTCCTGCCCCCAATCCCTCCCAGCATCAGAGTCTTTTCCAATGAGTCAACTCTTCGCATGAGGTGGCCAAAGTACTGGAGTTTCAGCTTTAGCATCATTCCTTCCAAAGAAATCCCAGGGCTGATCGCCTTCAGAATGGACTGGTTGGATCTCCTTGCAGTCCAAGGGACTCTCAAGAGTCTTCTCCAAAACCATACTTCAAAATCATTAATTCTTTGGCGCTCAGCCTTCTTCACAGTTAATTCTTTTTTGTTGCAGTAGTGAATGGGATTAATTCCTTCATTTCTTTTTCTGATTTTTCATTGTTAGTATATAAAAATGCAAGTGATTTCTGTGTATTGATTTTGTACCCTGCAAATTTGCTAAACTCACTGATTAGCTCTAGCAGTTTTCTGATAGTATATTAAGGGTTTTCTATGTACAGTGTCATGCCATGTGCAAACAGTGAAAGCTTTACTTCTTCTTTTATGATCTGGCTTCCTTTTATTTCTTTTTCTTCTCTGATTGCTGTATCTAGAATTTCCAGAACTTTGTTGAATAATAGTGGTGAAAGTGGATACCCTTGTCTTGTTCCTGATCATAGGCTGAATGCTTTCAGGTTTTCACCATTGAGAATAATATTTGCTGTAGGCTTGTCTTATATGGCCTTTACTATATTGAGGTAGGTTCCTTTTATGCCAGTTTTTTGGAGTTTTAATCATAAATGGGTGCTGAATTTTGTCAAAGGTTTTTTCTGCATCTATTGAGAGGATCATGTGGTTTTTATCTTTCAATTTGTTAACATAGTGTATCACATTGATTGATTTGCATATATTGAAGAATCCTTGAATTCCTGGAATAAACCCAGCTTGATCATGATGTATGAGCTCTTCAATGTGTTGCTGAATTCTTTTTGCTAAAATTTTGTTGAGGATTTTTACATCTATGTTCATCAGTGATATTGGCATGTAGTTTTCTTTTTTTGTGTTGTCTTCGTCTGATTTTGGTATCAGGGTGATGGTGGCCTCATAAAATGAGTTTGGAAGGGTTCCTTCCTATGCAATTTTTAAAAAGGGTTTCAGAAGGATAGGCATTAGCGTTTCTCTAAATGTTTGATAGTTCTTCTGTGAAGCCATCTGGTCCCGGGCTTTTGTTTTTTGGGAGTTTTTTGTTTGTTTGTTTGTTTTTAATCACGGCTTCAATTTCAGTGCTTGTAATTGGGTTGTTCATAATTTCTACTTCTTCCTGGTTCATTGTTGGAAGATTGAGAGGAATCTGTCCATTTGTTCCAGGCTATCCATTTTATTGCTATATAGTTGTTCATAGAGGTCTCTTTTCATTCCAATCCCAAAGAAAAGCAATGCCAAAGAATGCTCAAACTATCGCACAATTGCACTCATCTCACACGCTAGTAAAGTAATGCTCAAAATTCTCCAAGCCAGACTTCAGCAATATGTGAACCATGATCTTCCAGATGTTCAAACTGGTTTTAGAAAAGGCAGAGGAACCAGAGATCAAATTGCCAACATCCGCTGGAGCATCGAAAAAGCAAGAGAGTTCCAGAAAAACATCTATTTCTGCTTTATTGACTATGCCAAAGCCTTTGGCTGTGTGGATCACAATAAACTGTGGAAAATTCTGAATGAGATGGGAATGCCAGACTACCTGACCTGCCTCCTGAGAAACCTATATGCAGGTCAGGAAGCAACAGTTAGAACTGGACATGGAACAACAGACTGGTTCCAAAAGGGAAAAGGAGTATGTCAAGGCTGTATATTGTCACCCTGCTTATTTAACTTCTATGCAGAGTACATCATGAGAAACGCTGGGCTGGAAGAAGCACAGGCTGGAGTCAAGATTGCCGGGAGAAATGTCAATAACCTCAGATACGCAGATGACACCACCCTTATGGCAGAAAGTGAAGAGGAACTAAAAAGCCTCTTGATGAAGGTGAAAGAGGAGAGTGAAAAAGTTGGCTTAAAGCTCAACATTCAGAAAAGTAAGATCATGGCATCTGGTCCCATCACTTCATGGGAAATAGATGGGGAAACAGTGGACACAGTGTCAGACTTTATTTTGGGGGGCTCCAAAATCACTGCAGATGCTGACTGCAGCCATGAAATTAAAAGACGCTTACTCCTTGGAAGGAAAATTATGACCAACCTAGATAGTATATTCAAAAGCAGAGACATTACTTAGCCAACAAAGGTCTGTCTAGTCAAGGCTATCGTTTTTCCAGTGGTCATGTATGGATGTGAGAGTTGAACTGTGAAGAAAGCTGAGCACTGAAGAATTGATGCTTTTGAAGTGTGGTGTTGGAGAAGACTCTTGAGAGTCCCTTGGACTGCAAGGAGATCCAACCAGTCCATCCTAAAGGAGATCAGTCCTGGGTGTTCTTTGGAAGGACTGATATTGAAGCTGAATCTCCAATACTTTGGCCACCTCATGCGAAGAGTTGACCCATGGGAAAAGACTGATGCTGGGAGGGACTTGGGGCAGGAGGAAAGGGGGATGACACAGGATGAGATGGCTGGATGGCATCACTGATTCAATGGACATGAGCCTGAGTGAACTCCGGGAGTTGGTGATGGACAGGGAGGCCTGGCTGCTGCAATTCATGGGGTCACAAAGAGTCAGACACAACTGATCGGCTGAACTGAATAGTCTCTTATAATCCTTGGTATTTCTGCAGTGTCTGTTATAACCTCTCATGTTTCATTTCTAACTTTGTTGATTTGATTCTTCTCTTTTTTTCTTGGTGACTCTAGCTAAAGATTTCTCAGTTTTGTTTATCTTCTCAAAGAAACAGCTTTTAGTTTTATTAATCTTTACTGTTGTTTCTTTCATTTCTTTTTCATTTGTTTCTGCTAGGATCTTTATGATTTCTTTCCTTCTACTAATTATGGGGGCTTTTTGTTGTTGTTGTTGTTCTTTTTCCTGTTGTTTTAGTTGTAAATTTAGGTTGTCTATTCAATGTTTTTCTTGTTCCTTGAGGTTGGATTATATTGCTATAAACTTCCCTCTTACTGCTTTTGCTGCATCCCATAGGTTTTGAGTTGTTATGTTTTCATTGTAATTTGTTTCTAGAAATGTTTTGATTTCCCTTTTGATTTCTTCAGTGAGCTGTTGGTTATTTGGAAATGTATTGTTTAATCTCCATGTGTTTGTGTTTCTTACAGTGTTTTTCTTGTAATTGATGTCTAGTCTCATAGCATTGTTGTTGGAGAAGATGTTTGATATGATTTCAATTTTCTTAACTTTACTGAGGTTTGATTTGTGACCCAAGATGTGGTCTATCCTGGAGAATGTTCCATGTGCACTTAAGAAGTGTATTCTTCTGCATTTGGATGGAATGGCCTGAAGATGTCAATGAGATCCATCACATCTAATGTATCATTTAAGACTTGTGTTTGCTTATTACTTTTATGTTTTGATGATCTGTCCACTGGTGTTAGTGGGGTGTTTAAGTCTACTATTATTGTGTTCCTGTCAATTTCTCCTTTTATGTCTATTAGTGTTTGTCTTATGTATTGAGATGCTTCTATGTTAGGTGCATAGATATTTATGATTGTTATGTCTTCTTCTTGGATTGATCCCTTGGTCATTATGTAGTGTCCTTCCTTATCTCTTGTAATCTTCTTTACTTTAAGGTCTATTTTGTCTGATATGAGGATTGCTACTCCAGCTTTCTTTTGCTTCCCATTTACGTGGAATACATGTTTCTATCCTCTCACTTTCAGTCTATATGTGTCTTTAAGTCTGAAGTGGGTTTCTATAGACAGCACATATATGGGTCTTGTTTTTGTATCCATTCAGCCAGTCCATGTCATTTGGTTGGGGCATTTAATCCATTTACATTTAAAGTAATTATTGATATATGTTCCTATTGCCATTTTCATAGTTGTTTGGGGTTTATTTTGTAGATCTTTTTCCTTCTGTTTTATTTCTTGACTATATAAGTCCCTTTAACATTTATTGCAAAGCTGGTTTGGTGGTACTTAATTCTCTTAACTTTTTCTTTTATGAAAAGCTTTTTATTTCTCTATCAATTTTGAAAGAAATTCTTGATGGGTACAGTAATCTTGGTTGTAGATTTTTCCCTTTCAGTACTTTAAATATATCCTGCCATTCCCTTTTGGCCACAGAGTTTCTGCTGTGAGATCAGCTGTTAAGCATATGGGGTTTTCCTGGTATGTTGCTTGTTGCTTCTCCCTTGATACTTTTAATATTCTTTCTTTGTGTTTAGTCTTTGTTAGTTTGATTAGTATGTGTCGTGGCATCTTTCTCCTTAGATTTATACTATATGGGACTCTTCGTGCATCTTGGACTTGATTGACTATTTCCTTTTCATTTTGGGGGAAATTTTCAACTATAATCTCTTCAAAAATTTTCTCATACACTTTCTTTTTCTCTTCTTCTTCTGGGACCCCTATAATTCGAATGTTGCTACATTTGATATTGTGTCAGAGGTCTCTGAGACATTCTCAGTTCTTTTCATTCTTTTTACTTTATTCTGCTCTTCAGAAGTAATTACTTTGGCCACTTGATGCGAAGAGCTGACTCGTTTGAAAAGACCCTGATGTGGGAAAGATTGAGGGCAGGAGGAGAAGGGGATGACAGAAGACGAGATGGTTGGATGGCATCACCGACTCAATGGACATGGGTTTGGGTAGACTCCAGCAGTTGGTGATGGGCAGGGAGGCCTGGCATGCTACGGTTGATGGGGTCACAAAGAGTCAGACACGATTGAGTGACTGAACTGAACTGAACTCAAAAGTGATGGTGGTTTAGTCACTAAGTCATGTCCGACTCTTGCGACCCCATAGACTGTAGCCTGCCAGACTCCTCTGTCCATGGGATTCTCCAGGCAATAATACTGAAGTGGGTTGCTATCTCCCTTTCCAAAGTTATAACTTCTCAGAAGTTATAGCCACCATTTTATCTTCCAGCTCACTGATTCATTCTTCTGCTTCAGATATTGTGTTATTGATTCCTTCTAGAGTGTTTTTAATTTCAGTAATGGTGTTGTTTGTCTCTGTATGTTTATTCTTTAATTCTTCTAGGTCTTTGTTAATTGATTCCTGCATTTCCTCCATTTTGTTTTCAAGGTTTTTTATCATCTTTACTATCATTAGTCTGAATTATTTTTCAGGTAGTTTGCCCATTTCTTATTCATGTATTTGGACTTCTGTGTTTCTGATTTGTTCCTTCATTTGTGTAGTATTTCTCTGCCCTTTCATTATTTTTTTTTTTTAACTTACTATGTTTGAGGTCTCTTTTACCCAGGCTTCAAGTTTGAATTCTTTCTTCCTTTTGGTTTCTGCCCTCCTAAGTTTGATCCAGTGGTTTGTGTAAGCTTTGTATAGGTTGAGTTTTGTGCTGAGTTTTTGTTTGTTTGTTTGTTTTTTCCTCTGATGGGTAAGGCTGAGTGAGGTGGTAATCCTGTCTGCTGATGATTGGGTTTGTATTTTGTTTTGTTTAGATGACGCATCAAGCACAGAGTGCTGCTGATGGTCAAGTGATGCTGAGTCTTGTATTCAACTGGTCTCCTTTGTGTAAGTTCTCACTATTCGATACCCCATAGGGTTATTTCTCTGGTAGTCTAGGGTCTTAGAGTCAGTGCTCCCACTCTGAAGGCTCAGGGCTTGGTCTTTGGTCAGGAACATAGATTCCACAAATGGTTGGTTATGGCATTAAGTGAGATTAAAATAAATATCCAAAAATGAGAAACCAAAGATGAACCTCAAATGACAGTTACAAAATCAGGCAAATAATAGTTAAAAATAATGAAATATACATATACACCCATGAGCAAAGTCAAAACAGTCCGACAAAAATAAGGTACAATAGATTGATCTGGTGAACAAAGAAATCAAAAATTATATTTACCAGTTAAGAACTAAATTAACTAAAGCACAAACTGGAAAACAAAACTAAAGCAAGGTGCCAAGTGGGGAATAAAGCAATGAAAACAAAACTAGCAAATACATTGAGAGGAAAGAAAAGAAAGAACAGATATGAAAAGCTAAATAGAGATAGATAAAGAAGATTTATATATATCAAAGATTGACTGCAGGGGGCAAAGAACAGTAGGAAAAGCAAACAAAGAGATATTGTAGAAAAAATAATAATAGGTTTAAAATATTAAAAATTAAAATTGAAAAAAGAGAAAAGAAAAAAAAAGGAAAACACAGAACTGCAAAAGTCTAACATAGCGGTAGAGGTTTATAACAATAAAAAATGTGACTGAGAAAAAAAAGCTCAAAAGCTTAATTAGATTTCATAGTGCCGATTAAATTGACAACTACGACAGAGGACGGGGGAGAAAGGAAAAAAAGAAAAGGAAAAAAATCCATCCCTGGGCACCCGGCTTGGGGGGCGCTGGGTGTGGGGCGGCTCCTGGGCTGGGGATGGCGCCAGCCGCTGTTGAGGCGGCTCCAGGACCAGTGGGAGGAGCCTGGGGAGCGCTGTGAGATGGGCCTGTTCCCAATAGAGGGAAGGACACTGTTTTTTATTACAGCTTCTCAGAAGCACCACTGGAAGCTCAGATATGGGCGCCCCAGCCAACAGCACAGAGGAGTACAGAAAGAAAGAAAAGTGGAGTCGCTCAGTCGTGTCCGACTCTTTGTGACCCCATGGATTGTAGCCCACCACGCTTCTCCATCCATCGGATTTCCCAGGCAAGAATACTGGAGTGAGTTGCTATTTCTTTCTCCAGGGGATCTTCCCGACCTGGGGATCGAACCCAGGTTTCCTGCATTGTAGGCAGATGCTTTTTCCGTCTGAGCCACCAGGGAGGTACAGAGGAGTACAGAGGAGCCACAAAGTAGCCCCTTCTGATGCCCCAAGGAACAAGCCGAGCCGTTCCAGGCTCCAGAAACACCACAAAGCAATATGAAACCTGTTCATGAGAGGAGTCAGGAATGCCTTCCACCAGAGAAATGAGACCTCCCTGTGACCAGCAAGGATATGGGGAGGACCACCAGCTGCTCAACTAACCACACACCCTCCAGTGATGCCTCTGAATGGTCCCAAGGGGTTGTGGTAGCCGGACAGAGCCAGGCAGGAGCCAGAGTCAGCCTGGGGGGTGATGGAGCTGAGGCCATCACTGGTCTGACGGTGGGCCAGTATGAGATGCTGTATAAGGTGGCTGTGCCACCTGCCACCTTCTCTTCAACTGGCCTCCCATCTGTAGTGAACATGAGCCCCTTGCCCCCCACAAAAAAAAAAAAAGAAAAAGAAAAAAATACAAAAGAATCTACAGAACAAGTCAAAACATCAGAATAATAAATGTTTTACTTAAGTCACTGCTGTCAGAGTCCTTTCCGTTGCTGGGAGTCACAGTCCACCTCACCTCCTTAAGATGCACTCCAACACTGTGCTGATCTCTGGACTTGTTGTGGGAGCTGCTCAGATTCTAATCTGGTCTTTCCCCTATGTGTTCTTCCCTCCAATGTCCACAGCTACCAGAACTAGTGTGTTTTCTTTTGTGGGAGCTCTTAATGACCTTTTATATATTCCACAGACACAGAGTCTGCCTAGTTGATCATGTAGATTTAATCTGCAGCTTGTACAGCTGGTGGGAAGGTTTGGGGTCTTCTTCCTTAGCCACACTGCCCCTGGGTTTCAATTGTGGTTTTATTTCCACTTCTGTATGTGGGTCATGCACTGGGATTTGCTCCTGAGGCTGCCCTGGAAGACTTGGGTTTGCCCCTGTGAGGGCCAGGTGTGGAGATGGTACAGATGTTTGGGTTGCAGGGGTTCTGGCAACACCAGGTACTCAGGGGAGTTGGCGGCTAGGGCAGCAGGAGATACAGTGCTCTAGATGGGTATGGCAACCAGTATTGGCCAATACATGCCAGTATTCTTGCCTGGAGAACCCCACCCCTTCCCTGACAGAGAAGCCAGCAAGCTACAGGCTGCTGCTGCTGCTGCTGCTGTCGCTTCAGTCGTGTCCGACTCTGTGTGACCCCATAAACGGCAGCCCACCAGGCTCCCCCGTCCCTGGGATTCTCCAGGCAAGAATACTGGAGTAGGTTGCCATTTCCTTCTCCAATGCATGAAAGTGAAAAGTGAAAGTGAAGTTGCTCAGTCGTGTCCGACTCTTCGCGACCCCATGGACTGCAGCCTACCAGGCTCCTCCATCCATGGGATTTTCCAGGCAAGAGTACTGGAGTGGGGTGCTATTGCCTTCCCCAAAGCTACAGTTTACAGGATTGCAAAGAGTCAGACGCTGCCGATGCAACCCTGCGCGCATAGACATAAGACTTTTTTTGCCTGTAGCAGCTCTGACCCAGTAAGAGTTGAGCGTGAAGGTGGTGCAGCTGCTTAGCTTGCACCACTAGGACCCTAGTGGTGCCAATTTTGCAGGGACCCAGACTGCCTCTGCTGCAGGTGTTATGGCCCTATCAGTCTTTTTTTGAACCTCTTGTAGCTGGCGATCAGAAGACCTCTTTGGCCAGTCTCTCTGGAGCTCTGCCCATTCAGGCACTTAGTGGGCTCCCTTGCCTGGGGTCCTTCTCTGTTGTTGGGCACATCAGGCACATAAAGGGGCCTCCTTGGTGGGGTCCTACTCTGTAGTTAAGTGCATCAGGCGTTTGATGGGCCAGCCTCTCTATTGTTCTGCTGCCAATGCTGGCATGTGGGGAGACAGTGGCTATGGTGATGGCCACACCCACTATGCGTGACTCAGCAGTATGGCCTTGCTTCCATGGCTTTCCGGATTTTCTCCACAGGCATTTCCCCCCACAGTCTCCTTCCTCACATTTCCTCGATCCGTCTCTCCACAGTCAACATCAGCCCTCATCCTGGGATTGCTCCACATCCCTGAACTCCAGCTCCCAGCCGCTGCGCCTTCCAGCGTATCTGCATCCCTGTCCGGGGTATGTATGGCTGCAACCAAGGACTGTCTGATTCTCATTCCATTTAGGCTGCCACAGATCAGCTGTTTCACTCTCAGCCTTAAATGTTTCTCCTCTGACTCAGAATTGGCCCGATGTGGGGCTCAGACCCCTGCTTCAGTTCCCCCACCAGCCCAGGGCAGGTCCAGTCTTACTAACACTCCTGTTTTTCCCCCTTGTTGCTTTGTCCTACCAAGTTTTGTGCGGGTCTATATATTCTTTTCCACTGGTCAGGTACTCCTGTCTGCTCTCAGCTGTTGTTCTGCATGCACTTCTGTGTCTGTAGGTGTATTCCTGATGTATCCATGGAGAGAAATGTACTCCATGTCCACCTACTCCTCTGCCATCTTGTTTTCCCTCTTCATTTACTTTTGAGTGGTTAATTTTAAAGATATATAATTTTCAGCACACTCCCCAAAATCAAAGTACTTGAAAGTACTTTCTTATGCATAAAACATTCTGGAGACAATTATAAGTTATATAATTTGTCACTGCATTTTGTAAACAATCAAAACAATCCTAAGTTGCAACTCAACTAAGAATTTATAAAGCAGATATATAACAGAACTGGAATTAGAAATAAAATAGCCTTGCCTCTAAAGTCTTGCTGCTGCTGCTAAGTCGCTTCAGTCATGTCCAACTCTTAGCGACCCCATGGACTGCAGCCTACCAGGCTCCTCTGCCCATGGGATTTTCCAGGCAAGAGTACTGGAGTGGGATGCCATTGCCTTCTCCATCTAAAGTCTTACTTTGCCTATTATCAGGCTTCATGTCCCCAAAGTTGATGCATTTTTATGTCAATCAAACTGCTTGTATTTTTTTCAATTAATTGAAGTCATCATCCTTCCACAAAGCATGATTTTGGAAGAATCAAGAAGTCTTGACTTACAACAAAATTATCACTTCCTCAGAATAAGCTCTTATGATTTCTTGGTGTTTTTACTTCATTCTTTGGAAGTTCTTAAGTTCTACAAGTGTATTATGTCTCATAGTTTGGTGATTTTTAAATGATCAATTCATGAGTGCATATGAACATTTGATTTAGATTAGAATAAGGTTCAATCATAGTAAGTCCAAAATGGTTGCTTTGAATCCTATGATTTCCAATTAGTTTAATTCTTTCCCAACGACAATAAGCTGTATGCATGGATCTCATTAGCATTTTATATACATGAAGAAAAAAATCACTGAGATGAGAGGGCAGTACAAGTATGTTTATGGAATGCTCAATCCAACTCATTTTCTTCTTGTTGTTAATAAAATAAATGCATGATAATAATTCATCAATTAAATTATTTTAGTTTTTTGATTGAAAAAAAATTTTGCTATCAGTAAGGGTCAAAATAGTTCAGTTCAGTTCAGTCGCTCAGTCTGTGACCCCATGGACTGCATCATGCCAGGCCTCCCTGTCCATCACCAACTCCCGAAGTTTACTCAAACTCATGTCCATTGAGTCAGTGATGCCATCCAACCATCTCATCCTCTGTCATCCACTTCTCCCTCCTTGAATCTTTCCTGGCATCAGGGTCTTTTCAAATGAGGCAGTTCTTCCCATTAGGTAGCCGAAGTATTGGAGTTTCAGCTTCAGCATCAGTCCTCCCAATGAATATTCAGGACTGATTTCCTTTAGGGTGGACTGGTTGGATCTCCTTGCAGCCCAAGGAACTCTCAAGAGTCTTCTCCAACGGCCTATCCATTATCAAGTTCCCCATCAACCTTTCACTTAATGCTTCCAATAGTCATTTATGATTGTTGTCCTGATCCATTATTTTATTAGGTCTTACAAAATGGTAATATTTATCATTTTCCATGCATCTAATAGCAATGATTTTTCCATAAATAAGAGATTCTCTCATAAACTATTAGATTTTTCTGAAATATGTCTGTACAGAAAAGACAGAAGAAATAACTGATTTCTCCCTTTTATTGATTGTCCAAAAAAATGAGTTAATGCCCTAGCTACTTCCAAAAGTGTTCAAGAGGTTTGTGTTTTTGCTTTTACGCTTTTTTTATTTTACTTTGAGTATCATTAAGTGTTTCACAGTATTGTGGTCATTATTCTTTTCTCCCATCCTTGAGCAGTGGGAGCCCTACGGGTTTGCTGCTGTGTAATTTTGACATGATCATAATATGCTTGGATAGCTTCCTTTTATCTGCCTGACAAGATGTCCCAGGCTCATCTTGTGCAGTTCCTGCCCTGACTTCCAATCAGTCATTTCTCTAAAGAGCCTTGGTTTCTTTTAGTGGAAAATGGGACTTAGAAGCTTCTGTCTGAGTTCTAGAATAGTCATTGTGACTCTGTGGTTATTGCCACTAGTGTTTTTCATTGCACAAAGCTAGAAAATATATTTTTTCAGATAGAGAAAAAGAAATAAGTATGTGCATCTCCAATTCAAGTTAACACAGGATTTTTACTTAACTTTTTAATTTGATATTTTATCTTTTTTTTCTCTCTTACTCTGAATATCCTAGTTCCTAATATTAACATAATTACTTATTTGCTTTTCAGTATCTATGTATCTATTAATAATAGTTTTAGATTAACAATGCCAGTATCACCAGCAGTAGTACCACTGAATGCAGTTTAATATTTCTTTGTGTTTCCTTTGTCTTTACAGTATATCCCGCTAGTCATGTAAAGTTAAAATACTATGTTCAAAAAGCACTGAAAATCATTCTTTGCATAGTTTTCTGTGACATACAATTAAGTTCTTTAACTTCTGTTTGTTTTCTAGTTTACAGGTTGATTTTAAAATTAACTTTATTTTAAAATTAATTCTGTTTTTAACTACATGAAAGACTTACATGATTCCCAAGCCAAAACTATGCAACAAAGCAGCTTAGTAGAGGTCTAGCTTCCATCCCTGTCTCTTTCCCACTTTTCTCCACATTCCTGTAAGTAATCATTTTATTACTTTTGGGCTCTGTTTCTTTTTGAAAACATTAGCAGTACACACACAGAGACACATACATATTAACCACACAAGCCAATACTTCTTACTTGAGAAGAAACTTACAATACACATTCTTCTGCTCATTGTATTTTTAATTAATGATATATTTTGAAGATTACGCCAAACATTTTTAGACAGCTCTATTTTATAGATGTACCATCATTCCATACTGGAGGGCTATTTTTTAATAATTAAAAAATAATATTTAAATAATCTTGTAAGTAGTTTATTATTCCTAAAGAGATTTTTAAAAATTTAGCCTGTGACACTTTACTTCTCATTGAAATAAAATTAAATCTGTACTTTTCTAGGAACAGTCCTCTTTCAAGCACAAAATGGCTGACTCTCATGTGAAAATATATATGTCCACAATGTAAAAAATGAATTACACTTTTGTTTAAAAAAGTGAAGTTTGTGGTTAATGTTTCTCCTTTGACATGAATTGAAATATAGATTTTACTCTGTAGGTTATAGAACACAAGAAAATAAGCAATAAATTATAGGTTTAAGGTCATAAACACTACCATTCCTTATAAATTTTGATGGTGATAAGAACTTTCTAAAATATATGACAAATTTGAAAACTAAAAGTGTTTAGTCAAACAAGTTCACATTTTTCATAACACATCTCCATTGCCTCTGCCAACATAGAAATGGCATAAATTTTGAATTCATGTATGCAAAATTACTGAATACATAAACACATCACAAGAATATATCAAGTGAACTTGTCGACAAGCAGGAGTCATCAAGGATATTCCATCAAACAATTCAACAATCATATATTGGGTCAAGCACTCCACTAGCTGCTGGGAATACAAAGCTGAACTGGTTTCCTTAGTCTACCTTTTCTACTAACCTGTGAATTTTTAAAGGGTTGACAAAAGACAGGATTAATTTACAAATTCTGGAAGAGTATGCTAAAGACAATAATTATTTACAAGCTACAGTAGAGGTAGCACAGAGGTGATGTTCAGGTGATTAATTTGTGGGAGAGCTTCCCAGCAGAATGACAGCTGGTCTGGGCTGTGAAGGATAAATAACTCTGGGTAGAAGATGGGCAAATGAATCCCTGGCAAAGGGAAAAGCAAATAATACTATATTATACATTAGAAAACTCTGCAAAAGTCCTTTCCCAGAACTCAGTATATTTTTAGGGGCTTTAAAAATATTCAGGCCTGGGTGAACCCCACCCCTACAAACA
Source organism: Bubalus kerabau (assembly GCF_029407905.1). NCBI lineage: Eukaryota > Metazoa > Chordata > Mammalia > Artiodactyla > Bovidae > Bubalus > Bubalus kerabau. Next base: position 137,951,026 of record NC_073626.1, read on the forward strand.
AACATTCAGATCAATAACACTCAGGTGAACCTGAGTATAATTTTTTTTTTAATTTCTCCAGGTAATCAGTGTGACTCCAAGGCTGACAAGCATTGCAATAATTGATGTCTAGAACTATCCAAAAAGATTTGAACCCTGTGTGCATAGATCTTTTTAGCTCTAAAATAGAGGGATATCCTTTTTGCTTATAGAAATCCTATAACTGCTCTCTGACACTGCAGCCTGGGTACAATGTTCTTATCATCTCCCTCTATCACTTTCATATCAAGAAATGGTCACTTTTTTCAATGCATTCTAAAATTATATCACTGTTTTACTTGTTTCTATAAACATAAAGGAGAAGTGATGCTGTTAGCATTTAGTAAAAAATTAGGCTTCACCTTAAGCCAGAATTTAGTGCGAGTGAAAAATTACCCATCTTTTTTGGCCATTAATGCTTAATTATACATTTCATTAAGTAAAGTTTTTACTTTAAAAGGTTCATTAGTAACAATTAGTCTTCTCCATTTTCTAATTTATATGCACCTGTTTCTAATTTCAGTGCCACCATGTCAGCCTTAGAAAATGCATCTTAAACTCTTTAAGACAACCTGCATATTTCTGCCTACCCAAGGATATTCACCACCCTGTTTAAAAAATAACTCTACTTTTTTTCATCTTAAATGCATTTTCTGTACTTTTCTGGTATAGCATGTTTGTGATTCTCCAGTATTTAAAAGGTAAGCATGAGCATTAAGACTTTCATCTTTCAACAAGTAAGTAGTGACCATGTCTGAAAGAAAAGGAAATAAGAAACCACCCCTGCCTCAAATCATTAAATTTGTAATCATTATTTTGTATTCATTAGAGTTTTAAAATTTGTATTACCTTCTATGACTGAATGTTTGTGTCCTCTTATCCCCCAAATTCTTATGTTGAAGCCCTAATCCCTGATGTGACAACACTAGGGGCTTTAGGGGAGTAACTAGATTTAGACGGGGTCATGGGGGTGGGGCCTTTCTGATGGTATTGTTGTTCAGTTGCTCAGTTGTGTCCAACTCTTTATGACTCCATGGGCTGCGGTACGCCAGGCTTCCCTGTCCTTCACAATCTCCTGGAGTTTGCTGAAACTCATGTTCCTTGAATCAGTGATGCCATCCAACCATCTCATCCTCTGTCATCCCCTTCTCTTCCTGCCTTCAGTCTTTCCCAGCATCAGGGTCTTTTACAATGAGTTAGCTCTTCACATCAAGAGGCCAAAAGATTGTAACTTCAGCTTCGAAATCAGTGCTTCCAATGAATAGTCATGGTTGATTTCCTTTAGACTTGACTGCTTTGATCTCCTTGCAGTCCAAGGGACTCTCAAGTGTCTTTGCCAACACTACAGTTCAAAAGCATCATTTTTTCAGCACTCAGCCTTCTTTATGGTCTAACTCTCACATCCATACATGAATACTAATACTGATGGTATTAGTGCCCTTATAAAAATAGGATGAGGCTTGAACCCCTCTTTCTCCATCATGTGGAGAGAATTTCAGTACAAATAGTCCAACAAGATTTTTAAACAGATCATTTAATTATTTTTAGGTTTTGATTATATAACATGTATATAAACTGGAGCCATGAATGCTACTTTAGAAAAAATAATCAAAATTAATTCCCTATAAATATAGCAAAAGGAATTCTCTTACCAGGGCAAAGCATAAGGAAAATCCATTTTTTACATTTCACTCTTCACCTAGGGCATTTTCTTATTATCTCTCCTTGACTGTCAAATTCCATATGCTATCTATGACATTTTACCCCAAGCTTCTCTAATCCCAACAACAAAACTTGGCTATCCATTTTACCATATCCTCTGATCTCAGTTTTCTGGCAAGGACGTGAACAAATTCTTATACATACATTTGTGAATGATAGTAAAATTCATTTCAAGTACATTTATGAATCTTCTTAATTGTCATCTAGAGCTTCTATATTAACATTAGTAAGTTATCCTGATGCTGTGAATTGAAGTGATATTGTGGGGAGGAGGGGGAAAATGTACTAAATAATATACTAAAAGACCTAGTTTCACAACTCACTTAACCTTTCTTATCTTCAATTTTAACAATTGACACATTTATATAATGTCCACCTTCTTTGTTGTGAGGATTATATGGAAGTTAAAAGTACTTTGAAGCTTTTAATACTTACGGGATTATTACATTTATATGTATATATGTGAATAAATATGCACACACATAAATAAGATAGTATTGACTCAATATGGTGGAATCCATGGACCTTTTAGTTCTGCCTTTTACAATTTTCAAGCAAATAAATGACCAGTTAAATTATTAGATGAAAAAGGAAAGAGAAATGACCTTTCAACAGAAAAGGATTGCTATATACCTTGGAGACTACCACTGAGATGCCCAGAGAAATGGCTTTTAGAAAAATAGTCACCATTTCATACCTTTAGCTTTCTAAGTCCAATATAGCTGAATTTGACACAGTGGGAGAATATAGAATAAAAATGACCCTGCAGGTAATTTCATCCTATTATGTTTATATGAAAGGAAGACTGTGAACTCTATGCATTTTTTTTTCCAGTGTTCTTTCTTACAGTTTTAGTGCACTGATCAGAACCATCAGAAAGCTATGTGCTGAGGGCTATAATTTCATAGGAAGTAGCACAGTAAAAAATCTGATGGATGTGTACCCGTAAGGAGATAACCTAGGGAAGGCATCAGAAGCAAAATAAGATTGTCTTAAGTAAATCCATTTAGGACTTGCCTATCACATGGACTCCACAACTATCAAATTATGGATTGGTCAGGAGCAGCCAAAAAGCTTGTAAAATATGCTGAGGAAACAAGTCCAGGCTAGTGTATAATCTTAAAGCTGCTGAGGTGGGAAAATCACTAATTGCATTTTCTGAGTGACATTTTTGATCATCCTATCTTCTCATGAAAGAGGATTTTCTGAAAACCGAAAGGGTGTTAGAATACTGAGAAATCAGCTACATGGTGATGTGTTTGCACAGAATATAATTTTCTGTTTTGTGGAGATTAGCAGCAAGAATTGGGGGGTCTTTTGCTTCTTTGTTATTTTTTTAGTTTACTTTAAAATTTTTATTATTTGAATATAATTGCTTTACAATATTGTGTTAGTTTCTGCTGTACAATAAGTGTATAAGAGTTGGTTTTGTTGTTGTTTTTTCCAGAAATCATACTATGTCCAAGCAGTTATTTAGGAAGGACCTTATACACAATAGTCCTGACATGACTACTAAAATGGATAGAAATTCATGCCAACAGGACATAAATGTCATTGGCTCCCTTTCCTTGTAATTTTTCAGAAGAATCTTATATAAATGTACTGATGGGAACAGCCAGTAATGGGATTCCTCAGTGAGGAAAAGAAAGTACAATATAATGAATGGTGAGCTTCCAGGCAAGAACAACATCAGCAGGAGATAAAGAGAAGTTGAGCTGTGTTCAGACTGAAAAATTATTAAGGAAGCAACAGATTAATCTCTGCTAATATGTTAGTGGCTGTATGAATATAGCAGCTGTATCACTCATGTTGTCATAACTATTATGTTCTGTCTGAAGAAAGAATCTAAATACTCAGGCTCTAGTGCTGCTGAATAGATGGAATTCTAGCACTTTAATAGAATCATTTAAGGGAAGGCACTGGGCTTTTGGAAAGAGAGCACTTCTCATATCTGAAAAGCCATGAAATCATCTGGGGAAACTGATAAACTAACTGACAATCAAGTAAGTGGACTGAGCAAGGAAGAGGACAGAAGGGCGCAGCTAACCTAGCTCAGTTGGTAAAGCATCAGCCTGCAATGTAAGAGACCACAGTTCAATACCTGGGTTGGGAAGATCTGCTGGAGAAGGGATAAACTACTCACTCCAGTATTCTTGGGCTTCCCTTGTGGCTCAGCTGGTAAAGAATCTGCCTACAGTGCAGGAGACCGGGGTTCAATCCCTGGATTGGGAAGATCCCCTAGAGGAGTGCACGGCATCCCACTTCAGTATTCTTGCCTGGAGAATCCCTGTGCACAGAGAAGACTGGTGGGCTATTGTCCATGGGGTCTCAAAGAGTTGAACACAACTGAGTAGCCTGGCGGGCTATAGTCCATGGGGTCTCAAAGAGTTGAACACAACTGAGTGACTAAGTACACAGCACTACCTGCTTAAGATAGAAAGATTATCACATTCTCATCTCATTCAGGGTCATCTTTTCTGCTCACAGACCGAGAAATGCTTAACTTGACTATTTAAAAATCTCTGACAGAGAGAAAAGTACAGAATAAAAATCGCCCTGCAGATAATTTCATCTTGCATATGTTTATATAACACCCAAATTGTAAAAATTGTATTAAAAGTATAAATTAATAAGTTAGGTTTTCAAAAATAATGATTAGATAGACATGAGATAAGTAACTTACTGTATGCATCAAAATTAGTGTGCACGGCAATGTAAAATGTTGGCAACAATTATTTTACTATTTGGATTTTCTTCCTTCTTGCATTTTTAAAGTAACAAAGTAAATGGAGAAAGGTGAAAACCTTCTGGCTTTATTTTGTGGTTTAATAATAAGTCCTAAAAGAATTATCATTCTAATTCAAAATGGATGTGCATTGTCACATTCTCAGGCTTACAAAGGTTACCAATAAAAGATCAGTATAGGGAAGCCTAAGGCCAAAGTAAAGGGGTCATTTGGGCACAACTAGGAAAGAAGATTTTCCCCTATTGGTCAGATAAGCAAGATGAACCCCAAGCAGAAACAGTGTTATCCTTAGAGTGAACTTCAGATTAGCTGGAACCAATGTAGGGAAACTGATGATCCAGGTCAGGACAAGCCTGCACATGGTGAAAGGCCACAGAATTAGAGTTGAGGATCCAGGAGATACACTTACGGTCCTGCCAACCCCTACTGAAAATCAGGTGCAAAATATCACTCATGGTTTTACACAGTCTTATAATAGGGCCTCCGTTATAGCTGTGTTATAGCCTGTGTTATAGCCTATAGTTATAGGCCTGTGTTATAGCTGAGCACTGAAGAATTGATGCTTCTGAACTGTGGTGTTGGAGAAGACTCTTGTGAGTTCCTTGGACTGCAAGGAGATCCAGCCAGTCTATCCTAAAGGAAATCAGTCCTGAATATTCATTGGAAGGACTGATGCTGAAGCTGAAACTCCAATGCTTTGGCCACATGATGCAAACTGACTCACTAGAAAAGACCCTGATGCTGGGAAAGATTGAAGGCTGGAGAAGGGGATGACAGAGGATGAGATGGTTGGATGGCATCAATGGACATGAGTTTAAGTAAGCTCCGAGAGTTGGTGATGGACAGGGAAGCCTGGCGTGCTGCAGTCCACTGATCGCAAAGTGTCGGACATGACTTAGTGACTGAACTTATAACAGGGCCAGGAAAAAGTGCTTTTGTTACTGCTTCTTCCTCTGAACTACTGTTTACTCTATTTTCCCCCGAGCTTATATGTCTTTATATTTCTATGTGCTAAGTCACTTCACATTTTGTCATACTGAAGAGTTCTGACAAAACTTGAATGGGTGAATTCAATTCTGATGACCATTATATCTACTACTGTGGGCAAGATCCCTTAGAAGAAATGGAGTAGCCCTCATAGGCAACAAAAGACCCCAAAATGCAGAACTTAGGTGTAGTCTCAAACAAGACAGAATCATCTCTGTTCGTTTCCAAGGCAAATCATGTAATATCACAGTAATCCAAGTCTATATTCCAAACACTAATGCCAAAGAAGCTGAAGTTGAATGGCTTTATGAAGACTTACAAGACCTTCTAGAACTAACACCCAAAAAAGATGTCCTTTTCATAATAGGGGACTGGAATGCAAAAGTAGGAAGTCAAGAGATACCTGAAATAACAGGCAAGTTTGGCCTTGGAGTACAAAATGAAGCAGGGCAAGGCTAACAGAGTTTCGCCAAGAGAATACACTGGTCATAGCAATCACCCTTTCCAAAAACACAAGAGACAACTCTACACATGGACATCACCAGATGGTCAATATCGAAATCAGATTGATTATATTCTTTGCAGCCAAAGATGGAGAAGCTCTATACAGTCAGCAAAAACAAGACCAGAAGCTGACTGTGCCTCAGGTCATGAACTCCTTATTGCAAAATTCAGACTTAAATTGAAGAAAGTAGGGAAAACCACTAGGCCTTTCAGGCATGAAATACATCAAATCCCTTAAAATTATACAGTGGAAGTGACAAATAGATTCAAGGCATTAGATCTGATAGACAGAGTGCCTGAAGAACAATGAACAGAGATTAATCACATTGTACAGGAGGCAGGGAACAAGGCCATCCCCAAGAAAAAGAAATGGAAAAGGCAAAATTCTTGTCAGAAGAGGCCTTACAAATAGCTGTGAAAAGACGTGAAAGACTAAGGAGAAAAGGAAAGATACACCCATTGGAATGCAGAACTCCAAAGAATAGCAAGGAGAGATAAGAAAGTCTTCCTCAGTGATCAATGCAAAGAAATAGAGGAAAACAATAGAATGGGAAAAACTAGAGATCTCTTCAAGAAAATTAGAGATACCAAGGGAACATTTCATGAAAAGATGGGCACAGGAAAGGACAGAAATGGCATGGACCTAACAGAAGCAGAAGATATTAAGAAGTGACAAGAATATGCAGAAGAACTGAACAAAAAAGATATCAAAGACCCAGATAACCAGAATGGAGTGATCACTCATCTAGAGCCAGACATCCTAGGAACAAAGCTAGTGGAGGTGATGGAATTCCTCCTGAGCTATTTCAAGTCCTAAAAGATGATGCTGTGAAAGTGCTCCACTCAATATGCCAGCAACTTTGGAAAACTGAGCAGAGGCTACAGGACTGGAAAACATCAGTTTTCATTCTAATTCCAAAGAAAGGATATACCAAAGAACGTGCAAACTACCACACAGCACTCATCTCACACGCTAGCAATGTAATGCTCAAAATTTTCCAAGCCAGGCTTTGACACTACATGAACCAAGAACTTCCAGATGTTCAAGCGGGGTTTAGAAAAGGCAGAGGAACCAGAGATCAAATTGCCAACATCCATTGGATCATAGGAAAAGCAAGAGGGTTCCAGAAAGACTAGTACTTCTGCTTTATTGACTACGCCAAAGCCTTTGACTGTGTGGATCACAACAAAGTGTGGAAAATTCTGAAAGAGATGGGTACCAGACCACCTTACCTGCCTCCTGAGAAATCTGGATGCAGGTCAAGAAACAACAGTTAGAACTGGATATAGAACAAGGGACTGGTTCCAAACTGGGAAAGTAATACATCAAGGCTGTATATTGTCACCCTGCTTATTTAACTTCTATGCAGAGTACATCATGAGAAATGCTGGACTGGAAGAAGCACAAGCTGGAATCAAGATTGCCGGGAGAAATATCAATAACCTCAGATATGCAGATGACACCACCCTTATGGCAGAAAGTGAAGAGGAACTAAAAAGCCTCTTGATGAAAGTGAAAGAGTAGAGTGAAAAAGCTAATTTAAAACTCAACAATCAAAAAACTAAGATTACGGCATCCGGTCCCACCACTTTGTGGCAAATAAATGAGGAAACAATGGAAACCATGACAGACTTTATTTTCTTGGGCTCCAAAATCACTGCAGATGGTGACTGTAGCCATGAAATTAAAAGATGCTTGCTCCTTGAAAGAAAAGCTATGACCAATCTAGACAGTGTATTAAAAAGCAGAGACATTACTTTGCTAACAAAGGTCCATCTAGTCAAAGCCATTGTTTTTCCAGTAGTCATGTATGGATGTGAGAGTTGGACCATAAAGAAAGCTGAGCACTGAAGAATTGGTGCTTTTGAACTGTGGTGTTGGAGAAGACTCTTGAGAGTCCCTTGGACTGCAAGGAGATCCAACCAGTCCATCCTAAAGGAAATCAGTCCTGAATGTTCATTGGAAGGACTGATCCTGAATCTGAAGTTCCAATGCTTTGGCCACCTGATGCAAAGAGCTGACTCATTTGAAAAGACCCTGATGCTGGGAAAGAGTAAAGGCAGGAAGAGAAGGGGATGACAGAGGATGAGATGGTTGAATGGCATCACCGACTCAATGGACATGAGTTTGAGAAAACTCCAGGAGTTGGTGATGGACAGGGAAGCCTGATATGCTGTAGTCCATGGGTTGCAAAGAGTCAGACAAGACTGAGTGACTGAACTGAACTGAAGTTGCTCCAGTCGTGTCTGACTCTTTTGCGACACTATGGACTGCACCCCACCAGTCTTCTCTGTCCATGGGATTCTCCAGGTAAGAATACTGGAGTGGGTTGCTGTTTCATTCTCCAGGGGATCTTTCCCAACCGGGGATCGAACCTATGTCTCTTTATGTCTCCTTCATTGGCAGGAGAGTTCTTTACTTGTAGCACCTCCTGGGAAGCCCTCATATTCCCATTGGGTTGGCTAAAATGTTCCTTCAGGTCTTTCTGTAAGATGTTACAGGAAATCTGAATGAACTTTTTGATGAATCCAGTGTTAATCATCTTGCAGTACTTCCCCAACTGTTCTATAAAACTCTCTCAAATCTTCCAAAACCCAGTACATAATTGTTGTGTAACAGGAAAATGTATTTTTAAACAGATTAGAGTGTTTTCTTTTGCTAACGTCCTTGTGTGTGATCTTTTTCTCTTTTAACCCATTGCCCAAGGGAGAATTAAATTTTTTATAGCAGAAATACAGAATCTGTACCTTCTGCTTTTGACACCCAAAATAAATATGTAAAGCCCAATTTCTCTTAGTCTAACTTTATTAAGAAAGTAAAAGATCTTCTAAATTTCAAAACTATTCTGTTATATAACAAGACAAGCCTGGCTAACTCAGATCAAAGAGCTGTGCTGTGGAGATAAGGGAAAACATAGTGTGTGTAGGAAGCTTCTAACAGGAAGAGAAAATAGGAAATCTTTTAAAATAGTAAGAATAAGAGTCATTTAAAGAGGATGATATAAAATAAGGGTTATTCAGGAGCTAGAGGAAAGATCTATTTCCTCTATTTTCCAGGGTCTTAACTAAAGGGAGGGCTTCCCCTGTGGCACTAGTGGTAAAGAACCCATCTGCCAATGCAGGAGACATAAAAGATGCTGGTTCAATCCTGGATAAGGAAGATCCTCTGAAGGAGGACATGGCAACCTTCTCCACTATTCTTGCCTGGAGAAGAATCCCAGGGACAGAGGAAACTGGCAGGCTACAGCCCATAGGGTTGCAAACAGTTGGACACAACTGAAGCAACTTAGCACACACAACCAAAGAGAACAGATGTATGAGAGTATAAAAATGCTAATATAACCCCAGATAGGTTTCTGAAAGAATATGAAAGTATCTAACTTGAGTTATATCTACCCACCTTTTCCAGCATATCAAGGCAGGTATGACAGTAGTGACTAATAGAAGAATCTAATCTAGATGGATATGACAGTAAATATTATATGTCAACCTGGATAGGCCATGTTGCCCAGTTCTTTGATCAAACACCAGTTAGGTGTTGCTATGAAGGTATTTTTCAAATATGATTAACATTTAAATGAGCAAACTTTAAGTAAAGCAGCCAAATATTGGGGGTGGGGGGGATGGGTGGTGCTCCTATCAATGAAAAGACTTAAAAGACTGAAGTCTCCTGAAGACAAAGTAATTCTGCATTCCTGCTGTCTTTGGACTTGAGACTACAGCATCAACTCTTCCCTGGGTCTCTAGCCTGCTGGCCTGCCTGTTTGTGGACTTGCCATCCCCTACAATTTTGTGAGCCAGTTCCTTGAAATAAATTTCTCTCTCTCTTGCTCTCTCTCTCTCAGTATGTATATTCAAAAAAATACATGCATACACACACTCATGCTTACATACATCCTACTGAATGTTAGTTGCTCAGTCATGTCTGACTCTTTGTGACCCCTGGACTGTAGCCTACCAGATTCCTCCGTCCTTGGGATTTTCCAGGTAAGAATACTGGATCGGGTTGCCATTTCCTTCTCCAGGAGGTCTTCCCGACCAGGGATTGAACCCAGGTCTCCTGCATGGTAGGCAGACGCTTTACCGTCTGAGCCACCAGGGAAGTCCGTTATATATATCCATTATATACATATAGTGTACTATACATCTTATTAATTCTATTTCTCTACAGAACTCTGACTAATATAGTAGATAAACCTAACCTAACCTCACTCATTCTCTATAAAATCTTCTTATAAAAAAGAAGGAAAATTAGAACTGATATTTTTCTCAGGGAGAAGACTGGACATCATTGTACCTGAGAATACTAATAATGCACACGGTCCTCCTAGTCTGCACACTTGCCACTTTAATTGCATTGTCCTAATCTCACCTCTAAAACATTTTCAGGACACAATGGCTATTGCCATCCCATTCTGCATGGTTAATCTGAATGTCTGGGCTATTATTGAACTGTCACTTTAGTTTTATGAGCTGAACCTTCCCTTGTTTTTGAATGAGCTTGTATTTAATTCTTATCAGTTTTATGACAAAGTAAAACAGGGATCAAATTTACTATGCAAGCTCTGATTCATGAAATTGTTTGAACAATATTAGCATTGGGCTGTAAAGACTATTACTTTCTAATAACTAATACATTTTCAAATAGGTAACAAGTCAGGGATATTTATTTTCTGAAAATGTATTATGTCAAAAGACAATAAGGTACTATTGGGAGTAGTCATAAGTACCTTATTAAATCATGTTTTGGCATGAGTATGGTTTAGAATATGAAAATGGTTGTTAATGGGTCTCAAGCAGTTTAAAATAGATTTATAGTCATGGCTACTAGGGGCACTAAAAGTACTGTATCATAAAAAAAGAAGCTAAAGAAAGTTAAGAGACATAAATATAAGATGTGGTCAAAATATCCATAAACATACCAGGCCCAGATGGCTTCTGGAGTGAATTCTACCAAATGTTTAAGGAAGAAATAATATCAAGTCTACATATATTCTTCCAGAAATTGAAAAATAGGGACTATTTCCCAACTCATTCTATGAAGCCAGCATCGATCTGAGATAAAAACTAGACAAAGACATTAGAAGAAAACAAAACAAAACAAAAATTAGACCTTACCTTGTAGTGCATTTTAATTTATTGACCAAATATGAAAGGTAATGATACAGATAAAAGTCCTATGTTCTTTTAACATTTTAATTTTAATGGCCATTATGTACGTACAGGGCTTCTCTCATAACTCAGTTGGTAAAGAATCTACCTACAATGCAGGAAACCCCATTTCAATTCCTGGGCTGGAAAGATACACTGGAGAAGAAGTAGGCTGCCCACTCCAGTATTATTGGGCTTCCCTTGTGGCTCAGCTGGTAAAGAATCAGCTGGCAATGTGGGAGACCTGGGTTCAATCCCTGGGTTGGGAAGATCCCCTGGAGAGGGGAAAGGCTACCCACTCCAGTATTCTAGCCCGAGAATTCCATGAACTGTATAGTCCATGGGGTTGCAAAGAGTCAGACATGACTGGGCAACTTTCACTTTTCAACTAGGAAAAGTAAGAGAAATAATTGATACATGAAACTTATTTCAGTCATCCATATGCAGGTGTGTGTGAAGTGGATATTCATTTATATACAATAATGTGCCTGTCAAGATAAAAATACAATTCTTACTAAGTGTAATGGTAAAAAAAATTTTGAACATAAATTTCTTAGAATATCAAGATTATTTCCTTGATCAATTTTTAATTCCTTCTATAGTTGAAGAATATTTTCAGAATATATGTTTCCCTTCTTGCCACTCATAAAATTTTTGTTGCTTACACAATTTTGCTTTGGAAAAACTCATAAAATGTTTTCTTACACAATTTTTTTTTTTTTACTGAATTATATAAACCTAGAATTATGACTCTTGGAAAATGAAACTAATTTTTAGAGTTTGATGTATGGTTTGTGCCATGAATGCTATTTTGTCTTCATGTCAATGAGTAGCTCACAATGTATGTGTATCAGCCAACTTAAATTGTTATTAGAATTGATGATATAGTGAAGTGAGTGTTTTTTTCTGTGTGTTGTGTTATTTTGAAGCATCAGTTCTGTTACAACAAATACCATTCATTTGTCATATAAAATACATAGAGACATTTAAGAAAGTATTTTTCCACACTTCTTTGTCACAATTTCCATTTACTAGAAACAAAACTTGGATTAATTTCAAGATAATGTAAATCTTTCCTACAGGAAAAATGAGATATTGCACCTAACTGAGTAATATAACACAGGACTTGGGAATGGCATTACACTGAGACCTTCACAGGTTTCTTTTATACCATTATGGGAAAAAATCTCTGTTTTCCCAAAGCAAAATAGATTCACTACCATTTTGATGCTATAATTTTTAGGTGTATTAATCAAAGATCTTCTTTAAAAGTCTAGAAATGGCATCAAACAAACCTTAACTATTTAAAAATTTGATGCCATCAATGACACAATGCCATTGATTTTCAGATTTGTTTTTCTGTTCAAAATTTTTCATAGAATTTTATATCCCCAAAACAACTGATTCTCACATGATTAGACAGGAAACCACCTTATACTTAACTATTAATAGTAAATTTCATCAATTCTGTGTCCTCTTTTCCTGACTTTCGTGAAGAGAAAACATCTGCTTGCCATTCTCTATATAATAACATCATATATTTGAAGTTTGTAATTAAGTTTCCCCTGAAGATTTAATAACTATGATTCTTGAAACTCCCTTTCTAAACTTCTAAACCTTTAATCAGTTACTTCATTATGCAACAGCAACAAAGACCCAGTGCAACCACAAATAAATATTCCAAGTTCTCCTTATTTTTTCACAAGTCTTAAAATTGTTGAGATCCAAATTGGACATATCCCATAATTTATTATTAAAGGATCTCTATCATCATACCATTCCATCTTGCAAGCACTGGTCTAGGAGTCAGGAGATTTAGCATCTATTTCTGCCTTTCCTGCTTCCCAGGTGGTGCTAATGGTAAAGAATCTCCCTGCCAATGCAGGAGATGCAAAACACTCGGGTTCTATCCTTGGGTTGGGAAGATCCCCTGTAGTAGAAAATGGCTACCTACTCTAGTATTCTTGCATAGAAAATTTCATGGATAGAGGGGCCTGGTGGGTTATAGTCCATGGGGCCACAGAGTTAGACGCAACTGAGCACAAGAACAGAGAAGGCAATGGCACCCCACTCCAGTACTCTTGCCTGGAAAATCCCATGGATGGAGGAGCCTGGTAAGCTGCAGTTCATGGGGTCGCTAAGAGTCGGACACGACTGAGCGACTTCATTTTCCCTTTTCACTTTCATGCATTGGAGAAGGAAATGGCAACCCACTCCGGTGTTCTTGCCTGGAGAATCCCAGGGACAGCAGAGCCTGGTGGGCTGCTGTCTATGGGGTCGCACAGAGTCGGACACGACTGAAGTGACTTAGCAGCAGCAGAGCACAAGAACAAAAACACAGTCCCCCTTTCTTGCTTATTAGCTTTTCTGAGTTGTGTTAAGTCATTCAAATTATCTGCATTCCAGTGTACATATATATTGATGGTAGGAACTGGACTAGAAGATCTTTATTGTCTCACAGTTTTATGATTTTCTCCAGTGAAACAATTTTAATGGATATCTTTGTGTGACAAATGCTTTGCATTCTCTTCTGCAGGTTTTTTTCTTCACAAATAAAATTATCTTCCATTTATCCCCTGGGAGCTTCATTTTATTTATTTCTTCAGCTTGTCAAAGTCATTCAGAATTCTAATTTTCTACAAGGCAAAGGATTCGCCTAAAATATCAGTGTTTCAATGCCCTATGCAGTATCTAGGAAGAAAGAACTCAGAATATTCTTTTGTATAGTGTATCAGTTTAATGAATTTATATAAGATAAACAAATATGGTTATACTTAGTCTCATAAAAGAAAAGTTTCACAGGATGAAGAATAGGTCAAAAGGTGAAATTAGGAAATTCTCTGGCAGTCAGTGTTTAGGACTCTGTGCTTACATTGCCAAGGGCCCAGGTTAACTCCTTGGATGAGGAACTAAGATCCTTCAAGCCTCATAGCATGACCAATAAAAGGGGGAGGTGGGATTAGCCAGTCTTTACTGTTCCTCCTCCATTTTTTCTTCTTCCACTAATATTGATTTAATACTCCCATTTACTGTGCTCAGTGCTGTGCCAAGAAAGCATAACAGATGAATTTCTTGTCCTTGCAGAACTCACATCCTAAAATAGATATCATTGAAGTGAGAAAAAGGGTAAAAAAAAAATAGACTTAAAATATGCAGAGAATAAATGACTATTTCAAAGTACATGTACTTTTACCAATATGTGCTTGTTGGAATTTGGTAGTAAAAGGCTCATCTTCATCAAGTCTAAACTTATGACTTAGACTATGGCTTCTGCCTTGCTCACCTTCATATGACTTTTAAGAGGAATCTTGTCTGGAAACAGATAGTGTCTTTTTATTCTCGTACCATTTCTGTTTATTAACACCTACTCCTCCTCCTTCTTTCCCTTCTCCTTCTCCTCTCCCCTCTCTATCCTGTCCCCTATGCGTGCGCGCTCACACACACACACAATTTCCTCCAATTTAGGTACTTCATGTAGAGTGAGTCCCACAATCTCCTTGGAACCAGGTTTCCTAAATTAGTCTCAACTTTTTCTCAAAATTACTGTCAAATCTTTCTTCTTGAGAATAAAATCAAAGGGTTCTTGAGAAATAATAATAATGGTAAATCAAGCATAGCTTTTTCCCACCAAGGCTTTGAATCGCTAGTATAGGGACTATAAGTAATTTTTGCTAGAGTAAGGTGTGCATATTCTTAAACGTCTATCCTCATAGTTGGAAAGGTCATAAGAACTATAAAGGAAGAGTTGGAAATTTTCCTGGAGAGCTGAAATGGGATGAGATAAGTTTTAGAAATATTCTCACAGTATTTGAGAATATGTGGAGTGATCTAAGGAGTAGATATAACAGAGGAAAGAGCTAGTGGAATAAGCAGACTGGACATATCTTTATATTCTAATTTGTAACTGTGGTTGAAGGATTAGACAGTAAAGAAGAGAGACAGCAAAAGAAGAATTTTAATGAGTGGTTTGATAGTTGAAGTGATGGATCACTGACTCTACTCCTGACAAAACACATAAACACCCACAACTTTCCTTTCTTTGTAAAATGTGGCTAAATGTACTCCCTTACTGAGGGAATGTCAAAAATAACAAACAATAAAAATCATTGAAAAGTTACCATAAAAAATCCCTTAAATAAAAGCAGCTTTTCTCCAGAATTTTTTCCTAAGCTTTATTCAACTTTTCTATAAATTTATTTTAATATGCCATTTTTTATTCTTGTAGAATACATCTATCCCATTGGGAGATCTAAAAGAATTTTGTCCTTTGTCAACTGAAACATGTAAGTTTTAATTGTGTTCATTGTAAATAGCTCATTGTACAATAGTGTTCATTGTAAAGTAACATAAGATTTGTACTTTTTTCTTTAAAAAAATCATATACTAGAGCAAGACTGGTGATAAGAATGACAGTAAATAAAAACAGAATAATAGGGAGATGCTAAATCAGATAAGACACAATATTTAATATAAAACAAATCTTTTAAAATTCCTTTTACATTACAATACCCAAGACATGGAAGCAATCTAAAAGTCAATCAACAGAGGAATGGATAGAGAAGATGTGGTACATATATACAATGGAATATTACTCAGCCATAAAAAGGAACAAAATTGTGCCATTTGCAGAGGGATTGATGGACCTGGAGACTTTCACAGAGAGTGAAATAAGTCAGAGATAAAAAAAGCAAATATATTATCACTTATATGTAGAATCTAGAAATACGGTACAGATAAACTTATTTACAAAGTAGAAATAGAGTCGCAGACGTAGAGAACAAATTTATGGATACCAAAGGGGGAAGGGAGGTATGGGATGCATTGGGAGATTGGGATCAACATATATATATATATATTGGGATCAACTACTATATATAAAATAGATAAAATAGATAACTAATGAGAACCTACTGTAGAGCACAGGAAGCTCCACTCAATGCTCTGTGGTGACCTAAATGGTAAGGAAATACAAAAATAAGGAACATATGTATCAATTCAGTTCAGTTCAGTCACTCAGTCATGTCTGACTCTTTGCGACCCCATGGACTGCATCATGACAGGCCTTCCTGTCCATCACCAACTCCTGGAGTTTACTCAAACTCATGTCCGTTGAGTGGTGATACCATCCAACCATCTCATCCTCTGTCGTCCCCTTTTCCTCTCACCTTCAATCTTTCCCAGCATCAGAGTCTTTTCCAATGAGTCAGTTATAACATCAGGTGGCCAAAGTATTGGAGTTTCAGCTTCAGCATCAGTCCTTCCAATGAACACTCAGGACTGATCTCCTTTAGGATGGACTGGTTGGATCTCCTTACAGTCCAAAGGACTCTCAAGAGTCTTCTCCAACACCACAGTTCAAAAGCATCAATTCTTCGGCACTCAGCCTTCTTTATAGTTCAGCTCTCACATCCATACATGAAGACTGGAAAAGCCATAGCTTTGACTAGACGGACCTTTGTTGGCAAAGTAATGTCTCTGCTTTTGAATATGCTGTCTAGGTTCATCACCGTTTCTTCCAAGGAGCAAGCATCTTTTAATTTCATGGCTGCAGTCACCATCTGCACTGATTTTGAAGCCCCCCCAAAATAAAGTCTGTCAGGGTTTCCATTGTCTCCCCATCTATTTGCCATGAAATGATGGGACACATGCCATGATCTTAGTTTTCTGAATGTTGAATTTTAAGCCAGCTTTTTAAAACACTCTCCTCTTTCATTTTCATCAAGAGGCTCTTTAGTTTTTCTTCGCTTTCTGCCATAAGGGTAGTGTCATGTGCATATCTAAAGTTATTGATATTTCTCCCAGCAATCCTGATTCCAGCTTGTGCTTCATCCAGTCCAGCGTTTCTCATGATGTACTCTGCATATAAGTGAAATAAGCAGGGTGACAATATACAGCCTTGACATACTCCTATTTGGAACCAGTCTGTTGTTTCATGTCCAGTTCTAACTGTTGCTTCCTGACCTGCATGTAGGTTTCTCAAGAGGCAGGTTAGGTGGTCTGGTATTCCCATCTCTTTCAGAATTTTACACAGTTTGTTGTGATCCACACAGTCAGAGTCTTTGGCATAGTCAATAAAGCAGAAGCAGATGTTTTTCTGGAACTCTCTTTCTTTTTCAATGATACAGTAGGTATTGGCAATTTGATCTCTAGTTCCTCTGCCTTTTCTAAATCCAGCGTGAACATCTGGAAGTTCATGGTTCACATACTGTTGAAGCCTGGCTTGGAGAATTTTGAGCATTACTTTACTAGCATGTGAGATGAATGCAATTGTGCAGTAGTTTGAGCATTCTTTGGCATGGCCTTTCTTTGGGATTGAATAAAAACTGACCTTTTCCAGTTCTGTGGCCACTGCTTAGTTTTCCAAATTTGCTGGCATATTGAGTGCAGCACTTTCACAGCATCATCTCTCAGAATTTGAAATAGCTCAACTGGAATTCCATCACCTCCACTAATTGATCTACTTTGCTGTACAGCAAAAACTAATACAATGTTATAAAGCAACTATACTCCAATAAAAATTAATTAAAAATAAAATAAAATTCCTTTTACAGAAGCATATTCATTTAAATCACCATTTAGGTACCCCTACACTTTACTTTTTATAAGATATGTTTTAAATCCACTGCTCATTTAGTTATGATTCAGTTGGTGTGTGTGTTAATGAACAAGGTAATAGAGTTTGAGCCCTTTAAGACATACTAATATTTTCAAACAAGTTAAAAGGGTCTTCCCCTCAGCAGGGGCCCATGTAGAAAAACACTGATCTTATATTGCTTCTGGTGAGTGTTAGAGTCTATAAACTTTTAGATCTAAATGCTTGATGGGATTTGTATATTCAGTAGAAATAAAACAGTGCAGTTGTGCTCACAGCCTTTTTGGTTTTTGCTTGGGATTTAAAAAGTGCTTCTAGAAGGGGTGAATGTTTTATTGATTAGCCAACCCAACAATTTTTTACTGTATATAAATAATTGCTAGGTGTTTCAGCA
Organism: Bubalus kerabau; assembly: GCF_029407905.1. Classification (NCBI taxonomy): domain Eukaryota; kingdom Metazoa; phylum Chordata; class Mammalia; order Artiodactyla; family Bovidae; genus Bubalus; species Bubalus kerabau. The sequence continues at coordinate 137,969,140 of NC_073626.1, forward strand.
AATTCAAGTTGTAAAAGTGACTGGAGTCAACATTATTTGGTAAATTACTACCAATCATTACTAAACATTTTTCATATTTCAATTAACTTTTTTCTGCCACTAAGTACTAAACAAAAAAGTAACTGTGCAGTTAGATACCATTTTATCATGCCTGAACATTACTATTTTACAAAGAGTAATAATTTTTGGATGCATAAGCTGTCAGTTAAATAATTTCATTTACCTTTAAATGATATGTAAGCCTCTTTAAGAACATCATTAACAAACCTCCTTTAATGATTAGCCAGGAAATGTCCTCATATAATTAGCAATTTTCTTACACCAAGCAGAACACTTTTGTCCTAGAGAAGAGGGTGGGAGAGCTTTGAGGAGGACCTCCAAAAGACAAATCTAGGCCAGATAGTCCCCATGGTCACAGATGATAAATATCTGGAACCATTTAACAAAGCCCCAATGGGCAGTCAGTATCATCATCATTTTGTAAACGATGGAGGTGGATTTCAAACATTCTTCTTTCCTGTGTGTAAATGTGGAACATCTGTGGGAGCAAATGCCTGTGCAGGCTGTGCAAACAAAAATAGAAAGATTTCCATTTTGAAATCTCTTTCCGGAGTATGGTTGGAGATAAGAAAGAGAAGACCAGATTCTTGCTATGGCATTTAAAATTGGTGTTTACAAAGGATAATCAGGTTTGCCCATTGTTTCAGGATGGTGGTCTTAATTAATAATTTTATTAATGTTCCCAAGCATAAGATTCACCCATGTAGATGGAGACAGGTTGATGTAATGCTTTTGGCAAAGAGGTAGATTATGTTACTCTGCTCATTTCAAAGCCTCTATGGGATGGTCACAGATCAGAAAGTAATTTGAAAAGGATGAATCTATTTCCCCCTTGCTTTCTGCTAAAGTAGTTAAGATTGCTATTCCAGATTAGTTTTTATTGATAAAACTCACATGTTAACTTTTTCCAAGTAATAATTAAAATATTTCAGTTAGGTTTGGCTCATAACAATCTTTTTTGGCTATCACAGTCTTAGACTTAACTTCCCTAATTATACCAAGTTAATTCATACTATCTGACTGAAAACAATGAAGGGAAGTAGCAGCTATAGCATTTTAAGTCATTTTGTTTTTTTCCACCTCTCAGATGTTTATCATATTTTTCAATGGACCAGTGAACACATCACACTTTGAGGCTAGAAATTTTATACATAAGAATCAGATTTAAGCAAATAGACTATTTGTGTTTGTGGTTGAAGAGAGACATATTTTAAAATTATACTTAAAGCACTTTTATAAATATATATTTATACACATATTTATAAATTATATTTTAAATTACTCTGTAATTGCCAGTTTTGATTGTCTTATAAGAAAGTCCTCTCTGATTCTATGATTCTATTCACTGTATGGGCTTCTCTGGTGGCTCAGATGGTAAAGAATTTGCCTGCAATGCGGGAGACCTGTGTTTGATCCCTGGGTTGGAAAGATCCCCTGGAGAAGGGAATGGCTACCCACTCCAGTATCCCTGCCTGGAGAATTCCATGGACAGAGGAGCCTGGAGGGCTACAGTCCATGGATTTCCTAATTTGGGCCATTTATCATTATCTTTATCTTTTGCCCCTGTCAGATAAGTTATTTTAAAAACACTTTTAGGGAAGAACTGATATCTTAAAAGAAATCTTTAGGAAGTGAGGGAGAATGGGGTTTGGAGTTAGTGTCAGTAAATGTAAAGAGTCAGTTCTTCCCAAAGCACAGTTTAACCTTGAATTGAATGCCTCTTCTTTGTGATCCCCTATCTCTTTAAATTTCCCCCTTATTACATGTTCATACTTCTATATTTAAAATGGATAACCAACTAGGGCAGGGGATTCTGCTTAATAATCTGCATTAACCTAAATGGGAAAAGAATTCGAAAAATAATAGATACATGTATGTGCCTAACTGAATCACTTTGCTGAACACCGGAACTAACACAACATTGTTAATCAACCATACTCCAGTATAAAATAAAACATTAAAATAAACCATTAAATCATTTTTCAAAAAAATAAAAAATAAAAACACTTTTAGGAGAAATGTGCCATATATTGAAAAGTGAATGTTGTAAATTTTATTTAATATGTTCTATTTAGGGGAAAAAAAGTGAAAGCCCTGGGGCTCTAACCAAGGTCTCCTGCATTACAGGCAGATTCCTGAGCCACCAGGGAAGGCTTCTATGTGGGAAATGTCATGCCAATTATGTATTTATAAACATATCTCAAAGAAAAGAGGTATATTGTGTCCCAGTTTAATTTAAATGTTACTTAGTATCATCGCCCAGAAAGGGTACGGCAGGGCAAAGTCTGGATGGCTCCTTCCAGCTGGTTTATAGATTGTGTGATGTCCTTTGAGTTGCTCCCTCTTGACAACTGAACTCACACAGTGTGATAACCTAGTGATTGCACTGTTTTCATCAGTGACGTTTTTACAAATAGGTAGACTCATTCATCGGAGAAGGCGATGGCACCCCACTCCAGTACTCTTGCCTGGAAAATCCCACGGACGGAGGAGCCTGGTAGGCTGCAGTCCATGGGGTCGCGAAGTGTCGGACACGACTGAACGACTTCCCTTTTCCCTTACTTCCCTTTAGTATAAAGCAGTAGTATTTTAATCCATTGAAGAAAACCCTTATGGTTGTTGGCAGGGCAGGGGAAAAAAGTTTTTTTGAGATTAGGCACCAATTTTTTAAGCTGTGAAAGAACGACACACCACTATTGATATGTTAATGAAAAGGTGATACCATACAAAGTAAAAAGCCTGAGATTTTGAAAATTTTACTCGGTCTGTTCAACTGAAAAGTTGCTGATAATAGATTGTAAAAATTCTTCTAGAACTTCCCAGAAAATGAGATTAGTATTGTCTCAGCCCAAACTATCCTGTCAATTCCATATTTAAAAAGTAATTAGCCATATGATATATGTAAAATGCAAAATGGTATTCACTATCTTCATTGAAAAGGATTGAGTATTTTTGCTGAATGGAGAGAGGATTGTAAAACCCTTGGGTGATTTTTTTCCTGCATGTTTTTATTGTTCTTAATTTTATGACATTTCCCGTCATCTCTGCTTTCTGCAATTTGAGAATGTGAGAAATTGTTGCTATAAAGTTTATACATTTCATTGTGGTTTATGTGTGGTACAGAGTCTAACTCATCAAAAGTGTATTATGTGGGTCTCATTAGCTCCTTTGTAAACATCTTTTGGAATACATACCATATATTCTGCATGCAACCAAGAGTAAGAACAAGGATAAATATAGGGAAAACTGAGGTGGTACCCTTGATTATGCTTACCAAATTCCAGAATTGAAACATGTTTTGATAATTACCATTTATTTTAGCTTCATGTCAGCCTCTAACTGAATCTCTTTTTACAAAAAAAAAAATCATACGGATAAAAAAACTTTAAAAATATGATTAGATGTTATGAAGGGTATGAAACAAAGTAAGCTGGGATTTCTGTTCTTAAGAATCTAATGATTTAACATGGAGATAAGATATGTAAATAACCATAAAACAGAGAGATGATAGGTGAAATGAAAGGAACCACTTTGATAATTTAGTGAAGAGGAAAATGACTTCAGAGAAGGCCTGGTGAGGAATACAGCAGATGAATTTGGGGAATGAATCTGGTAGAAATAATCAGTAGATGAGAAAAGCATGGAAGTTCATAGTGCATAAAATTACTAATAATGAGAGAGTGATCATAACATTAAATTATTGGGATTGGGAAGCTGCAGCTGCTGCTGAAACAGACCAGGGGAGACCTCGGGGCTGTGATTCTGTTCATTTTCAGCTCTTCCACGTTTGCCTTTTCATATTTCAATAGCCAACTCTGTGAATGTTGTGAATATTGAGGGCGGCTAAGGGACTCCTTGCAATTTATTTTCTCCTTTTGCTATTCCATTTTTAATGAACAGACTAACACATAGGGGAGGTTCATTTTCTAAGAATGTTCATTTCACACACAGAACCAAATTCCAAGGCAATATCTGAAGCTGAATCCTCAATTTAGAGCACTGGAGGGCTGTGCACATGATGACAGAAAAGTGATTTTTCAGAAGAGGCCCAGTGGGGCCAAGGTGACACCAGAAGAATTTTAGATCATTAGCGATCCCCATGCCATTTTCTGCTGAAGGAATAATGTCAACCTCAAGTCCTGGGTAGATGCCAACAAGGATAATTGCTTGTGGAAAAATTAACTTGGATAAGTTGAAAACTACCCTTTGCCCAAATGTTAACCAATCTAGAAGCTCTCATTTTTTCATCCAATTTTTTATTGTTATTGTTTCTAGGCAGCCTGCTCACAGCTCAAGGCTGTATTTTTCACATTCATTTGCTGGACACGAGATAAATAGAAAAAGTTTAGACAAGTGAGTTAAATTGTGGGTAGACTATTTCAAAGATGTAAGTATTGGGGTGAACTGCATTCCTGATCCTTTTAAGGCAGTCATTAGCAAGCGCATTGTGGCCACCAGAGGTGAACTTTATCTCATTAATTTTAATTGGGGAAAGTCATCTTTACTTCCTTTTCCTAAAGCCCACACTTCACTTTATGGTCTAATTATGTTAATAGTGCACCTCACCAAAAGAAGCAGTTCATCTCTTCTTGATCTCATAATAAGCATCTTGCAACAGTTCATCCAAAACTTCCCCACTGTTTCTGAGACCTCATTTCTCCACATTCCCTCATTCTCAACAAATGACCTCACTCATATTTTACAGAGGAGCTAAAGGTCACTTAGCATAGACTCCCTTACCTGTTCTCTTCTCAGGCTTGATTTCTACACCTATCATGTCGCTTTCCTTAATCGATTCTCAGAGAAAGAGGTCTTCCTTTCCTTTCACTGAGTCAGCCCCTTGCTTCTCTAAGTGTGTCCTGAAGAGCAGAAGCATCAGCATCACCTGAGAGCTTGTTAAAAATGCAGAATCTTGTGACCCATGTTGGACTAAAGAATCAAATCTGGAGGCCTAGGTAATTTGCACACATTCACATTTGATTTTAGATCCTTGTCAGTCCTACATTCCCCATGACTATTTTCCTTCATTTACTTCTATTGCAAAATGTCATTTTAATATATCTCCCTTTCTCTTCACTTTAAGTGCTTAGAGCTTCTCTTTTTCCTATCCTGTCAAGTCCTTCTCTTTCCACCACTTCTCACTCAAATTGCACTTTGAAATTCTAGCTCATTCTTACCCACTGTCTTGGTTCTTACCCAATGTTCCAGCATCCTTTCATAACAACTCCTGACATTTCACTTCCAAACATACCCTTGAAAGTGACCACTGATCTCCAGTTCCCTAATCCAACAATCTAGACTTAGTCTTCATACCTTTAAATTTTTATAGAATTTGGCATTGCTTGGTGGCTTCTTGAAATTTTCTCCTCTTGCTCTCATGACACTAGGCTTTCTCCCAAGTTTTAGGGCATGGTGTTGTCTTGTTTTTCTTTCATGTTGTTAACTGTGGTCAAGGGACTGGCGTAGAAGGATACTTGGCTATAAAAGCGATCAATTTTAGAATTAGGGTGCCATTATTGCAGCATTCAAGGGTAAATAAAAGTGAAACCCAGAACTTGAAAACATATTTGTTCAAAACAAAAGGGAAGAAGAAGACTTATGGGGAAATCCTTGGACTATAAGTGCTACAGTCCCTATTAGATTTTTCCAGATGCCATCTTCTAAGACAGGTGAAAAATGAGCTGAACAGCTTTTAGACTTTTTTCTCGTGATTTGGGGATTTTGGTATCTTAGTCATTCCTTTGATGGAAAGTTTTTGGCTGAGTTCTCCCTCCTCCCCCAACTTGGTGGAATAAGTTTAGGAGTCAGAAAAAATTTCACTAATACAGAAATTTGGAAAGAAAAAAACCGTCCATATTCTACCCCCCAGAGATAACTACAGTTAATGCTTTGAGATTCATCTTTCTAAATTTTAATTCATTCATAGAGATAAATAATGTGTGTGCATGTGCATATATGCATACACATATATATGTATGTATATATGTATAAACTTCAATTTTTTTTTTTACCATTTTGTCGACCAAAAAAATGAAAGCTTTTGCTTATATAGTATAGCTCAAGTGTCTATGTAAAAGCATCTATGTCTACATCTTTTTAATTGCTCAATATTATTCTGGTGAGTGGCTATGGCATAAATTATTTGAATAATTGGTTATCATTCTTTGCAATGTTTTGCTGTTTTAAACAATGTGTAAATGAATATTAATGTGCTTATTAATGTGCCCCACGGACTGTAGCCCACCAGGCTTCTCTGTCCATGGAATTCTCAATGCAAGAATACTGGAGTAGATTGCCATTCCCTTCTCCAGAGGACCTTCCCAACCCAGGGATTGACCCCAGGTCTCCTGCCTGGTCTGTATCACAGGCTGATTTATTTACCCTTTGATCTACAGGGAAGTCCTAACCAAAAAGTGAAAGTTCCTCAGTTGTGTCCGACTCTTTGCGACCCCATGGACTATACGGTTTATGAAATTCTCCAGGCCAGAATACTGTATTGAGTAGCCTTTCCCTTCTCCAGGGGATCCCCAACTCAGGGATCAAACCCAGGTCTCCCACATTGCAGGAGGATTCTTTACCAACTGAGCCACAACGGAAGCCCAAGAATACTGGAGTGGGTAACCTACCCCTTCTCCAGGGGACTTCCCCACCTAGGAATCAAATCGGGGTCTCCTGCATTACAGGCGGATTCTTTACCAACTGAGCTATCAGGGAAGCCCAGTGTGTTGATACCTGTATTCATTTATCATATTGTTTTATTATAAATTCCCAAAAGTGGAATTTTTATGTCAAGGGCTATGTATTTTTCAACTGTAGATATATATTGCCAAATTACCCACTAACTTAAAGGTCATTCACAATGTACATGAGTGTTATTTCTCCTAATATTCACCATTATTTGCAGGGCCAGAATTAAGGTCATATAAGTGCAGGGTTGGATCCTGCCTTTATTTAAAATTTTGATATTTTCTTTATCATGGATTTTTTGGATTTCACCAAAATATTATTTATTTTTATTATTATGGTCTGACATTAAAAGAAAAATATTCCAGTATGATTGTTTTTAAATAATTGTTAGTTGTTACTTTATTTTACATTTTTAAAATTTCTAGTAAGTGTAAGCAATTTTACATATTTACTGAAAATTTGTTTCTTCCTCTAGATTGTGTTCTTTGTTCTTTGAAAACTTTTATATGAGACACTGTCTTTTGCATTTTAATTTGTAAAAGTTCTTTCTCTGTTTATCATGTACATTGGAATAATTTCCCTAGGTTTTTTTTTTTTTGTTTTTGTTTTTTTCCTTTCAGTACTTAGGGGCATGATTTTTCTTCTACACAGACATTTGAAAAAACAAAACTGTAGTTATTATGTGATGAATGTTTTAAAATGCACCCTTAAAATCCATTATAGCAGAAAAAGAGGGAGAGGAGAAGTTGGGAAAGGAGACACAGAGTGTAGACAGGCATTAGAGTTGGGTTCTCCCACCACTGTAAAGAACTTGTTAAAAGAGAAAGGACTTCTGGCCTCAGAGCTGCTCCTGGCAGGGTTCTGGGAGGTGGTGAAATCCCAGAGAAGGCAGAGGTGGCTGGTTCCCTAAGTTTCCATGTGACACAGAAACTATAGAGAGCTACCCGACCAAGGGCCAACCATGGACTTGGACGTTGAGAATGACAGCATGAGAAATTCCCTGGAAATTAAAAGCACTGGCATTTGTATCCTGTTATCCCTTCCCACTCCACCATCACCCAGCCTTCTTTTCTCCCTGCCACATAAGCCTCTCTGATTTCATGCAACTTGAGGGAGAGAAGAGGGCATCAATGAAATCAAGGTTGGAATTCACTGACAACCTGTTAGAAGATTGAAATTGGAGAAAACAAAGTCTTGACTGCATACTAAAGTTTGGGGTCTGAGTTTCATACTTGCTAAATGATTATATTTTAAAATATTTTCTTAAATATATTTTTGATTTTCAGATAGTGCTAAGAATATGCTTTACCATCCAAGAATGTTTTTTATTGGCCTGTAAAGTTTTATAATACATCAATGGTTTTACTTTAAAATCTTTAATTCATCTCCAGTTCATTTTGCTGTTCTGTGTATAGTAGGAATTTAATTTTAAAATCATTTCCAAAATGATTAGCAAGTTTAGTTATTATGTCAAACGTATATAAAATTCCCAATGGCATAAACTGAACATCTGGGGAATACAAAGCCAGAGGTTGTTCCTTTTTTCCATTCCTTATAATCTGTTGGGCAATCACTTTCCCTAATTTCTTTTGGCTTTAGTTCTTTCACTTTATCCCACCCTGCAGCAAAAGTGAGCTTCCTAGAATGAATCTACCCATGCCATAATGCTGCTGCTGCTAAGTCACTTCAATCGTGTCCAACTCTGTGTGATCCCATAGACGGCAGCCCACCCCGCTCCCCCGTCCCTGAGATTCTCCAGGCAAGAACACTGGAGTGGGTTGCCACTTCCTTCTCCAATGCATGAAACTGAAAAGTGAAAGTGAGGTTGCTCTGTCATGTCCGACTCTTAGCGACCCAATGGACTACAGCCTACCAGGTTCCTCCATCCGTGGGATTTTCCAAGCAAAAGTACTGGGGTGGGTTGCCATTGCCTTCTCCCCATGCCATAATAGTTGCTGACAAATATTTGAAGGGCTATGTTATGTAAGAGGAATCTGCTACATCAAGCAGAACCAGGACTCCTGGCAAGAAAATTTGGCACAAATTTAAATTGTTAAACACTGAAGTGTCTTGTAGTATAAGGAAGTGGGCTTCTTGTTTGGGTTCTCTGTGAAAATATTTCAACCTGGAGCACTCATCAGACATGCCATGGAAGAGATTCCTTCATAGGCAGAAAATTGGAATCTTGATTTCAAGATTCTACAACAGTGCTAAGTGTGTGGAGTTCCATAGAACCAGAGCTTAAAATGCAACAAACTAAGGGAAAAATCACAATTGCTAAGACATCTCCTGTTTAAACATATATACATTTTCTATTAAGTGTTACTTGTTCTATTAAATGCTGTTTTTATTAGTGGTTTTATAATGATGAAATTGAATCTTCTAAATGTCTAATGTATTTTTGTAACTATAATTTTCCATTGCTATTGGTAAAGTATTTTAATGCAAAATAATATTCTTATGAAATGTTAATGTATATTCTTATGTCTCTGTTTTAGATATCTAATTAATTACAATGGCAATGGTGACTGCAGCCATGAAATTAAAAGACGCTTACTCCTTGGAAGGAAAGTTATGACCAACCTAGATAGCATATTGAAAAGCAGAGACATTACTTTGCCAACAAAGGTCCATCTAGTCAAGGCTATGGTTTTTCCAGTGGTCATGTATGGATGTGAGAGTTGGACTGTGAAGAAAGCTGAGCACCAAAGAATTGATGCTTTTGAACTGTGGTGTTGGAGAAGACTCTTGAGAGTCCCTTGGACTGCAAGGAGATCCAACCAGTCCATTCTAAAGGAGATCAGTCCTGGGTGTTCATTGGAAGGACTGATGCTAAAGCTGAAACTCCAATACTTTGGCCACTTCATGAGAAGAGTTGACTCACTGGAAAAGACCCTGATGCTGGGAGGGATTGGGAGCAGGAGGAGAAGGGGACGACAGAGGATGAGATGGTTGGATGAGATGGTTGGATGGCATCACCGACTCAATGGACATGAGTTTGGGTAAACTCTGGGAGTTGGTGATGGACAGGGAGGCCTGGCGTGCTGTGATTCATGGGGTCGCAAAGAGTCGGGGAGAAGATAATAACAAATGAAGCAACTGACAAACAACTAATCTCAAAAATATACAAGCAACTCCTACAGCTCAACTCCAGAAAAATAAATGACCCAATCAAAAAATGGGCCAAAGAACTAAATAGACATTTCTCCAAAGAAGACATACAGATGGCTCACAAACACATGAAAAGATGCTCAACATCACTCATTATCAGAGAAATGCAAATCAAAACCACTATGAGGTACCATTTCACACCAGTCAGAATGGCTGCGATCCAAAAGTCTACAAGCAATAAATGCTGGAGAGGGTGTGGAGAAAAGGGAACCCTCTTACACTGTTGGTGGGTATGCAAACTAGTACAGCCACTATGGAGAGCAGTGTGGAGATTCCTTAAAAAATTGGAAATAGAACTGCCTTATGATCCAGCAATCCCACTGCTGGGCATACACACTGAGGAAACCAGAAGGGAAAGAGACACGTGTACCCCAATGTTCATCGCAGCACTGTTTATAATAGCCAGGACATGGAAGCAACCTAGATGTCCATCAGCAGATGAATGGATAAGAAAGCTGTGGTACATATACACAATGGAGTATTACTCAGCCATTAAAAAGAATACATTTGAATCAGTTCTAATGAGGTGGATGAAACTGGAGCCTATTATACAGAGTGAAGTAAGCCAGAAAGAAAAACACCAATACAGTATACTAATGCATATATATGGAATTTAGAAAGATGGTAACAATAATCCTGTGTACGAGACAGCAAAAGAGACACTGATGTATAGAACAGTCTTATGGACTCTGTGAGAGAGGGAGAGGGTGGGAAGATTTGGGAGAATGGCATTGAAACATGTAAAATATCATGTATGAAATGAGTTGCCAGTCCAGGTTCAATGCACGATACTGGATGCTTGGGGCTGGTGCACTGGGACGACCCAGAGGGATGGAATGAGGAGTGAGGAGGGAGGAGGGTTCAGGATGGGGAACACATGTATACCTGTGGTGGATTCATTTTAATATTTGGCAAAACTAATACAATTATGTAAAGTTTAAAAATAAAATAAAATTTAAAAAAAAAAAAGAGTTGGACACGACTGAGTGACTGAACTGACTGAGCGGAACTGAAGTATGTGGAAACATATGAGCCAGGATTTTATCGCAATGTAACTCATTAAAATTATTTCTTTCTTTTAACATTATTGAACTGTAGTTTGGTTTTAAAAAAAAAAGTGGAGAAAAGAAATTTCTTATACTTTTTAGCAATATCCATCAGCTCAACACTGATTATCATATGAAATGGGAGCAAAGAGAGTATCCGAACATCATGGTTCAATGATTTGGTCTCTGAACCACACTCTAGTTAAGAGCAGAGCTGCAGGGTTACTACTATATTAGGACTAAGGTCACAGAAGGGAATCAAGTGCCTTGTGGCCTTGACTTGATTATTATTAAATGTTTCCCTTCAGGAACATCACATTAATTTTTCATTTCAGGAAGAAAATTACTTTTGCAGTTAGAATAGGGCACTAACTAGGTTTCTCTGAAATCTGGACATTAGCCAATTGCCTTGAGATATTCTTGATAGATAATTTCCTCCCCTATCCTGCACACATGTGCTATGTTCTAATTGTCTAGTAGGTGGGGAATATAATTTGGTCCTAAATAAATTTCCACAGATATCATTTGGGATACCTATAGGATCTAACTGCTAATTCATATGGGACCATTTGCCTGGATAAAGACTGTAAATGTATGGTGACTTTGTATTTCTTCGTATTTGCCTTAAATATGTTTTTAGTTCAGTTCAGTCACTCAGTCTTATCTGACTCCTTCCAACCCCATGAACCACAGCACAACAGGCCTCCCTGTCCATCACCAACTCCCAGAGTTTATCCAAACTCATGTCCATTGAGTCAGTGATGCTATCCGACCATCTCATCCTCTATTATCCCCTTCTACTCCTGCCCGCAATCATTCCCAGAATCAGGGTCTTTTCAAATGAGTCAGCTCTTCCCATCAGGTGGCCAAAGTATTGGAGTTTCAGCTTCAACATGAGTCATTCCAATGAACACTCAGGACTGATATCCTTTAGGATGGACTGGTTGGATCTCCTTGCAGTCCAAAGGATTCTCAAGAGTCTTCCCCAACACCACAGTTTAATAGCATCAATTCTTTTGCACTCAGCTTTCTTTATAGTCCAACGCTCACATCCATAAATTACTACTGGAAAAACCAGAGCGTTGACTAGATGGACCTTTGTTGACAAAGTAATATCTGTTTTTTAATATGCTGTCTAGGTTGGTCATAACTTTCCTTCCAAGGAGTAAGCATCTTTTAGTTTCATGGCTACACTCACCATCTGCAGTGATTTTGGAGCCCCCAAAAATAAAGTCTGACACTGTTTCCACTATTGCCCCATCTATTTCCCATGAAATGATGGGACCAGATGCCATAATCTTAGTTTTCTGAATGTTGAGCTTTAAGCCAACTTTTTCACTCTCTTTCATTTCTGTCAAGAGGCTCTTTAGTTCTTCACTTTCTGCCATAAATGTGGTGTCATCTGCATATCTGAGGTTATTGATATTTCTCCCAGCAATCTTGATTCCAGCTTGTGTTTCTTCCAGCCCAGCATTTCTCATGATGTACTCTGCTTATAAGTTAAATAAGCTGGGTGACAATATACCGCCTTGACGTACTTCTTTTCCTATTTGGAACCAGTCTGTTGTTCCATGTCCAGTTCTAACTGTTGCTTCCTGACCTACATACAGGTTTCTCAAGAGGCAGGTCAGGTGGCCTGGTATTCCCATCTCTTTCAGAATTTTCCACAGTTTATTGTGATCCACATAGTCAAAGGCTTTGGCATAGTCAATAAAGCAGAAATAGATGTTTTTCTTGAATTTTCTTGCTTTTTCAATGATCCAGTGGGTGTTGACAATTTGATCTCTAGTTCCTCTGCCTTTTCTAAAACCAGCTTGAACCTCTGTAAGTTCATGGTTCACGTATTGCTGAAGCCTGGCTTGGAGAATTTTGAGCATTACTTTACTAGCGTGTGAGATGAGTGCAATTGTGTGGTAGTTTGAGCATTCTTTGACATTGCCTTTCTTTGGGATTGGGATAAAAACTGACCTTTTCTAGTCCTATAGCCACTGCTGATTTTTCCAAATTTGCTGACATATTGAGTGCAGCACTTTCACAGCATCATCTTTTAGGATTTGAAATATCTTAGGAGGAATTTCATCACCTCCACTAGCTTTGTTTGTAGTGATGCTTCCTAAGGCCTACTTAAATTCACTCACATTCCAGGATATCTGGCTCTCTCTGGGTCATGAAGATCTTTTTTGTACAGTTCTTCTGTGTATTCTTGCCATCTCTTCTTAATATCTTCTGCTTCTGTTAGGTCCATACCATTTCTGTCCTTTCTTCTGCCCATCTTTTCATGAAATGTTCCCTTGGTATCTCTAATTTTCTTGAAGACATCTCTAGTCTTTCCATTCTATTGTTTTCCTCTATTTCTTTGCATTGATTGCTGAGGAAGGCTTTTTTATCTCTCCTTACTATTCTTTGGAACTCTGCATTCAAATGGGTATATCTTTCCTTTTCTCCTTTGCTTTTCACTTCTCTTCTTTTCCCAGCTATTTGTAAGGCCTCCTCAGACAGCCATTTTGCTTTTTTGCATTTCTTTTTCTTGGGGATGGTCTTGATCCCTGTCTCCTGTACAATGTCATGAATCTCCATCCATAGTTCATCAGGCACTGTGTCTATCAGATCTAGTCCCTTAAATCTATTTCTCACTTTCACTGTATAATCATTAGGGATTTGATTTAGGTCATACCTGAGTGGTCTACTAGTTTTCCCCACTTTCTTCAATTTAAGTCTGAATTTGGCAATAAGGAGTTCATGATTTGAGCCACAGTCAGCTCCCAGTCTTGCTTTTGCTGACTGTATAGAGCTTCTCCATCTTTGGCTTCAAAGAATAGAATCAATCTGATTTCAGCGTTGGCTATCTGGTGATGTCCATGTGTATAGAGTCTTCTCTTGTGTTGTTGGAAGAGGATGTTTGCTATGACCAGTGTGTTCTCTTTGCAAAATTCTATTAGCCTTTGTCCTTCCTCATTCTGTACTTCAAGGCCAAATTTGCCCATTACTCCAGGTGTTTCTTGATTTCCTACTTTTGCATTCCAGTCTCCTGTAATGAAAAGGACATCTTTTTTGGGTATTAGTTATAGAAGGTATTGTAGTTCTGCATAGAATGGTTCAACTTCAGCTTCTTCAGCATTACTGGTTGGGACATAGACATGGATTACTGTGATACTGAATGGTTTGCCTTGGAAATGAACAGAGATCATTCTATCATTTTTGAGATTGCATCCAAGTACTGCATTTTGGACTCTTTTGTTGAGTATGATGGCTACTCCATTTTTTCTAAGGGATTCCTGCCCACAGTAGTAGATATAATGGTCATCTGAGTTAAATTCACCCAATCCAGTCCATTTTAGTTCGCTGATTCCTAGAATGTCGACATTCACTCTTGCCATCTCCTCTTTGACCACTTCAGTTTGCCTTGATTCATGGACCTGACATTCCAGGTTCCTATACAATATTGCTCTTTACAGCATCAGATCTTGCTTCTATCACCAGTCATATCCACAATTTGGTGTTGTTTTTGCTTTGGCTCCATCCCTTCATTCTTTCTGGAGTTATTTCTCCACTGATCTCCAGTAGCATATTGGGCACCTACCGACCTGGGGAGTTCATCTTTCAATGTCCTATCTTTTTGCCTTTTCATACTGTTCATGGAGTTCTCAAGGCAAGTATGCTGAAGTGGTTTGCCATTCCCTTCTCCAGTGACCCACATTCTGTCAGACCTTTCCACCATGACCCATTCATCTTGGGTGGCCCCACATGGCATGGCTTAGATTCATTGCCTTAGACAAGGCTGTGGTCCATGTGATCAGACTGGCTAGTTTCTGTGACTGTGCTTTCAGTCTGTCTGCCCTCTGATGCCCTCTCTCCGCACCTACCTTCTTACTTGGGTTTCGTCTACCTTGGACGTGGGGTATGTCTTCATGTCTGCTCCAGCAAAGCGCAGCCACTGCTCCTTACCTTGGATGTGGGGTATCTCCTCTGGGCTGCTCCTGCGCCGTGCAGCAGCAGTTTTTAGTACCATTACTCTATTTTTGATGTGTAAAATTAAAAATGTGATAGTGCTTAGCAAATAGAGGAATCAATCAGCTCATCCAATCAGCAGATGTTTGAGTGTCTACACATTGCTGTTGTTCAGTTGATAAGTCATGTAGTCTCCGACTTTTGCAACCCCATTATTTGAAGCATTCCACGCTTCCCTATCCTTCGCTGTCTTCCAGAGTTTGCTCAAATTCATGTCCATTGAGTCAGTGATGCCATCCAACCATCTCATCCTCTGTTGTCCCTTTCCCTTTTTCCTTTCATCAGGGTCTTCCTATGAGTCAGCTCTTCATATAAGGTGGCCAAAATATTGGAGCTTCAGCTTCAGCAACCATTCTTTCAATGAATATTTAGGGTTGATTTCCTTTAGCACTGACTAGTTTGATCTTCTTGCAGTCAAGGGACTCTCAAGAGTCTTCTCCAGCACCACAATTTGAAAGCACTGTCTAAAACATAAAGATATTGAAACTCAATAATAAGTTTTTAAGATGCTTAGAACTCTTACACAGGGCTGAACATAGAGTAACACCTCAAAAATAATTTGAGTTGCATTTTGATGAATTAAATGGAATGGAATATCTGTTTGTTGGTTTGTTTGTTGAGAGCAATGCAGTATCATATACTGGAAGAGAAAGAGCTTGGAAGTTGGTTCTTTGAAGAAGTCACAAGTTCAAATCCTTACCCACTTACATAATGTATAACCTTGGGAAAAATCATAAAACAGAGATAATATACTATATTTATCTAGGCTGTTGTGATGACAAATAAGTAGGTAAATCATCTAATATGTTAGAAAGCATCAATTCTTCAGCATTCAATCTTCTTTATGGTTCAAGTCTCACATCTATACATGACAACTGGAAAAACCACAGCTTTGACTATAAGAATCTATTGGCACAGTGTTTTCTCTGCTTTTTAATAAGCTATCTAGGATTGTCATAGCTTTTCTTCCAAGGAGCAAGTGTCTTTTAATTTCATGGCTGCAATCACAATCCACAGTGATTTTGGAGCACAATAAAATAAAATCTGTCACTGTTTGCACTTTTTTCCCCATCTAGTTGCCATGAACTGATGGGATCAAATGCAATGATCTTAGTTTTTTGAATGTTGAGTTTTAAGTCAACTTTTTCACTCTCCTCTTTAACCCTCATCAAGAGACGCTTTAGTTCCTCTTCACTCTCTGCCATTAGAGTGGTATCATCTGCATATCTGAGATTGTTGATATCTCTCCCTACAGTTTTGATTCCAGTTTGTGATTCATCCAGCCTGGCATTTCACATGGTGTACTCTGCATACGAGTTAACAAGCAGAGTGACAATATACAGCTTTGATGTATTCCTTTCCCAATTTTAAACCAGTCTATTGTTCCATGTCCAGTTCTAACTGTTGCTTATTGACTCACATACAGATTTCTCAAGAGGCAGGTAAGGTGACCTGGTATTCCCATCTCTTTAAGAATTTTCCACAGTTTGCTGTGATCCACACATTCAAAAGCTTTAGTGTAATCAATGAAACAGAAGTAGATGTTTTTCTGGAATTCCTTTGCCCTCTATGATCCAACATATGTTGGCAATTTGATCTCTAGTTCCTCTCCCTTTTCTAAAACCAGCTTGTACATCTGAAAGTTCCAGGTTCGTGTACTGCTGAAGCCTAGTGTGAAAGATTTTGAGCATTACCTTGCTAGCATGAATGTTCAAACTATCACACTATACACGTAATTCCCTCAAAACTTTCATCTCAAGGATAACTTATTTATTTGTATTCTGTGAAAATTGCATTTGTATTTTGCAATGGAGGATTAAAATTTATCAGAACTTTATAGGATTTGAAAATTTTACTTTACTTGCCAACTATATGCATACATTTTTTTGTTTTGATATTATTTGGGACTGTTTCCAAAAATACTATAATATTTGTACCACTATATATATGGTCCATGGAGAAGGCAGTGGCACCCCACTCCAGTACTCTTGCCTGGAAAATCCCATGGACAGAGGAGCCTGGTAGGCTCAGTCCATGGGGTCGCTAAGAGTCGGACACGACTGAGCGACTTCACTTTCACTTTTCACTTTCTTGCATTGGAGAAGGAAATGGCAACCCACTCCAGTGTTCTTGCCTGGAGAATCCCAGGGACAGCAGGGCCTGGTGGGCTGCTGTCTATGGGGTCGCACAGAGTCAGACACGACTGAAGTGACTTAGCAGCAGCATATATGGTCCAAGTGGTTAATTCCTTCACTCTTTCAACTTCCCAAATGCCACTTTTTTGTGAGATTAAAATCCAGCTCCTCAGAATTGTCTGGATAGGACCTAAAATCAAAAAAATTGTATTTTTTCCTCTAATACTTGTGTCATAGATAATTCAAACACTGGTCAGAAGATGTGATTGTGTTTCCATTAAGTCTCTGCTTTTTGAAGGTAGCAAATGTTTTAAAATTCATCTTGCTCAACCCCAATCCAGTAAATGAAGCACTTATTGAGCGTATTTCGGTTGTAATGTGCCAACTACTGCTTTGTGACAAATCACCGAAAAGTCTCTAACTTCAAACAACCATCCCTGATATTTATCATGATTCTGTGACTTGACTGGGAGAGTCTTCATCTGGAGTTCACAGATGGGGTGACTGAATCTCTCTTCATCCTCTAGGAAGTAGAATCCTGGGCTGCTTCATAGGTTTGGCTTCTTCATGTGGCAGCTGAATTCGGAAGATGAAATTTGAAGAAGCAAGGCCTGTGGGTGCCTTGGCTTGGCATTCACACAGTGTCACTTCTGCTACCACAAGGCCAGCTTAAATTCAAGGAAATAAAGAAGTAGACACTCTTTCTTGATTGGATAAATGATGATGTCACTTCCTAGGATGAGGGAAATTGGGGACCTTATTTTGCAGTCTACCACCTCCAGGAAGTAAGGAAGGTACTATGGCTACAATCTAATCAATTGCCATAATTAAGTCAAAATTTCAGTAAACTACAAAATATATGTAGCTCATCACTCAGTTCAGTCACTCAGTTGTGTCTGACTCTTTGTGACCCATGGACTGCAGCATGCCAGGCCTCCCTGTCGATCACCAACTCCTGGAGTTTGCTCAAACTCATGTCCATTGAGTCTGTGAGGCCATCCAACCATCTCATCCTCTCTTGTCCCCATATCCTCCTGCCTTCAGTCTTTCCCAGCATCAGGATCTTTTCAAATAAGTCAGTTCTTCACATCAGGTGGCCAAAGTATTGAAGTTTCAGCTTCAGCATCAGTCCTTCCAATGAATATTCAGGGCTGATTTCCTTGAGGATGGACTAGTTGGATCTCCATTCAATCATAGGGAATTTCAAGAGTCTTCTCCAACACCACAGTTAAAAACATCAATCCTTTGGCACTCAGCTTTCTTTAGAGTCCAACTCTCACATCCTTATATGGCTACAGGAAAAACCATAATTTTGACTAGATGGGCCTTTGTTGGCAAAGTAATGTCTGTGCTTTTTAATATGCTGTCTAGGTTGGTCATAGTATTTCTTTCAAGGAGCAAGCATCTTTTAATTTCATGGCTGCAGTCACAATCTGCAGTAATTTTGGAGCTCAAGAAAATAAAGTCTGTCATGGTTTCCACTGTTTCCCCATCTATTTGCCATGAAGTGATGGGACCAGATGCCATGATTTTAGTTTTTCGAATGTTGAGTTTTAATTCACCTTCCTCTTTCACTTTCATCAAGAGACTCTTTAGTTCCTCTTCACTTTCTGCCATAAGGGTGGTGTCATCTGCATATCTGAGGTTATTGATAATTTCTCCCGGCAATCTTGATTCCAGATGTGCTTCATTCAACCTGCTTTCACATGATGTACTCTGCATGTAAGTTAAATAAGCAGAGTGACAATATACAGCTTTGACGCACTCCTTTCCTGATTTGGAACCAGTCTGCTGTTTCATGTCTGGTTCTAACTGCTGCCTCTTGACCTGCATACACATTTCTCAGGAGGCAGGTCAGGTGGTCTGGTGTTCCTATCTCTTGAAAAATTTTCCACAGTTCAGTGTAACCTACACAGTCAAAGGCTTTGGCATAGTCAATATTGCTGAAGTAGATGTTTTTCTGGAACTCTCTTGTTTTTTCTATGATCCAAGAGATGTTGGCAATTTGATCTCTGGTTCCTCTGCCTTTTCTAAATCCAGCTTGAATTTCTGGAAGTTCACAATTCATGTACTGTTGAAGACTGGCTTGGAGAATTTTGAGCATTACTTTACTAGCATGTGAGATGAATGCAATTGTGTGGTAGTTTGCACATTCTTTGGCATTGTCCTTCTTTGGGATTAGAATGAAAACTGACCTTTTCCAGTCCTGTGGCCACTGCTGAGTTTTCCAATTTTGCTGGCATATTGAGGGCAGCACTTTCACAGCATCATCTTTCAGGATTTGAAATAGCCCAGGAGGAATTCCATCACCTCCACTAGCTTTGTTCGTAGTGATGCTTCCTAAGGCCCTCTTGACTTCACATTCCAGAAAGTCTGGCTCTAGGTGAGTGATCACACCATCGTGATTATCTGGGTCATGAAGATCTTTTTTATACAGCTCTTCTGTGTATTCTTGCCACCTCTTCTTAATATCTTCTGCTTCTGTTAGGTCCATACCATTTCTGTCCTTTCTTCTGCCCATCTTTTCATGAAATGTTCCCTTGGTATCTCTAATTTTCTTGAAGAGATCTCTAGTCTTTCCATTCTATTGTTTTCCTCTGTTTCTTTGCATTGATCACTGAGGAAAGCTTTCTTATCTCTCCTTGCTATTCTATGGAACTCTGCATTCAAATGGGTATATCTTTCCTTTTCTCCTTTGCCTTTCACTTCTCTTCTTTTCTCAGCTATTTGTAAGGCCTCGTCAGAAAACCTTTTTGCCTTTCTTTTTTCTTGGGGATGGTCTTGATTCCTGCGTCCTGTACAATGTCATGAACTTCCATCCTTAGTTCTTCAAATACTCTGTCTATGAGATCTAACACCTTGAATTTATCTGTCACTTCCACTGTATAATTGTAAGGGATTTGATTTAGGTCATATCTGAATGGTCTAGTGGTTTTCCCTACTTTCTTCAATTTAAGTCTGAATTTTGCAATAAGGAGTTCATGATCTGAGCCATAATCAGCTTCTGGTCTTATTTTTGCTGACTGTATAGAGCTCCATCTTTGGCTGCAAATAATTTAATCAATCTGATTTCAATGTTGACCATCTGGTGATGGCCATCTCTTCTGTTGCTGGATGAGTGTGTTTGCTATGACCAGTGTGTTCTCTTGGCAAAATTGCATATACACTTCTGACTGTATATGTAGCTCATACAATCCATTTAAACTAACAACAACAACAAAAATTTAATTGGCAAAATGTGAATGGACTTTTCACAAAATAGACCTATAAATGGTCAATAGGACAAGCAAAGATGCTCAACATCATTAATAATCAGGAAAATGCAAAACACCAGAATGAGATAACATACAAAACACACTTTACTCATTGTCTCATTCGTTTAGTCAACTAACATATATTATTTTCTCAGTGCCATACATTGAAATAAGTAATAGTTTTATAAAGATGCATCATGTTTCTTGACACTTTTAATAAAGATGAACAAATTGATGGCAAAACAGAGTAATGACTATTATAATAAAGAGTACACAAAATTTATGTAGGACAAAGGAAGCGGTGACCAAACTTTAGGAAACTGGAGGAGAAGGCAGAGTGATTTCTAGATAGTGTTAAAGAAAGGGTGAGAGTTTACATGAAATAATAGGAAAAAGAGATATCCTAAGAAAAAAATCCTGTGCCAAAGCACATAGGCATTGAGAGCATGGCTGTTTTGGAAAAATATAAGGAGGTTTGACCTTCAAGGGAAAGGGGTGAGGCTAGTTGTGACTGATGAGTAAGTGGGTGGCACACTTGATCATGAGAGGCTCATGATATCTTTCCTGCTCTACCTATGTTTCATTCTTGGTGGACGAGCACAAATAGACAACTCCTCCATAGAGTTCTTTAAATTCTCCCTCCTGTCTTCCCCTCCCCCTAGCAGGAAAGAAAGAAATCCTACCTTCCCTTGAGCTTCAGTAATAATTTGTTTATATTCTTAGCAAATTTTGCCTCATATTTAGATTCTTTTTCTTCATGTCTAATTTTCCCTATTAGACTGACAGCTCTTATTATGGTGGAACCTAAGTCATTGCTTTATTTACTTATTTGGGCTTCCCTAGGGACTCGGTGGTGTAGAATCTGACTGCCAGTGCAGAAGATGTGGGTTCATCCCTGGGTTGGGAAGATCCACTGGACTAGCAAATGGCAATCCATTACAATATTCTTGCCTGGGAAATCCCACGGACAGAGGATGCTGTGGCTATAGTCCATGGGGTAACAAAAGTCAGACACGACTGAGTGACTGAGCACACACACACATTGACATATTAAAATAAGACCAAATACAGACTCAGTACAGTTCAGTTCAGTTGCTCAGTCATGTCTGACTCATTGTGACCCCATAAATTGCAGCATGCCAGGCCTCCCTGTCCATCACCAACTCCTGGAGTTCACTCAAATTCACGTCCATCAAGTCCGTGATGCCATCCAGCCATCTCATCCTCTGTCGTCCCCTTTTCCTCCTGTCCCCAATCGCTCCCAGCATCAGAGTCTTTTCCAATGAGTCAAATCTTCGCATGAAGTGGCCAAAGTACTGGAGTTTCAGCTTTAGCATCATTCCTTCCAAACAACACCCAGGACTGATCTCCTTTAGAACGGACTGGTTGGATCTCCTTGCACTCAAAGGGACTCTCAAGAGTCTTCTCCAACACCACAGTTCAAAAGCATCAATTCTTAGGGGCTCAGCTTTCTTCACAGTCCAACTTTCACATCCATACATGACCACTGGAAAAACCATAGCCTTGACTAGACGGACCTTTGTTGGCAAAGTAATGTCTCTGCTTTTGAATATGCTATCTAGGTTGGTCATAACTTTCCTTCCAAGGAATAAGCGTCTTTTAGTTTCATGGCTGCAATCACCATCTGCAGTGATTTTGGAGCCCCCAAAAATAAAGTCTGACACTGTTTCCACTGTTTCCCCATCTATTTCCCATGAAGTGATGGGACCAGATGCCATGATCTTCGTTTTCTTAATGTTGAGCTTTAAGCCAACTCTTTCACACTCCTCTTTCACTTTCAGCAAGAGGCTTTTGAGTTCCTCTTCACTTTCTGCCATAAGGGTGGTGTCATCTGCATATCTGAGGTGATTGATATTTCTCCCAGCAATCTTGATTCCAGCTTGTGTTTCTTCCAGCCCAGTGTTTCTCATGATGTACTCTGCATATCAGTTAAATAAGCAGGGTGACAATATACAGCCTTGATGTACTCCTTTCCTATTTGGAACCAGTCTGTTGTTCCATGTCCAGCTCTAACTGCTGCTTCCTGACCTGCAATATAGGTTTTTCAAGAGGCAGGTCAGATGGTCTGGTATTCCCATCTCTTTCAGAATTTTCCCCAGTTTATTGTGATCCACACAGTCAAAGTCTTTGGCATAGTCAATAAAGCAGAAACAGATGTTTTTCTGGAACTCTCTTGCTTTTTCCATGATCCAGCAGATGTTGGCAATTTGATCTCTGGTTCCTCTGCCTTTTCTAAAACCAGCTTGAACATCTGGAAGTTCATGGTTCACATATTGCTGAAGCCTGGCTTGGTGAATTTTGAGCATTACTTTACTAGCATGTGAGATGAGTACAATTGTGCGGTAGTTTGAGCATTCTTTGCCATTGCCTTTCTTTGGGATTGGAATGAAAACTGATCTTTTCCAGTCCTGTGGCAACTGCTGTGTTTTCCAAATTTGCTGGTATATTGAGTGCAGCACTTTCACAGCATCAAATACAGACTAATTGACTGCAATTGCCTCATAAGTTTTAGGTTAAAATAAACTCAAATTGTCAAACTTAATCTTCTACATCATAGGCTTTCTCTAAAACCAAGTGATTTTACATTAAAAAAATTTTTTTCTTGTTATATATTTTTTAAATTTTGAAATATTTATCATTTACAAATATAGATTCCTTTATGCTCTATTTGAACTATTTATCATCTAAAATATAGATTTCTTTATGTTGTGTTTCATTCTAGTCTTACACACTGTGATTTGCTCTTAGTACTAGCTCTTTTTCCTGGAGTCACTTTCTGGTAGTAATTAATGAAAGATATATTAAATACATTGGCAATATGAGATACAAAATGCTTTTATATGTGGACTAGTGATAAGCTCAAAACAGACTCTGGCGATTCTCAGAGGGTGGATTTGGGAATAATGGGGAATTTTTTTTTTTTTAAGCATTTCAAAGAATGGAATGTGGGTAGTTTGAAAATTTAGATTTGCTTTAACTGTTATGTATTAATTATTTTCAGACTAAAATTGCACAGAACAAGGCTTAGCTGATACATGTGAAGATCAAATGGAAAAAAAAAATACAAAAAGGTATAATACATGTACTGGACTTACATGTATTAAGTGAGAACTATCTGGATAATTTAAGAAAGAAAAAAATAGGTGGGTTTTTTTTTTTGATTCACAAAATTAACAAAGTTCATTAAGCATCTATTGTGTGTGGGATACATGAGGGCTTTCATTATTTAGCTATATTCAGATGAAAACTTTTACCTTCTATTTTATATTACATGTCTAGACAGAGCCCTAGTTTCTACTCAGAATAAAGGACACTTAAATAATTTATTCCAAGGTGCAAGGATTTATCCTGTAACTCCTGTCAATCTTTCTCCATCAATCAAGCCAGTCCCTAACTAAATAGATGGGATTTTCACCAAGCTCTGATGGCCAACAGGCATTGTTAAGCCAAGAATGAAAATTAATTCAGCAGACAATGACCTTCTTCTGAAAATGCTTACATAGTCAAGGTTTGCATTCAATCACTCATGGAAGATGTATTCTACTTGATTTAAGAGAGGCTTTTCCTTCTATTACTATATTGCTTGCTATTGAACAAGAACTCGTAGGGAAAGTGTTTGTCAGAAGACAGGGTCTCTGCCTCTTTCTAAATGATGAGGTTCAGGTCATTTAAAAGATGGTAATGATAACCCTGTATGCAAGACAGCAAAAGAGACACAGATGTATAGAACAGTCTTTTGGACTCTGGGAGAGGGAGATGGAGAGGGTGGGATGATTTGGGAGAATGGCATTGAAACATGTATATTATCATATGTGAAACGAATCGCCAGTCCAGGTTCGATGCATGATACAGGATGCTCGGGGCTGGTGAACTGGGATGACCCAGAGGGATGGTATAGGGAGGCAGCTTGGAGGGGGGTTCAGAATGGGGGATACACGTACACCTGTGGCGGATTCATGTCAATGTATAGCAAAACCAATACAATACTGTAAAGTAATTAGCCTCCAATTAAAATAAATAAATTTATATTAAAAAAAACAGATTTTCCATTTGTAAAAGAAGATAGTAATGGTCACCTCCTCTCCAACTGCAATGATGATATTCAGTGCATAAAGAACTACATAATTGGTAATGTATTTGAGTGTCATGATGTAAATATCATTAGCATTTTTACAGACAATTTATTATTAATAACTTTATTTCAGTGGATCCTATGAGGAAGTATCATTATTCCCATTTTATAAGCAAAGAGACTGAGATTTAGTGATGTTAAGTGATTTGGCCAAGGTAGCATTTCAAGTTAGTGATGGAAGTAAGATTTAAAACAGTAGGTTTTAATTTCAAGTCCACAACTCTCTTAATTCTTCCACCTTTCTCTTTCTCTCCTTTTCTCTCTCTCTCTCTCTTTTTTTTTTGCCTCTTCTTTTCTTTTTCCAGTTATATTGAGATATAATTGACAGATAACACAGTATAAGCTCAAGATATATAGCATAATAATTTGACTTACATGCATTACAAAATGATTACCACAATAAATTTAGTGAACATCTGTCATGTCATATAGATACAAAATTAAAGAAATAGGAAAAAGTATTTTTTGCTTGTGATGAGAACTCTTAGGATTTATTCTCCTAACAACTGCTGTATTTAACTTACAGCAGTTAATTATATTTATCATGCTGTACTTAAATTAATAACTGGAAGTTTGTACTTTTTGACTGCTTTCATACAATTCCTTCCCCACTTCCATTTCAGTGGGCCGTGTGCAATAGATGCTCCACCTGGCGTTTCAATCAGCACAGTTGTACCAGACCCATAAGGTGTCCCCCTGCCCTCCCAAGCAAGCAGCCTGCCCCTCTAAAGCAGCCCTGCCCACAGTCTGACAGGGGGAGCGTGTACACCAGAATTCACGCCTCTTCATTCTCTGAGCCTTTATTTCTGAATCAAACTGGGTTTCCTTCTATTGATCCCAGACAAAAGGACCGTTGCTGGGGACTGGCTTGGGGAGGGCTGTTAACAGAACCTCTAATACCCCTCACCTATGTCTTTCCTTTGCTCACCTACCTTTTCCTCTCAGAGAAATGCTATGCTTGCAGGAGTTTCTCTGGTATGTGGTGAAGTAACCCTCCAGCGTAACTTTTATAAACTTCAAACCTGACTTTTCCCCTCTACCTCCAGTGATGAAGCTCTCATAGCATACCACTTCCAAGGAAATTTGCCATTGCCTCGAAAACAGACTGGTTTACAAACAAAAATAGTCCTTCTGTGACTAAAAGTGTCTAAAACATTTAGAACCCCAAAACATTTAGAATCAGCCATTAGACCATACTACTCTGCCTGTTAAACATATTTTTAATCAAAATAAAAGCGTAAATGGTATTACTACAGCTTCAAAAAAAAGTTCCTAACTTTAGCTGAATTCAACAATGAAGTTGGGAACTTTTCTCACCCTACGGAAGTAATTAATTTACCACCTGGCTCAGTGCCTCCAAAGGATTAAATATAAAACACGAAAATTGCTTTCAGTTAAGGGGCAGTGAGATGAAATCACATAAGAACTTAGTAAAAGACTCACGAGATCAAAGATGGCACATTGGCAGCAGGTCAGGGGTATCTGTTTAAGCACAGCTACTCTCATGGTTCAAACAATTGGCATTTATGTGGCACTATAAATAATCAGGCTTCATCAAAAAAGGTGACCAGTTTCTGCTTTTTAGAAACCTCTGATAAGAGGTGTATTTATCCTGGATTTTTGTGCTTATTGGCTACCAATACTTGGTTTTTTGGAACCAATTATCACTGGCAAAAAGGGAGAGACATCCATGGATTTTCATAATAACAAAATAACTGGAGAAGAGAGATTCATCTGTTTAGTAGTTCATAATTCTAAATATCCCTTTTTAGGCCTTAGGGGAAGGGTTCAGATCATATTCATATTTGTCCCCATTCTTTTTAGCACATATCTTGGCACATAATAGGCTTTCCAAAAAATATCTGATGTCAGGATAGAGTTGTAAGTCAGAGACATCCACAGAGTATATCTATCAAAGAGCCAGTAGAGTCAGTGATTATACTCTGGAGTCAGACTGTCTAGGATTAAATATTCATTCCATCACTTACTAGCTTTATGATCTGATTCATTATAGAAAAAAAGAGAAAGAAGTGGCATAAATACACTAAATTAAATGTGATATGTAATAAATTTAGCACAGTACCCAGAAGATAGTAGTTCAGTTCAGTTCAGTCGCTCAGTCGTGTCTGACTCTTTGTGACTCTATGAACCACAGCACACCAGGCCTCCCTGTCCATCACCAACTCCCAGAGTTCACTCAGACTCACATCCATCGAGTCAGTGATGCCATCCAACCATCTCATCCTCCATCATCCCCTTCTCCTCCTGCCCCCAATCCCTCCCAGCATCAGGGTCTTTTCAAAACAGTCAGCTCTTCACATCAGGCGGCCAAAGTATTAGAGTTTCAGCTTTAGCATCAGTCCTTCCAATGAACACCCAGGACTGATCTCCTTCAGGATGGACTGGTTGGATCTCCTTGCAGTCCAAGGGACTCTCAAGAGTCCTCTCCAACAGCACAGTTCAAAAGCATCAATTCTTTGGGACTCAGCTTTCTTTATAGTCCAACTCTCACATCCATACATGACCCGTGGAAAAACCATACCCTTGACTAGATGGACCTTTGTTGACAATGTAATGTCTCTGCTTTTTAATATTCTGTCTAGGTTGGTCACAACTTTTTTTCCAAGGAGCGTCTTCTAATTTCATGGGTGCAATCACCATCTGTAGTGATTTTGGAGCCCAGAAAAATAAAGTCAGCCACTGTTTCCACTGTTTCCCCATCTATTTGCCATGAAGTGATGGGACTGGATGCCACGATCTTAGTTTTCTGAATGTTGAGCTTTAAGCTAACTTTTTCACTCTCCTATTTCACTTTCATCAAGAGGCTCTTTAGTTCTTCACTTTCTGCCATAAGGGTGGTGTCATCCACCCTTATGAAGATAGTAAGTACTCAGTAAATGCTAGCATTTTTTGTTATTATTAGTATTATAGATCTCAGTATGTACCAGCTTTAATCTTCATATCCTTGTGGCTTGCAGAAAAAAAATATAGGATGAATGATGGTTCTATCAGGTGAATAACAACTGGATAAAAGATTGTATAAAAGAGTGTTGATAAATGACTAGAGGGAGATTGTAAGGGCTGTACTTCAGGGCTCTATCTTTGGTGTCTTCTAACCAATATTTTTATCAGTGACTTGGTTGGAGATTTTTCACATTAAAGACTATCTGACATACCTGGTATAAAATGGCATCTAAGATTCCCTGATTCAGGCTTTCTCAGCTTCTCACTAAAATATCTGTTAAAAAAAAAAAAAAAAAACAGCAAATATCAAAATGGTAAAAACCGAAACTGATGATCCATGGATTGTGGGAATCCAAGAGGCATCTTCACTATCAATATGACTTTAAAAACTTTTATATTAATTTATCATAACCAAAACTTTCCTGAAATGTATTCATTTTACCCAACTAATGTTTATTGATTTCCCACAATGTGTTCAGCACTCTTCTAGGAACTTGGGATCTATCAGTAAACAAAGATCCCTATCCTCATGGAACATTGGGATGAGCACACAGTAATCATAATTAGTAAATTAAATTAAATACATTGTGTTAGACGGTTTTAAATGCTATGAAATAAAATGGGAGGTGGGGTGGCAGATATGTGCAGAAGATGGGGGTTGCAGTGTTAAACAAAATGGTTAGGGAAGGAGGGCCTCATTGAGAAGGTGAAATAGGAGCCAGAGCTTAAGGAAGATATGAGGGAATTAAGGAAGTTGGCTATGGGGACAATTGAAGGAGGAACATTTCAGGCAGAGAGAAGAACTGGAGGAAATGCTATCAGGTGGCATGAACAAAGAAAACAAGATAAATTGTGTCTTTGCATGCTTGTCCCTAACTGGACAAAACATAAAGTGAGCCAGAAGAGTCTGTTTTATTAACAGAAAAGAGGAATAATATGTACATTGAATAACAGAGTCAGAATCACAATTGAAGAAAGGCCAAACTGAATAAAATGAAATGTAATAGGGATAAATATACAGTATAGCAATTGAGTTTTTAAAAAAAGAGGTACTTAGCTATAGTCTCTTGGACTGCAAGGAAGTCCAACCAGTCCATCCTAAAGGAAATCTACCCTAAATATTCATTGGAAGGACTGATGCTAAAGCTGAAACTCCAATACTTTGGCCACCTGATGTGAAGAACTGACTCATTGGAAAAGACCCTGATGCTAGGAAAGATTGAAGGCGGGAGGAGAAGGGGTGAGAGGGGATGAGATGATTGGATGGCATCACCCACTCAGTGAACATGAGTTTGATCAAGCTCTGGGAGATGGTGAAGGACAGGGAAACCTGGCATGCTGCAGTCCATGGGGTCACAAAGAGTTGGACACGACTGAGCTATGGAACACCTACAGTTTGTTAAGGACATAGCTCAATGGCAGGATGTATCAAAGCCCTTGGGAATTATAGTTGATTTTTTTCCAACCCAGTTAGAGTCCACACTGGGAGTAGCTGCCAAAATAGCTCAGATATTAAAATGCCTCACTACATTTAGTGTCAAAAACCAGGAAATTGATATTTTGACCCATCTTTGTGGTTGGTCAAGTCTGGAGTATATTAATAAATTTTGTGGTCCACACTTAAAAGTACACTAAAAGGAGTGCAAAGTGAAAGTGAAAGTTGCTCAGTCATGTCCGACTCTTTGTGACTCCATGGACTATACAGTCCATGGGATTCTCCAGGCACGGAGTGGTAGCCTTTCCCTTCTCCAGTGTATCTTCCCAGGGATCAAACCCAGGTCTCCCACATTGCAGGCAGATTCTTTACCAGCTGAGCCACAAGGGAGTGCAACCAGAAGACTAACTATGGCATCTGATAAACAGTTTATGGCAATGAAACTGAAAAGGAAAGGCATGAGATAAAAATAAAAACATGTTTGGTGGTGGTTTAGTCACTAAGTCATGTCTGACTCTTGTGACCCCATGGACTGTATGTTTCCAGCCAGGCTCCTCTGTCCATGGGATTCTCCAGACAAGAATACTGGAGTGGGTTGCCATTTCCTTCTCCAAAAACATGTTAAATTGTTATAAATAATAACTGCCTACATGGAGTACTTTGTTTTTCTTGTTAAATCTTCACAATATCCAGAGAGGTAATTGCTGTTGTTACCACCTTTATTGCCACCTCTTTTTTTAAATGTCGAAAGACTCAGATTGAGGAGAGGCCAGGTTTGACTTGCTCTATGGGGCCTGGCTCCAAACTAAATGCACTCACTCAGCTTCAACACTGCCTCACAGAGTCCCCATTTAAAGCACTTCAGTACCTGCTTATTCCTGGGTAGACAGACTGAGTCCCAAGTGTTCATGGTTGCCAAATGACTGGCGATTAACTGAAGTCAGTCTTATTTCTTCCCCATTTACTTTTTTGTCTTCTCCTTTTAGCTCTCATTCCCTGCAAATTCCAGCAAATTTCATTCTTCCTTCTGCATCAAAAATATAATTATGAGTATCTATTAAGTACAGCAAGAGTTCCAGAAAAATATCTATTTCTGCTTTATTGACTATGCCAAAGCCTTTGACTATGTGGATCACAACCAACTGTGAAAAATTCTGAAAGACATGGAAATACCCACAACCTGACCTGCCTCTTGAGAAATCTGTATGCAGTTCAGGAAGCAACAGTTAGAACTGGACATGGAACAACAGACTGGTTCCAAATAGGAAAAGGAGTACATCAAGGCTGTATATTGTCACCCAGCTTATTTAACTTCTATGCAGAGTACATCATGAGAAACGCTGGGCTGGAAGAAGCACAAGCTGGAATCAAGATTGCCGTGAGAAATATCAATAACCTCAGATATGCAGATGACAACACCCTTATGGCAGAAAGTGAAGAAGAACTAAAGAGTCTCTTGATGAAAGTGAAAGAGGAGAGTGAAAAAGTTGGCTTAAAACTCAACATTCAGGAAACTAAGATCATGGCATCTGGTCCCATCACTTCATGGGAAATAGATGGGGAAACAGTGGAAACCGTGTCAGACTTTATTTTGGGGGGCTCCAAAATCACTACAGATGGTGATTGCAGCCATGAAATTAAAAGACGCTTACTCCTTGGAAGGAAAGTTATGACCAACCTAGACAGCATATGAAAAAGCAGAGACATTACTTTGCCAACAAAGGTCCATCTAGTCAAGGCTATAGTTTTTCCAGTAGTCATGTATGGATGTGAGAGTTGAACTATAAAGAAAGCTGAGCCCCTAAGAATTGATGCTTTTGAACTGTGGTGTTGGAGAAGACTCTTGAGAGTCCCTTGGACTGCAAGGAGATCCAACCAGTCCATCCTAAAGGAGATCAGTCCTGAATATACATCGGAAGGAATGATGCTGATGCTGAAACTCCAATACTTTGGCCACCTGATGTGAAGAAATGACTCATTTTAAAAGACCCTGATGCTGGGAAAGATTGAAGGTGGGAGGAGCAGGGGACGACAGAGAATGAGATGGTTGGATGGCATCACTGACTCAATGGACATGAGTTTGAGTAAACTCCAGGAGTTGGTGATTAACAGGGAGGCCTGGCATGCTGCGATTCATGGGGTCGCAAAGAGTCAGACACAACTGAGTGACTGAACTGACTCACTAATGGGAGCGGGAGGTGTGAATAGAAATAAACATGAATAAACTATCATATCTTATATCTTAGAAATATATATATATATATATATATATATATATATATATATATATCATTGTGCTTCCCAGGTGGCACTAATGTAGCAGACATAAGACATGCAGGTTCAATCCCTGAGTTAGGAAGATCTCCTGGAGGAGAGCATGGCAACCCACTCCAGTATTCTTACCTGGAGAATCCCATGGACAGAGGAGCCTTACAGGCTATAGTCCATGGGGTCACAAAGAGTCAGACACGACTGAATCGACTTTGCACACATGAACACACTCTGCAAGTTAAATAAACAGGATGACAATATACAGCCTTGTCCTACTTCTTCCCCAATTTGGAACCAGTCAGTTTTTCCATGTAAGGTTGTAACTATTGCTTCTTGACTTGTATACAGGCTTCTCAGGAGACAGGTGAGGTGGTCTGGTATTCCCATCTCTCAAGAATTTTCCAGTTTGTTGCAATCAACACAGTCAAAGGTTTTAGTGTAGTCAATGAACCAGAAGCAGAAGTTTTTCTGGAATTCCCATACTTTCTCTATGATCCAGTGGATGTTGGCAATGAGATCTATGGTTCCTTTCATAAACCCAGCATGTACATCTGGAAGTTCTCAGCTCACATACTGCTGAAGTCTAGCTTGAAGGATTTTGAGCATAACTTTACTAGCATGCAAAATGAGTTCACTGGTATGGTACTTTGAACCTTCTTCAGCACTGGAAAGAAATTGACTTTTTCCAGGCCTGTGGCCACTGTTGAGTTTTCCAAATTTGTTGACATATTGAGTGCAGCACTTTAACAATATCATCTTTTCAGATTTTAAATAGCTTAGCTGGAATTTCAGCTGAGCTTTGTTTGTAGTAATACTTCCAAAGACCCACTTGACTTCAAACTCTAGGATGTCTAGCTCCACGTGTGTGACCACACCATGGTGGCATCATTAAGATATTTTTGTATAGTTCTTCTGTGTATTCTTGCCACCTGTTCTTAATCTCCTCTGCCTCTGTTAGGTCCTTACCATTTCTGTCCTTTATTGTGCCTGAACTTGCATAAAATGTTCCCTGTGTATCTCCAATTCTCTTGAAGAGACCTCTAGTCTTTCCCATTCTACTGTTTTCCTCTACTTTGCATTCTTCATTGAAGAAGTCTTTCTTATCTCATCTTGCTATTCTCTGGAACTCTGAATTCAAATGGGTATATCTTTCCCTTTCTCCCTTGCTTTTCACTTCTCTTCTTTTCTCAGCTATTTAAAAGACCTCCTCAGATAACCACTTTGCCTTCTTGCATTTCTTTTTCTTTGGGATGGTTTTGGTCACTGCCTCCTGGATAATGTTATGAACCTCTGTCCTTATTTCTACAGGCACGCTATCTACCAGATCTAAGCCCTTGAATCCATTCATCATCTCCACCGTATAATCATAACAGATTTGATTTAGGTCATCCCTGAAAGGCCTAGTGGTTTTCCCTACTTTCTTCAATTTAAGTCTGAATTTGGCAATAAGGATTTTATGACCTGAGCCACAGTCAGCTCCAGGTCTTGTTTTTGCTGACTGTTTAGAATATCATCTTTGGCTGCAAAGAATATAATCAGTCTGATTTTAGTATTGACCATCTGATGATGTCTATGTGTACAGTTATCTCTTCTGTTGTTGGAAGAGGGTGTTTGTTATGACCAGTGTTTTCTCTTGGTAAAACTCTGTTAGCCTTTGCCCTGCTTCATTTTGTACTCCAAGACCAAACTTGCCTATTACTCCAGGTATCTCTTGACTTCCTACTTTTGCATTCCAGTCCCCTGTGATGAAAAGGACATCTTTGTGTGTGTGTGTTACTTCTAGGGCTTTTAGGTCTTCATATAACCGTTCAACTTCATCTTCTTCAGCATCAGTGATTAGGGCATAGACTTGGATTACTGCAATGTTGAATGGTTTGCCTTTGAAATGAACAGAGATCATCCTCTCGTTTTTGAGACTGCACCCAAGTACTGCATTTTGAACTCTTTTGTTGACTATGAGGGCTACTCCATTTCTTCTAAGGGATTCTTGCTCACAGTAGTAGTTATAATGGTCATTTGAACTAAATTCACCCATAGCTCAGTTGTTAAAGAATCCACCTGCAATGCAGGAGACCTGGGTTCAGCCCCTGGGTTGGGAAGATCCCCTGGAGAAGGGAAAGGCTACGACTCCAGTATTCTGGCCTGGAGAATTCCATGGACTGTGTAGTCTGTGGGGTCACAGAGAGTCGGACACGACTGAGCGACTTTCACTTTCAGTTTCACCCATTTCCATCCAGTTTAGTTCACTGATTCCTAAGATGTCGATATTTACTCTTGCCATCTCCTGCTTGACCAGGTCCAATTTACCTTGATTCATGGACCTAACATTCCAGGTTCCTATGCAATATTGTTCTTTACAGCATCAGACTTTACTATATATATCTATATGTGTGTATATATATGTGTGTGTATATCTACTTGCCTCTTTTCTTTTGAGTTGTCTTTCTCATCATTTTACTTCCTTCTCTGTTCAGATGTATCTATCTAGGCTTTTACCCAACAGAGATGAGTTCTTGTCCTGGAAGGAGTAAATAGATGACCCATCTGGGAATACTTTCATCTGGATCTTAAGCTTTATTTTTCCCAGGCTTCTTACCTTTGTGTCTTTGCCTAGAATGCCCGTCCCCATTGTCTGATATAAAATTCTTACCCATCCTTCAATTTCAAGTTAAACCAGTCTCTTCTAAAACACTTTCCAATTACTCTGAATTAAAATTAAATTCTCCTTTCTCTCACTTTCTTAGCACCTTTCTCAATCACTCTTTTAGCATGCCTTGTGAAATTATCCATATATGTCTATCTTCCTCCTAAACTGATTTCCTCTGGAGACCATGGCTTTTATTTTACATTATTTCTGAATTCCTCAGCACCTAACACAGGTAGCAGACTATAGGAGGTGCTCAACAAATGCTCTTTTAATCCTGAAACTTGATTCTCTGAAAGCTGTTTGATTTCTAAACACCACATTGCCTGGAGCCAATGTCTTTTTTCCATTCTCCTAACACTAGTTTTTTGATCTGTAACTAGACCTATCTAGACTCTGAATCAATAGCTCGTCCCCCTCTCTTTCTTGGCAGATGTCTCCTGGCTTGAAATATCCATCAGCTCTTTCCTGTCATAGCTCTCAGCACACTGTTTCATCCTCTGTGTGCAACATGTATGTGTTTCTA
This sequence comes from Bubalus kerabau, assembly GCF_029407905.1. Lineage (NCBI taxonomy): Eukaryota > Metazoa > Chordata > Mammalia > Artiodactyla > Bovidae > Bubalus > Bubalus kerabau. The sequence continues at coordinate 138,003,494 of NC_073626.1, forward strand.
CTTTCAAACCAATTCTACTTATTTTTAATTTTGAGAGCTGTAAACTAGAGGTCAACATGATTGAACTGAATTAGACAATTGTTCAGAGTTATTTCTATGTTAATCTCAACATTCTCCACATATATAGTCTTGGCAGACAATATCAGCAAAAATTGATGAACAAGCTGCTTTTAAATGGATCTCCCAATTAATGGCAAGACTAGAAAGTTAATCAGGTTGGAAGAGGATTTACTTCAGGCTCTCTGAGTTTTCTGAAAGTCATTCTGAATTAGCAGATAATGGGGCGCTTTCTTTCTTTGATAGCAAATTTGTAATTGAATTCAGCTGAAGAGTAACCCCAAAGGAAATGCACTTGTGTAGCATAATTCTGATCTTTTATAAACAGATAGGTTCTTAAGACCAGGAAAAGCAGTCCAAATTATACTTTCTCTCTCTCTCCATTTTCTTTCTGATCCCATCTTTCTGGGTTTACTTCTGTCCTTACTGAATCAATCCTTTACTAGTTCTTTCCAAAAAATCTGTGACTGACAAGATAACACACTCTTTTTTCTAAAAAGTGACTTCTTTTACCTTGAAATTTAAATGATGCTTTGATCTCTTTTGTCTTACATCTATTACTAACTGAAGTCTAGTGTCTATTTGATTACCATGCCTATGGAAGTAACCTGTCTTTTTGCTCCATGTAGGTTTCAATATTTTCCACTTGTAAGTTATTTTCCCTTTTACTTTACATTTCTAAGTATAATTTTTAAACTTATTCTATTCATTGCAAATCATTCAAATCTTATTTTTAAAAATTCTTGTAGATAACTATGAGGCATAAATTAGAGCTTATCAGTCTGATCTCCCTTGCTCTTAGCTATACTTTTTTAAAAAATCTTTTTATTTTATATTGGTGTATAGCTGATTAACAATGTTTTCATAGTTTCAGGTGGACAGCAAAGGAACTCAGCCATTCATATACATGTATCCATTCTCTCCCAAAGCTCTTAGACATATTTTCATACCTTCAAGTCTTTTTTTCTCTATGGTGTTCTGGGTAAATTCATCAGTAATTAATAAATATTCCAATATATTAATCCTCTGTTCAAGTTGTGTTCAATTTAGAGGCTTGATGTGTTCTGCACTTTTGATTTGCCAGTTCATTTTTAGAGATAAATATTCTTCCTCTCTCAAATTTACTTATAGCTTCCCAACCTAGCAGTTTGGGGGTCATCTGCACAATCTTCCAGGGAAACCAGCTCAGAAACTTTCATCAAAGGCTTAGAGCTCCTGCCCCAGGGTGAAAATAAATGTACAGCTTGCTCAGATCATTCCTTAATCTGTCTCCTCCTGCCTTCCTAGCCAAGCATCTGGTTTAGCCTAGCCCTGTAGCAACTGTCATTAGCAACTCTTTATAGCCGTCATGAGAGAGAACCATCAGGCCTCTAGTTTCAGTTGATTCTCCTGGACCTAGTAGACTACCTTATGTACTGTTTCATTCTTCCCGTATCCAAAAAACACAAACCCTGGCTGGTCCCCAGCTTTAGCACCTCTCAATATTTTCATTCTATTGTTGTCCTGCCCTTGGACATGTCTTATCTTGACCACGGTTATGTCATTTTAGTTTTGTTTTTACACATTTTCATCTCTACATGTGTAGCTGGAGTTAGGGGAAAGAGTGACTGAAATCTGTCCCCCACTAGCACCTTCAGTCCAGCTCTTCTTTTAGCCATTCTGCTTTTCTTACCTAAAACTTCCCTTCCTCTACCAGTTTAAGTTGTGGGTATTAGCTTATGAGATTTGAGTTCCTGCAAAGGAGCCCAAGATCATGATATTGTTCCTTAGATGGGAACAATCACTCTTGTTTGTGTCCATAAACTCTTTATTCACAGTTAAATATTTGATAAAGGTGTGGACATTGTTCTCTACTGATAATGGGGCAGTAGTATCATTTCACACAACCAGTCAGTAACTCACATCTATTAAATCTGATGAGTTAACAAGACAGGGGGTACACGACTCCTATATTAACAGAATTTCACACTGCACAAGATCTGAGAAGCTCCAATTATGTAGAGCCTGAAATTGAATTAGTTAGGCAGTTGAAAGAGATGCATTTTCTCCTTTATGTTTTCACTTGGGGATATATTCTCTTAGTGGAAACTGCAAAATTTCAATAGATGGTAGATAGATACATAGATACACATGCACAAGACTTCTTAAAAGGGGAAAATGGGAACTTGTTTCCAAGTTGTATCTATATTACAAAAATACTATTTCTACATAGATTATATGTTTAAACTGGTAGAGTTTTAAGAAACCTGGTGAATTTGTCACTAATTGGCTGGTTACAGAATAAACTGGTAGCCCATAGCAACAATCACCACTCTCAAACAGCACTTTCAAAAATAATTAAGAATTTAACCACCACTTTTAAAATATTATCTAATTAATACTATGTTTTCAAATACTTACATAGATTTATTTGTATGGGAGAGATGAAAAAGAGAAACAGTATTAATGGAGAATGGAATTAGTTTAAAGCTCTGGTCCAGAATCTCCTACTTTAGTCTTTCAGTATCACTTCAAATGCATCACATAATTTCTCTGCCTACAAAGAAGAAATGCTAACATTTGCCAAATCATCAACTGATAAACACTCTTTGAACAACTAGGATAAAGACTCAGTATAAATACAGCAGAGTTCTATTTTTATTAACATTTTTCAAAGCTTCTAAAATTTTTAATCCACTTGGAAATAATTGTTTAATTACATGAAAAAAACATGACCACCTGACCAAACTAAGATTTTACACCCTGTGGGAGAATTCACATAGAGTTGTCCCATGAATTTACAGGAGTAAATTGCACCCATAAACTTGGAGCCTCAGGTCAGGCTTACTCCAGTCTAAAACTTTTTCCAACTGTAAGGAGAATTTAGCCTTGTTTTATGAGATGAAAAAGTCATAAAACATACTGCTCTTACACAACTGAGTGACTCAAACTGCTATTTTCTCTCAGCAATTATCATATGAGCTGCTGGAATCAAATGAACTCAGGAATGCTGTAGGCCACTGTAAGATGCCTGTGTTGGTGTTTAAATGAAATAGTTAAACACTGTCAAATGAAGAGCTGTGTTATGAACAGTACTAGCATTTAAAATGGAACCATGCCTACTTATTCATCACCCACGTCTGTGTGTGTTGGAAGGGGAGAAGAGTGAGTTTAGACTGGCCCACATTTGCTTTCTTCATTTTTTACCACATGTTTATTTTTTAAACAGCTCTTCAAATGTCACTAATGATTGATGACTGCAAACTTGCCAAAATCTGGATTCTTTCCTTGAATCTGCAGCATAAATGTCTCCCTTTTCTATAACATCTTATACATGTGTTGAGACAGAACACAGCATTTCTCAGATTCCTCTAATAACCTTGGATGAATCTTTCTCCATTTTTACATACTGTAAAGCTTCTTTATTCACTCTTCTCTACTTTGTTTCCACTGTCATCTATATTGAAAACTCCCCAAACTAAATATTTAGCCCAACCCATCTCCCAATCTCTAAATTCACATTTCTAAAGTTTTTACTGATTTGGCCCAGAAATCCATCAATTCAACATTATCCCTGAGTACCCTATTATAGGAGCCATCCGATAACTATTTAATATCACTCTGTGTTAAGTCTTTGTCTAGTGCTTATTACAATCAAATCTTTCCTACTGGTTCTGTTATTGTTCTTGCTGTTGTTCATTGTTGTCTCTATTAACATGAGACCAGACATATTGTCCATTGTACTCATCACTCAATTCTGAATCTGTAGAATAGTGTCTGGCACATGGTAGAAGCAAAATAAATATTTAGTTAAAAGTTGGCTTCCCTGGTGGCTTAGATGGTAAAGAATCTGCCTGCAGTGCAGGAAACCCAGGTTTCATCCTTGGGTTGGGAAGATTACCTGGAGAAGAAAATGCAACCCACTCCAATATTCTTGCCTGGAGAATTCCATGGACAGAGGAGCCTGGTAGGCTGCATTCCATGGGGTACCAAAGAGTCAAACATGATTGAGTGAGTAACACTTTCACTTTCCACTGACTAAATTAATAACCTTTTGTTAAAATTATTAATTCTTCTTTCCTAATGGCACTGTTATTTTTCTAGTCACCCATGTATGAAATATAGTTAATTTACTTCATCTTTCTCATTCTCCTAGTCACTGTATCACTTAAAATTGCATTCAGCTACAAGAATCAGACACCAAAATAATACTTCCTTTCACCCCCACAAACAATGGTTTTAACCAGTAATTTTAAAAAATTATATTTACCTAAGTAAATACCTGAAAGTGCACTCACTTTACTGTGTGAAATATGTACTTACATATACCTAAACTGATATGTCCTCAAGGAGCCAGGATTTCCCCCAGTCTTTCTGCTAAGTTGTCCTTGCATATGGCTTTTGTTTTGACCATAGTCTAAAATGGCTAGTCGAACCCCAAATACAGTGTCCATATTCTGAGCAGAAAAGATGGGTAGGGACAGTAAATGACAACTATGAATGTCCACTGTGTTACTTTCTTTTTGAAAAGTTTTCCTGGAACACCACTCAACTTTTTCTGGATACCACTATCTACAAGGAAGGCAAGGAAATATCAATTTTTAAATAAGAATACTGAAACCATTCCTCCCACAGTTGAAGCCTGTTATAAGGAAGTTAATGGAAATGGGTATTGTGTAGGCAACTAGTCACTGTTTGGAGTTGTATCAATTCTATATTTGCAATCTCCCCCTCTCAACCATTCCATTCTAATTTCACTTCAAAAGCCTTAATTCAAGTTCCATGTTATTTCCCACCTAAACTACTTCAGTAATCTCCTAACTGATCCTAATGGCTTCTCTTTGCAAGCCTGAGACATTCAAAACCTTAGGGATATGGCTCTGCCTTCCTGTTCTAGACTTGTTTATCACACTTCCTCCACACACACACAACACTCCTATCAAACCAGATGTAATGGTTAATTTTATGTGTTAACTCACCTGGGCTAAGGGATGCCTAGATAGATGGCAAAATGCTATTTCTTGGTGTGTCTTTGAGTGTTTCTTGAAGAGAGCAGCATTTGACTCAGAAGAATACCCTCACCAATACAGGTGGACGTCATTCAATCCATTGACAGCTCAAATAGAACAAAAAGGCAAAACAAAAGTGACCTTGCTCTTTGCCTGAGCTGACACTTTCACTTCTCCTGCCCTCAGACATCTATACTCCTCTTTCTCAGACTTTCAGACTTGGACCAGGGCTTACATCATTGGTTTCTATGGTTCTTAGGGCTACACCACTGGCTGGTTCTTCTGGCCCTCTAACTTTCAGGCAACGGATCATAGGGCCAGCCATTTCCCTATCTATCTCTTTTTCCTTGGGCCTCCCTATTCCCTAAGACACAATAGTAGTGAAATTATGCCAATTTAATGACCTTTTAGTGTTCACATGAAAGAAAGAGTCACATGTCTCTCACTTTAAATCGAAAGCTAGAAATAATTAAGCTTAGTGAGGAAGGCATGTCAAAAGCTGAAATAGGCCATAAGACAGGCTTCTTGGACCAAACAGCTAAGTTGTGAATGCAAAGGAAAAGTTCTTGAAGGAAATTAAAAATTCTACTCCAGTGAACACACAAATGGTTAGAAAGCAAAATAGCCTTATTACTGATGTAGAGAAAGCCTTAGTGATTTGGACAGGAGATCAAACCAGCCACAACATTCCCTTATGCCATAGCCTAATCCAGAGGAAGGCCCTTACTGTCTTTACTTCTATAAAGGCTGGGAGAGATGAGGAAGCTAAAGAAGAAGAGCTTGAATTAGCAGAGGTTGGTTGATAGGTTTAAGGAAAGAAGCCTTCTCCATAACAAAAAAGTGCAAGGTGAAGCAGCAAGTGCTGATGTAGAAGCCACAGCAAATTATCCAGAAGATCTAGCTCGGGTAATTAACAAGGAGGCCCCACTAAACAAGATTTTTCCATGGAAGAAGATTTAAAACTCTTATAGCCAGACAGGAGAAGTCATTGTCTGACTTCAAAGCTTCTGAAGACAGGCTCACTCTCTTGTTAAGGACTAATGCAGCTGGTGACTTGAAGTTGAAGCTAATTAATGCTCATTTACCATTCTGAAAATCCTAGGGCCATTAAGAATTATGCTAAATCTACTCTGCCTATGCTCTATAAATGGAGCAACAAAGCCTAGATGACACTGCACCTGTTTACAGCATGGTTTATTGAATATTTTAAGACCACTTTTGAGACCTACTGCTCAAGAAAAAACGATTCATTTCAAAATATTACTGCACATTGAAAGCAAACTTAAAGTTACCAAAGGGAAAAGGGGGGCCATGGGAGAGATAAATTAGGAGGCTGGAATTAACATATACACATGACTGTATAAAAGATGACCAACAAGGATCTATTCTATAGCATAAGGAACTATGCTTAATATTATGCAATAAACTATGAAGGAAAAGAATCTAGAAAAGAATATATATATATAACTGAACTGCTGTGCCACATACTTGAAACTTATATATTATGAATCAACTATACTTCAATCAAAATTTTTTTTAATCAGTTCCTAATCAAAAATAGTGAAAAATAACTGGTAAATGAATAAGTAAATATGATAAATTCATGAAAAAATATTTCTCATACATAATGCACCTGGTCACCCAAGAACTCTGATGGAGATGTACTGAAGACTAATGTTGTCTTATGCCTGCTATTGCAACATCCATTCTGCTGCCCATGAATCAAGGAGTACTTTTGATTTCCAAGTCTTCTTTATGAAACACATTTCATAAGGGTATAGCTCAAATAGATAGTGATTCTTCTGATGGATCCAAGCAAAATAAATTGGACATCTTCTGGAAATGATTCACCATTCTATCAATAGATGCTATAAAGAACATTTGTGTTTCAAAGGAATAGGTCAAAATATCAACAATTAACAGGAGTTTGGAAAAAGTGAATCAACTTTAGATTAGAATCATAACCCTCATGGATGACTTTGAGGTGTTCAAGACTGCAGTGGCAGGACTTCCCTGGTGGTACAGTGTATAAGAATCTGCCTGCCAATTCAGACAACATGGGTTTGATCCCTGGTTGGGCAGATTCCACATGCTGTGCAGCAGCTAAGCCGGTGTGCCACAACTACTGAGCCCATGCTCTAGTTCCAAGGAGCCATGACTACTGAGCTCACATGCTTCAACTACTGAAGCCTACACGCCCTTAAGCCTATGCTCCACAACAGGAGAAGCGAGGTGCAACAGGAAGCCTGTGCACCTCAACAAAGAGTAGCCCCCGTTTGCCACAACTAGAGAAATTTCTCATTCAGTAGCAAAGATCCAGTGCAACCAATAAATTAATTAATTAATCTTTTAAGACTTCAATGGTGGAGGGAACTGCACATGTGGCAGAAAATAGCAAAAGAACTAGAATTAGAAGTGGAGACTGAAAATGAAACTGAATTGCTGAAATCTAATGATCAAACTTGAATATATGAGGAGTTGATTCTATGGATGAGCAGAGAGTAGTTTCTTGAGATGAAACCTACTCCTAGTTGAAGAAGCTGTGAAAATTGTTAAATAGGCAACAGAAGGTTTAGAATATTACAAAAACTTATTTAATAAAACAGTGACAGGGTTCAGTTCAGTTTAGTCGCTCAATAGTGTCTGACTCTTTGCAACCCCATGGACTACAACACACCAGGCTTCCTGTCCATCACCAACTCCTGGAGCCTGCTCAAACTCACGTCCATCAAGTTGGTAATACCATCCAAGCATCTAATCCTCTGTCATCCCATTCTACTCCTGCCTTCAATCTTTCCCAGCATCAGGGTCTTTTAAAATGGGTCACTTCTTCCCATCAGGTGGCCAAAGTATTGGAGTTTCAGCTTCAACATCAGTCCTTCCAATGAATATTCAGGACTATTTCCTTTAGGATTGACTGGTTGGATCTCCTTGCAGTCCAAGGGACTCTCAAGAGTCTTCTCCAACACCACAGTTCAAAAACATCAATTCTTCAGGGCTCAGCTTTCTTTATGGTCCAATTCTCACATCCATACATGACTACTGGAAAAACCATGGCTTTGACTAGATGGACCTTTGTTAGCAAAGTAATGTCTGCTTTTTAATATGCTGTCTAGGTTGGCCATAGCTTTTCTTCCAAAGAGCAAGGGTCTTTTATTTTCATGGCTGCAGTCACCATCTGCAGTGATTTTGGAGCCCAAGAAAATAAGATCTGTCACTGTTTCCATTGTTTCCCCATCTATTTGCATGAAGTGATGGGACCAGATGCCATGATCTTTTTTTTTTTGAATGTTGAATTTTAAGCCAACTTTTCCACTCTCCTCTTTCACTTTCATCATGAGGCTCCTCAGTGCCTAGATTAACTCCAATTTTGAAAGAAGTTCTACTGTTGGTAAAATGCTATCAAACAGCAGTGAATGCTACAGAGAAACCATTCATGAAAGAAAGAGTTAATCAATGTGGCAAACTTCGTTGTTGTCTTATTTTAAGAAATTCCCACAGCTAGCTGAATTTTCAGCAACCACCACATGGATCTATCACCAGCAAGCAATATCAAGGCAAGACTCTCCACCAGCAAAAGGATTATGGCTTGCTGAAAACTCAGATGATGGTTAGCATTTTTAAGCAATAAAGAATTTCTGTTAAATATTTATTTATTTATTTATGGCACACAGGAACTTTAGTTGAAGTAAGTGGGAACTAATTCTCTGACTAGGTATTGAAGCCAGAGTACCTGCGTTGGAAGCATGGGGTCTTCGCTGCCAAAACACTAATGTGGTCCCAGCAATAAAAATTTTTTTTCAGTTCAGTCTCTCACTCATGTCTGACGCTTTGTGACCCCATGGACTGCAGCACTCCAGGCCTCCCTGTCCATCACCAACACCCAGAGTTCACTCAAACTCATGTGCATTGGGTCGGTGATGCCATCAACCATCTCATTCTCTGTTGTCCCCTTCTCCTCCCACCTTCAATCTTTCCCAGCATCAGGGTCTTTTTGAATGAGTCATTTCTTCACATCAGGTGGACAAAGTATTGGAGTTTCAGCTTCAGCAACACTCCTTCCAATGAATATTCAGGATTGATTTCCTTTAGGATGTAATGGATGGATCTCCTTGCAGTCCAAGGGACTGTCAAGAGTCTTCTCCAACACCACAGTTCAAAAGCATCAAATCTTCAGCCCTCAGCTTTCTTCAAGGTCCAACTGTCACATCCACACATGACTACTGGAAAAACCATAGCCTTGACTAGACAGACCTTTGTTGGCAAAGTAATGTCTCTGCTTTTTAATATGCTGTCTAGGTTGGTCATAACTTTCCTTCCAAGCAGCAAGGGTCTTTTAATTTCATGGCTGCAGTCACCATCTGCACTGACTTTGGAGCCCAAAATAATAAAGTCTGTCACTGTTTCTACTGTTTCCCCATCTATTTCCCATGAAGTGATGGGACCGGATGCCATGATCTTAGTCTTCTGAATGTTGAGTTTTAAGCCAGTTTTTTAAAATACTCTTCTCTTTCACTTTCATCAAGAGGCTTTTTAGTTCCTCTTCACTTTCTGCCATAAGGGTGGTGTCATCTGCATATCTGAGGTTACTGATATTTCTCCCGGCAATCTTCATTCCAGCTTGTGCTTCTTCCAGCCCAGCATTTCTCATGAGGTACTCTGCATAGAAGTTAAACAAGCAGGGTGACAATATACAGCTTTGATGTACTCCTTTCCCAATCTGGAACCAGTCTGTTGTTCCATGTCCAGTTCTAACTGCTGCCTCTTGATCTGCATACACATTTCTCAGGAGGCAGGACAGGTAGTCTGATATTCCCATCTCTTTCAGAATTTTCCACAGTTTATTGTGATCCACACAGTCAAAGGCTTTGGCATAGTCAATAAAGAAGAAGTAGATGTTTTTCTGGAACTCTTGCTTTTTCGATGATCCAGCGGATGTTGGCAATTTGATCTCTGGTTCCTCTGCCTTTTATAAATCCAGCTTGAACATCTGGAAGTTCACAGTTCACGTACTATTGAGGCCTGGCTTGGAGAATTTTGAGTAATACTTTACTAGCATGTGAGATGAGTGCAACTATGTGGTAGTCTGAGCATTCTTTGGCATTGCCTTTCTTTGGGATTGGAATGAAAACTGAACTTTTCCAGTCCTGTGGCCACTGCTCAGTTTTCCAGATTTGTTGGCATGTTGAGGGCAGCACTTTCACAGCATCATCTTTCAGGATTTGAAATAGCTCAACTGGAATTCCATCACCTCTTCTAGCTTTCTTCATAATGATGCTTCCTAAGGCCCACTTGACTTCGCATTCCAGGATATCTGGCTCTAGGTGAATGATCATACCCTTTTGATTATCTGGGTCATGAAGATCTTTTTTGTACAGTTCTTCTGTTTTCTTGCCACCTCTTCTTAGTATCTTCTGCTTCTGTTAGGTCCATATCGTTTTTGTCCTTTATTGAGCCCATCTTTGCATGAAATGTTCCTTTGGTATCTCTAATTTTCTTGAAGAGATCTCTAGTCTTTCCCATTCTATTGTTTTCCTCTATTTCTTTGCTTGATCACTGAGGAAGGCTTTCTTATCTCTCCTTGCTATTCTTTGGAACTCTGCATTCAAATGGGTGTATCTTTCCTTTTCTCCTTTGCCTTTTGCTTCTCTTCTTTTCTCAGCTATTTGTAAGGCCTCCTCAGACAACCATTTTTCCTTTCTGCCTTTCTTTTTCTTGGGGATGGTCTTGATACCTGCCTCCTATACAATGTCATGAACCTCCATCCATAGTTCTTCAGGCACTCTGTCTATGAGATCTAATGCCTTGAATCTATTTGTCACTTCCACTGTATAATTGGAAGGGATTTGATTTAGGTCATACCTAAATGGTCTAGTGTTATGTGTATTTGTTTTTAATTATGCAATGGCTAGACATAATGTTATTGTACACTTAACAGACTACTGTATAGAGTAAACATAACATTTACATATTCTGAGAAACCAAAAAAGTTTGTCCGGTTTGCTTTATTGAGACATTTGTTTTATTCCTGTGGTATGGAATGGGACCCACAATATCTCTAAATGTACTTTATAATGTTGATGTGCCATAGTTTATTCAATAACTCTCCTATATATGGGTATTTAGGTTGCTCTCAAAATTCTGCAATTATAAACAGTGCTGCAGTGAATAGCCTTGCACATATATATTTTCTTATTGTTGGTGGTATATCTTCAGAATAAATTCCTGAAAGCAGGATTGTTTGCCAAAAGTTAGACCCATATATCTTGCTAAATTTCCTTCAGAAGGATTGTATCAGTCTGTATTCCCAGCAGCAGTGTATGAAAATATGTGTTTCCCCACAGTCTTGCCAACATAATGTATTCTCAAACTTTTAATTTTTTTTTTTTATCTATTTATTTTTGGCTGTACCACGTGGCTTGTGGGATCTTAGGGCCCAACCAGGGATAGAACCCTGGCTTCCCAACAATGAAAGCTCAGAGTTCTAACCACTGTACTGCCAGAGAATTCCTATTTCAAATTTTTTAAATGTTTCCAATATTCTAGGTTAAATATGTTATATCCATGCTGTTTTGATTACCATTTATCCAATTTTAATAAGTTCAAACTTTTTAAACATTGTGTAAGTAACCTGTTGATTTGTTTCATTTGTATATTGCCATGTGTTTATTACTATAGTGTTAGCTAACACATCTATCACATCACATAATTATTTCTTTTTTGTGGTGGGAACAATAAAGATCTATTCTGTTCACAACTTTAAAGTTTATAATACACTATTGTTGACTATAATCACTATGCTGTGGATTAGATCACTTTTATATCTTGTTTTTGTGTATATGAATTATGTGTTCATGTCTGTTTCTCTTTTTTTCTGTCAGGCCTTTTGGTCCTTTGTTTCTCAGTTCTCTCTCTAGTAGGAGTATTAACCCTTTATGGTACATGTTGTAGACATTTCCTCCAGTTTGTCAGTTGGCTTTGTCTTTTGCTTACAGCATTTTTTGCCAAGCCGAGAAATGTTTATGTAATCAAATTACCACTCTTTCTTTTATCACCTCCGAGTTTAAGCCAGTTAGAAAGCTTTCCTTGCTTTGAGGCAAAAGAGAAATTCATCCTCCTCCTCATTCTTCTAATACTTTGTTCTGTCCTTTAGTTACTTGTTTTGATCTCCACTACCACCACCAATAATTTCTCCCTTCCTCTTTAAACTTCAAACTCGCTGAAGGAAACCTCATCTTTATTTTATGATCCCTCAAGTAATTAACCCATCACCTTCTTTATATTGATCTTTAATAAAATAAAAAAGTTTAATGAATTGAATTGAATTTACATTAAGATATCAGCTATACTCAAACAAACACCATATTTCAAAAGTTAGTGGAGATTTAAACAAGTCAGTTATCAGATTCTCCAAAAGTGAATAGATTGATTTACAAAATAATGATTCTGGAAGGAAATGTAAAGAATAGCTTACTGAAGCCCTTTTTTGCAAATAAGAAAACTAACATTCATGTAGCTTAAGTGCCTTATCCCTATCTTATAGCCAGGTGATAAAGGATGGACTCATTGGTCCATGAAGTCCAATCAAATTCTTACTCTAATAAACTTCCCATCCCTACAGTCCCAAACTTTCTCAACTTTTCTTTCTAATTAAGTAAATCTGGTTTTCAGTATTTCACTAATATAGACTAGACATAAAGTTGATAAGGAGTAAAAGATTTTTCTGAAAGGTTAAAAGAAGCTGCCAGCCTTTGAAATGCCTAGGTGTGGTTAGGTTGCACTTTGAAAAAAACACCATGGATTTTTATTCCAACAAGAACTTTCTTCCAAATACACTCTTACTAGAAAGGCAACTACGTTGTGTGTGAAAGACAGGATTTCCTGTTGATAAATAAGGAACCAAGTGCTCAAACACAGCTCAATAAATATATCCTGCAGAGGTTTCAAAATAGTGGCCACAGGCCAAATACAGCTAATAGACCTCTTTTCCTTGAAGTAGTCTTATCCAATACTGAGCAATGTTATTTTTACATTAAGAAATTACTTATAAAAATACCCATGTTCACTGTTTCCTAAAAAATTAGAGGAACTGGCAGCTTTGAGCTCACATTTCTGCAGGATATAAATCGGCCAGAATCGAAAAGTGACTGATTCTTTTGGACATATTATGAGCTCTTTAATTTACCACCATCTCTACCACTTCCCAACACAACCCACTTCATTCATTTCTGTTCTGCCTAAACCTTGCAGGCAATGGAGTTTGCAATCATTGATCGGGAGTTTAGTTTGGATGCTAATAGGTAATTAACTCAGTGTTGATTGACATTATTTAAATAGTAGGTACCACTTATTAATCATTTTAGGTGCCAGGAATTTTTAAGTACTTTATATACATAACATAATTTAAATCTTACAAAAAAGTTCTGGGAGGGAGGTGAAATCCTCCTATTCCACAAAAAAGAAAACTGAGGCTCCAAGAACTTAACTTGATTAAGAGTATGCTGCTACAAAGTGACACTTTGCACAGGAATCCAAAGAACTTAGAGACAGCAGATGGTGAAAACAGACGGAGTGAAAATATAGAGGAGATTCAATAAGTTTGTGCAAGAGAAGGTCGTGGAAAAACTAGAAAACATAGTAGAAAACTTACAAAAGAGTAAAATAGTATAGCAAAGAAAGAGAGCAGAATATGAAAGTAAAGTTATAAGAACACTCAGCAAGAGTAAAGCCAGAGCAGTAAAGTATTCAGACAAGCAGGAAGGTGAGACTAGAAAAGATGCTGAGGAGACAGCGAGATTCACGGCAAGAAGAGTGAAGTGGTACATCTGTCTTAGAGGAGGGGACCACAGGCAGACTTGGCCCATTGGATAGAGAGCAAAGTAATTCTCTGGCTTCCTTCGCATTGAGTTAATCATTCATGATCTGCTTAGCAAATCATCCACAGCAGTTGTGGATTTTCTGAAGTACTTTAGAGTGCAGGCAAACATCAATTGGTCCTGTTTGCTGCCCTATCTGCCTAAGCCAAATGCCAGCATTTGAAATGCCTAGGTGCAGTCAGGTTGCACTTTGAAAAAACACCATGGATTTTTATTCCAACAAAAACTTTGTTCCAAATACACTTATACTAGAAAGGCAGCTACATTGTGTGTGAAAGATAGTCACAATCTCAGTGCTAACCCACACTCATTCCTCAGTCATTTCCTGAAACCTATTCCCCTTCTGTTCCTAACCTTCTCAAGTCCAGTTTGCAGTTACCTTTTTCTTTTGTCATTCTTATTCTTCCTTTGTTTTCATTGGTATGCTGTTCAAGAAACAAAGAGCAAGAGAGGATGGAGGAAGGCAGGGAGGTGGGAAAGTAAAAAAGAAAGGAAAGGAAGGAGAAAAGAAGAAAAGAAAGCAAGAAAAATAGAAATAAAATTCCTGGTTTGTAGTGTTTGCCTGTTCCTATATTTCAGCTGTAACTATTTCAGCTGTGGCCAATTTCAAGCTCCCTATGTGATGTCACTGAAAACCATGTTAGTGAAAGATGTGAAGTTGGGCTTCCCTGGTGGCTCAGCAGTAAAGAATCTACCTACAATGCGAGGAGTCACAGGAGATGCCCATTCGATCCCTGGGTCAGGAGTATCTCTTGGAGGAGGGCACAGCAACCTACTCCAGTATTCTTGCCTGGAGAGCCCCAAGGACAGAGGAGTCTGTAGACTACAGTCCATAGGGTCACAGAGTCAGACACAACTGGAGTGACTTAGCATGCATGCACATAACACCTTTTATAGCATTCCCATCATACTATACACTATCTATACTCATGTAGATATATCAAGAGTATAAATAGTAATAACATGTAATTGTAAATTGATACCATTTAATATTTCATAATGGCTATGCTTAACAACCATCTAACAAAATACCTGAAAATGTAACAATTGGCTCTCTTGACCTAGCACACACCACTGCTTGTGTGTCAAACGTCTAGAGGACTTGAGACATTTAGGTGAGCTGCTGCTGCTGCTGCTAAGTCACTTCAGTCATGTCCGACTCTGTGCGACCCCAGAGACGGCAGCCCACCAGGCTCCCCCATCCCTGGGATTCTCCAGGCAAGAACACTGGAGTGGGTTGCCATTTCCTTCTCCAATGCAGGAAAGTGAAAAGTGAAAGTGAAGTCACTCAGTCGTGTCCGACTCTTCGCGACTCCATTGACTGCAGCCCACCTAGAGATCATATTTTAGTATTTTTTATAATTAACTTTAATTTTTGACCTTGAGACCCTCTAAAAGAAAAACACACTTCTCCTGCATGCCTCCTCTACTCTCAGTTCTCTACAATCACAAGTCCAGGTTGGTATCTATGGTTCTTCCCAACTGACTGTAAACTGGCAGTTTCCAGGACCTCCTTCTTCAAGTTGAATTAATTTCCTAGAGCAGTTTGCTGAACTCAGGAAAACAGTTTACTTACTAGATGCTGGTTTATTATAAGAGAATGCAACTCACAAACAGCCCTTTGGAAGACATGGGGGCAAAGTATGGTGGAAGATGTGAAGCGCTTCAATGCCCAGCACCCTCCAAACACCCCTATGTGTTCACCAACCCAGAAGCTCTCCAAACCCCATTCTTTTGGGTTCTTATGGAGGTTTCACTACATAGGCATGACTGATCAAATCTTTGGCTATCGGTGACTGATTCAACCTCCAAACCCTCTCTCCTCTCCAGAGAAGATAGAGGGGTGGGACTAAAAGCTCCAACCCTCTAATCACATGGTTGGTTCCACTGGCAAACAGCTCCCATCTTTATAGACTTTACAGAAGTTACCTTATTAACATAAACTCAAGTGCAGTTGAAAGGGGCTTGTTACTTTTCCTCTTTATGTCTCTAGAGCTATTTCAGGAATGGAGGACAAAGAACCAAGTATTATAATAAAGGTGTCTCATTGCTCTCATCACTAAGAAATTCCAAACATTTAAGGAATTCTGTGCCAAAATTGGAGATGAAGACCAAACATATATTTCTTCTTATAAATCACAGTATCACAGACCCCCAGTCTGTCAGAATGTAATAAGAAAGAGCAAATTTAATCTGTCTTTTCTTTGTACCACCTCTCCGATAAATTGTGTCACCCAGTTCTGAGCTCTTTCCAAGTATTTACAGGGAGACAACTGACCCATAAGACACCTGGCTCCAACCATTCTCTGCTGCTCTGTGCCTTGACTGGAAAGCTAAGGGCCAGAGGTTTTTCAGTGACTTACCTAAGGCCACACCACTACCCAGGAAAAGAGTCTAGGCAGCAACTCAGGTCTTCCAGCTCTGAACCAACTTTTCTATCTAATTCCTGCTCACATGCTTCTTTCTATGGTATTCCCCAGCTCTCAGCCTTGCTGGGTTTTTCGCTTATGCTGTTTTCATCACATGAAAGCCTTTCCCTCATTAACTTGTTCCCATTCTAAACAAGAGCTGATAAATTCCAACTGATCTTCCAACTCATCATTTACTGAGGAGTCTGTCTGCTCCTTTGGATTTCAGTGCATGCTACTCTTAGTCCTTATCACATTTTATTGTCATTGTGTTCTGTCTCACCCGTTGAACAGTGAATTCCTTGAAAGGCAGAGTCAGTGTTTTGCTCATCATTAGCACAATGCCTAGCAGAAATATTTATTTTATTAAAATGACCTTAAAAATGGGTAAGTCTCATTTTGTAACTTTTAAAAAGGATCATTCATTGTATGAGTAATCTATTGACTACAAATGTAATCAGTGGTCTAGTTAAGGAAGATATTAGCTGGATTTCAGCAGGTCACATCTACCCCTGAAATAAAACTTGAGGAATCACCCCAGTGCATATCATCTGAAACTACCTGCCATGAAGCAGGGGAGTGAGGCATTCTCTGTATCCTCCTTCCCAGCAGCCTTTGCAGTGAATCCACCTACCCTTGGGTTTTAATCCAAGCTACTATTCACTCACTGTTTAGCTTATCAACAAAAATACACAAGTACCACCCACAAACAAAAGAAAATTTTCTATTTTAAATATTAAGGAAATCACATTTTATAATTCTTAAGATAGTTACAAGGAAAAACAAAGCCCAGCCAGAACACTTGACTAAATTGAGTCAAAAAAGGCTAATTATGATATAAGATGAACCAAAAGGACAAAGGTCAGTGGAAGAGAACTCTATGAAGGTGCAGACTATTTAAAGATACAGTACATTGCCTGACTTCCAGTGTAATTATTTCTTGCTGTAGACTTGGGTTAAAGCAAAAGAAATTAACATGATCTATTTCCCATTTCTATTCTATCAGTACACACAGGCAAAGTCGTGTCTGATTCTTTGTGACCCCATGGACTGTAACCCACCAGGCTCTGCTGTCCATGGAATTCTCCAGGCAAGAATACCAGAATGGGTTGCCCTTTTCTTCTCCAGGGGATCTTCCTGAACCAGGGATAGAACCCAGGTCTCCTACATTTCAGGCCAATTCTTTACCATCTGAGCCAATGGGGAAACCCTTTCAAACACAAGAAAAGGAGCCACAGTGGGCTGCTAAAACCTTTAAAATCATTTTCCTGCTCCTTTAATGCAAGATATAAAGAAGTTTCCTATCTTATATCTTTTTTCTGTTGAAAGAAATCTGATAGATGTTTTACCAGCTGAGCCATCAGGGAAGCCCCTTCTATTCTATGATCTGCTGCTGCTGCTGCTAAGTCACTTCAGTCGTGTCTGACTCTGTGCAACCCCATAGATGGCAGCCCACCAGGCTCCCCCATCCCTGGGATTTTCTAGGCAAGAACACTGAAGTGGGTTGCCTTTCCTTCTCCAATGCATGAAAGTGAAAAGTGAAAGTGAAGTCGCTCAGTCGTGTCTGACTCTTAGCGACCCCATGGACTGCAGCCTACCAGGCTCCTCCGTCCATGGGATTTTCCAGGCAAGAGTACTGAAGTGGGGTGCCATCACCTTCTCCGATTCTATGATCATTGCCAATTAATACAAAAATAGTGATAAATTTTTCATAGTGTCTAAATCAAGAGAGATGAAATGCATTTCTAATTTTTAATACAAGCAAAGTCAAAAGGCCACAAGAAAAAAATTCAGCAGGAAGCCCTTTATTGACTAGATTCACAAAAAATTGCATGTGGAAAAAACCTTTCTTCCTCCCTGCCCTGGTCAGAAACACATGTGTAATCTTCCCTTTAATCATCCCTTTGCTTCTTGTCATGGGTTGAATTGTATACCTCTAAAATTCAGACACTCAAGTTTTAACTCCTAGTACCACAGACTGTGGTCAGGTTAAAGTGAGGTCAGTAGGGTGGGCCCTAATCCGATATGGTATGCCTTCATGTAAAGGGAAATTCAGAGACAGAAAAATAAACTAGGAGAGTGCCATGTGACGACACAGGGAGAAGATGGCCACATACCAGCTAAGGAGAGAAGCCTGGAGAATATCATTCCATTAAGGCCCTCAGAAGAAGCCAACCTTGTTAATACCTTGGTTTTAGACTCATAGCCTCCAGAACCATGAGTCACTATGTCGGTTCCAGGAAATGAATACACTCCTCCAGACATTTTTCTCCAAATATCCTTCGTCCCTGTTCTTCCAACATCTCCCAGTATAGAAAAAAATGACTTCACATATGTATATTATACATCTTACATTTTCATTTGCCTTCTTTGAACATCAGTGTATAATTTTGCCTCACAAAGTTAGATGTCATATGGGGAAAACCTCTACAATTTTCAAACTCATGATAATCAAGTTCTATAATCAACAAAAAAGAAGTGCACGAAAGAAAACCAATGCTGAGGACTCCCATAAAGCAAGTACAAAGGCAGAAGACAAAATTGGCTATGCACTATCATTAACTAGGGCTCTCACAGTCCCTTTGTCATCCTAAGCAGCTATTCCATGATCTTTTCACTTGCAATGATGAACTGAGCTTTTGACAAAAGAAAATATTTGATCTCCTTTTAGCCAAAAATCTCCCCTTTATAAGTTCATTTAATATTCTAGAAGGGCTTTCTTTTCCATTGAAGAAGTATAAGTTTGATATTCTGAAGGCATTTGTATTTTAAAGCCTACAAAAAGATTTTGGAGAGTACCTGGTAAAGTACTGACTAGCCTCTGTGGCTCCAAAGTTCAATTATTATAGACATATCACTCAGAATAGCATTTCTACCTTTTAACCTTCATCTGAATAATGTTCATTTCTCTTTCACTGTGATAGAGTTCAAGCCCTTAGAACACACTGTTAAAGTTATAGGAGATATACAATTGCATTTCTTTTCTTTTTTCCTGGATTTTTAGTGTCCGCCTATACCTCCAAATAAAATAAAACTTCATGTTTTCTGCAGATACAAGTTTCCCAAAAAGAGATCAGTAAAGATTGATTGCAATTCTCTCAGAGTATGAGAATGCATCATGCAAACATATCTTTTCTATTGTGTTTTTCATTTGAAATACAAGAAATAGATTTCTTAGTTTTGTAAAGCTGATTCCTCTAAAAGCATTTCTAAACTGTGAGAAAATTGTCATAGCAAAAAGGAGAGAGACTGTTTTTCCCAAATTATTTACATGATTTGCAAAGAAATGGCTCAAGCACATCTTAACAGGCAGCTTATATTTGTTGAAGGTGAAAAGGGCTACAGAAAAATGATTGAACATGACAAGACTCAGCTTTAAAAAACAATTTATTTGGCAACTAATAAAAAGAACTGTACCTACTTGATTCATGGCATTTTTCCCATATGAGAAGCAGTAAAATTCAAATGAAGTAAAATGAAGAAAGTTGACTAAGATGTAATTTGAAAATGTGGCTGAAAACAAATCAACAGTGGAATGACCTTGACTACTATATTGGTCAGGGTTCTTTGTTGGTAAGCAGCAAAAACTGACTCTGCCTAACTTAAACAGAAAGAAACTTAAACTTACAGGAAGAACATGGAGGAGCTCAAAAGAATAAGCCTGAAAGACAGGATCCAGAGTATCTCCAATGTGGGTAACAAGACCTAGTGGGCAGTTTGGCCTGGGCACTAACTACCCTGGCATGAATCAGATCCAATTGCTTTTCCACTAGATTAAGTCTGGGGAGATTCATTTTTTCAAACTTTTTATTTTGTATTGGAGTATAGTCAGTTAATGGGCTTCCTTGATGGCTCAGACAAAAAAGAATCTGCCTGCAATGCAGGAGACCTAGGTTCTATCCCTGGGTCAGGAAGGTCCCCTGGAGAGGGGAATGGCAACCCACTCCAGTATTCTTGCCTGGAGAATTCCATGTTAGGGAAGCCTGGCGGGCTATAGTCTATGGGGTCGCAAAGAGTCAGACACGATTGAGTGACTAACACATACGCACATAGTCAATGGACAATGTTGTGATAGTTCCAGGTAAACAGCAAAGGGACTCAGCCATACAGCTATTCTTCCTCCTCAACCTCCCTCCATCCAGGCTGCCACATAACATTAAGCAGCGTTCCATGTACAGTAGATCCTTGTTAGTTATCCATTTTAAATATAGCAGTATGGACATGACCTTCCCAAACTCAAGTCTGGGGAGATTCTGATTAGCCTACCCTGGTTACCCACCTAAAAGAATTAAGAGTCTTTAGACCAATGCTGCTCACAATGTGGGAGAGGTAATCTCTCCAAAGAAAACTGTAAAATGTTCAAAAGAAGGAGAAATAGATGTTAGGCTGAATGAGTAAATAAATGAATAAATAAACATTGTCCACAAGTAAGCTCATATAAGATCAACTATATACTCTATGAATTTTGAGAGAAAAAATTAGTCAAAATTCACCTTTGACCCAGTAATGACTTCATAGGAAAGCTCTAGTGACATTTTTAAAATGTTTATTAATTAAATCTGCAATTCACCTGAATAATTTTAAACCTTTGACACACTCGAAAACCAATTACTTTCAGGTTCTTATATGTTTATAAGTTAGCATATATATCTATATATAAAACAGCTCCTGAGTGTACTTTTGAAGGTTTGTCACATAGAAAGACCTTTGTTTGTATACTTAAGAATGATGCTTCAACTATGCAAACAGTCCTCATAAAAATGCAGTCTCAATCCTGCCTGTTTTTTATATAAAGTTTTACAAATAGTGCCTGATCAGAAAACCTACATCTAATTTTATGATGTTTAAGTCTGTTACTAGGCAGCATGAATCATGAAAATAAATTTATTTTACAACTCATTCTGAGATTAACTCAAGACATCAGATAAAGATCTTTCAGTTAGCTACTGAAACATCTAATATTTCTGAACACACAAACAAAATGTATGGAAATGTAGTATTGATCTTAGATGTTTAAAAACATACTAAATGAACAATTCAAACTGAAGAGACATTTCACATCAATCCTCCACCAAATTTTGTGACTGAAAAGATAAATAAGACATAGACCCTCCCCTCAAGTCATTCAAAATCAAGAAACCTGTTCATAAATAATTACAATGTTATGTGGAGAAGCAATAAATGAATTATGTGCAAGATGTTAGAAGAGTATAAAGAAGGGGAGACTTCAGAAGACATGGTCTTTGATCTGGAATTTGAAGGATGACAAGGCAATCAAAGTGGAATAAAACTTGCTAACAAAGATGAAAAATATAAAGTCCTGAAATATTAATGAACATAAAAAGATGCAGAGAGGCAATAAATTTGTTATTGCTAGACCATAACTTCGGAGAAGGCAATGGCACCCCACTCCAGTACTCTTGCCTGGAGAATCCCATGGACAGAGGAGCCTGGTAGGCTGCAGTCCATGAGGTCGCTAGGAGTCGGACACGACTGAGCGACTTCACTTTCACTTTTCACTTTCATGCATTGGAGAAGGAAATGGCAACCCACTCCAGTGTTCTTGCCTGGAGAATCCCAGGATGGGGGAGCCTGATGGGCTGCCATCTATGGGGTCGCACAGAGTCGGACACAACTGAAGCAACTTAGCAGCAGTAGCAGCAGCAGCAGACCATAACTTTGACATGACTACAGAACCAGTAGTTGGAAGTCAGGCACCATATTATAAAAGCTTTCCATACACTAAGAAATAGAAACTTTAAGTGGTCCATTTTCAAGACAAAGTTGAAGCCTGGACTCTAGCTAAAGTTGAGATCTGGACTCTTCAGATAAAGTTAGGGTTGGGGAGGGAGATCAGACACATCCTAAAGAGCTAGGACTCCACCCACTGCCTGTGCCCTGGCTCTAAACTTGTCTAATGACTTGTGGACATGACATAGTTCATGCACCTGGAGGGTCCCTAAGCAAACAGGATGTTGGGGGATGGGATAAACTAGCAAGAAAGTCTTTGTTGAAAAATGTGAATGTAAGTTGGGGAAGGAGAAAGAAGGATACCCTATAAGGAAATAATGAAACTTAGGCAACTTCGAGGAAGATTGTACACCCCATAGTACTCAGCCAATGAGGAATCCGGGGGAGGGACCTGTGAGTTAGGGAATACATTGCTTGTTGTAACTGCCATGGATGTGCCTGCCCACCAGACATCTGATCTTGCAAGACCATCATTAAAAGTCTCACTTTCACTGAGCTTCGTGTCTCCGAGTCCATCCCTTGATTTTGGGCTGGTGAGCATATTTCTCACACATACCTTAATAAGGAATATGAACTTAATCTTACAGATTGGCATTTCACAACTTCCTAAGAACAAAGAGCCTCTAGTCAAATAAGCTTGAGAAACACTGCATATTAAAAACCTGTGCAGTGGTCATTACAGGCAGCTAGTTCAGTTCAGTTGCTCAGTCCTGTCTGACTCTTTGTGACCCCATGGACTGCAGCAAGCAAGGCTTCCCTGTTCGTCACCAACTCCCAGAGCCTGCTCAAAGAGGTAACTAACCATTTATTTCAGCACTCTTTCATTAAAAGTTTTAATGCAGTTTGAGGAACTGATTCCATCTTCAAAAGAAAGCTCCAATTAACCTAAGCAGTTGTAACATCCTTCTCCATTACCCAAGACTGGTTAAAGAACTCTGGTCTAAGCTAATCAACACATGGCATTCCTCCTGGTGAGTTACCCGTCTGGAATTGAAAGTGAAAGCGTTAGTCCCTCAGTTGTGCCCAACTCTTTGCGACCCCATGGACTGTAGCCCGCCAGGCTCCTCTGTCCATGGGATTTTCCAGGCAAGAATAGAGGAGTGGGTTGCCGTTTCTTCCTACAGGGGATCTTCCTGACTCAGGGGTTAAACTTGGGTCTCCTGCATTGCAGGAAGATTCTTTACTGTCTGAACCACCAGGGAAACCCTGGAATTGGACCTAAACAATTGCATTAGACATAAGTACTATTGTTCCTTGATTGGGAAAAAGTGCTTTCTCTCCCTCTTATTCTCCCACCCCTAGGACTTATGTGAGAACAAAAGCAGCTGTCTTACAGCTACAGGAAATGCACAGTGATCCTAATGGCTACAAGAATAACCAACTTTAGAATAAACTCAAAAGGTAAATGCCAGAGCAAAAGAAGAAAAGCAGACCTTGATCATATCATTGAATTGTTGGATTAGGGCTGAAGATGGGAATAAAATCTGGTTCACAATGTCAAGAGTTTACTTTCAGGAAAGAAGGAATATATACAGTTATTTTGATACATTTTTAAAGTATTATTGTAGAAATCAGTACAGGCATGAAGCAATAAAGAGGAGATTGACTCTGCTAGGTAAAGACAGGGATAGTTTTCATGCTCTTCACCTGAGTCTCCAGTACAGAAATCCACAGTTAGTCTACAAATCCATTTTGTTTTAATACATTGATATACTTAGCATTTCATATTATACCCCCAAAAAGCCATATAATTACAAAAAGAAAAATCAATTTTCAAAATGAATGTGCTGACAAATAGTTGACAAGTAGCATATGAATTATAAACAAACTAAACATAATTTATGATTCTCAGTAAACATAAAAGGATTAAAAGGGAGTTATTTTATATTTCTTTGGGCTCCAAAATCACTGCAGATGGTGATTGCAGCCATAAAATTAAAAGACGCTTACTCCTTGGAAGAAAGTTATGACCAACCTAGATAGCATATTAAAAAGCAGAGACATTACTTTGCCAACAAAGATCCGTCTAGTCAAGGCTATGGTTTTTCCAGTGGTCATGTATGGATGTGAGAGTTGGACTGTGAAGAAAGCTGAGCACCAAGGAATTGATGCTTGGACTGCAAGGAGATCCAACCAGTCCATCCTAAAGGAGATCAGTCCTGGGTGTTCATTGGAAGGACTGATGCTGAAGCTGAAACTCCAATACTTTGACCACCTCATGCAAAGAGTTGACTCATTGGAAAAGACTCTGATGCTGGGAGGGCTTGGGGGCGGGAAGAGAAGGAGACGACAGAGGATGAGATGGCTGGATGGCATCAGTGACTCAATGGACATGAGTTTGAGTAAACTCCAGGAGTTGGTGATGGACAGGAAGGCCTGGCGTGCTGCGATTCATGGGGTCAAAAAAAGTCGGACACAACTGAGTGACTGAACTGAACTGACTTTATATTTCAGTAGTTGAGGAAGACTTACTACTTCCAAAATAAAGTAAATGATTTTAAAGTATCTATGCACTTATTTTTCTGCATTTTAAACAACATGCTACAATTGTAAAGTCATAAATTATTCTATCCCCTATTTTCTCAGTTGCCCACTTGTATTATGGTTTACATATACCAATCTATTCAAAGGGATTTCACTACTGCAAGAGTTTAATGCTATTTCCCAAATACAAATGGCTAGTCTATGATACAACTTAAATTGTTGGCTAAGTGTTTTGTGATGGGCTATATGAAAAGTCAGGACTGGGATCCTTTGAAAATGTAGCCAAATTTTTAGTTCTCATAAATACAATAAGCTTATAATTACTGTTCAACAAACTACATTTTTAATGTGGAAGTATCTACCCATCAATAAACTTCACTGTGCCATAAATACCATTCAGGTTGGGGTTTGCTTTTCTTAAAAGAGATGTATAAAAATTATCACTGATGATATAGTGTATTGCCTGAAAACACCACACCTAGCAAGTTTTGTTTCTCTACCTAATAATTTGTTGAGTATGCTCTTACCTAGAAACACCCTGATGAGCTTCTCATCACACA
Organism: Bubalus kerabau; assembly: GCF_029407905.1. NCBI lineage: Eukaryota > Metazoa > Chordata > Mammalia > Artiodactyla > Bovidae > Bubalus > Bubalus kerabau. The sequence goes on from NC_073626.1 coordinate 138,028,618, forward strand.
ATAAAGTATTACATTATCCTCATGGCTTGTTAAGACCAAAGAATTGGAAAGAGAGAGCTTGAGAAAGAAAGCACATCAAAGTGGTTTTATTTCCAAGAATAAGATTCAGTCATTTAAATTTTTAAAAGCCCTTCAAATTTAATTGGACTTTTTTAAAACCTGAGTTGCTGAAGATGGAAACATTCTCGATCATTTTATCTTAGCAAAATGAAGATAAATGCAAACATATTATGTGCATTCTTTATTCAATGAAGACTCTTCTCTGTAAAGGATTTAGGCACAAAGTTCTTCATCTAATAGCAATATTTTGACTGTCTTTATGCTGGAATCTTCATTTTGACAGTCAAGCAGCTGTGGAAGTTTGCAGCTTCCCAAGCTAAACTCAAGAGGCTCTGAGTCCATGCCAGCTGTCTTTCAATTTCACATCAACTCTCTTGATACGTTGTCAGTTTAAAGCTTTTGCAAAGTTTGCAAGGCCTGAATTCATTAGATAAGGGAAATGGGTCATCTAAATCTTAGCCAATCTTAACTGCCATAGAAATTCACTATTGTAAATTTCCTTCAAGACTGAATTAGAAAATAGACCCAATGGGTTTTTGTTGGGTTTGGTATTTGATGATACTGTTGTAACCACAGCAGCTGAAGCTGTGTGTGCCTCAGTAAAAATTTCTGGATCAAATTCCCTTTTCTTTATATTTTCTATATAAAATTGGATACTGACAGCTGCAATAATAAGGACAAAAAGGTCATTTAAAGTTCAGTTTGCTAAGCACGTGATAGGCAACAAATTCATTACAAAATCACTTTTTAAAAATTATGGTGGTTATTAGAAGAAGAAAAAAATCCATCTTGTTGCTAAAGAATTCTGCAGCATCCTAAAAGAGCTAAAAAACAGATTGTCAGGGATTGTTAAGGAAGTTGGGATACAAAGCTTCAGCCAACAAAAGGATTTGCTGATGCCTCTGAGAGTGAAGAACAGCCTCACTATCACAGGCAATCATACGGTATCTGTATTTTGGCACAGTATGCACCTTAGATCTGCACAGACCCAGGCTTTGCCATATCTTGTTGCTATAAAGAACGATTTAAGTTCATAGTCTGTATTTTAAACTGAAGGGGAAAAAAGCTAAATAGTATTTGGAAAGGAAAAGATACGGGTAAAAATTCTGTAGCTCTGTAAATGAATGAATGCTTCATCCCACAAAAACTAAAATGTGTCTAAATTTTGCTTTCTGGAAGTAATTCCCAAGACAGTGAGGAAAAAAAGAAAGCATCAAGGCAGGAGATTTTATAGAGAAGTAGAAATTGCCTTCAACAGAATTTCACATTATGTGAACCTACTTACATTTATTGCCAACTGCTTTTCTATAGCTCTCCTGTTATAGCTCAGTGTGACCTAAAGCATGGTCTTCAGAACTAAAAAAATTCACATTCAGATATGGCTCAGCCACTTATATGATCTTGTATGTCATTCATCCTTTCTTATGCTCAGTTGCCTTGTGTGCAAAATGGGAATAATATTAATAATATCTAACACATAGTGCTGTTGTGAGGATTAAAGGAGATAAAAATGCATTATAGTACCTGGCATAGCACATATAGTACACAACAATAAGTGTTAACTACTATTTGTTAATGAATGCCATAGTGCAGAGAATATGTCTATTATACTATTTTAATTTGTAATCCAGAGAAACTATTACACTGATTTTTCATAAAATTTGGGAAAATTAGAATGCCTATTGAAGCTCTCTCTATGTATATATTACTCTTTGCCCTCTTGGGAGGGGGAAGGAAGGAAAGCATATGTAGTCAAGAGTTTAAGGCACTTGATAAGTCAACTAGATACCTACTAGAGAGGTCAAGCTCCGCAGCACTGCTATCCAGTAGTACTGTCTGGGATGATGGAAATGTTCTATGTCAGCACTATCAACTGTGGTAATCACTAGATACATGTGGCTAGTGCAACTGAGTAATTGAATGTAATTTAATTTTAATTAATTCAAAATTAAATAGCCACATGTGGCTAATGCTACCATATTGAATAACACAGCTTTATACTGAAAAGTACTTTCCATTAGACCTTCTTGGAAAATGTAAGAGAAAGTTAAGTCTCAGTGAATAAAAGTTTAACATAAGTATCAAGGCCTGCTTCCTTCATTCAATCTCTGAATCTTTAGAACAATTTTATTTACTAAGCTATGATGGACCAAAACGTTAAGAAAATCAAGAGAGTCTTTGTTAAGTGGTATGAGAAAAATGGTGACCTATCCAGAGATCATAGTATGGCAGAGTTCATTGTCAGCTGCTTGATAAGATGGAAAACACCAGGACCCTACAAGAGCTGCCACTTTCATAAGCTTCCCAAGGAGGTACCCCTGAGGGAAGCCAATGCCAAAAGGAACTACTACCAGCAGAATCAGTGCTGGAAAACCAACAAGGAATAGTTTTTAGGGTTGGCTTACAAAGATGTGACTTCTTGGAAATCCTCATTTCCTCTACTTTCAGTGGGATGTTTCCCTTGTAGAAAAATCAACTTTAATTTCCCTTTGCCATGTAGCCTAACATATTCACAGGTTCTGGAGATTATAACATCTTTGAAGGGCCATTATGCTGACCATTATGTACACATATTCTCCTGACAAAGTAGCTACGATGATGCTTTGGGTCCTCAGGTATCAATGTCAATTTGGATCCTATGTCCAACAGTGTTAGCAAAACATTCCTGTACCCCTTTTTCCAAAGTATACCCTAGTAAATAGTTGCAGGTGCCTTTCAGTAATGAATGGAGAAATCATTACTCTTTTTATATGCTGTTGGTGTTTCAGGGTCCTTTGTTTGTGGGAACTTGGCTTTCCCGTAAGTAAATGAATTCTAAATCTGAGAACTGGCTCAGGTCTGTGAGCTGAGCAAGGGATTATGATATTTTGTTGGCATGCCTTTTCCTAGCTTCCTGATCATCAATACTTGATTTATTTTGGTTATATAGATTGTGAGATACCATTGTTGCTGCTGCTGCTAAGTCGCTTCAGTCGTGTCCGACTCTGTGCGACCCCATAGACGGTAGCCCACCAGGCTCCCCCGTCCCTGGGATTCTCCAGGCAAGAACACTGGAGTGGGTTGCCATTTCTTTCTCCAATGCATGAAAGTGAAAAGTGAAAGTGAAGTTGCTCTGTCGTGCCCGACTCTTAGCGACCCCATGGACTGCAGCCTACCAGGCTCCTCCATCCATGGGATTTTCCAGGCAAGAGTACTGGAGTGGATTGCCATTGCCTTCTCCGACTTCCAGTCTATTGATATTTGACCCCTAGGAATGCCTTGCTCTCTCTCCACAGCTCTCTGTGGATTAGGCACACCATGCTTTCACTCTAAACTTAGATCTTGACAGCAAGTACATCCACCTTGCTTCTGATAGCAATTAATAAGTATACCGCTTGATCTCTGTTATTTTAGGATTCTTTCATTCTTTTTGCTATCAGTTGATCCAAGATCTATAATAACATCTTCTTCTGCCAGTTCTGCCTACAGAGGAGAGCTGCTACTAATTTGAACAATACTGGTGCCTCTCTTATTAATGCAATCCCTATGGAAACCGAGCAGGATCTTCCCAGAGATAAGCCCCTGGTGTCCCCTGACTCTTGTTTGTAGAAAAACTTTAGCCTCCTAGGTCTTCCTCAAGTTCCAAAGAACAAATGTAGTCAGAGAAATGAGAAAATATTAACACAAAGAAAAACAGTCAAGCAAGACAAAATAATAATTTAGCCATAAAACAAACAAGGAATTCCAGTTCCTCTTCAAGGGTTATAGATATTAATAACATTCTGAGCATATCCTTGAGTTGTTTTGCAGATAATAAAACCCTCAAAAGGTGAAGGAAGTTAGCTGCTGACCACCAGCACATAGGCCCCAGACAGGTTAGAACTAGAAGGTTGATAACTAAGATTCCTGAAACATCATCCTGTTACTTCACCATCAGCCAATCAGAGAACTGTGCATGAGCTAATCGCACACCCTGGGACCCTCTCCCTCACACTATCTTTAAAAACCCTTCCCTGAAAACCATCAGGGAGTTTGGGTCTTTTGAGCATGAGCTGCCCATACTCCTCGTTTTAACTCTCTGACTATTCTTAAAGAAAATTAGTTTAGGCTTCTAAAGAGATCTTCTGGCTTCGACCCTTCACTTTATAATTGTCATTAATTGCCCTTAGCCTTTATTGTCCTTCTTTAATGCAGAGGCAGGTCAGGTGGTCTGGTATTCTCATCTCTTTCAAAATTTTCCACAGTTTATTGTGATCCACACAGTCAAAGGCTTTAGCATAGTCAATAAAGCAGAAATAGATATTTTTCTGGAACTCTCTTGCTTTTTCAATAATCCAGCAGATGTTGGCAATTTGATCTCTGGTTCCTCTGCCTTTCCTAAAACCAGCTTGAACATCTGGAAGTTCACAGTTCACATATTGCTGAAGCCTGGCTTGGAGAATTTTAAGCATTCCTTTACTAGCATGTGAGATGAGTGCAATTGCGTGGTAGTTTGAGTTGGTGATGCACAGGGAGGCCTGGCGTGCTGCGGTTCATGGGGTCACAGAGTCAGACACGACTGAGAGACTGAACTGAACTGAACTGAATGCATCAATCTACCCCAGCAACAGTCATGCAATTCAATAATCTTTAAAAACACTATTTCACCTGAACCTCTCAGATGCTTGACCCATCACACCTACCAGTGTATTTCCTTTCACCAGTCAAAGTTTTAACAATTACATTGCAAACTCATGCCAGGTTCTATCAATGCTCCATCTCCCAACTCTGAATATACTTCCTAGACCAATCCTATACTTCCCATCGTAGAATATACTTTCTAAGACCAATCCACTTCTAGTATCAACTGCGGTCAATTTTTTCCCCTGGAAAATAGTCTCTAAAACTCTGATATTTACATACAAAATGTTCATTGATGATGTTCTTGGGAACAACTATAGATGGTGAGGGAAGAAGGACTGGGTAGAAGAAGGACTCGACCTGTGAAGAATTTACAACAGCAGCCACAGACGGTGTCTCAGGGATGTCTGGAAATAAGACAGTCCTGCATAGTTGTTTCAATTAAAGCAAGAGGCCTGAGCATTTGTTGTTGTGTTGTTTAGTTTCTCAGTCATGTCTGACTCTTTTGCAACCCCAATGACTGTAGCCCCTGGCTCCTCTGTCCATGAGATTTCCCAGGCAAGAATATTAGAGTGAGTTGCCATTTCCTTCTCCAGGTGATCTTCCCAACCCGGGGATCGAACCTGCATTTCCTGCATTGATCAGGGGATTCTTTACTACTGCACCACCTGGGAAACCCTGAGCATTTGTACCCTACAAAAACCAGTCATTAGAGATAGCTATGAAGGTGGGAATGAAATCAAGGTAAATAAGCCTCTTGCACTTGAGGACAGTTCCTAGAAAGGGACTCCATTGTAAGCCATCAACAAATTCTTCCATCAGCTGCAGGAATGAGTACCTTGATCCTGAGAGGAGGATCTGGGCAACACACACAGCACCCACTTCAAAGGGGTTCATACTCATTGATAGGTGATAAATGGAAATAAGACTTTCCATTTATCTTGCAACATTGGATATAAGACTTTTCCTTGATATCTCATGAAGAAGGTAATGGCAATCCACTCCAGTATTCTTGCCTGGAGAATTCCATGGACAGAGGAGCCTGGCAGGCTACAGTCTATGGGATCACAAAGTCAGACACGACTGAGCGACTAATACTTTTGATATCTCATGTGAACTAAGGACTCTAAAGTTCACAGAATTTTTATACCTGATCAGCAAGATTCACGGCACTCTCTTCCTTGTTTTTTTATATCCTAAGCTTAAGTATGATGATGTTTCTGGGAATTTTGTGTGAATGTACCAATCTCATCTCAGCAATAAATGAAGAAGTAAGGGAAGTTCTGCTATAAACACCTAGAGTTTTGGAGGCGGAAATCACAAACTTTCAAAACCATGAATCAGAACAGTGGTAGCAGTAGAAAGTCAAGAGAAACCACAAAAGAAAATTAAGTCTATGACCTGAGATAGGTTCACCAGGGGATACTTCCTTCAATAACAACTGAAGGATCTGGGTTTCATTTTCATCAACTAAGATAGGCAATGGCACCCCACTCCAGTACTCTTGCCTGGAAAATCCCATGGGCGGAGGAGCCTGGTAGGCTGCAGTCCATGGGGTTGCTAAGAGTTGAACACGACTCAGCGACTTCACTTTCACTTTTCACTTTCATGCATTGGAGGAGGAAATGGCAACCCACTCCAGTGTTCTTGCCTGAAGAATCCCAGGGACAGGGGAGCCTTGTGGGCTGCCGTCTATGGGGTCGCACAGAGTCGGACACGACTGAAGAGACTTAGCAGCAGCAGCAGTGTGAATTTGGATGAATTACTTGAAGTCTCTAAACCTCAGCTAGAATTATAATAACAACTGTATAGTATTCTTTTCAAAAATCAAAGAGTTGATGGACATGAAACATTTACCATTATCTCTGGTCCATAGTTGTTGCTAAGTCACTTCAGTCATGTCCGACTCTGTGTGACCCCATAGACGGCAGCCCACCAGGCTCCGCCGTCCCTGGGATTCTCCAGGCAAGAACACTGGAGTGGGTTATTTAATAAATTACATATTTTTAGCAATGAGATAATTTGGAATGTCTCAAAATGTCCAAACTTCAGAAAATTCTGTTTATTGTATATGCTGCTGAAGTTAGCACTGAGATTTCTGTTTATAACATATAATAATTAGTAAGGAATAAATTACAGCTAGCATAGGTTTACTTTATCTCCATCTAAGCATCTCAGGAAGAAGTGACCTGGAATGGGACTGCTATCTCCCTCCCTGTTTCAAGATGCCCACACTGTGAAGCCAATGATTTTATTTCAATTTGCTGTTTCTGTAAGGACTAGACAGAACCAGGTATTAGTAGATTGCATTCAGGTTTTGTTGTGAAATAAGTAACAATTTTGTTCTTGTTTTTTGTTGTTATGTGAATACCAGAAATATTTATATTTTTCACATTAAACTTTAGATAATTTGTTGTCTTGGTCCTGATTATTAGATACTTTATTTAGGAGAAGCTTAAATGTAGAACTATATTATGTATAAAGGACTACAAAAAACAAGAAAACAAATTCACACTGTTGGTGAGTAACAGATGAGTATTTTAGCCTGATCTGTCCTCAAAGTTCATGCCCGATGCCACAGGGCCTCTTCAGAGTAAAAGAAATGACATGATTCTAAGCTCAAAATTTTCTCTGAAACAACTGGGCTTCTGTAATCTAAAATCTTCCTATCCTGAAGATATAGTATTACTTCCACTGAAGTCTTCACCTTGACTTCTTTCTGTGTGTGCATGTATCCAGAATGGATGCCAATGTGTACTAAAACATCACTCAGACACAGGATGCGTTTTATTTTTAAAAAATAAACACTTAATAGATGTAATAGAACTAGGAAACAGGGCTGGATAGATTAGGGGTACCATCCAGAAAAATCTCTAGCACCAGCTGTTTAAAAACCACAAATGAGAAAGAAAAAGGACACACAAACAGCTAGCATAGGTTTACTTTATCTCCATCTAAGCATCTCAGGAAGAAGTGACCTGGAATGGGACTGCTATCTCCCTCCCCGTTTCAAGATGCCCACACTGTGGAGCCAATGATTTTATTTCAATTGGTGTGGTGAACATGACAGTCTCCCTATCTGGTCAATCTACTAATACCTGGTTCTGTCTAGTCCTTACAGAAACAGCAAATAAGCAGAAATGATAGATTGCCAGAACAGATCAAATCTTCTTCCCTTATTAATGTCCTTCTGGGAAATTAAGAAAAGGACTTACTTATGTACGAAAATACTGTTTCTGTCCTCTCTCAATGTCAAAGTCTTTTAGACTTTATACCGGTATTTTTCTTCTAACATTAGGCTATTTCAGCCCACCCTCATGGGACATACATTTTTTTTTTTTTCTATTGAAGGATAATTGCTTTACAGAATTTTGTTGTTTTCTGTCAAACCCCAACATGAATCAGCCATAGGTATACATATATCACCTCCCTTTTGAAACTCCCTCCCCATCCCACCCCTCTAGGTTGATACAGAGCCCCTGTTTGAGTTTCCTGAGCCATACAGCAAATTCCTGTTGGCCATCTATTTTACATATGGTAATGTAAGGTTCCATGTTACTCTTTCCATACAGCTTACCCTCTCCTCCCCTCTTCCCATGTCCATAAGTCTATTCTCTATGTCTGTTTCTCTATTGCTGCCCTGTAAAGAAATTTTGGAGAATGAAGTTGCTCAGTCATGTCTGACTTTTTGCAATCCCATGGACAGTAGCCGAACAGGCTCCTCCATCAATGGAATTTTGCAGGCAAGAGTACTGGAGTACTATTACCTTCTCCAGGGGACTTTCCTGACCCATGGATCAAACCCAGGTCTCCCACATTGCAGCAGACACTTTACCCTCTGAGCCACCAGGGCACAGTAGCAGTGGCTGCATGGCACTGGAGCGACTTTGAGGAGATATCCCACATCCAAGGGCAAAGGAGAAGCCCCAGCAAGATGGTAGGAGGGGCAAAAGCATGTTTAGAATCAAACCCCATACCCACCAGAGATGCTCTGAGGTCTCAAACATACCTTGTGCACACCAGGACCTGAGACCCCACAGAGACTGAGAGAACTGTGTTTGAGTGTCTCCTGAGGAGGTATTGGTGAGCAGTGGCCTGCCACAGGGGCAGGGGCTCTGGATGCAGTAGACCTGGGTATGGCATAAGCCCTCTTGGAGGAGGTCGCCATTAATCCTGCCATGGAGCTGCCAGAACTTACACAGGACTGGGAAAACAGACTCTTGGAGGGCACAAACAAAACCTTCTGCATACCAGGACCCAGGAGAAAGGATCAGTGACCGCACAAGACACTGACCCAGACTTGCCCATGAGTGTTTAGGAGTCTGCAGCAGAGGTGTGGGTCAGCAGTGGACTGCTGCAGGTTTGGGGGCACTGAGTGTAGCAGTGTTTGCATGAGACCTTTTAAAGGAGGTTGCCATTGCTTCATTACCTCCACCATAGTTTTGCCTCAGGTCAAACAACAGGGAGGGAACACTACACCATCCATCAACAGAAAATTGGATTAAAGATTACTGAGCATGGCTCCATCCATCAGAACAAGACCCAGTTTCCCCTAGAGTCAGTCTTTCCCATCAGGAAGCATACATAAGCCTCTTACCCTTCTCCATCAGAGGGCAGATAGACTGAAAACCAAAATCACAGAAAACTAACCAATCTGATCACATGGACCACAGCCTTGTCAAACTCAATGAAACTATGAGCTATGCTGTGTAGGGCCACACAAGACAGACGGGTCATGGTGGAGAGTTCTGATAAAACGTGGTCCACTGGAGAAGGGAATGGCAAACCACTTTAGTATTCTTGCCTTGAGAACCCCATGAATGGCATGAAAAGGCAAAAAGATAGGACACAGATAGATGAACTCCCTAGGTTGGTAGGTGCCCAATGAGCTACTGTCGATCAGTCAAGAAATAACTCCAGAAAGAATGAAGAGACAGAGCCAAAGTAAAAACAATACCCAGCTGTGGATGTGACTTGTAATGGAAGTAAAGTCTGATTTTTTTTTTTTATTGCTATAAAGAGCAATATGGCATAGGAACCTGGAATGTTAGGTCCCTGAATCAAGGCAAATTGGAAGTGGTCAAACAGGAGATGGCAAGAGTGAACATTGACATTTTAGGGATCGGCAAACTAAAATGGGCTGGAATGGGTGAATTTAACTCAGATGACCATTATATCTACTACTGTGGACAAGAATCCCTTAGAAGAAATGGAGTAGCCCTCATAGTCAACAAAAGAGTCTGAAATGCAGTACTTAGATGCAGTCTCAAAACCGACAGCATGATCTCTGTTCATTTCCAAGGCAAACCTTTCAATATCCCAGTAATCCAAGTCTCTGCACTGACCAGTAGTGCTGAAGAAGCTGAAGTTGAACGGTTCTATGAAGACCTACAAGACTTTTAGAACAAACACCCAAAGAAGATGTCCATTTCATTATAGGGGACTGGAATGCAAAAGTAGGAAGTCAAGAAACACCTGGAGTAACAGGCAAATTTGACTTTGGAGTACAGAAGGAAGAAGGGCAAAGGCTAATAGAGATTTGCCAAGAGAATGCACTGGTCATAGCAAACACACTCTTCCAACAACACAAGAGAAGACTCTACACATGGACATCAGATTGATTATATTTTTGCAGCCAAAGATGGAGAAGCTCTATACAGTGCACAAAAACAAGACCAGAAGCTGACTGTGGCTCAGATCATGAACTTGTTATTGCAAAATTCAGCCTTAAATTGAAGAAAGTAAGGAAAACCACTAGACCAAAATACATCAAATCCCTTACAATTATACAGTGGAAGTGCAAAATAGATTCAAGGGATTAGATCTGATAGACAGAGTGCCTGAAGAACTATGGATGGAGGTTTGTGACATTGTACAAGAAGCAGTGATCAAGACCATCCACAAGAAAAAAAAAAGGCAGAAAGTTAAAATGATTATCTGAGGAGGCCTTACAAATAGCTGTGAAAAGAAGAGAAGTGAAAGGCAAAGGAGAAAAGGAAAGATATACCCATTTGAAAGCAGAGTTCCAAAGAATAGCAAGGAGAGATAAGAAAGCCTTCCCTAGTGATCACACAAAGAAATAGAGAAAAGCAACAGAATGGGAAACACTAGAGTTCTCTTCAAGAAAATTAGAGATACAAAGGGAACATTTCATGCAAAGATGGGCACAATAAAGGACAAAAATGATATGGACCTAACAGAAGATATTAAGAAGAGATGGCAAGAATACACAGAAGAACTGTACAAAAAAGATCTTCATAAACCAGATAATCACGACAGTGTGATCACTTACCTAGATCCAGACATCCTGCATTGTGAATTGCAATGGGCCTTAGGAAGCATTACTAAGAACAAAGATAGTGGAAGTGATGGAATTCCAGCTGAGCTATTTCAGGTCCTAAAAGATGATGCTGTGAAAGTGCTGCATTCAATATGCCAGCAAATTTGGAAAACTGAGCAGTGGCCACGGGACTGGAAAAGGTCAGTTTTCATTCCAACCCAAAGAAAGGCAATGCCAAAGAATGCTCAAACTACCACACAGTTGCACTCATCTCACACCCTAGCAAAGTAATGCTCAAAATTCTGCAAGTCAGTCTTCAACAGTACATGAGACATGAACTTCCGATGTTCAAGCTGGATTTAGAAAAGGCAGGAAAAGCAGAGATCTAATTGCCAACATCTGTTGGATCATTGAAAAAGCTGGTGAGTTCCAAAAACCATCTACTTCTCCTTTATTTACTATGACAAAGCCTTTGACTATGTGGATCACAACAAACTGTGGAAAATTCTTAAAGAGATGAGGGTTCCAGACCACCTGACCTGCCTCCTGAGAAATCTGTATGCAGGTCAAGAAGCAAGTTAGAACTGGACATGGAACAACAGACTTGTTTCAAATCAGCAAAGGAGTACGTCAAGGCTGTATATTTTCACCCTGTTTCTTTAACTTATATGCAGAGTACATCATGAGAAATGCTGGACTGGATGAAGCACAAGGTGGAATCAAGATTACTTGGAGAAATATCAATAACCTCAGATATGCAGATGACACCACCCTTATGGCAGAAAGAGAAGATGAACTAAAGAGCCTCTTGATGAAAGTGAAAGAGGAGAGTGAAAAAGTTGGCTTAAAACTCAACATTCAGAAAGCTAAGATCATGGCATCTGGTCCCATCACTTCATGGCCAATAGAAGGGGGAACAATGGAAACAGTGACAGGCTTTATTTTGGGGGGCTTCAAAATAAAGATGGCAATTGCAGATGGTGATTGCAGCCATGAAATTAGAAGACACTTGCTCCTTGGAAGAAAAGTTATGACCAAACTAGACAGCATATTAAAAAGCAGACATTACTTTGCCAACAAAGGTCCATCTATTCAATGCTGTGGTTTTTCCAGTAGTCACATATGGATGTGAGAGTTGGACTATAAAGAAAGCTGAATGCCAAAGAATTGATGCTTTTGAACTGTGATGTTGGAGAAGACTCTTGAGAGTCCCTTGGACTGCAAGGAGATCCATCCAGTCAACCCTAAATGAAATCAGTCCTTAGTATTCATCTGAAGTGCTGACGCTGAAGCTGAAACTCCAATACTTTGGTCACCTGATGTGAAGAGCTGACTCATTTGAAAAGACCCTGATTTGGGGAAAGATTGAAGGCATGAGGAGAAGGGAACGACAGAGTATGAGATGGTTGGATGCCATCACTGACTCAATGGACATGAATTTGAGTAAATTCTGGGAGTTGGTGATGGACAGAGAAGCTTGTGTGCTGCAGCCCATGAGTGACTGAACTGAACTGAACTGAAATAAATTCTTCGCTACCATTTTTTAGATTTTGTATGTATGTGTTAGAATATGATATTTACCTTTCTCTTTCTGACATACTTCACTCTGTATAATAGGATCTAGGTTCACCCACCTCATTAGAACTGACTGGAATGCATTCCTTGTTATGGTTGAGTAATATTCCCTTTTGTATATGTACCACAAATTCTTTATCCATTCACCTGTCAATGGATATCTAGCTTGCTTGCATATTCTAGCTATTGTAAATACTGCTGCAATGAACAATGGGATACATGTGTCTTTTTCAATTTTGGTTTCCTCAGGGTATAGGCCTAGGAGTGGAACTGTTGGGTCATATCATACGGTGGTTTTATTCCTAGTTTTTCAAGGAATCTCCATACTGTCTTCCACAGTGGTTGAATCAGTTTACCTTCCCACCAACAGTGCAAGAGCATTCCATTTTCTCCACACCCTCTCCAACATTGTTTGTAGACTTTTTGATTGTGGCCATTCTGATTGGTGTGAGGTGATATCTCATTGTAGTTTTGATTTGCATTTCTCAAATAATGAGCGATGTTTAGCATCTTTTCATATGTTTGTTAGCCATCTGTATGTCTTCTTCGGAGAAATGTCTGTTCAGGTCTTTTTCCCACTTTTTGATTGGGCTGTTTGTTTTTCTGGTATTGAGTTGTAGGAGCTGCTCATATATTTTGGAAATTACTCCTTTGTCTATTGTTTCATTTGTTATTATTTTCTCCCATTCTCAGGGTTGTCTGTTCACCTGGCTTATAGTTCCTTTTGCTTTCCAAAAGCTTTTAAGCTTAATCAAGCCCGACTTGTTTGCTTTGTTTTTATTTCCACTACTCTAGGAGCAGGGTCATAGAGTATCTTGCTTTGATTTAAGGCATCAAGTGTTCTGCCTATGTTTTCCTCAAAGAGTTTTATACTTTCTAGTATGACATTTAGGTTTTTAACCCATTTTGAGTTTATCTTTGTGTGTGAATCAAGATTGCCGGGAGAAATATCAATAACCTCAGATATGCAGATGACACCACCCTTATGGCAGAAAGTGAAGAGGAACTAAAAAGCCTCTTGATGAAAGTGAAAGTGGAGAGTGAAAAAGTTGGCTTAAAGCTCAACATTCAGAAAACGAAGATCATGGCATCCGGTCCCATCACTTCATGGGAAATAGATGGGGAAACAGTGTCACACTTTATTTTTCTGGGCTCCAAAATCACTACAGATGGTGACTGCAGCCATGAAATTAAAAGATGCTTACTCCTTGGAAGGAAAGTTATGACCAACCTAGATAGCATATTCAAAAGCAGAGACATTACTTTGCCAACAAAGGTTTGTCTAGTCAAGGCTATGGTTTTTCCAGTGGTCATGTATGGATGTGAGAGTTGGACTGTGAAGAAGGCTGAGTGCCAAAGAATTGACGCTTTTGAACTGTGGTGTTGGAGAAGACTCTTGAGAGTTCCTTGGACTGCAAGGAGATCCAACCAGTCCATTCTGAAGGAGATCAGCCCTGGGATTTCTTTGGAAGGAATGATGCTAAAGCTGAAACTCCAGTACTTTGGCCATCTCATGTGAAGAGTTGACTCATTGGAAAAGACTCTGATCCTGGGAGGGATTGGGGGCAAGAGGAGAAGGGGACGACAGAGGATGAGATGGCTGGATGGCATCACTGACTCAATGGACGTGAGTCTGAGTGAACTCTGGGAGTTGGTGATGGACAGGGAGGCCTGGCGATTCATGGGGTCGCAAAGAGTCGGACACGACTGAGCGACTGATCTGATCTGATGGTGTTAGGGGGTGTTCTAATTTCATTCTTTTACATGTAGTTATCCAGTTTTCCCAGCACCATTTATTAAAGAGGCTGTCTTTGCCCCATTGTATATTCTTGCCTCCTTTGTCAAAATAAGGTACTCATAGGTGCATGGTTTATGTCTAGGCTCTCTATCTTGTTCCATTGGTTTATATTTCTGTTTTTGTGCCAGTACTTTACTGTCTTGATGACTGTAGCTTTGTAGTATAATCTGAAGTCAGGAAGGTTGACTCCTCCAGCTCCACTCTTCTTTCTCAAGACTGCTTTGGCTACTTGGGTCTTTTGTGATTCCATATGAATTGTGAAATTTTTTGTTCACCCTCTGTGAAAAATGCCGTTGGTAATTTGATAGGGATCACATTGAATCTGTAGATTGCATTTGGTAGTATAGTGATTTTCACAATATTGATTCTTCCTACCCAGGTCATGGAATATCTCTCCATCTGTTTATGTCGTCTTTGATTTCTTTCACTGAAAGTGAAAGTGAAGTCGCTCAGTCATGTCCAACTCTTTGCGACTCCATGGACTGTAGGCTACCAGACTTCTTCGTCCATGGGATTCTCCAGGCAAGGGTACTGGAGTGGGTTGTCATTTCCTTCTCCAGGGGATCTTCCTGACCCAGGAATCGAACCCAGGTCTCCCACAGTGCAGGCAGATGCTTTACCCTGTGAGACACCTGTGTACAGTTCTTATGTCTCCTTATGTAAGTTTATTCCTAGATATTTAATCCTTTTTGTTGCAGTGGTGAATGGGATTGATTCCTTCATTTCTTTTTCTGATTTTTCATTGTTAGTATATAGAAATGCAGGTGATTACTGTGTATTGATTTTTGTGTCCTGCAACTTTGCTAAATTCACTGATTAGCTTTAGTGGTTTTCTGATACTCTCTTTAGGTACAGTGTCATGTCATCTGCAAACCGTGAGAGCTTTACTTCTTTCCTGATCAGGCTTCCTTTTATTTATTTTCCTTCTCTGATTGCTATATCTAGGACTTCCAGAATTATGTTGAATACTAGTTGTGAAAGTGGACACCTTTGACTTGTTCCTGATCTTAGTCGGAATGCTTTCAGGTTTTCACCATTGAGAATATTTGCTGTAGGCTTGTCATATATGGCCTTTACTATGTTGAGGTACTAGCATGTGAGATGAGTGCAATTGTGCAACAGTTTGAGCATTCTTTGGCATTACCTTTCTTTGGGATTGGAACTAAGACTGACCTTTTCCAGTCCTGTGGCTACTGCTCAGTTTTCCAAATTTGTTGACATATTGAGTGCAACACTTTCACAGCATCACCTTTTAGAATTTGAAATAGGTCAACTGGAATTTCATCACCTCCACTACCTTTGTTCATAGTGATGCTTCCTAAGGCCACCTGACTTCACATTCCAAGATGTCTGGCTCTAGGTGAGTGTGAGTGATCACACCTTCATGATTATATGGGTCCTGAAGATCTTTTTTGTACAGTTTTTCTGTGTATTCTTGCCACCTCTTCTTAATATCTTCTGCTTCTGTTAGGTCCATACCATTTCTGTCCTTTATCGAGCCCATATTTGCATGAAATGTTCTCTTGGTATCTCTCATTTTCTTGAAGAGATCTCTAGTAGTTCCCATTCTATTGTTTTCCTCCATTTCTTTGCATTGATCGCTGAGGAAGGCTTTCTTATCTCTTCTTGCTAGTCTTTGGAACTCTGCATTCAAATGGGTATATCTTTCCTTTTCTCTTTTGCTTTTCACTTCTCTCCTTTTCACAGCTATTTGTAAGGCCTCCTCAGACAGCAATTTTGCTGTTTTGCATTTCTTTTTCTTAGGGATGGTATGGCTCCCTGTCTCCTGTACAATGTCATGAACCTCCATCCATAGTTCATCAGGCACTCTGTCTATCAGATCTAGTCCCTTAAATCTATTTCTCACTTCCACTGTATAATCATAAGGTATTTGATTTAGGTCATACCTGAATGGTCTAGTGGTTTTCCCCACTTTCTTCAATTTAAGTCTGAATTTGGCAATAAGGAGTTCATTATCTGAGCCACAGTCTGCTCCTGGCCTTGTTTTTGCTGACTCTATAGATTTTCTCCATCTTTGACTGTAAAGGATATAATCAATCTGATTTCAGTGTTGACCATCTGGTGATGTCCATGTGTAAAGTCTTCTCCTGTGTTGTTGGAAGAGGATGTTTGCTATGACCAGTGCATTCTCTTGGCAGAACTCTGTTAGCCTTTGCCTTGCTTCATTCCGTACTCCAAGGGCAAATTTGCCTGTTACTCCAGGTGTTTCTTGACTTCCTACTTTTGCATTCCAGTCCCCTATAATGAAAAGGACATCTTTTTTGGGTGTTAGGGTGTTAGTTCTAGCAGGTCTTGTAGGTCTTCATAGAACCGTTCTACTTCAGCTTCTTCAGCATTAGTGGTCTGGGCATAGACTTGGATTACCGTGATAGTGAATGGTTTGCCTTGGAAACGAACAGAGATCATTCTGTCGTTTTTCAGGTTGCATCCAAGTACTGCATTTCGGACTCTTTTGTTGACTATGATGGCTACTCCATTTCTTCTAAGGGATCTTGCCCATAGTAGTAGATATAATGGTCATCTGAGTTAAATTCACCCATCATAGTCCATCTTAGTTCGCTGATTCCTAGCATGTCGATGTTCACTCTTGCCATCTCCTGTTTGACCGTTTCCAATTTGCCTTGATTCAGGGACCTAACATTCCAGGTTCCTATGCAATATTGCTCTTTACAGCATTGAACCTTGCTTCTATCACCAGTCCCATCCACAACTGGGTGTTGTTTTTGCTTTGGCTCCACCCCTTCATTCTTTCTGGAGTTATTTCTCCACTGATCTCCAGTAGCATTTTGGGCACCTACTGACCTGGGTAGTTCATCTTTCAATGTCCTATATTTTTGCCTTTTTATACTGTTCATGGGGTTCTCAAGGTAAGAATACCATGAAATTCCAGATGTTCAAGCTGGTTTTAGAAAAGGCAGAGGAACCAGAGATCAAATTGCCAACATCTGCTGGATCATCGAAAAAGCAAGAGAGTTCCAGAAAAAAATCTATTTCTGCTTTATTGACTATTCCAAAGCCTTTTACTGTGTGGATCACAACAAACTGTGGAAAATTCTGAAAGAGATGGGAATACCAGACCACCTGACCTGCCTCTTGAGAAACCTATATGCAGGTCAGGAAGCAACAGTTAGAACTGGACATGGAACAACAGAATGGTTCCAAATAGGAAAAGGAATACATCAAGGCTGTATATTATCACCCTGCTTATTTAACTTCTATGCAGAGTACATCATGAGAAACACTGGGCTGGAAGAAGCACAAGCTGGAATCAAGATTGCCGGGAGAAATATCAATACCCTCAGATATGCAGATGACACTACCCTTGTGGCAGAAAGCGAAGAGGAACTGAACAGTCTCTTGATGAAAATGAAAGAAGAGAGTGAAAATGTTGGCTTAAAGCTCAACATTCAAAAAACTAAGATCATGGCATCCGGTCCCATCACTTCATGGCAAATAGATGGGGAAACAGTGGAAACAGTGACAGACTTTATTTTCTTGGGCTCCAAAATCACTGTGGGTGGTGACTGCAACCATGAAATTAAAAAACACTTGCTCCTTGGAAGAAAACCTATGACAAACCTAGACAGCATATTAAAAAGCAGAGACATTACTTTGCCTACAAAGGTCCGTCTAGTCAAGGCTATGATTTTTCCAGTGGTCATGTATGGATTTGAGAGTTGGACTATAAAGAAAGCTGAGCACAGAAGAATTGATGCTTTTGAACTGTGGTGTTGGAGAAGACTCTTGAGATTCCCTTGGACTGCAAGGAGAGCCAACCAGTCCATCCTAAAGATTAGTCCTGGGTATTCATTGGAGGGACTGATGTTGAAGCTGAAACTCCAATACTTTGGCTGCCTGATGTGGACAGCTGACTCATTTGAAAAGACCCTGATGCTGGGAAAGATTGAGGGCGGGAAGAGAAATGGATGACAGAGGATGAGATGGTTGGATGGCATCACCGACACAATGGACATGGGTTTGGGTGGACTCCAGGAGTAGGTGATGGACAAGAAGGCCTGGCATGTTGTGGTTCATGATGGTCACAAAGACTTGGACATGACTGAGTAACTGAACTGAATGGATGTTGAGGTAGGTTCCTTCTATGCCAATTTTTTAATGAATTTTAATCATAAATGGGTGCTGAATTTTGTCAAAGGCTTTTTCTGCATCTATTGGATGATCATATGGTTTTTATTTTTCAATTTGTTAATATGGTGTATCACATTGATTGATTTGCATATATTGAAGAATCCTTGCATTCCTGGAATAAACCCAGCTTGATTATGGTATATGAGCTTTTCAATGTGTTGCTGAATTCTGTTTGCTAAAATTTTGTTGAGGACTTTTGCATCTATGTTCATCAGTGATATTGGCATGTAGTTTTCTTTTTTTGCATGTTGTCTTTGTCTGTTGTCTGGTTTTGGTATCAGGGTGATGGTGGCCTCATAGAACAAGTTTGGAAGTGTTCCTTCCTCTGCAATTTTTTGAAAGATTTTCAGAAGGATAGGCATTAGCTCCTCTCTAAATGTTTGATAGCATTCTCCTGTGAAGCCATCTGGTCCTGGGCTTTTGTTTTTTGGGAGATTTTCGACCATAGCTTCAGTTTCAGTGTTTGTAATTGGATTGTTCATAATTTCCACTTCTTCCTAGTTCAGTGTTGGAAGATTGAGCTTTTCTAGGAATCTATCCATTTTTTCCCAGTTATCCATTTTATTGCTATATAGTTGTTCATAATAGTCTTTTATAATCCTTTGTGTTTCTGCATTGTCTGTTATAACCTCTCATGTTTCATTTCTAACCTTGTTGATTTGATTCTTCTCTCTTTTTTTCTAGATGAGTCTGGCTAAAAGTTTGTCAATTTTGTTTATCTTCTCAATGAACCAGCTTTTAGTTGTAATCTTTACTTTTTTAGTTTAATCTTTACTATTGTTTCTTTCATTTCTTTTTCATTTATTTCTGCCCAGATCTTTATGATTTCTTTCCTTCTACTAATTTTGGTGTTTATTGTTCTTTTTCCTATTGTTTTAGGTGTAAAGTTAGGTTGTCTATTCGATGTTTTCTTGTTTCTTAAGGTAGGATTATATTGCCATAAATGTCCTCTTAGAACGGCTTTTGCTGCATCCCATAGGTTTTGACTTATTATGTTTTCATTGTCATTTGTTTTTAGAAAATTTTCATTTCCCTTTTGATTTCTTCAGTAAGCTGATTGTTATTTAGAATCATGTCGTTTAATCTCCACGTGTTTGTGTTTCTTACAGTTTTTTCTTGTAATTGATATCTAGTCTCATAGCATTGTGGTTGGAAAAGATACTTGATACGATTTCAATCTTCTTAAATTTACTGAGGTTTGATTTGTGACCCAGGATGTGGTCTATCCTGGAGAATTTTCCATGTGCACTTGAGAAGAAGGTGAATTCTTCCGCATTTGGATGGAATGTCCTGACGATATCAATGAGATCCACCTCATCTAAAGTATCATTTAAGACTTGTATTTGCTTATTAATTTTCTGTTTTGATGACCTGTACATTGGTGTGAGTGGGGTGTTTAAGTCTCCTACTATAATTGTGCTACTGTCAGTTTCTCCTTTTATGTCTGTTAGTTTTTTCTTCTGTATTGATACACTACTATGTTGGGTGCATAGGTATTTACAATTGTTATGTCTTCCTCTTGGATTGATCCCTTGATCATTATGTAGTGTCCTTCCTTATCTCTTGTAATCTTCTTTATTTTAAGGTCTGTTTTGTCTGATATGAGGATTGCTACTCCAGCTTTCCTTTGCTTCCCACTTGTATGGAATATATTTTTTCATCCTCTCACTTTTAGTCTATATGTTACTTTAGGTCTGAAGTGGGTTTCTGTAGACAGCATATATATGGGTCTTGTTTTTGTATCCATTCAGCCAGTCTGTGTCTTTTGTTTGGAGCATTTAATCTATTTACATTTAAGTAACTATTGATATATATGTCCCTATTGCCTTTTTCTGAATTGCTTGGAGTTGATTTTGTAGATCTTTTTTCTTCTCTTTTATTTCTTGACTGTAAAGTCCCCTTAACATTTGTTGTAAAGCTAGTTTTGTAGTACTAAATTCTCTTAACTTTTGCTTA
The DNA here is from genome assembly GCF_029407905.1 of Bubalus kerabau. Lineage (NCBI taxonomy): Eukaryota > Metazoa > Chordata > Mammalia > Artiodactyla > Bovidae > Bubalus > Bubalus kerabau. Next base: position 138,049,056 of record NC_073626.1, read on the forward strand.
TCTGAAAAGCTTTTTATTTCTCCATCAATTTTGAATGAGATCCTTGCTGTGTACAATAACCTTTGTTGTAGATTTTTCCCTTTCAGTACTTTAAATATATCCTGCCATTCCCTTTTGGCCTGCAGAGTTTCTGCTGAAAGATAAACTGTTAAACGTATGGGGTTTCCCTTCTATGTTACTTGTTGCTTCTTCCTTGCTGCTTTTAATATTCTTTCTTTCTGTTTAGTCTTTGTTAGTTTGATTAGTATGTGTCTTGGCATGTTTCTGTATGAGTTTATCCTGTATGGAACTCTTTGTGCCTCTTGGACCACTTGACTTTTTCCTTTTCCATGTTGGGGTAATTTTCAACTATAATCTCTTCAAAAATTTTCTAATACCCTTTCTTTTTCTCTTCTTCTTCTGGGACCCCTATAATTCAAATGTTGGTGCACTTAGTATGGTCCCAGAGGTCTCTGAGACTATCCTCAGTTCTTTTTATTCATCTTACTTTATTCTGCTCTTCAGAAGTTATTTCCACCATTTTCTCTTCCAGCTCACTGATTTCATTCTTCTGCTTCAGGTATTCTGTTACTGATTCCTTCTAGAGTATTTTTAATTTCAGTCATTGTGTTGTTTGTCTCTATATGTTTATTCTTTAATTCTTCTAGGTCTGTTAATTGATTCTTGCATTTTCTCCATTTTGTTTTCAAGGTTTTTGATCACCTTTACTATCATTATTCTGAATTCTTTTTCAGGTAGTTTGGCTATTTCCTCTTCACTTATTTGGACTTCTGTGTTTCTAATTTATTCCTTTATTTGTGTAGTATTTCTCTGCCATTTCTTTTTCTTTTTCTCTTTTTTTTTAACTTATTGTGTTTTCAGTCTCCTATTCCCAGGCTTCAAGGTTGAATTCTTTCTCTTTTGGTTTCTGCCCTCCTAAGTTCCATCCTGTGGTTTGTGTAAGCTTCTTATGGAGTGAGTGTGTGCTGAGTTTTTGTTTGTTTGTTTCTCCTCTTATCTGTAAGGCTGAGTGAGGTGGTAATCCTGTCTGCTGATGATTTGGTTTCTACTTTTGTTTTGTTTGTTGTTTAGATGAGGCTACCAGGGAAGCCCAGAGCACTACCAAATGAAAGTCAACGTCTTAGTCCTGTCTGATATTTTGTGACCCCATGGACTAGTTCTCAAGGCCAGATTTCTGGAGTGGGTAGCTTTTTCCCTTCTCCAGGGCTTCCCTGGTGCCTCAGAGGGAAAACATCTGCCTGCAATGTGGGAAACCTGGGTTCAATCCCTGGGTCAGCAAGACTTCCTGGAGAAGGAAATGGCAACCCACTCAGTACTCTTGCCTGAAAAATTCCATAGATGGAGGAGCCTGGTAGGTTACAGTCCATGAGATTGCAGAAAGTTGGAAATGACTGAGCAACCTCACTCTCCAGGGTAAATTTTGATGATTCAATGAGGCATCCTGCACAGGGTGCTACTGGTAGTTGGGTTATGCTAGGTCTTATATTCAACTGGTTTCCTTTGTGTGAGTTCTCATTTTCTGATTCTCCCTAGGGTTAGTTCTCTGGTAGTCTAGGGTCTTGGAATCAGTTCTCCCACTCCAAAGGCTCAGAGCTTGATCTCTGATCTGGAACGAAGATTCCACAAGTGGTTTGTTATGGCATTAAGTGAGATTAAAACAAATATCCAAATGAGAAACCAAAGATGAATCGCAGACAAATGGCAGTTACATAATCAGGCAAATAATAATTAAAATAATGGAATATACACATAACATATGCACCCATGTGCAAAGTCCAAACAGTCCAACAAAAATAAAGTACAGTAGACTGACCTGGCAAACAAAGGAAATCAAAAATTATATTTACCAGTTAAGAACAAAACTAACTAAAGCACAAACTGAAAAACAAAACTAAAGCAAGGTGCCAAGTGGGGAAGAAAGAAATGAAAACAAAACTAACAGATATTTTGAGAGGAATTAAAGAAAGAAAGAAGATATGCAAAGTTAAATAGAGGTAGATAAAGAAGCTTTATATACATGAAAGATTAACTGCAAAGGGAAAAGAACAATAGGAAAGGCAAACAAAGGGATAAATGTAGAAAAATATATAATAGACTTAAAAATTAAGATTATGAAAAAGAGAAAAGAAAATGGAAGAAGAAAGAAAAAAAAAGAAATAAAGAAAAGAAAACTCCATAGAACTGCAAAAGCCCAACATAGAGGCAATGCTTTATAACAACAATAAAAAGTGTGACTGAATATACACATATACATATGCACCCATAACCAAAATCTAAACAATCCAACATAAAGTACAATAGATTGACCCAGTGAACAAAGGAAACCATAAATTATATCTACCAGAATAAAATTAACTAAAGCACAACTGGAAAACAAAACTAAAGCAAGGTGCCAATTGGGGAATAAAGCAATGAAAATAAAATTAACAAATATGTTGAAAGAAAAGGAAAATAAGAAAGAATAGATAGGAAAAGTTAAATAGAGGTAAATATAGACGATTTTTATAAATTAAAGATTGACTGCAAGGGGAAAAGAACAGTACAGAAAGCAAACAAAGGAATAAATGTAGAAAAAATAATAATAGGTTTAAAAAATTAAAATTTAAAAAAAAAAAAAGAGAGAGAGAGAGAAAAGAAAGAAAAAAGGAAAACTCCACAGAACTGTTAAAGCCCAATGTAGAAGCAGAGGTTTATAACAACAATTTTAAAAATGTGACTGAGAAAAAAAAAGAAAAGCTCAAAAGCTTAATTAGATTTCATAGTGCCAATAAAATTGACAACTTCAACAGAGCGGGGGAAAGGGGGAAGAAAAAATTTTAAAAATCCAAAAGAATCTACAAAACAAATCAAAACATCTGAATAGTAAATGTTTTTTTGAGTCACTGCTGTCAGAGTCCTTTCCCTCACTGGGAGTCACAGTCCACCTCACCTCCTTAAGATGCCCTCCAACACTGTGCTGATCTCTGGACCTGCTGTGGGGGCAACTCAGATTCTAATCTAGTCCTACTCCTTTGTGTTCTTGCCTCCAATGTCCATAGTTATCAGAACTAGTGTGTTTTCTTTTGTGGGAGCTCTCAATGTCCTTTTATATATTCCATAGACACAGAGTCTGCCTAGTTGATCATGTGGATTTAATCTGCAGCTTATACAGCTGGTGGGAAGGTTTTGGGTCTTCTTCCTTAGCCACACTGCCCCTGGGTTTCAATTGTGGTTTTATTTCCACCTCTGCATGTGGGTCATGCACTGGGGTTTGCTCCTGAGGCTGCCCTGGAGGACTTGGGTTTTCCCCTGTGGGGGCCAGGTGTGGAAATGGTACAGATGTTTGGGTTGCAGGGGTTCTGGCAACACCAGGTACTCAGGGGAGTTGGCGGCTAGGGCAGCAGGAGATATAGCGCTCTAGAAGGGTATGGCAACCAGTATTGGCCAATATACGCCAGTATTCTTGCCTGGAGAACTCCCCCCACCCCACCCCCTACCCCCCGCCCCTGCCCCTGACAGAGAAGCCTGGCAAGCCACAGTCTACAGGGTTGCAAAAAGTCAGATACTACCAATGCAACCCTGCATACGTAGACACAAGAGTTTTTGCCTGTGGCAGCTCTGCTCCAGTGAGAGGTGAGCATGAAGGTGGCGCAGCTGCTTGGCTTGCAGGGACCCTGGCAGTGCCAAGTGTTCAAAGACACGGACTGCCTCCACCCCAGGGGTTATGGCCCTATCAGAGTCTTTTTTCGAGCCTCTTGCAGCTGGCAATCAGAAGGTCTCTTTGGCCAGTCTTTCTCTGTAGCTCTGCCCATTCAGGCACTTAGAGGGCTCCCTTACCTGGCGTCCTTGTCTGTTGTTCCACAGGTCAGGCACATAGAGGGGCCCCCCTGGGTGGGTCCTACTCTGTAGTTCAGCGTGTCGGGCATTTGATGGCCAATTTCTCTATTGTTCAGTTGCTGGTGCTGGCATTGGGGAGAGAGAAGCTATGGTGATGGCTCCACCTGCTATGCATGACTCAGCACTATTACCTTTCTTCCATGGCTGCCCGGCTTACCTCCATAGGCATTTCCCCCAATAGTCTCCTCCCTCACATCCTCTCAATCTGTCTCTCCACAGTCAACCTCAGCCCTCGCCCTGGAATTGCTCCCTAAACTCCAGCTCCCAGCTGTTGCACCTTCCAGGGGACCTGTGTCCCTGTCTGGGATATGTATAGCTGCGGCAAGGACTGTCTGATTCTCACTCTGTTTAGACTGCCACAGATCAGCTGATTCACTTTCAGCCTTAAATGTTTCTCCTTTGGCTCAGACAATTGACCCAAAGTGGGGCTTGGACCCCTGCTTCAGTTCCCCCACCCGCCAAGGGCAGGTCCAGTCCTACTAACACTCCTGTTTTTCCCCCTAGTTCCTTCATCCTACCGAGTTTTGCATGATTCTATATATTCTTTCCCACTGGTCAGGTACTCCTGTCTGCTCTCAGCTGGTGTTCTGCATGCACTTCTGTGTATGAAGGTGTATTCCTGATGTATCCATGGAGAGAGATGTACTCCACATCCACCTACTCCTCTCCCATCTTGTCCTCTCCCATATTCTTTTAATTAATGAAGTTCTACTGTTAACAACTGGTGCTTCCCTGATGGCTCAGTGGTAAAGAATCCGCTTTCCAATGCAGGAGGCACAAGAAACACAGGTTCAATTCCTGGGTCAGGAAGATCCCCTGGAGAAGGGAACAGCAACCCATTCCAGTATTCTTGCCTGGGAAATCCCATGGACAGAGGAGCCTGGGTGGCTATAGTCCATAGAGTTGCACAAGATTCAGGCATGATTTAGCGACTAAACAATAACAACTAAGAGCCACTGAGCCATTATTTCTTGACGAGAAAGCAACACTGCAGAGGGGAGGTTGATTTATGTACATTTAGACACAGATATTTGCCCTCCTGGCTGAGAGGTTAGAATTCTGTTCATTTGTTTTCCCTTCATCAGTCATTTCTCCTTTCAAATAATAAGTGGATAAACATTTCATTCAGTTCCAGTTTAACTCAAAATTTCATGTATTAAAAAAGATGGATCTAGATTTTGAAGTCTCCCTCACTGGTTTTGAAAGAGTCAACAAAATATCCCTAGGAAATTTAGCAGTCAGCTATACTTTTTATAGCTGAGGTGAGGGAGTGGGTAGTGATAAAATCTGTTTGGTATTATCCAAATAAAGACCATAGGGCTAAGTGTCCTACAAGATTTAATTAAAAGCATATTATGTTCCTCTAGACATTTTTTACATCACAGTGATAAGCCTTACAGAATGCAGAAGATTTTGTAGTTTTTATTCAATTCCACATCATAGTCTCATTAACCATTCTGAAAGATTTGGTCCAGACAACAATGATAATGAAGGCATTCCATTTGTAATTTAACAAGAGAAAAGAAATAATTACCACTTAATTGTTGTCCAAAACAAAGCACATATAACTACTACTCATTATTATCTTCAATATTACATGTATAGTACTGCAAAACATAACTGACATCTGAGAGACTATTTAGAATTCCTAAAATTGTTTGAACATTGGAGAACTTCTACTCACCCCATACATATTCCATATAGAATGATGTTCAATTGTGAACAAGTGTAGTATCAAACAATATGCATTTACCCATACTAGTTTAAGGCAGTAGAGGAACAGAGGTAGCAGAAAAGAGATTAACCAAAGCCTTTACACTAAATTATAAGGTTGTGGTGGTGGTGGTTTAGCTGCTAAGTTGTGTCCAACTCTTTCGACCCCATGGACTGTAACACCCCAGGCTCCTCTGTCAGTCCATACCATCACAAAGAGTCAGATAGGACTGATGCAACTTAACACACACACACACACACACACACACACACACACACACATGCAAACAAACATATCAAAACATCTTTAGGTCAGTTGATTCAAACTTGGAAATAACATCCCTGAGAAACAATCATTTAAGTAATGGTTATGTCCCAGAACAGTTTATACAACTCACAATGTACTAAAGTTTACCATAGCACCCTTTCACCATGCATGGTGCTGTTTTTAATAGTGTTAAGTAAATTTTAAAAGGAAACCATTAGGCTGAGGCAGCTTTCATGTCTTAGTGCTATGTAAGCAAATGAAAACCCAAGTCTGTCATGCCTCAAGGTTAAGATCAAAATGTAAGGACAACCAGTCACAAACAGCCAACCAGCCTGTCCCAAATAAGGTAATTGCTTTTCTTCCACCTGTTCTCCATAAGTATCTATTCCCAGCTTCTAGCAATGGAGCACTCCTAACCACTTATGGTTTGGCACTACCCTATTACAAATTTAATATGTCTCAGTTTTATCTCACAGAGAAGGCAATGGCACCCCACTCCAGTACTCTTGCCTGGAGAATCCCAGGGACGGAGGAGCCTGGTGGGCTGCCGTCTATGGGGTCACACAGAGTTGGACACGACTGAAGCCACTTAGCAGCAGCAGCAGCAGCAGTTTTACCTTAACAATAGCAAATCACATCCCCCATCCAGGTAGAGGATAAAGAATAGCTGTCTTAGCCCCACTGTGAGAGCAGGAAATCTGCTTGGTTTTTGTCTCAGTAGCTCAGAATAGGAATCAAAGGTTGTTCAGGAGGTAGAAGCACTACTGCTCCCCTGGGAGCTGACCCATCCAGGAGACACAGTCTTACAAGGGCTTCCACTGAGGCTTCCCCTCTGCTCTCCTTAAGGCCGGCTCTCCAAGCAGCAGCCCAGGAGACCCTTTATCATGCATACTAGATCTTGCTGCTTCTCTTCTCACAGCTTTCCAAGGTTTCCCATTATACTTTGAAAAAGATTCTAAATCCTTATTCTGACCTGCATGATGTGGCCTCTGGCTGCTTCTCTGATCTCATTTCCTGCCACTCTTCCCCCTCTCACTTTATTCCAGCCGCTTGAGCCTCCTGACAATTCTTCAAAAGCATCAGGCATGTTCCCACTTCAAGGCCTCTGCATTCGTTCATCGTCTACCTGAATGTCCCTCACCTAGAAGAGACATGGCTTGTGTTAGGTAGGTAGAATAGGGAAAAGGAGTCCAAAATGGCGGTGGCTAAAAGACAAGGAAGGTCAAAGGAAGGTCCGAGGACCAGAGTGAAAACTTCAGGCGGAACAAACAGCACTCCTGGCTAAGCGCAATTTGCATAGGGCAGGCCCAGGTGGAGGAAAAAACATATAAAAGGAGAAGCCAAAGCGCTTTCTCACGGACTCTCTCTCCCGCGTGCATGAGCGTGCTCTCTCTCTCTTTTTCTCTCTCTCTCTTTCTCCCTCCCCACGCACTCCTCCACTCTCTTCTCTTCGAGTCTTGGATTCTCCTGCTATCTTCTAAATAAAATGGAGCTGTAACACTGATTTGCCTAAGAGCTGTAGCACGGTTTGTCCAAGACCCGAGAGCTGTGATGCGCCGAGGGCTTTAATGGCCGTTGCTCCAAATCTTTGTTGTGACGAGACTAAGAACCGAGGAACATACACTCGCGTGACTTGCTTCCCCATTTAACTTCTGTCTATGCAGTACTGTCACCTTAGAGAGGTCTTCTCTGATGGCCATAATACAGCACTGCAGTCACTCTTAACCAATTGCCTCCATTTAATTTTTTTTCCATAGCACTTAATACTCTCTAAGTTCCATTACGTATTTGTTTATCTTCCTTGGTACAGTGCAAGCCCCATTAGAGCAGGGAATTAGTCTTGTTCACCATCGTATTCCTACAACGGTGAATGGCACGTAGTACACATTCCATACGTATTTGTTAAATGAATGAATGAGAGGTATGACTCTCTGAGAAAATTGTTCACAAATCATGGCCTGCCCAAATTTGAAATTGGTTTCAATCATCTCAGTAAATACAAGATAAGTTAACTAAATAGGAATAGTCAGCTATACAATAACTACAAGATGCCTCTGAACAAAATACATTCTGCAAAATTAAAAACCAAAAATGTTTCTAAGTCAATATGTAGAATATTTCATCTTATCACCCTGTGCCCTGATTATAGCCAAAAGCTCTAAAACTATCTACAACTGCACTCTCTACTCCTGTATATTTTCCAAACTGTGCATATGTATATACTCCTCCAAGGATCTGGCTCAAATATAAAATACCTAGGGCTACTAGCATTCACAGAGGCAACATCATCGTCAAGTTTCTTTAGCACTCAAAGCTTAATGAGACAATATACTCAGCAGGAGTGATGATTACTGATCATGGAATGATAGATTGTTAGAGCTGAGACAACTAAGAAATGATTTTATCAACCCTCTAAATTTCTATTTGAGTAAATAAAAGCCCAGAGAGAAGTTGCTGAAAGGCACCAGAATATGCCACTCCCAAAACAGTCTTTATGGCAAATGTATTATTTTGATCTAAAGACCTTTGAGAACCAGTAGAAACAGAAAAAAGCTCTAAAAACAGGGCACCGGTTTTTCTTTTGTAAAAGAAATTTACATTTATAAAGAAAATTTTATTTGTAAAGATGTTCTTCCTCTCCCATGCTAGGAGGAGGAGGAGTCTTAACTAGTCCCTTGGAGTGCAAGGCCACCCAACCAGTTAATCCTAAAGGAAATCAACACTGAATATTCATTGGAAGGACTGGTGCTGAAGCTGAAGCTCCAATACTTTGGCCACCTGATGCGAAGAGCCTACTCATTAAAAAAGACCCTGATGCTGGGAAAGATTGAAGGCAGGAGGAGAACAACAGAGGCCAAGATGGTTGGATGGCATCATCGACTCAATAGGCATGAGTTTGAGCAAGCTCTGGGGGATGGTGAAGGAAAGGGAAGCCTGGGGTGCTGCAGCCAATGGGGTCACAAAGAGTCAGATACAACTGAGTGACTAAACAACAACAGCAAGAGAGTAGAAACCACTTTAGTCTGCATAATAAACCAAAATAACCATTTACCATTCATAACCATTTACCTTTCTTTTCCTGGTCACCTCCCCATAACTTGCCTCCCTCACCCAGCAGTCCAAAACTCCTTTTCCTTTATTTAGCCTAAGACTGTATATAAGCTCAAGTTGTAAGTACCCCTTTGGGTTTCTCACTGAGTACTCCTGAAACAGTTAGATGTCATTTCAGGGACTCGGAAGAGCTCTGGTTCCAGAGTTCTTTATGTCTCAGAGCAGAACAGAATTCAGTGAGAGGCAAAGTGATAGATAAGAAGTGATTTATTAGAATAGGATGGTTGTGAGGTTTACAAGTGGGCAGGTGAGAAATGCTGCACCCCAAGAACTTACTGGACTATAGTTTTATAACCAAAGGAAAAATTAGGAGGGGGGGAAGAATTTTGCCTTTCTTGAGGATGTCATGCTTCTATCATCAGCTCCTCCTCCAGGTTGAGTAGGGGAGTCTTCTTGTCCCTACATGGCCAGGGTAGATCCACAAATTATTGTTTTGTTTTTTTTTGTGAGTGTAGAGAGCATGTTCTAGAGATCATTAACCTATTGAGCACATTGGGCAGGATGTGGGTCTTAAGCCACCATTGTTTTATTGTTCAGGGGCATGTCTCATGCTTCTGCTGCATGGTTTTGTTGCTGAGCAAGCCTGCATGGTTTTGTGATTAAGCAAACCTATTTTTTTGAGTAATCATTAACTTGCAGGGGACAGAGGTCTCCCATATTTTTAATTTACAATCCCCTAGTGGGTGGTGGTGGTGTAGTCACTAAGTGTGTCCAACTCTTTGCCACTTCATGGACCGTAGCCCAGCAGGCCCCTCTGTCTGTGAGGAATAACTGTTTAATCATCTACTTTGTCCCTTCACCACATCCCTATCACTCCCATGTGTATGTATGATACACCTGTTAATAAACTTGTTTCTTTTTCTCTTGTTAGTCTGTTTTATCAGTGTAATTTACAAAGTCCCAGTTGGAGAAACCAAAGTGGATAGAGGGAAAATTTTTTTACCCTCTCTACAATGCTGATGAACCTATATCATTTTATTAAACACCTTCATGAGAGGTTTTGTTTCAAAGGCATTATTTATTATTTTCCCCATTCTTCTTAATTTAGGACATAAATTTGTGTTATATTACCCAGTTTTTTTCTTTAATGTTCAACTCTTCAGAATCTGGTGTAGTGGACAGTGGTTGACTTTTGCCTGCCCAGTAACCCTCCATCCCTCCCAATATACACACTTCTGAATTACTTATGCTTTCCTCATGCTTGTTTGGAATGCAAACCCTTCTGTGACTGCGGAAGTCAGCCTCTGACCCAAGCCTAGTTAACTGCAGCACAGACTATCCCTGACAACAGTAACTGACTCATTAATGGACACATGACCCAGTTAGATCTATTACAGCAGTCTGAAATCTTAGTTACAAGGGTAAAGAGGAGAGGAAAATTCACAAATATCTGCCTTGATCCACAATCAGCCACAGAGGGAAAACCTTCCTGAAAAGTGAGCCAACACAATTGAAAGCAGAGTCAATAGACGGTAAGAAACTGAGACCAGATGACATTGTTAGGACCTTTAGATCCAGTTCTGTCTACAAGTTAGTTTTTCAGTTACTCAGGTCAGTGCCTTGAGCTGAGCTCTCTGTCATATGCCACCAAAAATATACTAACAAATAACTGTAGAGACTGTTGTATGAATTTACAGAGAGAATGCAAATAGCTGGATATTTGATACAGAGTTATTTGAACACACAAGAATAAAGCATTTCACTTTCATTTACCATCAATAAAAGAGGCTAAATCTAAGAGCAATACAAATATATAGTTAATAAGTTTCTTGGCTCTAATTTAAAGCAAGGACCCTATTGCCAGAGTTTTTAATCATTTAATCCACTTTCTTCCATCCCAATCCCTAGCAGAAATAACTACCATAAATTGTTCAAAAGAAAACATCTTGTGAATCAGATTTCTATTTCTACTGGTTGATGAAAAAAATTTTGATATAAAAACATAGTATAATAAAAAAAACTATAGCACAATATATTAAGATCAATTTGAAGGTTTGTTTCTATTCTTAAGGCAGAAAAATTGATGACTGTAACACCAACTGCATGCATACTTATCCACAGTTCTTGTGATCCCCAAATGTAGTTACAAAAAAAGTCATGCATACCAATTGTCAGCTAGGAGGAATACTAATACCAGCCAAAGGAGTTCAGTTTCCCCTCTCTCTGTGTGGGGTCACTCACTTAATATAACTGGCAAAACGAAATGGAAAATCTACATTGAGGTAGAGTTCAACACTATTTAATGGAGGGAATATGCTAAAAAAAATCCTTTTTTAGCAATACATTTTTCCATCCTGAGGAGCTTAGAAAGGTTTCATGTGCTCCCAGTCCTTTCTGGAGGGCTACAATCCATGAGTCATTTGGCTAAGTAACCTGCTTTCACCCAAAAACTCATACGTCTAATTGTATTTTGAATAGGAGTCATAGTTCCTTTGATTTTTCATGCCTTTGTCAATACAGAAATAAAACTGTGCACATAAACATTAACATATTAAATCAATCCCAAGAGTTCAGGAGAAAAAATGGCACATCACCTAATGATGAGTAAATTGATACCAATGTGCTTTTATCATGAATTAGATGAAAGTTTTCTCAATTCTTTACTTACCCAACAAAAACTGAATTAAATGTTCTATTGATTCAAAAGTAGCTTGATATAGTAAAGATAGCCATACTCCCCAAATTCATCTAGAGTTGTAATTCCTAACAAATTCCCAACAGGGTTGGGAATATGGACAAGCTTAACCTAAAATGTATACAGAAAGGCACAGGAATCAGAACAGCTAAGGCAATTTTGCAAAAGAAGAGTAAAGTGGAAGAAATCATTCTACCCCATGATAATTTAACTACGTAGCAATGGTGATCCAGACAGTATGGTGTTAGTAGAGGGATAGAGGCAAAAATTAAGGGAACAGAACAGAGAATGAATAAATAGACCCAAATGAATGTGTCTGATTTTTGTCAAATGTGCAAAGCAATTGATAGAGGAAAGATATATCCTTTTCAACTAATGGTGCTAAAGATATTAGACAACAATAGCCTAAGGGAAAACAAAAAAAAAACTCTCTAAACCTTACATCTTCTACAAGAATTAACTCAAAAGGATCATAGACATAAATGTAAGATTTGTTTAAATATAAAACTTTTAAACAAAGACATGAGAGGAAATCTTCAGAACCAATGACTAGGTTTGACACTTAAAAACACAATCTGTAAAAAGGAAAAGGGTGATAAACTGGACCCCATCAAAATTTAAAATATTTTGTTGGCAGAAGAACCTGTGCAGAATATGAAAAGAAAAGCAGCAGAGAATTTCCAGACCATATATCTGGCAAAGGACTTTCATGTAGAATATATAGAGAACCTCAAAACTCAACAATACTGCATTCCATTCACCAAATTATGGCTTAGGAGGCTCTGCAGACCTACTCCCCAGAGAAACTATCATAACTTGTCAAATTACTCCTAAGAAAAGTCTCTGGAAGAAACATTTATTCAAGAAAATCTGCTAAATTCAGTAAGAACAGCCAGAGTTTGTGAAATGAAACATATCCCACTTCTCAGTTGCCCCTCTCAACTCAACCTGACAGAATTGCCACTCTAGGTGGGCGCAACCAAGAACACGACAATTCCTGGAGAGGGTGTGGAGAAAAAGGAACCCTCCTACACTGTTGTGGGAATGTAAGATGAGATAGCCACTGTGGAAAGTAGTATGGGTTCCTTAGAAAACTAAAAATAAATTACCACATGATCCAGCAATCCCACTCTTGGGCATATATCCAGACAAAACTACAATTCAAAAAGATACATGTACCACCTATGTTCATAGCAGCACTATTCACAATAGCCAAGACATGGAAACAACCTAAATGTCCATCAAGAGATGAATGGATAAAGAAGATGTGGTACATATATACAATGGAATACTACTCAGCCATTAAAAAAAATGACATAATGCCATCTGTAGCAATTTGGAAGCAACTAGAGATTATCATACTAAGTGAAGTAAGTCAGAAATAGAAAGACAAATACTATATATCACTTATGATAAACCACAATAAAAAAGAATATTTAAACAAAGAATGTATGTAAATATATACCTGAATCACTTTACTGTACAGCAATAATTAACACAACATTGAGAATCAAATATCATCCCTCAAGAAAAAAATTTATTTTTAAGAAAAATAAATACATATGTAAACAAAAAATACATATATAAACAAAAATACATATGTAAACAAACAAACAAACAAAAACCCATTCCTCACCCTCCAGCTCACATTCCAGGGCGGTGGTATCTCTCCCAGGGAGGGGCAGGCCATGCAGTCTGAAGGTCAGTGTGCTCGTTCCCACTCAGACCTCTTTGTAGAGTAGAGGCTCCTCTGCAACCGGCGCACCTGATGTGAGAACGCTGAGCAACTGGATCACTCCTATGTTGATAATGAGAATGAAAAATTATGTAGTCACTTTGAAGAAGAGTGTAGTGGTTTCTTACATAACTAAATGTGTTTTATCATACAACCAGGCAATTGTACTCTTGGGCATTTATTACAAGAAAGTAAAAATTTATGTTCACACAAAAACTTGTACACGAATGTTTGTAACAGCTTTCCTTATCATAGACAAAGCTGGAAGCAACCCAAATGTCTTTCCATAAATGAGTATTAAACAAATTGTGGTATATCATAAAATAAAATACTGCTCAGCAATGAAAAGGAATTGACTAAACTTAGATGATCTCAAGAAAATTATACTAAGTAGGGTGAAAAAGCCATCTCAAAAGATTACATACTATATGATTCCACTTATCTAATATTCTTGACCTAAACTGAAAGAGATGAAGAACAGATTAGTGATTGTCAGGAATTAGAGATGAGTGGTTATGGCTTTAAAAAGGTAGCACAAAGGATCCTGATGATGTAATTTTTCTGTGTACCACTGTGGTTATGGTCACATGAGTGTACCCATGTGATAACATTGCATAGGACAAAGTACATATACACACAAATGAGTATTTGTAAACTGGTAAAATCTGAAAAACTTATGGATTGCACCAATGTCAATTTTGTGGCATTCTACTACAGTGTAGGGGAGAATTTGCCACCTCAAAATATGTCTCTTTGCATTATTAATTATTTTAAGCTTGTCATTTTCTAAGAAACAGTAGCCATGGGAAAACTAAAAAAGAAGGAGGAGTTACCCCTTTTAGGAAACATTTGCTTTTATTAGGGAAATCTCCACTTTTAAGGGTGTCTCCCTGAATGTAGCAGGAAGAAGAGAATTTCCAAATCTATAGAAACCGTTATCAATAGAAAAGGCATAGACTTCAGCCTGCATAACAACCTTATCCTTGTTTACTGTGCTTTACCTGGTTTGTTGTACATTGTTCAGTTGCTAAGTTGTGTCCCACTTGGCAACCCCAAGGACTGCAGCATGCCAGGCTTCCCTGTCCTTCACCATCCCATGAAGTTTGCTCAGACTCCTGTCCGATGAGTCAGTCAGTGATGCCGTCCAACCATCTCATCCCCTGTCACCCCCTTCTCCTACCGCCCTCAATCTTTCCCAGCATTAGGGTCTTTTCCAGTGAGTTGGCTCTTCACATCAGGTGGCCAAAGTATTGGAGCTTCACCCTCAGCATCAGTCCTTCCAGTGAATATTCAGGATTGATTTCCTTTAGGACTGACTGGTTGGATCTCCTTGCTCTCCAAGGGACTCTCAAGAGTCTTCTCCAGCACCATAGTTCAAAACCATCAGTTCTTTAGTACTCCGCCTTCCCTTAACTGACTCTCCCCACTGTCAACATCCTGTTTTATCTTTAGCAGAGGATGGAATTTAAGATATCTGGCCATTTTGGTGAATTACTCAGTTTTCCTGGGTCTTTCCAGTGTTTGTTGTTGTTCAGTTGCTAAGTAGTGTCTGTCCTGCATCGGCAGGCAGATTCTTTATCACTGAGCCACCAGGGAAGCCCTCTCTAGCATATACATGTTTTTAAGCTTTGGTTTGATTTTTCTCCTGTGAATCTCTCTCATGTAAATTATATTCTTAAATCAGCCAGAAGAACCTAGAAGGCAGAGGAAAATGTCTTCCTCCGCAAGAGCAGTAATTCAGGAGTTAACTATAAGAGAAACTAGGCGAAGGGCATCTGGGATTTCTCTGTATTATTTCTGAGAGCTACATGGGAGTCTACACTTATCTAAAAGTAAAATGTTTTTTGATAAAGGTGAATTGAATGTCACAAAAAGTTAAATGATTTTTACATAAGCTGAGCTGAGATAGTCACGTTGTCACCACTCCTAACCACCTGAACCTGATAATTTCTTTCATTTAACCATATTTTGACTCTTTATGACAAAAAAAAACAAAAAACAAAAAATACAGTGTGTGAGAGTCTCTTTGTCCTGCTATGATCCCCCTGGTTGCTAACAGATTGAGAAATTTATTCTAGTTAGTCACAGGTTGTGCTGCAAAAGTGGTTAACACTGTGCAAAACACATGTCGTGGTGTCCTGGGCATGGGATCAAATCCTGTCTTTGTCTCCTGCAAGGTCTGTGACCTTGAATATATTATTTACTCTCTCAAAGTCAGGCATATACAATGGTGTAAGAATAATTTTTGTGAAAATTGAATGTGATAAAATATGTCAATAAATGGCTTTATTAAAGGATCAATTATTGCTATTAAGTAGAAATAAAGCCATAATGATATTTCTCAGCTCACCTAATCAAGTTCCTGAATTACATGAAAGAGAAATCTGAGGCCAGGAAAAGTGACTGTTGGAGACTAGACAGAAAGTAGCCTATTGGGTGAGGAACAGGACACTGTCTTTGGAAGGCCAGTCCCACTTTTACAAAAGAAAGATTTTAAGTATCTGAAGAAAATCACCTCTTATTCTACTACTTTTTAATCTCCCACTGCACCCAGGTGATACTATACACAGTATATTTGTTTCATAAATGAGGACAGATTCAATTACCAAAGAAAATTGCTTAGGCAACTTCTAACAATATGCATTCATTTCACATACAGTTTTTTTGTTATATTGTTAGTTTCAGATTAAAAACCAGCACCACTTTCTTCCCTCTGTCTCAATAGCAATACACCAAACTTCAGTACTTGTAGACATTTTTTTCTAAATATTCTTAAGCAGTGAAACAGTCAAGTCCCTCAGCCAATTTTTATTTCATTAAAATCCAAATTGTGTCAGTATAGTCATTGTCTTCACTGGTGGAAAATGAGCTTTCTGGTTGTTATCCTTAATGGAAACTGACCTGATGTTAAAACTAGCAGACTTTTCCAGAAATATCTGGACATTTTACATTCTCATTCTATTTCCATAAAGTCATTCTAAATAAAAGTTTTAGTATACCTAAAACTAATACAAAGATCTATGTCAGTTATATCTCAACCAGAAAAAAAAAAAAATTCACCACAGGTGTAAGCTATGTTTGATGACTGATTTGTTCAGTTCAGTTCAGTTCAGTCACTCAGTCGTGGCCGACTCTTTGCAACCCCATGAATCGCAGCACGCCAGGCCTCCCTGTCCATCAACCACTCCCAGAGTTCACCCAGACCCACGTCCATCGAGTCAGTGATGCCATCCAGCCATCTCATCCTCTGTAGTCCCCTTCTCCTCCTGCCCCCCAATCCCTCCCAGCATCAGAGTCTTTTCCAATGAGTCAACTCTTCGCATGAAGTGGCCAAAGTACTGGAGTTTCAGCTTCAGCATCATTCCCTCCAAAGAAATCCCAGGGCTGATCTCCTTCAGAATGGACTGGTTGGATCTCCTTGCAGTCCAAGGAAGTCTCAAGAGTCTTCTCCAACACCACAGTTCAAAAGCGTCAATTCTTTGGCGCTCAGCCTTCTTCACAGTCTAACTCTCACATCCATACATGATCACTGGAAAAACCATAGCCTTGACTAGATGAACCTTTGTTGGCAAAGTAATGGCTCTGCTTTTGAATATGCTATCTAGGTTGGTCATTAGTTTCCTTCCAAGGAGTAAGCGTCTTTTAATTTCATGGCTGCAGTCACCACCTGCAGTGATTTTGGAGCCCAAAAAGATAAAGTCTGACACTGTTTCCACTGTTTCCCCATCTATTTCCCATGAAGTGATGGGACCGGATGCCATGATCTTTGTTTTCTGAATGTTGAGCTTTAAGCCAAGTTTTTCACTCTCCACTTTCACTTTCATCAAGAGGCTTTTTAGTTCCTCTTCACTTTCTGCCATAAGGGTGGTGTCATATACATATCTGAGGTTATTGATATTTCTCCCAGCAATCTTGATTCCAGCTTGTGTTTCTTCCAGCCCAGCATTTCTCATTATGTACACTGCATATAAGTTAAATAAGCAGGGTGACAATATACAGCCTTGATGTACTCCTTTCCTATTTGGAACCAGTCTGTTGTTCCATGTCCAGTTCTAACTATTGCCTCCTGACCTGCATACAGGTTTCTCAAGAGGCAGGTCAGGTGGTCTGGTATTCCCATCTCTTTCAGAATTTTCCAGTTTATTGTGATCCACACAGTCAAAGTCTTTGGCATAGTCAATAAAGCAGAAATAGATGTTTTTCTGGAACTCTCTTGCTTTTTTCCATGATCCAGTGGATGCTGGCAATTTGATTTCTGGTTCCTCTGCCTTTTCTAAAACCAGCTTGAACATCAGGAAGTTTATAGTTCACGTATTGCTGAAGCCTGGCCTGGAGAATTTTGAGCATTACTTTACTAGCATGTGAGATGAGTGCAATTGTGCGGTAGTTTGAGCATTCTTTGGCATTGCCTTTCTTTGGGATTGGAATGAGAACTGACCTTTTCCAGTCCTGTGGCCACTGATGAGTTTTCCAAATTTGCTGGCATATTGAGTGCAACACTTTCACAGCATCATCTTTCAGGATTTGGAATAGCTCAACTGGAATTCCATCACCTCCACTAGCTTTGTTCGTAGTGATGCTTTCTAAGGCCCACTTGACTTCACATTCCAGGATGTCCGGCTCTAGGTCAGTGATCACATTATCGTGATTATCTGGGTCATGAAGACCTTTTTTGTATAGTTCTTCTGTGTATTTTTGCCATCTCTTCTTAATATCTTCTGCTTCTGTTAGGTCCATACCATTTCTGTCCTTTATTAAGCCCATCTTTGCATGAAATGTCCCCTTGGTATCTCTAATTTTCTTGAAGAGATCTCTAGTCTTTCCCATTCTGTTGTTTTCCTCTATTTCTTTGCATTGATTGCTGAGGAAGGCTTTCTTATCTCTCCTTGCTATTCTTTGGAACTCTGCATTCAGATGCTTATGTCTTTCCTTTTCTCCTTTGCTTTTCGCTTCTCTTCTTTTCACAGCTATTTGTAAGGCCTCCCCAGACAGCCATTTTTCTTTTTTGCATTTCTTTTCCATGGAGATGGTCTTGATCCCTGTCTCCTGTACAATGTCACGAACCTCATTCCATAGTTCATCAGGCACTCTATCTATCGGATCTAGGCCCTTAAATCTATTTCTCACTTCCACTGTATAATCATAAGGGATTTGATTTAGGTCATACCTGAATGGTCTAGTGGTTTTCCCTACTTTCTTCAATTTCAGTCTGAATTTGGTAATAAGGAGTTCATTATCTGAGCCACAGTCAGTTCCTGGTCTTGTTTTTGTTGACTGTATAGAGCTTCTCCATCTTTGGCTGCAAAGAATATAATCAATGATTTCGGTGTTGACCATCTGGTGATGTCCATGTGTAGAGTCTTCTCTTGTGTTGTTGGAAAAGGGTGTTTGCTATGACCTTGGCAAAACTCTCTGTAGATAGTCTCAAGTCTTAGGAACCAAAAGAAGAAAAGAGTGTCGAAGCAGTGCTCCATGTCAAGAGCCACAGATCTTTAGAAAAATGATGATGATGAAGCCAAAGGGGAGGCTAGTGAAAGGCAGATGAGAGAAGGATGGGCTTACACGGTGAGGAAGACATGCCCTCAACCTGTGGCCAGAAGATCCTTTGTGGGAGGGAGGGTGAGAAGTTATACAGTTCTCATAAGAAACCTGAAACCATAAATGCACCTAACATTGTGTATGTTTCGCACATACATACTACTTCCAAGTGCACAAAATTCTGTTGAAACTAATAAAGAGAAGAATCCATTTTTAAAAATCAACATAGGGATCAAGGATTCATCTATTTTTAAAAAATTAGAATTTTGTTTTGTAGGAGTTTTAGTCCTCCAAGTCTATTTGTCTTAAGGCTTTTGCACTACTTTATAGACGTGAATTTTCCTGTTCTTACCTGAGCCAGTAATAAGAAATATATTTAAGAGAATGCCTTTTTCTGATCTCCTGTACTAGGAATATATTAATCTTTATTTATGCATGTTCTAATAACCTAATATAACTTTGTAGTCTTATTCTTTCACAAGTTTCATGAAGTGGACCTGCTGTAACAACAACTTTCAACTCCTTAAGGGGTTACCCTGCTATGATGTCAGCTTTCTTGGACTTGATTTTGTCACCACAGTTCCCCAAGGCTTTCTAATAATAAAAAATTCTACACCCCCAGCACTTCAAATTTCTCAAGCATCTTACCCCATATACTTTATCCTGTGACTCTTTATAGAGGGTTTTGTCTTTTGGGGTTTATTTATTTATTTATTCTATTTGAAAGTGAGGATAAATACAGAAAAAGAAACTGCCTATGTTTTCAGGGGTGGAGCTTGGACCTAAATGCAGGAGTCCTTCCGATCTGACTCAGCTCCTTCCCTAACTGGTAATCATCACACACAACCCTGAAAGCCCTGAGCTTTCCAGAAGGCTGCATCGGCCACTTCAGGACAGATATCACCTGGACAGTCTTCCAAGGTGACATGTCACATCTCAGGAGACCATGTACTCACTGCTTTATGTTCAAACATAAGCTGAATGACCTACTGAAGTGGATTCAGTCAAATAGGGGCTTAGACAAAAAGACTATGAAGTTCATTTCTAGAGGAAATTCTATGATTATAACAAAAGCAGTCTAAAGTTTGTGTTTTAGATTACTTTCTCTTCTTTTTTCTTCCTGAAAAATGATTTTTAAAAATATGTTGTATAAAAAAGTATTATAGAGGGACTTCCCTGGTGGTCCAGTAGTTAAGACTCCAAGCTTCCATACCAGGGGTCTTTAGTTTGATCCCTGGTTGGGGGGAACTAAGATCCAGCATGCCACATGGCACAACCAGAAAGAAACAAAAAGTATTATGGAATATAAATTTTTACCTCATTTTTTGAGTCAGTATCCTACTACATTAATAAATTCTTAGTTGTTTTTCTTGCTACCAGTTTTTCCCCTCTACAGTTTATCCTTTATATACATAACTGTCAATTAGAAAGTCCTGCATTATAGAAATGTGCCTTATCTATGCTGTCCAATACAGTAGCCACATGTAGCTATTAAGCTATATGTGACTACAGTAATCAAGTAACTCAAATGTTGCTATTATTAATTTTAAGGCTACAATATTTTACAACACAGCATATATGACTATAAAAGTAATAATTCTAAAAACAACTCTGTTCCCTTGCTTAAATACCCATAAATTTGCCCAAGTCCATAGAATGTACAACTCAGAGAATGAATCCTAATGTAAACTATGGACTCTGGGTGATAATACTGCATCAGTGTAGTTTCACCAACTATAACAAATATACCATTCTGGTGGGGGACGTTGATAATGGAGACAGCTATGCATGTGTAGGGCAAGGATCTATGGAAACTGTCCTTTTAGCTCAATTTTGCTGTTCCAAAAAGTAAAGTCAATTTTTTTTTTAATTCTCCTGAATCCCATTTATACACATCAATATTTCTGAAGTTTCTCCTGAAAACAGTGGCACACTTTATTTTGGGGGGCTCCAAAATCACTGCAGATGGTGACTGCAGCCACGAAATTAAAAGACACTTGCTCCTTGGAATAAAAGTTATGACCAACCTAGACAGCATATTAAAAAGCAGAGACATTACTTTGCCAATAAAGGTCTGTCTAGTCAAAGCTACAGTTTTTCCAGTAGTCATGTATGGATGTGAGAGTTGGACTATAAAAAAGCTGAGCACCGAAGAATTTATGCTTTTGAACTGTGGTGTTGGAGAAGACTCTTGAGAGTCCTTTGGACTGCAAGGAGATCCAACCAGTCCATCCTAAAGGAAATCAGTCCTGAATATTCATTGGAAGGATTGATGCTAAAGCTGAAATGCCAATATTTTGGCAACCTGATGTGAGGAACTGACTCATTTGAAAAGACCCTGATGCAGGGAAAGATTGAAGGCAGGAGGATCAGGGGACGACAGAGGATGAGATTGTTAGATGGCATCACCGACTCAATGGACATGAGTTTGAATAAACACCAGGAGTTGATGATGGACAGGGAGACCTGGTGTGCTGCAGTCCACGGGGTCACAAAGAGTCAGACACGACTGAGCGACTGAAATGAACTGAACTGAACTGTAGAGGCTGTAGAGCTATTCCTAAGGAGTTTGGGGGTTTAAGTTAAGATGACATGTTGAAAATTAATTTAGTGTCCTTATCTTTAAAATGTGTATGATTTTTGCCATCCTTTATGTGATGAGGTCAAATTTCTGTTAAAATATAAAGGTTTAAAATTTCTTCCCATCTTGGGGCAAAGACAGTTTCTTCAATAAATGGTTCTGGGAAAATGGACAGCTACATGTAAAAAATGAAATTAGAACACTTCCTAACACCATACACAAACATAAACTCAAAATAGATTAAGACCTAAATGTAAGACCAGAAACTATAAAACTCTCAGAGGAAAACATAGGCAGAACACTCTGTGACATAAATCACAGCAAAATCATCTATGACTCATCCCCTAAAGTAATGGAAATAAAAACAAAAATAAGCAAATGGGACCTACTTAAACTTAAAAGCTTTAACACATCAAAGAAACTATAAACAAGGTGAAAAGACAGCCCTCAAAATGGGAGAAAATAATAGCAAATGAAACAAATGGCAAAGGATTAATTTCCAAAAAATACAAGCAGCTCATGCAACTCAATAACAGAGAAAACAACAACCCAATCAAAATGTGAGAGGACCTAAACAGACATTTCTCCAAAGAAGACATACAGATGACTAATAGACACATGAAAAGATGCTCAACATCACTCATTATTAGAGAAATGCAAATCAAAACTACAGTGAGATATCACCTCACACCAATCAGAATGGCCATCATCAAAAAGCCTACAAACAATAAATGCTGGAGAGGATGTGGAGAAAAGGGAACTCTCTTGCTTTGTTGGTGGGACTGTAAATCGTTACAGCCACTATGGAAGACAGTATGGAAATTCCTTAGAAAACAAGGAATAAAACACCAAATGACCCAGTCCCACTACTGGGCATATACCCTGAGAAACTGTAATTGAAAAAGACCCAAATTTTCATCACAGCACTATTTACAGTAGCTAAGACCTGGAAGAAACCTAGATGTCACTTGACAGGTGAATGGATAAAGAAATTGTGGTAAATGTATACAAGGGAATATTACTCAGCCATAAAAAGGAATGCATTTGAATCACTGCTAATGAGATAGATGAACCTAGAGCCTAAAGAGTAAAGTAAGTCAGAAAGAGAAACACAAATATTGTATGTTAACTCACATATATGGAATCTAGAAAGATGGTACTGATGAGCCCATTTGCATAACAGCAGAGGAGACGCAGACATAGAGAATGACTTATGGACATGGCAGGTAAGAAGGAGAGGGTGGGACAAATGGAGAGAATATTATGGAAACATATATAAAATAGATAGCCAGTGAGAATTTGCTATATGACTCAGGGAACTCAATCCAGAGCTCTGTGACAACAGAGGAAGTGGGATGGGATAGAAGGTAGGAGGGAGGCTCCAGAGGAAGGGAACATATGTATACCTATGGTTGATCCATGTTGATGTATGGCAGAAACTAACACAATATTGTAATTATCCTTCAATAAAAAAATAATTTTAAAAAATTCTTGCCATCAGCTAAAACAATAAAATCTCCCTACTTCCTTTATTGATTAATGGATGAAAAGTTAGTGCATTAATGAAGTCACTAATGAAATTAACTACTAACAATTTGAGAAAATCTGGCTGAATGAAAGATTACAACCGCTGCTGCTGGTGCACACTTCAGATTTGACATCCAATCAGTTTCTCTTCTGAGTATGAATGTCATAATATTTTGAGAACTAGGATTCACATAAGTATGTGGATACCGATGACAACAGTTTTTTTTTTTAATTACTTTATGAGCTACATCAGAATAATTGTTGCCAGAATGTTGCCAAAAGTGTGTTGGATGAAAAATAATTTTAGGTACTTGTTGGTGGATATTTTTATAACTGTGCTAGTTTGCTGATAAGTAGAATCTCTAGCAACATATGGTCAATGATACAATGTCTTTGACTTTCAAAGGAAAGACTCATTAAATCACTTTTTCAGTGTATAAAGATAGTGGATGCTGTTCTTTACTTCATTATAAATATTGTCATTTTATCATGTAAATAAAATATGAACTAAATGTTTAAATTCATTTGGATAATTACTCTTTTTCAATAAAATAAATAATACATTTGTCACCTGAAAAATTAACATTACACACAGAAGAGTAAGTAATCAGGTAGTGTTTTTAATTTCTATAATTGAATTAAACTACCTTGTGAGACCCTATCTCTCTGATGATGGGGAGGGAAATTACATTTAAATTTTCCAATTAAAGGCAATTCACATATTCGTGCTTCAGACTCGTTTAAGTGGATATTGACTCAATTCAAGATATACATCTCTATAAAAACATTTCTCCCTCCTCCTTTATCCTACAATGGCTCTGCTTTCAAGGGAAGACTTTCAAAGCTTCATAGCAATGAAGCCAGAGTCTTAGTTTATCTGACCTTAAAAGGACTATCAAGCAAGGCTTCATTTGATTGGGGTTTATGCTTTTCATTACATAACCTCTAGCTATGATGTCTCTATTTAATTGAAAGATATCTTGTGATTTTTCCTTCAAAATCTGTACTTTAAAAAATACATATATAGCATTGCAATAATAATGGCTGCAAGAAGTACTGTGTTTTAGACTCATTTGCATCTCCTCAATGACAGGCTTCACATTTTAAATAAACTTCTAAGTATATCTTTCTCTTTTACTGTCTCTTCTCATTTGGTTTCTCCATGCATTTTTCTCACCGTGATGGGAGCAGCACCGCTGATAACAGTGCAAGATGTCTCAGGGACAAAACACACCTCCCTGGTCTTCGGTTGTTCTGAACTTTCCTCATTACCATGAATACTGTTACTGATCTCAAGCATCTTATTTTTATCCACTGATCCATCTTCCTAGTTGTATTTATAATTTTAAATTGTTACATACTTAAACTATAAATGGACTGACAGAAAAAATTGTCCAAAACTTCCCACAATTTCAATATTTCTTAGTTATCAAAGAACATACTGTAGGAAATGGAACTAATATTTCTTCAATTGCAGTCATAGATGAACTTTGATCACATTAGTGAACCAGTTATGTTTCCATATGTGCAGAACAGAACTTTAAGAAAAATGATAATATTGATTCAAATATTGTTATTTAATCAAGTTCCTCAAAATAACCTAACTCTGGCTGAGTCTCCTGGGACTTAAGAAGGAAGCTCATGTTGTCCCGCTAGCCTGTCTCGCAGACCAAAACCAGGTACATAACCTGTGACATTAACATACATGGTGGACACTGTGAGGCTCCCCTCAGGGTGCCCCCTTCAGGGACTTTTGGACCACCGGCTTCAGGGTCAGCTTCCACTACAGGGAGCAACACCCTTCCCAGGGAGAACCCCATAAGAGTCATCCACATAGTTCTGGTCATTTCAATCCAACACAGGACAACGCTGACAGCATTTTAGCTCCCAGTCTCTCTCTCAGATCTGCAGAGGTCATCGTGGGGCTGCTTTGTAGTTCGATTTCTCACTCAGCTCAATCCTGCCTCCTTTCCTTTCCTTCCCTTCATAGTAAACATGCAGCCTGTCTCAACACCTGCTTCCTTGAGAACTCAGCTTGCAGTAACATAATCTTATCTTTCTGAAATACAAGAGACCTGTTTCTTACAGTGCTGATGCTGCCATCACACAAAATTGTCCAATTTTCCAGTCACTTACAATACATAAAATGTTATAACATCTGAGCCAGTGGTTCTCAATGACTTGGAGAATATTTTTTTCTTTTTTTGTAATGCTAGTATACAAACCAATTAACTCTGGGGATGGGCCCTAGGAATCAGTATTTTTTTTCGGAATTTCTCCATGGGATTCTGAACTGCAACCAGGATTGAGAACATTCTAGGCTTTCAGGAAAAACACAATTACAACCCAGATGGCACAGTGGGAAACAATCTGCCTGTCAAGGCAGGAGACACAAGAGACACGGGTTAGATCCCTGGGTCAGGAAGATTCCCTGGAGAAGGAAATGGCAATCCACTCCAGTATTCTTGCCAGGAAAATCCCATGGACAGAGGAGCCTGGCGGGCTATAGTCCATGAGGTTGCATAGAGTCAGACTTGACTGAGTGACTGAGCACACACAATTAACCAAGGTGGAAGAAAGGATTCTGCTCCATATTCTTGTGCTTACGAGTGCTAACACACCTTCCCACTGGATCAGCTGCCAGCCAGTCTACACACACACACATCACCTCTGTTTTTGCTCATGTTCTAGCTACTATCCCATTTCTTTGCTTCTCTTTCAGAAAAATATCTTCTAAGAGTCTATTTTAGAAGATAGACTGTGCTTTCTTCAATTCAACACCTTCCGTTCTCTCCTCAGCCTACTTTAATGAGGCTTTTGGCTCAAGCCTCCAACCAAAGCTGCTTTTAACAAGATTACAGTGACGTCCACATTACCAGGTTCAGGGCTTAGTTCTGTCATCATATTATATATCAAGAGCCTTTGACTCAGCCCCTCGCTGCCTCCTCATGACATTGTCTTCTTCTTTTTTAGTCTTTTGTTTTTGCTGCACCACAGCATAAAGGATCTTAGGTCCCTGGCCAGGGATCAGACCCATGCCCCCTGCTGTGGAAACATGGAGTCTTAGTCACTGAACCACGAGGGAGGTCCCTCTCATGACACTGTCTTCACTTGGAGTTCTGGAGAGCACACCATCTTGAGATTTCCTTCCTCCCATAATGGTCCCTCCATCTCAGTCTTCTCTGCTGATTCTCTTCATCTTCTAGCCTCTACACATTACTTTACTGAAGAGTTCATTGCTTCACTTTGCTGTCTATAATTGCTGGTTAGGGAGTTAGCCCAGTTATACAGTTTTAAATATCATATGTATGCTTGAAATTCCTAAATATATATACTCAATGTCAATTCTTCCCTGAATTCCAAGCTTATTTATCCCAACTACCTAATCTGACTGTCATGTCACACTTATCATATGACAAAACCAAAGACATTTCCTCCCCAAACCTACTTTTTAAGCTTTCTTGATCTCAGTAAACAGCAATTCTAACCTCAATGTTTTTACTAACATCTTTGAACTCATTCTTAACTGCTCTCTTTTTATTCCATTCCATAAATTGTTAGCTCTACCTTTAAAATATTTCCAGGTACGATCACTTCCCATTACCACTATGATGCCACCCTAACTAAGCAACTATCATCTCTTAAAATAAATCCCAATGTCTTAGGGGTTTCCTAAGGCACTCTCCTTGTCCCAGGCCACTGGCAGGCATCCTCCAGCTCCCCTCCATAAATAGCTATGACATAGAACGCAGAGCACCACCATGCTTGGTAATGTCAGTCTCTCCCACCAGACTGTGAGCTGTTCTTAGTTGTTTCTCTATCCCCATTCAGAGTGCAGTGGCTGAGCACAAATTTAAAGTTACAATAAATGGTCAGTGCAAGAATAATGGATGAATGATCCAATAATGTTACAATACTGACTGTAGTGAATAAAGGGGTATATTGATCGGCATGACATAAAATTCAAGAAGTTATTAGCAATATTCACTGTGTGTGCCAACTGGAAAGAATTTCACATTTGCTTTGATGCCTTCCTTTATCACAGTTGAGTGAGTGAGTGAGTGAAGTCGCTCAGTCGTGTCCAACTCTTTGCGACCCCATGGACTATAGCCTATCAGGCTCCTCCATGGGATTTTCCAGGCAAGAGTGCTGGAGTGGATTGCCATTTCCTTCTCCATTGTCACAGTTGGTAGAACTGAATTGTCTTTCTTTTCTTCAGAGACTGATTAAAGAAAAGGGCACATATAGTGACCTCACAGCATGCTAAGTTAGTTAACTCCAGTAATCCAGTATGTACAAAGCAAGCCTGTTGAAACAAGACAAGAGGCAACTAAGTCAACAAAATCAGTCCTAAAAGTTTTAAAGACCCCTAGGAAATGGCAACCCACTCCAGTGTTTTTGCCTGGAGAATCCCAGGGACGGCAGAGCCTGGTGGGCTGCCGTCTCTGGGGTCGCACAGAGTCGGACACGACTGAAGCGACTTAGCAGCAGCAGCAATAATCTATACATTTTTAATTATCTCAAAATTGTTTATTAAGAGATTAGGTTACATATTCCTGGATCAGTCAGGTTAGAGGAATATAACCTTTTAAAAGTTTTGACCAGTTTTATTTTTAATTTAGATCTACTTGGTATTAGTTCAGAGAGGCTTACCCCTGTCCAAAATTAAAATTAATGTGAATTTCCCTAATGAGCCTGACTTCATAATTTGCATTCCCATTAATTCTCGACAGACTTGCCTAAAATTGTTTTGAATTGGAGTTTCATAATTAGGATTTAACATTTAAATCATATTCAGGAGACTGTGCATATGGTTAAACAGACTGCCAGAATAAATTATGAACTAACAAAATAGTAATCTATTACTTTAAGACATTTGGTAAGTCATACTGTAGTTATCCTTTTACATCTTCTTACAAAAATATTCTCTTAGGTTTCTTAGCCACAGTTCACTCCCCTCTTTTGACCTGAGACAATTTCTCACAGTGACGTCACCTTCACCATTGCCTCCCCAGGGCTTTAAACCTTAGTGGTGTCCTATAGGCCAATGACATGAGGGAGAAATTATCTTTGCTTATTTTCTTACCTACCTGAGTCTGCTCTCTATTCCCCCAAGTATAGCTTACCCTCCAATAATGCTTTCTTCAACTTACAATATCACCTTCCCAACTTTCTATTTATAAACTGGTGGGAAAAAAAACCCACGTAAGTGTGTACACATTAGTTTTAGAAATTTGAGCATCATTTTATTGGTTACCTTGCCATCTAAATTTTCCATCTTCTATTCCTTTCAAATTTTATTATATGCTAGCTAGATCACTGTGCCTCTGGTGTAAAGTTTCAAAACCTCAGCACTGTTGACATCTGGGACAGAAGACTCCCTGTTAGGGGAGGCTGGACTGTGTTCTATAGGATATTTAGCAGGACTTCTGGCCTCTCTACTTATCACAGGCGGGAAGCAAGTCCTCCTCCCACCCTGTTTATAACAATCAAAAATATTTTCAGACATTATCAAATATCCTCTAAGGAGGTAAAAGGAGGGACAAATTGCCCCCCAGTTAAGAACCACAGCTCTATAATTACTGAAACTAAAGATCTTTCCAAATGACACAGCTGCTAAGGGTCGTGCATGCATGTGTGTGTGCCCAGTAGTGTCCAATTCTTTGCAACCCCAAGGACTGTGGCCCACCAGACTCCTCTGTCCATGGAATTTTCCAGGCAAGAATACTGGAGTAGGTTGCCATTTCCTACTCCAGGAGATTTTCCCAACCCAGAGGTTGAACTCATGTCTCCTGTGTCTCCTACATTGGCAGGTGAGTTCTTTACCACTAGTGCCACCTGGAAAGCCCTAGCCACTAAGGATCACCGGGATTCAAATCCATATCATTTAAAGTTACAGTTCATTCTTCCCCCTAAAATGAGAAAGCTTACCCTAGTGGGGCATAGAGAGACCTCAATTTAGACACAATGTGTTCTGGAAGATCATGAGTATTATGACATGTGATGGTTAATATTGTGTGTCAACTTGCAGGGTATTTTCCCATGAGATCAACATTTAAATCAGTGAACTCTGATTAAATCAGATTGCTTGCTATAATGTGAGTGGGCCTCAGCCAATCAGTTAAATGCCTAAACAGAACAAAAATGTCTTTTTTTTATTCCTGCTCCCCGAACAAGGGGAGCAGCAATGTAGAAGACTGGATGGCCGGCAATCCAGCAGACGGCCTTGGAACTGGCAGCTGTCCTGAATCTCAAGACCGCTAGCCCACACTGCAGATTTTGGACATGCCAGTCTCCATAACCATGTGAGCCAATTCCTTGTCATTAATAAAAATTAATTCCCCCAGAGACTTAATACATGACATAACTGCAATACCGTTTCTGCTTTTCTTCCCCTTCACACACACTCCTCCTGCAAGTCAGCAGAGACATCCAAACTTCCACATGCTTCAAGAAGGATAAACAATGTTAACTTTTGACTTCTGAATGTTCCCAATGAATCAAAAGAGGAAGTTTAAAGAAGACCCAGAGCTTCTACAATAACAGAAAAATTATAAAGAAAGCAGAGGAAGTGAGAAGGGTGGAGCAAAACTTCATAGGGCACATTGAGAGGAGCAGAGCTAACACTCAAAGTCTAAAGAACTCTGTGGTGGAGTGGCCTGAGCTTGGGAAACAACCCATGGCCTGGAGAGACCATCTGAGGGAGCAACTCACATCACGTGGATAGAGAACCACATTAGCTTCGTCTTGTGACTAAAATGTGTCCGTGTACGTGTCCACAATAACTGCCCGTATGTTGCCTGTGGACTATTAGACTTTTCAGAAATCACTCAAACTGCCCAAAGTGAAAACAACCTCTCTATGGTCCAGAGCACATATAAACTTCTTTGCAAAACAAAGGGTTGGGTTCCTAGGTATTCAGAGATAAGGAAGGCAAAGTGGCTGCACTGGTGAAATCATGAATGTTCATGTTGTGCTTGCTCATGCTGAGAGCAAAGGTCACGAGATGAGAAGTATGGTCTTTACTGAGTAAAACAGAAAATGCTGCAAAGCAAAACACAATAGAGAGGGAAGTAGAACTGCCTTCCCTATGCCCTTATAAGTTTTGAGAAATCAAGCTTTCCTGTATCTACCTTGTTTTAAATCACAGAGAGTTCTGAATCAGTACTTGTTTTTTAAAAATATAGCTCTTCTTACATACAGAAAACACATCTATGTTATGATCCCTGTGGTATATTTGTAAAAATAGAAGTATTTCTATCAGTAATACATCACATGAAAATGGCTAGACATACTTTATCAATTTTGAAGCATGGATCATAGGGTAAATCAACCTATATTTTAAGTCAGGTTATCCGGTCTGTGTTTAGGATGTGCTAAGTCGCTTCAATCGTGTCTGACTCTTTGCGACCCTGTGGACTCTAGCCCACCAGGCTCCTCTGTCCATAGGATTGGCCAGGCAAGAATACTGGGTTGCCTTTCCTTCTCCAGTATTTAGGCTAACCTGACTTAAAATATAGACTGATTTACCCTATGATCCAGAAATTCCACTTATGTTTATGTATCCAAGAAAAATGAATACATGCATCCACTGCAAGGAGATCAAACCAGTCCATCCTAAAGGAGATCTGTCCTGAATATTCATTGGAATGACTGATGCTGGAGCTGAAGCTCCAATACTTTGGCCATCTGATGTGAAGAGCTGACTCCTTGGAAGAGACTCTGATGCTAGGAAAGATTGAAGGCAGGAGAAGGGGACAACAGAGGATGAGATGGTTGGATGTTATCACCAACTCAATGGACATGAATTTGAGCAAGCTCTGGGAGTTGGTGGTGGACAGGGAAGCCTGGTGTGCTGCAGTCCATGCAGTTGCAAAGAGTCAGACACAACTGAGTGACTGAACTGATTGATCCACCAAAAAGACGTGTACAAGAAGGTTTATGGCAAATTTATTACAATAGCTCCAAACTGGAAAAAAACCACCTAGCCATCATCGGAGACTGAACAAGCATATGCATACAGTAGAAAACTCTACAGTACTAAAAAGAATGAACTACATGTTGATACTAAAACAATTACAATGAATGAATCTCAGAAACATGCTGATCAAAAGAAGCCAGACATAAAAGTGCATACTCTGTGATTCCTTTTATGTGAATTTCAGCAGGGGTAACTAATAGATGATTAGAGTCAGAATAGTGGAGGACTCTGAGTGGGAAAAGGACTGACTAGAAAAGGCCTATGGGACACAATGACATGATGGAAGCATTCTACATCTTGATCCTGGGTAGTGACTCTCAAGTGTTTCCATATGAAAACTTCATCAGGCTATACATTTAATAATAGTGCATTTTACTGGAAGTATGTATGTATAACCCAATTTTTTTAAGTTCTATATATAGAGAAAGATCTGTGTACGGAATTCACCATGAGGGACCTCAGTGGGGGCAGTAACTAAAAGATGAAAGATGCTGTGCTCTGGTATAGAGCATCTGAAACTGGGGTACTTGCTGGTTTAAAGAGTCATATAACACATGTTAATATGCTGTAATCAGAAAAAAATGACCATGGAAAATCATAGGGTAGCTATTTTAAACAGCAGACATTGATTTGCTGTCCAGTTGCCTCTCACATAGTGTTTTAATTTTCTATTCTCATCGAAACTAGTTACCAAAACCTTAGTCCCTCAGTTTCTATAGGTTAGAATACAAGTTTGGCTCAGCTGGTTTCCCTGCTCCCAACTTCACAAGACCAAAACCAAGGTGTCAGCAGCCAGCTGGACTTCTCTGGAGGCTCTGGGAAGACTTTATTTCCCAGCTAGTTCAGGTTATTGGCAGAATTCAGTCCCTTGTGGTTGTAGGTCCCTGTTCCCTTGTTGGCTCTCAGCTAGGGACCACCATCAGCTCTTAAAGAGCCATATCTATTCCCTGCTGATGGTCCCTTGCATCTCAGAGACAGAAATGACAGGTCAAATCCTTCTCACACTTATAATCTAAGTTCTCTTTCCACATATCTCTTCTGCCTCCAACTGGAGGGATTTCTCTGCTTTTAAGGACTCATGTGATTAGATTCTACCCACATGGGTGATGCAAGATAACTCTCTGTCCTAATTCAATTCGTGAAGTCCTATTTTCCATGTGGCATAGCATCATCACAGGTTCTAGAAATTGAGATGTGGACTCATTATGGTCCATTTTTCTGCCTACTACACATGGACAGCTCTGGTGCACATGGCTGTGTGGTAGTAGGCATTTATTCATTTATCAGTGCTTACTGGCCTTCTTGAACAAGAAAAATAACTAACACATTTGCAGCTTGATAATTTTTTTAATTTTATTTTACTTTCTTGGCCATGCTGTGCAGCTTATTATTAGTGCACTTTTTATTGCACTTGCACACTTATTATTAGTGTGGCATGAGAACTCTTAGTTGTGTCATGTGAGATCTAGTTCCCTGATCAGGAATCAAACCTGTGCCCCCTGCCTTGGGAGCACAGAATCTTAACCACTGGACCACCAAAGAAGTCCTGTAGTTTGATCATGTTTAAAGGATGGCTTCTTCGTTTGAAGATATTAGAGCATTCTTTGAAGTATAATATCACTCCAATTTGCTACATTACAGTTACCAATTTTAGTCTGAGACTGATCTTGAAGAAGATTGTTCCTAAAGAATTACTGCTTCCCACAAACCTAAATAATTATCTCCTATTAAAGACTCAGGTCCTGGGCAAAGACAAATCTTTAAGGTGAAGGACGAATTATGCTCCAGGAGCCATCCTCTCTCATCTTTCCTAGCATGGACTGGTCCAGAGAAGGGAAGCAAAGAGGAAAGAAAAGTGGCTTATTTTGACTCAGAGAAACACAGAAGGCAACATATGCATCCTGACCATCTTATTTGTCAGAATTCTGAAAGTGAAAGTGAAGTGTTAGCTACGCAGTTGGTTCAGTCGCTCAGTCATGTCCAACTCTTTGCGATCCCATGAATTGCAGCACTCCAGGCCTCCCTGTCCATCACCAACTCTCGGAGTCTTCCCAAACACATGTCCATCGAGTCAGTGATGCCATCCAGCCATCTCATCTTCTGTTGTCCCCTTCTCCTCCTGCCCCCAATCCCTCCCAGCATGAGGATCTTTTCAAAAGAGTCAGCTCTTCGCATCAGGTGGCCAAAGTATTGGAGTTTCAGCTCCAGCATCAGTCCTTCCAATGAACACCCAGGACTGATCTCCTTTAGAATGGACTGGTTGGATCTCCTTGCAGTCCAAGGGACTCTCAAGAGTCTTCTCCAACACCACAGTTCAAAAGCATCAATTCTTCGGCGCTCAGCTTTCTTCACAGTCCAACTCTCACATCCATACATGACCACTGGATAAACCATAGCCTTGACTAAATGGACCTTTGTGGACAAAGTAATGTCTCTGCTTTTGAATATGCTATCTAGGTTGGTCATAACTTTCCTTCTAAGGAGTAGGCATCTTTTAATTTCATGACTGCAATCACCATCTGCAGTGATTTTGGACCTGAAAAAAGTAAAGTCTAATACTGTTTCCACTGTTTCCCCATCCGTTTGCCATGTCCAGTTCTTTGCAACTCCATGGACTGTAGCCCACCAGACTTCTCTGTCCACAGAATTCTCCAGGCAAGAACTGGAGTGGGTTGCCATTCCCTTCTCCAGGGGATCTTCCCGACCTCAGGATTGAACCCAGGTCTCCTGCATTGCAGGCAGATTCTTTACTGTCTGAGCCACCAGGGAAGCCCTGAGTGTTCTCACACTCAGAATTCTGAGTGTGATTATAAAGTGTTACCAGGATCCACCTTTCTTGTGACATGGGTAGACTTTGCCTTGGCCACATTTCTTTTCTGTTTTGATCTTTACTTTGTATAAAATGTGATGGTTTGCAAATCTTTTGTCACACATATACTCTCATTTGAGGCTCCAAATAATCCTGCTAGGTAAACTAAGCAAGCATGATCACTCTGTATTTCAGATGTCATAGCTGAGGC
This sequence comes from Bubalus kerabau, assembly GCF_029407905.1. Classification (NCBI taxonomy): domain Eukaryota; kingdom Metazoa; phylum Chordata; class Mammalia; order Artiodactyla; family Bovidae; genus Bubalus; species Bubalus kerabau. The sequence continues at coordinate 138,083,041 of NC_073626.1, forward strand.
TCAGGAGAATGAAGTGACTCCAAGTTCGCAGAGCTCAAGAGTGGCAGACCCAACTATGCATTTGGCAGTCTTTCTACCATGGCAATAACAACAGCAGCAGTTGCCAGAGTTCTCTTGCTTTAATCTCTACCACTGATTAAAACCCAGCTCCTAACAAAGAATCCGAACAGACATTTTTCCAAAGACATACAGATGGCCAACAAACACATGAAAAAGATTCTCAACATCACTAATAATCAGGGAAATGCAAATCAAAACCATAGTGAGCTACCACCTGTCAGAATGGCTATTGAACAAAAGACAGCAAATAACAAGTGTTGACAGAGATGTGGAAAAAAGAGAACCCTTGTGCACTATTGGTGAGAATGTAAATTAATACAGCCTCTATGGGAAACACTATAGAGATTTTTTAAAAATTGAACTACCATACAATCCAGCAATTCCATTCCCAGGTACTTATTCAAAGAAAAGAAAAACACTAATTAGAAAAGATATATATAACCCTGTGTTCAGTGCAGCATTGTTTACAATAGCCAAGACATGGAAGCAACCTACATGTCCATCAACAGATGAGTGGATCAAGAACCTGTATATATTACATATACACAACTGAATACTACTCAGTCATAAAAAAGAATGAAATCTTGTCATTTGTGACAGCATGGATGGAGTATTAAACTAAGTGAAATAAGCCAGATAGAAAAAGACAAATGCTGTATGATTTCACTTATATGTGGAATCTAAAGAGCAAGACAAATGAACAAAAAGAACAGAAACAGAGTCATAGATACAGAGAACTAACAGATGGTTACCAGAAGAAAGGGGGATGGGAGGAGTAGAAAAATGGGTGAGATAGGATGAAGTATAGACTTCCAGTTGCAAAATAAATGAGTTATGGGTAAGAAATGCACAGAGTGGCGAATGTAGTCAACAATCAAGTAACATCTTTATATGGTGACAGATGGTAAACAGACTTAGCTGTGGTGATCATTTTGAAATGTATAGAAATTGCGAGTCACTGTTATATAACAGGAACCAACATAGTGTTTGTTGGAGTCAATTATACTTCAAAAACAAACTCACAGAAAAAGAGATTATGTTTGTGATTACCAGAGTAGGGGAATGGAAGGAGGAGGATTGGGTGAAGGTGGTCAAAAGGTAAAAAGGTACAAAGTCACTTTTAGTTACAAGATAAATAAGTACTAGAAATGTAATATACAACATTATAAATATAATTAACACTGTTGTGTGTTATATAGGAAAGCTGTCGAGAGAATATATCCTAAGGTTCTCATCATAAGGAAAAATTTTTTTTCAAAGTAAAATTATTAGTTGTGCACCTTTGCTATATGTCAATTATATCTCAATGAAACTGAAAGTCTTATTCATAATAAAATGTGAGTGACTGGTTCTTCCCAGGAGTGTCTGCATTTTAATATCAAAGGAAGCAAATTCATCAGATAAGCTTTCAGATATTAGCAATCCGGTCAGGAAGAAATGAGTTGGGATTGAGAGGGCATAGGAGGACTAAGGTCCTCCTAATACTCTATAATGACACCCAGAAATATCTAAACGTTAAATTCAGTGCCAGACTCTTAATGAAGTTAAAATATCAAATTATAGCTGCTTCAGACAAATTTCATTTTATTCCAAAAGTGAAGTCAATGTATAAATAAGAGAATGTGGGAAATTTAAAAAGAATTAAAGCACTGAAGTTATGAAGAGAGGATGTCAGATGCCAAAAGAGGACAATTATAACAATATCTAAAATTTTCAAGTTGTTACTGTTAAATCAGAAGTGTAATAGTCCATCAAGAAATGAACAAATTGAAACTATGGCTTTCTCTCCCAAATGATTAACTGCTATATTTATGCTTTTTTCTTTCTTGTTCATCAGAATAAATTGTCCTGAATTGAACTCGGAAGGACCTCTGAAGCCCCTATTAGAGAAAGGTGATCATCTTGGAAAGATGGCATGTACTAATCTTTGGAACGACAGTATACACTGAAAATAATATGTAAGTTCCTACCTATCTCTTTCTTTTCACTACGGTGCCTTCCCATTTACTTTTTGTCCTCTTGTTATCTCTTGATCTGTTTTATATTACAACTTCTCACATGTCTTTTAATAACATATAGAAGATTATCCACTTACTGTTTCCCTTTGTGAAACCTCAAGCTACCAAAAAAGATTAAAGTAACTGAGTCTCATAAAATTAGATGAAAACCTTCTTTGAGGCCTTGCTGGGATTTTGCTTTTTTTCTTGTTTAAAATCAGAAAGTAACAACATTTTGTATGTTATTATAAAGATAAAAGGGATCTTGACAAGTTATCTAGTTTGTTACATGAATCTAGGAGAGGCAAAATAAAAACCATCAAACAATATTACATAACCTCTTCTTACTTATTTTCAATCTTTTGTGAAAATAACATCATACAATGAAGTTATCTTCATGAAAAAATAATTGTGATCATGGTTATGATGTATGGGTGGGCATCTAGATATAAAATATGTTTTTTTTCTTTTTCATTGTATATAGATATCCTGTTTCATGTGTTAAGCGCATAAATTATGACTATGAAATGCTGTGTTTGTTAAAGAGGAAATAATAGATGAAAAGAACCAAGATTAATCCTCTCTTTAAAAAAATAAGCAGGAATTATACCAAGCACAGAAAGAACAGATCAGAATTTATTGTCACACCCAATAACTACATAGAAAGATGGTTCAAGATACTGTAGTGGGTTTCATTAGTATTTTCAAGAGAAAAGCTGCCTGTGTAGTCTCACTCCTCTCTCTAAGGAGATGAAACCTCTGAATGACCCAATTAAATGATGCCAGGATGATAATAAGGGATATCTCACTATCCTTCCACCAAACTTTATTGGCCTGGGAGGAAGATGAGGATATGTTCGAGAAGAGAAGAGGATGAGGAAGCGGAGGAAACAAAGCAGGAATTTTATGTCTTTATTTTATGTAAACCAGACTCGCTGTTTTGTCCTTGGTCTCAGGCAGTCTCTCGAGCTGGAGCTCTCAAGCAGGAATAAAGTGAAAATGGGGTGTTTGTCTCCTACTAGTTTCCAAGGATGACAGCTGATTACATGGGAATATTTGACAGAGTTAGGTTTGGAGCCAGCGATATGACACTTCATAGAGATGTATCTCTTGGGCTTAAGATTGATGGCAGGGCTCAAGAAGCAGTACCACCTTATCACAAAACACTTTTGAAAATTATTTTTCTCCTCTCCCTTGCAATGAGAGAACCTGAATACTTCAAGTTCTTTTCATTTATAATTGGAGTATGCTAGTTTAGAAAAGAAAGTAGTTTAAAAATTATTGACACAATCTTACTTTGATTATCTGATTATGCTTTTTAAATTCTTAAATAATTATATGCTAGACATTTTCAAATAATAGGTAGGCAACTCATGTAGTTTAATGAAATTAATATTCCAACTCCAAGATTCCTCTGGTCCTTGTATTAATCGTATCAACTGCTAGTCTTTGTTCATGGACTCTCAGCCGTGATGACAGAAAAGAGATTACTTTATAATTTACTAAGAATCACATGAAAAATATATTAATGATTTTATTATTAACAAAATGAATAGCGGCCTATAATGAGTCTGTGAGCTCTGCTCCAACATCCCTTTCAACTTCTTTCATCTGGTGGGAGGAAATGACTTCATTCCCTGACATAGAGGGACAGGGATTATATATGATAGAAGCATAAACAAAGTTCCAAATTACTTTGAGATTTAGACATGGTCAGAATCACTCTCATTTTTTTTTCATCTTGAGCAAAAGGAAGACAGTGAAATAAAAGGGTGATCATTATAAACAAAAAGAAAAATATTCTGAATTTGTATACATGTTAAAACCAAAATTTAGCTTAAATTAATTTTAAATTTTATTATGACTGAAGAAAGCTAAGTACTATTTCTGAGTCATCATCTCCTATGATAATTATGCCTTCTGTCCCCTCATAACTTTTTCAAATGTATTTTATCATTTTGACAATACAAAGGTTGACTGTTAGCTAATAAAACAGTATGAGAGCAGGAGAATCTGTGGGGGTTTTGCTTTTGTTTTTTTACAATAAATGGAAACACATCCCAGGAATCTGCCAATTACTGTTGAGCAGAACCAAGTTTTCATCTTACTTGAGAAGCTGTCTCAACTGGATCTGTTAGAAGGAAGATTTTTTTTGTTTAGGTCCATGGGCTTACAGACTCTATTTGCACTTTTTTTTTTTTATCATCAAAGAGAAGCAATTAACAGCATAATGCTTGAATCAACAAAGAGTACTTTTAGGTCTCATTTGCCTCACAATTTTTCTTCCATTAAAGCTGATTTCCTTTTTAAAGCAAGATTCCCATATCTAACTTACCTTTATTCTTCAAAGAAGGGATTTATATTATTCTGCTTCCATGACTCTATAATTTATATTGTTTTAAGCTACACTTTCTAAGCCATATTTCTAGGCTCACAATATGTAGAGAATCTAAAGGGTTATCACACATACTGATCTTCTATCACCCTTTCCTAACTTCTGATTCCCCTTCTGGCCTATGAGAAACATGCATCCTCACACAGATACACATTCTCACTTATGCTCATGATGATAAACTCAAATGTAGTTGATAACCAAAAAACAAAGCAGAATTTCCAACATACGAATTCATCAATTGTCTATTTTGTTCATATTTCTATCAAGAGAATTGCTAGTTTATTTAAATAATTCCTGCTGTTAGTTCACTACATATGATTTGCTTACCCAAAAAGAGAATTTATCAGAAATATCTGCAATAGTTCTCATAATCGATGGCCCCGCTGAACAATCGGATCCAAGGGAGCTTCAGGAGTACCAGAACATCCTCTCTGAAAATAAATTTGTTTAAACCAACTTCAATCTTTTCTGCAGCCAAAGTTTCACACTTATTGAAGAAATCTGATTAAGTATAACTAGAATCATATATACACTCCTCTGATTTTTCAAAACAGGAGGCTATTACTGAAAAAACAAAAAGGAATTGACAGTGATGGGACCATGATGGAACTTGGATGGCACAAAGGCACCTTTTGGGATAATAGAAAAGTGCTATGTCTTGATTGTGATGGTGATTATATGAGTGTACAAATTTGTCAAAACTCAACAAACTATACATTTAAAATTGTAGTTTATTGTAGAATGAATATTTCAATATACATTACTTTTTAGAAAGACAACAAAAAATAAAAATAAAGTATTGTTAGCTAAAAGACTCTAAAACCATAATTTTAAAACCAATGAAAACTAAAGAGAAATGTAAAAGTAAGTCATTAAGCCCAACAGACTATAAAGGTTAACTATAGAAATTGGTTTTAGAAGGTTCTAGCTGTGGAGCTGGAGAAGACTCTTGTGAGTCCCCTGGACTGCAAGGGGACCCAACTAGTCCATCCTGAAGGAGACCAGTCCTGGGTATTCACTGGAAGGACTGATGCTGAGGCTGAAACTCCAGTACTTTGGCCACCTCATGCGAAGAGTTGACTCATTGGAAAACACTCTGATGCTGGGAGGGATTGGGGGCAGGAGGAGAAGGGGATGACAGAGGATGAGATGACAGGATGGCACCACCAACTCGATGCACATGTGTTTTGAGTGAACTCCGGGAGTTGGTGATGGACAGGAAGGCTTGGCGTGCTGTGATTCATGGGGTCACAAAGGGTTGGACATGACTGAGTGACTGAAGTGAACTGAACTGAACTGAACAAATATATCTACACACCATTAATAAAGGGAGAGCAAAGTGGCATCACCATTTGTTCACGGAACAATCTGATCATTTTAAGGTTAATACCATGTACACAGATGTAACATCCTCCGAGATGATTCTGATAAGTAGTTTGCTTTGTACCTGTTGAGCTGTCTGCGTTCTTCCAGAGGAATGATGTCATAACAAATTTCATTATTCTGTATATCCATATCAATTAGATAAAAGCTGCTGCAATCAGTATTGCAGTTTCATTCATTTGAGAATGGATATTTTTAACACTATCAGCACATATCATACCTTAATTTTTATGCCTTACCCAGACATCTGAAAAATGAGCTGATAATGAAACAATATGAAAAAGATTTACTTTCTAGATACATTCTTAAATAACCAACATGTTGGGAAAATGAACAAGAGTGTTTTTATGGATATAGAAATAACACATGCCCAAATTTATTTTACCACCACCAAATGTAATTATTTCCAAGGCAGAGTATCAGAACATTGGTCCTACAGTTTAAACAGAATTGTGTCATGCAAGAAACATAAATAATGTGATGATTTACTTGAATCTGAGTGTAGTACCTTGTGCTTATATAAACACTACCAGGTTGTCTCTTAAGACCTATAACTCTAAACAGATGAAAAACATCAAGAATGCTTACGTGTGTGTTTCCGTGTGTATGTGTGTTCACGCGCACTGGGAAGTAAAAGGAATTTTGCTGAGCCTATTCTATTTTCAAGCTCTCTTATCTTTCTAAATAACTTGCTTTGTATAAGGATAGTAGGGATTATGGAGAGTTTTTCTTCAAGGGGAACCAGGAGACAAAGATGGGTGAAATGAAGAGGATTACTTCCTCTGCTACTCAGTGCAGTCCCTACACCTAAGCTATTCTGAGGATCCCTGAAGGTGGAAGCCTACAGAAGAAGCTATAGCAAACCCTTTGATTCCAGGATACCCTACAGAAACAAGCAAGACTCCAACAGGCATGCAGTGCCCACAGCACCTCTGGAAAGCAAATTTGTTATGCACGTGACACACCGCTGAGGTCTTCCAAAAATCAAGTCAAAGGGAATTTTTTTAAGGGATTAAAGGGCCAGACCCATTAGTGGGCATATTGAGCTAGCAAAAACTGAGCACTCATGTCATCTGCACCTCATTTTTTCATGGTAAATGGTGAAATCTGATGAAATTTGGATTCCTTAAGCCAGTTCTGATCTCTTTACTGTCTATGTCATGACAATCCTATCAAATTTTTTTAATTTTTAATAGATAATCAACAGTAAACACTCCTATGTTTCTTTGCCTACAACTAAATATATGTAGAAATACAATAATTTCCCAGATTCTTGCCAGTCTTTTTGTCCTAACCATTGCCTCCTGCTGAAAGAAATGGTACAGAATACCAATAACAATGTGTATTGAGTCAGCATGGTGTTAGTTGATTTAATGCTTTCTCTCCTTTCATTCAAAATAGATATTTGAAATACTCTTATTATTCCTATACCACAAATGAGGAAACTAAGTTTCTGAGGAATTAAATAGCTTGCCCAGGGTCACATGGCAAGTAAGCACTGGAGCCAAAACATGAAGAGAATGGCAAAGAGCTTCCCCTAACCCATTCCTGTATCAACTGCTTGTGTCAAAACAGATTTCTTGCCAATAAATTTGAACCCCATTAGAGGCCCACCTGACGTGAAGAGCCAACTCATTGGAAAAGACCCTGATGCAGGGAAAGACTGAAGGCAAGAAGAGAAGAGGGCAACAGAGAATGAGATGGTTGGATGGCATCACTGACTCAAGGGCATGAGTTTGAAGAGAGATAATGAAGGATAGGGAAGCCCGGTGTGCTGCAGTTCAGGGGGTCACAAAGAGTCAGACACTACTTAGCTACTGAACAACAACAAAAACAGGCCCAAGTTACATCAAGAAAAAAGATGTACAGCTATAGCCCTTTGTTTCCTTTTTCATCCATGAAATTCATAAAAGCTACTCAAGTAGCAACAATAACCAATTCCACACATTATTCTAATTCCTGCCAATTGTCCAGTGTATGGATCACAGAGGCTACCTTATCTGTTGGCTGGCCCTCTTCAAGAAAAGATGACAGTCTTATGCCCCATGCCTGTTTATGCTAAAAATCTTACATTAAAAAAAAAAAAATTCAAAAGAGTTTAAGACAAAAAAGGGGAAGAGGGTAGAAGTACTCTTCTCCACAGAACACTGTTGGTACCTTGAGAAGTCCCACTTAGGACACAGAGGAAATGGCAGCCATGTTTTCAGGAGATGATGCCCTACCTATGTATTACCCAGCAGGGGGAGCCTCAGTTGAAGGAAAAAAATGTCATGACGTGGTAGCCCAACAGACTTTCTCTTTCACGCACACACACAAACACACATTTCCTGTGATTTTGCGTGCCATAGTATATATTCAGTATAGCATAGAATAAAACTTAGAAAACTAAAAGTGCTGGTGTTCGCCCTGCCCTGTTACTCCAATTCAGTTCAGTTCAGTCACTCAGTTGTGTCCGACTCTTTGTGACCCCGTGAACTGCAGCACACCAGGCCTCCCTGTCCATCACCAACTCCCGGAGTTCACTCAGACTCGTGTCTGTTGAGTTAGTGATGCCATCCAGCCATCTCATCATCCTCTGTCATCCCCTTCTCCTCCCACCTTCAGTCTTTCCCAGCATCAGGGTCTTTTCAAACGAGTCGGTTCTTTGCATCAGGTGGCCAAAGTATTGGAGTTTCAGCTTCAGCATCAGTCCTTCCAAAGAATATTCAGGACTGATTTCCTTTGGGATGGACTGGTTGGATCTCCTCGCAGCCTTGTTACTCCAAGTAACTTAATTAACATTTTCTGGGTCTCAGCTTCCTACTCTTTTAAAAGAGGCAATTGGACCAGATAATACTTTAAAACCTTCACAGCTTTACCTACCTACACAGTTCAAAGAGCTACCCAGAACACTCTTTGCCAAGGGAATTGTAACATTTCTCTTAAAAGAACTTTGAATCTAACCTTAAAAAAAGTCAGAAGCATATTTCAACCTGCGAATATTCTAAATTAATGTTTAATATATTCGTCTTTTTTTTTTTTTTAAGTAAGTGCTTCTTGTCCTTCAGGCAAAAGAAACTCCTTGTCCTCATCTGTTGGCTGGCCCTCGTCAAAGCACAATACGTCCCTAACTTCTAACCTTGGCATGGAACTTTTTTCCCTTTTCCTGTTGTAAGAGCTCCCTAAAGTCTTGTTTGCAGAATAATGAAGAAAACATTACTGTCTGCAAGACTGCTTGTCACTTCTGAATATACTCCATCAACATGCTGTCACTTCATCTTCTTTAGACTCATTGACTGCTTTGTAGAAGGACACTGGTGTCCACATCTATCTCCTTGAGACAGGCAGAGAAATGAATTCTTTTTCCTGTCTCAAAAAGAGCTGACAAGCTTTTAGTAGTGTTTATCTTCACTAAAGGGTGATAACCTTGAAAATGAAAGTTAAAAGAGACTGATACAATTAGGTACATAGTCTTTTCCATTCTATATAACAGTTGGTTTTCTTCTATAGTTTAACATGTCAATGTTTTCTATTGTCCACTTTGATTTTTAAATTTAGAGTTAATTTTTATTTACAGAATGCAAGTGCATCATGCTGTGACTCTTTTACAAAAGTGTAATCCCTCTGTTAAGCCTAAAATGGGTTAAAAATCCAGTTCCTTTAGTATTCTTCATCCTATCAACTTCTCTTCCTGTATTACCTGATATTTTTTCTTTTCCTTTGCATTTTTTCACCCCATATCATGTTATATTCAGAGTTGAGAGATTTCTTTAAAATAATTTTCCCTAAATTTGGCAGAATCTTAGAATTCTGATTACTTTCATTGTGCTGACTCAAGGATAGTAATAGTGGATTTGACACTTTAATTAATAACTTGCTGCTATAGACTTTTGTTTGTGCCCCCGCTCCCCCGCTCAGATTCATATGTTGAAATTCTAACACCTAGTGTGATGGTATTAGGAAGGGGGCCTTTGGGAAATGACTAAGTCATGAGAGTGGAGTCCTCATAAATAGGGTTAGTGCCCTGATAAAACAGACCCTAGAGAGTTCTTTGCCCCTTCCACCATGTGAGAATACTGAGAGAAGACAGCCCATCTACAAACCAGAAATGGGCTCTCCTAGAATCTGCCTGTGCCTTGAATTTGGACTTTGCACCCTCAGGAATGCTGAGAAATACATGTCAGTTGTTTATGAGGCACCCAGTCTATAGTTTTCTGCTATATCAGCTCACGTGGATGCATACTCATGTGCATGAAAGGTCCCCTTTGATCTAGATTGTGCCCACTGTGGGGCTCACACAGACATGGATATGTCTGGCAGGCTGGTAGCTGGGTCCTCCAGAAACCTGTTTGCATGAGGCACTCAGAGTCCCTTAGCAAACAGCTCATCCCTAACAGAACAGGAAGACAGGCACTGAGCTTTGGCCATCAGAGAAAAGCAGCATTTCTGAGTCCAGTATTGTGTCTGTTGCTCTGCTTTGTCTCAGGGCTGACCCCCAAGGTGTCCTTTCTAAGGCCCATGGTGAGAAGAGTCTGTGAGCAAACACAAAGTGTAACTCAAAACTGAAGAATAACATTTTTCCCATTATGCAGCAAAGCAAGGTGCAGCTGTGGCCTCTGCAGGCTCCTGACTCAGTTACAATGGAGCTGGTGGTTCCTAGTGAATGACTGGCAGAAGATTCCCAAGAAGGGCAGCAGCCGGCAGGCACACACTGGTCCAAGCACAATGAATCCCACCCTGGGGACTCAGACACACTGAAGGGTCATTATAGGAGAACTGAAGTTGGGCAAAAGCAAGGCAGACGTGCTCTACAGCAGCTCTGCTACTTTCCGCTCTCTGCTATTGCCACCAGCCATTCTCATGTGCCTGTCACCATGAGTGAGCTTGCCAGTCTAGGATCTGTGGTAGGCAGGACTGAATCATCAAGTCCTGGAGGATACTAGTCAAAGGGCTTGGGAGGCCAGGTTCACACTGGCCTCTCTCGTGTCCCTGCAGCTGGTTGGCGCAGGCAGAGCTCTGGGTCGGTGAGTCAGCATCCGCCCACAGCTGAATGCTGTTGCTTTTTCTCAGTGGGAGGGAGTGTAGGCTAAACATCTTTGTGGGCTTAATCTGGCCTGCAGGCTGTATTTAGCCACCCCTGCTCCAGCACTAAATTACTTCATAGTGATACAAGGATGTCTAAAAGTACAGTATCTGGTTTTGGCGCAGAACTTGATATTATCCCTTAGTGTCTTATCCTAATAAAATACATGCCATCTCATGTTCTTTTTCATACCGTCTACAAAGAGCCAATGATCTTATACATGGAGGTCTTTCTTTGGCATGAATTGGCTTTTTATCTATCTATCTTCCACCTCCACAAAATAATTATCAAGCCTAAGAGACATGCCAGGCAGTAGCTTTGAACAACCTAAATTTCTGCTTTCCCTCAAATGCTGTTGTTGTTCAGTCGCTAAGGCCTGTCCAACTCTTCACAACATCATAAATTGCAGCACACCAGACTTCCCTGTCCTTCATCATCTCCCTAGGTTTGCTCAAACTCATGTCCACTGAGTCAGTGATGCCATCCAACCATCTAATACTCTGCTGCCCTTTTCTCTTCCTGCCCTCAACCTTTCCCAGCTTCAGGGTCTTTTCCAGTGAGTCAGCTCTTTGCATCAGGTGGCCAAAGTATTGGAGCTTCAGCTTCAGCATCAGTCCTTTTAATGAATATTCAGGGTTGATTTCCTTTAGGTTGATTGGTTTGATCTCCTTGCAGTCCAGGGGACTCTCCCTCTGTCCAGGCAAGATTACTGGAGTGGGTAGCTGTTCCCTTCTCCAGGGGATCTTCGTGACCAAGGGATCGAACCTGGGTCTTCTGCATTGCAGGCAGCCACCACGGAAGCCCTTCAAGTCTTCTCCAGCACCACAATTCAAAAGCACAATCTAAAACATAATGGTACTTAAACTCCATAACAAGGTTTTAAGATGCTTAGAACTATAGCACAGGGCTGGACATAGAGTAACATGTCAACAAATAATTTATGAGTTGCATTTTGATGAAGAAAATGGAATGAAATATCTGTTTGTTTGTTAATTTGTTGGTTTGTTTGTTAAGAGCAAAGCAGTATCATACACTTGAAGAGAAGGAGCCTGAAAGATGCTTCTTTGAAGAAGTCACAGGTTCAAATCCTAACCCCCTTACACAATATATAACCGTGGTAAAAAATCATAAAACAGAGATAATATACTATATCTCTCTAGGCTGTTGTGATGACAAATAAGTATGTAAATCACCTAACGTCCATGGCTCCATGGACGTTAACTACTTTTTCCTTTTTAGTCTTAAAGAACTGATTTATGGTTATGTCCAATGATGATCAAAAGGTCAGCATGTCATTTCTCAGCCCTTTTCTAAGAGGGGATAATTGCTACTCTCAGGGATCTCTGTAAAAGGTCTCTCCTATTTGGAAACAATGTCATCTGTCATGTAAACACCAAGTTCTTGATTTCCTTGATGGTGCCTGAGCCTTGTATTCTATAGAAACTGGCAGACATATTCCATTTTACTATCAAAGAAAAGTGTAGTCAGTCCCTTGTTTAAATATGGCACATACCATTTGACCTGAAATACCTGAGAGGAAGGCAGCAGGAAGACTACCCTGTATTCCAAGGTTAACTTTGACCTACTGAACAAGTCATAACATTTATCCACCTTTTAGCAGCTCATTATGGGGACATATGGGGACAATACTGGCCTGACAGGAATCTAAAAGCATGAGATGTAGCACTGGTCTACCCCATCCTAGCTGTGTGGCCTGAGACAAGCTACTGCTTTAGTTCACTGAAATTCAGTCTCCTCATCTGAGAAATAAAATAGCAATAGTCCTGTTCTTCCTATACTATCAAGTTATTGATTGTTATCATCTTTTGCTCTACCTTGGCTCCACCTATACTGTTTGGGATTAGTGAAGTGTCTCCTCAGCCCTGTGTCAGGTACTGACTTGTTTTGTTTCGTGTAATACTTATGCTAACCTAATGAGGTACCTGTGATTCCCATTTTACAGATGAGAAAACTGAAACCCTGAGAGGTTAATCAACATACACACTTAATTAGTGGCAGAGCAGGAATCCAGCTTCAAAGACCACATGCTGAGCCTTCTTTCTAAGCTGCCTTTCAGTTACTAAGGTGGGTTTAGGGTGTCTGGCACTCATTCAACAGGCATATATTAAGGACTAGTTCCTGCCTCCAGGAGTTTATAACCAGAAGTGTATTTCAGAGACATGCAGGGTCAAATGGCTGCTTGCGTCCACCTCAGAAGAGTGAAGTGAACCCTGGATCTACAGCCAGCAGGGTAATTTCCTGGCAGGATGTCAGAGCAAAAGAGACACACCTACAACCCAAGTCACCCACACACAGATGGGGCTACAGATAGTCAATCTGTTTCTCCAGAAGGTGCAACTTCTTCTCTGGTTTGTAGGCACCTCCCCTTCTATTTCTATCAAAGTAATATTAAAAGAAAGAGACGCATATTTACTTTACCTCCTTTAATCAAAAGTAAGATTACATCTTAGTTGGTCTTAGACTAATTTAATGCTACATTGCAAGAAAAACCTTTCTTAAGTTATAAAAATGTTAAATCTTTATTGGTATTCCTGATAGGCATATCACTAAACAGTATTTAATTGTTTTCACAGTTGTTAGAGCCTAGAATTTTAAAACTTCAAAGTAATTGTATAATGTCATTTTACATAAAAGGACTGAATTGAAAGCTAGGTCTCCTCACTCCCAGTCTTATGCTCTTTCCACTGTGAGAATGTCCTTCTTTAACTCTGCTGGATTTAATTCCCTGCCTGAAGGAGAAGAATCCTGTCCTTCTTTCTTTCTGCCAAATTCCTATTGATTGGTTGGTGATGAGCTAGTAAAAGCTTGATGAGAATGCCATCTAGGCCTTCAGTGTCAAGATCAAGGGAAGCTTATAAAGAGATGCCTTTCATCTTTTCCTAAAGTTGGTGCCTTAGGTATCACTTCTTGTCCAGAGGCAATGAGTCCCCTAGATGAGGTGCCGTGACTCAGGGAACTCTGGCCCCAGCTTTGTCAGCTCATTAAGGATACGTTCTACCACAAAGTGACTTTTGAACACACTAAATAGGAAAAATCAAATGGTTCTGCCGTGACAGGGTCAGCTAGATCAGAGCCTGAGCCTTGAAATAAATCAGATATTGAAGAAGTAAACAACAAAAGAAGCTGAAGACAGATCTGATACAGACATGGTGCTTTTATCTGTCAGCCAGCAACCTGCCAACTTTCTCTTTTGCAAACAGAAATAGTGTTTCTGTGGTGCCATCTTATCATATTGTGGGTTACTTGCCCACCTTGATTGCTGTTCTATGAGCTCTTAGAGAGCAAGGGCTCTGCCATGCACATTTTTATTCCATAGTTTGCAGTACATTGCCTTTTATATATGAAGAAATAAAGGAAGAAAGAAGCAAGAACACTTTGTCCCATATCCTAAAGAAATTTATAATGAAACCTTTTGCTCTTCTTCCAGACTATTTAAAACCACAATAGAAAATAATTAACAATCATTTTACAGAAAAAAAATAAAGAGAATGAGGAATAAGAGTGGTGAATAAAAAATGGAATAAATATTTGCTTAGGGGCTACCTTGTGCCAAACATTGTAGCAGATAATTTGCATATATCATCTCATCTAATCTTTACAATAGAACCATGAGTCAAATAGTTATATTTCTGTTTTTTCATGTTGCTATTCAGTTGCTCAGTCATGTCTGACTCTTTACAACCCCATGGGCTGTAGCACGCCTGGCTTCTCTGTCCTTCACAGTCTCCTGGAGTTTGTTCAAACTCATGTCCATTGAATCGGTGATGCCACCCAACCATCTCATCTTCTGTTGTTCCCTTCTCCTCCCCTTTTTCATAGATAGATAAAGAAACCAGGACTCAGATGGACTAAGGATCTTGTTCAAAGTCATGCAACTGGTAAGTGACTGAACTGGAATTCAAATCACTAACTGTGAAGCCATATTCTTTTTATTTTATCAGACTGGTTACTATCAGCACAAATACCATTCCATAGCCATGACTAACAGAATTCTAGCAATAAGCATTTCTGCTATTCTAACATTGTCAGCACTATCACCTCCTCTTCTTCCCTTGACATGCTTTTTCTTCAAGGCACTAATTTGGAACTTCTGCTTCCAGCAGAGATGGAAGCACAGGGAATGAATTTATACTCCTGGCTATAACAACCAAAAAAACCCCAAAAAACACATATAAACATATTAAATAACAGTTTCAAATCATTGAGCATCAGGCAATGAAGAAGAGTGATTCCTGAGATATGGGAAGTAAGTGATGTGAGCCCTACAAGTGCTATGGCTTGCTACAGAGAGAAAATTTCCAAGACATATCACAAACACGGTGTATCCTGGCACAGGCCTGAGTTGAGGAGATAATGCTGACAGTCCAGAAGACTCAAGGCAGGTAGATCTTGCCAGGCCAGAGAGGGGAGAGTTGTACAAAACAAGAACTCCAGATTTTTCAGTGTCCCACTAGAGTATTTAGAAGAGTGTTGATCAGTGTAAACATGTGAGGAAATTACTCCTGGCCAGGAAAGAACCACCAGAGGATTAAAGAGAAGAGTGTCCTATACATAAACAAGACCAGGACTAGTCTCTACTTTCAAGCATAATGGATATACTTTGTGATTTGTGGGGCTTGGGGTATATTACTCATTGAGTAGTGTTATTGTTATATTTCAGTTGCCAAGTCATGTCTGACTCTTTGCAACCCCATGGACTGCAGCATGCCAGGCCTCCCTGTTCCTCACTATCTCCCAGAGTTTGCCCAAGTTCACGTCCATTGAATTGGTGATGCCATCCAACCATCTCATCCTCTGTTGCCCTCATCTCCTCTTGCCCTCAATCTTTCCCAGCATCGGGGTCTTTTTCAATGAGTCAGTTCTTCGCATCAGGCGGCCAGGGTATTAGAGATTCAACTTCAGCTTCAGCATCAGTCCTTCCAATGAGTATTCAGGGTTGATTTCCATTAGAATTGACAGGTTTGATTTCCTTGCTGTCCAAGGGACTCTCAAGAGTCTTCTCCAGTACCACAGTTCAAAAGCATCAATTCTTGAGTGTTCAGCTTTCTTTATGGTCCAACTCTCACATTCATGCATGACTCCTGGACAGACCATAGCCTTGACCATTCAGACCTTTGGCAGCAAAGTGATGTCTTTGCTTTTTAATACACTGTCTAGGTCTGTTAGAACTTTCCTTCCAAGAAGCAAATGTCTTCTAATTTCATGGCTGCAGTCACCATCCACCATCAGGCTTATCCGGGTCATTAAGATCTTTTCTGTACAGTTCTTCTATGTATTCTTGCCATCTCTTCTTGATCTCTTCTGCTTCTATTGCATCTTTACTGTTTCTGTCCTTTATTGTGCCCATCTTTGCATAAAATGTTCCTTTGATATCTCCAATTTTCTTGAAGATATCTCTAGTCTTTCCCCTTTGTTGTTTTTCTCTATTTCTTTGCAATGTTTATTGAAGAAGGCCTTCTTGTCTCTCCTTGCTGTTCTCTAGAATCCTTCATTAAATTGGGTATCCCTGTCCCTTTCCCACTGAGTAGTAGTCTTACCTCAGTAGTGGGGAATCAGTTCAGTTCAGTTCAGTCACTCAGTCATGTCCAACTCTTTGCGACCCCAAGAATCACAGCACGCCAGGCCTCCCTGTCCATCACCAACTCCCAGAGTTCACTCAGACTCACGTCCATCGAGTTGGTGATGCCATCCAGCCATCTCATCCTCTGTCGTCCCCTTCTCCTCCTGCCCCCAATCCCTCCCAGCATCAGAGTCTTTTCCAATGAGTCAACTCTTTGCATGAGGTGGCCAAAGTACTGGAGTTTCAGCTTTAGCATCATTCCTTCCAAAGAACACTCAGGACTGATCTCCTTTAGAATGGACTGGATGGATCTCCTTGCAGTCCAAGGGACTCTCAAGAGTCTTCTCCAACACCACAGTTCAAAAGCATCAATTCTTCAGTGCTCAGCTTTCTTCACAGTCCAACTCTCACATCCATACATGACTACTGGAAAGTGGGGAATAATTAGACCTAAATTAAATACTGTACTGATTCTACCAACAGACATTAAAAACAAGATCCAATAGGAACAAATTGTTTTCAAGTAATTTAAGTGTATTCTAAAACAAATTTCAATAATATTTACAGGAATATGAAGATATTCAGTACCTACATGGTATAATTCACAATGTCCACCAACAAGTCATCCACAGAAACAGGGAAACAAAACATAAGAAAGCACAATTCATAATAAGTAGAAAATTAATTAATGCAAATCCAAAACTGACACAGATTAATTTGTAAAAAAAAAACAAAACAAAACAAAAACTCCCCACAAACAAAAGTCCAGGACCAGATGACTTTGCAGGGGAACTTCACCAAACATAAATAAAAGCTAACACCTAAACTTCTAAAATATTCCAAAAAATTAAAGAAAAAGGAATACTCCCAAATTCACTCCATGAAGCCAACATTATCCTGATACAAAAATCAGACAAAGACACTACAAAAAAAGAAAGTTATAGGCCAATATCTCTGATGAATATAGATGCAAAAATCCTTAACAAAATATTAGCAAATCAAATTCAACAATACATAAAAAGAATCAATATCTACAAATAAATCAATATAATACATCATGTTAACAAAGGATAAGATCACACAAACATTTCAACAGGCACAGAAAAAGCATTTAACAAAATTCAACATCCATTCATGATAAAAAACACTCATCAAAGTTGGTATAGGAATAAACTTAAGGAGATGAAAATAAACCAAGGAGATGAAAATCCTATACCCTGAAAATCATAAAATATTGATGAAGGAAACTGATGTTACAGAGAAATGGAAAGATATCCCATGCTCATGGATTGGAAGAATTAATATTGTTAAAATGTCCAAACCATCCAAAGCAATCTACACATTTAATTCAATCCCTATCAAAACACCCATGACATTTTTTTACAGAACTAGAAAAAAATATTCCTAAAATTTATATAGAACCACAAAAGACCCCAAATTGCCAAAGTAATCTTAAGAAAAAAGAACAAAAATGGAAATATCACTCTCCCTGACTGTAGTCAATACTACAAAGCTATAGCAAACAAAACAGCTTGGTATTGACACAAAATCGGACACAAAGATCAATAGAGAGCCCAGAAATAAGCCCAAATACCTATGGTCAGTTGAACTAAGAAAAAGGAGGCAAAAATACATGATGGGAAACGAACAGTTTCTTCAATTAGTGGTGCTGGGTATACAGACAGCTACACATGAAAGAATGAAATTAGAACATTTTGCCACACCACATACAAAAATAAGCTCAAAATGGATTAAAGACCTAAATGTAAGACTGGAGACCATAAAACTCTTAGAAGAAAATGAAACACTCTTTGACATAAATTGTACAATGCTTTTTGGATTTTTCAACTAAGCAAAAATAAGCAAATGGGACCTAATTAAACCTGAAAACTTCTGCACAACAAAGAAAGTACTGACAAAACAAAAAGACAACTTACTGACTGGGAGAAAATATTTGCAAATGATGTGACTGATAACAGGTTAATATCCAAAATATATAAACAGCTCATACAACTCAATATAAAAAAAGATCTCAATTTAAAAATGGACATAAGATTTGAGTAGACATTTTTCCAAAGAAGATGTGCAGATGTCCAACAGGCACATGAAAATATGCTCAAATTGCTAGTCATCAGAAAAATGTAAATCAAAAACCTCACATCTGTCTGAAAGGCTTTCACTAAAATGTCTAAAAATAACAGATACTGGCAGGGATGTAGAGAAAAGGAAAATCTAGTATACTGTTGGTGGAAATATAAGTTGATGCTGCCACTATGGAAAATAGTATGGAGTTTCCACTAAACACTAAAAATAGAGCTTCCATATGATCCAGCAATTTCACTACTGGGAATATATCTGAAAAAACAAAAACATTAATTTGAAAAGATGCACTTCAACATTCATAGTAACATTATTTACAACTGAGATGTAGAAGAAACAATAGGTGGATAAAGAAGATGTGGTACGTATACAATGGAATATTACTCAGCCATAAAAAGAATGAAATTCTATCATTTTCAACAATGTGATGGACCTTGAGGATATTATTCTTAGTGAAATAAGCTAGACAAAGACAAATGCTGTATGTTATCACTCATATATGAAATCTAAAAATGAATGACTACAACAAAACAGAAACAGACTCACAGATATAGAGAACAAACTGGCAGTTACCCATAGGAAGGGGAGGCAGTCTGGGGTAGACGATTAAGAGATACAGCCTACTAAGTATAAAATAAATAAGCAACAAGGATATACTGTACAACCAGGGAAATGTCATCATTTTTTATATCTTCAAATAGAGTATAATCTATAAAAACACTGAATATCTATGTTGTACATCTAAAACTAAATAGTAATAAAGCAAACTACATTTCAAACAAACAAACAAAAAAAATGGTTAAAATGGGAATTCCCTGCTGGTTCAGTGGTTAGGAGTACTTGCTCTCACTGGTGAAGGCCCAGGTTCAATCCGTGGATGGGGAACTAATATCTCACAAGTCACACAATGGTGCCCCACCGCCCCACCCAGAAAATGGTTAAAATAGTAATATTTATGTTACATTTTGCCACAATAAAAAACTTATATCACAAAAATTCAATTAAAAGGCAGTTATTTAGATACTATTGAATCTGCATTACCTGTGGTTTTGATCTTCCTTAGTTATGCTTTGAAACTCTTTTTATTTCCACTGACAAAGATTTTTCCCTCTAGCATCATGTTCTGAGATGATACCTCATAGCAAGGTACACTGTGCTTATTTGATGGTCTTCCATGCTGAACTTAGCCAAGGCAAGAAATAGAACGCTTGGATTAAAAAAAAAAAAAGAAGCTTGGAGCTCAGACCTTTCACATCAGATGTTCCTGCTGTCCCCCCAAGGTCTTGGTTTTTCAAGAACATTGTGCTATTCCTTGAAGATCAAGAATCACAATCCACTGTCCCTACCCAAGGATCCACCCATCAGGCATAGTCAGGCAGATGCTCTTTTACCAGCTTTCAGATGATCTGTATTTAATGCTGCCTCTTTATCCAAACATGGCGTCACCTGCCCTCTTCCTCAGTCCCAAGTGTGGCTAACCTCAGCATTGCCAGAGAATCTGTTGCCCACACCTCACAAGAGAGCTGATTCAGTGATTGAATGGTCAGTTGCCTTCTTATGGAGGCTTAAGTAATTTTCTAATGCTCTTAACAGAGAAGAGAAGGAAACACACATATGCACACATGTGCCAAGTCTAACTCAGGGAAGGGCAACCTGCTATGCTTGAAAATTCTTTCAGGACCTCATTCATCATGAAAAGAAGAGTTATGCAAACACATAATGAATTCTACAACTGGATGATGCCTTAAAACCAAAACCAAAACAATAATAATTTCAGCTAATATGAACTGAATGCTTATTGTGTTCTTTGTCTGTTACAATGCACTGTTTACCAAAACCAAACCAAAATTACTAATGAGAAGAACAAAGGTAGCTAACATAAACTGAATATTTACTACATTCCGGTCACCATGCAAAATCCTTTCCATATATTGTCTCATTTACTCCTCATCATAATTCTATTATTAACTATTATTATGTCCATTTTCCATGGAAAACTGAAGCCTAGAAGGTACACAGCTGAAAATGATAGGCTGAATCCCTGAGTTATAAGCAACTATGTAAGAATGTGCTTAAAACAATTCAACGCAGCAGCTAATTAATGCATTTCATTCTAAAAACAAGAAAGTAGCAGATGTTTACCCTTCTGTCACTGTTGATAATAGGCCCAATCGATTTACTTTGACAAATACTTATGGGGAACCTACTATGTGCCAGGCACTGTGCAAGGTACCAGGAATACAAATGAAGAGTTAGTCTTGGCCCTACCTAGGAACTCACAATCTGATGGGAGATCGATTTTTTTTTTTTTAAGGTAAAAAAAGGCAGTAAGGTCAATAAGTATATTACAGGAATAGAGAGTAGGACAGAGAAGGAAATGAATCATATCCTGAAAGGCTTTGAGAACATCAACATTAAGTTATACATTAGCTGGAAGAACAACAGAATGAAACCAAATGCAGTAAGACTATGAGCAGAAATGAGCATGAGGAAGAAAGTACATAAACTGAATACTGAGGGTTTTATATCTTTTCAGGTTTTATGTATCAGTTTCCAAATTTAACCAAAGCATGCAAAGAGTGGTAATAGATAGGTAGACAAAGGGCTACTTTTATTTTATTTTTCTAAATAATTTTCAAAATTACTTGAGCATTTTATTTTACCTACCTTTTACCTTATACCCAGGAAAGTCTAATTATCAAGCCAATATAATCATACATGGAACTACTGGACCCTCAGCAACTTCCCAAATTCCAAGTAGAGTAAAGTAGAATTTTCAATGTCTATCAATGATGGTACCAGTCAGTGCATTAAAATTGCTATAAGTTTTAGGTGGAAATTTTTAAATGCATTTTTCTTTTCCAGTGCAGTTGGTTTTCCTTCTCAGAGTGAACAGTGTATAAATCAATAACATATAGTAACTATTCCCCTTAATTTACTGAGTGAATCATTATGATTCAGATAACAGTACAAATGTTTTAGTTCTGCATAAGGATAATTCTGGATCAGCTGGAGTATCAAAAGCGTCAGTTAAGTAAAGCAATCCCCATTTAGCATAATTGATATTTATTAAAAAGTAATTAATTGTTAGTTATCATCTACTACCAGGTATTTTAATGAACAAAATAGTGTTTGTTTATTCATTTAGCCAATCATTCTTTCTTCTATGCATTCATTTTCCAGTGCATTTTTATTGAGGGCCATTGTGTGCATGGAATAAGCTGATGGTTTTGCCCATTGAACTTATATTCTACTGACAGAGATAGATAATAGCCAATTTTAAAAGTAAATATGTTATATGTCAGGTGGTGATAAACTCTAAAGAAAAAAGTTAAGTAGAATAAAAAGCATAGAGAGAGTTGGAAGTTCATGGACAGAGTGTAACTTGAGTAAAAACCTGAAGGAAGTAAAGGAACAATTCATGTATATGTCCGAGGAGGAGGAACAGCCAATGCAAAAGCTCTGAGGTAGGTGCATACCTGGCCTGTGCATAAAAAACAGAGAAGCCAAAATGGCAGGAATGAAGGAAATGACAGAATGAGTTGTAAAACAAAATTTTTAAGACAGAAAAGAGACTGATAGAAAAAGAGTGCCTTATGTGCCATTGTAAGGACCTTGGCTTTTGCTGTGAGTGAGATGAAATCATTGAAGAGTTTTGAAGGAAAAACCAGTAAGATGATAGAAGAACCAAGATAGTGGTTTATTTCAGAAGCCAAGTGAAGAAAGTAAGATGCTTCAAGAAAGAGAGAGAGATTGACTGTAGTCAAATCATCAAATAAGTTGAAGACTGGGTAAAAGCATTTGATTTTACAAAAAGAGGGTCAGCAGTGACCCTGACATGAACCACTTCAATGGCACAATGAGAGCAAAAACTTGATTGGAGTAAATTCCAGCATGAAAGTGAAGAATATGAATTGGAGACATTTTCAGAGAAGTTTGTTATAAAAGGAAGCAAAGAAATGAAGCAGTAGCCAAAGGGAGATATGAGTAAAAGAGATTCATTTTTGTTTTTTTAATCTAGGGGAAATTACAACTTGTTTGTATAATTCATCATTCAATAACAAACACTTCAAGGGCTTCAGATGAATTTGCCTATGTTCTCTTAGAATTTTCTTGATATACAAAGTGACTCACTGATCTCTTGGTATATTATTTGCTTATACAACTTTCTAATGAGCTACCTGACAGTAGTTCATATCATAAGAAACATATTCTACTGATTTGTTAGTCCATTCTACAATGCTACCTGCTCTGGAATCATCAATTTAGTTCAGTCACTCAGTCATGTCTGACTCTTTGCAACCCCATGGACTGCACCACGCCAGGCTTCCCTGTGCATCACCAACTCCCAGAGTTTACTCAAACTCATGTCCATCGAGTTGGTGATGCCATCCAACCATCTCATCCTCTGTCATCTCCTCTCCTCCTGCCTTCAATCTTTCCCAGCATCAGGGTCTTTTCAAATGAGTTTAGTTCTTCACAACAGGTGCCCAAGTATTGGGAGTTTCAGCTTCAGTATCAGTCCTTCCAATGAATAATCAGGACTGATTTCCTTGAGGATTGACTGGTTGGATCCTCTAGCAGTCCTAGAGACACTCAAGAGTCTTCTCCAACACCACAGTTCAAAAGCATCAATTCTTTGGCACTCAACTTTCTTTATAGTCCAACTCTCTCATCCATACATGACTATTGGAAAAACCATGGCTTTGACTAGACAGACCTTTATTGGCAAAGTAATGTCTCTGCTTTTTAATATGGTGTCTAGGTTGATCATAGCTTTTCTTCCAAGGAGCAAGTGCCTTTTAATTTCATGGCTGCAGTCACCATATGCAGTGATTTTGGAGCCCCCCAAAATAAAGTCTCCCACTGTTTCCACTGTTTCCCCATCTATTTGCCATGAAGTGATGGAACCAGATGCCATGATCTTAGTTTTCTGGATGTTGAGTTTTAAACCAACTTTTTCATTCTCCTCTTTCACTTACATCAAGAGGCACTTCAGTTCTTCGCTTTCTGCTGTAAGGGTGGTGTCCTCTGCATATCTGAGGTTAGTGATATTTCTCCCAGCAATCTTGATTCCTGCTTGTGCTTGATCCAGCCCAGCATTTCGCATGATATACTCTGCATATAAGTTAAATAAGCAGGGTGACAATACACAGCCTTGCCGTACTCCTTTTCTGATTTGGCACCAGTCTGTTGTTTCATGTACAGTTCTAACTGTTTCTTCTTGACCTCCCTACAGATTTCTCAGAAGGCAGGTCAGGTGGTCTGGTATTCACATATCTTTCAGAATTTTACACAGTTTGTTGTGATCCACATAGTCAAAGGCTTTGACATAGTCAATAAAGCAGAAATAGATGTTTTTCCGGAACTCTCTTGCTTTTTTGATGATGAAGATGGATTCTGCATTTGTGTGTGTGTGTGTGTGTGAAAGAGAGAGAGATTTGGAAAGCAAACAACATTTTACTTAAAGTTTGAACTTTGTCATCCATTCTGACCAAAAGAATTCACCCAGAAAATTAGATTAAGGTTTTCTTTTGTATGCAGTAATTTATCCCCCTTAATCCCTTGATCTTTCCAAATTAACACCTCCAAAATTAAGTCTACTTTAGCCATGTATGACTTCTAGGATTCAATCCTGATTACTTCCTGTGCAGATTTTTGAAAACTATCAATAAAATTTGTGAGTATGAATCAATTTTATCACCAGACTCTCCTCAAGGTCTAATAAGTTTTCAGACAAACAATTAATTTATGTTTGGAGAAATATATTGAGCAGTATGAGCCCTAAATGTATCCTTTATATATAAAACAAAAACAGTGCCTGTATACATTTTGGTTATTTTGGTGTTTGGGATCTTTTTGATTGGTTTGAGACACTGGATCTGTACACTGCTTTTCCGGGGCTATGGTTTAAAAAAAAAATCATTGCAGATTTTCTTTTTGCTGATTTATATGCAATCTTTACCCATTGATATCCTTAAACTTATTTGTATTTTTATTAAATAAAAAGTGTTTGGATGAATAATTGGAATAAAATTATTTTAATTAATTATTTTAGGGTACACAAGAATTCTTAAAAGTTCTATCATCATTCTCTAGCAAGAGTTGGAGAAACATTTGAGGATCTTTGTTTTGCTTCCCTTTTAGGAGCAACCGCACGACCAAGGCCAGGGGCGGTGGCCGGGAGGACTAACCCCAAGTCCAAGGAGCCGTGGCTGCGCGGGCACAGGAGGTCCTAGGGGAGCTATCCCACATTGAAGGCCAGGAAGGGCGGCGGTGAGGAGATACCCCTCGTCCAAGGTAAGGAGCAATGGCTGCACTGTGCTAGAGCAGCCGTGAAGAGATATCCCACACCCAAGGTAAGAGAAACCCAAGTAAGACGGTAGGTGTTGCAAGAGGGCATCAGAGAGCAAACACACTGAAACCATACTCACAGAAAACTAGTCAATCTAATCACACTAGGACCACAGACTTGTCTAACTCAATGAAACTAAGCCATGCCCATGGGGCAACCCAAGACGGGCGGGTCATGGTGGAGAAATTTGACAGAATGTGGTCCACTGGAGAAGGGAATGGCAAACCACTTCAGTATTCTTGCCTTGAGAACCCCATGAACAGTATGAAAAGGCAAAATGATAGGATACTGAAAGAGAAACTCCCCAGGTCAGTAGGTGCCCAATATGCTACTGGAGATCAGTGGAGAAATAACTTAAAAAAGAATGAAGGGAATGGAGCCAAAGCAAAAACAATACCCAGCTGTGGATGTGACTGGTGATAGAAGCAAGGTCCTATGCTGTAAAGAGCAATATTGCATAGGAACCTAGAATGTCAGGTCCATGAATCAAGGCAAATTGGAAGTGGTCAAACAAGAGATGACAAGAGTGAATGTCAACATTCTAGGAATCAGCGAACTGAAATGGACTGGAATGGGTGAATTTAACTCAGATGACCATTATATCTACTACTGCAGGCAGGAATCCCTCAGAAGAAATGGAGTAGCCATCATGGTCAACAAAAGAGTCCTAAATGCAGTACTTGGATGCAATCTCAAAAATTGCAGAATGATCTCTGTTCATTTCCAAGGCAAACTATTCAATATCACAGTAATCCAAGTCTATGCCCCAACCAGTAACGCTGAAGAAGCTGAAGTTGAACGGTTCTATGAAGACCTACAAGACCTTTTAGAACTAACACCCAAAAAAGATGTCCTTTTCATTATAGGGGACTGGAATGCAAAAGTAGGAAGTCAAGAAACACCTGGAGTAACAGGCAAATTTGGCCTTGGAATATAGAATGAAGCAGGGCAAAGACTAATAGAGTTTTGCCAAGAAAATGCCCTGATCATAACAAACACCCTCTTCCAACAACACAAGAGAAGACTCTACACATGGACATCACCAGATGGTCAACACTGAAATCAGATTGATTATATTCTTTGCAGCCAAAGATGGAGACGCTCTATACAGTCAGCAAAAACAAGACCAGGAGCTGACTGTGGCTCAGACCATGAACTCCTTATTGCCAAATTCAGACTTAAATTGAAGAAAGTGGGGAAAACCACTAGGCCATTCAGGTATGACCTAAATCAAATCCCTTATGATTATACAGCGGAAGTGAGGAATAGATTTAAGGGCCTAGATCTGATAGATAGAGTGCCTGATGAACTATGGAATGAGGTTCGTGACATTGTACAGGAGACAGGGATCAAGACCATCCCCATGGAAAAGAAATGCAAAAAAGCAAAATGGCTGTCTGGGGAGGCCTTACAAATAGCTGTGAAAAGAAGAGAAGCAAAAAGCAAAGGAGAAAAGGAAAGATATAAACATCTGAATGCAGAGTTCCAAAGAATAGCAAGGAGAGATAAGAAAGGCTTCTTCAGTGATCAATGCAAAGAAATAGAGGAAAACAACAGAATGGGAAAGACTAGGGATCTCTTCAAGAAAATTAGAGATACCAAAGGAACATTTCATGCAAAGATGAGCTCGATAAAGGACAGAAATGGTATGGACCTAACAGAAGCAGAAGATATTAAGAAGAGATGGCAAGAATACACAGAAGAACTGTACAAAAAAGATGTTCACGACCCAGATGATCACGATGGTGTGATCACTGACCTAGAGCCAGACATCCTGGAATGTGAAATCAAGTGGGCCTTAGAAAGCATCACTACAAACAAAGCTAGTGGAGGTGATGGAATTCCAGTTGAGCTATTCCAAATCCTGAAAGATGATGCTGTGAAAGTGCTGCACTCAATATGCCAGCAAATTTAGAAAACTCAGCAGTGGCCACAGGACTGGAAAAGGTCAGTTTTCATTCCAATCCCAAAGAAAGGCAACGCCAAAGAATGCTCAAACTACCGCACAATTGCACTCATCTCACACACTAGTAAAGTAATGCTCAAAATTCTCCAAGCCAGGCTTCAGCAATACATGAACCGCGGACTTCCTGATGTTCAAGCTGGTTTTAGAAAAGGCAGAGGAACCAGAAATCAAATTGCCAACATCTCTTGGATCATAGAAAAAGCAAGAGAGTTCCAGAAAAAACATCTATTTCTGCTTTATTGACTATGCCAAAGCCTTTGACTGTGTGGATCACAATAAACTGTGGAAAATTCTGAAAGAGATGGGAATACCAGACCACCTGATCTGCCTCTTGAGAAATTTGTATGCAGGTCAGGAAGCAACAGTTAGGACTGGACATGGAACAACAGACTGGTTCCAAATAGGAAAAGGAGTTCGTCAAGGCTGTATATTGTCACCCTGCTTATTTAACTTATATGCAGAGTACATCATGAGAAACTCTGGACTGCAAGAAACACAAACTGGAATCAAGATTTCCGGGAGAAATATCAATCACCTCAGATATGCAGATGACACCACCCTTATGGCAGAAAGTGAAGAGGAACTCAAAAGCCTCTTGATGAAAGTGAAAGAGGAGAGTGAAAAAGTTGGCTTAAAGCTCAACATTCAGAAAATGAAGATCATGGCATCCGGTCCCATCACTTCATGGGAAATAGATGGGGAAACAGTGGAAACAGTGTCAGACTTTATTTTTCTGGGCTCCAAAATCACTGCAGATGGTGACTGCAGCCATGAAATTAAAAGATGCTTACTCCTTGGAAGGAAACTTATGACCAACCTAGACAGCATATTCAAAAGCAGAGACATTACTTTGCCAACAAAGGTTCGTCTAGTCAAGGCTATG
Organism: Bubalus kerabau; assembly: GCF_029407905.1. Lineage (NCBI taxonomy): Eukaryota > Metazoa > Chordata > Mammalia > Artiodactyla > Bovidae > Bubalus > Bubalus kerabau. The sequence goes on from NC_073626.1 coordinate 138,110,823, forward strand.
GTTTTTCCTGTGGTCATGTATGGATGTGAGAGTTGGACTGTGGGGAAGGCTGAGCGCCGAAGAATTGATGCTTTTGAACTGTGGTGTTGGAGAAGACTCTTGAGAGCCCCTTGGACTGCAAGGAGATTCAACCATCCATTCTGAAGGAGATCAATCCTGGAATTTCTTTGGAAATAATGATGCTAAAGCTGAAACTCCAGTACTTTGGCCACCTCATGCGAAGAGTTGACTCATTGGAAAAGACTCTGATGCTGGGAGGGATTGGGGGCAGGAGGAGAAGGGGACGACAGAGGATAGATGGCTGGATGGCATCACTGACTCGATGGACGTGAGTCTGAGTGAACTCTGGGAGTTGGTGATGGACAGGGAAGCCCGGCGTGCTGAGATTCATGGGGTCGCAAAGAGTCGGACATGACAGAGCGACTGATCTGATCTGATCTGATAAACATCATAGACTTTTTTTTAAGTCACAAAATGTTCCTCATTATTATTCATGCAGATAATTGAGAAAAAAGACAGTGCAGAAGTTAACTTTAAATAAAAAATTATTTCTTCCCTTCCTTCTACTCCCCCTATACTCTACAAAATGTGTTCTCTGGGACTAGGCTTTGAAAAGGTCAGTGCATATTAGTTTGATATGTATTACTGTGTACAATTTAAAAAGCTAATTTTTAAACTCTATGGACTTCTAAATGCATGTGGGTGCTTAACTATGTTTAGATGATAATGGTGATTATGGTAGAAGTAAATATACCACTAAACTTTCTATTTCATAATTGGCTTAAGGATGGTATTTTCCTACAAAAATATACTCTGTGCACCAAATTCTGGAACTTTGTCAAATATCAGAAAGTAACTATCAGACATTCTGTACAGCTCAGAAAGCTATTTACAGGCCACTCTTCCCTAGTGTAAACCTAGGAGGAGAATAAAATATCATGGAGAAATTTCAGTTAATCTTCTTCCTATACACTACCACCAAACAGCTGAACAAGTTGGGAAATATAAATGTTTTTTAACTTTGAACTCATTCATCTGTCTGAGGTTTTCTCTTCTTGAAGATCAGTAGAATAAAATAATCACTTAAAAGATCTTACCAGATGAATCCCAACATTATTAATTGTTAATACTATATTCATATTGATATTATAGTAGGTAAATAGATAAATTATTTCTAGAAATAGGATATTATTTGTATACATAGACTATTATTTATATAGAGATTTTTATTCATAAATATAGCTAAACATGGGAAAAAAGAACATCTGATTTTAAAAATTAGGAATCAAAGTTTTTGGATTCAGTTTCAACCCTGCCACATACTGTGACCTTTAGCAAATTAGTTAACCTCCTGGTGGCTTAATTTATACATCTACAGAAGAGTAAATTACCACCTATGTTATTTACAGAGAGGGTGAGGATTTACTTAACATTGTAATTAGTAGGACTCTATCATTTTCATGAAATTCTAGCTCAGTTGGAAATCTACACAGATTTATGCTGAAATAACTACTAATGCATTTTTTTTTAAAGAAACTATCCAACTGTAAAATTGGCAAAATATTTCCCTTAGGCTAGACAAATGAGTTTACCGTGTTGTAGCAAATCAGCTAACTGGATCAGACAACCAGACTACAGAGCTCAAGGTCATAGGAGTAGCTCCCATATTGCTCAGATACTTTCACACACGAAAAAACTGTCTGAGCCATGACTTCCATTGCATTCCTTACTATATCTCAATCTACTGATTTGGAGAATATGGGTCTCCAAAGAATGTGGCCTAAGAACAGCGTTGTCTCAGTAATATATGCATCACCCCTGAAACAAACAATGCAAAACCTGAATCTTACATAGATCAATAAAATCAGTTTTGTTTCATTACAAGAATAAAGGCCTCAAGAACGTAGAGGTTTTTGTATGTTTTGTTCATTATCATATTTCTGGCTCCTAATATAATGCCTGGTATACAATGAACAGTACATATCTATTGAATTCACTGATTGATTGATTACTCTCAATCAGGAATTTGGACCTCTCTTTCCTACCATTTTTAAAGGAACTATAGGACTATCTGGAAAATAATGATGGAAAAGAAAACCCTTTTCTTGGATTTTTGTTTGTTTGTTTGTTATGTGCTATAGTAAAATTGACATATGCATTAAAAATAATTAGAAAGCATAAATATAGTATCAATGTAAGAACAACCCAGAAGCATCTCTATTCATCATACACCTACTAAGGGGTTGCCACTTACAACAGTTTACCCAAAGACATTCCAATTCACATTTGTCAGCCTAACACAATTACTCATAACACCTTCTTTTATTCCCAAGAAGTCCTACTTGGGACAACAAAATGTTTGCTTAACTCTACCTTCTGAACTAAACATACCATGAATTACAGAACCTAGATTCACTTTGCAACTTGACTTCCTCTATGTAAAGCTAAAATAAAATTCTGAAATAATCCATTAAAATGCCTAACAATGAAGATCAAAATGAACTGTGATATATTGGAAAGAATATTAAACTGGAAGCTAAAAAAAAAACAAACTTGAGAGATAGTCTAAATTGTGCCCACTAACTAGCTGGGTGACTTTTAGAACAAAAAGTTTAAATGGGCCTCATTTCATCCACTGAAGAGAAAGCCATGCACCTAAATGAGAAAATCTTTAAGAGTACTTACAGCTCTCCTATTTCATAATTCTTCAGTTTATCTGTTGCCTTTTCTCTTTTATTTTTATTATTTGTTGAAGTATAAATTTGACATGTTGATTTTTCTAATGGTCAAATGATTTGACAGATCCATTTCATCTACCTTTAAAAATGTAATTGGATTTTAAAAGTCTAGGTCTGCTATAGTTTGCACTAGGAAGCAGAAATTATAACTAGATGTAATGGGAAGCAAATGGCTAGACAATAATTCATAAGTATAGTGGACTTTTTGAGGAGGAAGACTTGTCTGGGTAGAACACTGCAGTAGGTCAGCTAGAAAATTCTTCAGGTTATTTGAGATGCAGTAGCAAGGAGAAAAGAAGTCCAAAATCAAGAAAAGGAAAATAAAGGGAAATTTTCAGAATGTGTTTAGATGTAGCTTACCACATCTTATTCCCTAGAGGCTAAGTCAGTTGTTAATTAATGACTCATAATACAGTTTAGTTCCCTCTTCATTTTTGTATGATGTCCTGCTCATTGATGGTTATGGTGATTTTAAAATATGTCCACAGATTCTATGATACTCCTTCTTTAAAGTAATGAGGCTTACTTCTTCCTCTTTTGAGTGTAGGCTGGACTTAGTGACTAGACAGAATAAACAGATAGTGAACAAACAGGCTGTGGTAGAAGTGATAGTGTCTGAGTACCAAGACTAGGTCGTAAAAGGCACTATGGTTTCCTCCCTGCTCTCTCTCGAACAACTCACTCTGAAGGAAGTCACCTACCATTTTGTGAGGATATTCAAGCAGCCCTCTGAAAAATTTCATGTGGCCTTCTGCCAACAGCTAAAGGAACTAAGGCCTTCTGCTTATAGCCATGTGATGAACCATCCTGGAAATAGATTCTCTAGCTCCAGTCAAATCTTCAGATGAATGCAGCTCCCACTGACATTTTGACTTCAACCTTTTGAGAAACTCTTAGCTGGAATCACCTAGTTAAAATTAAGCTCATGAGTTCCTGATCCATAGAAACTTGAGATGATAAATATTTGTTGTTTTAAGTTGCTAAGTTTTGAGGGTAATTGGTTACAAAACAATGCATAACTAAAACAGTGATCCGTTTAAGTAAACAGCCTCAGAGAAGTGGGGTCGGGTCAGGGGAATGGTTGATATCAGGTGCTAAGTGTGAAAAAAATAGTCTAATTAAACTGATCTACATGGGAGAATCTTATTCTAGGAGTAAGATTTTATTGGACATAAGGGCCTTCTTTTACCTAAGCCCACTAATATTCTTTGTGAGAGATACCTTCTGAAGTTCTTTGTAAGTGAAATGATAGGATGCCTAGATTTACTTAAAAATATTCTAGGGAGAAAGAAATCCAGAATAGGAAATAGGTGAAGCAAGATACCAAAATACTGATAATGGCTGATGATGGGTACATGGGGGTTCATTATTAAATTTTCTCAACTTTTGTGTATGTTCAAAAATGTCTATAATAAAATGACTTTTTTTTTTTTTAATGTTTGACTATGCCTCCTGGCGTGCAGGATCTTAGTTCCCCAACCAGGAATTGAACCTGAGTCCTTCTCAATGAGAGCACAAAATCTTAACCACTGGACTACCAGGGAATTCCCAATGAAATGACTTTAAAAATCTAAAAAATATCATTAAACTCTTGACTCTAGTGCTTCATAGCAAATATGTTTTAGAATTATTTTAATTAAACTCAAATACATATTTATTTCAAATATGATTTCAGAACTTTAAAAAATAGAAGTAAATAATGCATCTTATCCTTATCCCCCTAGGTGGGTGAAGTCAGGGGAGAGAGTCTATGAAGCAGAACCCCGGTATTCCCAAGCTGTCCTTAGCTCATCACTGCCCTTCATGCCTCCACCCACAAAGCAGTAGAAAGGCCTATATGTGAGATTGGAGTGGTGTAACTCCAGTCAAGGATTGCCAAAGGTTGTCAGCAGCCACCAGAAGATAAGAGAGAGACAGTTTCTCCCTCAGGGCCTCTAGAAGGAACGGACCCTTCTGACACCTTGATTTTAGATTCCTAGCCTCCAGAACTGCACGAGCATGATATTTGGTTTGTTAAGTTATCAGGTTTGCGGTATCTTGGAACAGCAACCCTAAGAAACTGAAACCGGGAGCATCTCTTTCTTGCTTTCTTGTGTCTCCTTCCCACAAATGAGCCAAGAAATGTCTCACTTGGCTATGTGAAAATACAGGGAATCTGTCATGTTTTTGAACAGCTCACTGCTGATAAACCCTCACAGGACTGGATCCACATCAACACCCTGGGCTCCTTCACACCTGCCTTTTGAATGTCATCATTCGCTGTCTTCATTGGTTCCATTCACAGTAGGATGTGGTTTACCCCTATTTCCCCACTTCTTGGAACCAGCGTATAATACATTCTTGTTTTTAAGGGCTTTACCACTGCTATGGCAGGAAAAATAGGGCTTTAAAATGATTAAAAGTATCACAAAATTACAGAAATCTCTAAAACAGAGAAGTAGTGGTATATATAGTTTTCTTTGCGATGTCTTCGTAGTTTGACTTGCCTTGTCAGATGGTAATTGTTCAGTAAGGATGACTATTATTATTTCCAGAATTACTTCATGAGCCACTTCTGAATGTGCAGCCTGCATCAGGCCACTGAGAATAGGAAAATAAGAAGATATAGTCTTCTTTAGAGATCACACTTCAAGGGAGACCAACATATCTAAGTAAATAAAAGCAACAGGTGTTAAGATTACAAAATATTGATATATGTGCCATATTGAAGTGGCATAAGTTAGTTGTCATAAACAATTTCCATGTATTGATCCTGTTTTGAGGCTTGAAAATGCAGAATGGGAAAGGGCATTCCATCATGAAGGTAGATAGATGGTTAGACAGATAGTTTGGCCATCAAGAGGCAGATCTCAGTGCAACAAAGCCACAGAAGCAGTGAAAGCAGGTCAGAAGTCAGAGCACAGCCCTGCTCTGCAGCCTTGTGCTGGTTTAGGCTCCCTGTATAGGTTCATAATGACTGTAAATAATTGTCCTAAACGGGAAGGTGTAGCATGAAGAATTAGTATTTTGTTTCATTTTAGTCAACTTCCAGCTGTTCACAGGCTGGGAGAAGCATTTCAAGTAGATAATATACATTTCACAAAATTTATTATTTATTCACCTTCCCCTGTCATTCAACATCACCTGCCCTTTTCCAAATATAGATACAGCAAAATATTTTGTAGTACTTGATCCCACACTGTAGGAATTCCTACACAGATGTTGTTCTCTAGCTTTAGGGATTGTTATATACCCATCGTTAGGCCTCACACTCAGGGTTTCTGACTCAGTAGGTCTGGGGCAAGGTCCAAGAAACAGTAGTTCTAACAAGCTCCCAGATGATTTAATTCCGCTGATGCAGGAACCACACATTGAGAACTACTGCTCTTCAGCCTCATAAAATGATAATAGTTTGCTAAATCTGCCAGAAACATGAAGAAAATCAAGCAAGCTCTTTATATGTATTTTTAAAAGCATAAAAAGTGAAGTCATGGTGGCAAGTGTCATACGACATTATTTGCTAAGGAAGAGAATGATTCCACACATCAACTGCACCACGAGGTCTCACAGCCATTCCACATGGATCAAGATAAAAACGAGCAATATTTTGCTCCTTCAGTTACATCACAGTAGTTTTCACACACATCCCCAAACTGCCCTAGGAAACCATATATGAAATATGCAAGGCCATTGGGTTCAGCCCTTGTCAAAGGAACTGTTTCAATTAAAGCATACTTCAAGGGAGAAATAATTTGAGGATTTCTTCTCCTCCCTAACTCTGGGATATTGTGTAAGAACCTAAAATAAAGATTAAGATAATGATAAAGGCTAACTGACTATGCTCATAAATGACTTATTTTCTGACCATGAGTCATACTTACATACTTGCATAATGGGTGTCCAATATGTCTATTCTGTGCTTTTTTTTTTAGCAACTAGCTTAAAATTCCTTTAAAATGAGAAATCTGAAATAGTTTTTGTATGATGCATTTACTGTAACACGCTGAAGTATAAGATTCCTTCATAATTGTATATTTTTGTAATTGTGTAGTTGTACATTTGTACACAATTGGATATACTTTTTTCAAATATGTGTTATTTGACTTTCATATAAGAAAGGCTATCATGGGAAATAATGTGTGTTAGGTTTTCATATTTTTGTTGGAAGCATGTTACTTTAAATGTACAGGCTCAAGATTATTAACTCTAATAATAACAGGGGTTTTATGAATGAGGGAGAGGCAATATTTACAGGTTTTAAAACATTTATAGCAATGAGAAATGAAGATTGTGACTATCAGTTACATAGTCACTGGTATATCTGAGGTGAATCTGAGCCAAATAGATTTTTTAAACAAAATCACAGGTGATGAAATTGGAAAATAAATACCATTTTATCTCCACACCCTCACCCTGGCTTAGAGAATGAGGTTTGGCCTCACAGGTACTTTCCATGTGGGCCAGGTGATTATGATAAAGCCACTCAGGTAACAGTGAGGTCTCTACAGCAAGGGGTACCCCACCACCCCAGGAGCTAATGCTTGCTGCTTTGAGGTGGAGCTGATATATTAATAGAAATAAAGTGCACAATAAACATAATGCACTTGAATCATCCTGAAACTGTCCCCCTGCCCCAGTTCATGGAAAAATTGTCTTCCACTAAGCTGGTCCCAGGTACCAAAAAGGTTGGAGCCCGCTGCAGACAGTGTAGGAGCCCAGGAGATAAATGCCACACTGTGACCTACCTACTAGCATTCGGAGATAAATGCCACACTGTGACCTGCCTGCTAGCATTCGGCCCTCAGGTTGCCTTCTTCCAGGCTGCAGGAGAACGCAAAGAAGATCTCTTCTTTCTTTAAAAGCAATCTATTTTTTAAATTATGTATATATGGTTTTAAAAAGTATGAAATAAGGAGATGGTTTCCCCCTCTCAGCACTCCAAGTTTCTCTTCCCAAAATTAACCACAGATAATAGTTCTGTTGTGTATATACATATAAAAATCTTTTATGTATATCCCAACTTACATACATTTCCGTTTTCTTATTTACAGAACTGCAGTCATACCACACATATTGCTCTACATCTTGTTGAAAAGCATATCTTGGACATCCTTCCCTATCTGCAGATACAAATCTTCCTCATTATTTTTTTTCTTAACTGCATAATATATCATAGAATGTGTGTACAATAGGTTATGTGGTCATCCTCTTATTAACAAACATTTGGGTGGTTTCTAATTTTTGCTCTTATAAACAATAGTATAATGCAAGAATATCCATAGGGTAAAATCCTACTTGTAGAACTGCTGGGTCAAAGGGAATATGAATTTGTGATTTCAATAAGTATTGTCAAATTGCCTTCTTAAAGAGTTATGCCAAGTTTTACTCCCACTAACAGTAAATAAAAGAGCCCCAATAGTACTGATTCTCTGCTTAGTCATTGCTCCCAGCAACAGTAAGGGAAGGGGATCTATTCCAAACACTAGCAAGAAACTACCTCCTCTCTGTAGAATTTTCCATTTAGTGCACCAGGGAATTCACAGAACTCTGGTGGGTGCGTTCAAATGCATCTCTAATTCCACTAGTCAGTTTATCAAATAAATAGGTATTTAGCATATTTATCAAAGGATAGTCACCATATGCTAGTTTCCCTAGAGCTTGTTAATAATCTGGAATTTTTACATCTTTCCTACATTTTATTTTGTCCTTGGGAAATATATAGTCCCAGCATCTGGATAGTAATAATAAATAATAACATCTCCCTTATATGGGACTTTTGCTTCCGGAACTAAGAACACGTTATGCACATTTTTCTGCTTTATCATAATAACATCCCTTTAAGGAAGGCATTTTCATCTGTATTTCAGAATTACATAGTGCTTGAGCCACAGAGTGTTAAGGTTTTCTTTATGTGTCTTCATGAACTAATGGGTTTTATATATTCTGGTTTTCTGATTTGAGTTTAGCAAAGTTCATGAGAGAGGCTCTGAGTTATCTTTATTAAGGAAAGTCTCAATACTTTTATAAAACTATAACAAGCGAAACAGAACAAAGATACCCAGACGAGATAGAGAAGGTTGTGAACTACTTTTCTCGAAGGATTTTACCTTCTTCCATTAAACAATTACACAGGGAATAGAAATCAGGCCACAGGTAGAGAAGATGCCACATTGTAGATTAGAGTTCACAGTAAGGAGCAGAAGTTTCTCGTGGTGGTGAACTAAATGAGACAACTGAATCGATGAAGCTTTATGAGCACCCTCAAGCTATAGCTAAATTGGAATAGAGGGAGATAAACTAAAAGTTATGCTATATTTGACAGGTAAGAATGAGTGTTTGGAAGAAAAATCTATTAGATTGGCCAGGTAGCATCTCCAGGTGAGGCCTTATAGCAACATTGGCAGATTCATGTCGGACAATAACACAAGTGCTTCATTCAATGCCTTCCATTCAGCACTGCCCTTGTGAAACCAGTGCACAGATTTCCTAGTTTGACTTGGGACAGTTGTCTATAGAAGTCCCTTGTGGACAAAGAGAAAAAAAGGCATGACTCTGGCATTTCCTCCAGGCTTACTGGATTGGCAGCTATAAGTATGCAACAGATTTTTCCACTAGTGCATTTCTCTCCTTCTCTTATAAAAATTAAGATTCTGAGTATAATATCTTATACAACAGGGCAGAAATACCTTTTAAGCCAGGATCCTATGCAGGGATCTTTTCCTATAACTCTGAGGTCTTAGCAAAGGCTGTTAATGTCCTTGCTTGTAATTTGCAGCAGAATTCTGAAGCCTCAGAAGGGGAAATGCAGTATGATGAATAGAAAAAAAAAATAATACAAAAGTCCATAAATAGCCTCCCCCTTTTATCATTATAACTTAACCATGAGTGACTTGTGAACCAATAATAGAGATCAAAAGACAACGCAAAGACTTCTCCAGAAAGACTGCTGGGGCAGAATTTTTTAGCATTTCAAATACTAAAATAGAATTCAGAAAAATAATGTGCAAAATACTGTGGGCTTTAGTTAGCAGAACTGATTTGCTTCATATAACAGCAAAATTACATGTGACTGTCTTCAATGCTAAGAAGAGTGGAACTTAGCTGTGTGGCCCATATTTATGTTAATTTCAGGGCATTAAAAGGTTTTTGGTGTTTCAGGCAGTTCAAAAATACGAATGCTTAAGTAAGTGTACTGAAAAGTTGTGCCACGTTTGGCCAAATAGCTTCTTATAACATTCAATTGGGATCTCTGACCCTTGAAATTTTATAAATGTGAAGCATATGAAACTGTCTTTGGTAAAAAGAGACAAGGTCAGCTCCAAATGTTCCTATCTCCTGCAGGGTTTGCCATTAGAGAATGAAGGCAAATTGCCAGTGCCTGTGTTCATGAATCTTCTTTCTCCTCCTCTGTTTTGGTTGTGGGGCCAATCCTAGTGATTTTACAAGGTGCCTGCTGTGTTCCTGAGAAAATAAACTGTGCAAAACACATTTGCCTTCAGCTTGTCCTCACCCACAGGAGATATCCAGGGTGATTAATAGCCAGATTCCTAACTGCTGCTCAAGCCACTCCTTAGATAGTTTAGTGTTAATCACAGCAAAGTTATCCTTTCAAGTGAAAATGCTGGCAGGTCCCTTTGGGCTTTATTGTACTCTCCAGATATTTGCCCTAATCTGAATCTTAAGGTTAACTTCCAAATTTTAATTTATCTGGTTTTTCAAAAAAAAGTAATTAATACTGCCAAAAATATAAGTAACCCTTTAAAGATCCCTTTAAGCAATTTCAGTGGTTTGGAGAACATTCAGGATAGGAATCTGTCTCTTCTCTAAACTGGGAGAACATGCATGGAGACAGGAACATTTGCAGCTGACCTTGCCTGTTTTTACCAAAGACAGTTTCATATGCTTCACATTTATAAAATTTCAAGGGTCAGAGATCCCAACTGAATGTTATAAGAAGCTATTTGGTCAAACATGGTATGACTTTTCAGTACACCTACTTGAGCATTCGTATTTTTGAACTGCCTGAAACACGGAAAACCTTTTAATGCCCTGAAATTAACATAAACTGGGAGAACACAATAAAATAATTTTAGAGCTGGAGAGAATCTACAAATCATCTGAAACAAGCCTACCATTTTATCAGACAAAAAATTTTCATGATCTGATTTTTTTTTTCTAAATCTATTACTCTTTTTAGATAAAGTAATATAAGCATATGGTTCAAATGTCAAAAGGCACAAAACACTGGGCAGTGGAAAATAAACATTTCTCACTCCCAGTCACACAGTTTTTGCCCTTAGAGGGGAAACCAGCATTACCATCTTTTTATGATTTTTCCAGAAATAATTTATACTTAAGATGACACTATATCAGCAAGAAAACCAGACCTGGCAAGGCCAGAGAAGCCATCAATTAATCACAATGTAATAATTAACATAAAGCAATAGTGTAACTTTTAATTCCAATCTCAGTTCTGTCACTTACTCTCTTGGGTGAGTTAATCTCTCTTCTTCACTTCCCCACCCATATCATGGAATGAATGATCCCTACCAAGCAGGATTGTCAGGATTAAGTAAAGTCATGTTCCAAAAACCCAGATACACTCCTTGATTTTGATTAGGAAAAAAATACAATCTTTTTTTCTATCTACTTGCATTTCAAATGCAGAGAATGAAATCTTATCATGGTAGGAATGAAGGTGTCTATAGAGTACATATGAAAAGGAAGCATGTGTTATGGTGTCTGTTTTCATAGCACTGCTCCTGCTGCTGCTAAGTCACTTCAGTCGTGTCCAACTCTGTGCGACCCCATACGGCAGCCCACCAGGCTCCCCCATCCCTGGGATTCTCCAGACAAGAACACTGGAGTGGGTTGCCATTTCCTTTTCGGATGTATGAAAGTGAAAAGTAAAAGTGAAGTCGCTCAGTCATGTCCGACTCCTAGCGACCCCATGGACTGCAGCCCACCAGGCTCCTCTGTCCATGGGATTTTCCAGGCAAGAGTACTGGAGTGGCCAGGTAGGATTGTCAGGATTAAGTAAAGTCATGTTCCAAAAACCCAGATACACTCCCTTGATTTTGATTAGGAAAAAAATATGATCTTTTTTGTATCTACTTGCATTTCAAATGCAGAGAATGAAATCTTATCATGGTAAGAATGCAGGTGTCTACAGAATACATATGGAAAGGAAGCATGTGTTAATGGTGTCTGTTTTCATAGCACTCTCACTCTACCTTTCCTGGTCTTGGTGAAGTTGACTGGGTTCTTCCTTAATCACCCTCATTTCATTATTAGTTTCATCATTACTTTTGTTTTCTTTTGTCTTCTCTAAGGCCACTTCCTATTAATACAACCTGAAAGTCAGATGCCTCCTCCAAGTGTACTACTTTCAAAGACTGTATGCAGAAAATATTATTGAGAGAGGAAGAGATTTTTTGTTTAATAATATTGATGATGCAACTAAAATATGCCAGGCACCTTGCTAGATAATGCATAACCAGACAAACCAGGCAAAAATGGAGAAAATTGTGTTAAGAATTGTTCATCTGTGGGGCTGGTAAAATTCAAGGGACTGCTTGGTTTTCTGAAACCTGGAAAATTATTAGTCTCACTCAAATTTAAGATCCAAATATTGATAGTTTAAACAAAGGATTTTATTGGTTTGTATTATCAAGAAATCGAAAAACTGAGCAGGCTTTAAAAAACAACTGGTTCCATAATGTCAACAAAGACATACTTTCTATTACTGTGCACTTTCTTCTACAATGTGCTTTTCTGCTAAAATACTGTCTCTTCTCATGGTTTTAAAGAGGTCATCAGAAAAAGCTATTTGCTGTTTGCTTCTTAGTTCGTATTTACCAAGACAGAAAGCACTTTTGAGGCAACTCCCATGGATTAGAGAGAAGAAAGTTCCCCCCAAAATGGCCTGCAACTGTCTCCTTGACCTCACTTGTCTCTAACTCATTCACCTGCCTACTCTGAACCAATCACCTGGACAGGAGTATGTTATATTGCTGATTGGCTTAAAACAGTCAGAAATTAACCCTGCAGCTGGGCAAATCCACCCCAAACAATGCTGGAAAACTGTTTATTTAGAAAGTAGAACGAGGCCTGGATGACAAGGAGGGATCTTACTAATGTCAAATACAGCTCTTGTTAGCACCTTCTCTCTTCATATCTATTCTATGTCATTCTCTTAGTATGGCTCTACATACAAGGTTTTTTAAATTTGGAATCCCTCATAAATTTGATTTACACATGGCTGAGGCTTGTTCTGGAACAACTCCCAAACCAAATACCTGTGATTTTGCAAATCCAATTTACATCACCCATGTATAACTTTTTCAACATAGTTTAAAATTCTCAAATGATATCATCCAATTGGCTTAGTCTAATGTATAGATGGACACTCATTATAGGCCTCCACATGTTGGTCCTCAACGCTTACAGCCCAAGGAATAGGGTCATCTGATGTAATCATGGGTGACTTGGCCCATCTGTTCAGCAGGGTCTGTGGGTGGGGACAGTTTCTTTTAGAAGGGGATGTGGGCAGAAAGGAAATTATATACATCTCTAACCAGAAAAATCCCAGGGGTGAAAATATTAGGAAGAAAATGGCACCAAATTTAAAGATAAAAGAAAAACTGCCACAATGATTCAAAGTTCAACTGGGTGACTGATCACAGACTTCTGTTTTAATCACTATTTTAGCCTTATAATCTTGGAAATTTACTTTGAAGAACACTGAAACACTCTTCAAGCAGAAACTTTATAGAAGAAAACAAACTTTGATCAAAAATCCAGAACCTAAAAAGATATTTATGCTTGGTATATCTCAGGTACTGAAAAGTGTGAATGCACAGCTGCATTTTATGCCTTTCTTGCAGATGAACTTCCTCAAAATGAGTTTGCACATTGAAAGGGCTAACAAAACACCCCAGTAGAATTTCTCCCAACATAACGGCATTTCACTTTTAAATAAATTACCATTTTCATCTCCTGATTTCTAAAAGGATGTTAGAGATTCCCACCCATTCCCAGACTAACTCAGATGTGTTTGTTGCCAAAGGGGAAATTTCCAAGTTCTCATAGGTGCTTGTGGGTGGCTCTGAGGCAAGAAAGTGAAAATGATAGTCATTCAGTCTTGTCCAGCTCTTTGTGATCCCGTGGACTGTAGACCGCAAAGCTCCTCTGTCCATGGAATTCTATAGGCAAGAATACTGGAGTGGGTTGTCATTCCCTTCTTCAGGGGATCTTTCCAACCCAAGGATTGAACCTGGGTGTCCTGCATTAGCAGGCAGATTCTTTACAGTCTGAGCCACCAGGGAAGCCGACTTTAGGTAGTGTAGCAATATCAAATCTTGTTTTAATCACATAAATGTCTATTTTATTTTTCTCACTCTAAATAACCATTCAAAGAATTTTTTTTTTAATTCATTTGGGGTAACTCCTTTTTTTAAAAGAAAAAAAAAATTTTTTTACATCAGTGAAATAATAGCTAGACCTTTTTTTATTCCCCCCAAGATTTTTGTTGATATTCTTAATTGCTGTTATTAGCATCTGTGCTGCTGCTGCTGCTAAGTCGCTTCAGTCGTGTCCGACTCTGTGCGACCCCATAGACGGCAGCCCACCAGGCTCCGCAGTCCCTGGGATTCTCCAGGGAAGAACACTGGAGTGGGTTGCCATTTCCTTCTCCAATGCATGAAAGTCAAAAGTGAAAGTGAAGTCGCACAGTCGTGTCCGACTCTTAGCGACCCCATGGACTGCAGCCTACCAGGCTCCTCCATTCATGGGATTTTCCAGGCAAGAGTACTGGAGTGGGGTGCCATTGCATCTGTAGTAAGATGCTTTTATTAGCATCTGAGGCAAGAAGCATGTGGCTATCAGAGTAGTATAACCAAACCTCTCTGCTGGAGCAAAAGAGGAATGCTGGAAGCTGGAGAGAGAGAAGTTGTTCTTCCCTTTCTTATAATGCATTCAGGCTCATTTAGACCCAAATAACAATCTGACTGGTTACTATTTTAACTGTGAACAAATTAGAGAAAGGACTCTCCCTAGCCCCCATAAATCTGGAATGGACTGGGCTGAGAGTATCCACACTTCTCTCTGAGACTTAGAGATTCCACCGAATGTCTTCTCAACAGTTCTAGTATTCGAATTAAGAAGCCATGGCTTAGACTAGTCCAAGATATCAAAAATAATAAAAGAAACTTGAACTCAGGGAAAATATAAGAAATTCAGGGAAAACACTTTTTAAAAACTGTTATTTCACCCATGGTTAATTCTGATTTTAGTTTAATGGCAAAATGAAGCCCTGGGATAGTTACAACTAAACAATAGTTGAAAAGAAGACTTTAGACATAAAGGCTGAATTTTTTTTCATCAACATTTCATGCAGCAGCTCCTGCACAGCCTTCCCATTTCTCAAGAGCTTTGATTTGTGGAAATAATGGTTATGCAATTTCCACACATTGTGCTCCAATCACAGCATGTAGGCAACAATGAAACGAAAACAACTAAACACACTTGAAGCTGGAGATTTTGATAAGCTTTTTTTTTCACCAAGATTTTTTAACTTGATATTTTTCCAAGGCACCCAAAATATTCCTATTGAGCTTTAATCAGATATATGTGAACACAGCAAAGTATCTTGTTTTCTTATATCTATGGCAGCAGCACTGGTTAATCTAGCTGTAAAAAATTAACCAAAAAGAAATTATTGGACTGTGAGAATCCCACAGTTGACAGATCTTTGGTCTTTCTCTTTAAAATAAAAATCTATGCCATATGTTTACAAAAGATGAGAAATGGTGGATAAAATTAATTTCCTTAGGGCATAATGCTGCATACAGCCTTTCAGAGAGAGAGGTCTCTGGCATTTTCTGTGAGGACTTGGTACAAGAAACACTGTAGCATTGGATCTGCACAGTCTCTGGCTGAGAAAAACAAAGATGATTTCCTCTGGCCCCTATTTTGGTTTTACCCTTTGAACTTTCAACAGTTTGTTTATTATTGTTGTTATCATTTTTAATTGGGCACAGATTGTTTCAGGAATCATCTTGGTTCCCTTTTTTGAAGCACTTTTTTTAAAAACAAAACAAAGCAAAACATTCATTGAGACTGCTTTCTAAAGGGCTCCACCTCCACCACCTGTCACTGTCCCGGGGGCTGCAACGTGGACAGCACCCCTCAATTCTGAGTTCAACTGCAGACTGGATGGTGAAGGGCAGAAGCCGAGGAGGTGCAAGTGCAGATTTGGAGGTAGGTGACAATATAAAAATTCCCACGTTGCAGATCAGTGATAAATTTTCATACACCTGGAGAAACAAACTAATCTACCAAATGTAATTCTTTCAGAAGGTTTTTTTCCCCCTTTACGTCTAAAATCCTGGAAATTTCACCTCCTTGACCCATCATTTCTAAGTGGTTAATCATATGTTGATTATTTGTCACTAGATGGCATCATGCAGTGTTTCTTGACAGCAGTAATTAAGTTGGCAAAGTTGAAGCTTGGGCCATTTTTTGTTATTTTCTTTTTGGTATGAATCTAAGAATCTCAGTCAGATCCTGGGTATTTCATCTTTATTGGTTGTGTAGATTTGGCTTTGTAAAATTTGTATATTGTTTGAGATTCTTTTTCCTTGGTGTATCTGGGTGATATGTGAAGCCAGTAACTAGTGTTATACAAATAATAAATTAGTTCTTCCTCTAAATTCTCTTCCAAGTCACATACACAAATATTTACCTATAGAGACTTTGTAGAACTAAAATAAATGTCCTCACATTAAGATCTTTATCTAGACATGCGGGTAGGAAAAGCTATATAAAAGAAACTTTTTTACCTAGCCTGGTCAGTTGAAATCTAGTCATGGATAAGCCATACTGATGGAAACATATGATAATAATCATTTGATGCTTTAAACCTGTGAAATGTATAAAAAGAAAAAATGTGTGACTAAATAAGAAAAATGGTTGTAAATATGAGTTAATGATCACAATCTTTTATTCTCCCAGATGTGATAGGTAAGTATGACCATTTTTATTTGTTGTGTTCCAATGAACTTTATATTACTAAAGAATGAATTCTGACTTCCATGTTGTAAACAAAACAGGACCAATTTTTCCAAATTATAATTATGACTTAGTGACCTGAAAATTTATATATAATAACATATAATAAATTGTATTATCTGGAATAAGACTAACAAATTAGATGACAGATAAAAAGATAGTGTCTAATACAGTTCTTGATATTCTGAATAGTTGTCTAAAATCTATAATATTGCTCTTTTATTTTCATTTTATTATTTATTACTTGAAAAGGTATTTGTTTCAATTGTCTTACTTTATTTCATTCATTCATTAAACAAGTATTTAGCTGAGTATTTATATTGAGTTAGATACTAGAGATGCAAAATAGAACACTGAATTTGCCCTCAAAAAACTTTTAATTTTTTATGTTGTTAAACATCCATAAAGTACGTTTCAGAATCAATCATGGGAGGTTGGGAGGACAGAATGGGAAAGAGAAAGAGAGGGAGAGGGAGAAAGGCAAGTGAGAGAGAAAGAGAGAATACAGAGTCTTAGACTAGGAAACAAGATGTGTGGTCACAGCTCTGCCAGTAACTCATGCTATAGTCCTACTCTTCCTTATTGAACATTCAAATAAAATAATTTTACTTGAAGTGCTTTGTAAACTGTAAAATATTTTAAATTTAAAGATTTTTAAGATTTTTAATTTCTCCCTATAAGAATCCCACAATTTTAAAATATCAACTTAAAAATCAGTCTTTTATCCTGCATTTGAGTGTTTTCTCCCTTTTCAATTCCCATGTATTTCAAAATTCCTACTGCATTAAGAAATTTAAAAAAGCATTAAATGTCCAACTCACCTTGTAAAACAAAAAGTGAACAGAAGCACCATGATCTTGGAAAGAGAAAAGGTGAGGGGCTAAGCTAAATAGCCCTGTGACCACATTAGACTCTGAAACATGGAGACTCTAGGATTACCCACTTACCCTCTTTTAATGTAATGATTCTTGCTGCTTCTCTTTTTTTTAACATATTAAAAAATGTAATTTTAAGCAAATTCTGTTACAGTAACACATGTGAAATAAAGAGAGCTCTTGGGCATTTCATTCAGGTCCTACAACTTCACCCCTTCCACATTTTGATGGTAGAAAAAAACTAAAGAAGGTTCTAATTGATTATTGGATTACAAGATTTGGTACAACATCCCCTGTTCTTAGACTAGTTCAGTAGTTTTGCAAAATGCTCCTTATTTTTCTTTAAGGCAGGAAGTATCATATTCTACGCTGGTAGATCAGAAAACTTTTTTCTACAGGTTGTATGAAGAAATAAATACATAAGGAACTCTGAACTCAATGTATTTAAGACTACAAAGAAAGATACATAAAATGGTCAAGTTCCTAACTGGATCTGAGTTTGTATAGAGACAAGTTTTATCTTAGTTTCCTGGTCCATTATCTGGGGATTTTGTCTTCTATTCTGTACTGTATTTTTTTAACTTTTTAATTTTTTAAAATTTATTTTTAATTGGAGGGGAATTGCTTTACAATGTTGTGTTGGTTTCTGCTGTACAATAGTGTGAATCAGCTGTAAGTATACATATTCTGTAGTGTATTAAGCAGTATTTTTAGTATGATGCTGACTTACCAGTAAAGACAAACTTATAATTAAGCATCTGAGCTGAAAATGTTCCCTCAATCTATTATATAATATTTGTTTGAAATAGTCTTATTTAGTTAGGAAAACAGAAAAAGTGGCTTGGATTCATTTACCTGTAAAAAATGTATGCCTATCCTTATTTTGAATGATTAGATTTGTTTTAAAATATTTGTTTACCATCAGACATGGTCTAGGAGAAAATTTGAAAGATTGGAAATGAAAGTTTAGAGATTAAAACATCTACTTACCACATTATTTCTTTCTTCACCTTTATTTTTTAGGTTTATGACATTTTCATCTTTGTTTAAACTATTATTTCAAGTCAACAAGTGTTATAAGAATGACAATATTTGTGCACAAGGAACCTAGGAAATGGAATTCTACTTCACTAGTTCCAGAGTTCATAGCTCTTAAGGCTTTTACCATCAGTATATTTAGGTAAAATGATGGTCTTTATCATGAAAGTGTATGCACCCACATTTAGCCATAGACAAAACTTCCTGGAAGGAAGCAGAGATTTTTTTTTTTTTTAAGAAATTATTTTGGGAAAGTGTGCTGAAGCTTTTTTCTAAAAATAAAATGGTATTTCATCAGTACTGGTCATTTTTTAGCCACATATGACAAACGATCACAGATGCTCATAAAACTCTAAAAGGAACTGAATATTGTTCCCTCTGAAATGGCAAATATCTTTCCTTTAACTGCATTTTAAAACAAAACAAACCTTACCACACTGATTGAAGATAATGCAGGAAATCATATGGTCCCACCCAAAGTTCCTGCATTCAAAATGTCCTCATGGGTAAGGAGGTTCAAGATGTTTTTAAGAACAGAACTTTCAAGTTTCTCCCTGTTAACAATGGCACTTCCTGTTTTGACCTCTAACCATATTAGGATATCAAACAAGTAAGATGATGGACTTCTCCTTTTTGCACAGTGAAAAGTATTTACTCCCTCTCACAGTGTTTGTAGATTTCAAAGTGAACATTCAGTTCAGTTCAGTTCAGGTTAGTCGATCAGTCGTGTCTGACTCTTTGCGACCCCATGAATCACAGCATGCCAGGCCCCCCTGTCCATCACCAACTCCCGGAGTTCACTCAGACTCACATCCATCGAGTCAGTGATGCCATCCAGCCATCTCATCCTCTGTCGTCCCCTTCTCCTCCTGCCCCCAATCCCTCCCAGCATCAGAGTCTTTTCCAATGAGTCAACTCTTCGCATGAGGTGGCCAAAGTACTGGAGTTTCAGATTTAGCATCATTCCTTCCAAAGAAATCCCAGGGCTGATCTCCTTCAGAATGGACTGGCTGGATCTCCTTGCAGTCCAAGGGACTCTCAAGAGTCTTCTCCAACACCACAGTTCAAAAGCATCAATTCTTCGGCGCTCAACCTTCTTCACAGTCCAACTCTCACATCCATACATGACTACAGAAAAAACCATAGCCGTCTAGGACCTTTGTTGGCAAAATAATGTCTCTGCTTTTCAATATGCTCTCTAGGTTGGACATAACTTTCCTTCCAAGGAGTAAGCATCTTTTAATTTCATGGCTGCAGTCACCATCTGCAGTGATTTTGGAGCCCAAAAAAATAAAGTCTGACACTGTTTCCACTGTTTCCCCATCTATTTCCCATGAAGTGATGGGACCAGATGCCATGATCTTCATTTTCTGAATGTTGAGCTTTAAGCCAACTTTTTCACTCTCCACTTTCATTTTCATCAAGAGGCTTTTTAGTTCCTCTTCACTTTCTGCCATAAGGGTGGTGTCATCTGCATATCTGATGTTATTGATATTTCTCCCAGCAATCTTGATTCCAGCTTGTGTTTCTTCCAGCCCAGCGTCTCTCATGATGTACTCTGCATATAAGTTAAATAAGCAGGGTGACAATATACAGCCTTGATGAACTCCTTTTCCTATTTGGAACCAGTCTGTTGTTCCATGTCCAGTTCTAACTGTTGCTTCCTGACCTGCATACAGATTTCTCAAGAGGCAGGTCAGTTCGGTTCACCACAGTTCAAAAGCATCAGTTCTTCAGTGCTCAGCTTTCTTCACAGTCCAACTTTCACATCCATACATGACCACTGGAAAAACCATAACCTTGGGACTACCCAATTCTCCTGATGTTCTAGACACTGTTTTAGTTTCCCAACAAGGGTTGTGATTTTCAGTAATTTATAGTTATCTAGTCATGAGCCTGGTATTGAAGTCAACAAAATGTGCAATATTCCTCCTCTCAAAAATATATAAAGCTACATATGCCTTCTAAACACCCTTTAACAGGTTCAGGACTCAGTGATTGCCTTCTTTTAAGCCACCTTTCTTTCAAAAAAAGAGAGAAAGTGAAGAGAAAAGGAAAGAAAGAAAGGAAAGGAGGAAGAGAGGAAGGAAGGAGGAAGGGAAGTTTGAGGAAAGAAAAAAGAAAAGAAGGAAGGGAGAAAGGGAAGGAGGGAGGAAAGAAGGAAGAAATAAAAAAAATTAGAGTGAAAAGATCATCTCCTCAAAGTGAAAAAGAAACTATACTTGCAAGATTCAATACTCTGAGTACCTGTTGCTTCCCCTCCCCCAACAAAAAAATTTTAAAGCAAATTAAATTCCACATAGTATAAAAAATGTCATGTTACTCTTTTTGAAGTAGATACAGATGACAGAAATGCTAAAGATGTAAGTGTACAAAAATAAGAGTTGCCATATGATCCTGCAATTCTAATCCTGGGCATAAATCTGGACAAAACTACAATTTGAAAATATACATGCACCCCTATGTTCACAGCAGCACTATTTAAAATAAACAAGACATGGAAAGAAACCTAAGTGTCCATCAACAGATGAATGCATAAAGAAGATATGGTATATGTATCTATGGTATATATATATATACAGAGGAATATTATTCAACCGTAAAAAGAGTGAAATAATGCCATTTGCAACTATATGGATACACAAAGATTATCATACTAAGAAAAGTCAGAAAGAGAAAGATAGGACTTCTCTAGTGGTCCAGTGATAAGACTCTGTGCTTCCAGTGCAGGGAGCACGAATTTGATCCTTGGTCCGAGAACTAAGATCCTATATGGTGTGCAGAGCGGCCAAAAAGAGTAAGAAAGAAAAAAACAAATACTGTATGATATCACTTATATGTGGAACCTAAAATATGACACAAATGAACTTAACTATGAAACAGATTCGCAGACATGAAGAATAGATTTGTGGTAGTCGGTGCGGGGGAGAGAGTAGGGGAGGATTGGATTGGGAGTTTGGGATTAGCAAATGCAAACTCTTATATTCAGAAAGGATAAACAACAAGGTCCTACTGTATAGCACAGGGAACTATATTCAATATCCTGTAATAAACTAAAATGGAAAAGGATATGAAAAAAATGATGTAAGACATCAAATAACAAAAGCATTTTAGAAGGTAATATTCTCAGTCTTTTTTTAAATAGTTCTATATATTGAAAAAGGAAACTATTTTAAGTGGAAAAGCTCAGCAACTATCCTATTTTCTGTGTTATTGTGAGGATGACAGTTTATTAGAAGTGAGAAGATATTTCTTGAAAAAAAAAACCTTATCTCAAAATTAGTCCTTCAATTCTTGAGGGAAGTTATATATTTTTATGCCACAGAAAAGTGATTTGTCAACTTTCTCACCAAATCTTTCCCAGATTCTTTAAGACCTTCTCTGAATATATATGCATATACTACTAAATATATGTATACAATTTAAATGATATATGCATGGGTATAAATGTTTTAGAAAGACTTATATGACTGCTTTCTTTACAATATTCCAGTAATTGGGATAAATACAGTAAAATTAAATTCCTTCAGGCATTTATTATTATTATTATTTTTGTATGGTTTTTAAAAAATAAGACACTCATATGTTTCAGATGCAAATTCCAGATTGTTTTGCATACTAAATGATACTAAAACAGTAAAGCATTTGTTAAAGCAGAAGATAAGCAAAGCACCCTTAAAGGATGCTATTGGTATGGCTAATAGCAAAGTTGTTGAGACTGCTAATCCCATTCGGAAATCTATGCAACTTGATGAGCAGATGTGCAGAAGATATTAGTGGGAGATCTGAGAAAACCAACAATAATTAGAAAAGTCATTTTTTAGCAGAATGCATTCTAGAGCAAAAATAAGTTTTAGATGCAGAAGACTGTCTGACACAATAAATTGATTAGACTTTCTTGACTAATATTCCTGTAAATGTATACAACTGAAACAAAAATGGTAACTGTCAAAAACCAAAGTTTTCCCCTTCTTCCATAGAACAATAAATGCTTGGTAAAAATAACTTTTCTGTGAAAATGATCACCAGTACAAACTTTCCTTATAACATATTTTCCATTAAGTAAGCAAATGATAAATTATCTGATACTCTTGATTCATTATCAGTATCAATCAGGTCAGGGAATTAGAAAATAGATAATTTTGTTTTGCTTGTGCTACTCTTTTTATTTATTTATTTAATGAAATACAATTGACATACAACTTTATGTTAGTTTCAGGTGTGCAACATAGTGATCCAACAATCAAATACATTACTAAATGATCACAACAAAAAGTCTAGTAACTACCTATCACAGTACAAAATTACTACAGTATTATTGACTCTATTCCCTGTATTTACCTTATACTTGCAACTTATTTATTTTATAGCTGAAAGCCTGTATCTCTCAATCCCCTTCGGCTATTTCACTCACCCTCCCCAATTCCCCCTCCCACCCTGGCAATCACCAGTTTGCTCTCAGTATCTCTGTCTGTTTCTGTTTTGTTTGTTTGTTTGTTTTTCAGATTCCACATATAAGTGAGATCATACAGTATTTGTCTTTGTCTAACTTATTTCCCTTAGCATAGGGCCCTCTAGGTCCATCTGTTGCAGCGAAGGGGACCCCTTCCAGGGCCCAAAACTGGGCTCTTGTCTAACACTCGGAAAAGAATTGTCCAAGAAGACATGTGCCGACAAAGCAAGAGATTTTATTGGGAAGGGCACCCGGGTGGAGAGCAGTAGAGTAAGGGAACCCAGGAGAACAGCCCTACCGTAGTCTCAGGTTTTATGGTAATGGGATTAGTTTCCGGGTGGTCTTTGGCCAATCATTCTAATTCAGAGTCTTTCCTGGTGGTGCACGCATGGCTCAGCCAAGATGGATGCTAGCAGAGGGATTCTGGGAAGTTGACGGACACCCGGTGTCTCCTTTCGACCTTTCCCAAACTCTTCTGGTTGGTGGTGGCTTATTAGTTCTGTATTCCTTGTCAGGATCTCCTGTCATAAAACAACTCATGCAAATGGTTACTATGGTACCTGGCCAGGGTGGGTGGTTTCAATCAGTGTGCTTCCCCTAACAACTCCCCCCTGAGAGACGTCATACTCAAGATACTTCTTGGGAATTGGGGCAGAGGTCTCTTTCTTCCATAACTTCTTCCTGCTGTGCATGGGCATAGTCCTACCTAGCAGAGCAGAAGTCTCTCTCTACCTGATCTAAATCAAGGTATTTTTTGCCTGAAATCAACATTCACCCAAGTAATAACAGCAATTTAGTTTGAAACTGTTGGCTTCTCTCAGAGATGAAATAGAAAGGGGCCAAATAGGAGACCTAACAGGATGGTCATCACTGGTCCCCAGAAACAGGAGGCAACATTTGGGGTGAGGGCTGCAGGGTTTGTGACTTTTTTTTTTTTAATTTTTATTTTTGGATTGGTTGGTGGTGAAGAAACAGAGCTGTGCTCCAGGAATCTTGTGTTTAGTCTGAAGTTACCATCCTCCACCTGGGTGGGGGCTCCAGTTCTGTGGAAGAACTCAAAGACATTGTTATGCATATTTCTTCGAGTAGGAACCAGGAGCCTGTCTCAAGGCTGAACCACCATTTGATTGTTTCTCCTCTGTTTTTGTATCCCCTCCCTTCCCTGATTAGCAATTGTTTGAATACACCCATTGGAACTCAGGGAAG
The DNA here is from genome assembly GCF_029407905.1 of Bubalus kerabau. Lineage (NCBI taxonomy): Eukaryota > Metazoa > Chordata > Mammalia > Artiodactyla > Bovidae > Bubalus > Bubalus kerabau. The sequence continues at coordinate 138,135,182 of NC_073626.1, forward strand.
GTCAAGGAGGCTGAATGAAGCCTATATCCTATAGATAAGAAATGAAGAACACTTAACAGATCTGTACTCCAGAGCCCCACAGAGTCCTGCTCAGTTTTAATTTAGGGAACTGGGCAACTATGACTGTGATAACTTCCTGTCAAAATGGGGCATAGGACTGTCTCAGCTTGGAGAAGAGACACTGAATTGGAAGTATTCCTGAGTTCCAAGTCCTAGATCTGAGCCTTGTATGATTAAATCTCAATCCCTTGGTCTGCCATTTTGTTGTAACAGACCCAATTAGAGGTAGCTGGAGGAGGGATAACTGGAATTTTAGTAGACAAAGTAAATCTCATTTCTTTTTAGAAGAATAGGCCTGAAACCTAGTCTGGACCTGGCACTTCAGGGAGACTTGTAGCTAGGTAGCCAGTTGCCTAATTTTATAAAAAGTAAGGTCGCAGTTACTAGCTTCCAGCAGACACTGTTTTGAGAATGGTGGCATCTAAGCCTGACACGACTAGAAAACTCAAGTGTTGAGCAATACAAGGTCTAATCTGAAATTACACCCATAATATAATTTCTCAGGATATCTAGGAAATAGTTATTTCCCAGGGTGTCTGAACCACTGCTACTCTATTTTGACTATTAATTGTAAAATTTTTCTTAATAGCCAAAGCAGATGTCACCATTAATAACATCAGTGTTTCTCTAGGTATGAGAAGATGCAAGAATTGGAACTCATAAAATCTTCTCCTGAAAAGATCTAACTATCTGAAGGCCTGTTCTGCCAGTTTTCCCCAGAGCACAGAGTGCCTCATTCCTGATTTTCACCCTGAACTCCTTTCAGGGGAACTGAAGGTCAGCAGTTGCAGTGGCCGTGATTTAATCTTTGTAGATGTAGATGGTAAGTGTCAGTTTTCAGTTGGCAGAGCCCCTTTTTGCTCATAAACTTGACCATGATTTTGAGGGGGCATTTCATGACCATTTTATCTCATGGTGCTGAGAATGTCCATTCTCAAGTTTGGCAAAGATTTTGTTGACAGGCCACTCAATGTGCTCTACTGGACTAGGCCATAAAACAGTATCCAAAATTCTCTGGATCACCTGTCTTACTAGCCTCTTGGTCCAGGAAAATATTTCCTCTTGTTGCTTCTTCCCACATCTAGAGTTACACTGTTACCATCACCGATCTCATATGGAACTATACATTATTCTATCAGAGGCCTCAGTCACACATTTGGCAGCGTAAGAAACAGTAATTTTATAAAACAGGTGAAATACAAATAACATAGCCAACAGTATTAGTAAAGTCACAAGTAAGACTTAAGAGCTTCCATTAGATGTAGCCCAGTATATCTCTGGTCATCTGACTTAGTCTACTGTGTAGAATCTTTATCTTCCAGGGAAATTATATATTGGCACCACCGTCTATAAGGCACATAGCCCAGTTTTCTAGTGTTACTAGACTGATTATCCTCAGTATGATTTAATTGTTTCCAACAGAGGAGACTTTAAACCTAAATTACCATAGCCTGGTGTTATCTATATAAATCCATCCCATAATTGTGGGAGATTTTTTTCTTTCTTTGCTGACAATTTTCTTGTTGCTCTGATTGAGCTTGAGTAATAGAAAAAAGCTCAAATTCATGGCCAGAGTCAGAGCAGGCATTATTAATTGGCCTGGTGAGGGGACCCCATCTAGTTAATATCACAGTGACCTGAATATGACTGTAATTTTATTTTTTAAGTAAATTTTTTCAAGGCCAACCAGTTAGAGTCTTGTAGTAGAGAAATTTACTAAGGTAACCCAGAACTAGACACAGGTAATTGGCCACAAACCCAACAATTGGATTGATTTCTAAAACTAGCATAGGATCAGGCCTATGATAGAAAAGCACTTGATTTATATACAAATGTCTAAGAAGTCAAGAAAACATTATAAATGATCATATGAATCAGGTCCAGCATCTTGGGCAAGCTGTCTACCTCTGATGTCATCTTCTCATCCTGGTATAGTGTAGTTTCTCCTGATAAGAAAAGTCCTTTCATCCAGGTTGGAGACAGTCCCTTAAATTATGTATTTTTCCAGTCCTGGTTGCAGGCCATGAGGCATCTGATCTTCATCCAAAGATAGATTACTGAGATAAGCTTCAGAAACAAACTTAGGGTGTTTTCTAAGAATTCAATTAAATGTTACATTAATATCACATAACAGCAAAGAACTATCCAAGAAATGAGTCTTACTACACGCAGACCTCCATTAACAAACTGGGGTTTAACATTTATTGAAACATCTTTTTCTCCCTAAAATTGCCCTCATTTTTATCAAATATAACCAAATTAAGGCTAGTTTTTTTGCAATATAGGTCTGTTCTCACTAATTTTGGCCTGATGATTTATATAACCATAATTGATCATAGACTTTTTATTTTGTTGAAACATTTATAGAGTCTCAGACTGAACTTTTAAAATAAAACAGGGCTAGGAAACTCACACCAAAGGCTTATCACAGATTTTGCCTAACAAATCTAAGTGAATTCTTTCCTCTTTAAGGTCTCAAAAATTCCTTGAGATTTTTGTACATGTTAGTGAGATAACCTTTCTAATTCATTTGATAAACTCACTGGAAACCTAAGAGTTTCCAATTTTTCTGGAGGAGTTAGAGAGAAAATATAATTGTTTTGTTTATAATGTATAATTTTACCAAAGTATTGTCATAATTAGCTTGAGAGGAAGGTTTACCCTACTCCCGGAAAACATAAGACTCAAACCTGTAATTTTTCAGACAGAAACTATAAAAGTTATAAGCATATTCGCTGGTTCATTCAGTCCTTTTGTTAGCTTTTGTCAAGTCATCAAGTTTTCCATTAGAATACCAAGACATATCAGAATGTTAAGAACTCCATATAATTTCTAGGATATCTGTATTAGTAATTTTACCATAAATTATAACATGAGTGGATTTATTACTCATTTGATAATTTTTTCATGTAATTTAACCGACCAAATAAATACAGTTTAATATCGCTCTTTGGGATGTTTCCGGGGCCCTCTGAAGCACCTCTAGTTAGCTAGAGGTCAAAACAACTTCCAAAGAATTTGATTTAGGAAGTTTTATCAAAAAGATCAATTAAAAGGGTTTAGAACATTTGGTCAGATTTAGTCTGATGGGTGTATCATTTAGCTTGCTGATATGTCACAATGGGTGTAAATACCAAGGCTCAAGGTCTAGTGAAAGTCAGCTCCACCATCTTGGACCTAATTGGCTCTAACAAGTTTTCTTATGGCTGTGTCATTCCTAACAAAATCTATTTATCTAACTAATTGTAATCCAGTTTTAGAAAATCCTGATCATGCATAACTCTTTTTAGTATTTTTCATACCTTTTTTTTTTTAACTGAAAACCCACTTCCTACTTTCCTTTAGCAACTAAGAACTAACTTCTATATTAGCATTTTATAGATTGTTGAGCATAAATACCAGTGATAATTTCTAAAACCCTTGCTTTTTTAGAACATTTTAGGATAGCACCAAACATTAGTCACTTATAGTCCCAAATCTCTTTGTCTCTCTGTAAAAGGAAATAAGTGTTTAGTAGTAAATGTTTCCGGAGAAGGCAATGGCACCCCACTCCAGTACTTTTGCCTAGAAAGTCCCATGGATGGAGTAGCCTGGTAGGCTGCAGTCCATGGGGTTGCTAAGAGTCAGACACGACTGAGCGACTTCACTTTCACTTTTCACTTTCATGCATTGGAGAGGAAATGGCAACCCACTCCAGTGTTCTTGCCTGGAGAATCCCAGGGACGGGGAAGCATGGTGGGCTGCCGTCTATGGGGTCGCACAGAGTTGGACACGACTGAAGCGACTTAGCAGCAGCAGCAGTCACAGTAAATGTTTCAAAATCTTATTTTATTTGGAAATGACCTAACTATTCAATAGACTTCTAACACTTAGAACACTTAGAAATTCAACCTTTAGAAATTCAAGTTACACCAATCTGGAGAGACTATTTTAGACAGATATTCCTAAAGAATAATTATTTTTAATAGAGCTTATCTAAAAGCTCATATTTCATTTACATTTTTTTTAGAAGTTTCTTCATTCGAGGTGATATTCTTGTTGACAAACTTGTAATTTATATGATAATATTTAACTTATATTAAACCTAGGTACAATGAAAATATTCTACTTAATGTTAATTACTCTAAGATATGTCTATATTAGATAGATCAACAAACAAACATTAATATCAGGTATTTAATACTGAATATTTCCCAGTTCATATGAACCTAAAATTTATTGTTTAATTCAGAATTATTTGATTTGTTTGTTTATTTATTTGCTTGATTATTTGCTTATCTTTCTTTAAGCCAATTAAATAGGGCTCATTTACAAATTAACCTCAAAAATATTACCCAGAGACAAAGACATACCAAGACATATTTAGACAGACACAGTGCAAGATCGAGCTTCATTTTCTAAGTTTTTAGTCATGAATTAGATATTACAATATAAAATTTACTAGTTTATAAAAAAACAGTTGGAATAAATAAAACTTTTAAAGGCTTTTTCCCATTTTTCCTCAGTCTCAGGGGTTAGAGATGGTCTAGATAAGTGTTCCCGGGAGCAGAGCCAGAGCCCCGGTCTCAAGGCACAGGGAAAGAAAATCAAGTTCTAACAAAATGGTGGCAGGTCTAAACCAAATGGTAACCAGACAAAGCAAAATGGCCATCAAAAATCACAACACAGAACACAGAGTTAAAACACACATATAATCCTGGCAGTCCTCATCAGACACTCCCTTAAATACAAGAATCAAAGGGAGGAAAGGAAGCCAGGTTGAAAGAAGAAGGGGGAGGAGGAGGGAGGAGGAGGGAGAGAGGGGCTAAAGGAGTGGCTAAGCACACAGATACCCAGGCGTTATGGGACTTTACCCTGGGCCTCCATAGAAGGGAGGATTGGAACTCGGCCCTACCATGTTGTCACAAATGGCACAATTCATTATTTAGGGCTGAGTAATAGATAATTTTTAAATTAATAAATAAGATATACACTGTGGCCATGGTAATCCTTCCAATTTGAGGAGACACTGGACATCTAGGATTGCTTTTGTCTCGAAAAATCAATTGCTCAGCAAGCACAGTTTTAGATGGTGAGTGCTTCGGAGCAGGAACTAAGGAGTCAGTCTGTATTTTAATTATGATATGGTACTACAAACTTAAACTCCCAGAGCAAACTGTAGTTTTCTCCTGTTTAAACTTAGATGTTAACAGCCCCCACTTTGTAGGGTTGTTCAGAGAATTAGCTGAGATGATTCATGGTTAGTGCCAAGCCTGGGCCACAGTAGACATGTTATTATCAGTTGCAGTAACATTGTTGTTGATTGTGATGGTGATGATGTATATCCTACAAAGATTCTGAACTTCTTCCTGAGGTTTTAGTTTTACCTGAGACTAAAAGATAAATCTCCCCCTGCCTCACCCCTTCATGTCCGTAAGAACTTAATACCTACACAGAAGTAAAAGGTTAGGATTCTACTCTGCTGTTGCTAGCATCTTCACACATCCGTAGTGCTTCATTAAGGAGTATGCAGACACGAAGAAAGAAAAGACCATTCCTGAACATATGGGAACCACACCTGAAGGGGAGAACCCACAGAACCAGCATTCTCTTCCTAGATTTGTTCACTTTGCAGTGAAAACAGCCTGCCAAAGTACTGAGACTGATCACTTCAAAGGTGTAAATATTGAGGTGGGATATATCTCAAACACAAAGACAAAGTCCTGTAGAGTTTCATAAAATTATAAAGTGGAGTTTGGAAGTATCTGTGCTGAGGAAACCAAAAAGAATTAACAGGCTATAAAAATCACAAAAGCTTGAATATGCAGTGGAGTAGGATTGATGGGGAACTATTGTTATACTATTTAGGAACAGCAAACCCCTCCCAAAAGACCTTCTCAGGAAAACTTTAGACTGAGGCAGGCTGAGACAGTTTTGACCAACCTAAAAAAGAAGAAAATTTATTTAAGGTAGAGCAGAATTGCCTCCTTTCTTTTTGAACCTAGAGCATCTTGAAAAGCTGTTGCCAGGGTGAGTCTTATGTCCAACCCACTGCAGGTTTAAGACATTACCAAGGACTTCCCTGGTGGCTCAAATGGTAAGGAATCTGCCTGCGATGTGGGAGACCAAGGTTTGATCCCTCGGTCAAGAAGACCCCCTGGAGGAGGAAATGGCAACCCAATCCAGTATTCTTGCCTGGAGAATCCCATGAACAGAGGAGCCTAGCAGGCTACAGTCCAAGGGGTTGCAGAGTCGGACTCGACTGAACGACTGATCTAATAACCCTCTGTAACCTGCTTGTGTATTTCCTTACTATTTAAAACTTTAAATTTCATGTTGTGGGTTATGGCACTCAACCAAGATTCAGCAATGGCAGAGTACTTCCAGGGTATTAGTAAAATATTTTGTCAAAGACATAAATCTGAATTTCTACATTTTAGAAACTGACTATCCAAGGAGAAATTTTGCCACCTTTGATTTTGAGATTCTTATACCTTGTTCCTTTTCTCTTCCAATCTTCTTTTTCATGTTTTTAACAGAGTAGCAAATCCAGGAACTATTAACTATAGTGAATGTTACCGAATCCAAGGTCTCTCTGCTGGGCACTTGAGAGGCCAATAAATCCCACAGATGAGGTGTTGAAGTAAGGAATATGACTTTATCTGGAAAGCCAACTGACTGAAAAGATGGCAGACTAATGTCTCAAAGTAACCATCTTGTTGAGGCCTGGGTGCCAGGTTCTTTCACGGATTGGAGATAGGGAGAGGTAAGGAAAAAAGTAAAAAGACCATTTAATTCATGCATATATCTCCTAGAATGGCAAGTCTCAGTCAGAGGTATGTGTTAGTTTTCTCCCTTTACAGTCATTCACAGGTGGGCATAGTCAGATTATCTCCCTGTGAGCTAAACAAAGCACTTTAGTTTAAGGTCAGGCAGGGGGGACAGGATTCTCTGAGGCAGGCCATTATGTATGATTGTAATAACAAAAATGGCAAAAACAGGGCTAAAGCCTTAGCCTAGAGTCAAAATTAACTCTTCCCAGTTACATGAAGTTTAGCACATGGAAAGTTAAATTATTGATGCTTGTTGTATACACAGGGAATTATTTCATTTGAAGCTTTACATTGTTTGATCTGTGTTTTTTAAAGGAGGTTAGAAGGAGTAACAAAACTCAAGTAACTAGTTCTTTGCATCTTTCTAAACAGTTTAAGTGTTCATCTAGGTATTAATGAATCAATAGTATAGTCCCACTGTAATTATAATTTTAAGGAACCAAATAATACAAAGATTACAAATTTGATTTTGAAACTGGTCTTAGATTGGGACTTGAACCTAGATGGAATTGGAACCCAGCCAAAATTCAGACTGAGACTTGAACTGGTTCTTTGTCTCAGTGCAGAAAGAATTCAGAGAAGAAAAGTGCTAGGTAAGAAGTAGGTATATTGAGAGAGATACTCACTCCATAGACAGAATGTGGATCATCCTCTCAGAAACCAAGAAGCCTTGGAAGATAACATTCCATAAACAGGGGCCCTGAAATATGGGGTGGTTAGTTTTTGTTGTTGTTATTATTCAGTTGCTAAGTTGCGTCTGACTCTTTGAGATCCTATGGACTACAGCACGCCAAGCTTCCCTGTCCTCCTCTATCTCCTGGAGTTTGCTCAAATTCATGTCCACTGAGTCAGTAATGCTAGTTCATTTTTATGAGCTGAGTAATTTCATAAGCTAATGAGTGAGAGGATTATTCCAACTATTTGGGGAGAAGGGTGGGGATTTCCAGGAATTGACCACTGCCCACTTTTTGACCTTTTATGGTTGGCCTTGGAGCTATCATGGACAGAGACGCCTTTAGTGCTGCAGTCCATAGGATCGCAACAAGTTGGACATGACTAAGTGACTGAACTGAACTGAACTTGGAGCTATCATAGCACCTGTGCGTGTGTCATTTAGCATATGCTAGTATTTTACAATGTAAGTGTAATAATGATCAAGGTCTATTGAAAGTCAAACCTTCTGTCATCTTGGGTCTAATCGGTCTCATCCTCAAACAGTTATTCTTTTAAAGATTGTGCTCTGCCCTCTTCCCTCCTGTCTCTCAAGATTTCCTTCAATTCTGAGATTCTAGGATGATGTGGAAGATTGAATGTATAACACAGTTATCAGGCAATATCATATAATGTATTGTGCAAAAGTGCAGAAGAATTCATGTGTGTGTGTGTGTGTGTACTTTGCTTCATGTGGGAGGAAAACTTCTTTTACCTTCTTAGTTCTGTGGCTGGCCTAAGAATTAAACTGACATAAAATGGCAACCCACTCCAGTTGTTCTTGCCTGGAGAATCCCAGGGACGGAGGAGCCTGGTGGGCTGCCTTCTATGGGGTCGCACAGAGTCTGACATGACTGAAGCGACTTAGCAGCAGCAGCAGCAGCAAGACAGATTAACTGGAGAAGGCAATGGCAACCCACTCCAGTACTCTTGCCTGGAAAATCCCATGGGTGGAGGAACCTGGTAGGCTGAAGTCCATGGGGGTTGTGAAGAGTCAGAGACTACTGAGCGACTTCACTTTCACTTTTCACTTTCATGCATTGGAGAAAGAAACGGCAACCCACTCCAGTATTCTTGCCTGGAGAATCCCAGGGATGGGGGAGCCTGGTAGGCTGCCATCTATGGGGTGGCACAGAGTCGGACAAGACTGAAGCGATAAGGAAAGGAAAGACAGATTAACAGAAGAAAAACATACATATTTATTTAATTTTTTTTTTTTTACATTTATAGGAGTCTTCAGATGGAAAATAAAAACCTGAAAAAGCCATCTATCCCCAAAGCTTATATGCCTTTTTACACAAAAAACAATAAATGGTGGGGCTTGGTCTAGGGGCAGTAAGTTGTGGGACAGTGACTAGAAATTAAATGAAATTAGTGGAAGATAAAGGTTATTAGGAAGCTTGTACAGGTCCAATTCAGCCATAACTCCCAGTCTGGTGATAAAAATGTTCTCTTCCTGATACAGGGAAGGCTCCTTTCTCATTGGAAATTTTGCAAACTGCTTTTAGGTAGAAAGGGGGAGGTCCAACAGTCTTCATACATCTGCTGTTTCTCAAGTACTTTCACTCAAAATAATCAATATGCCAAAGTGGCATATTTGGGGCTGGATGTTCTGAATCCCTTCACCTGATAAACTTTTCAAATAAAGAAAAAGGAAACAACAACAAAATCTTTTAAATTCTTACTATGAAATAATTTTGAATCCACAGATAGTGGTGCATATGTATGCTGATTGTTCGTAACATCATGGTAATTTGCACAGCAAACACACCACAATCCTTCAGTTAATAGCCGGATAAATAGACTGAGGCTTGTGCATAATTTAGTCAACAAATAAGCAATTTGATCAACAAAGATTTTCAGGCTGATCAGAAAATTGTTAAATCAGTGAGATATGTAAAATTGTAATGAAAAAGATGTACTGCTGGCATGACTTATCTCTTTGAATTGATCATTAATCTCAAAATACTTAAATAATGTGATGAGGGAATATATTCAGAAAAATCAAGGGACAAAAGGCTAAACAGTAAAAAAATTTTCCTGTTATAAGCCAATCAATTAGAAGGTGTGATTTGATTTGCCAAACACTTATGAACTAATGAAATGAAATAGTAAATGAACATCAAGTTTGGAAAGTATAGACAATGGAAAAAATGCAGATAAATTTCCATATAATGTAAAATATACACATTAAAATATTTTCAAAGCATGTGCAATGTTTATGATGCTGACATTAAAAGTGGAATAATCAAAAATAATACAAATTGTATAATACAAAGACTATGATAATGAATGATAAGGTTATTACATAGTTTTTGTGTTTCCTGGGAACCAATATTGAATTCAGAAGATATGTAACAGTTTTCAATTTCTGCCTTATATAAATATTTTTTGCTAGAATTGTTTTGTGCTCTTCAGATTATTTTTTGTATGTGGCACCTTCAGATTAGCTGTGCCAAGGGTACAATTTTAAAAATAAAAGAAAATCACTTACAGGCCCAGACAGATCTGTGGGTGTTTCGGGTCAATGCCAACTGCAAAGTGTATGGAGGTGTCTGCTCCCTGGGATGGAAGCTCAGACTCCAGGCGCCTGGAAAAGTCAAAGTGTGAATTAACTCATGTGGATATGAACCCTTTGTCAACTTGAAACATCCTCAGCTCCCAAATGTAGGAGGCCAATCCCAAGTTTAGATTTTTGAAAACTTCTCTCTTAGAAAATACGTGATTTAGAAGGTTAAAACCTTGGGACTTCCCTGGTGGTCCAGTGGCTAGGACTCTGTATTCCCAGTGCAGGTGGCCTGGGTTTGATCCCTGGTCAGGAAACTGGATCCTTCATGCCACAACTAAGACTTGGTGCAGACAAGTAAATAAATTAAATAAATAAAATAAAATATAGTTTAAAAAGAAGATTAAAATATTAAGGAGAAATAGTGTCCAGGAAATAGAGGTCAGGAAGAGCCTTACAGAAAGAAGTCTTGAGGGTTATTATACCATCCACAGAAACAAAGCAATGACGTAAGCAGACTAAATAAACCTAATATCTGTGCCACATCAATAATGATGGATATTTATAGGGTTTCAAAGTCTCAATTCTACCAAGATTCAATGAGGTTGTATTGTTCCAGGTAATGTGAATCTTGAGTTTTGTTTTGGACAGAGGAGCTTGGTGCAGGCTACTCTCCATGGGGTTGCAAAGAGTCGGGCACGACTGAGAGACTTCACTTTCACTTCAATCTGAGTGCCACAGTCAGTTCCCGGTCTCATTTTTGCTGACTGTATAGAGCGTCTCCATCTTGGGCTACAAGGCATATAATCAATCTGATTTCAGTATTGACCATCTGGTGATGTCCATGTGTAAAGTTGTCTCTTGTGTTGTTGAAAGAGGGTGTTTGCTATGACCAGTGCATTCTCTTGGCAAAACTGTTAGTCTTTGCTCTGCTTCATTTTTGTACTCCAATGCCAAACTTGCCTGTTACCCCAAGTATCTCTTGACTTCCTACTTTTGCATTCCTGTATCCTATGATGAAAAGGACATGTTTTTTTTGGTATTAGTTCTAGAAGTTCTCGTAGCTCATCATAGAACCGTTCAGCTTCAGCTTTTTCAGCTTTACTGGTTGGGGCATAGACTTGGATTACTGTGATATTGAAAGGTTTACCTTAGAGATGAACAGAGATCATTCTGTTATTTTTGAGATTGCACCCAAGTACTGCATTTCAGACTCTTTTGTTGGCTATGAGGGCTACTCCATTTCTTCTAAAGGATTCTTGCCCATAGTAGTAGATATAATGGTCATCTGAATTAAATTTGCCTATTCCAATCTGTTTTAATTCACTGATTCCTAAAATGTCGATGTTCACTCTTGCCATCTCCTGTTTGACCACATCCAATTTACCTTGATTCATTGACCTAATATTCCAAGTTCCTGTGCAATATTGTTCTTTACAGCATTGGACTTTACTTCCATCACAGGTAACATCCTACAACTGGGGACTGTTTTCACTTAACTCTGTCTCTTCATTCTTTCCGGAGTTAGTTTTCCACTCTTTCCCAGTAGCATATTGGGCATCTACCAACCTGGGGAGTTCATCTTTCAGAGTCCTATCTTTCTGCCTTCTCATATGGTTAATGGGGCTCTCAAGGCAAGAATACTGAAGTGATTTGCCATTCCCTTCTCCAGTAGACCATGTTTTGTCAGAACTCTCCACCATGACCTATCTGTCTTGGGTGGACCTACATGGCATTGTTCACAATATCATTGAGTTAGACAAGGCTGTGGTCCATGTGATCAGTTTGGTTAGTTTTCTGTGACTGTGGTTTTCATTCTATCTGCCCACTGATGAATAAGGATAAGAAGCTTATGAAAGCTTCCTGATGTCAGAGACTGACTGCTTGGGGTGGGGGGCGGGGGCGGGGGGTGGAACTGGGTCTTGCTCTGATGGACGGGGCCTAGCTCAGTAAATCTTTAATCCAATTTTCTGTTGATGGGCAGGGTTGTGTTCCCTCCCTGTTGTTTGGCCTGAGGCCAAGACTCCTGGACATTCATAGGCAAGTCTGACTCAGTCTCCCATTGGCTTCCAAAGTCAAATTCTCTGGGGTTTCTCAGTCCCTCTGCCGGATCCCCAGGTTGGAAAATCTGTTGTGGGTCCTAGAACTTTCTATTTCTTCAGTTCAGTTCAGTTCAGTTCAGTCACTCAGTCGTGTCCGACTCTGCGACCCCATGAACTACAGCATGCCAGGCCTCCCTGTCCATTACCAACTCCCGGAGTTCACTCAGACTCACGTCCATCGAGTCAGTGATGCCATCCAGCCATCTCATCCTCTGTCGTCCCCTTCTCCTCCTGCCCCCAGTCCCTCCCAGCATCAGAGTCTTTTCCAATGAGTCAACTCTTCGCATGAGGTGGCCAAAGTACTGGAGTTTCAGATTTAGCATCATTCCTTCCAAAGAAATCCCAGGGCTGATCGCCTTCAGAATGGACTGGTTGGATCTCCTTGCAGTCCAAAGGACCCTCAAGAGTCTTCTCCAACATCACAGTTAAAAAGTATCAATTCTTCGGGGCTCAGCTTTCTTCACAGTCCAACTCTCACATCCACACATGACCACTGGAAAAACCATAGCCTTGACTAGACAGACCTTTGTTGGCAAAGTAATGTCTCTGCTTTTCAATATGCTCTCTAGGTTGGTCATAACTTTCCTTCCAAGGAGTAAGCGTCTTTTAATCTCATGGCTGCAGTCACCATCTGCAGTGATTTTGGAGCCCAAAAAAATAAAGTCTGATACTGTTTCCACTGTTTCCCCATCTATTTCCTATCCTCTCTAAACCCTAAGGTGATCTAGTCTTAAACTCTCCTCTTATAGCTTCACACTGATTATTTCACTCTAGTCTCAGTTGTTTCTCACAGGATACCATCCAAATACTGCCCAGAGGCCTGGAATTTCTTCTACCTCTTAAGTTTCCTTTCTTTTTACTAACATGCATTCTCTTCAACTCAGTTTTCAATTCTCAAACCCCTTTTCCCTCTTTTAAAATTACCATAAACAGGAGTATTTTTCAGTTTGCAATGGCTAATACTAAAATATTCAGGTTTCAGGAAATAGAGTTGAGAAATAAAGCTGTACATCATGGAAGTTCCCATAGGATGTCTCAGGTAGGAGAAGAAGTACCCATCAATAAGAAAACAGCCCACGTTTACTGGGAAACGCAAACAACTGAGGTTTCAAGGACTGCAGGGCAGATGTGTAAGAAGTGTGCCACAGACTCAGCAGTCACTGAATGCAGAGCCTGAAGAACGACATGAAGGGAAATGTTAGGGCCACTTGTCAGCAGGTCCCTGGTTGCTACAATACTTCAGTGGACCAGGATGCTTTAAATCCCTAAATTCACTGTTTAGGAATTCACTGTTTGAATCCCTAATTTTCAACACCTCTCTAGAACTCTACAATGGCAACCCACTCCAGTATTCTTGCCTGGAGAATCCCATGGACAGAGGAACCTGGCGGGCTACAGTCCAGGGGGTCGCAAAGAGTAGGACACGACTGAGCGACTTCACTTTCACTTCACTTTCACTAGAGCTCGAAGACCCACTCCAGTACTCTTGCCTGGAAAATCCCATGGATGGAGGAGCCTGACAGGCTGCAGTCCGTGAGGTCACTAAGAGTCTGACACGATTGAGCGACTTCACTTTTTTCACTTTCATGCATTGGAGAAGGAAATGGCAACCCACTCCAGTGTTCTTGCCTGGAGAGTCCCAGGGACGGGGTAGCCTGGTGGGCTGCCGTTTATGGGATCGCACAGAGTAGGACACGACTGAAGCGACTTAGCAGCAGCAGAGCTCTAAAATGAAATGTGTGCAGACTGCCCAGGACTTCCTAGGTGGTGCTAGTGGTAAAGGAATCCGCCTGCCAATGCAGGAGACAGGAGAGACGCAGGTTTGATCCCTGACTTGGGATCAACTACTTGGGAAGATTCCCTGGAGTAGTTCCAGTATTCTTGCCTGGAAAATTCCATGGACAGAGGAGCCTGGTGGGCTACAGTCCATGGGACCCCAAAGATTTGGACATGACTGAGCACAAGACTTAATGGTATTTAGTGCTTCATACTAAAGGCCTTCTAAAAGAGCCAAGGTTAGCATTTCATTCTTGGTGTTTTTTTTTTTTTTTTAAATAATATATTAAACATGAACATTGGCCTGGAAATGAACTGTTTCTGGCTTGTCATCTCATTGGCCAAATGCTTTGACTTCTTAGTTATCAGACGTTTCTAGATGTACTAACTGAAGATTTGAAGTCCAAGGCGACAGGAGAAAGGCAATGTATTGTTTTTGACTGAAAATCTGATTTGTATTCATCTTTTTTGGAGAGGACAACCAATTGTTAAAACATCATTTCCCCAAGGATGAAAAACTAATACTATTATATGTTGTGTTGTTTAGTCACTCAGTCGTATCTGACTCTTTGCCACCCCATGGACTGTAGCCCTACTATCTTCTCTGGTCATGGGATTTCCCAGGCAAGAATACTGGACTGGGTTGCCATTTCCTTCTCCAAGGTAACAATCTGGTTGCTATACAAATAAAACCAAAACTTGGAGCTGCTGTAATGAGTCAGTTTCCAGACTCTTCTCAAGGTAAAATAACAGCCTTCCAAAGTTGGTCCTTGCAGGGTTTTGTAAAGCTGTGAGGTGAGGTGTTCCATTTAATAAAACATAAGTCCTCTAGGTATGTAACCATATTCACCACATTAAAAAGAGGAAAAGGCTAAAAAAAAATTAAAAAACCTGAAAAGCCAGATCAGAACTACCTTCCAAAGCAAATTGCTGATGCCAGGATTTTGGCAGGGCTTCTTTACTTGGCTGCAATCATTCAAGGAAAGTATAGCTTCTTCCCCCATTCTCATCTCTTCAAAGAAGCCAGTTGAAGCAGAAGAATTAGCACCCAGCGTCTCCTTATAGGACCCAAAGGACAGGATGGAGCTGTGTAATACAGTGATGGAAATAGGGTGGAACTCTTGCTTCTGTTTTTCAGAAGCTAATCTGAGGGTTGTCATGGTAACCAGGATATAAGACTATTGTCAGTTTCAGGGTACAATTTTGGGCTATATTCTTAAAAGAGGATATGAAGAGCTTACATTAAAAGAGTCAGGAAAAAAAAAGTCTTTTAGAAGTGTATCAAAACTGATTTCAGATTTTAGTTTGGACTTTTAAGACAGTAGTTACCTTGGGAGAAAACAACATAAATACATCAATTGGTAAATCTTGCTAAATCTTTAGCGGGGTGGGAGGAGGGTAGCAGAGGAGAAGAGAAGATTCACATGAGTGTAATAGGACATAAAAGAATATGAAAGCCAAAAACTTCTGGAGGCACTTGGTAATTTAAATATGCATGTTCTCCTAAGAATTGAAGATATAAAGAGGAATTGTGTTCTGCTTTTACCTTCTCTGTTGTCATCCTGGTGTCACGTGTGTGTGTGTGTTCAGTTGCTAAGTCGTATCTGACTCTTTGTGACCCCATGGACTGCAGCATGCCAGGCTTCCCTGTCCTTCCCTATCTCCAGGAATTTACTCAAATTCATGTTCATTGAGTCAGTGATGCTATTGAACCATCTCATCCTCTGCCGTCCCCTTCTCCTCCTGCCCTCAATCTTTCCCAGCATCAGGTCTTTTCCAATGAGTTGGCTCTTTGCATCAGGTGGCTAAAGTATTGGAGCTTCAGCTTCAGCAGCAGTCCTTCCAATGAACATTCAGGGTGGATTTCCATTAGGATTAACTGGATTGATCTCCTTGCAGCCCAAGGGATTCTCAAGAGTCTTCTCCAGCACCACAGTTTGAAAGCATTACTGTGATGCTGAATGGTTTCCCTTGGAAATGAACCGAGATCATTCGGTCATTTTTGAGATTGCACCTAATACTGCAGGTGCATTTTGGACTCTTTTGATGTACTATGAGGGCTACTCAATTTCTTCTAAGAGATTCTTGACCACAGTAGAAGGTCTAATGATCATCTGAATTAAATTCACCCATTCCTTTCCATTTTAGTTCACTGATTCCTAAAATGTCGATGTTCACTCTTGCCATCTCCTATTTGACCACATCCAATTTACCTTGATTCATAGACCTAACATTAAAAGTTCTTATGCAATATTGTTCTTTACAGCATCAGACTTTACTTTCACCAGCAGACATATCCATGCTTGAGCATCATTTTTGCTTTGGCCCAGCCACTTCATTCTTTCTGGACCTATTAGTAATCGCCCTCTGCTCTTCCTCAGTAGTATATTGGACACCTTTGAACCTAGGGAGCTCATCTTCCAGTGTCATATCTTTTTGCCTTTTCATACTGTTCATGTTCATAGGATTCTCGTGCTAAGAATACTGGAGTAATTTGCCATTCCCTCCTCTAGTGGACCGTGTTTTGTCAGAACTCTCCACTATGATTTGTCCTTCTTGGATGGCCCTGCAGGGCATGGCTCATAGCTTCATTGAGTTAGCAAGCTCCTTCACCACAACAAGGCTGTGGTCCATGAAGGGGGTTGCCACTTATGGAAGACTCCATTTCAGTGGATTTGATATTGCTATTTTCCTCTATTCTTTTCATTCTGAAACATTGCTTTTATGTATTAATAACTTTATTCAGCTTTTCCCCTTTTCACAGAAAATCATAAATGAAACAAGTTCATATTGCAGCAGTGTACTTTTATAACAATTATTCCTGGTGAAACTATTTAACTATATGGAATTCTGTGACCAATTTCTTTTTTTTTTAGTCTCAGGTCAGTTGTTCAGTCGTGTCCAACTCTTTGCTACCCTGTGGATAGCAGCACGCCAGGCTTCCCTGTCCATCACCAACTCCTAGAGCCTACTCAAACTCATGCCCATTGTGTCAGTGATGCAGTCTCGTCCTCTGTCATCCCTTTCTCCTCCTGCCTTCAATCTTTCGCAGCATCAGGATCTTTTCAAATGAGCTGGTTCTTCACATCAAGTGGCCAAAGTATTGGAGTTTCAGCTTCAGCATCAGTCCTTCCAATGAATATTCAGGACTGATTTCCTTGAGGATTGACTTGCTGGATCTCTTTGCAGTTCAAGAGACTCTCAAAAGTCTTCTCCAACACCACAGTTCTATAACATCAGTTTTTTGGCACTCAGCTTTCTTCATAGTCCAACTCTCATATCCATACATGACTACTGGAAAAACCATTGCTTTGACTAGACAGACCTTTGTTGGTAAAGTAATGTCTCTGCTTTTTAATATGCTATCTAGGTTGGTCATAGCTTTTCTTCCAAGGAGCAAGTGTCCCTTAATTTCATGGCTGCAGTCACCATCTGCAGTGATTTTGGAGCCCCCCAAAAATAAAGTCTCTCACTGTTCCCATTGTTTCCCCATCTATTTGCCATGAAATAATGGGACTTTTTTTTAGTATGGTAGTGCTAAAACCTGACTCTTTGGTTTCTCAGATTCAACTACCATATCCTTGGAAGAACAGGGCTTTGTGTAAACAGACATTGCCTGTTAGCTTTACTGGAGCATTAGCTTTACTTTTAGAAAATTGAGGGGAAAACAGATTATGAATAGAATGACAAATTCACAACAACATTTAAGACAAAAGACAGAACTAGAAAAAAATGTCCTTTTTGAGGCTGGACAGCTTCACACAACCTGTATCTCCCAGACCTCCCCTGTGATTCTATTAGTACTTTTGGGAAAACTTTGAGAAACCACCATTCAGTCAGTCTTTTGAGGATTCCTGAGGACAAATCTAAGCAGTGCAATGTGCCAGTAGCCCCAAATTACTATTTAATTATTTACATCTGGTTTGGGGCCTTCTGGTTTGTCTTTTTATAGAAGTTCCAAGGCAGAGCGTGGCTTGGTGTGACTTTTAAGCCAGAGGTCAACAAGCTACTCCCCAAATGCTGAATCAGGTCCACCACCTATTTTTCTGCAGTCTACAGGCTCAGAATGATTTTTACATTTTTCCGTGGTTAAAAAAATTAAAAGAATATTTTATGACGTGAACATTATATGAAATTCAAATTTCAGGCTTACAGTTTTTTTTGGAACACGGCCATATTCCTTCATTTATGCATTGTCTGGGGCTGCTTTCTTGCCATAAAAGCAAAGTTGAGCAGGTGCCACAGAGACCATATGGCCTCAAAGCCTACAATATTCACTATGGATCCTTTCAGAAAATCTTAGCCAACCTCTATTCCAAGTCATGATCTTTACTACTGCCAAGTTGCAACCTGGCTGATTTAAACATAAAACATCAAGAAAATTATATTAATACACTCCACTAATGAGAGTTGTTCTGATAGGAGTTGCTTATCCTGCTATTGAAGCCTAAAAGTACAGAAACCAGGTTTCTCAATGGTAGTCAAGAAGAAAAGCTACACAAAGAGAAAACCGGAGTTATTGTGACGCTTCTAAGTGATCTCTTCCAAAGGAAATGAAAAACTTTTCAATGCTATTTGCTGAGGTTTCCTTTTTCATTTCATATCAGAAACCAAAATGCCCTAGTTTCAACCCCATGGAAACTGTAGAGACACTCCCACTTGATCAGCGATTTTCTTTCTGAGGAATTAATGATCAGCATGCACAAGTTCAAACTCTGACCTTATTTGTCAAACTGTCTGAGACTGAATGTGCTGGGAAAATGACAAAAGGAAGGAAGCATTTAGATATATGTCTTCTGAGACTTCATCTTTGATTAGCTGAAGAAAGCCATAAGAAAAGCTTTCTGGGCAGATAACCAGCTTGAAGAAAGGTATTCTTTTGCATTAAAAATCTAGTTTTGATTCTATTTTAGCCAAGTCTCTTGTCTAACTCTAAAGTCTGGAGACTGTAGTGCTTTTTCATGGGTCCTATCCAATCTTTAAAAAAAATGAAGAACTGAATACATAATAGTATCATTTGCCTTATTGGAGTGCTTCTCAATTTTCCTGCCAATGCACATATTGGCTGATGTTCATGTGGGGTTGCTCAAGGTGATACATAATCCCAGGATCTAACACATGCAGACCCTCTTTTTACATTCAGGCTTGTAGAATACAAGAAAATATAAGGAAAGTTATCAATCCACTCATGTATATTTTAAATAAATCTCAGAACATTTACTGCAGTTTTAGGACTTGTGAACAAATTAGTTGAGACACATCTCACACAAATCAGTCACAACACCTCAGTGGAACTGAAACCATTTGGCATCACTTCAGGGGCTCCAAAGAGCTCCAGTATCATAGTCCTCTATGTCTCAACACAATACTTTGTCAACAAAGGTCCATCTAGTCAAAGCTATGGTTTTTCCAGTAGTCATGTATGGATGTGAGAGTTGGACCATAAAGAAGGCTAAGCACCAAAGAACTGATGCTTTTGAACTGTGGTGTTGGAGAAGACTCTTGAGAGTCCCTTGGACTGCAAGGAGATCAAGCCAGTTAATCCTAAAGGAAATCAATCCTGAATATTCACTGGAAAGACTGATGTTGAAGCTGAAGCTCCAATACTTTGGCCACCTGATGCGAAGAACTAACTCATTAGAAAAGACTGTGATGCTTGGAAAGATTGAACGCAGGAGGAGAAGGGGATGACAGAGGACAAGATGGTTGGATGGCATCACTAACCCAATGGACAGAAGTTTGAGCAAGCTCTGGGAGTTGGCAAAGGACAGAGAAGCCTGGCATGCTGCAGTCCAGGGGGTCGCAAAGAGTCGGACATGACTGAGCAACAACAGTAACAATGTCTCAACACAGAAAAGAATTCAGCCAGAGGCAAAGTGATAAGAAGTGATTTATTAGAATAGACACTTTTGAGCCTTACAAGCCAGCAGATGAGGGGGTGCCATACCCCAACAACTCACTGGGCTACAGTTTTACAATCAAAGGAAAAGTGAGGAGTGGGGAGAAGAACTTCTTTGACTTTCTTGAATAGACATCATGTTTCATCATTAGCTCCTCTTCCAGGTTGGGCAGGGGAGTTTTCTTGTCCCTACATGATCAAGCTAGGTCCACAAATTATTGTTTCTTCTGTGTGCAGAAAGCATGTCCTAGAGACCATTAACTTACTGAGCTCACTGGGCAGGATGTGAGGCTCATGCCATCATTTGTTTGACTGTTTGGGGTCACATCCCATGCTTCTGTTGCATGGTTTTGTTGTTAAGCAAGCCTGCTTGTTTTTGTAGTTAAGGAAGCCTGCTTTCTTAAGTAATCATTGACTTACAGAGGTCTCCCATACTTTTTCTACTTATAATTGGGATTAACTATATTAACTATTTATAAGTGGGATTAACTATCTAATTACCTACTTAATCTCTTTGCTCTGTCCCTATCAGAATGAGAACTATGTTTAGGCAATATACCCAAAACTTTGGATGCCTTGGACCTTTGGCCTCGGAGAGTATTCTCAGGGCAGCAGTGGGGGCTCAGCATCGGTGTCATGAGATGAGGCTCCAGGAAGTCTAACTTGAACAGTCTAGTCAAGCCCACACTTGATTTCACCGCTGGCACACTTTGCCTCTCAAACTCATTGCCCATCATTGCAGTGGCCGATTCAGTCCTATTGGACTTGGAACAAATTAGGGATCAACCTTCATCTCCATGCCATCTCCCACAAGCCATCAAGGGTTCTCAAAATCCTCACAAACTGTTGTAAAAAAGGTTTGGTGACATCAGAATTATTTATTTCTGTGCCTGCTGTGTAGTATTTCAAGCATGTGTTTATTTTCATTAGATATAAAGGATGGTATTCTAGGTCATAGCATCTCAGAATCGTTTGCCCTGAAGTATTTAGGACAGCACGTACATCAGGAATGAGCAGCCCCCAAAATGACTGGGTGTGAAAAAAAAAATCATTTGGCACATAGTGCCTTCCTTTAATGAGTTTAAGAAATAGGAAAGTTCTGCTACAGTGGATTTAGGTTAAAAGGATTCTTACTTTTAAGGAGAAAACAAAATATCTTCAACCAATACACTGGCTTTAGATGTCCTCAGTTTTGGGCTTCATCAGATGTGAGCAGCAGGATGGATCCGGCAGATCAGCGAGGGAGTGCCAGGCAGCAGTAATATGGCAGGATGCGTTGGGATAATTGTGAATCTGCGGGGAATTTTCACTTCTTAAAGAGTTGCAGGTCTAATTGCCAAAAACAGGGACACAACACTGGTCCTGAAATAAAAGAAACAAATCTTTTGAATATGAATATAGTGGCTGCAGTGTGTTCTGCAGAAATAAGATGTCTGCTCTGAATATAAGACTTATTGTATTAAAGCTCAAGATCTAGTTAATATCAGATCTCTAGATAATATATTCATACAATATATGTACAAACTAATTTCTGGAAATGGCCTACACTACTTGGCAGCCACAAACTCAAACCTAAGGCTGCCCACAGAGTCCTGTCCATCTGGTTAGACTTTTCTACTTATGCCCCTTTTCTAGAAACAAACAGTCCTTACTTTCTGATTTTGAACAATATCCTTTCTCTTTATTTTTTCTTTTAACTGTCTTAAATATTTTCTATCAAAGTCATTTTTCTCACTTTTTCATTTTTTGTTTGCTTTCCCCATATTACTCAGTAATTATATTACTTCAATTTAAAAGATGGATATGCTGCTTTTAAATATCCTCTTTCAAAAGAAGAGAGAGATTTGATAGATTTTTCCTAGTGTAAAAATCAATTTAGCAACACGTTGGGGGAAAAAAAGAGCATGTACCATTGATTATACTGGATTTTTCAAGTCACAGTTTCTTTTCCTTTTTTTTTTTTTCTTTGCAACTTTATTGAAGTACAAGCTACATACAATAAAGTCCAGTAATTTTAAGTGCATGTTTAGAGGAGTCTCAGTGAATGTATGAAGCCTTGTAACCACTACAGAAATCAACATACAGAACACTGTCATCACTCTCAAAGACTTCCTTCCTGGCCCTCTGAAGTAAATTTCTGAGATTTCTGGATTGGAATTGTAACTGCTTTGTAATGGCAAAACCTATAAACTAGAGTTATAATTGTGTAGTCTCCAAACGTGGTAGGAGAGTTATATTTCTTCTAGTTAATGAATCTAAATTAATCTACATAAAAGTGGTGCATTATTAATGTCCAGCTCTGCTTTCTGTCACTTCAGTTCTCTAAGAGAACTAATACCTATTTCTTCTTTTTTTATTTTAACTCCCTCCAAGGAAACCTTGATAGCAAATCAGGTCTGGCCAGTTTTGTTAGTTCTTGCCTTAAGTATAAGTGCTATCTTTAAAATCATAGAGTCCCGCTTGCTAGTCTGAGGTACTGCTAATTAGGCCAAAACATGTCTTAGCCTGAGAATTTATCTGCATAATTTTAAGTTTTAATATGTAAGAAAGCTAGCCAAGAGAACACTGTGTGTAGATTTTCCCCCCTTTGGTTATACCTCTTGAAAGTAATTTAACACAATTCTTTGTAAAAAAACTTTCCTCTACCTCCCTGAAATCTTTTTCTTAGACAACTGCTGTAAGTGTACAAACATTACCTAACATTCTCTTGTCTTTAGCTCATGGTCTTCCACAATTTTCCCTTCACTGCTGCTGCTGCTGCTAAGTCTCTTCAGTCATGTCTGACTCTGTGTGACCCCATAGACGTCAGCCCACCAGGCTCCTCTGTCCACAGGATTCTCTAGGCAAGAATCCTGGAGTGGGTTGCCATTTCCTTCTCCATTCCCCTCACTTTTTCTTCTTTATTACTTCCACAGATTACTACAACCCGGTGGGATTCTTTGTGGCTTGTTTTATAGATAATCAGGAAGAGTAATTCTGCTTTGGAATGAAGGAAAATTATTCCAAATCCAAAAACAACTGCTCTGTTTTGAGAGCCTGAGAGGAATGCCACCCGTCACAGCTCTGGGGACTGGCGCTGGCGCACTGAGGCCAGTTGTGGGGACAGTTACTAGAAGTGGGTTTTGTGGGGACTTGAGCAACAGGGGCCCCAGCTAACATTCCCCAGGCTGCTACAGCCCCCAGGGCTCCACTCAGCTAGAAAGCCAGCGAGGACCCTGATCCCTCTGATGTCAAGAGGAAGAAATACATTCTTCCCCGATAAGTGGGTTATAAATCATGATGCAAGTCTACAGTCATATGGGTCTTCTATGTCACCAATACTTAGAAATTCAGCTGGGATATTCTGGGATGGTACCTTGAGTCCCTAGTGCCAGCCTGCTTTTGAAGAACCTTTCACTTTTGAGTGTGCTTTCATTTTGAGGCTGCACAGGACCACTAACATGTTCTGCCTTGAAGCTGAAAAGTCATCCCTTCCTAAAAGGCAGGTGAATGCAGTCTGTGCAGGGCACTCTGCTCGACTAGCGTCCTCAGGTGTTAACAGCCTGTTCAAGTGTGTATGTGACTACTCTGTAGCTACATCTGTGACCACAACCCTAGGGTCATTTTTGGCAGGAAATAATCTGTCCTGGATGTCTCTTGAGATCACCTCTGTATTATGATAGCAGATATAGGGAAGATATAGGATGGATAAGTCTGGCAATTATCACAAGCACCATAGAGAAAGGCCATAAGCTGTGGAAACCATGTCTGCTCTTTTTTGGCCTGTTAGCTTAAATTTCCCTTCCTTAGAGAGGTCTACCTTTGTCAACACATCTAAAGTAGAGTCCCATGTCTTTTCTTCTTACAAGTGACAATGACTGGATTTGTGTGTTTGTCTTAAGAATGTTTTCAACTATCTTTGTGAGGTATTCACAGTCTCCAAAAACAAAGCCACTACTTGATACAGAGTTGGCATTTAATAAATACTACTTGAATGAATGAATGTTTTTGGCAGCCTCTGCCAGTGGCATGAAGGCGATCTAAAATAACAAGAGGACAGAGAGTGAACAGCAGCTGAATTGTATCAAAGGTATGAATCTATTTGATATCTTGGACTTCAGGGCTTTCCTTGACTCTGCCACCTTTTTATAGACATGAGATGCTGAGCAGTTGATGTTCCATTGTTTGTTTGTAGCTGACATCTACTGAGAATACCAGGCATTTAAGTGTTTTATTTACATATATTATGTTATCTGACCTGCACAACAAGTACCCAATAAGTATGTAGAAGGTATAATTATTATTTCATTTTACATATAAGGAAACTGAGACTTGAATGTTGGGAAGGAGGTGGTGGCCACATAACTAACATAATAAATGACATAATAAATTACCTGAGTCAAACTCAGGTCTTTGTTGTTTAGTCAGTAAGTTGTATCTGACTCTTCTGCGACCCCATGGTCTATAGCCCACCAGGTTCCTCTGTCCATGGGATTTTCCAGGCAAGAATACTGGAGTGGGTTGCCATTTCCAATCAAACCCATGTCTCTTGCATTGGCGGGTGGATTCTTTACCACTGAGTCATCAGGGAAATCCGAACCCAGGTCTATCTGACCCCAATTATCACACTCTTAAACATTATTAATTACACCTTTATCTTGAACACACTGAGATGGAGCAAGAGATGTAAAATGCAAGCTTCTATTACAAACTCACTTAGTCTGGGTCTAATGACCCAGTCAACATTTGGTCTTTCCCGGACAGTGGAGGATTTCTGGTTCTACCTATGTCCTAATCTAGCAAAATCACTGCCTCCCTGGCCATTATCTTATTTTCTTCCTTGTTGGTATTTACTCTTCACAGTATGGGAAGAGCTATCTACCACATGGCGTCTACACCCTGGGGCCAGATTAAGCTTTGTCACCCTCAGCAAGGCACAAGGAGTATGGTTATACAGTTTAACAACAAACAATCTTCAGTGTCTGGTCAGATGTTTTTTCCTAAAATTTTAATGATCTCTTAAAATTACCACCTTCTTTGCCTTTCAGTTTTGAAACCACTGTTATGGAGGCCCAGGGCCCTTGGTGGCCTGGACATGTCAGCCACTTCCGTATTGGCATAGGCAACTCCTCCTTGAACCTATTATCAGAGAAGTTTACTAAATTTTCTCACTAAAATTATCAAAAAGTTTTTTGTAACCAATTTCATACATATCTGTGCTTCATATTTACTTGCTAGGTAGAACATTATGATAATTATATATATATATAACTTTTCCATATATGCAAATGACACTGTAACCTTTAAAATTCATTATTTAAACATGTGTGAAGGCCTAGGTGACAGGGAAGAAATAAAGGTAAACCAGTCAACTCCAAGAGGTTAAAATCTAATTATGATTATTCATCACAAGACCCAGATACAAGGGAATATTTTGACTTTCTGTTTCAAATTCTAATAGCCTGCCTCCCTTCATAAGCCAGTCAGACATAGGGACCTCCTACCCACAGGACGTTTGATTTATTTCTCTGTGTCCTTGTGGTGGTTTGGTAGCTTAGCTTGCACACGAGAGAACACAGGCACAAAGCAGGGGACAGAGGAGCACTGCAGAGGATTCCATTCCCCTTCGCTGTCTCTGTCTTTCTGGATCTAGCAAATGAGGAAATTCAGGCCACTCAGTCTGACTTTTACAGATCTGAATGTGGGGTAACTTGGAAACATATAATCCAATGATTCACCTAATTTTTTATGATTATGTGGACTACAAAGATATGGCTAAAGATGAACTCAAGTTTAAGCTGCATTTTATTTAGTAAAGTTTTTGTGAAGTGAAGTCACTCAGTCATGTCTGACTCTTTGCGACCCCATGGACTGTAGCCCACCAGGCTTCTCCGTCCATGGGATTCTCCAGGCAAGAATACTGGAGTGGGTTGCCATTTCCATTGTACTTAATATTTTTTGTGGGTTTTTTGTTGTTGTTTGTTTGTTTTTGGCCTCATTGTATGATTTTGGGGATTAGTTCCCAGCCTGCAGAAGTGAAAACACAGAGTTCTAACCATTGGACTGCCAGGTAATTCCTGTGTTTCATATATTTAAATCTTCTTGGTTATTATCCATGCTAATCAGAAAGTATTTAAAATCACAAAAACACTTCTGTCTGCACCTTCAGGCCTATACCATCAAACATTAAGAGTGGCTCATCTTTTAGGAAAAATAGAAAAAAAAAAAAGTTTTTTTTTCAGGAAAAAAATACTAAAATTTCTTATACTGCAATTTGAAGTCAACCATGCTTCTCTTCTGTAGGTTGTTTTTGGTCACTATACAGTCACTGTGTAGAGTCAAGATGAAGATGTCACCTGAGACAAATGTCTTCTATGTAATCCTAAGCAAGGCCAACCCATTTATTTCAGTTCAGCAAAAATTTATCATAAGCCTAGGACCAGGCTAGGTGCTATAGGCAGAAAAGTAGACACTAAATGAGGAGCTGAGACAATATAGAAATGATGATATTATAGAGTAGATCAATTATTTAAATGAGAGAGGAAGACTTCCCTGTTGGTCCAGTGGTTAAGAATCCACCCACCAAGTTCAGGAGGATCTCACATGCCACAGAGCAACTAAGCCCGTGTGCTACTACTACTCAGCCTGTGCTCTAGAGCCCGAGAACCATAACAACTGAGCCCACGCCAGGACTACTGAAGTCTGTGGACGTAGAGCCAATGCTCCGTAACAAGAGAAGCCACTACAATGAGAAGCCTGCACGCTGTACCGCAACTAGAGTAGGCCCTGCTCAGTGAAACTAGAGAAAGCTCTCACACAGCAACGAAGACCCAGTGTAGCTAAAAATTTAAATAAACAAATAATAAATAAATAGATAAATGAGAGAGTATATTGCAGTTGGTGATGGGGCAGTGGGAGGAGAGTATGATGGAGTTGGTGATAGAAGACAGTTATGATACCATTTCAATTAAGAATTCCTCCAGGGGACTTCCCTGGTGGTCTAAGTGGCTAAGACCCTGAGCTCCCAATGCAGGGGGCCCCGGTTTGATCCCTGGTTGGGGAACAAGATCCCACAAACTGCAACTAAGACGATGCAGCCAAAAAAATAGGTAAATAGAATTCCTCTAGACCATGACTGCCTTGAAGGCAGCACACAGGACTGTATCAAGACCACTGTTTTTTGTTTAGGGCATTGCTGCTCTCCCACTCAGGCTTTCTCCTTTTAGGTCCTGCTTCCCTCACCAAACGATTAATGAAAGGGAAAATTCTTTCTCTTCAAATGCAAAATGTATTATTTGGCTAAGGGCCAGTAAAGTAGACAAACTATTCACAAAATACAGTTGAGGTAAAGACATAGTTCATGTTATGAGAAAGGATACAAATCTTTTGAGATTTCAAAGGATCACTCACAGGAATAAAAAAGGAAGGGGAGCAAGTAAAGCAGAAAAGCTAGCACATGTGTGTTGCCAGTTTAGTTTAGTCATGGTGTTAGAAAAACTCCATCCAAAAGACCTTGTTTTATTTATTTAATCAAGTAATCATTCATGAAGGTATTCATGAAGTCAGACTTGTACTTGCCAGAAAATAGTAAGGAATGCCAATTTAATCTCAGCTACCTGAGTGAGTCCTAAGGGGAAGATGAGCTCATGAACGCATATACAGATCATTACAAAGCTGAATTAAAATATATTAAATATGGAAGTCGGATATGAACCCCTAAGGGTTATACAACGTAAAAAGGATAGTTGAAGAACAACCTGAAGCTTTAAAAGCGGGGAACCTAGATCCTCACTGGCTGGGAAAACAGTTACTACTCACTCTTTAAGGAAACACATATAAAGCTTGGGATTTGAAAGCCCTAGCACTCCAACTGATCTAAATGAATGTAAATTTGGGGGGAGGGCCTTCCCTTATCCTTCTTTTTGTGGTCTCCACAGCCTCTGGACCCGACAGGACCCTATAACTCTTATTAACTGAATTGGATGGAGCTAAAATAAAGACATAAGCATCCTAAATCATCCACTGAAATCTTCTTAAAAGGGTAAGTTTCATTTATTTTCCAATTTAAAAAAAATTATATACTTACTTAGCAAAGTATATGCATAAGCTAAAATGTTGAATATTTATTTTAGGATTTTATTTTGGGGTGACATTGTCTTGAGCATGCCCACTCCGCCACCCCACATGCACCAGAAGGGTCACGTTCAGGGAGTGTGCTGTGCTAGAAAACTTTGACGTATTAATGAATTGCCATCACTAGGGGACTCAGTGGGAACCAAAAGTTTACAGACTTGAAAATAGAATGAAGTGGCCGCCAATCAAAGTGAAGAAATATATAAATTCATACAAAAGAATAGGAAAAAATGTGAATTAAAGTTAAGACAATGCTGAGACTATGGAAAGCATTACAAATTTAGGAATAGAAAGGAGATTTATGTGCCAAGACAGATTAAAGAACCATAATGTAGAAAAGGGTTTTTATATTTTTTAAAATTTTTTATGCAGGAGATAGTTGAAGATTCTCAAAAATAATCCAAAATGATTGGGACCCCCCCCAAAAAATGAACTAATATTCATTAGTTCAATTATATAAATAATGAACTAATATAGACTTTTTTTAAGTATATTTGATTTACAATGTTGGTTGATTTCTGCTGTACAGCAGAGTGACTCAGTTATATATATGTATATATACACATTCTTTTTCATATTCTTTTCCATTATTGTTTATCACAGGATATTGAATACAGTTTCCTGTGCTATACAGTAAGACCTGTTGTTTATTCCTTCTCTAACCCCAAAGTCCCACTCCACCCTCCCACACTTCTTCCCTCTTGGCAACCACAAGTTTGTTCTCTATCGATATCGTTTTTGACAGGTAATGACTATTCTAAAAGTTGTGGAGAACCACAAAAGTAAACACTGAGAGTAAACATTTTGGAATAATGAAGAAAACATTTACACTGCACAGATATACATTATTAAAATTTCAGAAATATCTGCTTACTGTTTTAACTGACATGAAAAAATCAGGAAGACAAAATCTGGAAAGAAAGAAATACTGATTTGTTTCTTATACTCTCAGAAATGGACCTAACCAGACATGTTTTTAGTTAATGGAGATTAAATGATTATTTAAGAGTGGATTATTTAAGAGTGGGTCACAAGCAAATTTATCCTGGAGAATTCTTAAGCAAAAACTCAGCAATCACAAATATGAAAGAAAACCTGGATGATTCTACCTGAAAGACAAATGAGCCTCCAATGTTAAAGGAAGTCCTTTTATTCTATGATATAATTTCAAATTCTTATTTACTCTACATTCAGCAAACCGAGAATTCTACCAGTAAAAAGTAAATAACAAAGCACATCACCTTGGAATTCTGCATGTCTTTAACTGAAAAGAATCATTAGCAATACTGCAACTAAAGACCCAGGTACAATTCTTTCAGTAACAAATTCTGACTTAATTTGAAAGTAAATAAACTAATTTCAGACTGTAAGTTTCGGAAGGGATAAGGCACTAAGAATTTCAATCTTGTTCAGTGCTTTTCTTCCACAGAGACAAATAAAAATGAAATGGGGGAGAAAAGTCCTGGAAAGAAAAAGCATTTAGTACATTTTTTAGTTCTTGGGTGTAAAGAACTGGTCATCAGAGTGGAATTTTACTAATCATTGGATTCTAGTCCGCTTATTTAGGTTCCATCTTGTGTAAGCAGAACATCCCATGTTTGTATGTTCTTTTCTTTGAAATAATTCCACAGTTAGGGTCAGTTATTCTTTGAAAGGCTTTGTGCTTGCTTGTTATTCCTGGTATAACAGAAATGTTAGCCAATGTACCTTTAAAGCTTAAAAGACCAGCAAATGTAATTCAATATGTGAGCTTTAAAGTTCTTTTTGTTATCTTACTTGGCATTTAACCATACTTTTTACTAGCTTCACTTTTTACTTAAATGAGTAAATTTTATTTTTTATGCAGTTATTTGAATCCATAATAACAATTTTGTAGATGCTTACACATGTGTGTGTGTGCATGTGTAACAGAGAAATCAACATCTCTCTCATGGACACCTATTTAGAAGTATTCACTAACATACTGAGGTATTATTCTATGTCATAGTAAAGATGAGTCATCAGCCTTTGCCCTCAAGGAGATTACCATCTATTTTAGCTGATCTAATTTACAATTTATATTCTTTTCATAGGATGAAAGATTAATTAAGTTTTGCATGTATTGAGTAAGGCACCTCTCCTGAGAGGTCAGGAGATAAAAGGATTTTGAAGTCCGATGGACCTGGGCTTGAACCTCAGCTATGCACTCTTAGGACTTTTGTTTACTGAAAGCTGAGATTTCCATTTATAAAATGGGGATGCTAATTTTTAGCTTACAGAGGTGTCAAGAATGTTGTGTAATAATAATACATATAAAACATCTATCACCATAGATGTGCTTAGTCACCAAGTCATGTGCAACTCTTTGTGACCCCATGAACCACCAGGCTCCTCTGTTCATGGGATTCCTCAGGCAAGAATACTGGAGTGAGTTGCCATTTCCTCCTCCAGGGGATCTTCCCCATCCAGGAATCTAACCGACATCTCCTTCCTGCATTGGCAGGTGGATTCTTTACCACTGAGCTACCTGGGAATCCCATCACCATAGATCAGATCAGATCAGATCAGTCGCTCAGTCGTGTCCGACTCTTTGCAACCCCATGAATCGCAGCACGCCAGGCCTCCCTGTCCATCACCAACTCCTGGAGTTCACTGAGATTCACGTCCATTGAGTCACTGATACCATCTAGCCATCTCATCCTCTGTCGTCCCCTTCTCCTCTTGCCCCCAATCCCTCCCAGCATCAGAGTCTTTTCCAATGAGTCAACTCTTCGCATGAGGTGGCCAAAGTACTGGAGTTTCAGCTTTAGCATCATTCCTTCCAAAGAAATCCCAGAGCTGATCTTCAAAGCCCTACATTTTTAGCCTCCCCTATCTCCATATATGTTATTTAAATACTCAATTTGATAATTGTCCATAATTTCATCCATTAATTTTGGTCTAGGATTTTTAAATAATTTCATAAATGCAGCCAGGTTGTAACTGGCTGTACTTTGGGTAGTGAATGAGGCAGCAATCCAGTTGTTTCAAATTCAAAGACCATATTGGAATGCAAGAGCCTGAAGCTCAAGAGCCCCACCACAACCCTCACACATCATCACCCCAGTCACAGCCTCCACTGTTAGAAATGGTCTGCCAGGGTCAGGAATGCCCCCAGGGAGAAGAACAGGAGAAAAAGATTCTTTGTGTTTCTAAAAATCCTGGGGAAATGTGGCTAAGGAGATACGGATTTGTTTTCCCAGTGTTCTATTTAAAAAAGGGGGGCACATAAATTATATCAATGGAGTTTGACTAGAAATAAATATTGGGGCTTCTCACCCTTCTGGCCCCAACATATCAGATCCATTGTGTAGCTTTTCACAGAGAACACAAAGAGAAGTCTTTTCATTCCTGGACAGCTCTCCCTCCTTTCCCATTTTATTGAATTCTATTGAAACATAAGGGAAGTAAACCTAAGGCCAAACTTTAATTGTGTATCTGAAACCCAGATAGTCAACTTCTTTTTTGTCCTCCCGGTCACTCTTTGTGATGGTCTCCCTCAAAAGAGAATCGGGATACTTGCTAGAATGATTGAGAAGACAGAAAGGTGTCCCTAATCAAGAAATCTTGAAACTTAACCAAAGTCCTCAAACCCTACTAGTCTAGAGGGAAGACTTTGTCATTCTTTAATTCTCCTCTTTCTACATCCGCCTGCAATATGGGAGACCTGGGTTCGATCCATGGGTTGGGAAGATCCCTGAAGGAGAGCATGGCAACCCACTCCAGTATTCTTGCCTGGAGAATCCCCATGCACAGAAGAACCTGGTGGGCTATAGTCCATGGGGTCGCAAAGAGTCAGACATGACTGAGAGACTAAGCACAGCACACAGCAGGAAAGAACTATGAAGTCCTGGGGTAGTGTGGGGTAGCTGTAGAAAGATGCAGTGAGAATCACTGTGGTTGTTAAGTCCAGACACTTTTGGGCTTCCCTGGTGGCTCAGATGGTAAAGAATCTGCCTACAATGCAGGAGATCTAGGTTCAGTCCCTGGGTGGGGAAGATCCCCTGGAGAAGGAAATGGAAACCCAAGAATACTCAGTATTCTTGCCTGGAAAATCCTATGGACAGAGGAGCTTGATGGGCTATATAGACCATGGGGTGGCAAAGAGTCGTATATGACGGAGCCACTGACACACACACGATGATTTAGGGAATGTTAAAAAAGAAAATTCCATGGATGTAGGAGCCTCGTAGGCTATAGTGCATGGGGTCACAAAGAGTCGGACACAACTGAGTGACTTCAGTTTCAGTTTCAAAAAGGAAAACCCTGGGTGAAAGGAAATTTTTATATATTTTTCAAAATGAGACTATCTCTCACTTTTGTTGAAACTGTTGGTATTTTGGTGGAGAATTTCTAGCTTGTTTTCCCTCTCTGCATTGTGAGTTTTCTTTAAATTTCATTTAAGAAAATTTAAATGCAAATAACATCCATAAAGTGTACAAATCTTAGTGAATAACTCAGTGAATTTTTATACATTGCTGTATCTGTATACTTCAAGCAGAACAGGACCTTAGGATGTTTTTATCACTCATGGAAGGCTCCCTGAGTCACTTCCCAATCAATAACCCCTCCATGATAAACATTCTTTGAACTACTTCTAAATTTTGCCTGATTTTGAATTTCCTAGGAATTAAACCACAACTGTACTTTCTTGGTATATGGTTTATTTTGAGCAAAATTAAGTCAATGAGGTTCATACATATTGTTTTATATATCAATAATTTGTTCTTTTGCTTTATAGTATTCCATTGTGTGAATATACAATTTATCCTTCCCTGTTGATGAATATTTGTGTTGTTTCCATTATTTGGCTGTTTTTAGTAAAGTTGCCTTGAGCATCTCCACTGTGGATTCTTAATTTTCTCCAGGCCTCTTCTCTGTAGGATATGTTGAGTAGAATTGTGGAGAGGATTTACAGGCACCAGTTACTCTTGTTCCAGGTTTATTCTTTGGGTCACCTTGGTACCAGAATTCAAATTAAAAGGAAAAAATAATAGGGAGGAAGGAAGAAAGAAAAAAAGAAGGAAGGAAGGAAATGTGTAGGCATGTCAGTATAAAACTTAAACTCATAATTCCCACTTTATAGAGGTATTTGATCATCTTAATTTGCAGTGGCTAAATAAGTAATGCTTACAAGATTACAGACATCTTTACCTCACTCTTGGAAATAATCCATGCCCTCTGGAAATGATTTAAAGAGCTTTGACATATCCCTTTAAGATGTGACAAAGTCATAGTGTCAAGTGCAATTTCCAGAGTCAGGTTAACTAGGAAGGTTAGTTGACTTTGAGTATTTTTCCTAAAAGTTTTTTGTATTTTTTTTAACTTCAAGAAGAGTCAAAACATCTAAACAAACAAACTCCCAGGGAGACTGAAAAACAGTGAAATGTAGTTAGTCACTCTTTTATGAAGCTTTATTGCTGACTTTTTATCTTTTGATTCCTTATTCTACTTCCCCCCATATTTTTCCACTTTTGTTGTTGCTTAATCTTGCTTCCTCAAATGTGAAAAGTCATTAGATGTTCAACTTAGTTCCTTTGAGCCCTAGAATCTACTACATTAATAAGTTATCTAAACAATTACCTAAACACTATCCCTTTTTAAATTTTATATATAGATCATCTTAGAAACTGGTCAGTTACAATAATCAGTGCATGGTAATTAGCAAATTAATTTTCAACAGTTTTTTCTTATTACAGAGAACTTCCTATCATTAAGGATAGTTCTTAATTGTGTCTTCATTTTGGGAATGTTGGCTTATTTTTAATCGTATTCTTGTTCAGTTATGAGGAAATATACATATTGTATGTAACATCATCGCTCAGTGTTTGAAATCAGATTATAGTCATTTTCAATGAAGTTCATGCCAAATTAAGCTTGAGAGTTTTCATGAGAAATCGAGTTATATTAAGCCATAGAACCTCTTAAGAGAGCCACTTGGTACTGTACAATAAATTGCAAATGATATGAAAACAGTAACAAATGGCTGTGCAAACATGATGAACCAAATTCTGGACACCAACTCTTTAATTAAAAAGAGTTAATCTAAAACAATAAAAAAGACAAAAGCAAAACAACAACAAGAAAAACTTGTTAATCTCAGGGTTTAGCAATCATGGGTAAAAGTTTAAAATGTGCTTAGAATTTGCCTATGACATTGGCCACCAGCATGTAGGGCTGGATGAGTGAAACTTTGAGTGTTTTGCCTCACCTTTGGAAACAGTTTTATTTAAATAAAGAATGGAAAGTATACAGGCCAAAGTTAAAAGAAAAGTATTTGGGTGAAAGGCAATGGACATAGAACTGCATTAGATAAATATGTAAAAAGCTTGGCAAATCTTGTGTTGCTTCGAAGGACATTTTTGAGGCTCCTGCGTCTTCTTTAAAAACCACATTAGCAGAACTCTTTCCATGGGAAAGAGTTCTCCGTCCTAACTGACACAGCAAGGCCAGCTCTCAGGCTTCCCTTTGTATTAAGCTTCCAGGAAATAGTCCTTTGTTAGTTCTGTAGTTCTGGATCCAAAAAGGCTGAAGTGATAAAAATATAAATTGTGGTTCTATTAAAAAAAACACTTTGGCAAGAGAGCTGGTTTTAAATTCCTGTGATAGTTTTCAGCTTGTTCAAGGTTCCCATTCAACATTTACAATTGACTCAGTGTTAAGGAGAAAAAACCTGTTGATACAGCTCCTTTAAGAGCTGTGGTTTCAAAACCACCATGCAGATAGCACACATTCCTGTGGTGGGAGGCTGAAGGCAAAACGGAAGCCTTCCCGGTTCATTCAAAGAAGGAGAAAGAAACTGAACTTACCTCCCAACAGGTGAAGTTAAGCATGCCCTGTAAGTGGATTGATTTATTCTTCACAGTGAAGTTCTGTTCACAGGGAGTTTGAGGAGTATGCTTTTTCACCCAATACCCTTCTATTCTGCTACTGCACTCGACAGCCCCCAGCTCACTGCTGGGAAAATATTTATTCCCTCTTCAGAGATGCCTTTCTTCTGCCTTAATGATAGTACTTTTTTCTCTTTCTATTTAGCTCAGAAGGAGAATTTTTTTTTTCCCTTTTCCTTCTGTTTTTGGTGGCTTGTCTGATACATTGCGTTCTTTCTCTCTCTCTCTTTTTTTTTTTTTTTGCTTTTTAGTTACTATGCTCAGTGCACATCTTAAAAACAAATGTATTATCAAAATAATACAAAATAAATGCATGCTCGAAAATAATAATGGGTTTGATCCCTGAGTTGGAAAGATCCCCTGGAGAAGGGAATGGCTGCCCACTCCAGTATTCTTGCCTGAAGAATTCCATGGACAGAGGAGCCTGATGGGCTACTGTCCATGAGGCTGCAAAGAGACAGACACGACTGAGCGGCTAACACTTAAAATAATAAAGGGATAATATAACTGTTCTCAGTGATTATATTCTTTGAGCGTTTAAAGTTTTGAAAGTGCTGAGAAATTTCTTAAAAAAAACTGGAAAACTTCTAACAGAAACAAATTTTGTGAAGCTTTTTATTTTTGTTCTTATGAATTGTTTATAAAAATATCTACTGTTTCAGAAATATGAATGTTTTAGCATAGTGGAGATTCAATAGATTAAGGCTTTGACTGATTTTGCATTTGGGATTACTCTGTACATTTATCTATGGAGTGACTTTTATATATTTAAGCAGAGGTAGATAAAAATGTTAGACAATGCAACAACTTAAACAAAAATAAAAGAATAACATAACAGTTGCTGATGGACTTTCCTCCTGATAATCCAGTGGTTAAGATTGAGTGCTCCCAACGCAGGCGCCCGCAGGTTCGATCTCTGGTCAAGAAACTAAGAAAGGAAGGAATAGTGCTCAGTCTTGTCTGACTCTGCAACCCCATGGACTGTAGCCTGCCTGGCTCCTCTACTCGTGGAATTTTCCAGGCAAGAATACTGGAGCGGGCTGCCATTTCCTACTCTAGAGGATCTTCCCAACACAGGGATTGAACCATTGTCTCTCTTGTGTCTTCTGCACTGGCAGGCAGATTCTTTACCACTGGGTCACCTGGGAACAGGAACTAAAATCCCACATAAGAAAAAAAGAAAAAAAGAGTTGCTGATATTATTCTTTGAAAGTCATGTCCTAGTATTGCTATTTAAAATTTTTAAACTGTTGTGAAACTCCATAGCAAAGTTGAGACCAGAGGTGTGTGGTAACCAGTTCTGAATTACTCCCCGTCCCTGGGTTTGCTCTCCAGTCTCAGTGGTTCTTGATATTCAAAGACAGGCTCCTGAGCTGCTCAGTGTCCAGCTGGAGCCACGGGCTGATCTGACTCATCCACACTTTTATCTTCTGAGATCGTTCATTTTAGGAACAGTGACATCAGTTTTCCAGGAGGCTCCCTGACTAGGATTACCACCAAAGGAATGAGATCAAAGGACTTGGAATAGTACTTGATTCATAGTAGGAGCTTGATAAGCATTTGTTGGATAAAAGTTTTCAACTTTCTTTTATACCAGTTATATTCCTAACCAGATCATGAGGCAATGAGTTTTCTTTTTTGTTTGTATTGCAGTTATAAGCCTCACTTAAAAAATACGGTGACTTGACATTGTTCAAATTAAGTAAATAAGTTTTACTCTAGCATTCCAAGCCCTCCAAACCTTCCTCACTTTATTTTCATCTTATCCTTAAAATTTTGCTTCAGGGAGATGGGGAAGGAAAGTTGCTGAGCTGGTGGTACTCTAAAATCTTGCCCACCTAAATCAAAGCAGAGTTTCATATTGAACTTTGTCACACACACAGTGTTGTTGACTGGGATGGTTTAACTGCTCAAAATAAAATTTAAGTAACTATCAAGAATCGACATTAAAAAACTTCTGCCTTAGAACAATATAAGCCTTAGACAAACCCTGATAATTCACTATCCCCTCTCTAGCAACTTGCCAGGATCCAGTCACTTTTGACGGCTTCCACCTGATCTCAGTTACTTGCATTTTTGCCAGCAGTAGCATTATAACTGGCAGAATTAGAACGTTGACAACTAGAACATGCATGCCCTCTGGGAAATGCTGATACTACTTAATGAATGGTCATTCCCTTGGAAAAAGACAAAGTTGTTTAGAGCAGAGCTTCTTGAACTTGCCAGAGTGTACCAGAAGCACTGGAGGTATCTTCACAATTCGGATTCTGATTCTGTAAATCCAGGGTGGGGCTAGAGTTCTGCATTTTTAATGAGTCACTGGTAATGAGACCTGTCCTGGTCCACATTATTGTTACCTGGGCAGTTTCTTAAAACTGCAGATGACTGGGTTCCTCCTCCATTTTTATCCTCCTATCCCCTTCCTTACCCCTGGTGAACTGACCTGCGTTATGGTCTTAGCATAAGGATTTTTTTACTTTTTAATCTCCCAAGTGATGCTACTATCCAGCCAAGCTAGTATACCTCTATATACCTCTAGATCTTGTTTTTCATCAGTTTCCACTTGGCAATCCATTCACTGACATGCCTCAGCTGCCTGACGCCTATACATATTGATTTTCTGCATTAAATAGCCCACCCTTTCTTGAAGAAATCACATGGGTTTTTCAAAACCCCTTTGCAAATATTACTGCATTTATCAGATATATAACATGTTAAAAAAATTCTTCTTGCAGTCTCCTTGCTGTAAGTCTCATATAACTAAATTTGTAACTCCTAAGGCAATGACCCCTTTCTGCCTTATAATTATATGGGTGTTTATCTACCTCCCTAGTTGATAAGCTACCTAAAGGCAGACATTGTCTCACCGCTTTTATCTTTCCCTGCAAGCAGGACTCCTCTACCCCCATCCCCACACAGTGCCCTGAGCACACATGTCTTCACTCAACAAACATTCATGAGCTGATGTGCCAAGCAGCCCGGGCTTTGGTGAGACAAGCAGAAGACGATGCATTCCTCCCTGCTTCTAGAGCTTCACAGTCAAATGAGGAAGACAGATATTCACAAGTAATTTGCAAAAACTAACGTAAGAGTTCGACTGAGACTTGAGGGAACCTGAACTTTTCCAGATTAGAAAGAATGTCTTTTGGAGGAAGTGATTAAGGCCTGACACATGTCCAGGTAGAGGTGGGGAACAACAGTAAATAACATTTCAGAGAGAGAAAACTAGCATTTGTATGATTTTTTAAAATAAATTACACTTTTTTCAACTGAAAAATCTTACTACCCCTATCCTCGGCCCACTCAAGTCCCCAGAGAGGTGCCAACTATTATTAGTGTCCAGTGAATCTTTTCAGAGTCTTCTCCTCAAGTATGTTCAAACAAATGTACATTAAGCACTGTGTTTTCACCTCTGAACCATGCTCTTTCCCCCTTCACAGTTTTTTTCTGTATTTCTTCTCATTTCAGTACAGAGAGTGCTTCTTTAGTTTTCATAAGAAAACACTTGTCTTTAAACTGAACACTATTATATCGTGTGCATGTGTTAAGTATATCCCCAATAGATGTGTTGCTTGTAATATCTTATTATTGCAAACAATGCCACAGTGAATAAGCTCGTAATCTAGATATTTTTCACACAGGAAAGTTTATCTATAAGATAATTGATCCAAAGAGAAACTGTCATTTCATGAGCATATGCATGTGTGATTTTGTTCTGTTAGCTTGCCTTCCATAAGTAATGTATCACTGTACATTCTTACCAAAAATATATAAGACCTCTTTTCCCTACCAGCTCTCATTAGTATGTTAT
This sequence comes from Bubalus kerabau, assembly GCF_029407905.1. Classification (NCBI taxonomy): domain Eukaryota; kingdom Metazoa; phylum Chordata; class Mammalia; order Artiodactyla; family Bovidae; genus Bubalus; species Bubalus kerabau. The sequence goes on from NC_073626.1 coordinate 138,173,879, forward strand.
CAAACTTTTCAATGTTTTTCAGATCTAACAGGTAAAAGTGATATCCTAATAGTTTTAATTTGAATTTCTCTCATGAGTGAAGTTGAACAGCTTATGTTTAAGAGCCATTTATATATTTATTTTCTGTGAACTTGTTTTCTTATTGCTTATCATTTTTATATTCAGTTGTTTAGTAATTTTCTTACTGATTTTTAAAGGCTCTTTATATTTTCACTTTTTGAATGTGAATACTAATATCTATTAGTCTTTTGCATTTGTTTATAGTGTTGTGCATTTTTGTTAGTTGTTTGCTTGTTTGTTTTTACCTTGTTGGATTTGATTTGGGAGAAATAGAGGAAGAAGAGAAGTGGCAAAAGAGGGGACTGAAAAGGCAGGACATACATATTAAACAGTGGAGACAATGTGATTTTTTTAAGGAAAAAAATGACTTGATAAATGTTTTGAGAAAGGAGGGAACGACAGATTGGAAGCGAGAAGTCAAAAACTATCATAGTCTAGTCCAGAGGTGTTGAATACCTGAACTTGGGTAGTAGAGTGAAATAGAAAGGAAGGGCCATTTTAAGAGAAAAACTCAGCAGAATTTGGAAACCAATTAGTTGTACATAATGAAAGAGAAGGTAGAAAAAAAATCTATTGATCTCTCAACCTTGGGCAAACTTGTAGTGGTGCTGAGACCTAGTCAGAGAACTTAAGAGAAGGAACAAATTTAGGGAAGAAAAGACAATAAAAAGAATGCTGCTGCTGCTGCTGCTGCTAAGTCTCTTTAGTCGTGTCCGACTCTGTGCAACCCCATATACGGCAGCCCACGAGGCTCCCCCGTCCCTGGGATTCTCCAGGCAAGAACACTGGAGTGGGTTGCCATTTCCTTCTCCAATGCATGAAAGTGAAAAGTGAAAATGAAGTCGCTCAGTTGTGTCCAATTCTTAGCGACCCTATGGACTGCAGCCTACCAGGCTCCTCTGTCCACAGGATTCTCCAGGCAAGAGTACTGGAGTGGGGTGCCATTGCCTTCTCCAATAAGAAGAATGAGTTTGGTTTTAAGCTTTTAGATATCAGTACTATATTTGAAGGGTTTCCCTGGTGGCTCAGTGGTAAAGAATCTGCCTGCCAATGCAGGAGACACAGATTCCATTCCTTGGTTGGGAAGATCCCCTGGAGGAGGAAATAAAACCCACTACAGTATACTTGCCTGGGAAATCCCATGGACAGAAGTAACCTGGTGGGCTGCAGTCCATGGGGTCGCAAGAGTCGGACACAACTTAGTGACTAAGCAACACTATATTTGAACTCTTTGCATTTACCTGCCACTGGGCAAAGATTCTGATGTATTTAGAAATAAATATATAATTTAATGTTGATTCATACAAGGTAATTACTTGAGGAAAGAAATTACATACAGAGATGCTAGAGAATGACCAGTTAGGTCTATGAATTCCCAGTATAAAAGATGACTGCCTCTGAAATTGTGGGAAAAGATAAATAGAGCATGTAATAATAAGAACAACAAAAGCTGATACAAGTCTACATAAACTGTAACAGGAAGCATGAGGCGATCTTAACAATAATAATTTAGCCTTTGTTCCACATGCCAGTCCCAGCACATTATATCTGAGCTTAGGCTCCAGGACTTTAGGCACTAAAATCCTGGTGAACATTCAAAGAGCAAGAAAGATAATTAAAAGGTTAGAAATAATAGCTGAGGCATGAAATAAATGTACTTGAGTTGGCTTGGAGAAGAGGAGAAAAAATGGTTACTCTATTCACAACAGATGAAGCCACTGGAGAAATAAGTATTTGCCCAGAGTTCAGAAAAGGAGTAAATTGTAAATTGATATACATGAGATAATGGGGCAAAACTTTCTGAGATGAAGGTTAAGTATTAGATGACAGTTACATTTAGTAGTACAAGTTATCTGGGGGTTGTGAAATCTTCTGTCTATGAGTCTTTAAAGCATGAAGAGCTACATAGGAAATCTTCTAATTAGCAAATAACTCTGTACTTAAGAATCCAGTTCCTGATCCTGTCAGCAAAAATCCAGCACAAATCTTGTGCAAGTTGCTGCCATAAGATCCCTATTCTAGAAGGCCATCTCCACCATCAGGGCCCCTTCAAGAGCCATTTATTTATTCTGTGATATTTTTAAATGATACACATGAGACATTATTTTGCATGCTAAGAATGGGCAGAAAGTGAATAAAAGAGAAGAAAGAATGTATCCAAAGCTGATAAAGTAGGGCCCTGTTATCAAGTACTGAGCAACTAGCTGCTCACCTCTAAAACCCACTTTCTTGAAAAGCTATCTCTTGTCATAGTTCCCAGTTCCTAGATCCTTCCTCTGATTCCTCCCAAATTCCTGCCTGAGTCTGGTATCTCAGCGGTCAGTGCAGGGCACTTGGGGATCCACTGCTCCAAAAACAAGTAGAAAATTCAAGAGTCTGGATTTAATATTTTTCAGATAGAACACAGACTGTCTGTAGTTTTAATTTATCTCAGAATCATTCAAGACATAATTTATTCACTGAGCTTCCTTATTTCCTTTTCACTATCTGCTCTTTGACAGTCACCAGTGAATGTGACAAAAGATGGTGGTTTTTGAAGATGTATTTTAATAAAGAGAGTAAATTTTAATTGCTCAGATAGGCAAAATCAGAATATACATCGTGTAGGTACTCTGTTTATGTAATACATATAGATATGTATTTTTAGATGCTTAGTAATGCAAAATACTTGGAAGGAAAGCTGCTACCAGAATACATGTTTAGAAATTAGCTGAATGTTTTTTACAGGCATATTTAGAATTGGAAATTGATTGCCATATGGATTGTGAGTTCTTTGATTTCTTTGAAGATAGTATTTGATGGAGTTAGTGTCCTTGGTATTGAAGTCAGTGTAGGAGCACAGGATTGTTTCCATCTTTGGAGAAGTCAGCCATGCTGAAGTCAGCCATGCTGATTTAGAAGTTACCTGTAGGATAGAAAGACATGTTCCCCCCATAATTTTATTTACAGATGCCCTATATCACTTGATCCAATTCTCCAGATAGAGGGCCTGGCAGTAGCAGAAGGTAGGATTAAGGAGAAAGTTGTAGGGTCAGTGAGATCAAAAAGATCATTTTACTAGTAATTTCTCCAGCATTCAGAGATGTGCAAACTAACCAGAATAAATTTGTAGCAGAAAGTAGGAAGCGACCTAGCACTGGAACCGAGTTTGGCTAGGAAACGATAGATTTTTTTAATGTGCATAAATAGGCAGACTTTGATGACTATTTGAGAACATAAAATGTAAAGTGTTGGGGGAGGGATCCAGAAATCCCCAAATTGTGCTTTTATAGAACAATTATTTATGACCATAATAAATCCAATGATCAATTTCTCAAGCATAGTAAAATATGCCAGGTGATTAATAAACATTATCCAGTTAATTCTTCATAGACATTTTGCAATGTAAGGAATATTTTACAGAAGAAAAACCTGAGGCTCAGATAATAATTTTGCCTACTTAGAAAATGGCAGTGCTGGCATTCAAACTCAAAGTTATCTGGTTCCAAAACTGTTCTATGAAGACCTCCAAGACCTTTTAGAACTAACACCCAAAAAAGATGTCCTTTTCATTATAGGGGACTGCAATGCAAAAGTAGAAAGTCAAGAAACACCTGGAGTAACAGGCAAATTTGGCCTGGAATACAGAATGAAGCAGGGCAAAGACTAATAGAGTTTTGCCAAGAAAATGCACAGGTCATAACAAACACCCTCTTCCAACAACACAAGAGAAGACTCTACACATGGACATCACCAGATGGTCAACACCGAAATCAGACTGATTATACTCTTTGCAGCCAAAGATGGAGAAGCTCTATACAGTCAGCAAAAACAAGACCAGGAGCTGACTGTGGCTCAGACCATGAACTCCTTATTGCCAAATTCAGACTGAAATTGAAGAAAGTAGGGAAAACCACTAGACCATTCAGGTATGACCTAAATCAAATCCCTTATGATTATACAGTGGAAGTGAGAAATAGATTTAAGGGACTAGATCTGATAGATAGAGTGCCTGATGAACTGTGGAATGAGGTTCATGACATTGTACAGGAGACAGGGATCAAGACCATCCCCATGGAAAAGAAATGCAAAAAAGCAAAATGGCTGTCTGGGGAGGCCTTACAAATAGCTGTGAAAAGAAGAGAAGCGAAAAGCAAAGGAGAAAAGGCAAGATATAAGCATCTGAATGCAGAGTTCCAAAGAATAGCAAGAAGAGATAAGAAAGCCTTCTTCAGTGATCAATGCAAAGAAATAGAGGAAAACAACACAATGGGAAAGACTAGGGATCTCTTCAAGAAAATCAGAGGTACTAAAGGAACATTTCATGCAAAGATGGGCTCAATAAAGAAATGGTATGGACCTAACAGAAGCAGAAGATATTAAGAAGAGGTGGCAAGAATACACACAAGAACTGTACAAAAAAGATCTTCACTACCCAGATAATCACAATGGTGTGATCACTGTCCTAGAGCCAGACATCCTGGAATGTGAAGTCAAGTGGGCCTTAGAAAGCATCACTATGAACAAAGCTAGTGGAGGTGATGGAATTCCAGTTGAGCTATTCCAAATCCTGAAAGATGATGCTGTGAAAGTGCTGCACTCAATATGCCAGCAAATGTGGAAAACTCAGCAGTGGCCACAGGACTGGAAAAGGTCAGTTTTCATTCCAATCCCAAAGAAAGGCAATGCCAAAGAATGCTCAAACTCCCACACAATTGCACTCATCTCACATGCTAGTAAAGTAATGCTCAAAATTCTCCAAGCCAGGCTTCAGCAATATGTGAACCATGAACTTGCTGATGTTCAAGCTGGTTTTAGAAAAGGCAGAGGAACCAGAGATCAAATTGCCAACATCTGCTGGATCATGGAAAAAGCAAGAGAGTTCCAGAAAAACATCTATTTCTGCTTTATTGACTATGCCAAAGCCTTTGACTGTGTGGATCACAATAAACTGTGGAAAATTCTGAAAGAGATGGGAATACCAGAGCACCTGACCTGCCTCTCGAGAAATCTGTATGCAGGTCAGGAAGCAACAGTTCGAACTGGACATGGAACAACAGACTGTTTCCAAATAGGAAAAGGAGTTCGTCAAGGCTGTATATTGTCATCCTGTTTATTTAACTTCTATGCAGAGTACATCATGAGAAACACTGGACTGGAAGAAACACAAGCTGGAATCAAGATTGCCGGGAGAAATATCAATCACCTCAGATATGCAGATGACACCACCCTTATGGCAGAAAGTGAAGAGGAACTAAAAAGCCTCTTGATGAAAGTGAAAGTGGAGAGTGAAAAATTTGGCTTAAAGCTCAACATTCAGAAAACGAAGATCATGGCATCTGGTCCCATCACTTCATGGGAAATAGATGGGGAAACAGTGGAAACAGTGTCGGACTTTATTTTTCTGGGCTCCAAAATCACTGCAGATGGTGACTGCAGCCAAGAAATTAAAAGACGCTAACTCCTTGGAAGGAAAGTTATGACCAACCTAGATAGCATATTGAAAAGCAGAGACATTACTTTGCCAACAAAGGTTCGTCTAGTCAAGGCTATGGTTTTTCCAGTGGTCATATATGGATGTGAGAGTTGGACTGTGAAGAAGGCTGAGCACCGAAGAATTGATGCTTTTGAACTGTGGTGTTGGAGAAGACTCTTGAGAGTCCCTTGGACTGCAAGGAGATCCAACCAGTCCATTCTGAAGGAGATCAGCCCTGGGCTTTCTTGGGAAGGAATGATGCTAAAGCTGAAACTCCAGTACTTTGGCCACCTCATGCCAAGAGTTGACTCATTGGAAAAGACTCTGATGCTGGGAGGGATTGGGGGCAAGAGGAGAAGGGGACGACAGAGGATGAAATGGCTGGATGGCATCACTGACTTCATGGGCGTGAGTCTCAGTGAACTCTGGGAGTTGGTGATGGACAGTGAGGCCTGGCGTGCTGTGATTCATAGGGTCACAAAGAGTCGGACACAACTGAGCGACTGATCTGATCTGATCTGAAAACTGTTCGTTCTTAACGTATGTCACATTGGTTCTCACTATTAGCGCAGTTTTTTAGAAAACAAGTGAATTAGACTTTTCCTCTTAAGTTCAAGCATTCCAAACATTCCTAGAACTGTTTTGGTTTAAGCAGATCTAATAAATTAAAGTGAGCTTTTCCAGTTTGAAGCAGTTATATGACATCACCAAAATGGTTACTAGTCAGCCATGCCTACCCGACACAGATCAAGGGGATATTTTTAAGGACAGAGGGTTTAAAGAGAACTCAAGTGTTTGAAAGAGAAGTTGTGGTGAATGTGACAAAGGAATTTGTAAATAAAAGCCAAAAAACAGTTTGGATGTCATTGATGACACCTGTGTGAGAAACCAGCAAGGACAATGAAAGTGTGAAAGTGAAGTTGCTCAGTCGTGTCCGACTCTCTGCAACCCCATGGACTGCAGCCCACCAGGCTCCTCCATCCACGGGATTTTCCAGGCAAGAGTACTGGAGTGGGGTGCCATTGCCTTCTCCAGGGGATCTTTCCAGCCCTGGGATCAAACCCAGGTCTCCCGCATTGCAGGGAGACAGTTTATCGTCAAAGCCACCAGGGAAGCCCAGAAGGACAATAGCAGAGATTAATTAGGAAGGCTAAATCAGCTGAACCCAGAAGGCATAATGGAAAGAGATACAAGGAAATTAAAGGTGAAAGTTAGTATGGTAATAAATGACGTCATTTTCAGGTAGAGTTTGAAATCCACTTAATAAAAAAGTATTGTATTCAGGGCTGTTCTGCCAGATTATATAAGGGCATGTGTCTTGTTGACACGATTGAATTTGAGTATTCTGTTCCATCGATAATCAGACTTTTCTCCTAAGTGTAAGTTGTAATATTTAAATGTTAATATTTCTGTTTAACGTTTGTTTAGAATTGCCTTAGTGACCTTAGAAGTTTTTGTAAGAATAAAGTTTCTTGCCTTCCCCTCACCCCTCACCACTCCAACCTTGCCCAGTATTATATAATTTACTTAAATAGATTACTTCTTTTTTATAATAATTTTATTTATTTTTGGCTATGCTGGGTCTTTGTTGCTACGTGGGTTTTTCTCTAGTTGTGGGGAGAGGGGTGCCACTCTGTAGTTGCAGTATGCAGGCTTCTTATTATGCTGGCTTCTCTTGTTGTGGAGCACTGGCTTTAGGGTGCATGGGCTTCAGAAGTTGCAGCATGAGGACTCAGTGGTTGCAGTTCCCAGCTCTAGAGCCCAGACTCGATAGTTATGGCCCATGGGTTTAGTTGCTCCTTGGCATGTGGAATCTTCCCAGACTAGGGATCGAACCAACATCTTCATTGGCAGGTGGATTTTTTACCACTGAGCCATCAGGGAAGCCCTAGATTGCTTATTAATGATGCATCTTTGTACTTTGGAGTGTGTCCTTTAGGGCTCAGTATACATTTCTTTAAACAAAAGAGGCCATATTAAAGCAAGCATTTCAGTTCAGTTCAGTCGCTCAGTCGTGTCCGACTCTTTGTGACCCCATGAATCGCAGCACGCCAGGCCTCACTGTCCATCACCAACTCCCAGAGTTCACTGAGACTCACGTCCATTGAGTCAGTGATGCCATCCAGCCATCTCGTCCTCTGTCGTCCCCTTCTCCTCCTGCCCCCAATCTCTCCCAGCATCAGAGTCTTTTCCAATGAGTCAACTCTTCGCATGAGGTGGCCAAAGTACTGGAGTTTCAGCTTTAGCATCATTCCTTCCCAAGAAAGCCCAGGGCTGATCTCCTTCAGAATGGACTGGTTGGATCTCCTTGCAGTCCAAGGGACTCTCAAGAGTCTTCTCCAACACCACAGTTCAAAAGCATCAATTCTTCGGCGCCCAGCCTTCTTCACAGTCCAACTCTCACATCCATACGTGGACCACAGGAAAAACCATAGCCTTGACTAGACGGACCTTTGTTGGCAAAGTAATGTCTCTGCTTTTCAATATGCTATCTAGGTTGGTCATAACTTTCCTTCCAAGGAGTTAGCGTCTTTTAATTTCTTGGCTGCAGTCACCATCTGCAGTGATTTTGGAGCCCAGAAAAATAAAGTCCGACACTGTTTCCACTGTTTCTCCATCTATTTCCCATGAAGTGATGGGACCAGATGCCATGATCTTCGTTTTCTGAATGTTGAGCTTTAAGCCAAATTTTTCACTCTCCACTTTCACTTTCATCAAGAGGCTTTTTAGTTCCTCTTCACTTTCTGCCATAAGGGTGGTGTCATCTGCATATCTGAGGTGATTGATATTTCTCCCAGCAATCTTGATTCCAGTTTGTGTTTCTTCCAGTCCAGTGTTTCTCATGATGTACTCTGCATAGAAGTTAAATAAGCAGGGTGACAATATACAGCCTTGACGAACTCCTTTTCCTATTTGGAAACAGTCTGTTGTTCCATGTCCAGTTCGAACTGTTGCTTCCTGACCTGCATACAGATTTCTCGAGAGGCAGGTCAGGTGCTCTGGTATTCCCTTCTCTTTCAGAATTTTCCATAGTTTATTGTGATCCACACAGTCAAAGGCTTTGGCATAGTCAATAAAGCAGAAATAGATGTTTTTCTGGAACTCTCTTGCTTTTTCCATGATCCAGCAGATGTTGGCAATTTGATCTCTGGTTCCTCTGCCTTTTCTAAAACCAGCTTGGACATCAGCAAGTTCACGGTTCACGTATTGCTGAAGCCTGGCTTGGAGAATTTTGAGCATTACTTTACTAGCGTGTGAGATGAGTGCAATTGTGTGGGAGTTTGAGCATTCTTTGGCATTGCCTTTCTTTGGGATTGGAATGAAAACTGACCTTTTCCAGTCCTGTGGCCACTGCTGAGTTTTCCACATTTGCTGGCATATTGAGTGCAGCACTTTCACAGCATCATCTTTCAGGATTTGGAATAGCTCAACTGGAATTCCATCACCTCCACTAGCTTTGTTCATAGTGATGCTTTCTAAGGCCCACTTGACTTCACATTCCAGGATGTCTGGTCTAGGTCAGTCATCACACCACCGTGATTATCTGGGTAGTGAAGATCTTTTTTGTACAGTTCTTTTTTGTATTCTTGCCACCTCTTCTTAATATCTTCTGCTTCTGTTAGGTCCATACCATTTCTGTCCTTTATTGAGCCCATCTTTGCATGAAATGTTCCCTTGGTATCTCTAATTTTCTTGAAGAGATCTCTAGTCTTTCCCATTCTGTTGTTTTCCTCTATGTGGTCTGCTGGAAAAGGGAATGGCAAACCACTTCAGTATTCTTGCCTTGAGAACCCCATGAACAGTATGAAAAGCAAGCATTTACTGTGGAACAAATAACCAGTACTCTACACATACAGAGTCTTAAGGAACAATTTTATTTTGGCTCTACATCACTAAAATTTGAAGCAGCCCATTACTGGCATGCTTTAGCTCTCAAAAAGACGTTTGGCCCTGAAAAGAAAACATTTGGCTTTATAAAATAACTTATTATCAAATTTTAAATGGGGCAAAATGAACACACTATATTATATACCTTTATTTATAAAATGTTTTTTTCTCAGAAACTTGCTTTGGAAAGGAAAGAATCTGAAAACATTGTGAATGTACTTTGTAACATGGCAAAAGTATTTTATCAAAGTAAAGATGTTTTAGTCATTCATTCAAAAAATCCAAATTCAAGCAAACAAAGCAAAAGCACCACACAGGCACATGTATACACCCTCATAGGTATATAGATTGGGAAAAATTAGACTGAGGATTTAATATGTAAAATAAAGTCTTTATCATTTCCTGGAAATGTATACTCAGGAAGAAAATAAAGATCACCTACTAGGGAGATCATTCACTAGCCAAAATCTGGTGACCCTTTCAGTTGTATCCAGATGTGAAGGAAAGCCTGTTGTGTCCACGCACTAAAGATATAAAATGTGGCAATTGCCTACCCAGAAGGAATGAAGGTTAGATATTATACTTATAAATTAGCAATTTATGTGACTATTAGAGAATAATCATCGTCTTTGTCCAATAAGGCATTGGCAGTTTAAAATTTTGTTAACAACTCCAATCAGCCAATGCTCCATCTGCCCTCTTCATCCCCACTTCCAAGCCATTTATGAGGCGCTTATTGTGTATGAGGCTCTGTGAGGAGAGAGGAACATTGAAAATGCATGCCTAAGATAAGATCTTTTGCCCATCCTGAACCTGTTTCTCAGTGGACACCAGCAAAGCAGGGATGTGAAAAACTGAAGAGAGCTCAACAAAGATAAAGTATCCGAATTTCTACATACAAAAAAATAACTGGAGAGAAACTCTTAATTTACATGCCATGTAAATTTTGTATGTTGCATTTTACAGTCTGGTGTTGACTTTATTTGAACAACAGGTGAAGAATCACAATCTTTTCAGAGTTCCAGACCTCAAAAATTCTAAATGAGACTCTGTTCTTACCTCCTTTATCTTGAGATGAAAAACCTCTGATATTTTCTGTTACATATTCTTCTTTATTTTTTCCAAGAGACAGTAGCTGTGTGATCAGAAACCCTAAAATTTATCAGATTCCCTTAAGGATACAAAGGCCTCAGCAAGATTCAAGTAGTGAAAACCTGATAGCAATAAATCTCATCCAGTCCTGATGGTCTGACTATTTAGAGGGCGACTTTGCTATTTACCATTTCCTTCTTGATGCTTTGTTCCTGAAGCTTTGAGACGAGAAAGTAATGAACATTTTAATTTGACATATGAAAAAGAAAATAATACAAGTATTTATTTTCATGGCCACAAAATATACATTACTAATATATGTATAATTTCTTAAATTCTTAAAAAAAAACAGCAACAACAATCTTCTGTAATTCTGTGGAAATGAAAGTAAAAGAGCTTCCTTTTAAAAATGAAACCACTTCTCGATTTTAGAGAGGGTTTAGATCTATTGCAGGGCATAGATGGTAGTTAGAGAGGGTCGGTTGGAGAGTAACTGTGCAAAGTGCAGATAAGGGTGAAGAGGACGTCAGGGAAAATATCATCAATGGGTAGTAATTTCCCTGAGTGCATTTTCCCCACAGAGAAGAGTTCTCTATACAGAGTTACTCATCTGTATCTCGGGCTCACAAACTGGCTGGCAAGTTTTAGTGGCAGGAAAATTGATAAATAGTTTTAGCCTAGAGATACAATTCCTCTCCTTGCACATAAATGTCTTCCCATGTCCCCTGGCTGTTTTTATCTTCAAGCATTAATCTGTGTTTCTTGGCAGAAATAAATTCATGATGATGCATCAGTAAATCCTCAACACCTCAAAGATTGCCTTAAAATTATATTTTAAAATGTTAAAAAAAAAAAGTAAAATCTTACTGCATTACTGCATTAAATGAAGGGTTAACTGTTGCCTAAGAAATATAAAATATAAAAAATATTAAAAAAAATTTATAAAAAATATAAAAAAATTATACCTGTGGCAGATTCATTTTGATATTTGGCAAAACTAATACAATTATGTAAAGTTTAAAAATAAAAAAAATAAATAAATTAATTAATACAGTACCAGCCAGATACCTTCAAAAAAAAAAAAAATTGGGAGTTTTAAACCAAGGATATATGTTAATTCTAATTTTCTACGACTCTGGATAATTTATTCTGATCGTTCTCTCAAAACATTTGAAACAGTAGGTTTAGAAATCTGCATTAAAACCAAACCAAATCATCCTTTATGACTCATAACTGCCATTGTGATTCATTTAAACAGAATAGCTACAACTTCAATAATTGTCCATCCTTCTATTTTAAAATGGAGTAAACAATGAAGACACTCTTTTAAATAAGTGGCCAGTTGACGTCATTTTGTGTAGAAAGGACTACTGATGTGATTTGAGCAGCAGCAGTTTCCCACCATTAGCAACACACCCTAAAGGCAATTATATTACCCAAAGTAACAAACCCCAGAAAATAAACTAATTACATCAATAGCTGAAAAGTGAGGGAGACTAAAGACTTGCTAATTCTAACATTCTATAATTATCAGAATAATTTTTGTTTCACAACAAAGTAAAAACAAAACACAACTGGACATTTCTTGCATAATAGGAAATAAGACCAGGAAAGAACTGCAAACAAGACAGGTAGTAAATCTGAAAGAAGGAAAATGTACATCTGCACATAGTGTACCGAATGACTGGATGTTGCATTGAGAGTCTGAGGGACAGCCAGAAGCCACTGATTATGGTAGAGAGAATCAGTAATGCCACAGATAGGAACAGATGGTTGTCAATATCAAATTTTGCAGACTTCGTACTTCTGGTGGCTCTATATATAATCTATTGTGTCTTGTGGAAGAAATCTCTCAGATGTATTAAAATAAACTTTAGAAATGAACTTCTGGTATAAGGAACGTTTATAAAGATGTGAATATTGAGCAAGATAAACAAAACTCGAGCAAAATCAATGCCATGTCCCCTTTATTCTAAAGTTATAATTGAAACATATAAATAACATTTCAATGTAACAATTAAAGCATGCTGCTGCTGCTGCTGCTAAGTCCCTTCAGTTGTGTCGGATTCTGTGCGACCCCATAGACGGCAGCCCACCAGGCTCCCCGTCCCTGGGACTCTCCAGGCAAGAACACTGGAGTGGGTTGCCATTTCCTTCTCCAATGCATGAAAGTGAAAAGTGAAAGTGAAGTTGCTCAGTCGTGTCCGACTCCTAGCGACCCCATGGACTGCAGCCTACCAGGCACCTCCGTCCATGGGATTTTCCAGGCAAGAGTACTAGAGTGGGATGCCATTGCCTTCTCCAATTAAAGCATACGTTAGAACAATAAACATATCTGGCCATTCATCATACATAAGAGAACCTGGAAGGAGAAGAGATTAAGATGAATAACACAGGATCCAAACTCTGGGAGTTTATGATAGAACACTTGTACAGTTGATGAATTGTTTGTACTCTGAGCATACAGAGTTCTCCATAAACATTTACATATAAGACCCTCAATAGAGACCCTCAGTAAAGAATGAAATTATAAAGTAAATTGCTTAAATTCTTTGCTATTTATTTTTTTCCTTAGAAAAGTTCAAGATAAATGATAATACCTCAAGTTGTTTTATATATGGTTTATATTTTAACAATTGCTAAATTTTTATCACCTCAACAGACTCATCTTACATTCACTCATTATTCACATCCCCTTTCTTTCATTACTCAATGCTTAGTATTTATATGTGCCAGGCATTGGGAATACAAATTAAAGCAAATGGCCTCTGCCCTGAAGCATACATTCATGAAACATACATTCTAGTGTAGAGACAAATACAAAATAAATAATCACAAATAATTCATTGCAAACTGTGGTAAGAACTTTGATGAAAACATATTGGGCAGAGCGTTGCCTAATGTAGATTAAGTAGTCCAGAGAAGTCTTTTTAAAAAAGTAAAAATTAGGCAGAGACCTAAATATGAAAGGAGTTAGATAAAAATAGAGTAGGACAATTTCTCAAGTTGTCCAGGCAGAGGTCCTGGGCCTTCTTTACATTCTACCCAGTTATTCTTGAGCAATCTTATCTAGTCCTGTGGTTTCATCTAAACACTGACAACTTCAAAATTAATTACCTGCCTCACACTTCCCTTGTGGTTCAGCTGGTAGGGAATCCACCTGCAATGTGGAAGACCTGAGTTCAATCCCTGGGTTGGAAAGATCCCCTGGAGAAGGGAAAGGCTACCCACTCCAGTATTCTGGCCTACATAATTCCATGGACAGTCCATAGGGTCGCAAAGGGTTGGACGTGACCAAGAAAATTTCAATTACACTTATCCTTGGAGCTTGAACTGGAAATCACATTACCTACTTGAAATCTCTACTGAGATGTCCTTTACGTATCTCAAACTTAAAATATCTCCAACTATTAAGTCTTCATCCTCTTCCCCAGCCTCTACACCTGTCCTTCCTCCAGTCTTCTCACTCGTAGTAGAAGATTCCTATACAGTTATTCATACCAGAAACCCAAAAGTTATCCTTGATCACCTTCCCTACCCTACACACATTCTTATCTGGGGTATAGCCAAGTCTCATCAGTTCTACCTCCCAGATATATCTCAAATCTGATACTATTCTTGACATTATTTCTATACCAGTATGTTTCCCTTGGATTACTGTGATGACATCAGAGAGTTTATACTTAACACCTATGCCTGGATATAACCACAGCTGTGGAGCCACAGAATGAACGTGTCAGACTTGTAGAGGAGACTCTTTCACTTAATATTTTCCAGAGTATCTTATGACAAAGGCTTTGCCCTTATACAAATGCTGTACAAATTTTTTCAGATGCTAGTAAGGCTACCAATAATTTCCCCTGTAGCACCTGATTAAAAGGGGCAGTTTGAAGAAAGAAATTTCCATACTGCTGCTGAAATTATTAAGTTATCTCACTTGACATCTATTTTTAAAATGGCAAATTGAATCCCCGATTAGAACATTCAGTCTCTAATTAAAACACCAAACACATCTTAGCCCCAAGCTCTGCATATGCTTTAAAAATAATTAAAGGTGTTTTCTCAAAACACAACATTACTTCAAAGTTTAAAGAAACTTATTTTTAAAATTTATTTTTATGTTTTTGGCTGCTCCATGCAGCATGCAGGATCTTAGCTGCCCAACCAACAATCAGGGATTGAACCCATCCCCCCTGCAATGGAAATGTAGAGTCTTAATGAGAGCAAGTTGTTAGATGAACTTTTAACAATTCATTTAACCATTAAAAAGTGGAGATACTACTTTCCTGACAAAGGTCTGTATAGTCAAAGCAATGGTTTTTCCAGTAGTCATTTATGGATGTGAGAGTAGAATCATAAAGAAGGCTGAGCACTGAAGAATTGATGCTTTTGGACTGTGAAGCTGGAGAGGACTCTTGAGAGTCCCTTGGCCTGCAAGGAGATCAAACCAGTCCATCCTAAAGGAAATCAGTCCTGAATATCCATTGGAAGGGCTGATGCTGAAACTGAAGCTCCAATACTTTGGCCACCTGATGCAAAGAACCGACTCATTAGAAAAGACCCTGATGCTGGGAAAGATTTAAGACAGGAGGAGAAGGGGATGACAGAGGATGAGATGGTTGGATGGCATCACTGACTCACTGGACATGAGTTTGAGCAAACTCTGGGAGATGGTAAAGGATAGGGAAGCCTGGTGTGCCATAGTCCATGGGGTCACAAAGAGTCAGACATGACTGAATGAACATCAACAACATTTAACCATAATTTACTTAAAAGTTGCTAATACATTGTCTTCTGTTAGAACTTCAGAGTGGTTCAAAAACATGTTACTGAATGGAAATAGACTAATCCTTGCTGGGTTTTTGATTTGGAGTTACCTCTGAAAATAACTTTTGAAAAAATCTCAGTTAGTGATTAAGAATGTTTACCAGTATAGGAATTTCTTGGTGGTTCAGTGGTTAGGATTCATCACAGGGGGCTGGAGTTCAATTCCTGGAAGTGGAACTAATATCCCCCATGCCCTGTGGTGCAGCTAGAAAAAGAAAAAAAACGAGTATTTACCAATATATAATATCTATGTCCTTTGCAATAGGAATATGGGAGAATACTGATATCATCACAAGATGAATTTTACTACATTTTGTTTTTCTTTTGGCCATTGCTGCATGGCACATGGGATCTTACTTCCAGTTCAGTTCAGTTCAGTCAGTCAGTCATGTCTGACTCTTTGTGACCCCATGAACCACAGCTCACCAGGCCTCCCTGTCCATCACCAACTCCTGGAGTCCACCCAAACCCATGTCCATCAAGTCGATGATGCCATCCAACCATCTCATCCTCTGTCATCCCTTCTCCTCCTGCCCTCAATCTTTCCCAGCATCAGGGTCTTTTCCAATGAGTCAGCTCTTCACATCAGGTGGTCCAAGTACTACAGTTTCAGCTTCAACATCAGTCCTTCCAATGAACACCCAGGATTGATCTGCTTTAGGATGGACTGGTTGGATCTCCTTGCAGTCCAAGGGACTCTCAAAAGTCTTCTCCAACACCACAGTTCAAAAGCATCAATTCTTCTGTGCTCAGCTTTCTTTATAGTCTTTCTTTTCTTTATAGTCTAACTTTCACATCCATACATGACCAGTGGAAAAACCATAGCCTTGACTAGATGGACCTTAGTTGGAATAGTAATGTCTCTGCTTTTTAATATGCTGTCTAGGTTGGTCATAATTTTCCTTCCAAGGAGTAAGCATCTTTTAATTTCACAGCTGCAATCACCATCTGTAGTGATTTTGGAGCCCAGGAAAATAAAGTCAGCCACTGTTTCCACTGTTTCCCTATCTATCCGCCATGAAGTGATGGGACCAGATGCCATAATCTTGATTCTAGCTTGTGCTTCCTCCAGCCCAGTGTTTCTCATGATGTACTCTGCATATAAGTTAAATAAGCAGGGCGACAATATACAGCCTTAATGTACTCCTTTTCCTATTTGGAATCAGTCTGTTGTTCCATGTCCAGTTCTAATTGTTGCTTCCTGACCTGCATACAGGTTTCTCAAGAGGCAGACCAGAGGTCAAACCTGTGTTCCCTGCTGTGGAAACTCTTAACTAGCGGAGTCTTAACCACTGGGCCACAAGGGAAGTCCTAATTTTACTATATTCTAAGGTAACAAGCAATTTTATGGATATGATGATCAATGTTTATAAGCTATAAAAGACAAAACAACTAGATTATATTTATGACACAGGATGGAAAACTTCAGTAAATGCAGAATGCTACTATATATAAGACCACTAATTATGCTTATAAAGCAGAGTTACTGTAGCTACTTTATCATTCAAAGGCTGTTACTTCATTTGGTGATTAAAAGATTACACTTCTTTATTTTGAAACTTCTAAAATAATAGATCTTGATGTGGTAACTCTACTCATTCCAGAGCTAGTTTCAACTAATATACATAAGTAAATCAATGGCGCTTATTGTTGAGTTTAAAACATATATTTCTGTCATTTAGTTATAGAATTGTTATATTAATACATTAGAGGAATTGAATGTTGACTTTTACAGAGAGATAATTATTTCCCTAAAGCCATTCTTTATATAGTAGACTATATTTTCCTTGCAGAGGCAGGAATTCTGATCTTGCAAGGCACAAACAGCTGTGGGCCATTTCTACTTTTCCACTGACACACAGAGGTGAAATAGATGGGAGAAATAAATGAAAGTGATAATAATTTTTCCTGTCTAGAAGACAGTTTGTTTCTCTTTTATTTCTTCAACTTATTTCCCTTTCTAAATCTCACACTTTGATTCAAAGGTTAAAGAATTTGAATTAGAAATCTTCAAACCCATATATAGGTATCAAAAGACGGGCCTGTTTTATCTGGAAAAGAACTCTTTACTGTAACCTGACAATTCAAAAATGTATTGTTACATCTCTTACTCATGAATACATCTTCAATTTTGGTGGTATATGTTTGTTGTGTTAACATAGAATAATGAATACTTCCTTATTCATCCGCTACACAATTTGAAATTTGATTTTTTTTTTGCCACTTTACTCATTTTTTAATGAAAGTATAATCTCTTTACAGAATTTTGTTGTTTTCTGTCAAACATCAACAAAAGTCAGCCATTGATACATCCATATCCCCTCCCTCCAAACCTCCCTACAGTTTCCCTCCCCATTCCACCCTTCTAGATTGTCACAGGGCCCCTGTTTGAGTTCCCTGATCCATACAGTAAATTCCCATTGGCTATCTATTTTACATATGGTATTGTAAGTTTCCATGTTACTCTCTCCATACGTCTTACCCTCTCCCTCCTCTCTTCCCCTCCGTGACCATAGGTCTGTTCTCTATGTCTGTTTCTCCATTGCTGCCCTGCAAATAAATTCATCACTGCCATCTTTCTAGATTCCATATATATGCATCAGTATATGATATTTATATTTCTCTTTTTTACTTACTTCAGTCTATATGATAGGCTCTAGGTTCATCCACCTAACTTGAACTAACTCAAATGCATTCCTTTTTATGGCCAAGTAATATTCCATTGTATGTATGTACCACAGCTTCTTTATTCATTCATCTGTCAGTGGACATCTAGGTCGCTTCCATGTTCTAGCTATTGTAAATAGTGCTGCAATTTTCCTTTTACTTTTTATTTTATACCGGAACATAGTTGATTAACAATGTTGTGTTAGCAAAGTGATTCAGTTATACATATACATGTATCTATTCTTTTTCAAATTCTTTTCCCATTTAGGTTATCACAGAATATTGAGCAGCATTCCCTATATTATACAGTAGGTCCTTATTGGTCATCTGTTTTAAATACAGCACTGTGTACTTGTCAATCCCACACTCCTAATCTATTCCTCCCTCCACGCTTCCCCCTCCCATAACCATAAATTGTTCTTTAAGTCTGCGAGACTGTTTCTGCTTTGAAAATAAGTTCATTTGTATCTTTTTTTTTAGATGCCACATGTAAGTGATATCATATGACATTTGTCTTTCGCTGTCTGACTTACTTCACTTAGTATGATAATCTCCAGGTGCCATTTGATTTCTTGAAACTTGGATAGATTCCAAGTGTTTTGACTTTGAATGCCTGGTTGCTTTCTGATCCTGATTACTCTGTTATTCCGAAGTATTGTTTTTTAAGTCCCTCAGAGTTTGGTGTTATATTCTAATCCTTTCAATGGTTCTCATGTTTTTATTAAAATTCATTGTCTTGTATTTGATCTGCCTCCATATAAGTGAGCTATTTAAATTGTTCAACTTGGTATGCCTCTTTCAGCTATTGTTAAATGGCTTGTAATAATTTTGTTTTGCTGCTCAATTCAGGGAGTTTGGAATGTATCAAGCTGTAGTGACCAAACTTTTGGGGTCTTTTGAATAGTGATGGGTTGACAGGAAGTATGAATGAATGAATAAAGATGCTTTCATCTTTAAGGAACATAAGACCTGTCAAAAGGCATTTAAACAATAAGGGAAATTATGACTTCACATAAGAATTCTAGAGATAGGACAAAAGTTGAATACAGTAAAAGGTTCAACAAAGTTGAATAATTCAGTGATTTAACAATAACATCACTTTGCCCAGATGTTTTCCATCTTTCCATTTTCCAAATTCAGTGTGTTGTTTGTCTTTGTAAGCAGATTATTGCTAGACTTCCCATGTAGATAAAAGGTCCTAAGGCAGAAGGAGGAAATCTCTACTTCCACATGTCTTACTGGAAGGAAAACCTATCTCAGAGGCACTTTTGGCTTATTGACCAGAATTATGTCACATACCTATTCCAGAACATACTGGTAAATGAAATGGAATATCACATTGACTTAAGTCAGCAGTGTTTTATGAAACCCGAGGGCCCAGAGATTCTTTCAGGAAGTTCACAAGGTTAAAATTGGTTTCCCTAATAAATGCTAAGATGTTTCCTGCCTTTTTCACTCCACTGATAGTGAAAAACAGCAATGGTGGGTAATACTCCTGGTTGCTTAGCACAAATCAAAGCCTGTGATATCAATATGTACTAGTAGTCATTGTATTCTTTACTGCCAGGCTCTCACATAAAGTTTGTTGTTTTCTGGTCCATACTGAAGTGCTTTTGTTATTTCAGTCTCATATTGTATGATTTAAGTTGTGAGCTAAAATGGCTGCTTTTTTCATGGAACACTTTAAAAAAAAAAAAAAACCTAAAAGACTGACAAACAAAGTATGGTTATTCAGACATGGGTGTTTTGCTGACATTTTTCTTGAAAATAAACAAAGGGAGCCTGTCACTTCAAGGAAAACAACTAACTGACAATATTTGTTGCAAATGATAAAATTCAAGGTTTCAGGTGAAAATTACGATGCTGGATAACTCATATCCACCACTGTGGACTTGACAGCTTCCCAGTACTCAAATATATTTTCTAATGATATTGATGGTAGTATTAACAGAAATGATTTTTTGATATGGTGTGATGAAATATGTCAGCATTTGAAAGATCTTCATAACTCAGTAAATCAGTATTTTCCCAATGATCAACACATGTTATAAAATTACTCGTGGGTGATTCAAAGACCAAAACAGACTAAAAGATTTAAGGGTAACTGAGCATAAAATTTTATTGATCTGTTTCAGATTCTGTGTTGTAACTAACTTTTGAGGAACAACCATTTTTTGAGTTTGGGTGTAGTATCAAAGAATATCCAAAAGTATCTGAAGAGGCTATTAAAATACCTTTTTTCAACTATTTATTTGTATGAAGCTGGATTTTCTTAATGCACTCCAACCAAACAACAGAGTGAATGCAGAAGCAGATATGAGAATCTACTTCTCCTATAAGCCAGATTTCTTAATTTTTTATCTTGAAAAAATATATTTTCCCCAAAATGTCAGTTATATTAATATATAACAGGTTTATTATTTTTATTTTATGATTAATATCTTTAAGGTTTTTGACTTTTAGTTTCTAAACTGGTAGATATTGATAGATGTGACTCATGTAAACAAATGTACGTTGTAATCTTCAGTACTTTTAAGAGTATAAAAAGTTACTGAAACCCCAACATTTGAAAACCACCTGGTTTAGTCCAGGGTTTTACCATTTGGGCCCTGGTAGATGATTTTATGTTGTCTCAATAAAATCTGGATTCTATTGACAGGATGGTTAATGGCTTCATTAGAAATCAGTGATCTGGCTACACTTGAAGCTGAAGGAGAATTTTTCCAGTGCCATCCACAAACTATGACTTGTCTTTGGGAAATGTTGGCAAAAGGTTCTCAGGTCTCAGGGACAGGGACCCCATACTGCAGTGCTCCTGGACTGCCAGATTCTAGGGGAACTCTTTCTTCAAAAGCTGCACACAGAAAATAGAGATGGTTAGTTGCCTTTCATGTCCATTGGGGATCAGCCTGAGTCTCTGGTCTGGCTCTCAAAAGCAATGGTGTTCTTTGGTTCCAAGCTGGGGATGTTTCTTTCTTTCCCAGGGAACATAAAAAAATAACATCTCATATCACTGTCTCATAACAGGACTGGCGATCTCAGCTGTCCATGGACTCACCTCTAGGTTCTGCAAGTCTGCCAAGGCTATTTTGATTGCTAAATTGGTAATTAACTGGGAAGATCAATGCAATAGAAATAGAAAGTGAAAGTGAAGTCGCTCAGTCGTGTCTGACTCTGCAACTTCATGGACTGTACCTACTAGGCTCCTCCATCTATGGGATTTTCCAGGCAAGATTACTGGAGTGGGTTGCCATTTCCTTCTCCAAGGGATCGTCCCAACCCAGGGATCGAATCTGGGTCTCCTGCATTACAGGCAGACTTTTTACTGTCTGAGTCACAAGGGGGCTTATTATCTGGGAAGATCAATGCAGTAGAAACAGAACTAAACAATATTCATATGAAATTGGAGAGGAAATGACCTGTTTATTGTTTAGTTGCTCAGTCATGTCAGACTGTTACCTGCCAGGCTCCTCTGTCCCTGGTATTTTCCAGGCAAAAATACTGAAATGTTGCCATTTCCTTCTCCATATTACATGACTGGACAATTATAATTCTCTTAATTGTGATTGAGAACAAAATAAGAGTCACAGAATTAAGGTTTAAAACAAGGGCTTCTTCTTTGAACATACTTATATTGATATTCCTGAAAGTCAGTAGGTAGATATGTCTGTTAGGTAGGTGAAGTATGGTTTGGCTTTTTAACAGTTTATTTATTTATTTTTATTTTATTTTTGGTTGCTCTGGGTCTTTCATTGCTGCGTGCTGGCTTTCTCCAGTTGCAGACAGCTGGGGCTACGTCTAGTTGTGGTGCATGGGTTTCTCATTGATTGGCTGCTCTTGTTTCAGAGCACAGGCTCTAGGTGCATGGGGTTCAGTAGTTGCAACATGTGGGCTCAGTAGTTGTGGCACACAAGCTTAGTTGCTCCGTGGTATGTGGGATCTTCCCAGACCAGGGACCAAACATGTGTCCCCTGCATTGACAGGTGGATTCTTATCCACTGTGCTACCAGGGACGTCCTGGTCTGACTTGTAAAAGAGAGATTAGGCTTGGAATACAGATCTTGGAATGTTCATCATGAAAGTCATAGTTGAAGTTGTTAGAACTGGTAAGATTTCTTTCCCCATGAGAGCTAAAGTGATAAGACAAGGCAGTCAAAGGTAGAAATGTAGGAAATGTCAGGAAATGGGAAGAATAATCCGCTATTAAAGACTGGAAAAGAGTGCTATTCAGGAAGAGAATAAAGAGAAGTATTAGTGAAGAGGCTAAAGAAGAGAGAGTTTACACTAGGTAATTATCCTACAGTACAGGATGATTATGAAAAGGCAATATTTTGCAAGAAACAAATAGATGATGACTTTTAAAACATCTGTTTTTTAATACTTTTAGGTACATAGAAAAGTAGTAGATACCACAGGGAGTTCTTACATAGCCAACATCTAGCTTTTCCTATTAATACCTTACTTTGGTATGATGATCTATTTGCTGCAACTGATGAACCAGAAGTGATGCACTATTAATAACTAAAGTCCATAGTTTATTCAGATTTCCTTAGTTTTTACCCAATGTTTTGTTTTTTTTTTTGTCATTGTTGTTGTTTCAGAATCCCATCCAGGTTATCACATTATAGTCATAATATCTTCTTAGGTTCCTCTTGGTTTTGACAGTTTCTCAAATTTTCCATGTTTTTGATGATAATAACAGGTTTCAGGAATATTGGCTAGGTATTTTGTAGAATGGTCCTATGTTTCTCCCATGATTTTGGCTGGGGTTATGGAGTTTTTAGGAAGGAAGATCACAGAAGGAATGTGCTATTTTATTTATTTATTTATTGGTTGCCCTGTGTGGCATGTGAGATCTTAGTTCCCTAGCCCAGAAATTGAACCCACACCCCCTGCCTTGAAGTCTTAACCACTGGACTGTTTGCAAAGTCCTGGGGAAGTGCCATTTTAATCCACTTTCTTTCAAAGGTACATACTATTCGCATGATTTATCAGTGTTGGTGTTTTTGATCAGCTGGCTGTGTTAGTGTTTGTTAGATTTCCCCCCATGAAGTTACTCTCCCAGCTTCTCTTCATACTGTCCTCTTTAAAAGGAAGTCATTATGCATAACCCACAACTAAGATGAGGAGACCCCCTTCTTGAAAACTGAGGATCATATAAATAATTTGCAATTATTTTACATGAGATATTTGTTTATTCTCCGTCATTTTAAAATATATCTAATTATCTATTTATATCCATATGGATTCCTGGATATTTATTTCATATTTTTACATGTAATCCAAAACTGTGTTTATTTTGTTGTTCAAATTGTTCGAGCCTTGGCCATTAGGATCTCTTTCAGTGACTCCTGTGTCTCTTTTATATAGTCCAGTTCAGTGGTGACTTGAGTTAGCCATTTCATCTGCATGGTGAACACAGGCATGAAAAATCTCAAAGCTTTAAACAAAACAAAACAAAACCCAGAGTGATCTAATTGGATGAACACTGAGGAGTCACTTAAATTTTATATCTGATGAGACTGAGAAAATAGTTATGATCTGTTCTTACTGCTTTTATATTTAGAGCCCTTCCTTGTGACTCAGCTGGTAAAGAACCCACCTGCAATGCAGGAGACCTGGCTTCGATCTCTGGGTTGGGAAGATCCCCTGGAGAAGGAAAAGGCTACCCACTCCAGTATTCTGGCCTAGAGAATTCCATGGACTATATAGTTTTTATATTTGCTGTCTGCTAACTTTTCCTTTTAACAGAGAGAAATGTGGTAAATGTTAATTATAATGTGAGTATGCCAGAATTTTTGATGTATTCAAAACTTCTCTGTGAATGCCAGCAGTGTGAGATTACAGAGAAAAATCATTTGATTTAGGTCTTACTTAAATTAGTCAGAAATAGTATAAAAATGTTTTCCAATGAATAGGTAATTTTTCTCACAATGAACATCTAGCAGTAAAGCAGTTTAAAAATATTTAGAAGACAAAAGTTGTGTTCATTTTGTTCTCTGATCATTTGAATTAATGGATGACATTTAAAATTTTTACTAGAGTCAAGAGAGGCTTGGGGATGCTGTTTGATAGAGTGTGTAGACAAATTAAGGATAAAGTTAGAGTATTAGCCTATTACTCTTTCCCCACATACTATTAGCCATGTTTCATGGAAGTGATTTTCTACAGCCATTCCACTAGTATTTACTTTGAACCAAGTCTACTTTGAACCAAGCAATGTGCTAGAAACTAAGGATACCGCATTGAACATGTCACAGTCCTGCTAACAAGCAATTGGAGTGCATAGGAGACAAAGATTGGGGTAGACAAGTAAACCACAAGTGCCGTACATTGCAAGCTATGTGCTGTTTGTGCAAGCGTGTAGGAAGTACAGCTAACCCAGAACTGATTTGGGAAGGAAAAGGGGCAGGAAATTTCGTGTGTGTGTACATTGCTGAAGGACAAGTGGGAAGTAATCAGATAAAGGAAGGGAAAGGGGTACAGAGGAGAGGGGACACTTTAAGCAAGGAAAAGTGTAACTTTTAAGGGAGTAACAAGTCTTTCAGTTCGCCTGGATTATAGAGTTCTAGAAGTATAATGTGAAGCACCTATGTGATTTAAACATTTTTTGAAGTCACATTAAGAAAATAAAAGGAATCAGGTAAAAAATTCTAACAATATTTTATTTAGCCCAAAGTTTTAAAAAATTGTATCATCTCAGCAATGTAACCAATATGGAAAATTATCAATGACACATTTTTACTTTTTTTTGGTACAATGTTTGAGAAATTTAATAGATTAATTGCACTTAAAGCACATTTCAAATTGGACTAACCACATTTCAAGTGCTCAACAGTCACATGTGGCTAGGGGCTACTATGTTGGACAGTATAGTTTTAGGGTGAAGTAATAGATAAATCTTCAGAGATAATGTGAAAGGGCGGTGTGAGGCTTTGAAAAGTTTTTGCATGGGAGTGATCTGGAGAAGGCAATGGCACCCCACTCCAGTACTCTTGCCTGGAAAATCCCATGGGCAGAGGAGCCTGGTAGGCTGCAGTCCATGGGGTCACCAAGAGTCAGACATGACTGAGCTATTTCACTTTCACTTTTCACTTTCATGCATTGGAGAAGGAAATGGCAACCCACTCCAGTGTTCTTGCCTGGAGAATCCCAGGGACAGGGGAGCCTGGT
This sequence comes from Bubalus kerabau, assembly GCF_029407905.1. Lineage (NCBI taxonomy): Eukaryota > Metazoa > Chordata > Mammalia > Artiodactyla > Bovidae > Bubalus > Bubalus kerabau. Next base: position 138,199,041 of record NC_073626.1, read on the forward strand.
GGGCTGCCATCTATGGGGTCACACAGAGTCGGACACGACTGAAGCGACTTAGCAGATCTGATTGAGTTAGTGATGATTCCCATTTTCACTGTGGAGGATGGATCAGAGGTGGGCTTGAAAAGATGCCAACTAGTTTTAGGCTACTAGTCTAGCTCTAGGGGAGTGACTTGGATGTACTGAAAAGTAGGAGTCAAGAGTCATAAGGAGGATTTCTCTGGTGGTCTAGTGGTTAAGACCCCACCTTCCAATACAGGCAGCATGGGTCTATTCCTGGTTGAGGGAATAAGATCCCACATGCCTTGTGATGAGGCCAAGAAAAAAATGTTATAAGGAGAGAATGAATTGAGAGAGGAGGCAAGAATGACTATTTCACTACTACTTTTTTCCCCCCTCTGGGAGTGAAGTAGAAAACTACGGGGGAAACAAGGGAAGAATGGCAGGATTGGGAGACAGTGTGTTCAATTTAGGACATCTTAAATTAGAGTTGCCTGAGATATCAAATAGAATCTTTATATCTGAAAACAAGGAGACAGATGTCATCAACATATAGATAGTAACTGAAGCCATGGGATTGGATAAAATAATCTAGGTTGAGTGGGTAAAACAGTAATTCTCAGTCCTGATTTCTTAGTAAGAATTACCTGAGAGGTGATTTAAAATACAGATTTTGAGTTTCGTTCCCACTAGGGTAAGGGTGGTAAATTGCACTTTTCATAAAAATCCTTCTAGTCTCCGATGCTGAAACAAGTCATCCTTAGAACTCTCCTTCACAAACACTGGTGTAGAATGATAATTAAGAGGACCCAGAAGAAACTGCTTACATGTGTGGGAGTTTAGAGAAAAGAAGACCATGAAGAAGATAGGAAAGGAGTCTCTAGCAAGTTGATAAACTATCAGAAGTGTGCTGTCTCCTGTTAACATGAATGGGGAGGATTCTTACCTGAAGGGGAGCAAAGCTGGTGGTGGGACAACTAGACAGGTTTCTGACTTGTTGGGCAGTCAGTCTGGTAGAAAGGTACCACCTCTCTGGTTACTTTTCATGCTCTGTGTCCTGGGCAAGTCTTCTTCACCTATCATCAGATCCATCAAATTTCCTCAGTATTTGAAGGAGGAAGAGTTTTAAACTGCCTGAAAAGGAGCAGAGAAATGAAACAATACAGTTAAAAGTGAGCACTAGAGTGAGTAACTAAGGTGGCATTTGGGTAACCTGATAGTGGTGAAAGCTCAATTTCAGTAGGTGAGTTGAGAAAGTGGGCTGAATGAGTTTGGAAAAAAAACAAAAAACACAACTTTTTAAGAATCTTGGCTATGAAAGGAAGGAAAGTCAGAATGTATAAATATCCACTGTTTACTCATAAAATAATAAGAGATACATGCCCTTCTTCTGAAATACATGCCCTTGTTTCATTTCTGTTGTGTGGATTGATTTGATACTGTAAATCTCCATTCATCTTTCATAGAAGAGAGTTATTAAATAATATTATTTTGCCTATACATTAAAATCAGCAAAATGATATTTGGTCATTCTATCACCTTTTATACAAATTGTTGGAATGGATCAATCATTTTGCAGAATAATTATTAATGGTTTGAAAGAAGTGCCAGCTTATCGTAGGTTGGGGTTGGATGACGGAGACAAGAAAGAAGAAACCAGAAACTTGAACCTGAATTTCTCAGTCTCCTCCTTACCTGTCCTCTACAGGTCAATCGTCTTTCACTGGCAGAACTTGTCTCATCAGCCCCAAACTGGTAAGATTCTGTCATTCTTAACCATGGTTAGTCCACAAGTCAATTCACCTGTCGCCAATAAAGACAAGCTCACCAGAGATTCATTGTTAAAGTAATTTGGGGTCAGCTGCTACACGTCCTCTCTAACTCTTAACACAATTCCCACTACCAGTTTAATCTAGAACTGACTGATTATAATCACCAAACTTTTCCATGAACAATGCTGTTAAATTGTTATTTAAATTTAACAGTTTAAATAGTGCACAAATGTAGTAAATACTTAAACGATGCCCTTTGCTTCCAGTATGGAATGCTAGAAAGCATAAAAATTCAAATGAAATATAAGTAGGAGTACTAGAGTTTTGTTTTAAATACAGCTGAAAATTTAAGTTAGATGCAAATTAATTATTTTTTGTTTGTTTCCTTCGAAGAGGGTGGGTCTATTTTAGAATGGAGCCAAATAATTTTAAAGTCACATCTGCATCACTTTCAAGACATGCCCAGTTTGCCCCACAAATGACCAGTCTATTTGATTAAAAAAATAAGTGTTAGGCACAGGCATGACTGCATCATATTGGCTGATGTCTTTACTGATCCATTTTGGTTATCTCAGAATTGCTCCAGCTCTAAGGCTATTGTTAGTTTTTGAAATTCTTATTTAAAATAGGGAAAAAATACAGACTACTTCTGAAAACTTGTACTTAAAGAGCTCTCTACATTTATAAAATCATCAATGTGCCTATTTGGTCCAATTACTGGAACATTATAGACACTAGGTATATTTGGTTAATTTTCATTTATTACAGTGCTTCATCAGATCAGATCAGTCACTAAGTCGTGTCCGACTCTTTGTGACCCCATGAATCGCAGCACGCCAGGCCTCCCTGTCCATCACCAACTCCCGGAGTTCACTGAGACTCACGTCCATCGAGTTAGTGATGCCATCTCATCCTCTGTCGTCCCCTTCTCCTCCTGCCTCCAATCCCTCCCAGCATCAGAGTCTTTTCCAATGAGTCAACTCTTCGCATGAGGTGGCCAAAGTACTGGAGTTTCAGCTTCAGCATCATTCCTTCCAAAGAAATCCCAGGGCTGATCTCCTTCAGAATGGACTGGATGGATCTCCTTGCAGTCCAAGGGACTCTCAAGAGTCTTCTCCAATACCACAGTTCAAAAGCATCAATTCTTTGGCGCTCAGCCTTCTTCATAGTCCAACTCTCACATCCATACATGACCACAGGAAAAACCATAGCCTTGACTAGACAAACCTTTGTTGGTAAAGTAATGTCTCTGCTTTTGAATATGCTATCTAGGTTGGTCATAACTTTCCTTCCAAGGAGTAAGCGTCTTTTAATTTCATGGCTGCAGTCACCATCTGTAGTGATTTTGGAGCCCAGAAAAATAAAGTCTGACACTGTTTCCACTGTTTCTCCATCTATTTCCCATGAGGTGGTGGGACTGGATGCCATGATCTTCGTTTTCTGAATGTTGAGCTTTAAGCCAACTTTTTCACTCTCCACTTTCACTTTCATCAAGAGGCTTTTGAGTTCCTCTTCACTCTCTGCCATAAGGGTGATGTCATCTGCATATCTGATGTTATTGATATTTCTCCCAGCAATCTTGATTCCAGTTTGTGTTTCTTCCAGTCCAGCGTTTCTCATGATGTACTCTGCATATAAGTTAAATAAGCAGGGTGACAATATACAGCCTTGATGTACTCCTTTTCCTATTTGGAACCAGTCTGTTGTTCCATCCAGTTCGAACTGTTGCTTCCTGACCTGCATATAAATTTCTCAAGAGGCAGATCAGGTGGTCTGGTATTCCCATCTCTTTCAGAATTTTCCACAGTTTATTGTGATCCACACAGTCAAAGGCTTTGGCATAGTCAATAAAGCAGAAATAGATGTTTTTCTGGAGCTCTCTTGCTTTTTCCATGATCCAGCAGATGTTGGCAATTTGATCTCTGGTTCCTCTGCCTTTTCTAAAACCAGCTTGAACATCAGGAAGTTCACAGTTCACATATTGCTGAAGCCTGGCTACAGTGCTTCATATTTTACTGTTATTATGGAATTTTTAAAACACAAAAGTAGAGAAAATAGAATGAGCACCCATATAACCATCACCCCCTTCAACAATTTATACAGAAATAACCTTGCATCATCTGTACTCTCATTGGATTATTTTAAAGCAAAACTCAGACAATCTTATTTCATCTATTAATTATCTTCCATTTCTCTAAAAGAGAAGAATTCTTTTTTTAGGCCCAATTTTATTATCATACATTTAAAAATTAATAATATTTCCTTATTACCAAATGTTCCATCAGTATTAAAAATTTCCTAGTTGTCTCATACTTCATTTTACAACTGAATTCTTCAAATTAGGAACAAAACAGGCTCCCATGTTGAAATGCTATATGTTGAATACTTTGGTTATAACTTCAACAGTCTCTGCAAAACAAAAATGTCACATGATCCATACCTTCTAAGGGGTTATCTCCTCAATAACTTGCCATATCATGTAAAGAATTTATAAAATCTATAAAGATTTTGATTAATTTATTGACTACCTTTTTATAAATAAATTTATTCTCAGGATTTATTTTTTGTCTTTGGGAAGAATTTTTTTTTTTTAAATAATCCACTAAAGTATTAATGGCCAGTCAGGGTTGGCTTCATCATGGCCAAGCAACCTGTACAATCACATGGGACACCATGCTAAGAAGGGTCTGTGCTTGGTATATTGCTCTGTTGTTGCCATCTTGAAATTCTTAATACTTTTGATCAAGGGGTCCCACATTTTCATTTTTCACTGGGCCCTAGAAAGCTTTATAGCTGGTCCTGCTGGCAGTATAAAGACTAGAAAACACATGTTGTTGTTGTCTAGTTGCTAAGTTGTGTCTGACTCTTTTGCACATGGACTATACCCACCAGGCTCCTCCGTCCATGGGATTTCCCAGGCAAGAACACTGGACTGTGTTGTCATTTCCTTCTCCAGGGGATCTTCTGGACCCAGGGATCGAACCTGTATCTCCTGCCTTGGCCTGCAGGTTCTTTACTGCTGAGCCACCAGAGAAGCCCAAAACACACATGATTCCCAGCTAATGTCTCAAATGAGTTAATAATTATTAGTCTACCTAAATCTCCTACCTATACCTAGAAAAAGAATATTAAAATCTAACTAGGCTTCAAATTAACTGACCAAAGCAACTTTTGACCAAACGGTCTTTTTTTGAACAGTCTTTTTTTTTTTCTACCCATGCAAAACATGGGAATGGGTTTAAGAATATTTTTTCCCATATTTATTATTTGTTTGTTGACCATCAATAATCTAACTTTGGAATATTAGTGTCAGCACATAGTAAACACTATACTGTAACTGCTTCTTATGATTATGATTAATAATTATTATCATTGAATATTGCATTATTTAGTATTTTGGCTCAGCATAGCTTCTAGATAAGAAGATTTGAAATGCTTCAAAGACAGTCTTTGACAGATACTAAATTAGGAACATAATTGCAAAGAGATTATTTTCTAAGTGATGGTTGGGTGCATGCATGCTAAATCACTTTAGTTGTGTCTGACTCTTTGCAACCTTATGGACTATAGCCTGCCAGGCTCCTCTGCCCATGGGGATTCTCTAGGCAAGAAAGTTGGAGTGGGTTGCTATGCAATCCTCCAGGGGAATCTTTATCACTCAAGAATCAAACTCGTGTCTCATGCGGCTCCTGCATTGCAGGGGGATCCTTTACTGCTGAGCCACCAGGGAAGCCCAAGTGATGGTATAGTTTTCCAATTTGGGTCTCATTTCACAAGCACAAATGCCATCTGGCCTGACACAGGCAATCAAGCCCTCTGAACCAATTTAATATTACACATATGGATTTCCAAACTTAGGCTTTCTAACTTCTTTCAACCTTTATTAAAAGTTACAGTAGACACAGTTACATGTTGAATCTAGTACCTAATTTGGAGGAGCCACTGTCTAGGATGTAGGGTTTCATCTAGTCTGAATTGACTGGCTAGTTCTCCAGGGGTTTCATAGAGCAAAGCAAGTTGGAAATTTTTATGATTCTGTTGATACCTAATTTCTATTTCCTACTCCCTTATGCCTATACAATTATAAAAAGGAAAATTAGGCCATAGAAGACAATACAGGTGATTTATAACATCTTTTTGATGATAGCAAAGGTGCAAATATTTCCCAAATGTGCTCCCTATAATAATAAATATAGGAATAATAAATAATAAAACACCTTAATAAAAATGTGTAGAGGAAAAATCCCAAATATCTCTGCTGCAAAGCTTGGTTATTTTGCAATCAGTATCACCTGGAATGGTCAGATACATTCTACTTACATTTCTAACATTGCTCACGAATCAGGTATTTTAAAAAATGTAAAGAACTGGGAAACATACAGGAAGAGGCTCATGCTAAAATCATAATCAAAAGTAGTCACTGTTTGATGTAAATTCTAGAAAGTTTAAGTAAAGACTAATGCACACACGTGATTCTCTGTAAAGATAATGTATAATGTTTGTTGTGGACTCTCTCCACCCTAAGAACTTAAAAGGCTTTCCTCAGAGCACACATTTCTGGTCTCTCTGGAAACACCCCACACATAAGGTAGAACAGAAGACACGTCATTTTGGTATTCTTCATGCAGAATCCTGTTTACTTGTGCCTCCAATGAGGCAGAGTGAGTGGGAGTGAAGGGGATTTGGTCTGGGACTTGTATAAAGCTGGGAGTGCCATTAGCATTTTTGCAGCCATAGCAACCCATATTATCGAGAACACAGCCCTTATCACTCTGTACCGTAATTGTCTTTTCAATTACCTCCCTGACTGGGCTGTAAGCAACTTTAGGTAAAGAATCATATTTTCTTTGCCCTAATTTTCCAGCTATGTAGTGGCCTGCACATCAAAGGAGCACAAACTTTTACCTGTAAATAGTTTCATCCCTTAAAATTTGCCTTTTTTCCCCAAGGTAGACTTGCAGAGGAGGTAGATTCATCTAAATCCAAGAACTGAAATGAACCTTTAATCCCCTAACTGAATTTTAGTTTAAATCTGCTGGGATATATTTGCCTGCACTTGACCAGTTCTTCAATGATTACCACATTAATAACTCATATATATGTGACTGTGATCAAAGTTATTAACATACACCTGATTCTGCCTAATTTTTAATGGCTTAACTAGCATAAATAAATACTTGAACAATTACATCAAGTCACCATAAAGACGGGAAAGCTTTCATCTAAATGTATAACCAAATGGGCTAATTAACATTTTAATTCAAGAGACTGGAATAATCTCCCTTGGAATTGATTCAAGCTAGTCAAGCTCAAAGATAAATCAAATGTTCACATTATAAGTATCTTTAAATGTTTTTATTCTCTATTCCATTTACAATTTTCATTGACCTGTTACATTTACAGCCTGGAAAACGACCACTTTATGGTTCTACTATTTTTTTTTTTTTAATTACCAAATTTTGCAGAGAAAGTATGGAGATATTCTCAGAAAAATTGGGACCTGCACATAGTATCTAGATAAGAATAAAGTAATGTAAGGATTAGGAACATAACCTCCAGAGCCAGACTATCTGGATTGGGCTTGTGGCTCCAACCCCTTGCTAACTACCTCAGTTTTCTTTATCCATGAAATGAGCATAATAATATCTACCTTGCAGGGCTGTCATAGGAATAAAATTAGTTACCATATTCATAGTACTTGAAATGGCACCTGGCACATTTTAAACCATACACCTTCATGTGTTCAGGGTGGAAAAAAAACTGAAACCTAACTGTTTAGAGAAAGCAACCATCATTGTAACTGGAATGAAACTTGAATGTGATGAAATCATTACAGGCTATAAGTGAGATTTACAAGGAAAAGGTTAAGCATAGTAGGTTGCTAACTACTGAGTATGCCAGAATCATTCCTCACAAAGTATTAGGAAGTTTCAAAAACTTGTAAAGATGCATGCTGGTAAGAAGAGGTGATTTATGGGATTCTATGAAGAATGCAAAAGTGGCTTATTCTAATAAAAATAAAATATAATTTGAGCTTTACTTAGAGTGCAAGAAAAATTCAGAAATCCCTACAAGTTTGTTTTGACAATTCATTTACTGACTTCCCAAATATTTAGAATTTTGCTGCTTTCTTGCTGTCAGATTCTTAATAAATAAAGGTAAGCAATATTTGTTAAGATAAACCAAGTGTATCTTGGCTTTAAAAGGTGTATTTGATTATTTTCATAAATATCATTAGCGAAATGAGTCCCATTATTAATTATTTGGAAGCCCTAGGCAAGATTTGAAATTTGCTCTCATATGATGACATTTTAAAATGAATTTAAAATGACTTTATTAATTTAACTGGTTACACAAATGAAGTTGCTTTTAAAAATATTTACATGGTCAGTTCAGTTCAGTTCAGTCGCTCAGTCGTGTCTAACTCTTTGCGACCCCATGAATCGCAGCACGCCAGACCTCCCTGTCCATCACCATCTCCCGGAGTTCACTCAAACTCACGTCCATCGAGTCAGTGATGCCATCCAGCCATCTCATCCTCTGTCATCCCCTTCTCCTCCTGCCCCCAATCCCTCCCAGCATCAGAGTCTTTTCCAATGAGTCAACTCTTCGCATTAGTTGGCCAAAGTACTGGAGTTTCATCTTCAGCATCATTCCTTCCAAAGAACACCCAGGACTGATCTCCTTTAGGATGGACTGGTTGGGTCTCCTTGCAGTCCAAGGGACTCTCAAGAGTCTTCTCCAACATCACAGTTCAAAAGCATCAATTCTTCGGTGCTCAGCTTTCTTCACATTCCAACTCTCGCATCCATACATGACACCTGGAAAAACCATAGCCTTGACTAGACAGACCCTTGGTAACTTACTGTTAATTCATTTCCATGTTGATAATTTGTATTAAATTGAACCATGAAGTGAAGTGAAGTGAAGTTGCTCAGTTGTATCCGACTTTTTGTGACCCCATGGACTGTAGCCTACCAGGCTCCTCTGTCCATGGGATTTTCCAGGCAATAGTACTGGAGTGGATTGCCATTTCCTTCTCTAGGGGATCTTCCCGACCCAGGGATCGAACCCAGGTCTCCCGCATTGTAGACAGACGCTTTACTGTCTGAGCCACCAGGGAAGTCCTTGAAGAACTTGAAACTGATTTTATTGATGTAGCCTACCAGCTTAAAATGATCTCACTTGCCAGGTATGTCAATCAAATTGAACCATTCAGTTCAGTTCAGTTGCTCGGTCGTGTCCAACTCTTTGCGACCCCATGAATCGCAGCACGCCAGGCCTCCCTGTCCATCACCAACACCTGGAGTTCACTCAGACTCACATCCATCGAGTCAGTGATGCCATCCAGCCATCTCATCCTCTGTCGTCCTCTTCTCCTCCTGCCCCCAATCCCTCCCAGCATCAGAGTCTTTTTCAATGAGTCAACTCTTCACATGAGGTGGCCAAAGTACTGGAGTTTCAGCTTCAGCATCATTCCTTCCAAAGAAATCCCAGGGCTGATCTCCTTCAGAATGGACTGGTTGGATCTCCTTGCAGTCCAAGGGACTCTCAAGAGTCTTCTCCAACACCACAGTTCAAAAGCATCAATTCTTCGGCACTCAGCCTTCTTCACAGTCCAACTCTCACATCCATACATGACCACAGGAAAAACCATAGCCTTGACTAGACGGACCTTTGTTGGCAAAGTAATGTCTCTGCTTTTCAGTATGCTATCTAGGTTTGTCATAACTTTCCTTTCAAGGAATAAGCATCTTTTAATTTCATGGCTGCAGTCACCATCTGCAGTGATTTTGGAGCCCAGAAAAATAATGTCTGACACTGTTTCCACTGTTTCTCCATCTATTTCCCATGAAGTGGTGGGACCGGATGGCATGATCTTAGTTTTCTGGATGTTCAGCTTTAAGCCAACTTTTTCACTCTCCTCTTTCACTTTCATCAAGAGGCTTTTGAGTTCCTCTTCACTTTCTGCCATAAGGGTGGTGTCATCTGCATATCTGAGGTTATTGATATTTCTCCCGGCAATCTTGATTCCAGCTTGTGCTTCTTCCAGTCCAGCGTTTCTCATGATGTACTCTGCATAGAAGTTAAATAAGCAGGGTGACAATATACAGCCTTGATGTTCTCCTTTCCCGATTTGGAATCAGTCTGCTGTTACCTGTCTAGTTCTAACTGTTGCTTCCTGACCTGCATACAGATTTCTCAAGAGGCAGGTCAGGTGCTCTGGTATTCCCATCTCTTTCAGAATTTTCCACAGTTTATTGTGATCCACATAGTCAAAGGCTTTGTCATAGTCAATAAAGCAGAAATAGATGTTTTTCTGGAATTCTCTTGCTTTTTCCATGATCCAGCGGATGTTGGCAATTTGATCTCTGGTTCCTCTGCCTTTTCTAAAACCAGCTTGGACATCAGGAAGTTCACAGTTCACGTATTGCTGAAGCCTGGCTAGGAGAATTTTGAGCATTACTTTAGCAGCATGTGAGATGAGTGCAATTGTGGGTAGTTTGAGCTTTAAATCTGTAATATTCATGTGGCTATTTATGTTACATGATAAATACATATTCCTTTGGAATAAGAGTTAAGGTTTAGAAAGTTGATTTCCACTGTGCTCCTGGAATTTCAAGATGACTGTCTGTTGGCCTCTAGGACTCCTTGGTTGGTACAAGGGGCTGCTTACCAAGCCTTCTGTTTTTCTTCTTTTTAGTATTCTGTGAGTGAGCAAGGTAGCTAGAAGCAAGATTGAGAATTTGGCAGTATGTCTGTTTTTCCTCCTGTCCTTTTTATACCACACTACCCATAAGAATCTGGATAATCAAATTTCCTCCCTTCTTAAAAACTTTCTCTTCAGTAAAGACCTTAAAAAGTATGTTCTCACTAGATAAGTAATAAAATGGTAGTAAACTTCCCTCAAAGTCTCTTTGTTTTCAGGGCCCAGGAACGAAGTTCTAAATGTGGAATTCCGGGGATGGTGAGGACCATAGAGTAGGTTTGAGGGAGAAGCTTTTCCATCACTGTCACATGGTCGAATCTGTTATTGGCCTGATATCCTTGCTCTAGCACTGAGCTTCTTGCTTTTGTTTATTCTTCTTAGTGGGTCTTCCCCTTTCTCCTAGGCTAGGTCTCATTCCTATTTTGAAAGGATTTGCCATGGCAAATCAGAGGCTGAAATCAGAGGTTCTAAGCTTCTACATTATTGTCTTTCTCCCAGTAGGGATATCTAATGTTAAGGGTCTTTTGTTTGTATCACAGTGAATTAAAACTAAGGGATCTGGCAAGTCTATTGTTAGCATTATCTAGGCAAAGCATATAAAAGAAAAAAAATTTTTAAGCTAATTTTCTACCCTGGCTGGGTGAGTTGCTTGACTTGTCGTTTTGTTTCATTTCTCTAATCTATTTTTATTTCTGCAGAGAACTTGAAACTGATTTTATTGAATTAACCTACCAGCTTAAAATGATCTCACTTGCCAGGCATGTCAATCAAATGTGTTTCTCACTAGGGTGCCTTTCTCCCTTGTGCCTTTCTCTCTGCCTTTGTGTACCCTTTCAAAGTTTTGGGCTCTCTGGAAGAGGATGGCCTTCTCTATTTCATAAGTCCTGCTTTTTAGAAAGAGACACAGGGCTTCTGTGTTTCTCTCTGAGAATTTCCATGTAAGTTCTGAGGGTCTGATTATCTTCACTTTAGGAATGGCAAGGCTTTAGATGAGATAGAGCCATAATTCCTCAAGAGATCAGAAAAAGATGACCCCACAGGCCTCAATTCCCATCCTGACCATAGGGTTGACATGTTTAATGTCACAGAGTGTTACAGGCCTTAAAGAACAAGGAGGGAAATATACCTTTTATATTTCTCTGGCTTTAGATCTAAAGCTGAAGCCTTAATTTCCAGGCTAAAATGTGGAGTCTCTAAAAGTGAATAAGCAGTTGTTAATTTTGAGTCTAGATTTAGAACATATTCCTGAGATCTTCTTTTCCAAATTCCTTAACACCTATTCCTAGTACTTAGTACTCTCCACATCAGAGCTATATACCAATATAATTTAGTCTTCCTTCTCAGGTATAAACTTGTCTGAACCAAACATTTTTGGTCATGTAAAAATCAGTTTAAACGGAATATGGATTTAAGGAGTTTATGTTATCTTTGATTATTACTAATTTTGAGTCATGGAAAGAATTCTTGAGTTTGAAAGGCTTGATTTCTTAGAAGCACTCACATTTTTAATAAATTTAATTAAAGGCTCTTAATTTTGTTGTGTATGTTGTCAATTTTCTCCTCTACTAGAGGGGAAAAAAAGTTTTATGACAGATTTTCTTTATTCACAGCTAAAGATTGAGGTATGAAGCATGGTTCTTATTTTATTTATTGTAGCTGGTTCTTTTCTAACCTTCTAAGGTGCAAAAAAAGCCATTGGATTTATTATCTCTTGCTTCACAAAGGTAGATTGGTCATGCTTGAAATTTTAGATATGTGAAATAAAATGGTGACTGAAGCAAAGCAAATGAGGGTCAACCATTTACACACAATTCAATACTTTCTCTTCCCCCCACATATTGCAAATCATCTAAACTGTTTTTATAGTTCAGTTGAGGTTCTTTATGAATCAAATGAGATAACTGCAAAAAAAAAAGTCTGACTTTCAGAAAGTTCCATGATTCTAACATATTAGAAATTCCTTTCCCTAAAACTGATATGAATATGGAACTGATAAAAATAAAACATTATAGTGATATTTTTGCTGCACTTCTCATTGTTTACCTTAGCAGGTGATTTTGAGTAAGCCTACACATCACTGTCTGAGATTGCTTTTCCCAACAGGGAAAGCAATATACTGGTTTGCAACTCAGTCATTTATCCTACATAGTAATTTTCCTCTAAGTCCTGCCTTAATCAATATGCTGATACTTGAGCATATATGAATGTCTGAGTGAGATGATATTTAAAATATATAAAATTAATAGAGCATAAAGACTTATCAATTAAAATAGAAGTCTTTCTTAGCCAGCCATTAACTCTATAGTTCCTAAAATGTGGGATGTCTAGGGAATCCTGAGAGAAAGGGCTGGAACAGGGATGAGTATCATGGTGGAATTCAATTCGGCTGTAGCTGTTATTGAGTAACTTGTATATTTGGTCAATGGTCCTCTGTACCTGTGTGTACCAGCTGGATATTATTAGCCTTGTAAATACATAATTGGCAAAATCCACTGGACCATCGAAAAAGCAAGAGAGTTCCAGAAAAACATCTACTTCTGCTTTATTGACTATGCCAAAGCCTTTGACTGTGTGGATCACAATAAACTGTGGAAAGAGATGGGAATATCAGACCACCGGACCTGCCTCTTGAGAAACCTATATGCAGGTCAGGAAACAACAGTTAGAACTGGACATGGAACAACAGACTAGTTCCAAATAGGAAAAGGAGTAGGTCAAGGGTATACATTGTCACTCTGCTTATTTAACTTCTATGCAGAGTTCAGTTCAGTTCAGTCGCTCAGTTGTGTCCAACTCTTTTCAAGCCCATGAAGGCATGCCAGGCCTCCCTGTCCATCACCAACTCCCAGAGTTTACCCAAACTCATGTCCATTGAGTTAGTGATGCCATCCAACCGTCTCATCCTCTGTCGTCTCCTTCTCTTCCTGCCCTCAGTCTTTCCCAGCATCATAGTCTTTTCAAATGAGTCAGCTCTTCACATAAGGTGGCCAAAGTATTGGAGTTTCAGCTTCAACATCAGTCCTTCCAGTGAACACCCAGGACTGATCGCCTTTAGGATGGACTGGTTGGATCTCCTCGCAGTCCAAGGGACTCTCAAGAGTCTTCTCCAATACCACAGTTCAAAAGCATCAATTCTTCGGCGCTCAGCTTTCTTTATAGTCCAACTCTCACATCCATATATGACTACTGGAAAAACCATAGCCTTGACTAGACGGACCTTTGTTGGCAAAGTAATGTCTCTGCTTTTTAATATGCTGTCTAGGTTGGTCATAACTTTCCTTCCAAGGAGTAAGCGTCTTTTAATTTCATGGCTACAATCACCATCTGCAGTGATTTTGGAGCCAAAAAAATAATAAAGTCAGCCACTGTTTCCACTATTTCCCCATCTATTTGCCATGAAGTGATGGGACTGGATGCCATGATCTTAGTTTTCTGAATGTTGAGCTTTAAGCCAACTTTTGCACTCTCCTCTTTCACTTTCATCAAGAGGCTCTTTAGTTCTTCTTCACTTTCTGCCACAAGGGTGGCATCATCTGCATATCTGAGGTTATTGATATTTATCCTGGCAATCTTGATTCCAGCTTGTGCTTCTTCCTGCCCAGTGTTTCTCATGATGTACTCTGCATAGAAGTTAGATAAGCAGGGTGACAATATACAGCCTTGACGTACCCCAGCAACCAGTCTGTTGTTCCATGTCCAGTCCTAACTGTTGCTTCCTGACCTGCATACAGGTTTCTCAAGAGGGAGGTCAGGTGGTCTGGTATTCCCATCTCTTTCAGGATTTTCCCCAGTTTATTGTGATCCACAGTCAAAGGCTTTGGCATAGTCAATAAAGCAGAAGTAGATGTTTTTCTGGAACTCTCTTGCTTTTTCGATGATCCAGTGGATGTTGGCAAGTTGATCTCTGGTTCTTCTTAGAAAGCAGTGAAGGTGTAAGTACCTTAAAATATTAATGTCAGGAATGTAAGTGCTCTACCTTATGGAAATTTAGGAGAAAGATATTGCATATATTTTAAAGTTCCTGAAATAATATGTTCAATAAAATAATTATAGCCTTAAAATATCAGGATAGATAATTTGGAAGCTTTTTATGCTCTGAACCCAAAAGAAGTACTCTATATTGATTTTATGAAACCTAAAGACTTTGGTTCTGATTTTATAAACTCTAAAGACTTCGGAATAAATTTAGACCAATTCCTTTAATTTATCCATGAATCTGAGGACCATGGCCATTGCCTCCTGCAGTTAGTGACAATGGTGAGACCTGAAGCTAGTACTCAGACTTGATCTCTTTAAACCTCAGGACTTCTCCCTTTCCCTAATAGCAGCAGCGAAAACCTGCAGGAGTGAGGTCAATGGGTTGGCTTTTTCAAAGAAACAAAGGGATATGAGAAGCTGAGTATCCTGGCAGTCAGTAGGCCTTTCTGAGCACCTAAAAGACATTGTTTATAGGGATACAAAACAAAAACAAAACAATCTTCGTCCATTAAATATACAGAATACCAGAATATGTAGTCCTAACTGGGTTTGGATCTCAACTCTCCTCCCTACCTGTTCAGTGGTCTTAGGCAAGTTACTCGTGTCTCAGTTTCCTGGCGCAGGATAATACCTACTTCTTTGTGTTATGAAGATGAAACTAATGCACATGTACAGCAAACAGGAAGTACTTGCCACAGAGTAAATCTTGCTATTACTATTGATCATGATTTTATGCACTCTGGTAGATATCAGTAAGGCATTCCTGTAACTCTCTGGCTGGATACAGAATCAGACACACCAGACAGAATAGATAAGTCTCACCATGAAGATCAAATGCCAAAAAGCAGGGTAATGGAGTAAAGGCAGCCGCCTTTTAAGAAAGTACTGGCTGTGAATTGCTCCTGAAGAGGGGAGGAAACAATTCACATGTCAAGTGTGGTGTGAGCAAAGCAATGGGAGCAAGAATGAGCACGACATGATCAGGAGTCCTTGGAACTGCTTGGCTGAATCCGCAGGTTTTCCTATTGGGTGTTAAGAATAATCGATTAAGCAGTAGGAGGTAATGGAAGAGGTTGGAAAGTTGTCAGAAGCCTCGAGAATTCCTCTACGTGGGTGACAAGCTCTCTGGATTCAACTTTTTCTTTTAGGCTTGGAAGGCCCACAGGAAGTACTCTTTAGAATAAACTGGGAGGTGGGGGTGGGAGAACTATGCAAAATACCTCGCATTTAGCACTAAATAAGTATTAGTTCCTTTTTCCCCTCGGAGATTGAAAGGTTATTTTAATAAAGGGGAAGGGTTAAATTAACGTAAATGTTTAACTCCTGTACAGATAAACATTTTAATTTATCAATCTGAAACCTGGCTGAAGCGTTTTCGTTTAGAGCTTCCCTTACTCGTCCGCCTCCCGCGGGCGGCAGCAACCGACATGCAAAGCCCGGGGAAAAGGCGAGGGGTAAATGGTCGCTCCACGCATGCGTGAGAAGCCTTCTCAACTCCCCCGCGGCGTCTTTTCTTGGAACAAAACTAGCGCGGAGCCGCGGAGCTCCGCAGTTTGCGTAGACTCGAATTTCCTATTGCTCTCACGGTCCGTGTGGAATCCTCGAGTGGGGCAGTTCCCCTACGCTATTTGCGTTATTCGAAGTGAATAACTGGGTGGTGCGTGTACGCCCAGAGCGTAGCGCCCATAGGCGGACGGGGTGCGGCTGCGCAAGGACTTGAGTGGGCCGTGTACGCCGCTAGCGTAGCGTGGTGTCCGACGCGCGGGTCTCCGCGACGCAGTTGGCGCAGGCGGCTTTGGTGAATACACGATTTGGTGCAGCCGGGGTTTGGTACCGAGCGGAGAGGAGATGCACACGGCACTCGAGTGTGAGGTAACTATAAAACCCCGATTTGTTTACATTCCCTCCCCCAGAACCGGCCCCGTGCGCGGCGGAGACTGCGAGTCCCGGGACGGCGGGGGGGTAGAAAGGGAGACAGGAACCGGGGAGTCGGGGCTGAGTCCTTCGGGGATCGGGGCACTGGGCTTCCCGCAGCTGCTGCAGTCGGCGGCGGCGGCGAGCCGGGCAGAGCGCGCGGTGGGCTGCGCGTGGGGCACCGCCGCTCCTCGTGTGCGCTCCGGGCTGCTGCCGGGTTAGCGATCGGGCAGCCTCCGCCCCGCGTGCGGGACCCGCGCCCGAGTCAGCCTCCTGCCGAGGCTCGGGAGCCGTGCGGGGAGTGGGGGAGTCACCGCTGAGCAGGCGGCGGCGGTTGGGGGGCTGCGCGCGGCCGGTTAGGGGCCGAGGTTGGCGTGGCCGGTGGAGGCAGGGACGCGTTGGCCCGAGGATGGGAGGGTCCGCAGTCCGGTCTCGGAGGGGCTTGGAGACAGGCGGCGGCGAACGCCCCCGATTCTTCCTCTCGCGTGCTCCCCTCCTGTGTGTCACGGGGATCCCCGGGTTGGAGCCTGGGCGCCGCTGTTCCGGCCCGGCTGTCTAACGGACGGTGGCGCCTCTGCTCCTACCGCGGGAGGCCTCGTGGGGGCTTACTTTCTCCCCGACCAACCGAAAAGCCGAGGCGGGGCGCGGGGGAGTTCATACTGAAGCCAGCTGGGGTCCCTGGAGCTGAGGGCTCGGGTGGGGCTGGGTCGGTGGGCGAGGCCGGGTGAGCCGGGAGGTGGCGCGGCTGCCTGGGCTTTGTTCGTGAAAGCCCTTTGGCGGAGAACCTTAGGGGGCCCACCAGGCTGCACTACGTCGGGGAACCTTCGCAGCCCCCTCTCCGGGTCCAGGGATCTGCTCAACTCCTTGCTTTTCCCTTGGGATCCCCGAGTGCCCAGGCCTGGTGAGGGCGCAGGCGACGTGTGGCTTCCTGTGGCTTCTCTAAAGAACTGTTCACGTGGGAGGGAGCCTGTCCACATGGCTGTCTTTATGAGCCGGGCACAAGGAAGAGAGATCTCCGCAGGATCCGCAGCCCTCAGTTGGAAGTGTCCCTCGCTCAGATCCCTGTTTTAAGTAATAAAGTAACATTAAAGCACATAATTTTAAAAGATGGTAGGTTATACTGTGGACTTTTTTAAAGTCTATTACACCGTTCAGTTCTCTAGTTCCACCTAGGAACTGAGTCATTCTAGATGGAGCAAAACGGGCAAGAGACAAGTTTACGTTCCTTTTGTGTATGTGGTGTGTTTTTTTTTTTTTTTTTTTTTTGGACGGGTATCTAAATTTACCTGATTAAGAACTAGTAAGTAATATGTTGGAAAAACTGGAGATTTAAAGTGTAGTTGATTGTAGTAATTCAATTGAAAACCTGACGATTCTTGTGTACTGTTTTTTGTTAGGACTTAATTCTACAGATGTTAAGTCATCTTAAGTCAGTCTCTTGTTCTAGACCTTGGGTCCATACCAGTTATCTCACATCCCTACCTGCACTAAATACTCGAGAGAGGATTATCAGTGTATTATCAGTGATGAGTGATTAGAAGAAAAGAATGATGTACTGGAGGAGCTTTTAAACTTCTGTATGGTGAAATTCAGAATGGTGATTTTAAGTATACGGAATACATAAGATTCCGGAGAATCCAGTTGTACTGAAATATAATTACCAAAATTTTAAATATTAATGGTGAATTCATGCTTTAGTAAAGTATTAAATATCAAGAGTAATGGCAGGTCATAATGCCTAATTTCAAACTAGTGAGGACTGTAAATATAGGATTTAATTTGAATGATTTATATTAGTAGTGTCAGATGCTGCAAGTTAACTGATTTTTTTTTTTTTTTGGCCTTTGTTTATAACTGAAGGGATAACTAAGGTTACTTTACAATATATCCTTCTTCTGTATCCAGATTCTCAAACCTGAATTTTATATACAGCTCCCTGGTTAATAACCCCTGTGTAATTTGTGCTACTTTAGAAGAAGTGGTTAGTTATGAGGTGACATCAATATATCACGTGATAACTTTTTGCTTCCCAGGTAGCTCAGCGACGAAGAAATCGACTGCCAATGCAATAGACACGGGTTTGACCCCTCGGTCAGGAAGATACCCTGGAGAAGGAAATGGCAACCCACTCCAGTATTTTTGCCTGGGAAATCCTATGGACAGAGCAGTCTGACAGGCTACAGTCCATGGGGTCACAGAGAGTGGGACACAATTTATCCATTAAACAACAGCCTTTACTTATTCTTGGTGTTAATTTGTATTCCACTAACAGCTTAAAAGGCAACACACTTCCTCCACTTTTTTGAGCACTTGATTTGAAGCCGTTTTTAGGAGGCCTCCAGTTTGGTATGCAGGTACTTCTCTAAGTGGTGTTTTCTTTTCATTTTTAAACAGATTTATTCATGCATTGGAGAAGGAAATGGCAACCTACTCCAGTGTTCTTGCCTGGAAAATCCCAGGGACGGGGGAGCCTGGTGGGCTACTGTCTATGGGGTCGCACAGAGTCGGACACGACTAAAGCGACAGCAGCAGCCGCAGCATGACGAATATAGGGTATAGGTGTTATAACAAGGGTAATTATTCAACAACAGCAATGATTATTTACTTTTAATTAAAAGAGAATTATGTTGTTACCATTCTATTACCCCACTTCCTCCACCCTTGTTTTGGCCACTATTGGAGAGAATGTAGGGCTTGGAGTGAGACATAAAATTCAAAACGGATCCATTATTAACTAATTTGGTTGCCTTGAACAAATTTCTTTATCTTAATCTTTTATCTGTGAACTTGGAAGTACCAGAAAAATCTATCTCATGGTTTACTGTGACCTTTAAATGACATAATGAATCAAAGGGCTACAGATGATTCATTTTACCTTCTTTTCTACATACAAATCTTAGTTCATTAGTGGTTGAAGGACTACTTTTTATCTTGATTCCAGAATGAGGTTTAATGGTCTCTACTGGGCTGCTGAAGAGGATACAATTGTTGTTATTCTATTATTCATATGTAATAATCCATAGAATTTCTTATTTTGCATTTTCTAACTTATAATTACATACATATGTCTTTTTTCTGCCAAACTAAATTCCTTGAGGGGCACATACTCCATAGCTTTTTGTCAAATGGTACTTGTGACAGTGAATGTACAAAACTTATCCAGTGAATGTACAAAATTCTTTAATCAAATTAAAAATGTTAATTGAGTGATACAAAATTTAAATTCAGTACTAATCAGAGGAAATACTTTGGATTTTTATATGTCAGCCCTTATCTGTGTAGTGGCTACCTCAAGAATGGAAATGTTTTTGTATGTATATATCAAAAAAGGATTATCACTAGTGTATTTTAAACTTACAAGTTACAAAAGAGTATACAGTAGGAAATGGAAAAGAGGTATAGGTGATCAAAACAGCTAGTTATTTTGCTTTATAACAGGTTTATAACCTATAAGGTCATCTTTCATTACCAGTAATTCTTATTAAAAATATACTAACTTTAGCTGTTAGAAGAGTTCGGGTTTGTCCCAACAGTTTGATGCTGCCCCCTAGTGTTTGATTCCCCTTGAAGTTTTCATTCCCTTCATCTTGACCTTTCCCTAAAACAAAACTAAAGTTGCAATTAGATTCTTTAGTGCTACTTACATAGTTTACTTTGAGATTTCCTCCAGCTGGTTAATGTTGCTATGAGTCATTTTGAACTGTTAAAAAGCTATTGCTTTTCACCCTAATGTTTCAAATAGAGGGTGAGTTTGGATAGAGATTGAACAGTATAAGTCCTTGTTTTCTTGCAAATTATGTTGGAGGAATTTTTAGGACAGAAAGAGGGCTGTATGTTAAATATGTATCTTTGAGATTAACTTTGTATATGAATAGTAGCAATTACTTCAGTCTGGGTTTCTTCTGCTTTCTTCTGGGTTTCTTCTTTTAACTTAGTCCCATATAACTATATTGCCTCCACTGTACTGAAAATGTTAAAATCACATAGCCTTTATTTTTTAGTTCAAGTTTTTTGGAACTTTGACTTTTATAGAATGACATTTGAAAAATAGTCTCAAGGACCTTTAATAACCATAAGATTTCATGTAGTCATTTATGTAAACTTATTAAAATGTCAAATTATACCAGTTATCAGTATTCCAAACTACTTTTTTCATCTTCATTTTCTGTAAGTTCTGTAAATATACCACACACACACAAAACAGGTTTTTCCAAAATAAGCAAAATATATAAGCAAATATTCTTAACAAATATTTACTATAACCAGAATATTCAAAAGTGTGTCAGTAAATATGAGGCAATTTTTAACTGAAATTGTAAAGTTTAAATAACAGTAGCATTATTGAAATTATTTTCAGCTGTTTAAGAGACCATGTTTAATATTCAGAACACAATAATTTATTGTCAGCACATCATAGAACATACAGTGTCAAACTCTAATAGATTTTTAGTATTAGATTTTTCATGTGAAAAGGTATTATTGAATGGGATGATGGTTTCAGATTTTTCAGTTCAGTCGCTCAGTCACGTCTGACTCTTTGCAACCCCATGGACTGCAGCATGCCAGGCTTCCCTGTCCATCACCAACTCCTGGAACTTGCTCAAACTCACGTCCATCGAGTTGGTGATGCCATCCAACCATCTCATCCTCTGTTGTCCCCTTTTCCTCCTGCCTTCAATCTTTCCCTGCAGCAGGGTCTTTTCCAGTGAGTCAGTTCTTTGCATCAGGTGGCCAAAGTATTGGAGCTTCAGCATCAGTCCTTCCAATGAATATTCAGGACTGATTTCCTTTAGGGTGGACTGGTTTGATCTGTTAGCAGTAAAAGGGACCCTCAAGAGTCTTCTCCAACACCTCAGTTCAGAAGCATCAATTTTTCGGCACTCAGCTTTATGATGCAACTCTCACATCCATATGTGACTTCTAGAAAAACCATAGCTTTGACTAGATGGACCTTTGTTGTCAATATCTCTGCTTTTTAATATGCTATCTGGGTTGGTCATAGCTTTTCTTCCAAGAAGCAGGTGTCTTAATTTCATTACTGCAGTCACCATCTGCAGTGATTTTGGAGCCCAAGAAAATAAAGTCTGTCACTGTTTCCATTGTTGCCCCATCTATTTGCCATGAAGTGATGGGACTGGATGCCATGATCTTAGTTTTTTAATGTTTCAGATTTGTAAACATACAGATAAAATCTAAAATTTTTTTCAAATACAGTTTCAATTAATTTCATTAAGAATTAGTGGTATATGATTTTGTGATTTTATATTTATAGGCTTTCCTGGTGGCTCAGTGGTAAAGAATCCGCCTGCCAATGCAGGAGAAGGGAGATCAGGGAAGATCTCCTGGAGAGGGAAACGGTAACCCACTCCAGTATTCTTGCCTGGGAAATCCCATGGACAGAGCAGCCTGATAGGCTATAGTCCATGGAGTCCCAGAGTCAGACATGACTTAGTGACTAAACAACAACTGTTATGGTTTATATTTACCCTTTATAATATATGTTTTACTGCTGAAAGAGAAGGTATCAGATGTTTTTGCATTAACATTTCATACAGCCATGTTTACACTTATTTTGGGGGACCATCCTTCCCATTCATAGTGGTTTTTGGGAATTAGAAAGTGAATCAGAATGTTGGAGATACCTTTTATCATTATAAGATTATGTACTTTCATGGGACCCAGAAGCATTGTTATTAGAATTTCTAATTACTGTGAACTTCTGTATGAAAGTTATTTTTAATGCGCTAGTGATTATCATGGAGAAGGCAATGGCACCCCACTCCAGTACTCTTGCCTGGAAAATCCCATGGACGGAGGAGCCTGGTAGGCTGCAGTCCATGGGGTCGCTAAGAGTCGGACAGGACTGAGCGACTTCACTTTCACGCATTGGAGAAGGAAATGGCAACCCACTCCAGTGTTCTTGCCTGGAGAATCCCAGGGACGGGGGAGCCTGGTGGGCTGCCATCTCTGGGGTCGCACAGAATTGGACATGACTGAAGCGACTTAGCAGCAGCAGTGATTATCAAAGACTTGTCAGTCAGTGATCACTTTAGTTTTTAGATTTATTTACATTCACATAGAAGTACAAAATTAAATTGCTTTCAGTTTTAGTAACAAGGTCACAAATACACATATGCCCCCTACCCTGTTACTTTAATGTTTGTAAAAAAAAAAAAAATTCAGATGCGCTTCATACCTCTAAACTTTTTTTCTGAATTCACTTGACATATTCTGTGAAGTTTTGGGTTTTACAGTGGTGGTTTCCTCTATTGTTGTCTGTTGAATTGGTAAATTTTTAAAAAATGTGTGGATTAAGTCAAGGGTCAGCAAGTTATGGCCATGGACCAAATCAGTTTGCTTTTGTAAATTAAATTAGTGGATACATGAATATATTGTGTATTGCTGCTTTGTGCCATAATGACAAAATTGAGTAGGTGCCATGGAGACTATATTGCCTGCAAATCCTAAAATGTTAACTATCTGACCCTTTAAGTCAGCCAACTCCTGGATCCAGTTCTTCATATTCTATCATTATTTGACATGTTGCTGTTTTTAAAATATTTACATTTTCCTAGTTCCTATATGAGTTAAATACTTTAGCAGAGAAGCATTCAAATATAAATGAATGGGTAATAATATGAGTTCTCAGGTATTCTTCACATAAATAGTATAAGAAGCTTTTTGTCTCCTCCCTGTCAGAGGAATAGCACCCTTCTTTAGGACGCTTCGAGTTGTAATGTGTCTTTCGGCCTGGAGCTACTACCTAGCTCTGTCACTGTGTTTCTACTGCTACTGATGCAGTGTCTCTCAGTTTACTTCTCTCATTTAAAAGGTGACTGTGTCTTCCTTCTGCCTCCTTCAGAGCAGAAAGTGTTTCATATTTATTTTTATGCCTTCTCCCTGCCCCTCCCTCTTCCCTTTCCTCCTTTCTCTTTTGTTCCCACTTCCCTCATAAAGCAGTTCATGATGGCATGTTTACAGAACTGTGAACAGGTGTTTTGGTGTAATACTTCTCAGTGCACCTTTGCTGAAGGTGAATCATTATTTTATTCTGTTTACATGTGAATAAGTATACTTTGTGCTTTGTTGTAGAAGAACATGGCCTCATGATGAAGGAAAGATTGATTTATATACCGTATCAAGATATTTAGAGTAAGATATGATTTGTTATTACTTTGCAAATCAGTGAGGTCAGTAAAAGTGTAATATTTGAAATACATTTTATGTAATTGTAATTATTACATAATTGTATGCATAATTACAACAAAATTGAGAACAG
The DNA here is from genome assembly GCF_029407905.1 of Bubalus kerabau. Taxonomy (NCBI): domain Eukaryota; kingdom Metazoa; phylum Chordata; class Mammalia; order Artiodactyla; family Bovidae; genus Bubalus; species Bubalus kerabau. The sequence continues at coordinate 138,222,688 of NC_073626.1, forward strand.
ATACCATGTATTATATATAATGTATGTTGCAAAGCAACAGGATTATGTTTTCTATTTCTATGGACCTTGTTTAATGTAGAATTTCAACTGACTTCATAACTTGTTAATGTTTAGAATATATATGTTAAGATTTTTGTTTTAGATGAGCATACTCTTATTTTTTCAAGTAAGGTGAATTATTTGATATATATAGCAACAACAACAACCGGCATAAGTAAGTTTATTTTCGAGAAAATAATCATTAATTTAAAAAAAGAACTGAAGAAGGAAATCAACTAAATCAAATCACTGAAAGAGATTTTAAGAAAAAGTGTTTAAGTACACCATAAATATATTATCTACAATATAATTTATGATTTGTATATAAACATGTTTAGAGCTTTTCCTCTGAAGATTTCTGCTTAAACACACATACTTGAAAGTTTTATTAAGGCTAAAATGTAAACTTCCTTAGTGAACAGATAAAAGACTATTGTTTGTTGGTTCAGCCGTTGTTTTATTTTCCCTAAAAAAGAAATGGATGTTATGGGTCATGTTAATTTTAATTACGGCTTTTTTTTTTTTTTTAAGAAAACAATATTAAATATAGGGAGAAAAAAAACTTCTTAAATTGAGAAGTCATAAAGAAATTGCAAAAATAAATTATAGACATCAGTGCATGTACATGGAAACACATCTATCCATGAAAGAGAAAATATTGTAATCAAAGTAAAAAGGCATTGGACAGAATCGAAGATGTTTTCTGCAGAAAATATGACGAAGTAATGTTATTTACAAGGTTCGTGCATGTTTATAAACATATTGAGACACCAGGAATAATTTGAAAATGTAAATAAGAATAAGGTAATTTTGTATTGTGTGTGTGTTCAGTCTTTTACAACCCCATGGACTGTAGTGTGCTAGGCTCTGTCCATGGGATTTTCCAGGGAAGAATATTGGAGTGCGTTGCTGTTTCCTTCTCCAGGGGTTCTTCCTGACCCAGGGATCAAACATGCTTCCTTCTCTTGCATCTCCTGCATTGGCAGGCTAATTCTTTACTCCTCTGCCACCTGGGAATTTTACCTGTTCCAAAATTAATAGTAGCAACTACTAATGAGAATACTGTGATCATACAGCTGGTGGCAGTATAACCAAATTTAATTTGTCTAGAAAACAATTTGAAAGTATGTAACAAGATCTGCCTGAAAAGTATTCAGAATTTTGTGGTCTTTCCCCATATCTTGGACTTATCCAACCAAGCAGGTAACTAAAAACAATAGCACAAATTGAAGTTAAAATGATTATATAATGTGATTAAAACTCTATAAACAAATGCTTGTGAAATCTTGAAACTGTAATTTACTTTCCTCCACATGTGACACAATGTGACTTTGTCCAACAGAAACTAAGGTTTATAATTGCTGGATTTTAGTTTTTTCAGTCAGAATTATACATGAATATAGTTTAAAGAAATAGTTCTATGAAATTAAGGTTGGGGAAAGAAAAAAATCAGTCCTCTGTCTTTTACATTCTGCCTAGAGATATAAGGAACTCTTTCGATTTCTTAGTTGTTTTGCTGTTCACTGCCATGTCTCCAATATATTCATAACTTGTTGATTTTCAATTTTAGTCATTGTCTGCTTTGGATTTAGCACTCTTCCCACCTCTTCACGAACCCTCTCATTTCCCTTTATCTCAGTTTTTCAGTACAGTTATATTGGAATTCTGGTTTAGAACAGTAGTGTTATATTTTTATGACTATAAAGGTTATTTGCAGCTGCAAACTGGTACTTACCCTGCACAACTTTTTTTCCCCCAGCATTAATAATTTTCTTATTTTTTCTTTTTCTAAATGTCTATATATCACAAAATCTACCCCAGTCTGTGTATCTGAATGTGATTCTTTAAGACAGAGAATGTGCCCTAAAACACTCTGTTTAAGAATTTTGTGTAGTTTTCTTTATATTGGAGAAGGTTGAACTTGATCATAAAGATGGATTGATAATTGATTAACGAAATTGGTGTTTGCTAGTAGAAATTAAGTAGTTTTGACACTTGAATTATAATTTTGTAAGATTCTGCTAAATGGCAGAACAGAACTATTTAACTTTGTTCAAACAACTGTAAGGACAGCTAAAATTTATCAGATAGAAAGCTTTCCTGGTGGAGAAGTAGTAGTCTGTGTTGTCAGCAGCATCAAAAAATGTTGCCTTGGAGATTCTGTGTTTTTTTTCCCCCTAATCTTATGGAAAGGAAGGCATTTTACTGGGCAGTGCTTATGAATGGTAAGTTGGTACAAAACTCGGGACATGTAACAGTGACAAGATGCTGAAAAAGGAAATAGGAACAGTGACGATGAATGGAGTAATAAAGATTTGAGGCAGTGGCAGTAACTACTCTTAGAATGAAGGCAATGGTCAGGGATGATGAATGGAAAGAGAACACAGCTCTGCAAGTTGAAAGGAAAAGGCATGTGTTTCTCATCCAGGTCCTAAGGTTAGCCCCTTGTCTTTAAGTCCTCTTTATGACCACATGTTGTGTAGGTGTATATGCATTTGTAGTGGAAAGAGATTGAAGCTAATTAAATTGAAAACCTAACTAAAATTATAAACATTTTAGTAGCTTCAAAAGGCATCACAATATTTTGTGATTAATAAAGGCCAGCCAGCTCATACATTTATAAATCTCGGATGTTCTTTGTATTCACAAGCAGCAAAACAGACACAGGAATGTCAAAGGTTGCTTTCTACAATATGGTTCCAGATTCCCTGTAATGAATGCTTGAAAAGCAGAGACTTCAGATAGTTTGAACATTTAATGAGAAAAAACAGGTTTGTACATGAATGTTTAGAATACAGTAATAGATTTGATGTGTAATTGCTTGATCTAGTACATTTGATCAATGCTCATGTTTATATTCTGTCTCTTGAAAAATAAAAGTGAAACAGAAGGAGCTCTGAATTTTGCCTGAGCTCCATTAGCATGCCTCTACTATTTTCATATAAATGAGTTGCAGGGTAAATATTAGAGATTGTGCTTATTTTGGTAATAGCTCTATTGACATTCCAAACTGAGGTAAAGTAGGGGAATGAAAAAGGACACCTTGAAGCTCTAAGAGGAGTTAAGGGTTCTTGATAAGGACTCATTACTGAAGTAATTTTATGCCATGAAGTTTTATAAAGTCAGTGAAACTTGTATGTCATGGTAATTCATTGCAACTTTTTCTCAGTTGGATGCCTCCTGTAATCTAAGAGTTGTTCTTGGATGTACTAACACTGCATATGCTCTCGGAATATTTTTGATAGCATTCTTTGGAAGGAGTCAGAGCAAAGGGACGTTTTTCCCACTCTGGTTCTGTACTTTTTAGAAGTTAAGTGAAAGACGTGTAGTCGTACCACATCAAATAGTGGTAATACTTCAGGTTAATAAACTTTACAGAGTACACATTTCATATACATTAATTCAGTTGGTGGATATATGAAGGGACTATTTCCCCTTTTCTTCAGAGAGGAAAGAGTGACAATGAACTAGACAGTGACAATGAACTAGAGATGAAGGTTTCTGACTCCTGATTCTATTCTATGTACATTACATTGGGTGGTTATATCAGAAATGGAATTTAAAATGGATCCAACTTCAGTTCAGTTCAGTCGCTCAGTGGTGTTCGACTCTTTGTGACCTCATGGACTGTAGCACGCCAGGCCTCCCTGTCCATCCCCAACTCCTGGAGTTTACCAAGTAAACTTGGATCCAGGAAGATCCAAGTTATATTACTATTAATAACTTGCACTTAAATAACATTTAAACATTTACAATAAAATGGAAAAACATTTAAAACTTTTATCATTACAAAAAAAGGATACACATTATTTTACTTGGTCTTCATAATTACTGTGAAATAGAACAGGAATTAAAACCCCCACTTTATAGCTGGTGTAATAAAGAGGCTAAGTAATTTGCCTAGCATCTTATAACTGCTTCTGCTGCTAAGTTGCTTCAGTCATGTCCGACTCTGTGCGACCCCATAGACGGCAGCCCACCAGGCTCCGCCATCCCTGGGATTCTCCAGGCAAGAACACCGGAGTGGGTTGCCATTTCCTTCTCCAATGCATGAAAGTGAAAAGTGAAAGTGAAGTTGCTCAGTCGTGTCCTACTCTTTGCGACCCCATGGACTACAGCCTACCAGGCTCCTCCGTCCATGGGATTTTCCAGGCAAGAGTACTGGAGTGGGGTGCCGTTGCCTTCTCCAATCTTATAGCTAGTAAGTGGCAAGACCAGGTTTCTGAGATCTTTGCCTCTAGTCTCATTGCTTCTTATGCATTTTGTGTGTACTGGTATTGAATCGTAGAGGGAAACTAAATTGATGTCTGACTACATGGATAAATTTTGCTAAAGTAATTTAGTAATATATCAGTTGTATTATATTTATGTGATTCAAGATATAAATAAATTTCTGCCATAGTAGTGAAACCTATCCCAAAAAATGAAGTCTTCTTTGAAATTAGGGTGCCATGTATATTATTGAATAGATTTTCATGTTAAGTTTACTTAATACATGATATATTTCTATAATCCAGGTTGAGGGTTTTAGTGATTTCTCTCTTGGTTTCCACCATATTGACCTTTAAAATATCAATCTGGAACATTGAAATAGCTAGTTTTACAACATTGCTAAGTGACTTATAATATTTTTTCTCTGATTGTTAGTTTGTATATATATGTATTTGTATGTGTGAGAGTCAAGAACCTGAGACAGACATTAACTTCTGGTTCTTTCATTTGGCCTACATTTTCCTTTAAAAAAAAAAAATCCCCTTGAGTAGAAGTTGTTTGCTTTGTTCTTAAACAAATGAATAAATTATACACAGGATATACTTATTTGGCCTCTCTAGTAACAGGAACCACATATTGGGAATTATTTTTCTTACATCAGTCAATCATTTTGTTAAGTAATATAGTGATACTAGGGCTTCCTCCGTGTCTCAGTGGTAAAGAATCCTCCTGCAAAGGAGATGTGGATTCAATCCCTGGGTCAGGAAGATCCGCTGGAGGAGGAAATGGCAACCCACTCTAGTATTCTTGCCTGGAGAATCCCATGGACAGAGGAGCCTGGCAGGCTACAGTCCACGGGGTTGCAGGGTCAGACACTTAGCACGCATACTCATAGTGATATAAACTTTTTTTTAAACTAACTGTAAATATTAGAGACCATTTCTTTTCCCTTTAAAATGTTTTGGTAGTATATTTTAGATGGATTGCATTAGTAGTTATCCGACAGTGTTCTGGTTTTTAAGATACACAAATACGCTGGTGTAGCAGAAAGAGCCCCTGACTTTCAAGTCGGGACTGCCATAAACTTGAAATATCACTTTAATCATATGTATACCTCTGGGTCTTGGATATCCATGTATTAAAAAAAAAAAGTGTTTAGTTGATTATACTTCAGAATCTTTTCATCTTAAACTTTCTACAACCCTATTTTCATTTGTATGAAATAAAGATCATTATCTTTCTTGAGGCAAAATACCTATAGACAGATTAGTGTACTTTAGATATGTTCTTGATGAAAGTGTTTTACTTACTTGAAAATTGAAAAATTTTTTTGCCATTTTATGTAGGAAAACTACAATTGAAAGCCTGTAATTAAAAATTTTTGTAAATCTTTATAGAAGAACTTACTATGGAGATTATCAATCCTGATTACTTCCTTTTAAAGTTCTAGTTAACCTTTTCCTTAGGTATAATCATATATTTTGTTAAGCAAGATTCTTGGTTACAAATGATTTTTTTTCTCTGGTTAAAAAATGGATTTTCTGTTATGGTATTTTTAGGAATGCATGCAAAAACTGGTAAAATTAGAATAAGATCTCTAATTTAGTTAACAGTATTATATCAATGTCAGTTTCCTGGTTTTGAAAGTGTACTGTGCTTATGTAAAATGTTTTCATTGGGGAAAATTGGGTAAAGAGTACATGGGTAAACTGAACTATTTTCACAAGTTCAAGTTCTTGTGAGCCTTAAATTATTTTAGAAAATGTAAATTTATCTTTGGGTATGGTTAAGTATGGGTGTGTTTCTAGAAACTGCACATTACTGATTTTACTAATTGAAAGTTGAAATATGTATTCTTAATGGATTAAAAGTTGTGTTTTGTCTGAAATATAGAACACCTCTAGAAAAGCACCCAGATGTTAAGTGTGAAAGTGAAGTGAAAGTGAAAGTCACTCAGTCGTGACTGACTCTGGGACCCCATGGACTATACAGTCCATGGAATTCTCCAGGCCAGAATACCCCACTCTCCAGGAGTGGGTAGCTGTTAAGTGTAAACCTTGACAAGTTTATGAAGTGAACACATCTGGGTAACCAGCACCCATGGGTAAAGATAGAACACAAACTGCAGCACAGAACTCCTGGCTGGTTCCTCTCATCACTTTCCACACCAAAAAATAACCACTAGCCTCACTGAATATTTAGGTCTGATGTTAGTGTTAAAATATTAGTGAATTTTATAAAAAATGTGGGTTTCATTTTTTCTTTGTATCAAATGTAATGTATTTACATCAGAAATAGTGTACACAGCACAATGACTAAAGTACTAAACTGTGAATTAAACTGACCCTTCATGTAGAAATGACACAATGAGAGAATACTTAAACCTTTCACTGTGATAGTAAATTGGAAATCAGTAACAAAAGATGAAATTAAATGTGTGGTGGCAACTACGAGTTATTTTCCAGAAACCATTCTTTTCTTGTGCAGTAGGATTATGCATAGCTGTCTGTAGTACCCAGAAGTCTTGAGTGAATAACTTAATGTATATTTGCTGAATTGAAAACCAAATCAGTTATAAAACTAATACTCTTAATTCCCAAAACTTTAAAAACTGTGAAACGTAAGTGACAGCAGAAGATTTTGTCTAGGGCAAAACTGAGTCCTGTAAAGGCCAGTATTTAGGATTGAGTGGTAAATGGACTTGGGCAACATTTCCACCGTTCCTGCCTCTACCACGAAAATCTTCTTTTTGCTATGGATAGAAAAGGATCCTTAAGAAAAGGATTCCATAGAATGCTTGGGAAACTGTAAGTTGTAGGTGAGACTGTATTTTCCAGTCTCCTTATTTATTTGATTGATTGAGCCGATGTGGCTGTGTTCTTGCCAATGAAGTCTGAGAAGTGATGAAAGCAATATCTACTTTATTTGCTGCTTCAGAAATTTCCGAACCTGGATTTCCATTGTTTTACCACTGACAAGAATAGCCCTCATGTAAGATGGATGTGTCTCTGACTGACTGGGACTCACAAACCTGGAGCAGTCATCTTGGACGGGTATTAAGAGAAATAAACTTGCTTGTTTCTTAAGCCACTACCCTTTGAGAAAGGCTTCTTTGCAATAGCTGCTTAGTCTGTGCTGACAAATGCATACTTCATCCAAGTGATTCTTAGGCACATATCTGCTATAGCTGTTCTAAAGTTGCAAAGTTAATGTATGATTTACTTTTAAGAATACTTAGCACAGATTTAAATATTACCTGTATAATGTCATTCATGTATTTATTTGCCTTCCTGTGATGCTTTCTTGAATGTAAATGATTATGATTAGGGGACTCAAGATATCAGAATCTTTTCAGTAAACAAATTGAATGCATTTAAAAAGTGTTTAAAAATGACAATTTAAAGCTCATATAGATCACTGACATTTTTTGTGTTGCATGGAGTCATTCATTTGCTGTTGCCTGATCAATATGTATGTATGTTTTATTTTCACCACTGGTACTTATTCATTTGACAGTGGGATAATATGCACTGAAGAAACAGCAAGACATTTACATGTCAGATGAACAGAGCAACATTCATTCTGAATATCGCCTTTCACTAGCATCTTCTAGTGGAAAACCAAGGTAATTGTAGGGTGTGTAATGTCCTCTTTCTGCTATTAATAGCAATTGTCTTAATTATCTATGCTCTTTCATTTTCATTATTCTATAAAATTGATATGTTTTAAATGGTGACTTTATCCTTGAGACTATTATATAAGAAACTGAAGTGTTTGGATTAAAAACCAAAATCTCCAACTTAATGTAGCTTTGGGATTAAATATATTTTATAGACTATTTTTCAAAATTCTTAACTCCCATAAGCCACATATGATAATTAAACCTAATTTATTCAGGTAATACTCAATTTAATTGAGTATCATTTGACATAAATGGGAGTGTTTGATAATTTACTTGTATAGGTAGTGTCTCAAACTTTAGCTAGCAACAGACTCAAGTAGGAAGACTGGTTGACACTGCTGAGCCTAATCTGAGTTCCAGATTTAGTAGGTCTGGGTGGGGTGAAAGAATTTACATTTCTAAGAAATTCTCAGGTAATCATGATATGGCTTCTGCTGCTCCTCCAATATATGTTGATTAATCACTGATGGTGGTTAGGTATCAAACTTTAAAAAAGTACATACCATACAGGTGACCTCTGACTTAGGGTATTTTGAATTTACAGTGGTGAAAAAGAAGTATGCATTCAATATTTGAATTTCAGATTTTTGTCTTTGCCCAAGATTATTTGCCCAGATTATTATGAAACAGGCTTTGTGTTAGATGATTTCCCCCAACTGTAGGCTAATTAATGGTAAGTGGTCTGAACACATTTAACGTAGGCTGGGCTAGCTATGATGTTCAATAGATAATGTATATTAAATGTATTTTCAACTTAGGATATTTCTCAAGTTAGGATGGATTGAGGCAGCAGTGTAAGGTAGTTTCTGTTTCTTTACATCAGATTTTTGATTAACATCTGGTATTTTCAGGTATTAATTTTTGCCTCTTAATGTCTTATGTTCTTCTTTATATCATATACAAAATCATTGTTACTGATTCTCTTTCTGGACTCTGTTCTTTGGTCTATCTGTGTTATTTTAGTTATTGTAACTTTCTAAAAAGAAGTCTTTGTCATCTTAATTTTCTGAACTTTGTTGATTGCCCTTCGGTTTTGCTCTTCCATGAATTTTTGGATGAGCTTATGCAGTCTCACGAAAAGTTGACAGCTGCAGGATTTTGATTGACATTGAATTAGACTATATATCTTAAGGTGTTTATTCCATTCATGTAAGTGGTCTTTGTACAGTTTTTGCAATTCTTCTTTACTGTCCTTCAACAGTATCTTATACACTTCTCCTTTTAATGGTCTTACTCTGTTTCTGTCTAGGAACCTAGTAATTTTTGTTTATCATTGTGTTTTCTAATTGGTTTTCACTGGATAAAATATGATATTTAAAAACTTTTTATTGAAATACTATATGTATACAGAAAAATAAACAGTATGATAAGTACAGTGAATTATCACAAAGTAAACATTACCATACCCACTCCAGTGTTCTTGCCTGGAGAATCCCAGGGATGGTGGAGCCTGGTGGGCTGCCATCTATGGGGTCACACAAAGTCGGACACGACTAAAGTGACTTAGCAGCAGCAGCAAACATTACCATTACTGAAGAAAGAGAACATTATTACAATTCCCAATCCCAATTATTACCCCCTACCTTCCCTTCAGAAAATAACTATTAAGGCATCTTGGTTTAGTTTTGCCCATTTTAAATTATAAATAGACTTGTATTTATTTAAAAGTCAGTGTTTTATTTAGTGTTTGTTATCTTTTTTTGTTGTTGTTCAGTCACTAAGTTGTTTCCAACTCTGCAACCCCATGGACTGTGACACACCATGCCATCCTGTCTTTCACTATCTCCTGGAGTTTGCTCAAACTCATGTTCATTGAGTTGATGATGCCATCTAACCATCTCATTCTCTCTTGTCCCCTTCTCCTCCTGCCCCCAATCTTTTCCAGCATCAGGGTCCTTTCCAGTGAGTTGGCTCTTTGCATCAGGTGGCCAAAGTATTGGGGCTTCAGCAACAGTCCTTTTAATGAATATTCACAGTTGAATTCCTTTAGGATTGACTGGTTTGATCTCCTTGCAGTCTTTAGGGACTCTCAGGAGTCTTCTGCAGCACCACAGTGCTAAAGTATCAATTCTTCGGTGCTTAGCCATCTCTATGGTCCATCTCTCACATCTGTTCATGACTACTGGAAAAACCATAACTTTGACTATATGGACCTTTGTCAGCAAAGTGATGTTCAGGCTAGTCACATTTTAAGTGCTCAGTAACCACATGTGGCTACTGGCTACTGTGCTGGAAAGTATAGATCTAAAAGGTTTATTTGGGAGACTTAGCTTCAAGACCTTCAAGACAGGATATAATATGCATTATAAAGGAAAGATTGATAAAATATACAGTTACCTTTTGCTTAGTCTCAATTTGTGAGATTCATTTATGTTAGTGTGTGAAGCTTTAATTTTATTTTCATTCCTGTGTAGTATTCCATTGTAAAATTGTTCTGTTTTATTCATTTATGTGTTTATTAACATTCTACTGTTGATGGACATTTGGCCTTTTGCTTGTTTTGAGCTATGATGAATAATGATTGTGTGAATTTTTATGTTCCTTCATTTCTTTTGGTGTTCCTGTACCTGCATTTCTGCATACATCCAAGAGAAGTATTGCCATGTGAAAGGATATGCTTATGTTCATCTTCTGGTAGATCCTGCCAAACAGCTTTTCAAAGGTTACCAATCTACAGTCCCACCAGTAGTGTATGCAAGTTCTAGTTGACTCCATATTCTTGCCTACATCTTTTATGTTTTATTCATTCTGGTGGGTATGTAGTAGTATCTACTTGTGATTTTAATTTATAATTCTCTATTAAGGTTGAGAATCTTTTCATATGCTTCTTAGTAATTTGGCTAACCTCTTATAAAATACCTGTTCAATACCTATTTTTCCGTTGAGTTGTCTCATAATTTTCATATTGACTTGTAGCAATTCCTTATATATTCTTGACTATTAACATTGCCGTACTCTTCTGCCAATCTGTTGTTGCCTTTGTTTATTCTCTTGATGAATATTAATTTCTTTATTTTAATGTAGTATATTTTATCAGTCTTTCCTTTATAATGCATGTTATGTCCTGTCTTGAAAGTCATGAAATTAGTTTCCCAAATAAATCTTCTAGGTCTATATTTTCCAGTACAGTAATTAGTAGCCACATGTGGCCACTGAGCATTTGAAATGTGACTAGTCTGAATTAAGATGTCTTTGGACACAAATCAAGCCTAAGTAAATTTAAGAAAATTGAAATCATACCAAGCATCTTTTCTGGCAGCTACACTAAGAGACTATATATCAATTACAGGGGAATAAACTCTAAAAAAAATACAAACATGAAAATTTAACAATATGTTTCTAAATAATGAACACATTACTGAAGAAATAAAAAGGGAAATCAAAAAATTCCTAGAAACAAATGACAATGAAAACATGACCCAAAATCTATGCACTGTCACAAAAGCACTTCTAAGAGGTAAGTTGATAGCAATGCAATCCTACCTCCAGAAACAGCAAAAACATTGAATAGAGAACCTAACTTTATCCCTGCTGCAGCTAAGTTGCTTCAGTTGTGTCCAACTCTGTGCGACCCCATAGATGGCAGCCCACCCAGCTCCCCCGTCCCTGGGATTCTCCAGGCAAGAACACAGGATTGGGTTGCCATTTCCTTCTCCAATGCATAAAAGTGAAAAGTGAAAGAGAAGTGTCTCAGTCGTTTCTGATTCTTGGTGACCCAATGGACTGCAGCCTACCAGGCTCCTCCATCCATGGGATTTTCCAGGTAAGAGTACTAGAGTGGGTTGCCATTGCCTTCTCCACTTTATACCTAGAACAACCTAAAAAAGAACAGAAAAACTCCAAAGTTAGTAGAAAGAAATCATAAAGATCAGGGCCAAAATAAATGAAAAAGAAATTAAGGAAACAGTAATAAAAATTAATAAAACTAAAAGCTGGTTCTTTGAGAAGATAAAATTGAAAAACCATTAGCCAGACTCATCAAGCAAAAGGGGGAGAAGGATCACATCAACAAAATTAGAAATGAAAAAGGAGAGAGATTACAGCAGACAACACAGAAATACAAAGGATCATAAGAGACCATTATGAGCAACTATATGCCAATAAATGGACAAATTGGAAGAAATAGACAGATCCTCAGAAAAGTTCATCCTTCCAAGACTGAACCAAGGAGAAAGAAATTAAGAACAACCGAATCACAAGAACTGAAATCTAAACTGTGATCAAAAATCTCCCCCAAAACAAAAGCTCAGGGTCAGACTGCTTCACAGGTGAATGCTGTCACACATGTAGAGAAGACCTAATGCCTATACTTCTGAATATTTCAGAAAATCAAAGAAGAAGGAACATTTCAAAACTCATTCTATGGGGCCACCATCACTCTGATACCAAAAACAGATAAAGCTATCACAAAAAAAGAAAATTGCAGGCCAGTATCACTGGTGAACATAGATGCAAAAATCCTCAACAAAATTCTAGCAAACAGAATTCAGCAACCCATTAAAAAGATCATATACCATGATCAAGTTGGGTCATACCAGGGATGCAAAGATTCTTCAATATATGCAAATCAATCAATGTGATACACCATACTAACAAATTGAAAGATAAAAACCATATGATAATAGATGTCAAAAGCCTTTGACCAAATTCAGCACCCATTTATTAAAAAAAAAAAAAAAAAAAAAAACCAACTTCAAAAAATGGGCATAGAAGGAACCTAACTCAAAATAGTAAAGGCCATATATGATAAAACCCACAGCAAACATTATTCTCAATGGTGAAAAACTGAAAGCATTCCCTCTAAGATCAGGAACAAGACAAGAGTGCCCACTCTTGCCAGTATTATTCAGTATATATTTGGAAGTCCTAGCTATGGCAGAGTAGAAAAAGAAAAGGAGTCCAGATTGGAAAAGAAGTAAAATTCTCACTGCAGATGACATGATACTATACAAAGAAAACCCTAAAGATAGTATATCCGAAAATTAACTAGAGCTAATCAGTGAATTTAGTAAAATCACAGGATACAAAATCAATACACAGAAATCACTTGGATTCCTATACACTAACAATGAAAAAATCAGAGATTAACAAATCAATCCCATTTACCATTGCAATAAAAAGAATAAAACATGTAGGAATAAACCTACCTAAGGAAACAAAAAAGCTGTATATAGAAAACTATGACACCGATGCTGGAAATCAAAGATGATATAAACAGATGGAGAGATATTCCATGTTCCTGGGTTGGAAGAATCAATATTGTGAAAATGACTGTACTGCTAAATGCAATCTACAGATTCAGTACAATCCCTGTCAAATTACCAATGGCATTTTTCACAGAACTAGAACAAAAAATTTCACAATTTGAATGGAAATACAAAAGACCCCGAATGGCCAAGGCAATCTTGAGAAAGAAGAATGGAGCTGGAAGAATCAACTGTCCTGACTTCAGACTATACTATAAAGCTACAGTCATCAAGGCAGTATGGTACTGGCATAAAAACAGAACTATAGACCAATGGTCTGAGCTACCCCATGTCCGAGGTCGGGCAGAAGCCGGGAGGACCCCATGCCCGAGGGGCAGTGGCCGAGAGGAGCTACCCAATGTCCGAGGTCAAGGGCGGCGGCCGGGAGGAGCTATGCCACGTCTGAGGTCAGGGGGGGTGGCCAAGAGTGCCAGGCTGCAGAGCACAGGAGCAGCCGAGAGGAGCTACCCCTGCCCGAGGACAGGGGCGGCAGCTGGGAGGAGTTGCCCCATGCCTGAGGACAGGGGCGGCGGCTGGGAGGAGCAACCCCACATCCAAGGAGCAGTGGCTGCGCAGGCACAAGAGGGCCTAGAGGAGCTATTCCACATTCAAGGTCGAGAGGGGCGGTGGTGAGGAGATACCCCTTGTCCAAGGTAAGGAGCAGCGGCTGCGCTTTGCTGGAACAGCCTTGAAGAGATACCCCACGCCCAAGGTAAGAGAAACCCAAGTAAGACAGTAGGTGTTGCAAGAGGGCATCAGAGGGCAGACTCACTGAAACCATACACACAGAAAACTAGTCAATCTAATCACACTAGGACCACAGCCTTGTCTAACTCAATGAAACTAAGCCATGCCCTATGGGGCCACCCAAGACAGGTGGACATGGGGGAGAGGTCTGACACATTGTGGTCCACTGGAGAAGGGAATGGTAAACCATTTCACTATTCTTGCGTTGAGAACCCCATGAACAGTATGAAAAGGCAAAATAATAGGGTACTGAAAGAGGAACTCCCCAGGTCAGTAGGTGCTCAATATGCTACTGGAGATCAGTGGAGAAATAACTCCAGAAAGAATGAAGGGATGGAGCCAAAGCAAAAACAATACCCAGTTGTGGATGTGACTGGTGATAAAGCAAGGTCCAATGCTGTAAAGAGCAATATTGCATAGGAACCTGGAATGTCAGGTCCATGAATCAAGGCAAATTGGAAGTGGTCAAACAGGAGATGACAAGAGTGAACATCGACATTCTAGGAATCAGCGAACTAAAATGGACTGGAATGGGTGAATTTAACTCAGATGACCATTATATCTACTACTGTGGGCAGGAATCCCTTAGAAGAAATGGAGTAGCCATCATGGTCAACAAAAGAGTCTGAACTGCAGTACTTGGATGCAATCTCAAAAACGACAGAATGATCTCTGTCCATTTCCAAGGCAAACCATTCAGTATCACAGCAATCCAAGTCTATGCCCCAACCAGTAACGCTGAAGAAGCTGAAGCTGAACGGTTCTATGAAGACCTACAAGAACTTTTAAAACTAACACTCAAAAAAAGATGTCCTTTTCATTATAGGGGACTGGAATGCAAAAGTAAGAAGTCAAGAAACACCTGGAGTAACAGGCAAATTTGGGCTTGGAATACGGAATGAAGCAGGGCAAAGACTAATAGAGTTTTGCCAAAAAATGCACTGGTCATAGCAAACACCCTCTTCTAACAACACAGACTCTACACATGAACATCACCAGATGGTCAACACCGAGATCAGATTGATTATATTCTTTGCAGCCAAAGATGGAGAAGCTCTATGCAGTCAACAAGAACAAGATCCAGAGCTGACTGTGGCTCAGATCATGAACTCCTTATTGCCAAAATCAGACTTAAATTTAAGAAAGTGGGGAAAACCACTAGACTATTCAGGTATGACCTAATCAAATCCCTTATGATTATACAGTGGAAGTGCGAAATAGATTTAAGGGACTAGAACTGATAGAGTGCCTGATGAACTATGGACGGAGGTTCATGACATTGTACAGGAGCAGGGATCAAGACCATCCCCATGGAAAAGAAATGCAAAAAAGCAAAATGGCTGTCTGGGGAGGCCTTACAAATAGCTGTGAAAAGAAGAGAAGCGAAAAGCAAAGGAGAAAAGGAAAGATATAAACATCTGAATGCAGAGTTCCAAAGAATAGCAAGAAGAGATAAGAAAGCCTTCCTCAGCAATCAATGCAAAGAAATAGAGGAAAACAACAGAATGGGGAAGACTAGAGATCTCTTCAAGAAAATTAGAGATACCAAGGGACCATTTAATGCAAAGGTGGGCTCAATAAAGGACAGAAATGGTATGGACCTAAAAGAAGCAGAAGATATTAAGATGAGGTGGCAAGAATACGCAGAACTGTACAAAAAAGATCTTCAGGACCAAAATAATCATGATGCTATGATCATTCACCTAGAGCCAGACATCCTGGAATGTGAAGTCAAGTGGGCCTTAGAAAGCATCACTACGAACAAAGCTAGTGGAGGTGATGGAATTCCAGTTGAGCTTTCTCCAATCCTGAAAGATGATGCTGTGAGAGTGCTGCACTCAATATGCCAGCAAATTTGGAAAACTCAGCAGTGGCCACAGGACTGGAAAAGGTCAGTTTTCATTCCAATCCCAAAGAAAGGCAATGCCAAAGAATGCTCAAACTACCGCACAATTGCACTCATCTCACATGCTAGTAAAGTAATGCTCAAAGTTCTCCAAGCCAGGCTTCAGCAATACATGAACCGTGAACTTCCTGATGTTCAAGCTGGTTTTAGAAAAGGCAGAGGAACGAGAGATCAAATTGCCAACATCCGCTGGATCATGGAAAAAGCAAGAGAGTTCCAGAAAAACATCTTATTTCTGCTTTATTGACTATGCCAAAGCCTTTGACTGTGTGGATCACAATAAACCTGGAAAATTCTGAAAGAGGTGGAAATACCAGACCACCTGACCTGCCTCTTGAGAAACCTATATGCAGGTCAGGTAGCAACAGTTAGAACTGGACATGGAACAACAGACTGGTTCCAAATAGGAAAAGGAGTATGTCAAGGCTGTATATTGTCACCCTGCTTATTTAACTTATATGCAGAGTACATCATGAGAAACGCTGGGGTGGAGGAAGCACAAGCTGGAATCAAGATTGCCGGGAGAAATATCAATAACCTCAGATATGCAGATAACACCACCGTTATGGCAGAAAGTGAAGAAGAACTAAAGAGCCTCTTGATGAAAGTGAAAGAGGAGAGTGAAAAAGTTGGCTTAAAGCTCAGCATTGAGAAAACGAAGATTATGGCATCTGGGCCCATCACTTCATGGGAAATAGATGAGGAAACAGTGTCAGACTTTATTTTTCTGGGCTCCAAAATCACTGCAGATGGTGATTGCAGCCATGAAAATAAAAGACGTTTACTCCTTGGAAGAAAAGTTATGACCAACCTAGATAGCATATTGAAAAGCAGACACATTACTTTGCCAACAAAGGTACGTCTAGTCAAGGCTATGGTTTTTCCAGTGATCATGTAGGGATGTGAGAGTTGGACTGTGAAGAAGGCTCAGCGCCGAAGAATTGATGCTTTTGAACTGTGGTGTTGGAGAAGACTCTTGAGAGTCCCTTGGACTGCAAGGAGATCCAACCAGTCCATTCTGAAGGAGATCAGCCCTGGGATTTCTTTGAAAGGAATGATGCTAAAGTTGAAACTCCAGTACTTTGGCCACCTCATGTGAAGAGTTGACTCATTGGAAAAGGCTTTGATTCTGGGAGGGATTGGGGGCAGGAGGAAAAGGGTACGACAGAGGATGAGATGGCTGGATGGCATCACTGACTCGATGGACGTGAGTCTGAGTGAACTCCGGGAATTGGTGATGGACAGGGAGGCCTGGTGTGCTGTGATTCATGGGGTCGCAAAGAGTCGGACACGACTGAGCGACTGAACTGACTGAGTGAAGACGCAGACATAGAGCACAGACTTGTAGACACCATGCTGGGAAGAAGAGGGTGGGACAAATTGAGAGAGTACCGTGGAAACCTGTACCCTACCGTATGGCAATTTGCTGTATGACACAGGGAACTCAGACCGGGGATTTGCTGTATGACACAGGGAACTCAGACTGGGGCTGTGTGACAACCTAGAGCAATGGGAAGTGGGAGGGAGGTTCAAGAGGGAGGGGACATATGTATACTTATGGCTTAGGCATGTTGTTGTATGGCCAAAACTAACACAATATTGTAAAACAATTATCCTTAATTAAAAATAGATACATTTTTTTTAAAGTTCTGTAAGTATAAGATCTCCCACACTGTAGGCAGACGCCTTACCATCTGAGCCACCAGGGAAGTCCAAGTATAAGATGAACTCCCCAGGTCAGTAGGTGCCCAATATGCTACTGGAGAAGAGTGGAAAACTAACTCCAGAAAGAATGAAGAGACAGAGCCAAAGCAAAAACAATGCCCTGTTGTGGATGTGACTAGTGATGGAGGTAAAGTCCAATGAGGTAAAGGACATTATTGCATTGGAACCTGGAATGTTAGGTCCATGTATCAAGGTAAATTGGAAGTGGTCAAACAGAAGATGGCAAGGGTGAATATCAACATTTTAGGAATCTGAACTAAAATGGACTGGAATGGGTGAATTTAACTCAGATAACTGTTATATCTACTATTGTGGGCAAGAATCTCTTAGGAGAAATGGAATTGTCATAGTCAACAAAAGAATCCAAAATGCAGTTCCTGAGTGCAGTTTCAAAACCAACAGAAGATCTCTGTTTGTTTCCAAGATGAACCATTCATTATCACAGTAATCCAAGTCTATGCCCCGACCAGTAATGCTAAAGAAGCTGAAATTAAACAGTCCTATGAAGACCTACAAGCCCTTCTAGAACTAACACACAAAAAAGATGTCCTTTTCATTATAGGGGACTGGAATGCAAAAGTAGAAAGTCAAAAGATGGCTGGAGTAACAGGCAAATTTGGCCTTGGAGCACAAAATGAAGCAGGGCAAAGGCTAACAGAGTTTTGCCAAGAAAATGCACTGGTCATAGCAAACCCTCTGCCAACAACACGAGACAACTGTACACATGGACATCACCAGATGCTCAGTACCCAAATCAGGTTAATTCTGTTCTTTGCAGCCAAAGATGGAGAAGTTCTATACAGTCATCAAAAACAAGACCAGGAACTGACTTTGGCTCAGACCATGAACTCCTTATTGTCAAATTTTGACTTACATTGCAGAAAGTAGAGAAAACCACTAGACCATTCATATAAGGCTAGAAATCAGATCCCTTGATTATACAGTGGAAATGACAAATAGATTCAAGGGATGATATCTGATAGAGTATGTGAAGAACTATGGATGTAGGTTCATGACATTGTACAGGAGGCAGTGATCAAGGCCATCTCCAAGAAAAAGAAATGGAAAATGGCAAATGGTTGTCTGAGGAGGCCTTACAAACAGCTGTGCAAAGAAGAGAAGTCAAAGGCAAAGGAGAAAAGGAAAGATATACCCATTTGGATGCAGAGTACCAAAGAATAGCAAGGAGAGATAGGAAAGCCTTCCTCAGTGATCAATGCAAAGAAATAGAGGAAAACAATAGAATGGGAAAGACTAGAGATCTCTTCAAGAAAATTAGAGATACCAAGGGGACATTTCATGCAAAGATGGACACAAGAAAGGACAGAAATGGTATGGACCTAACAGAAGCCGAAAATATTAAGCAGAGGTGGCATGAATACACAGAAGAACTACAGAAAACAAATTTTCATGATCCACATAACCACGGTGGTGTCATCACTCACCTAGAGCCAAATATCCTGGAATGTGAGGTCAAGTGGGCCTTAGGAAGCATCACCATGAACAAAGCTAGTGGAGATGATAGAAATCCAGTTGAGCATAGATCAATGGAACAAAATAGAAAGCCCAGAGATAAATCCACGCACATATGGACACCTTATTTTTGACAAAGGAGGCAAAAATATACAATGGATTAAAGACAATCTCTTTAACAAGTGGTGCTGGGAAATCTGGTCAACCACTTGTAAAAGAATGAAGCTGGAACACTTTCTAACACCATACACAAAAATAAACTCAAAATGGATTAAAGATCTAAACATAAGACCAGAAACTATAAAACTCCTAGAGGAGAACATAGGCAAAACACTCTCTGACATACATCACAGCAGGATCCTCTATGACCCACCTCCCAGAATATTGGAAATAAAAGCAAAAATAAACAAATGGGACCTAATTAACCTTAAAAGCTTCTGCACATCAAAGGAAACTATTAGCAAGGTGAAAAGACAGCCTTCAGAATGGGAGAAGATAATAGCAAATGAAGCAACTGACAAACAACTAATCTCAAAAATATACAACCAACTCCTACAGCTCAACTCCAGAAAAATAAATGACCCAATCAAAAATGGGCCAAAGAACTAAATAGACATTTCTCCAAAGAAGACATACAGATGGCTAACAAACACATGAAAAGATGCTCAACATCACTCATTATCAGAGAAATGCAAATCAAAACCACTATGAGGTACCATTTCACACCAGTCAGAATGGCTGCGATCCAAAAGTCTACAAGTAATAAAGGCTGGAGAGGGTGTGGAGAAAAGGGAACCCTCTTACACTGTTGGTGGGAATGCAAACTAGTACAGCCACTATGGAGAACAGTGTGGAGATTCCTTAAAAAACTGGAAATAGAACTGCTTTATGATCCAGCAATCCCACTGCTGGGCATACACACTGAGGAAACCAGAAGGGAAAGAGACACGTGTACCCCAATGTTCATCGCAGCACTGTTTATAATAGCCAGGACATGGAAGCAACCTAGATGTCCATCAGCAGATGAATGGATAAGAAAGCAGTGGTACATATACACAATGGAGTATTACTCAGCCATTAAAAAGAATACATTTGAATCAGTTCTAATGAGGTGGATGAAACTGGAGCCTATTATACAGAGTGAAGTAAGCCAGAAAGAAAAACACCAATGCTGTATACTAACGCATATATATGGAATTTAGAAAGATGGTAACAATAACCCTGTGTACGAGACAGCAAAAGAGACACTGATGTATAGAACAGTCTTATGGACTCTGTGGGAGGGGGAGAGGGTGGGAATATTTGGGAGAATGGCATTGAAACATGTAAAATATCATGTATGAAATGAGTTACCAGTCCAGGTTCGATGCACGATACTGGATGCTTGGGGCTAGTGCACTGGGACGACCCAGAGGGATGGTATGGGGAGGGAGGAGGGAGGAGGGTTCAGGATGGGGAACACATGTATACCTGTTGCGGATTCATTTTGATATTTGGCAAAACTAACACAATTATGCAAAGTTTAAAAATAAAATTAAATTAAAAAAAAAAAAAGAAATCCAGTTGAGCTATTTCAAATTCTAAATGATGATGCTGTGAAAGTGCTGCACTCAATATGCCAGCAAATTTGGAAAACTCAGCAGTGGCCACAGGACTAGAAAAGGTCTGTTTTCCTTCCAGTCCCAAAGAAAGGCAATGCCGAAGAATGTGCAAACTACTGCACAATTGCAGTCATCTCACATGCTAGCACAGAAATGCTCAAAGTTATCTAACCCAGGCTTCAACAGTATGTGAACCATGAACTTCCAGATGTTTAAGGTGGATTTAGAAAAGGCAGAGGAACCAGAGATCAAATGGCCAACATCAGTTGGATCATTGAAAAAGCAAGAGAGTTCCAGAAAAACAGCTAGTTCTGCTTTATTTACTATGCCAAAGGCTTTGACTGTGTGGGTCACAACAAACGGGAACATTCTTCAAGAGATGGAAATACCAGACCACCTTGCCTTCCTCCTGAGAAATCTGTAGGAAGATCAAGAAGCAACAGTTAGAACGGGACATGGAATAACAGACTGGATCCAAATCTGGAAAGGAGTATGGAAAGGAGTATGTCAATATTGTCACCCTGCTTATTTAACTTACATGCAGAGTACATCATGTGAAATGATGGGGTGGATGAAGCACAAGCTGGAATCAAGACTGCCGGGAGAAATATCAGTAACCTCAGATATGCAGATGACACCACTGTTATGGCAGAAAGTGAAGAAGAACTAAAGAGCCTCTTGATGAAAGTGAAAGAGGAGAGTGAAAAAGTTGGCTTAAAACTCAACATTCAGAAAACTAGGATTGTCACATCAGGTCCCATCACTTCATGGCAAATAGATGGGGAAAATTGAAACCATGACAGACTTTATTTTCTTGGGCTCCAAAATCACTGAAGATGGTGACCTCAGCCATGAAATTAAAAGACATTTGCTTCTTGGAAGAAAAGCTATGACCGACCTAGACAGCATAATAAAAAGCAGAGACATTACTTTGCTGACAAAGGTCTGTCTAATTAAAACTATGGTTTTTCCAGTAGTCGTGTATGGATGTGAGAGTTGGACTATAAACAAAGCTGAGCACTGAAGAATTGATGCTTTTCATCTGTGGTGGTGGTGATGACTCTTGAGAGTCTCTTGGACTGCAAGGAGATCAAACCAGTCAGTC
The DNA here is from genome assembly GCF_029407905.1 of Bubalus kerabau. Classification (NCBI taxonomy): domain Eukaryota; kingdom Metazoa; phylum Chordata; class Mammalia; order Artiodactyla; family Bovidae; genus Bubalus; species Bubalus kerabau. The sequence continues at coordinate 138,244,424 of NC_073626.1, forward strand.
CTCAAGGAAATCAGTCCTGAATATTCATTGGAAGAACTGATGCTTAATCTGAAACTCCAATACTCTCTTCCCTGATGGGAAGAACTGACTCATTATAAAAGAACCTGATGGCTGGGAAAGATTGAAGGCAGGAAGAGAAGGTGATGACAGAGGATGAGATGGTTGGATGGCATCACCGCCTTGATGGACATGAGTTTGAGCAAGCTCCAGGAGTTGGTGATGGCTACCCAGGGAGGCCTGGTGTGCTGCAGTTCATCGGGTCTCAAAGAGTTGGACACAACTGAGTGACTGATCTGACGTATAAAATAAATGCCAGATTTCAAAGGCATAGTATTAAAAAATGTTATAAATTTCATTAATTTTGGTTGCATGTTGAAATGATAATATCTTAAGATATAGTGGGTTAAATAAAATATAGGATGAAAATGACTTTGATCTGTTTATTCTAGAGAACTTTAAAATTGCTTGAATGACTCACTTACTTCTATATTCTGGAAATATGTTCTCTAGGAGAACTTCCTATGATGATGGACATGATCTGTGTTTACCCTGTTTAGTGTGAGAGCCATGAGCCATGTACTAGTGTTGAATATTTAAAATGTACTTTCATGACTGAGAAGCAGATTTTATTTTATTTATTTTTTGGGGGGCTGTGCCATGTGATTTATGGGTTCTTAATAGCCCAATCAGGGATTGTACATGGGCCACTGCAGCAAATGCACCAAATTGTAACCACTGGGCTGCCAGGGATCTCCCAAGAAGCTGTTTATCTAAAGTTAATTAATTTTTATTTTTGGTTGCACTGAGTCTTAATTGCTGTGCTTGGACTTTTCTGTAGTAGCAGAGAGCAGGGGCTACTTTCTAGTTGCAATACACAGGCTTCTCATTGTCTTGGCTTCTCTTCCTGTGGAGCACAGGCTCTAAAAGCATGGGCTTCAGTAGTTCCAGCATGTGGGCTCAGTAGTTGTGACTCATGGGTTCTAGATCACATGGGCTGAGTAGTTGGTGGTGCATGGGCTTAGTTTCTCCTCAGCATGTGGAATTCTCTTGGACCAGAGATTGAACCCTTGTCCCTTGCATTGGCAGACGGATTCTTATCCAACATACCATCAAGGAAGTCCTGTATTTAACTTGTTAGTTTAAATTTAAGTAGCTGCATGTGGCTACTTCCAAAAATAATGAATAGCACTCAATTCAATGAGAGTCTGCTAAAGTTTTGGACTATGTGAAATTAACTTGCTGCTTATGGGTTCTTGTTGAAAGGTATGTAATATAATTACATGATAACCCAATTTAAAGTATTTATGGATATTTGTAAAAAGCTACATTGTGTTAACTAATGATATCACCATATAAAACAAATTTTAAAATACTTGTTTTGTCTGCTTAAGAGCAAACTAAGCCTGAGGCCAAGGTGCTTCTTAGTAATTTTTTTAACGTACTATATTGGGCAGTACAGTTTTGGACCCTTTTATTACTCTACAATTTACTGTTTTAGATTTACATTTACAATCCATCTATAATTGATGTTTACATATGGTGTGAGGTAGGAGTCAAGTTTTCTTCTTCTGTATGGATATCTAGTTGACTAAGCTCCAAGGAAAAAAGAATTTTTCTGTTTTCATACTACATTATTTATTTGTTCTTACACCAAATATCCACACTGTCTTTAGTAACTGGTAGACGAGTGTCTTGTTCATTGGCCCTTTCTGTTTCCATATAAACATTAAAAATACCTCATCAAGGTGTTTCCCTGGTGGCTCAGTAGTAAAGAATATGCCTGCCAATGCAGGAAATATGGGTTCGATACTGGTCTGGGAAGATCCCACGTGCCACAGAGCCGCTAAGCCCATATGGCACCACTATTGAGCCTGTGCTCTGGAGCCCAAGGGCTGCAACTACTGAGCCCATGTGCCCTCAAGCCTGTGCTCTGCAACACAAGTAGCCACTGCAATGAGAAGCATGCACACCACAACTAGAGAGTAGCCCCGGCTTTCCACAACTAGAGAAAGCCCATGTATAGCTATGAAGATCTAGGGCAACCAAAAAAAATAAATAAAAATTTAAAAAATACCTCATCAATTTTCATAAAATAACTTTTGGAATTTTAGTTGGGCATTACATTGGATCTCTATAACATCCAATTTTGAACATGATAAAGCCATCCATTTATTTAGGTCCTTCACTTCTCTCAGTAATATGTTATCCTTTTTTTTTATGAAAAAGTCTTACACATCTTTTGTTAGATTTATTTCTAGCTGTTTGCTGCTATGAATTATAAACTTTCTAATTTCATATTCTAATTATTGCTGGTGTAGAGAAATACAGTTAATTGTCCTTAGGTCTAGCAATTGTACTAAATTAACTTACTAATTCTTACAGTTTCTTTAGTACTTTCTGCATAACCAGTCCTGCCATTTGTGAATAATGACAGTTTCATTTCATTTCTTACACATTTTTTATTGTATTTCATCTTACTGCATTATTGTACTGGTCAGGATCTCAAGAACAGAAACCAATAAACTTTTTTGTAAAGGACCAGATAGGAAGGAAGCCAACATTTCCTGTATAAATGTACATAGACTATAAAGTATTGTGCTTAAAAGGGAGTCAGTAATCTTGCAAGTGTGTTTTAAGAAAACTTGTATTAATTTGAAGGGCTATACAATATTCTGATAAATTAAAAGGGGCTATTTTTATAGGGGATTGAATTAGGAAAGGATAATTCATAATCATGAAAGAAATGAGGTAAAACATTTACCTAGTAAATTGGCAACTGCTGAAAAGTTGTGTTTATTTTTAATGTGCATAAGTATAAACTAATGTTTGTTTTTCTTTCCCTTTAGGAAAAATAGAAATGAAGGTACATATGCACACAAAATTTTGCCTCATTTGTTTGCTGACATTTATTTTCCATCATTGCAACCATTGCCATGAAGAACATGACCATGGTTCTGAAGAGCATCACAGACACCATCGTGGAATGACAGAATCGGAGTCAAGCGAATTTTCAGTGCTGGATGCTGAAAATGAAAAAAAATATTATATTGAAAAACTTTTTGACCGTTATGGTGAAAATGGAAGATTATCCTTTTTTGGTCTGGATAAACTTTTAACAAACTTGGGCCTTGGAGAGATAAAAGTAGTTGAGATTAATCATGAGGATCTTGGCCACGATCATGTTTCTCACTTAGATATTTTGGCAGTTCAAGAGGGAAAGCATTTTCACTCACATAACCACCAGCATTCCCATAATCATTTAAATTCAGAAAATCAAACTGTGACCAGTGTATCAGCAAAAAGAAACCGTAAGTGTGATCCAGAGAAAGAGACAATTGAAGTGTCTGTAAAATCTGATGATAAACATATGCATGACCACAGTCATCGCTTATGTCATCACCACTGTTTGCGTCATCACCTTGATCATAACACTACTCGCCATTTTCCTAATGATTCCATTACTCACAGTGAGCATGGGGAGCCTAGCCATGAACCTTCAACAGAGACCAATAAAACACAGGAGCAATCTGAAAGTAAGCTACCAAAAGGAAAGAGGAAGAGAAAAGAGAAGAAAAGTAATGAAAATTCTGGGGTTATTACACCAGGTTTTCCCTCTAACCATGATCAGGGTGAACAGTATGAACATAATCGGGTCCACAAACCTGATCGTGTACATAACCCAGGTCATTCTCATGTACGTCTTCCAGAACATAATGGTCATGATCCTGGTCATGGACACCAAGATCTTGATCCTGATATTGAAGGTGAACTTCGACATACTAGAAAGCGAGAAGCACCACATGTTAAAAAAAGTGCAATTTATTCAGCTGCTAGTCACAAAGATCATAATGAAGATGATCGTCAACATGAGGTAAGCAGAATAAGGTAGTTGCTCTGTAACTCTCAGATGATTCTGAAGTACTCTTAGGTAAAAAGAAAAGTAACAGAGGAATAGACAACCGTATTTAAACTTGTTTCCAGTTACAAAATACATTAAGGGATAAAAATCAGATTAAAGATTTTTAGCTGCATTTTTACTTGCATTGTTTGTTTTCACATTTGGGTTCCTTCAATTCTAAATGTTTAAAGGTTGTCAGGAAATATATTTCTTTTATTCCTTATTTTACTCTCTTGCTTAAGACTTGCTTTGACTCTCCAAGTTAGCTTATGTGTTGTTACTGTTAACTAATTTCTAGATGCTTGAAAATTGAAGTCCTTTTTTTTGTTGAGACAGTTTCTCTTTCATAATAATTAACTTATTGAATTAACTACAGAGTGATTTCTAGTCACTGATCTAGCTCCAAAGTCAGGTATTTTGCACATGTGGTAGGTTTGTTTTCTCTGTCACTATCATAGGACCTACATGCTCAGATTAGTCTTTTCTCATGCTTTTGACAGATGAACACTGAATGCAAAAAGATATAATAATGAGAAATGCCAATAGCAATGGGATGGTTCTCTTATTCTAAATTTTTGTTCTCCTTTGAATACTTTCACATTTGATTTGTTACTTCTTGATTTTTAAACAGCTATTCACCTTAAAAACATTTTTGTTTCATTACAAGTGTATCAGTACCCTTATTCTTATATTTAGCTCTCATTAAAGTGTAGGAAAAGCTGTTGAATTTATTATTGTTCAGATATATAAAAAGTAGCAGCACCTATTGTGGAAGATGACCTCAACCTTTGTTTTGGTCTCTTATTACTGAAATGTGTTTTACATCTAAGTAAATATCTTTGTTTCTTAACTAGACAAATCACTAGATATTGGGTTTTCAGCAAATTTTAAAATCTTCGTGTACTTTTAAAGAAATTGTTAATTTATTACTATGGGTAATATCCTAGAGTCTCTTGTTGATAATAACTAGACATTATCATAACTAAACATTAGTGTTTACTCTTTGGATTCTACTTGCAGGGTCTGGATCATCAGTCTTATTATTTTGTATCCTTATAGGCCTGATGCATAATGGGGATTTTTTCAAGTTTTCTGGAAATGGTCTATGCATTAGATAGGGTAGTAGTACCTCACGTAAAGACTTGACATGAGAAAAATCATTTGTTTGTATGTTTTGATTTTGTTTTTACATTATAGATACAGTAAGCAAGCATGCAACCAGAGTGCATATATGTGGAAAAGAGATACTCCATTTCCTTAGTTTTAGATATTTGTATAGTGATGGGTCCAGATTTTTTTTGTTATTTGTTTTCTTCTTAGTTTTTTTATACTTTGTACTTAAAAAGTTCTAGTGGATAAAGCTGCATTTTTTAATCTTGCGGTTTTAGCACTGGGATAGAATTTCACTATACGATATTCTTCTGGGGTACCTTAGGTAGTAAAAATGTCTGTATCTTTTTATATTTTAATATAAAGTTATTAAAGTACTCTTAAGTCTATTTAACAGTTTCACCAAATAAGAATCTTGAGCAACTGATGATTGCAGTTTGACTAGGGAAGTGATTTTTTTTCTTTACTCCTTCAGGATCTTGGGAATATAGTTCTAAATCATTCTTATTAATGGCAGAAAGTCATTATCTTTTATATGTTGCAGTGGAGAATGGTTAAAATCCATAAAAAGGTTGGGGTAATCAGGTTGAATTCTTTCCTGTCATAAATTCCTATTAAAAACCATTCTTTGTAGTAGATATTTATATTGCAGATTGTTTTAAAATTATATTTAGAATATATTTTACTATACAGTACTTTTTCTGCCTAATCTTCTTAAAGTACTCTTAATTTGTTTTATCAATTTTCTTGCAGTGTTTGAACGTCACTCAGTTATTAAAATACCATGGTCATCGTGCCAACTCTCCAATCTCATCTGATCTATTTACATACCTTTGCCCTGCTTTGTTATATCAGATTGACAGCCGACTTTGTATTGAGCATTTTGACAAACTTTTAGTTGAAGATTTAAATAAGGATAAAAATCAGGTTCCTGAGGATAAGGCAAATATAGGGGCATCAGGTAAGAAAGATTTAAGTTCTTTCTCCTCAAAAGAGTCTCTGTACTTTTTTAAAAAATATAGTTGGAATCAGAAAGCAGTTCCAAATGATTGCCTTATTTTTGTGTCTTTCAGTATATTTTAATCATGTTTTAAGTATTTGTGTTTAGAAAAGATTGGAGGAAGACAGGCATAATACAGTTTACTCATCTCTTCTGGCATTACATAGGAACATTTTGTTGTGGACAGAGAACTAATAGATTGGAAAGGAAATGCAGGTTTTTCATGAATAGATTCTTCTTTATGGGCAAATGTTAAAAAGGGGGCCATTAATTAAAGTTACATGATGTTATGATTACTTAATATTTAGCAAGATGAGGGGCTGTAGTGAAAAGCCAAGATTACAAAATTTTTAAAGACGTGAAAAGGGAAGCTAGTGTGGTTAAACTCTAGGAATGTCTCAGAATGCCAGTGATTGGCACATGAACTTCATCATGGGCACTTAGTAAAACCAAATGGGTAAAATCAAAACTATTTTTAAACTTCTTTCTTTGTACTTTTTCATCATATCCAGTTGGCTACATTGCTCCACCTTGATGTTTACAGGTACCTCCTTCTGAAACTTCTATTCCATAAGAAATTTGTACCTCTTATTGAATCCCAAATGTCATTCCAATTTATTCTTTTGATAAAATCTGAAAATCTTTGATGTTTTTTCTCTATCTGTGGTTTCTGTTTTCATTTCCTATTTTCACTTGTATAATCAGTTGTTGAGTCCAGTTGAGTCTTAAGTATTTTCCAGTTCTCTCCACTCTGTCATAACTTTAGTTCATATCCTCCTTGGTTCTTTACTGAATTGTTGAAATAACTCCATAATTTTCCCTGCCTATGTTTCTGTTCCCCTCATAGATCATGCTTAGCACTTAAGCTAGATTTATTTGGACACTCTGACATAGATTTTTCTTTTTATTGATAGCCAGTATTTATTTAATACATGGACTTTTATTTATTTACAAACATGTATTGTAGGCACTGTTCTATACTCAGTTCATTTACTCTTCATAACAGTCCTATGAAATAGAGAATGTTACCCTAAAAAATTTCCCAGGGTCTTAAAACTAGTGAGTGATAGTGGTAGAGTTCAATTCTGGGAAGCTTAATCATTTTGGTATTCATATGTGCAAAGTGTTTTACATATTTTTCTTCACTAAATTTTAATACTAATTGAATTATTTGAGGAAGCTATTATATGATTCTTGTTTTTATGGGTAATAAGTAAGGTAAGGTATAGAAAAGTTAGTAACTTGCCCACAGTTCCCAGACCTAATAAATGATAAAATCCGCCAAGTCTGAGGTTAATCACTGTGCTGTTTTCCAAATTTAGGAAATTCTGATATCCCCTTTGTGATTTTTGCCATATATTGTTAATGCTACTTAACATTTTCATTAGATCTCTAGTATTTTTCTTTACATTTTTCAATATTGTAAGTAGTAGTAGCTACGAGGACGTGGATTTGATGTGATGTGCTAGGTATAGTTTTCCTCATTTATTTTAAAATACTGCATTATGCTATGTTGTTCAAAGTTTATATGTTTGTTTTTACCCTTCAATCATGCTTTTCAGAATATGATCCATGTCTACCTACTATCACATTTCTATTTTCCACCATTCATTTCTTCCCCTTCCTTCTAATTTTAACAAACCATGATAATAGATTATGCTGGTTTTCCTTGATTCTTCTCTGCATTTTTACTTTGTAAGCATCTCTGCTTGGCTTACTACTGTGATTCCTCAATGATTGGTCTCCCTGGAATAACTTAATTGACTGTACTAGGTTTAATTAAGTCCCCTACCTTGACACCATGTGGATATTGCCATCATGGTACAGAGTTCAGGGATCTTAATAATTGGATTAGTTATCTTTTTGTTTGCCTTTAGTTGCTTAAAGGAAGTGACTGGGTCTTTCATCTGAGCATCACTAGTGCTTAAGATAAAAGATACTTTGGACAAAAAGTAAACACTCATATATTGATTGAATGAATAAATTACTTAATATTAGTCTATAAGCTTTTGTTTCTAACCTAGAAAGAACACTTGTAAGTCAGCCTAGTGTACGTTGATAATACAGTGTTCTCAAGAAGAATGAGTAGTATTTCATGAACTTCATATGTGCAAAATCATATTGAATGCACTTCTGGTTGAAATGCCTAAGATATAGTTGAAATGAAATGGAAGTCACTCAGTCATGTCCGACTCTTTGCAACCCCATGGACTGTCCATAGAATTCTCCAGGCCAGAATACTGGAGTGGGTACCCTTTCCCTTCTCCAGGGGATCTTCCCAACCTTGGATCAAACTGAGGTCTTCCACATTGCGGCAGATTCTTTACCAGCTGAGCCACCAGGGAAGCCCAGGAATACTGGAGTGGGTAGCCTATCCCTTCTCCAGCAGATCTTCCCAACCCAGGAATTGAACTAGGGTCTCGTGCATCACAGGCAGATTCTGTACCAATTGAATAGTAATTAAAGTGACTAAATTTATGTGTATGAATATGAGCTGAAAAAGCAGAATTTTGATAAAATAGATAAAAGACTGAAAGGGCAGCATTTTAAAAGTTTAAAAGTGTAGAGCAGTAAGCAATAAGGTAGACATGTTTATGAATATCGCATTCTAGTATAAGAGTTCTGTTTGAGACAGAGACATTCCTTAATGCTTAAAAGAGTTACACATAAAAGAGATGCTCTCAATACATAACTAAGTCTCTTAGGTTCCTACCTATTCTTGGTTAATTTCTTTGCAATAGGAAAATAATAACCTCAGAATGGATAAATTAATCATAATAGCCTATATTTATTAGAGCCTTATTACAATGTGCTATTTTAAACACCACTTTTACAAGAGTTTAATTTGTTATTCCCATGAGCTAGACATTTTTCTTTACTTCTCTTTACTGAGGAAAGGAGGTTTGAGAAGTTAAGTAACATGCCCAAATCACAGAACAGAGCTGTGATAGAAACTAGAGTATTCTCCATCTAAAGCCTGTAGTGTAACCACTGTGCTCTTTCCCTGTGCTATGTTCTACTGCTTCCTGCTGAAAAGGCTCTTAAGTGTTCTTGGCCAGAATGTAAGCGACAGGGAGATAAGGAGAGTTTAGTGTTTTGACAGATAAAGCAGATGTAGACAGGAAAGTGGTACAGGTAAATATTGATGTAAGTATTACTCTAAGTGTAGATTAGTCATTAAAAAAAATCTAATAGTCTTCGACTAGACAAGCTGGGTTCAGTCTGATTAGATCTGAAAGGGCAGAGAAAGTGAGTCCACACACTAGACTTGACTAATGATCTTTGGATGGACAACATATGTCCCCTTTCTGGCTTCATGCTCATTGATATTTGTAGATAACTAAACACCTTGAGAGCCAGTGTCTCTCTCAGGCACTTATAAATTCTTACTGGCAGGAATAAAAGTATGTGCTAGGTCTAAGATTATTTATCTTAATTAAAAATAAAATTCATTTGTTCTTTACAGGGGAAAAATGGAGGCTGAAAAGATTGAGGCATCTAGAGTTAAAACTAATAGCCTTTTCTATTTGTGCAGTTTCTTAAAAAACTCTGGTTATTTATTTTCACATTGGCTATGGGTTATGACTTAGAGTTGTCTATGTAATAGTATTGATACAATCTACATATTTTAACAAAACTGTTGACAGATGCTTAACTATAGTAATATTGAAAATTGCACTTTATTCAATCTAAAAAGCCTTAGAGAAAAGTGTACTTGCTTTGAAAACAAGTACATTACTAATAGTGAATATTGATTAGTTGTTTGCAGGTGGTTATTAGCATTGTCAGAAATGAAACTTGAATTAATTATGTCCTGATAGATGTTAATAATTGTTAAAATGCCCTGCTAGTAATTATTTTTAATGACTGCTGCACCATTTAAGAAGGTTAACTTGTTCTGTATAAATCTCCCATAGTGACACAGCTACTACCTCATTAACTGTTCAAAGACTGCTGTAAACCAAATATGCTATATACTGTGTATGTTAGAAATCATTTGTTTCTCAAGATTGGCTCATTTAGTCATAGAGTTGACCCTAGCTTAATTACCAAGAGAGGGGGGAGGTTGTGAATAGGCTGCTAAGCATTTTCCACCTATTAAAATGCTGAAACAGTGTAGAAAACTGCCATCTTGCACATGCTTTGAACCAAGTTAATTAGAAAGTTTCCACAGATGAGCGCTTCTTTTTAAAAGAATGCATTTTCTCTCTAGATAATGAGAAAGGGAGTTGGTGAATAAGCTTGAAGACCTTTAACGTTTTAAGCAACCTAATTTGCAGAATAAGTGAAGCTTGTTTAAGACATTTAGTGTTTTTTATTGCATATGGTATCCTGGGTACAAATAAAGAAAACATTTGCTAGTTGTACTTAATAGTTTGCATAGTGTTAGGTTGGTATAAATTTTATAAAATTCCTTTCATTGTTTATCATTTATTGTTATTTTGGATTTCTTTTGGCTTTATACCAAACAAATTGTGATTTAAAAAAGACAAATAATTTGGTTGGAAATCAAAACAATTTTATTGGCTTTTTTTACATCTAGGAAATTATGATATTTGAGCTTTATATGTTATTAATTGTGGAAATATGTATGTACTTAAATAGCGTGGGAAAGTATTTCAAGGACAGTAAATTCAAAACAACTTTTATTACTCATAGGTCAAAGAAATAGTAATTTTCTTATAATTTGTTAGGAGAATCACTATTCCTTAAAGTTTTAGTGCTAGGAAGCTAAAATTATTATTTAAAATTAATAAGAAATCAGCATAAGAAAACACGTATGATAAGGTAAACTTACAGGATAATAGGGCTGTTTTGCTAATAAAACAGTTGTGGTGGAATAGTTGTAATCTATAGAAAATAACTAAAAAATTTCTGATTTATCTGAAATAGGAAATTTGGCTCTAACTTTTATTTCTTGGCACTGGCAAAAATAAGTAGTAGATATGTGAAATTAATTAGCTTTACGTTTACATGTATTTTCAATGGCATATATTCTGAAAATCTTGTATAGCTACAAGTTTGGTAGTAATCTTGCGTCCCTCTTCCTCTGTCCTAATTAGCTCAAATTTTGAAAGAGTGATTGCCATTTGGATTAATAAAGTTAGTATTTCTTCTTATTTTCATGTTTAATTATACTTATTTTTCTTGTAAATCCTTTTATATGAAGCTGTCTTCCCTTTTATATAAAGCTACTCCGAGAGAGACAAAAGTGATAAATAAGTTACTTGGCCAAGAATTCTCTGAAAATAGTATGATTTACTGGAAATAACAATGGATTAATAGGGGACTTTGGGTTTAGTTTTGACTTTGCCATTTTAGCTATTTAACTATTTTATTATGCTAAAATATATATAACATCAAATTTGCTGTCTTTTTTTTTTTTTTTAATTTGCTGTCTTAACCATTGTGCATTTGTTACACTCACAATGTTGTGCAACCATCACGCTATTTTTGTAACTTTTTGTTTTAACCATCACCCCAGATAGAAGATGGGCTTCCCTGGTGGCTCAGCTGGTAAAGAATATGCTTTCAATGTGGGAGACTTGGGTTCAATCCCTGGGTTGGTAAGATCCCCTGGAGAAGAGAATGGCTTACCCACTCCAGTATTCTGGCCTGAAGAATTCCATGGACTGTATAGTTCATGGGGTTGGAAAGAGTTGGATATAACTGAGCAACTTTCACTTTCAGATAGAAGCTATGTAATCATTAAGCAATAATTCATTTCCCTCTTAACCTCAGCCCCCGGTAACCTCTAATCTTTTGTCTCTGAATTTGACTGTTCTAGAGAGTTCACTTAAGTGGAATCATACAATGTTTGTCTTTTTGTCTGCTTTATTGTGAAATACTTAACATAGTGGGTTTTTTTCCTAATGTAGGAAGTTGTTTAGTTTTATTTTTGTTTTTATAAATTTATTTATTTATTTTGGCTTTGCTGGATCTTCATTGCTGTTCAAGCTTTTTTTAGCTGTGGCGAGTGGGAGCAACTCTCTAGTTGCGGTGCATAGGCTTCTCATTGCGGTAGCTTCTCTTGTGGAGCACAGACTCGAGGGCACGCGGGCTTCAGTAGCTGTGGCACTTGGGCTCAGTAGTTTTGGCTTCTGGTCTCTGGAGCACAGGCTCTATAATTGTGGTGCACAGGCTTAGTTGTTCTGTGGCACGTGGGATCCTTCTAGATCTAGGATCAACCCCGCATCTCCTGCATTAGCAGGCAGACTCTTAACCATTGAGCCACCAGAGAATCCCTCAGCATAATGTTTTTAAGGTTCATCTATGTTATAGCATGTATCAGAACTTCATTCCTTTTTATGGTTGAGTAATACTCCATGGCATATATACACCACATTTTGTTAGTTCATTCATTCATCAATGTATGCTTGCCTATTGTGAATAATCCTCTAATGAATACAGGCATGCATGTATCTGAGTTTCATCTTGGAAGTTGGGCAATGCTGTGACCTGGGATTGATTCATGTAATGTTTTTGCTTTTGAGGGATTATGTTTTCTTGTATTCTCTGAGTTTCAGATGTCAGCACAAATACCAGTGATTTTCTAATCATTAAATGAGCTGTTCTCTTTCAGACATCTCTTTTAATTTACAGATTTGCTTTCTAAGGTGGATGAGAAGGAGATATAATTATCAGCACTGATCAGTGAGAAATTGTACCTGGGAGTGTGTAATATGTGACATATACCCATTTGTGCACACATGAACTTGTTTACCCTTTAACACACAGACTCTCCTTTAATTACATGTGTAAACACTTATCTAATTTATATGTGTATCAATCTGCTAGTGATTGGTCTTCAGTTATAATGTATTTGGTCTTCCCTGGTGATTCAGACAGTAAAGAATCTGCCTGCAATGCAAGAGACCTGGGTTTGATCCCTATGTTGGGACGTCCCCTGGAGGAAGACACGGCAACCCACTCCAGTATTCTTGTCTGGAGAGTTCCATTGACAGAGGAGCCTCACAGGCTACATACAGTTCATGGGGTCTCAGAGTCAGACACAACTGAACGACTTACACTACAATGTAAAAGCTCACCTGTTAGCATACTGGCGATTGATTTTCACCGAATTCGATTTTGATTTATTTGGTAACTTGAGTTTTGACTAATTGACCAAAAGTCACTTGAGATTGTAAATCATCACAGAACATTTTAAAATGTTTATGGCTTCATAGACTCTTTATTCTGTGCTCTTTTTCTTTAATTTCTTGATTAAAGTATCTTTTAGATTGGCTCTTTTTGAGATATATTGCCTCTAAATTGGATTATTGACAAACTAAGGAAAAATATATTTGGGAAAGGAGAGTTGTATATTAATATGTAAGACATTTTATCTTCAGGTTTAATGTTTTCATTATTAGCCTTGGTGTTTCCCTTTTAGTTATTGTATCTTTTGTTCTCTCCCTTTTTAATTATTTTCCCCGCCAGTAGTTTGATTGGAGCTAGAGAGTTGCAGTAGTTTTGACAAACCTTTTTTGGTTTAGTTGACCAGTAACTTTATTGCTTCCTTGACTTCATGTATACTTAGTCTCTTTTCTCCAACCAGGCTCTCCCACCCATTGATTTGATTGTTCCAATCTTTACCTGGGGCACACACAAATAAAGTAACTTAACTTGGTCATCATTATGAAGTCAGTCTTTAAACCTTGTTTGACCTTATATTTTTATTTATACAACAGCTTATTTTTTGTTTGTTTGTTTAACTCCAGTTCCCTGTGCCTGGTAGTCCCAACCATAGTTGGGAGAAATCTTATTTTTTGGATCCACTAACCAGGATGTTGCCTTTATAATGAATCTTTCCCTGACCTTGATTCTTTGAGAATTGAATTTCTGTTCCTTTATTGCCCCCAAATCCTTAAGAAGGATAGAAGCCAGTGTATTCAGTCTCTGGCTGTGTTTCAATCTTTTTTGACCTTTAGCTTCCCAGTGTTTATATCATAGTAATTATCTGTTACATTTAGCATAAATCACAGTACTTCCATTAATAACAGATGACCTATTGTTTTATTCAGAACTAATTTAGCTAACGAGAACACTAGCTGTAGTGTTAAGGTTATTGGATAGTGTGACTAAAATGTGCAATGAATAAACACAGTTTTATTGATAGTTTAGCATTTAGCAGGTCAGTTAAAGTTTTTTTTTAAATCTATCTTTATTTCTGTTTGTCTTTCAAAATTTTAAGTTATCTTGATAAAGAAATGCATTTTTCCTTTATTCATTTATCATAAGACTTAACATAAAATCTTTCAGCAGATTTATAGTCCTATTAGGTTTGATTAGGAAAATATCATTTTAGATTAAACCTTTTCAAAATTATCACTCTTCAGTGAAATTTGCTGTAAGTATTAAAGTTTAACACATTTGTTTAGGCCATTAAAAAGGTAATCTCTCATTTTAAATGAATATGCCTCACTCCCTGAACCACTGGCATTAATTTGTGATACCTACTTATGAATAGCCTAGAAAAAGAAATCTGCACAAAATTCCACCTGTTTCTTACAAGTCATATGAAAACATTTCTCCTGTGTTCTGATCCAGTCAAAACTATATAGTGACATTTTAAAAGTAGTAAATTGTACAGAAAACTAAATTGGGGGAAAGGGAATTTGTAACTGGGTATGGAAGAAAGATGATACCAAGGAAAATAGGACTGAATTATCCTTTGTAAAAATAAGGAATGCAATAAAGCAACCATTAATAAGGCTTTTTTTTTTTTGGTCTTACCTGAGTATATTTCTATTTGGAGCTGATATTTAAAAGTTTCTTAGACTTTGTATTAGAAAGATTTCCATAGATTATAGTGTGTTGGATGCTTAGATTCTTTAATGCTTACAGGAGAGTTTTATAATTAGAGTCTCTAAATAAACAGTTTTATTGCTATGACTGTGCCTTTAGACATTAGCAAAATTTTATTTAAATCTAAATAGTGTAAGTGAACCACAGCCTTAAGTCATTTTAAGCCCCTGTTTCTAATAAGGTGGACCACTGAAAATACTATTTCTAACTTGGTCTGAGTTTAATTCTTTACCACCTTGAATATAGTTGTTTTGTTTTTAAACACAGTAGTGCCAAAATACAAAGTTTCTTAAAAAACATAGTCTGGGTAGGATAATCAGTCTTCCATGACTCATTTATCTTATGTTTATTCTTTGAAGCTTTTTTGTTTATAATGGCATACTAATATTGATCATTACTTTCTTCCTACAGCGTGGATTTGTGGTATCATTTCTATCACTGTCATTAGCCTGCTTTCCTTGCTAGGCGTGATCTTGGTTCCCATCATTAACCAAGGATGCTTCAAATTCCTTCTTACATTCCTTGTTGCACTAGCTGTAGGAACAATGAGTGGAGACGCCCTTCTTCATCTACTGCCCCATGTAAGAAACCTTTTAAATCTTTTTAAGAAGTAAAAGTATTTCAGCTAAAAGGGTCCTTTATTAGCAAGCTGTACCATACTAATCTAATATTTCCGTTGTTTTATTGCTTATAGGATGAAGTATTTTTTCATTTGTACAGTTTTAAATTAAGTAGTATTTTTAAAATTGAATTTATTAGATTTTAAAGTAGCAAAAACTGATAGTGTCAGTTTTATCTTCACTTGTCACAACATATACATATTGTATCATCACAATGCACGTTTTCACTCTCTTACAATTACATATGTCACACCTTAGTGAAGCTGAAATTTTAAAAATGCTCTATAGCAGTTCTGAAAGTGAATATTTAGTGATCAGTGAGTGTTTTATTTTTGTGGTTTCTCAAGAAAGCCATTAGAAGAAATGTATATAGTATTTTATAAAGGGCTTCCCTGTAGCTCAGACGGTAAAGCATCTGCCTACAATGTGGGAGACCCAGGTTCGATCCCTGGGTCGGGAAAATCCCCTGGAGAAGACAATGGCAACCCACTCCAGTACTCTTGCCTAGAAAATCCCATGGACCAAGGAGCCTGGTAGGCTACCGTCCATGGGGTTGCAAAGAGTCAGACATGACTGAGTGACTTCCCTTCACTCTTCATATGGTATTTTTTATGATTGTACACATAACCAGTGCTCCACAGGCATCTTTATTTGAGCAGGAATAGGCAGACATCTCCAGTTAATGATTTTAGATGTTTAAGCTCTTTACTCATGGGGCCATTTATCTTTTCACCTGGTGTACCACTTGTGTTCTTCCATTTGGGAACACTTCTAATAATATGATCATAAGTCCACACTCCTGAGCCTTTCTGAGCCGGTGCAGTGGTAAAGAATCCACCTGCCAATGCAGAAGACGCAAGAGACGCGGGTTCCACCCCTGGGTAGGGAAGATCCCCTGGAGGAGGAAATGGCAACTCACTCCAGTATTCTTGCCTGAAAAATCCCATGGACAGACGAGCCTGGTGGGCTAAGAGTCAGACATGACTGAGCACTTGTACAGGCACATGCATCACACTCCTATTTCCTTGCTTATCAACCTTTTAAAAGGTTTATTACCAGTTAAGAGTGTTTGAACCAGTATTACTGTCTGTCCTTCAAATTATGAAAACAACAGAGCTTTTTTCTTTTCTGAATGTAAAATTATAGATTTGAATATTTATGTTCTCATCTCTTCCCTTCTAGAGTATTTGGAAGACAGTATTGTATTTGTGTGTTGTGTACACCTGTTCTTCCTTCTGCACTCCTGGTTGAGAATTCCCGATCTAGTGTCTAGAACAACGTATGGCATTGCCTTTTAAAAAATTAATATTAAGACTGTGAATGTGCATTTTTTTTTTTGCTGTTGATTCATTATATATAACTAATTTTCCCATCTATTTTAACCCCTTGCCTGCCCTTTCTCCCCAGCCACCAAGCATAGCAACAGTCTGCTTCAGAACTGGGCCAACAGTTGAAGTGCAAACAATGTTTAAGTGCTGTTTAACTTATTTATTTTCTTAAGTGTTAATTAAATGAAGCTATTACCTTTTGTAATGGTCTTATCTTTCTTTAAGAGGTTTAGAAACCTCTTCTGTTGACCACTTGCAAATAAGGAAAGAATGTAAATAAATGTTACAAAGAGGGAAAATACTGAGGACCAGTTCTCTTTTACACTCTCTAAGATTAATATGATAGAACTTACATGTTTTGCAGTTTTAAAAGAGCTTTGTTTCTGTACACACATTTATTTTTGCTAAAGATTTAAAATGTAGAAAATTAAATGCATGTTTAAGTATATACTTTTGCTCATGTTCAACAGTATGTGCAGACATAACATCTCATCACTTCTTTGCAATAATTAATAAAAGAAAAGTATTATAAAAATTAGCTTAAGAGAAAGTTAGATTATAGGGAGTTAGAAATGGTTACTTGCTGGTGAATTAGTCTATTTTAGTTTTACAGATAATAAGTCTTATATCTGGGTCATATTTACTTCAGTTTACAAAGGACCCATCATTCCCTCTATTCTTACTCCTGGATTGATTCTTACTATAGGATGTATTAATATCTTAACCCCGATAGCTGTTTGAAATTTTTGGTCTTTGTTTTAGAGTTACCATGAAGTGTAGTACTTTCCAGGCCACTGAGTATAACAAAATTAAATGGAAGACTACTTATATTCAAGTGATGTAACAGGGGATTTTTTTCTTTTCTGGAGATTATATTCGCAAAGTAGCATTGTATTGCTGGTTTAGAAGCTTTTCTTATTCTCATTAATAGTCTCAGGGTGGACATGATCACAGTCATCAACATGCACATGGGCATGGACATTCTCATGGACATGAATCTAAGAAGTTTCTGGAAGAATATGATGCTGTATTGAAAGGACTTGTTGCTCTAGGAGGCATTTACTTATTATTTATCATTGAACATTGCATTAGAATGTTTAAGCACTACAAACAGCAAAGGGTAAGTATTTTTTAATTATTTGTTTTCCGAAAGGTAGAACTCAAAAACCTTTATTTTGGGGAAGGCCTTGTTTTTTCTTAATCATGGTGTTCGTATGTATTAAATATCATTGAATAGACTGTCTTCAGAGGAAAAACTGATCTTTGCCAGTTTTTTTTGTCATTACATTTGTTTTAGCATTTATAATCAAGCTATAGGAGTCCAGTTTCAGTTAATTTTGTGTTGCTTCTTATCTAGTTAACTTAAATAGTTTGGAAAAATACTGACCAATTTATGGTTACTAAAAATGCAAAAATATATAAATAGAAGCAAGTCTAATTGGTCTTCATAGGTAATATTTTCAAGTTTTAGAGGCTTTCACTGACATATCTTTTAATGAAAATGTTTTCACACAACAAATTTCTATACCAGAAATACCTTGCCAGTAGTGTAAGTACTAAAGGTAAGAAGAATTTAGATTCAGAGGGCTTTGTAGGAAGAAAATATTAATGAAATTAAGGATTTGGTGGTTCATTTAAAGTAACAAAACACTTCGGAGATGGTACTTGGACTATTGATTAAATGCCCTGTTTGTCATGAACTGTCTTTTGGGTCACATTTAGTAGAATAAGACAAATATCTAAAAGAATTTTTCCCACAAGAAAATAAGATAATGTCATTCACTATGATTTACACACTTCCTGTTCACATCTGTCTGTAAGGCTCTTCTTGAATACATCTCATTAAAATGATTGTGATATTGATGCTGATTGTTTTCAGTATATTTTGTTTAAGTAAATCCTAGAGGACATTTTTAGAAAGCTTCACAAAGTAACAAGTTAGAAAATTTTTACATTTTCTTAGTTAGCTACAAATATTAAAAAAAAAAATCTTCAAGAACAGTGGATAGTCATTGTCATCATAATATATACAGTCTACTCTTATAATAGAACTTTAATGCTGTTTTTTTACAGATATATTCTTGTTTGTGTATGTATGTGTTTTGTATATATCCTCTTGGGACATATGGCTTAGAATAGAACTCTGAACTGGGATTCAGGAAAAGTGATTCTGTTTCTGGTCTAGCCACAAACTAGCTCTGAAACTTTGACTCATGTATCATGATTTCCAGTTGTTATCTAAATGCATAGGGAAATAAATTGTACTTCTCATCTGTATTTTCATATTATATTCCAAGTAGTGTATAAGGCCATATTTTAGTCAGGGCATTGTATTTAATTGCTTCTAGAGGAGATTTGATCAAGATGGTGCATTCAGTGAAGTGTTATCTCAGGAATGGTCAAAGGACCTGGGAAGGATCAACTTAGAGAAAAGTGAAAAGATCTAACAGCCTTTGGCTTGTGAAGGGCCATGTGAAAGGTCATGTGGATAGGTGAAGAATTGACAATGGTGAGAGGGATGCCAAGGTAAAATTGACTGGAAGGAAATGAATCAGAGATTACTGCAGGATATTTAGAGGAAAGGTGAAGAGGTCTTGAGTCATGGCATGGGGAAGAGAATGTGATTAAGATAATTATTTAAATGAGAGAATCTAGAAGAAGTTGATAAACAATTTAAAGTCCGTCTCTGTAAATAACAAATTTAGAACACAATACAAATTGCAAGGTTATAAAAAAGTCTTGGATTTACTGTGAGGCTTTAATTTTCTTCGATTGTGTGTACTAACACTGATGCAAAGAAACAGGAAAACAATAGAATGGGAAAGACTAGAGATCTCTTCAAGAAAATTAGAGACACCAAGGGAACATTTCATGCAAAGATGGGCACAATAAAGGACAGAGATGGTATGGACCTGACAGAAGCAGACGATATTAAGAAGAGGTAGCAAGAATATACAGAAGAACTATACAAAAGAGATCTAGTGCACTGGGACGACCCAGAGGGATGGTATGGGGAGGGAGGAGGGAGGAGGGTTCAGGATGGGGAACACATGTATACCTGTGGCGGATTCATTTTGATATTTGGCAAAACTAATACAATTTTGTAAAGTTTAAAAAATAAAAAAAAAATTAAAAAAAAAAAAGAGATCTTAATGACTCAGAAAACCACGATGGTGCAATCACTCACCTAGAGCCAGACATCCTGGAATGTGAAGTCAAATGGGCCTTAGGAAGCATCACTAGGAATAAAGCTAGTGCAGGTGATGGAATTCCAGCTGAGCTATTTCAAATCCTAAAAGATGATGCTGTGAAAGTGCTGCACTCAATATGCCAGCAAATTTGGAAAACTCAGCAGTGGCCACAGGACTGGAAAAGGTCTATGTTCATTCCAATCCCAAAGGCAACACCAAAGAATGTTCAAACTACTGCACAACTGCACTCATCTCACATGCTAGTAAAGTAATGCTTAAAATTCTCCAAGCCAGGCTTCAGCAATACGTGAACCATGAAATGTAGTCCTTTAAGAGAAGTTCAAAGTAAATAAATTTTTATAATTTAATCTTGAACTCATTTTGAACCTAGACTTACTGACAAAATTGAACACATTTTTATAAAGCAAACTGATGGATGAGAAGAGAATTGTCAAAACATGGCAATTTTTTGTAAATTTGAAATTGTGGGAAGTAAAAATCTATGTGGCATTCTAAATGTAATAGTAATGAATTCTTCAAGTATACCAAAGAAGAGAGTCTAGGTAGATAAATCAGTTCACCTCCTTTATAATAAATAGGACAATAAGTAACCTAAGATGAAAAAGTATATAGTGTTTTTTGAAGAAAGGCAATTAGTGATACTTGAGTAGAACAGACATTTGTTGTCCTGTGTAGATGAATCAACTATTGGAAGGAAGCTTTCAGAACACAAGTTAAGTAACATACCAGATGCTGACTAGTTTCAGCAAGTTGGGGCTTTGTGGGTAGTCACTTGGCAAGTTTTTAGGAAAATCTACAGTCAGAAACAAAGCAGTTAAACAGACTCCCAGCTGGTGTTTTACTTTCTATATCTGTCTCATTGACTTTTGTACTGTTGTTGTCTTTTCCTTCCTTTTTTTTTTTTTCTTCATCTCATGTTAAAACTGCTGTTTCTTTTCTTCTCTTTAGGGTGTCTCCATATTACTTTCTTTTGAACATTTTGTGTTTCCTCAGTTTCTATTACCTACTGCTATGAAGCAGAACAACCCCAAGCCCCCAATATAGGCAGGATTCAGTGGGACAGTTCTTTTGCTCCACATGGTGTCAGCTTGAGTGACTCACTCAGACTCCTCTGGTCTGGGTTGACTAGGGCAGTGCAGGGCTGGAAAGGTCTCAGAATGCCTCAGTCTGTTTCTGCATCTTGGTACTTCTCCACATGGCCTCTCTTCAGAGTCTAGACTGAGCTTTTTCATAGCATAGTGGGCAAATTCCCTGAGGAAAAAGCAAAAGGTGCCAGGCTTATCTCAGACTAGGCCAGAACCGGTACAGAATAACTTCTGTTGGATTCTGTTTGGTCAAAGCAAGCCAAAAGACCTGTGAAAATTTAGGGACAAGGAATTCAGTTCAGTTCAGACACAGTTGTGTCTGACTCTCGCGACTCCATGAACCACAGCACACCAGGCCTCTCTGTCTGTCACCAATTCCTGGAGCTTACCCAAACTCACGTCCATTGAGTTGGTGATGCCATCCAACCATCTCATCCTCTGTCATCCCCTTCTCCTCCTGCCCTCAATCTTTCGCAGCATCACGGTCTTTTCAAATGAGTCAGCTCTTCACATAAGGTGGCCAAAGTATTGGAGTTTCAGCTTCAACATCAGTCCTTCCAGTGAACACCCAGGACTGATCTCCTTTAGGATGGACTGGTTGGATCTCCTCGCAGTCCAAGGGACTCTCAGGAGTCTTCTCCAACACCACAGTTCAAAAGCATCAATTCTTTGGCACTCAGCTTTCTTTATAGTCCAACTCTCACATCCATATATGACTACTGGAAAAACCATAGCCTTGACTAGACGGACCTTTGTTGACAAAGTAATGTCTCTGCTTTTTAATATGCTTCCTAGGTTGGTCATAACTTTCCTTCCAAGGAGTAAGCATCTTTTAATTTCATGGCTGCAATCACCATCTGCAGTGATTTTGGAGCCCCCAAAAATAAAGTCTACTACTGCTTCCCCATCTATTTGCCATGAAGTGACGGGACCGGATGCCATGATCTTAGTTTTCTGAATAGATTCCACCATAAGATTTCTTATGGATGGAATAGAATACTTGTACAGGGAGAAAAGAAATTGATGGTAACCATCTTTTGGAGACTCTACTGCATGTTCAGCTAGCCATAACAAATCTACTTACGCAGCAGTTAGAAGATTTAAACATCTGAAACGTAGTTCACAGCCTATAAGCAAAACCAGCAAGGATTTACTTTTATTCTGTTCTAAAATAGTTATTTACTTTTTAAAAAGTGAACATTGATTAGAAGTATAAATTTAAGTCAGAAGAGTTGTTAGTGATAGACTGATGAGAAGAAGCCAGACTATTAAGAGATAATGTAGGAAAATTCAAAACAATGAAATATAACAGATTTTATTAGTAGAGAACAGATTAAATGAGAAAGGAAAGTTGTCTTTATTGCAAAGCTGTTAAGTCAGTAATTAATTGGTCATTTTCATATATCACCTCATTTAATCCTTGTAAGAATCTCATTTTCATTTTATAGATGAATATTTTTAGGGTTAATAAACTTAACTTGTCCAAGTGTCATAAAGGTAAACTGTAGATTTAAGATTTTAATTCAAGTTTGTTTCTATTATTGTCACATATAGGGGAAAGTGACATTGTGATAAATACAGAAAGAAATTCAAAGGAATAAGCTTTCATTTTTTAAAATTTCCCATTCATACACAGTATTAAATGAGAGCAATATTATATATATTTCATGCATTTTGTTTGGGTTGCACATAATAATACAGTACTCTTTACCCTATTCTTATCTTGGAAGTATATGAATTGGACCATTTAGTTGAATATTTGAAGGAAAAAAACATGCAACTTTAGTTGGAGTTTTCATCTGCTTAGGTCTTTTGATTAATTTCTAAAAGTTTTTTTCCTCCTTTTATAAATATTTTATAAAATTACCACCATGTATTCCCATAGATGTTAACAGTGAATACTGTTACTAATTGTGCCTGCAAATTTAATGCTCATACCAGATTTTTCTTTTTTTCAGGGAAAAGAGAAATGGTTTATGAAGCAGAACACAGAAGAATCAGCTATTGGAAGGAAGCTTTCAGATCATAAGTTAAATAATACACCAGATGCTGACTGGCTTCAGCTCAAGCCTCTTGCCGGTAGACAACAGTTCTGACTAAAGAGAAACCTTTAAAATATAAAAATTGAAATTTTGCATCTAAACTGTACCTGTGTTGTTTGAAATTTGTCTTTGTGGCTTCTCTAATATTAGTTTCTTTTATTTCCTTATATGTCTCAACTGATTTTGTTCATGTTATGATTATTTTCAGCCTTATTTATTATACTGGGATATAGGGCCAATTCATTATATTACCAGGCAAGGAAGATATTGCACTTTTTACTTTACAGAAAAAAAAAAAATGAAACAAAACATCTTTAGTGTTTTATTTCTTGGTAATGCAAAAATCTCTGTGCCCTCCATATATGATTGTTTTCATGTGAGAAAAGGAGAGTAGGCCTTTGTACTTAAAGGAGAGTGATCTTGTACATAAAAATCTCTGCTCATCCATTCATCTATTGTGTTTTGTATTGATGTAATGAGGTAGCTTAAAATTTTCAGGAAAACCTAATATTTAACTATAATTTTTCCCATTTGTGAGCTTATGTTTTCCCCTGAATATTACTAATGATTTTCTGTAGAAGAGGCAACCTAGATATTAACTGTAGACTCTGCCCCAAAATACGTTTGTGAAGCAAATGTTTGTCATATAATAGCTTTTGTAAACTAGGTGAGAGGCCAACTTTCATTTAAAAAAAATGTGACAGATGTTATCACTTATGGGTTTTTAAACTTCATTTTCATAAAGATCTAGAAATGATCTTGTTCAGATATGTAAAGCACCCAGAGGAAGCAAGTGGTTTTACTTTTCTTTGTTTTCTTAAATGATAAGAGAAAGTTAGAGTGGGTAAACTTTAAGGTTCCTTTGTTCTCTGAAAAATTATGGGTTTATTTTGTTACCATGGGAATTCTACAGTAACTTTCCACTTTTATTTTCAACTGTTGGTGATGTGCTCCTTAAGTTTCACATGTCTTCATGAGTGCCAGTTTCTCTCCTCTCTTTGCCTGCTATTGATTTCAGTTCCCTTCATTTACTTCATCTGATTCATCTTTTAGACTTTCAAAACCCCAGTTTATGTGTATGCATATGTATATTTCCTTATTTATTTGGTTTTTTAATATCTATTTAGGAATTATAAAAAACTTTCACCTAGGAAATGTTCATTACACTGCTATTTTGTCTGGGTTTAAATTAAGCAAATATGCATTCATGTACTTGTTGATAAAGCATATCCTTTGCCATTATAAATATAGGAACTGATGACTCGGTTGTTTCTGAAGATCGACTTAATGAAACTGAACTGACTGATTTAGAAGGCCAGCAAGAATCCCCTCCTAAAAATTACCTTCGTATAGAAGAGGAGAAAATCATGGACCATTCTCACAGTGATGGAATGCATGCCATTCATGAGCATGACCTCCATGCTGCTGCACATAACCACCATGATGAGAGTAAAACTGTGCTGAGGAAGCATAATCATCAGTGGCACCACAAACATTCTCATCATTCACATGGTCCCTGTCATTCTGGATCAGATCTGAAAGAAACAGGAATAGCTAATATTGCTTGGATGGTAATCATGGGAGATGGCATCCACAATTTCAGTGATGGGTTAGCAATTGGTAAGTGGGCCTAAAACTTGGGTTATAATTTGTTATTCCTTAAGACCATTTTTTGTTTTCTACTGTTTTAGTACTAATCTTGGAGCTTAACAAGTATACTATTATATATTAGTCCTGTCATTTGGCTTTTCCAAAGGCGATGTCAGTGTCTTTGGTATGTTTACTTGGGGGCATAAAGGTATACTTTCAGTGGGTTTTTCTTTGAACATGTAAACAAATGTCTGCAGTATACTTCTTTAGTAACTTGATTTCTTATTGAAGGGATAGTTACCATATTGAAAAAGCTACCTTAACATATTTTCAAATACATTTATACATTTCTGAATGAGAACAAATGAATTTGAATCTTGGGTTTAAAAATTTTTTTATACTTTAAAAAGTGAAGAAAAACTTTACAATGGTAAAAATCCATTATATCAAATTCAAATATATATTAGAATCTTGTTAATATAAACTGATGTTACCAGTTTAGGAGAACATTAAAAGTGATTAATACATAATTTTATTTTGAGATCCAGACTATTAAATAATTATTCAGAAGTAGGCTTTGGTTTCTTTCAGGAGAGACCATATTTTTGAAGCTACAGTGGCTGTCATTGTTAAAGAATAAAGAATTTTACTAGTAGTAGCAAACGCATGTATACCTCTGATTTCAGTTTTCAGGACATTCTGACAAATAATAATTTATACCATTCATGCTCTAGACCTAGAAAAATTTGGATATGGATGCTTTTAAATATTTGAATATTTATAAATATTAGTTTGCAAGAACAAGCGCAGTTATAGACTTACGTGACTTAAAATTGAGGTCAGAGATTGAAACACTAAAACTGTTACTGCTCTGCCGCTGTGGGTGAATTAGAAGATTACACAAATAGAGAATTTAATTCAATAGGGTATATTTATTTCATTGATTAGCTTTCTCTGGTTGTCACATACCTGTTGTACTTTACTCTCTGTGTGTTCAAAACCTATAGTGTATGAGATTAGTGAGTCACTCATCATTATGAAATTAGGTAAAAGAGAATGCACCTGCCATTATGAATGAAAATAGAAAAAGAGAAGATCAGTAAATGTCACTTGGATTTTTTCCACCCCCCTGACCTTAGGAGCAGCTTTCAGTGCTGGATTGACGGGAGGAATCAGTACTTCTATAGCTGTCTTCTGTCATGAACTGCCACATGAATTAGGTAACATGATCTTAAAATTTATCAGATTTCATCAAATGTAAGAGTTAATATAAATGCATCTAAATTTTAGAGATGTTAAAACATAAAAAATGGCTGATGGCAAGTATTCAGTGTCATCATTCTCTTATTTACTGAAATTTTTGTTAATGTGCTTCCAAAAGTGTGTATTGTTTTTATGTATTTTTATTTTATATAAACAATATTGTTATAGCCCACTGTTTCTTATTCACTAATCAGTGTATTTTTAACTCCATGAATTAATTTAATGCTGTTTCTACCTAGTACTTAAAGGTGTGTATTTACCACATTTTTACATACTTAGCACCCAGTAATTGGACTTACCATGTATCCTGCCACTACAGATAATGGTGCATTGAACATCTGTAGACTTGATGCTGAGAGACCCTTGTGAGAACATCATATGGGGTATATACCTGGGAACAGAACTGATGGATCCTAAGATATGCATGCCTGAGAGTGTCATATCACTGTCGAGAATGACCAAACTAATGTCCTCTCTAGCAGTAATAACTGAGAATTCCTTTGTTTCTCCATCCCTGGTAACAGCATTAACTCTCTAATTTTTGCCAATTTATAAGGTGTACAGTGATATTTCTTTATTGTATTAATAGGCATTTTTTGATCCAGCAATCATTTTTAAAATTTCTCTTCTTATGTTTTGGTTTCCTCCTATAAATTGAAAAATGGAAGAAAAAATATGAACATACATTCACATAGAAAATATGAGGGATATGAAGGTGACATAAATTTGAAAGAAAAAAAAACTGCATCTCTTGAGTATCCAAGGAATTTCTTCATGTGCCCCTTCTTCTGACTGAAATGTCTATCATTTTGACTGTTTATCTTGATTGGTAGTATACTGATTGGCCCACTTTGAGTAGAATTAACATATAATTTTCTTAATTACTAACTGCTCATATAAAGTAAAAAAAAATCTCTTACTGCTTACTTGGTGCTGATTCTTTAGGACTTGATTCCCTATAGTTTTATTTGCCTTGTCAACCTTCGGCATATAATCATATATCTTGTTTATGCCCCATAATCCTTTATCCAGACCCTTCATTGTCTTTTCCTTGGGCATTTTCCTTAGGGAGTACTTATAGTTCTGGTTTCATTCTGTTCCAGTGTATCTTATATACCTATTGTCTTGACATATGCCTATGTTACTCTACGACTAGATGTGACTTATTTAATCAAAATCTTTCAGTCGCCTTCCTTTACATATAAAGTAAAAGCTGAGAGTCATTAATGTTCCTTTCAGTGACCTTCACATCTGGCTTCCAGCTACCTTTTCAGCCTCACTCACTGAATTGCTGTTACTTGTTTTCAATTTCACCCAAACACAGTTCATCAAACCTGCACTCTGGGTGCCTGACCTGTTTCTTTGCTTATTCCCTCCTAATTGGCTTGTCCTGCTAGGTCTGTCCCTAGTGTAGCATGTTAAGTCTTTTTTCCTCTAACTTCAGTACTGCCTTCCAGTACACCATGCCTCAGGTTTATCTTTCCTCTAAACTTGATCACTTACTTTCTCTAGGTCCTTCTTTTAATGCTTAGTATATTTCCCTTTTAGACATCCTATTTGCTTATAATGTAGGTTTTTGTGTGTGCAGATATTATATCTCACATTGTGAGATATTATATCTCAATTATATTTAACAGCTTTCCTATGCTAGTAAGAGAATGATGTACCAAATAACTTCCTTGCATTTCAGTAGCAACACAAATCAAGACTGTCTGTCAGTTTTGATATATAAGAAACATTGCCTAATTGTTTTAACCCTTTTTTTTTTTTTAAGTTTGCTTAGTAATAAACTTGGATAATCACACGCACATCCATAGTATGCCAGGAAAGCTTTCAGCTTCCTTCCTACCCACCCACTACCCCCTAAAAGGAATATGTCAGGCCACTTGATAATTAAGTATGGTTATACCAAATTCTTCTTAACCACCTGCCATGCTCCATTTCAGCACAGAATTGACCAGCAGAGACGTTGGAAATGAGGGAGGGTTGCCTTCCTGTCACTTACTCCTTTTTCCCCCTGTACTTTCTTATTGAAGGAGTGACACACAATGATAACTACACATAAGGCAAATGTAGTACATAGCTTACTGGCTAGGTAAGCCCTTGTTTACCCAATGCAGAGTTCTGGTGAAAGCCTGAGCCAAGACACCTCAGTGAAATATTGAGACTCCAAATCTCTACCTGTTCTACCCCACAAACCAGAGATTAAGATGTTACTATTTGGGGCTTTCCTGGTGGCTCAGACAGTAAAGAATCTGCTTGCAATGCAGGGGGCCCAGGTTTGATCCCTGAGTCGGGAAGATCTCCTGGAGAAGGGAATGGTTACCCACTCTGGTATTCTTGCCTGGGAAATCCCATGGACAGAGGAGCCTGGTTGGCTACAGTCCACGGGGTCACAAAAAGTCGGACACGACTGAGCAACTAACACTATTGCTGTAAGAGGAAACTCCAATCCAGACGTACATCTGCTCTACCAGAAGGAGAGGAGACATGAAAATGTACGTCTTCCCCAGTGCCTTGTGCTAAGTTGACAAACTGCCCCATGCTAGTTGCCTAAGCTCCTGGGAAAGGAAGATCATAAAGAAATGACCCGGCTTCCTCCTCTGGAGTGGGCCTGAAGGGCTTTGGCTTTTTTATCCATCTACAATGTGGAGGTGGTCTAAAGGAAGTTTTTACCTTTAAGACACAGTAATGAGCACTTTGGTAGAACAGGGCCAGATATATGTCTCTACTATGATTAGATTATCCATACTTATTTGGAGAAGAACAGAATGTAGAGAGAGGCATAGAAGCTTCTGAGTCAGAATTTCTAGGCAAAGAGAAAAACCAATGCCTTTGAGGCTGCGACAAACACTAGGCAGGTGGATAGGGACAAATTCTCTTTCCACTTAGCAGTTTAAGATGTTGGCAAAGCAGCCTAATATGTCACATTCTAAGATACTTTGATATAAAACCTGTTTTGCCCTAGCTAAATTTTTGATTATGAATTCTTAAAACTATTCTGAGATTTTTATACTAAAGTGATACCCTAAGGGAAAAAACATGTACAGTTGACCCTTGAACAACATGGGTTTGAACTGTGCTGGTCAATGTACGTGTAGAATTTTTTTTTCTGTAGTATATGAAAGTGAAGTGAAAGTTAATTTCTCATTCATGTCCAACTCTTTGGGATTCCCTGGACTGTAGCCTGCCCAGCTCCTCTGTCCATAGGATTCTCCAGGCAAGAGTACTGGAGTGGGTTGCCATTTCCTTTAGGGGATCTTTCCTACCCAGGGATCAAACCCAGGTCTCCTGCATTGCAGGCAGATTCTTTACCAACTGAGCCACTGAAGTTATACAACTGCCAAGCATCTGTCTCAGCCTCCAAGGGACTGGTTTTTCTCCTTGCCTAGGAATTCTGACTCAGAAGCTTCTATGCCTCTCTCTACACTCTGTTCTTCTCCAAATGAGTATGAGTGGATAATCTAATCAGTAGAGGCCCTATTTTACCAAAGTGCCTATTACTGTGTCTTAAAGGTCTATAGTATATACCACAGTGTTACACGATTTGCAATTGGTTGAATCTGCACATGTGGAATAGAGTATATGGAGGATTGACTATAAGTTATACACAGATTTTTGACTGGGCCCCTGCGTCGTTTAAGGATCACTTACATTCTAGTACCTTGGAGACTGATCCTCAGTCCACTCAGTAATTCCAAATTTTGATGTTCCTCTTCTGAACAAATTTCTCTAATTGTGTTCCAGGTAGGGTTTTTGTGTTTGGGAATGTATTATGAAAACAACATGTACTTTTAAACCTTAGAATATAGGGAGGTCCCCTGAAAGAGGTGTGCAGAAACTGAAGCCATCAGAGGAAACAGAAAACCCAGATTTCTCATTTCATGTTTGCTGTGGTGTATGAATTACCTGATTTATTACTCCTTCTTCTGTTTTTGCCAAACTTGTGTAGCTGAATTTAAGTAAGTTGCAATATTATTCTTTTGCATTCTTTCCACTTTTTTCTACCCTTTTCATAAGGAGCTATATTTGAAACATTTGAAAAATAATTTATAAGAAAACCTATATAAGAATGTATAAAGGGGAAGTGAGGTTGAGGATAATCCAAAAAGGTAGATGATCCAAACTCTTTTCTTGACATTGAGCAATGTTTTAACTTAAGGAAATAACATTTTGATAAATAAATGTAGCTGTGTTACTAATACATTATTGACCAGAGATGTATTAATGCCACAGGCATTAGTTTTTAAAAAAATCCTTGGTCAATAATGTGTTAAGACACAGCTTAGAGTGGCTATCTGTAATGCTGTCCATTTTTTCCTTCCTTCTCATGAGTATTAAGAATTAAATAAATTCAAAATAAGATACTCATCATGTGCTAAATTTATTTTTATATTTATCTATATTGGGAAGTGTAAAGACCTCTCAACTCAGTAATAAGAAAACCAACATGTATACCTGTGGCAGATTCGTTTCGATATTTGGCAAAACTAATACAATAGTGTAAAGTTTAAAAAT
Source organism: Bubalus kerabau (assembly GCF_029407905.1). NCBI lineage: Eukaryota > Metazoa > Chordata > Mammalia > Artiodactyla > Bovidae > Bubalus > Bubalus kerabau. Next base: position 138,274,898 of record NC_073626.1, read on the forward strand.
AAAATAAAATTAAAAAAAAAAGAAAACCAACAATTCAACAATTTTTTAACAATGGGTAAAATACTTGAACAGGCATTTCACTAAAGAAGTTATGCAGATAACAGATAAACACATGAGAATTCAGTACTGGATTTGTCATTGTGGGCTGGAAAGGATCAGGAGCAACCAGAACTCCTGTCTACATACAGGAGACAAAAATTTTGGTTGATACAGAAATCTATTTATGAATGTGTATAGTGGCTTTATTCATAATTACCAAAAATTGGAAACAACCTAAGTGTCCTTAAGCTACTGAAGGGATAAATAAGCTATTGTTCATGTACGCAATATTACTTAGTGGTAAAAAGCCATGATTTTCTGATATAAATTGTAACATGGATGAATCTTAGATCACGCTAAGTGGAAAAAAAAAAAAAATCCAGACTCAAAGGACTACATAATTTATGTGATGTTCTGGGGAAGACAAAACTGTAGGGACAGAAAGCAGATCACTAGAAGTGAGGGGCCTAAGGAAATTTGGGGGTTTGGGCAGGTAAAGAAACAGAGTCTGATACTTATGTTTACATAATATATATATACTTTTTTAAAATATATACTTTTGTTAAAACTCAGCATCAAAACAGGGGAGGATTATATATGTAAGTTATACCTTAATTTTAAAAAGTATTAACTAAATATCTCATCTGGAATCTTGTCTAGTTAATTCATGCTGTTTGGTGGTTATTCAGGGATGAAAGTAATCATCTTCCCACCCAGTAGTATCAGGAAGGCATCAGAATTGATGTTTGTACTTAACGATACTTTGGTTCAATGAGGATTCAATAATGCTCCTTTAAAAATTCTATTTGAAATTATAAAAGGAAACACTGTATTTTATAACCTAATGTCACTTCTGTAGTCTCATTTTATATTACCTAAACCCTGCTAAATGAAATTGTCCCTTTAACACAATAGATGGGTGAATTATTGAAAGTATGGTGAGGAACTTTGTAGAGGAAGAAGTTAGGGAACTCTCCCTAGAGGAAGCTGAGGAAGAAAGGCCAGAGGAAATTAAAACTCTAGAGAAGAGATAAAAATTGACATTGAATCCAAGTCTCAGCAGGAGAATTAAGTATTTAAGATGAGAGAGAGAAGCTACAGGATGTATAGTAATATTAGGTGGAAACTGGAGAATGGCAGTTTAGAAGCCATTGGTAGGTAATCTCGATTATATTATCTTTCCCAGTAATGTTGCAGGATGTAGTTTATCGCATTTCATTAGAACATGGAAAATAATGCCTTGCACTAATTTCTTTGTTGTTAACTTCTACTTATCTATTATAAATGAGAATCATGTAATCGTAACTTACACACACACACACACCTAGATCATGTGCTTTTAGTCATGTAAGATACCTTCTCATGGGAAAGAAACAGTTATTCTTCTCATGAGAAACAGCCCTCAGTATTCTGTATAGTAACTTGCATCTACTGAACATTCAGTAATTGACTGGATGTTTGTATATTTAGTAACTTAAACAAAAAAAGCTACAATTAATGAAACTATTGCTTTTGACCCTTTAGCTTCAATACTGTTAGTTCTAGCAACATTTTGCCCTTCTAGTAATGTCTCTCTAATCAATATTTAATCCTTTATTACCAGCTTTAGACAGATGAGTGAGAAAAGTCTCTTTATTCTTTTTACATTTTTAGGATTTTCAGAATTAAGATTTAAATTTTCTTTTGGAATAAAGAAAACATAAATGTAAACGGCATACAATATACTTAGAATCTGTTACCTCTGTTCTTACTTAGCCCATTTCCCTTAGAAAGGGCAGAGATCAGAGTAGAGAGCTTTATTTGTTGCTCACAAAAAGTGCTGTGGTGAAGTTCTTTTTTCTTACGTCTTTTTGGTATTCTGTAAAATTTTCATTTCAGTTATCAAGTAACATTGACCTTGCTTTTTGATATACAGTTCTTTGAATTTTAACATGTATATAGATTTGTGTCACTGCTACCACCATCAAGGATAACAGTTCCATCATCTCAACAAACCCCTTCATGCTGTCCCTGTGTAGTCACATCCCTTTTCTATCCTTGCCCTTTGGTGACCCCAAGTGCTCTTCATCACTATCGTTTTATCTTTTTGAGAATATCATATAATGGAATCATATATAACCTTCCAGACTATTTTTCAGCATGATGCCTTTGAGATTCACCCAAGGTTTTGCATGTATTTAAGGTTTAATAAGTAAAATAAAATTTCATTATAAAATTTCAGTTATAAAGGTATATCTTTTAATGTCATTCTTAATTTTGTTTTTTTGTTGGTGTTTTCCTGAATTTGTAAGTAAAATCCTGTGGTTTTAAACCTTACATTATGTCTTAACTGCAGGTGATTTTGCAGTTCTTCTTAAAGCAGGCATGACTGTAAAGCAAGCAATTGTATACAACCTCCTCTCTGCCATGATGGCTTACATAGGCATGCTCATAGGCACAGCTGTTGGTCAATATGCCAATAACATCACACTTTGGATCTTTGCAATCACTGCAGGCATGTTCCTCTACGTAGCCTTGGTGGATATGGTAAGACAGCTTATTTTATATTTTTGTTCTTATACTAAACCTGTAATAGAATGAACTTCCAAAAATGGAAGAACTCTTTGGATGTAGTTTGAAAGACTAATAAACATAACCCATTTAAAAGACATGTGATATCTTAAATAATCTATTAAGACATTTAAGTAGGAGGATTCCTTCTTTGGCAACCAGTTATCTTGAAAATTTTTGATCAAATAATATTACTACTCAAAGTAACCATCAATAATATTTAAAGTATAATTAAAAAATTACTTTGAAGGTTTTGTAATATTGAGGTGGAAGTGTTTTTTTATGGTTAACAAAATAATTCTTTGAGCTTGCTTAATAGCAAATAGGAAGGAAGTACTATATCTCTCCAGCCTTCTGCAGAAAATGGTTTATATTCCAGGAGGTTTATGTAATTGCCCTTATTTCTAACTTCAGTTTAAAGTTAATAAATCTGTAACACTAATTAGTTTAATTTTAATTTTACTTTTATACCCTATATATGTTAGGCAGTGTGTTTGCAGAATAATTTGGTTACTTTCTGTTTTTAACTAGGTAACTGTGTTCACTTTTCTACCTAGTAGACTCTATTAGATAGTCTCGTTTCAGTTATATAATCTAAATTTTTAATTACAGAATATTTATTATAGCAAGTTTGGACAGTAAGAAAAAATAATTTTTATTTTATATCCAGAAGCAGCCATTTACCTCCTCTCTCCTTAAGCCTCTAATACCTCACTTACTGTCCTCATGTTTAGCTGATGAGCTTACCTCCTATTTCATGGAGAACACTGAAGCCACTGAGACAACTTCCCACTAGTTCCCATCACCATTTCTACTCATTTCCCTGTGTCAATGCCTGTTTACCTTTGTCCCTGTTACTATAAAAAAACGTCTGTGTTCCTACTAGATCCACCTCCTTCAAACTGTTCTCTAGATCTTATCTACCCCTTTCTCACCCAACTCCCTTAAATTTCTCCCTTTTTCCTGCGTCATTTATTTTTCCCTCCTGCTGGATCATTCCTATCAGTGTATAAACCTCATGTTACTTTTCCTATCTTAAAAAGGTAGGGTGGAAGAGGATCTTTTTAAATTCCAGTTTCAGTTTGAGCTACTGCCCTATTTATTATTCTCCTTCCCAGTTATAGCAATTACCCATTCTTGTTTTTTAATTCTCTTCTCTCATGAGTCTAGCTCATTAGGTTTTTTCCCTGACTGCTCTGCCAGGTTACTTTGTCAGATCTACCATTCACCAGAACATTGCTAAATCCGCTGGTCGCTTACCCTGTTCGTCTTCATTTCTCTTTTCCTAACAGCAGCATCTGGCTGTTGATCATTCTCTTCTCTTTGGAATATTTCCTTGGCCGTTGGCTTCTGTACCCCCACCATTTCCTGAATTCCCATGTTTCTGGCCTTTTCTTAGTCTTTTGCTGGATTTTCTTCTCTTCCCTGACCTCTGAATGTTGATGAAAGTCCTCTCAGTAGTCTTACCTGGTCTCATGGCTAAAGTCTCATGGCTTTAAGTATTTATTGGCTGATAATTTCTAACTTTGCAACCCTCTCCAATATTCTTGCCTGGAAAACCCTGTGGACCAAGGAGGCCGATAGGCTACAGCCCATGAGGTCACAAAAAGTCAGGCACGACTGAGCGACTGAGCACACACACACAATGAGGGTGTATCACATCACATTTTTTGTGCTTCGCTGGTGGCTCAGACAGTCAAGAATCGGCCTGCAATGCAGGACACCCAGGTTTGATCCCTGAGTTGGGAAGATCCCCTGGGAAAGGGAATGGCTAACCACTCCAGTATTCTTGCCTGGAGAATTCCATGGACAGGGAAGTCTGGCGGGCTACAGTTCATGGGATCACAAAGAGTTGGACATGACTGAGGGACTAACACTTTCATTTTCTTTACCTCTTTAGCCCAGGCCATTTCCTTAACTCCAAATTAGCATTATCTACCAGCTTACCTGAATATCTAAAAGGTGTTATAAACTTAATATATTCAGAAACCAGCTCTTGATATTTGCCAACCCTACTCCTTACACCAGCACTTCCTTTAGAATCCTCCATCTTTTTTTTTTTTTTTTAAATCCTCCATCTATTAACAATAACTTTTTTCTTCTTCTTTATTCTTTCTCAGATCAAAACCTTGAGTATCACTCTTTGACTCTCCTCTTTCTGTCCCTTCCACATCTACTGGGGCTCCATCTCCTCATCACCTATACTCCAGTCTCATTCCAGGCACCATCATCTCTTTTTAACTGTTCTCCCTGCTTGTTGCCCTTGTCATAGCCACCACACTCTATATCTATCACCACACCTTGGGTGACTTTTTTTTTCAAGTGATCCTTGTAAGATTAGATTAGATCATATCACTTGTGAGCTTCAGACCCTTCAGTGGTTTTCCATCTCATTAAAGCAGAAGCACAAAGTTCTTGTTTGGATCTTCAAGGTTTTTTAATCCTCCTCTTCCATCCCTAATTTTCCTAACCTTACCTCACTTCTGCTCCCCCAGGAGGCACACTCTGCCTCAGGGTCCTGGCTCTCGCTGATCACTCCAGTGGAATATTTTCCTGAGACATTCTCCCGGCCAATTCCCTTACTTCTTGAGGCACCCTATCTAAAATTTCAGTCTCCACACCAACATTTCACATCCTCTATTCCTACTTTACTTTTTCTCATTTGCACTTGCATCTAAATTTACTAATAACACACTGAACATTTTATTTATTTATTGAGTTCATTTTGTGCCCCATTAGGCCATCAGTTCTTGGAAGACAGATATTTTTATAATATTTCAATTACTGCTGGAGATGTATAATTAATTCATAATTAATTGAATGAGTGAATGAGCTAATTCTTATATTAGAGAGCTAAACTTATAAAAAGAACAAGAGTGTCATTATAGTAAGGAATTAATAGTCTAATGAAGAAGAAAAGTAGCCATCAATTACAATCCTTTGTATGCACTTTATGATAGACTGATGTACCATGTTTGTGAAATTAGAGTCTAGCTAAAAAATTGGGAAATAAAATTAGGCAAGTTTTTCTGGAATAGGAGATTTGAGCCTTCTTTAAATAAGAAGGTAGAAGAGTTTATCAGAATCAAGAGGAAAGGGCATGTAAGAAATAACATCATTTCTTTTACCAGTCAGTCTACTCCTGGGACTATATTCTGAGGAAATAAAATGATTATTGCTAATAAAGCAAGCAAATAAAAATGAAATCGTATTTCATATTTCAAAAAAAAAAATACTTTTTGCAGAGTAGTTATAATGTCTCAATTGAAAACACCTAAGTGTTCTAAAAGACAGGGACAAACTATCCACATATATTTTAGGACTCATTTAGGACATATATTAGGTAATATATCTACAGTGACATTAATTAGGTAGATGTGATCAGATCATGAGTCATACAATTTTCCATGCTAAAAAGATTAGTCTATCTTATGAATTTTGGGAGACCATTAAAAGGTTTAAGCAACAATGACAGACATTATCTCATTTTTGTTTTATAAAGATCACTTTAGCTAAAAGGAAGAAGTTTATATTGATTTATATAGTCATTAAGTAAGACAGTATCAATACCAGTAGTTTTAGTTTTAGACAGATAACAAGTTGGAAGTTTCTGGTTTTTGGAAGCTTTGGATAGCACCTGTTTATCAACAAGCACTGTTGCATGTTAACACCTGTGGTCATACAGGTAGGTACTGGCTGGCTCTTAACTGGTTATGACAGACAGTATTGGTGTTAGCATTCAGGACAGAATTGAGTGTGAGGGAGGCACTGTGGTGCCTCTTCTTGTTGGTATGTGCACATGTCTAGAGGGAATATTTCTGTGAAATGTACATTGTTTATGTTTAAATACTAAGGACAGTTAAAAGTTTTTATAACCATAAAATCTTGGGGAAAAAGTTTTTGTAACAATAAAAGTAGTCTTCTTTCTAAAATGATAGGTAAGAACCTGCCAGTTGTAGTCTTAATCTAGGGGTTGGCAAACTTTCTGTAAAAGAAACAATAATAAATATTTAAACTCTGTGGACCATATAATGTCTGTCACAGTTATTCACCTTTGACATTTATAATGGTCTCTACTACTTAATTCTGCTGGATAAGAACAGTAACCTCCATTAGCATACCCTACTGCACAGACTTCTATAAACCGAACATATAACCAGCATGAAGTAGTTCTTAAATAGGACTCTCAGGAGATTGTTAAATATACTGTAGCATTGTCAGAGCATGGTAATTGGATTAATTGTACTCATTATTTAATAATGAATAATGATATTTCTTCCTTATAGACATTGTATACTTAACACTGCATTTCTTCTCCCTAAACCCCAGAGTACCAAGATACTGTTTGGAGTAAAAGCTTAGTGTCAAGTAGAGTAGCATATCAGTGTCCTGTAGATATTCACTCCAAACTTGAAACACAAACAACAAACAAAAATGAATATGAGAATTGGAAATAGTTCTTTTTAAATTTTGATTATGTTTGGGTGGGAAGAATGTATGCTTATAATAATGCACATACATTCATTCTTCAGCAAATCCTTTTTACTTAGACACATTAAAAATTTTAGTTTTATATTTTTCTATGGATTATTTTTAAATGTGGTATATGCTTGTGCTTTAGAAGCTGAACTATACTTTTCAGTGTACTGTGCCTTTAAAGATACTGGAAGCTTTCAAATTTTGAAAATGTTACCACTGTTAAGAGAATAGAATACATTGTGAAGACAGCGTGCATAACTTGGTAGTGCTGCTGCACAGCCTTGATGCACTATTTCTGTCTATCATTGGAAGAAAAATAATGGCTTTTAAGAGCATAAAGATATCAATTTTGGAATTGTCTTGTTACTGTGTATCCTTGATGAAATGTGCAGTTGGGAATGAGGATTTAGATGGAAAAGGGTGAATAAATGATAGTTTTGAATGAAATATCCCCCAAAGGAATCTTACTTTCTCAGTGAGCTTAAGATATATCAGTAAGTGTGGGAACTGTGGTGTGTTTTTCCCTGAGTTTCATTGGCAAAACTGCTAAAAGTTTTATACTTTAGCAGAAATGTTGGCAGACAGTAAAACTTTTAAAAAGTAACTAATACATATATGATGTGTTCTGTTGGGAGGTGAGGAAGGCACAGATTTAGCGTTTATTTAGTACATAGCTAGAGCATAAAATTTGTTTGACTAAAATATGGTTAGCACCATGTTCAAAATTATAAGTAGCTGTGCTTTAGTCACTAACTTTCTTAAGTAGGAAAATGTTTTAAAAAATGAGATTATACAAAATTGTTTTAAAATATTTAAAAAATATTTTTTAGCTTCCAGAAATGTTGCATGGTGATGGTGACAATGAAGAACATGGCTTCTGTCCAGTGGGGCAATTCATTCTTCAGAACTTAGGATTGCTGTTTGGATTTGCCATTATGCTGGTAATTGCCCTCTATGAAGACAAAATTGTGTTTGACCTCCAGTTTTGACCATTCCCAGCAATCACTGCTGATGATGAGAATGTTACCATGCAGCTTTGCATCTGTTCCTTGTACTGTAAGCACGTTGCTCAAAGAAAAGTCAGTGGCTTGCACTACTTACAAGTTCATAGATTTGAGCCTAACCACAAAGACCAGTGCTCAGTACTGTTTTCCCTGCATGAAGGGGTCTTTTAAAAATATAAAACTTGTGATAAAGAAAGGAGAAAATGGGACTCCATGAACCAATGTTGATATAGGTTTGATTAAGACTTTTTATAAAGAAATAATCATATAAAAAACACTAAAGTAGTCTATTAGTAGAAACTTCTGTGGCTATGCAGAAATAGAAATTGAACCAAAAAGAAAAAAAATCACTTAAACTTTAAAAATATTTTAAATGGACTTCGGGCAGACTTTTCTTTGTGCTAAAAGTGAATTGTAGTGTCCTTTAATTCAGCTACATATGGTAATAGGGATCAACATGACACAGCTTTGAAGCTGCATAAAGTAGGACTGTAGCACCTAGAGGAAAGCTCAGGCTGCATTAGAGTATGGATTTAGCATTGGGAAAAGGCCCTTATTCTTTGAATCTAGAGTTACTATTTTTGTATATATTTGCATAGGGTTTAAACTTGCAGCCTAAACTACTGAAATTTGTGACTGTACATTTGTGTGAGCTTCAGTTTAATGACAGATTCATAATGGTTCTTTGTATTAATATTATACTTGGTGTTTGGGCTTTTTTTTTTAACTTTTATTTTTGTTTCAGGTTTTTTGGTGAGGGTAAGGGGTTTGGAGCATGTGGTAAAATGTTTTGTTTTTTTTTTTCCTTAAAATTGTAACCCTTTAGAATATATCAGCAAAATGAAGAACCCAAACATGGTCTAAATATTCAGATTCCCTACTTTAACAGAAACAATTAGTTATTTGGGAAATTTAAGTTTTAAATGTACCCAGTGCTCTACCCGTTTGGCACTGGGAGCTAGAGCACATGCTGTGGCTGGCAGTAAGGCTGTAAGTCAGCAAGTTTACCATGTCCATCATCTGTACGTTGAGTGTAAGAATGGTTCTGAGGGTGATCTCCATTGATGCCCTGGCGGTCATGGTACCGGGTGACTTGGAAGATGCCATTAAGTAACTCGGCTGAAATCACTTATCATTTTGTGCCAACATGTGCTTTTTGTGCCTGGTAGGGATTAGTCTCTTTTTTAGGTGCCCTGTTCTCCTGCCATAAATGGTGAATGATTTGTGAGAAGTGCAAGCCACATTTATCCTGAATTTTGACCTAATAATTTGTAGTACTAATCATATGCATGTAGCTTTTCTGTTTACATCTTGTGCCACATGGTCTTCATTTGTGCCAGGTAAACTGTATTTGAACTACCTGTGGGCAGCTTTGTTTTGATCTGCTTGGCTACCTGTGTAGCGGCTTTAAAAATCTTACTGTTCAGATATTTAAGAGCCAAACTCGTTCCATTCCATTTAAAATGTCTTCAGTTAGTCCTCCTCCTTTCCCCAGTTCCTTTTCTTTTACTCCATGAACTTTAAAACAAAACTGAGCAGCACATGCATCCAGGTATTAAGAGTATTGCCAGTGTTTCTCCTGTATGGTGTAAGCAAGGGGTTCATTAGGTGTTAGTTCCTTCATTTATGCTTGAATTTGAAAAATTATTTCTTGCTTTCTTCATGGCTTCCTATAACAAGTAGGAGTTTTACACATAGATTACTTTCAGCATTGGGCACTGAATTAGGACAGTCCTCATCTCATTGCTTGACCCTTCAAGCAACCTAGCTAAAAGGTGCTGATATTTTATTTAGTACTGCCAACTTCAAGTGATTCAGATATCTTGCTTTCTGAACCAAGGTATATTTATAGTTCATTTTGGGGTCTTTATGCCCAAGGAGGATTCTGCATTCCAGCATTAAATCTGCTTAATTTTAAAACTTTTATGAAAAGCAACAGCTGGAATATACTCCCAGTCTTAAAAACAAATGCCTGATTTAAAGCAAATAGGTTATGCTGAAGTATATAAAGTTTTATATTCTCTCAAAAATGGTAGTATCTTTATTTGCTAGATTTTTTTTTAAACTTCTAAGAGGGCTGTAACAGTTGCTGCTAGTATTTTTCTTGGGGTTCCACCAGTATTTAGTTTTTACATCATCCTAATGTATAATTTCAAGTCTTACTAGACAATCTGAATTCCACTACATTTCTGTTTGGCTCCAACATTCCATTTAGCTTGACCAGTCTAATTTAACATGTGTTTGTTGGAGGTCATTAATGTTACTTGTACAATGCTGTCACTGTGTGACATTCATATGAATTTTGGTGTATATCACATTGCATTCAATCAGCTGTGATTATGCTTAGAAATACTATAGTAACTAGATGCAGTGTGAATTTTTTCCATTAACAGTTAAGTCAGTGGCTTAAATGTGATTATGGTCCTGCAAGGTGATACTTGCTAAAATATCTAAACTTTTTGTTGTTGTTGTAACGGAATCATTTTTTAAAAATTTATAAAGCTGGAAATGATCAAATGCTGTTTTTTCATTGTCAACAGTGGTGTGTCATTTTATGTATGTTCCTAATGCTTATGGAACGCTCCCCAAATAAAGTTATTCAAAAAGAGCAACTATAACAGTGTGTCTTATTTAATCTTTGTTAGAATAGTTCCTAACTTTGAAGTATGAGTCATTTTAAATATTAAGTATAACTTTAGTCAAATTGACTTAAACCAAATAACTTCTTTAAAAAGTAAAATATATTTTCTACTGACTCATCTAACAAAGAATACGAAAACAGGGAAATGACACCTTCTAATTATGAATTAAGTTGACACAGCAGTGCTACACCCCGTCCAATCCAGTGTTCCTTGGGTTGGTCAGAGGGAAGAATCATGGCAATCACAAAATTCGTAGAATGGCCAGTGGTTGACAGTGTTCCTCTCCGCTCACTTGTCTTATACAATGGGGCAGTGTAACTTGGTCGTTCTGGTATATCTGTTCTCTTACAGGGCTTTAGCCACATCTAGAAGGAAGTAGACAAAATTTAAGTCAAGGCTGTTTGTTATATTTATATATATTTGAACTTAATGTGGGGTTATTGGCATAAGGTTAGTTATGTCTGCAAATTTCTATGGGCTAAATTGATTTTATTTTTGTCAGCAGTGCTGCCATTGCTCAAAACATTTAGAGCTCTCAGAATTATCTTCAGAACCAGTTTAGAAGCTAAATAAGAAAAAATAGTGATCTACTCTGAGAAAGCATACTACCCATCTATTCATCATCTCCCTACCATACCTACCTGAGGATGACTGGTGCTTACACTAATAATAAAATCAGATATACTTTTCAAAGGTGAGATCTGCTACCACTGATATTCAAAATTATGTTGCTTTATTAAAGGCCAATCCCAAAATACTCTGAAAGGATTTTTATCAGTGACTGTTGAACTAGATCACCTCCCCCATGTTAGGTGACTATTTTAAAAGGGCTATTATTTTGTGCTGTTTAAAACATAGTTGCTTTTATAACTGCAATACAACTCTATGATTATTCTTAAAGAGTCATTAGTCAAGTTCCTAGAATGTTAAGTATAGTTGAACCTCACTAATCTCAATAAAATTTTAGAGCAAGTTAATTTCTGAATATAAGAGTAAAGAACAAACTATGATCATAAAGGGGAAACAGTGTATCATTTTTAGAACTTGAATACCTTTGTCCAGTACTAATAGCAATTCTTGACGTCCCCACTGTTTGGAATTCCTTTTTTTGTTGTTTCTCAGGTTTAAGCACAAACTGTATGAAGGTGCTAATAAGGGTGCTAGTCTCTCTGCCACATAATTGTGGAGATCTATAAAGCTGTTCTTCAGATACTGTTAAATACAAGGACTTAACACTCAAGTTGGACATGGTTTGTTTCAACCAAGTGGATTTTTTTAATGGGAGTTTTTCTTACTAGTGACTTCTTTTTCAGAAGATTATCTACTTAAAATCCTATTCACAAACTTGAGTTTCTATATGAAAGAAAAAAATTGATCCAGATTGACTCCTGAAATTACAGACATTTTGCCCTTGTGACTTTCAGTTTGGGTCTCTTATTTGAAACTTTATCTGCCCACAGTATCTTGGTATATATGGCAGGTTTCTTGCAATCGGCTGTCAGCTGGTCCCTCTCTGTACCTGTTAGAACTGCTCTGAAGGATTATTGCCTGTCTTTGAATGGCTCCCAGTGTCCCACAAACAGAATTCATGTAAGTTCATGTAAAACTCAGCCTATATTTTATCACTATCCCAGACTGACCCTTCAAATTATGTGAAAATCTCTCTAGCCATCTTCTCATAATGCAGTAACAGCTGGAAACTTAGTATTTATATAGCTTAGTATGCCCATGCTAAAGACTGGTGCCTAGAAAACAATTTTTTTAAATGGATGGTTTTCATATAACTATCTTTTAATCATCTCATGAGAAGAGTTGACTCATTGGAAAAGACTCTGATGCTGGGAGGGATTGGGGGCAAGAGGAGAAGGGGACGACAGAGGATGAGATGGCTGGATGGCATCACTGACTCGATGGACGTGAGTCTCAGTGAACTCCGGGAGTTGGTGATGGACAGGGAGGCCTGGCGTGCTGCAATTCATGGGGTCGCAAAGAGTCGAACACGACTGAGCGACTGATCTGATCTGATCTGATCTGATCTTTTAATCTGCAAGTTTCACATTTTTAGGTCAATGTACATGTAAGAGAAATCATAAACCTATGTGTGGATGTGGACACATGTATACAGTCAGTCCTTATTATTCCTGGATTCCATATTTGCAAATTTGCCTGTCACTAAGATTTAGTCCTAATCCTAATATCGATATTCTGTGCTTTCATGTTCATTCGTAAGCATGCCAGAGCAGCAAAAACTAAGTCACCAGCAAGCATGTTCCCAACTGAAGTTGAACCTGGTGACATTCTGCCACCTTGTTTCAACTCTCACAACTATAATATAAACAAGTATCCTTTCGATGCTAAGCTTTTTGCATTTTGTTTTTCGGTTGGTAATTGTTCTGTTTAAAAAGGCCCCTAAGTGTAGGGCTGAGGTGCTATCTATGTTCCTCAAACAAGAAGGTTGCGATATGCCTTATAAATACTGTTTAGGAATGAGTTATAGTCCATGAGTTCAATGTTAATGAATCAACAGTATATATTAAATAAGGTATCTTTAAACAAAAGCACAAATAAAGTTATATATTGATCAGTTAACAAAAATGTGGCCACCTGATTTTTGCCTAGGTGTTTCTGCCTAGGTTTTTTGCAAAAACCTTATATTTTGCCTAGGAGTTCGGTATTCACTAATGTTGGTAGCAAGTTTATAAAACATAACTACTGTAAAAAGAGTTGACTGCATATGTGTATGTACGTGTATAAAATAGCCCCCCACATATATATCATTAGAAAATACTAACCACAGGCACTGTATCATAAAGAATTTTGGGATGTGATTCTGCAAGTTTCTTGATCTTTCTATTCCAGGAAGCTCCATCCAGAAATAGTCCATGAATGAAAACACCTAAATATAAAAGAAGCAGGTTGTTAATACAACACTTTGCATATGCATACAGATTGAGATTGAGTTGTGAAGCTGAAATTCCTACAGGTGACTACTGTCCAAGTGACGCTAGTTCAGCAAACGAAGATCTGCTCTAAAATCAATTTTTGAGTTTGTGTTAATCTTAAGAATAGCTATACTTTGCCTAGTAAAACTTGATGTGGGAGACAAAAAGAGGAAAGGAATTATAAATTAGTTTACATGAAGTTCTCTGTTTGGGTAAACATTGGTTTATATTTTAATTGACCAATGACTATAATGTCGAGTCCACAAAATCTACAGAAGTTCTTAATGTCATTGTAGGGACCCAGTGGCTTCTAGGCAGCATGGGAACAAAACACCCTTCTGCTGATGTCTTATGTCCTGAGAGTTAAATTTCTCCTCCCCTTTTAGAATCTTCTCACTCCAAGGCTGCACCTCAGTCTGTATGAGAATCCCAAAGGCAATGTCATACATGATCAACTCAAGAACAAAAATTAAGGAATCCATGAAACCTGGATCACATCCCTGGCTATCCACTTGTGTAAAGTTTCATGAATTGAATATGGGTATCTGCACACAAAAATATTCATTGTAATTTGTTGCATAGATATGAAGGGAGGCCTTGAAGAACTTAGGAAGACATAGGTGAAGAGTTCCTAATGTGAGGTGTGATCTTGAACAATTCATTTAACTCTATATCTGTTTTTTTATCCAGAGAACAATTGGACGATATTTGTAAAACATTAATGCCCAGTGCGCTGCAGTCTATGGGGTCGCAAAGAGACAGACACAACTGAGCAACTGAACTGAACTGAATGTCTGTTTCTATCTTGTACAGTTAGAATCAAATCAGCTATCCTGACGAAAGCAGTTTGTGAAAATAGGATATGAAAATCCACTTGGGCAGTGCTGTCCAATAGGACTTTCTCCAGTGATGGAAATATTTTATATCTATGTTTTCCAATATGATTGGCTATTAAAACATAGAAAACATGGCTAGTGGGACCAAGAAATTTAAATTTAATTTTAGTTATAAATTTAAAAGGCCACATGTGGATAGCCCAGTGATGGATGTTGAGGGGAAGACTAACCCTCTGTTCTCTCTAGGTTTTAACTGACGGAAAGAATAGCTGGAATAAAGGGTCAATTTTATTTGCTGGCAAAGTACTCGTCCAGTAACTTCCCAAGAATAACTCTAGTAAAGCTGAATTGCAAAATGCATCTTGAGCCTGGAGCCAGGTCAGGGGTGGACCTGCCTGAGGGGGCCAGGGAGGTCTGCAAGCACATCCTACATGCCCACATCTCCAGCCAGATCTTAGTCTGCAGGCCAGTCACAATAATAGATGGGAACAGAGAAAGCAGAGGAGATTGCATTCAGGTTCCAGAGAGCTTTTAATACTCTGACCTTGCTGACTGGTAAGCACAGCCCAGTAAATGTCTGGCTTTAACTAATGGGTGATCTATTCCTTACTTGGAAAAGAAAGATTATGTCAGAGGGAGTAAAGAGAAGAATTCATCTTAACCGCTTAAGAACAGCGGCAATGGGGATAAAAGTTCCCTCCAACCTAGCAACAATTTTATAAGAAATGTGATGGGGACAAATGAATTTTTGTCTCTCACAGGCCATATGGAAAACACAAAACAAAACGACAGGAGATACTAACTGGGTCCTGTTTTAACAGCCCTTCCTGGTCTGTGGGGCTTCCCTGATAGCTCTGTTGGTAAAGAATACACCTGCAATGCAGGAGACCCCAGTTCAGTTCCTGGGTTGGGAAGATCCCCTGGAGAAGGGAAAGGCTACCCACTCCAGTATTCTGGCCTGGAGAATGCCATGGACTATATCGTCCTTGGGGTCACAAAGAGTTGGCCATGACTGAGTGACGTTCACTTTCATGGTCTGTGAATCACTTTGCTTCTGTGAGTTGTGGTCAGCACAGAGTGGAGGTGGCAGCACCCCCAGCCCTTGTTCACTGCTTCCTGCCCCCTTCTTGCTTTGTAGTGCTTTTCCCATTGATACCTGAACTACTGGGTGCTAGAGGGTGATTCAGTTAAGACAAATCATGTAGAATATATGATACTAAATCTAGGTAGATTTACAATGGCATTGTGGCCACGTTAAAAGTCACTTTAAGAGTGAGTAGCTTTTTTCATGGCCCCAAAATACACAAGACCCCACAAAAGACCCTGAATAGCCAGAGCAATGCTCCCTTACTTAAGACTGTATTACAAAGCTACAGTCAGCAAAACAGTATGGGACTGGCACAAAAACAGAAATACAGATCAGTGGAACAGTATAGAATGCCCAGAAATAAACCCATGCACCTATGGTCAATTAATCTACAACAAAGGAGGCAAGACTATACAGTGGAGAAAAGACAGTCTCTTCAATAAATAGTGTTGGGAAAAGGACTGCTACATGTTAAAAAAAAAAATGAATTAGAACACTAACACCCTACACAAAAGTAAACTCTAAATGAATTACAGACATAATAATGAATACTAAAATACTCTTAGAAGAAAACATAGGTAGAATGTAGAAAACATTGGTAGAAAACATAGGTACTCTGACATAAATTGCAGCAATATCTTTTTTTGATTCATCTCTCAGAATAATGAAAACTAAAAATAGAGCTACCATATGATTCACAATCCCACTCCTGGGCATATATCTGGAGAAGAACATGGTTTAAAAGGATACATGCACTCCAGCGTCCGCTTCAATACTGTTTACAATAGCCAAGACATGGAAGCAACCTGAAAGTTCATCAGTACATCGATGAATAAAGAAGACATGGTACATATACACAACCACTAAAAATGAAATAATGCCATTTACAACATGATGGACCTGGAGTTGTCATACTAAATGAAGTCAGAAAGACAAATACCGTATGATATCACTTATATGTGGAATCTAAAAATATGACACTAATGAATCTATCTATGAAACAGAAACAGACTCATAGAGAACAGACTTGTGATTGCAAAGGAGGAAGGAGTTGGGGAAGGGGTGGAATGGGAGTTTGGGGTTAGCAGATGTAAGCTATTATATATGGAAAGTATAAACAACAAAATCCTATTGCGTAACACAGAAAGCTATATTCAGTATCCTATGATAAATCATAATGGAAAAGAATATAAAAGGATGTGTGTGTATATATATATATATTTATAAAACATGTATATATTATATATACATATAATATGTGTAACTGAATCATTTTGCTATACAGCAGAAATGAACAGAACATGGGAAATCAACTGTATATCAATTAAAACAACAAGCCATAAAAAGAAGATTATGGCTGATTATCCCATGTATTGTTAATTTGATGATTACTTTCTAGCCAACACATTTTTTTAGAAATAACTTCAGAATTACAAAGTGTAAAACTAAAACAATGCAAGGGACATATACTCTTTATTCAGATTCATTTCATCCCCATTTTTTTTCTTATTCTTGCTCTTTTGCTCATTCTGCCTTTTTAACAGCTGAGAAAATTAAGCAAGAAGGTGATGTTTTTGTTCAGTGTCAAGATATAAGCCAACTCATTCCACTGCTGCCACTTACCATCTTCTGGAGCATGCTTGTATTCTTTGTCTTCCATTACTTCATAGTCAAACCCAAGAAGATCAATGGGGATGGTGTGTTTCCTGGCATAGTTTTGCTGGGCACCAGTCAGGAAAGCTTGTGTGAAGAAGAAGCCAGAAAGCCAGAATACTGGAGGAGGCCCGACCTCGTACCATTGCTGTGGTATCAAAGCACAAGTGTCCAGACGCTAGAGCCTTTCAACTTTGAATACA
This sequence comes from Bubalus kerabau, assembly GCF_029407905.1. Taxonomy (NCBI): domain Eukaryota; kingdom Metazoa; phylum Chordata; class Mammalia; order Artiodactyla; family Bovidae; genus Bubalus; species Bubalus kerabau. The sequence continues at coordinate 138,292,333 of NC_073626.1, forward strand.
ACACTGCTTAATAAAATTTGCCCCAAACACTCCCCCCTGTTATTTTCTAGTAAACTAATAAGCTAACACTTGGAGGAATAAAAAGCCATACTCTCAAAGTTTGAAAAACAGCCAGCATATTCAGCATGTGTTCTGGCATCAATTTCGTATCCATTGCACCAGCTTGTGCAATGATATGAATGCAGATACAAATGACTGTTTTATACATGCCCAGTGATTGTTTTGGGCTTCCCAGGCAGTGCTAGTGGTAAAGAATCCACCTGCCGATGCAGGAGATGTAGGGGTCATAGGTTCGATTCCTGGGTCCAGAAGATCCCGTGGAAGAGGAAATGGCAACCCACCCCAGTATTCTTGCTGGGAGAATCTCATGGACAGAGGAGCCTGATGGGCTACAGTCCATTGGGTCACAGAGAGTCAGACATGACTGAGTGCAGCACAGTGATTCTTTCAGAAAAGTTCCCTACAATAGTGAGTGTCTAATATACATTGTTGCCTGCTAGATCATGTTTAGTTGAATAAAGGAAGATCTTCCTACAAGGTTTGGTTAGATGATAATGTTTTTTCACTTTTTTCCTCTCTGGTTTATAGTACCCGGTAGAATATTCCTTTAGAAGTTTTCCCTTCTACTTCACTAAAATACAATGAATCCAATGTATGAAGACATTATATTGTACAACAAACTCCCAGAAGATACAGGGTAGTGAGAACTTGAGATCTTTGTAAGTACCAAGATACCTGGGTAATTCTGTTCATATCATATAACAAGTAGTTGACTATTGACTAAGTGGTAAATTATAGAAGTCAGTCTGAAGAAGTGAATTTGAAGAACTTTCCCCTATAAGCATCCAAGGTAGAGTCTTCATTTTTCAAGAACAGTCTTAATTCTTTAGTACCAAGTCTAGTACTACAGAAGGCCTATATTATGGAAAGGGAGTTTAGTCAGTCCATCCCTGGAGAAATTTCCTCACAGGCAACTTTTGATGCATTATATATAGTACTTAGGAAATTAATACTTCTAACAAATAGAATTGTTAATAAGAACATAGTTAAGAACCAATATTGCCAGGTAATTAGGAGGCAGGCTTCTGCCCACTCTACATTTCCAAGACAATTAGCCCATTACTGACTTGGGCTGAAATAGCAATCTAGTGATTTCATGACCTGAAAGAATGCTGTCAAGGAAGAAATAATTTTCCTTGCTAGTAGCTTGTCTACTGGCCTTGTAGGATGCTCCACTGTAGGGATCTCTTAAAGCTAAATATTCAGTAGAAATATCAACACAGAGAGTCCCTTTTTCTCTTCAAATGTCATTGATTTGAATTTCTAATTTCAATGAACATGAACACCTCTCCTAAAGAAGCTTCTGGAGATTCTACTTCCAATATTAGTATTTTGACAATTTACTGCAACAGTTATATAAACTATATGCGATATTGAGTAGTGGTCATTTATGCTTGGAATACACAGAAAAACTAGACAATAATGCTCATTATGGGCTTCCCTCATGGTTCAGATGGTAAAGAATCCACCTTCAATGCAGGAGACCCAGTTTTGATCCCTGGGTCGGGAAGATCCCATGGAAACCGGAATGGCTACCCACTCTAGCATTCTTGCCAGGAGAATCCCATGGACAGAGGACCCTGGCAGACTACCGTACATGGGGTCGCAAATCCTAGTGAAGAAAATGAAATCAAAAGAAACCTAATATATGAGCATTCGGATGAACTCACCTGCAAAAACTTCAGTCTTGCAAGGAAGTCATTCACATAGCTCCCAAGTGGTTTAAGGCTTGGGTATGATTTCCCCATCCACATTCCTGGTATCTTGACATTCAGAATACTGCTAACCACTTCCTCAAGATCTGTAGACATCACTACAAGCCCCTGAAACACATTTAACCATTGTTTGACATGACAGTATACTAGCATTTGAATAATTTTATAATTAAACTTGTTTACAGTTATGATTAGTTAAGTATAGCAAAAAAAAAAGGGAGAAAGAAAAGGTATTTTCTTTGACTCACAAGACATGGAATCTTTGAATTATTTCTTGGAAAAATATTAATTTTAATCAAATTTTAATGGAAAGTTTCTTTTATTGAAATATAAATAATACTGACATACAGTATTAGTTTTAGATGTATAACATGATGATTCAATATTTGTGTATATTGTGAAGTGTTCACTACAATAAGCCTAGTTAACATTCATCACCGTACATAGTTACATTTTTTTGTGTGGTGAGAACTTTTAAGATCTACTCTCTTAACAACTTTCAAATATGCAATATAGTATTATTGACTGTAGTCACTGAGCTGTACATTGTAACTCCAGGACATATTTTGTAGCTGGAAGTTTGTACCTTTTGACTACCTTTACCCATTCTGCCCAGCTTGGAAGACCTTAATCAACACTTGGCTCCTCACTGCCTATTAAGTCACAGCCTAACTTTGACTTAGTTTCTTTATCTATTAAATAGACAACTAACATACCTCTGTCCTGGCCTTCTTAAAAGGATAGTGATAACTATAAAATGAGCAAAATGATACAAAGTGCCTTGAAAGGTTGAATATCCTGGATTGCAACTGTGAAGTCTAATTGATTTTATCCCATTTTGAAATGTAAAATAGATCATTTTACTTCATTGCATAATGAAGACTTCCCTTTACCTTTACACTTTAGAATAAAATTGAAGATCCTAACAGATGGTAAAACTGAAGCCCTTGAAAATTCCTATGTGATCTTGCAACTGGGCCAGTTGCCATCATTTCTGTTTTCTCCATAGCTGACAATATCATTCCAACTAACATATGGAGAAAATTTTAGAGTAAATTTAATGGATTAAACACCCACATTTCATTTTCCTCATTCTCCAAACCCTGAAACAACAGTAAAGGAATCTATTGCTTAAAAGCACAAGCCTAGGAACTTTCCTCGTGGTCTAGTGGTTAAGACTCCATGCTTCCACTGCAGGGGGCACAGGTTCCATCCCTGGTGGGAAACTAAGATCCTGTATGCTGTGTGGTATGGCCAAATCCACCCCCTGAAAACAAAAAATACTACACCTCCAAAAAACCCCCATAAGCCTATAGGTACAGGAAGAAGCAAAACAATACTGGGAGCTAGAAAACATGGGACTGTTGGTAGCTGACTTAGTTGTCAGGAGAAACTCGATCCTAAACTGGTAGAGGGCAAAGCTGAGAATCAACTAGGATATTCCAAATATTTGGAAGTGATGGCCTTAGCTAGGGAGGAGAAGAAGGTGGTGCTAAAATGAAGACTGTTGAGATCTGCCTTAAAAAACAGACTCCTGGGTCTTTCCCCACAAAACTTCACATCACCTACTTTGAATGAAACCTGGAAAGGAAAATGAAGAAACCCTTGGAGGGGAAGAATGCCAACCAGGCTTAGTTGGTGTCAGAATTCCCATACCCAAACTGGGATTTAAGTGAATCCACGTATATTGGCTGCCGAGCTCCCTCGGGCCTCTTTCCCCTTTTATCTCCTAGAATGTGGAAAGCCAGGCCTTCATTTTGCAGGAAGGAAATAGGGAGAACCAGGTTAAGGAGAAACACAAGATACCGAATACTTAGCCAAACAGCCCTGCCAGGTCATACCACAGCCGGCCAGATAGACTCCTCTTTCAACAATAACTCATATCCAACCACTCTCCTCCACCTCCACTGCTCCTACAAGAAACCAACTCAGCTGGAAGACCTCCATCTTATAATTGGCTTCTGCCTATGTTCTGGTTTCCCTACAATCTGTTCCGCTGAGGTCAGAGCAATCTTTAAAAATACAAAACAGGTCATTTCATTTTATTGCTTAAATTCCTCTGAAGGCCTCCCTTTGCCTCTACACTGTAGAATAGAATTGAAGATCCCAACCTTGGCCACAAGGCCATCGGGAGCCTGTGCCTTCCTCTCTCTGTTCTACCATCTCCCTTGTGCTCACTCCACTCGAGCCAAGCCAGCCTTCCCCACGGTACCCCTCAGCCATGCCAGGCTGCTGCTCTCAGGGCCTTCCTGCTGGCTCAACCCGCTGCCCAGACATTCCATGGCCTGCCCCTTCCATCAGGCCTCTCTTCAGAATGGCCTGACTCCAAATGACTGCGTTTCCCACCTCTCACCCTCCACATCCTTATCCCATTTTATTTTTTTCCATCGAATTTACCATTGACTGCAAGTTTATTTGTTAATTGTTTGTCTCCCTCACTAAGGTAAGCTCAGTGAGGGCAGAAGCTTTGTTTTTCTTACCTCTTAATGCTTTCTGCCTTCTGAGCATATATCTCATCCAGCAAATGACTGCTTTATGTACCATACTCTATACTCACTTACCCACTTATTAACTGCCAGCCCCAGAATTCCATACACATTTTAAGGGCAGGGATTTTCTTTCTATCCCAGAACCAAGAAAGGTGCTTTCTCAGAATCTGTGCCCAATACATGCTGGCTGAGTAAATGAACGATTTATTTCAATGAATTTTTTCTTGGTGGACTTGCCCTTACCTTGATTGCTTTCTGGATGTTAATGCACGAGTCTCTTATGGTCTGCAGCAACTTATTGAACCGTCCCATTTCTTGAACAAGCACTGTGTTCATGCTCTGAGTGTATGTGGTTGGGTATCTCCTCATTGCAGACTCAACATCAAAGTTGTTTGGAAGTTTACCCAAGATGTCACCAGCAACCTCATCCACCACTTCTTCCGATGATTTTGCACCAGCATCTGCCGAACGAGACTGGGAAGAGTTCAAACTATGAATCAGAAATGCTCACAAAGGTCTAAGAATTGCTGGATGGGAAAATTCCTAAAGTAAATTTTGTAAGAATGAGTACTACTTTGTTATTTTATCTATGATTCTTCTCCACATAGGATTTATTGAAGTGATGATAACAGGCATGGGAATGAAGCTTCAGGAGGAAAACAACTGTTAGAAGGTTATGTACAATGTTCAATGGCAAAAGGAGGTCTGGAGGAAGCACTGTGCTCTCTAGGAATTGAGGGAAGGGCAGATGCTGTGGACAGAGGGAGCAAAAGCATTCACCATGGTGGGGTGGTCAAGTGATGATGGGCATCAAAGCCCAGAAGGAGGAAATCTGGTTTTGCTATGAGAAAGCTTGCCAAAAATATATTTGCTAATAATAACTCTGGTGCCTACTGGTTGCCAAAAGCAGAGATATAGCTTTTTCCTTGAACCCAAGAGGGCAAAGAAAATAAGCTCTAAATAAGCTCTTCCAAGCAGTTGGAAGAGTACAGAGATAGAGCAGACTTTAGTAATTCACACTGGAAGCAAGGAAGGGGAATTTCATTTCAACTTTTATTTCTTATGTTTATAGCGGCACCGTATAAATGAATCTATATTTTCTGAGAAAACCTTTTAAATCCTCAAAATAAATGTGTGTGTGTGTGTGTGCGTGTGTGTGCATGGAGAGAGAATACGCACTATTAGAATATAAATGAATACATCTCATATTTTTTCAGCCCCAGGAAATTATGTTTAGTTTTATTTCAGATTTTATATTTTCTAGTTTCTATACTGGATCTATTCCATACATATTGACAGTAACTTCTACTTAAGTTTCTATGAATATTTTTAATGGTACCCTAACACCTTCCTATAAAAATGTGCAATAAAAAATTAAATGTTAGTATTAATTACAAGCTAGAAAAAAAAGGGGGGGGGAGAACTATGCCAATATAGTAATCCTTTACCACGATCCCAAAGTACTAGGTTTACAACCAAATATATAAAACAAATTACAGAAAACAAAGAAAGTAATGAATATTTGGTCAAAACTAGTGAAATACCTATTTCTGTTGCATTTGAAGAATGATATGCTGATTTCTATTTGTATTTTGATGTGCATACAATGTACTATAAACTCATTTAAAACATTTCTGTTTTCCAACAAGAGCTGCACCTCCACCAAACCCCCCAGCCACCACCCCCCAAAATAAATCCTAGGCCTATAACCCTTCAAAAATGTAAGAAAAATATTTTAGTAACACACATTCCTATACCTATTTCTCACACACCAAAATCACACAGTTGGGGAGATACGTTTTAAAAGTAATATCCAACTGATACTGAGAATTAAGAGCAAAAGGGTGTTATTTGTAATTATTTACCTTGGGTTCTTTTTTAATCGTCTTTTAAGAGTTTTCACAAATACCATTTGAAATCTTCTAACAGTTGTTTTCCTTTTATTAAACAAATAAAGATAAGTGGGATCCATTTTCAAGGAGACATCATGGAATTCAACCTTTCCATTTCTAGTTTAACAATATTTTAGGTCGAAACAATTTTCTTATTCAAAAGCAAGTCAGGCAGTTCACCATAGGTAAGACAGCTCTGCAAAAGTAACATTCTCAACCCCACTAGCTCCTCTCACTTCAAAAGATATTTTATTTCAATACACAATGTGAAGGTCCTGTCCTCATGACCTTGCTCTGCTGTTCTGGTCTATCTTGTTGCCTCTGAACTGTGGTAAACTCAATGTAGAATCACTGAACTCCTGCCTACCCATTACATTAATTTGTATTTGCCAATTTGATCTGGAGAATATTGAAAGACGTTGTTTAATCACATACTAAGAAAATACCCCAAGTGTATTTAAACTTGTTTGTTTGATTCTGAGTCATTTTCTGTTGGAATAAGACCACTGCTTTATGTATTCTGTAATATGGCACAGTCCATCAAGTTTAAAAAAAGCCAAAGACTCTATAACTCTCCTGTTGTCAGACTATTGCATACTACATGCACTAATGTTGCTAAAGATCTACGTATTCTTGTGTGTATATGAGTATGATTTCATACTTGAGCAATAACTGATCTTAGCGGTATTAACATATAAAAGGGACATTAAAATATGGTCTTTGTCCTTTCTGCCTTATTAGCAGATGTTATTTTACAACAGACCAGAGCCAGAAGTTCCATGAACTCTTTCATCCGTGATAGCACACTATTTCATTCTCCTAATCTGGTTCTTCACCATTTGAGCCACCAGAGAAGTCTGGTTCTTGGACTTACCTGGTATCTCAGATGGTAAAAAGTCTGCCTGCAGTGCAGGAGACCTGGGTTCAATCCCTGGGCTGGGAAGATCCCCTGGAGAAGGAAATGGCAACCCACTCCAGTATTATTGCTGGAAAATCCCATGGACGGAGGTACCTGGGAGGCTACAGTCCATGGGGTCACAAAGAGTCAGATGTGACTGAGCGACTTCATTTTCTTTCTTTCAATCCAGTTTTTTAACTTTCTTTCTTTCTTTCATTCCAGTTCTTAGTTCCCCTAGCATCTCTGGTTATCTGCCTTTGAGGTTTATTCCATTTTTAGAATCTAGAAAGAGTATCGCACAGCTTAGAACACAGATTCTGGAGCCAAACTAGTGGGATTCAGACTATTTGGCTCAGAGTCCTGGCTTTAAATTGTACTAGCTGACCTTGAGTTAACTACTTAATTTTTCTGTGTCTAAGTCTTTTAGCTGTAAAATGGGAATAATTAGCACCTCACCTCACAGGGCTGTCATAAGCAGTACACTGTTTTGCATAAACCATTTAGAACAGTGCTCCCATACAAGTATAAAATAATTAACCATTATTATTATTATTATTATTACTTTGAGATTCCATAAAAATAAAAAAAGATCAGCTTGAAATCAGTTAGGGGAATAATTTGCTTGATGAATAATCATCTTTAACTTACTAAAATTTCATGCAATCATTAAGGGAACTCACCATTTGGACTAATTTGCTTTCAGAACTAAAACAAACAAGCATATCTTCTAACAGAAAACAATACAAGAGAATATCTCTTAACAGACAAGTAAGATTAAACATCTTTCATTCAAATGAACTAACCTGTGCCATGGCATGCTGAATGAATCCTGGTGCCTTAAGAGGTCGTTTTCTGATGTGCCCTTACATTTATGCTCTCACCAATAGAGTTGCATGTCTCAGAGGCAATAGTTCTCCTAAATCTTTTAATTCATTTCATACTTATTATTATATTTTAAGTATTATATAATTTGATAAAATATTGATGTGAAAAAAACTATGCAAACTAGGTTAAATGTTCTGGAACATTTGATAAAGATAAGCCATTAAAAACGTTGCATTAGTAAGAGACTAGAAAATTAAATAGGGAAAATTCTAGATGAATTCTGGCATCAAACTGCTTCCAGGCACCTTTGAAAGTCTTCTTCCACTTTAAGAAATTTATAAAGGACATATTATATGTTCTGGGGCATGATTCAAGCCAAGAGAGGCAAAATGGAATTCCTAGCAGCAGAATGGTATCAAAGAATACTCAGAGATAATGCTACTCAAAGAACTGCTGGCAGCAGAATGATACTCAAATATGCTTTCCAAATCAAAAGCCTGATGAAAACAAAGCTCACACATTCATTTACTCTATGTTTAAACTTATTTTTAAGGTACGTATTTTTTTTTTTCTTTTCTTTTCCTGAAAATGGTTCTCCACTTGAACAGATGTAATTCTGTGCCTGGGCCTCTCCCGTGTGGGCTCATGCTGCTTGGGGACCATCCTTTCCAGCCTCAAAATCCAGCTGCTGCACAGATCACACACCTGTGTGAGAAGAATATTGTCGAACAGCAGTTGAGTTTCTGACTGATCTTTAGTGATATCGGCATTGGCATTCATCCCAAAGATTTCTGGAGCTGGGGTCAGAGGCAGTGTCTTTGTGTATTCAATGTAGCTGTTGTGCTGCAAAGATAAATAACAAGGAGCCAGGAGGTTAGAAATCAATTATCCTGTAGAACGTGCTCACTGAAAAGAGGTGATTTTCAGTACTCAGGTTATTGAGTGGATGAGCCTGTCAGACTGGACACTGAATGCTTTCATTTTCTTTCATCCAGGCCCAAAGCATTAAAAAAAAGCGGGGCGGGGGAAGATATGGACACATTTAGAAAGAGGAAAAAAATGCCCCACTCAGTTGAAATGAATTTTTAAATGGAGAGAGGAATATCGTGGCTACTTCATTTAGAAATTTCTTCCACAGAAATCTTTCTGTGCTGCATTTGCTGATGACTGTTCTTAATTTACCACAGTAGTTTCCTTTTCAGCTTTACTCTGATTTTTCTGTTTACTCTTATTATGATAAATCCACTTAATTCAGAAAAGTAAAAATCATCTGAGATTTTATCATGAGATAACCACCATTAATATAAATCTTTTATACTCATGCACACATATTTTATATTTACATAAACTTCCAACAAGATTCCATGAGTGTTAAAAGTGTTAGTTGCTCAGTCGTGTCTGACTCTTTTGAGACCCTATGGACTGTAGTTTGCCATGCTCCTCTGTCCATAGATTTCTGTAGGCCAGAATACTGGAGTGGGTAGCCATTTCCTTCTCCAGGGGATCTTCCCAACCTAGGGATCCATACTTTTCTTTAGAGCACAGGGAACTCTGCTCAATGCTATGTGGCACCCTGGAGGGGAGGGGAGTTTGGAGGAGAATGGATACATGTACATGTGTGACTGAGTCCCTTTATTGTCCACCTGAAACTATCACAACATTGTCAATCAGCCATACTCCAATATAAAATAAAAAGATTTTTAAAAAAAGATTCCATACTTCTCTTGATGCTCATATGCACTTAGTCGCTCAGTCATGTCCAACTCTTTGCAACCCCGTGGACTGTAGCCTGCCATGCTACTCTGTCCAAGGGGATTCTCTATGCAAGAATACTGGACTGGGTTGTCATGCCCTCCTCCAGGGGAACTTCCCAACCCAGGGATTGAACTCAGGTCTCCCTCATTGCGGGCAGATTCTTTACCATCTGAGCCAAGAGGGAAGATATGTATAATCATGGAAGGATATGTATAATTATACACATTCATATATATACATATACAAATATATATACACATATACATACAGTGAGGTGGGGCAATTGGTCATTGATGATTTTTCAATATGGGGCTAATTACACAACCTGACTTTATCTTGCCATCTTCTTACTTTCCGATTCATCACTGGAAATCCTGTTACCATGACTCCCTGTGTTGACTTGCCCCACCCAATCTGTGACCTGGACTCTGGTACTGGTGTTTCTCTTCCTCTCTCTCAGTGTCTGCCCTCAGCTAGAACTCTTCCAAGTGGATGTGGAGTCAAGGTATGTGCCTTTGTTGCCTGTGGCTGTGTGTTTAACTTTTAATATGTGCCCTTTTGACTTCTGGGAATAAAATGAGAACCAATTTAATTATACTGGCAGTCCCCAGAAGTCTACTTGTGATAATCTGAAGGCAAATGCATCTGTTAGACAGGACTGGAAAAAATAGGAGCCGACAACCTTGGTCTTGTGAAGCAGATGTGATGCTCTGTCCCTTCCTACCTTTGGGATCTTGGGCAAGTCATTTAAGTTTAGTGAACTTACTTTCTTACTTGTAAAAGAGAAGGAATAATAGCATCAATGTTAATTTGATGCTCTAATGAGATAACTACATGTAACTGCTTTGTAGATAATTAAGCATGATCTACATATTAACTATTACTGTTAATACTATTTTGTAACTCCCTTCTGATGTGTATTTCCATTTTAATTGGGGCCAATGTCTTTTGACCCAAAGGACTGAATTCACAGTAAGAATTTCAGGTCACCGAGGAAGACATCCTTGGGTGAGGAACGTTTCTGATAGTCCTCACATTACAGCAAACAGGAAACCACTAACTCCATCTTTGCATAGGGTTTGCTCTGTCCCTGTAAGACTGAAGGACACACAATGGTTAACCTAAAAAAAAAAAAAGGCCAATGGAAAAAAATTCACCATTTTCTGTATCAGAGGAATTTCATGCCTTACGGCTTTCAGTTTTCTTGAAGAGCATATGTACTTACATCCCCAGAAGGAGGCGCAAAATAGATGCCACTGGAGTCGAATTTATAGTGCGGATTCTGAACTAATTCCGGGTTGAAGAATTTGTTTAGGATACTGCGCAGCGTGCGCCGGTCCCAGTCGTCAGTCACGCGGCCGCCGTAATTGCACTCGCCGGTCATGTAGCGTAGGGCGTCGTAGGGCAGTTCCTATAGGAGAGCTAGAGTTGCTCAACCAGGCAAGACTTAGCAGTCCCACTTCATACAGAACCGTGTTTCTTGTTTGCTCACGTTATTAAACAGTTTACAAAACATCTGCATCACCACAGTTTCCCTTTATATGTTCACTTCCCAGCTAATTTGCTGTAATTTTTCCCAGGGTCTCTCTCTTTTTGTGGTCTGTCATTTTCAATCCTTCAGTGCAAAGAAAAGAAATCCTCTATAACTTGTGATAAAGTGAAGTCGCTCAGTCGTGTCCGACTCTTTGCGACCCCACGGACTGTAGCCTACCAGGTTCCACCATCCATAGGATTTTCCAGGCAAGAGTACTGGAGTGGGGTGCCATTTCCTTCTCCAGGAGATCTTCCGGACCGACGGATTGAACTCGGGTCTCCCACATGGTAGGCATTGTATGCAGATGCTTTACCGTCTGAGCCACCAGGGAAGAGTCATAACTTGTGAACTCACCTCCTATTCGACCAGTATTAGTGGACCACCTACTATGTGCCTGATGCAAAATAAATTAGAACATAATCCCATCCTTGAAAAATCCAGCACTGTTAATTGACGTTCAAAAGCAATCAAATCTGAGATAATCAGTTTTAATTTCCTTCACCACCTTTTTATACCTGTATATATTGATATTTTGGCGATTGGAATCATACTGTATGTACAATTCTGCATATAATTTTTCAGCAAATCTCATATTATATATTTTACTGTTACTTAAAATAGTATATGAAAATACTATCTTAATAATCATATTCTAATATTGAAGACTTTAGTGGCTCCTAATTTTCTACTTTGTTAATGTTTCACTAAATATACATTTCTTAAATTTTCTAATGATTCTTTAGTCTAGATTCCTAAAAAGGAAATTACAGCATCAATGGAAAGGAATTTTTAAAAAGCAATTGATTAATGTTATCAAACTACTTTCCTGAAAGACTGTAGCAACTGTAGTTGCTAAAACAGTTCTAAAATCTTTGCTAATTTGATTGCCCAAAGATAATTAATATTATATTCATTTGCATTTTCTAGAATACTAATAAAATTTATGATCTTTTAATTTCTAATAACATTTGTTCTTCTATGAAGTAGCCTCCTATCCATTTTTTGAATTAAAGTTTTAATAGTTTTATTTTATTTGTATAAACTCTTTTATAAATTGACCTCTATCAAATTTGTAGAGATATTTTTCCCTGTTACTTTGCTTTCTTATTGTATTCACTAATATACATAATTTCTAAATGTTTATGAATGCAAATAAACTGATTTTTCATATTGCAATTTTATTTAGCTTAACCATAAATACTTACATGTGTTGTGCTTAGTTGCTCAGTCATGTCCAACTCTTTGTGCCCCCAGGCTTCTCTGTCCTTGGGGATTTCCAGGCAAGAATACTGGAGTGGGTTGCCATGCCCTCCTCCAGGGGATCTTCCTGATAGAGGTCTGCACTGCAGGCAGATTCTTTACCAGATGAGCTAACAGGGAAGCCTAAATACTTACATACCCACCAGAAATATAAAGAATTCTCTCTCACTGCTCACAACAAAACTGAGTATTATCATTTAGATAAAATTATAATTAAGCAATAAAATTTTTTAATTTTTAAATTAATTTTTGAGATATAATTGACATATAACATATTTGTTTCAGGTATGCCACATAATGATTTGGTATTTGTATGTACTGTGAAATGACACAACAAGCTCATTTAACATTCATCATCACAGTTACAAAAATTTTTTTCTGTTGAGAACTTTTAAGATCTGTTTTCTTTATCCACTTTCAAATATGCAGTATAGTATTAACAATAGTCACCATACTGTATGCTGCTGCTGCTGCTGCCAAGTCACTTCAGTCGTGTCCGACTCTGTGCGACCCCATCAGATGGCAGCCCATCAGGCTTCCCCGTCCCTGGGATTCTCCAGGCAAGAACACTGGAATGGGTTGCCATTTCCTCCTCCAATGCATGAAAGTGAAAAGTGAAAGTGAAGCCACTCATTCATGTCCAACTCTTAGCGACCCCATGGACTGCAGCCTACCAGGCTCCTCCGTCCATAGGATTTTCCAGGCAAGAGTACTGGAGTGGGCTGCCATTGCCTTCTCCGATACTGTACGCTACATATCTTAATTTTATTTTCAATACTTACATTTGAGAAATATTTACTTGCCACTTGTATTTCTTATTGTTAAATAATCCACTTTTTTCTTTTAAGTGTTTTCCTCACATAAATGAGTATCTTTTTTCTTATTATTAAAAGCTCTATAAAGATACAGAATCAGTTTGTTATACAAATTTTAGATATTTTCTCCAAGTCGTCTTGTCTTTTATTTTTATGATGTTTAATTGTTTATGGCTTTTTATTAAGCAATGTTTTTAAATGTTTGCTACTAAAATGTAGAATATTTTTACTTTAGGATATTTTCCTATTATTTTTTTTTGTTGTTGTTCTACACATCTTCCTGTAGTTATCTGCTAAAGGTTTAAGTATATACATCGTACATCCCAGTGATCCCACTTTGAGGAATCCTTTGAACAGAAAAAAATAGCTTTTGAGAAGAATAAGTGGTACTAATTACAAAGGAAGAATTTACTGAATTCAGGGTTGGGAATTTTGAGACTAGTTCTCTGGTAGAACTGGAAGAGAAGGTAGTGAATTTAGGAGAACACCTCAGGACCAAGACCTGGTCAAGAAACAAGCAGAACCAGGAGGGAGAAGCCGGCATGGTGATGAGGGGAGTTTGCAGAGCAGGCACTGCTTGGGTTTGCCTTGCTGATAGGTCATAAAACTGTGGTAAAAAAACTCCTGCACAAATTAAATAGTTAGTATACGAGGATGAGTTGGCCCCTGGGAGTGCTTTGTGAGGCAGACATAAAATGACATCTGGAGAGGGAAGAATTTGATTTACGTATAAAGGGTTAAACCTGCCAACATTCCCCTGAGAACTGATGGGTAAACTGGTGTTTATCTCAGCTGCTTCATCACAACAGGGCCAATCAATCACACCCAGGAATGTGTTCTCCTAGAGGCCCAGGTCCATCGTCTGGGGTTGTAGAAATAGCAGCTCTATGCTGGGACTGCTTCCCTGCTCCATTGTAAAAAGAGGGTTGAGACCATGGACTGGGAGAGAGTGTAGAACCAGGCAACGAGTATGCAAGGTTATGTTAATATATGAAGTTACTCATTTTAACTCTGCTTATTATTGAATAGTGGAGGGCTTTCTTCGTAGCTCAGTTGGTAAAGAATCTTTCTGCAATACAGGAGACCCAGGTTCGATTCCTAGGTTGGGAAGATCCCCTGGAGAAGGCAATGGCAACCCACTCCAATATTCTTGCCTGGAGAATCCCATGGACCGAGGAGCCTGGCAGGCTACTGCTCATGGGGTCACAAGAGTCAGACACGACTTAGCGACTAAACCATCACCACCATTACTGAATAGTAAGAAATAAAAAGGAAATAAAATCCTGATAGTCAAAAAGGAGAAGCTGTGTATGCAGCCATTGAGACAAAGATCTCTACTATGATTGTCCACAACATATGTGAGTAAGAACAGCAAGCTGAAAATGATATTCAAATTCGATTATGTTTTTGAGGAAAATTTGTGCATATACTATACATATGTATACTACTACTAAGTCGCTTCAGTCATGTCTGACTCTGTGCGACCCCATGGACTGCAGCCCACCAGGCTTCTCCATCCATGGGATTCTCCAGACAAGAATACTGGAGTGGGTTGCCATTTCCTTCTCCAATGCATGAAAGTGGAAAGTGAAAGTGAAGTCGCTCAGTCCTGTCCGACTCTTAGCGACCCCATGGACTGCAGCCTACCAGGCTCCTCCATCCATGGGATTTTCCAGCCAACTGTACTGGAGTGGGGTGCCACTGCCTTCTATACATGTTAACTATTTGTGCACAAGAAGAAGTCTGGACAGGCCCTACTGTGAAACTGGTTGCTTTGGGGTGAAGTTAGGGTGACAGTGAGGGGTGGGACTTTTATTCACACATAATCATACACACACAATGACATACACACACCTTTGGGAATTACCCATCAGCCAAGTACATTATATATACTTGCATTTTCTTCTTTTATAGTTTTTCCTATTCACTTAAAAAATTAATATATATATATATATAAAGAATTCATACAGCTCAATAACAAAACTCAAATGATCTGATTAAAGGATAGGCAGAGGATCTGAATAGATATTTTTCCAAAGAAGACATACAGGTGGCCAACAGGCACATGGAAAGATACTCAGCATCACTAATCACCAGGAAAATGCAAATCAAAATAACAATGAGATGTTCTTTCACATCTGTCAGAATGGGTATTACCAAAAGACAAGAAATAATACATATGTTGGTGGGAATGTAAATTGGTACAGCCATTATGGAAAACAGTATGGAGGTTCCTCAAAAAATGTTTTGAAATAGAACCACCGTATGACTCAGCAATTCCACTTCTGGGTATTTATTCAAAGAAAATGAAAGCACTAATTTGAAAGGCTATATACACCCCTATGTCTATTGCAGCATTATTTAAATAGCCAAGACATGGAAGCAATGTAAGTGTTCATTGATGGATGAATGGATAAAGGAGATGTGGACTAGATGTGAATACACAATGGAATACTACTCAGCCATAAAAAGAATGCAGTCTTGCCATTTGTGACAAAATGAATGGATCTTGAGGGTATTAAGTGAAATAAGTGAGATAAGACAAATACTGTATGATTTCACTCAAATGTAGAATCTTCCAAAAAATGAATAAAACAAAACTTATAGATACAGAGAATAGATGGATGACTACCATGGGGCAAGGGGTTGTGGGGAAGGCAAAATGGGTAAAAAAGACTAAGACACACATTCCAGTTATAATTCAAGGGATCTAAGTATGGCATCATGACATTAGTAATATCATATTACAAATTTGATAGTTGCTAAGAAAGTAAATCTTAAAAGTTTTCATCACAAGAAAAATTTTTTTTTAGTTCTATGGTGACAGATAACCAGAAGTATTGTGGCAGTCATTTTGCAATATATACAAATGTTGAATCATGTTGTATACCTGAACTAATAGAATGTTGCGGGTAAATTGCACTTCAATACAAAGAACAAAATTTTGATTGCTGAAGAAGAATTACATTAGATTCAATATCAAAGGAAACTGTGAATCACATTCCTCAAAAAAAAAAAAAATCTCTATCTCTTGATGGGTTATATGAGATGAGTGCATAGCAGTTTTGTTCGGTTTGTTGGATAATTACTCTGTTGGAGGAATGGGAAGTGCTGCTCAATTGTCATTTAACAGCAGGAATCCGGTCAGTCAGTCCTGTATGTCAGTGAGAGAGTCCCTGTAGCATTTGCTATGATAGACAATCCCTGATATTCCTTATCTACTCAGCGTGCTCTCTCCCCTTTTCTTCTGGCTGCTCTGTCTGCACTTTCCATTTCTCCTGTCCTCTCTCCTACTACTGACACTGGATGCTCACCAGCAGTCAGGCTTTAGTTCATTTTTACTCTACACGGCCTTTCTTTTAAATCTCAGGTGTTCTCAGGCTTCTCCCTACACATTAATAACTTACAGCTTTCTATTTGTGCTTTCTTTCCCTGGGCTTTATATCTATATGCCAAAAGCCTATCAAATATCATGGTTATCAACCTAGATATCTTAGATGTATAAAATGTACAAGACTAAATTATTTATCCACTCAACCATCCCCATTTCACTAACCCATCTACTATACAACTATTAATTCCTGGTACTATTTCCTGTCTGGATAAATAAGTGGATGGACCACCAATTGAGACCTAAAACATGACATTAAGAGACTTCTTCCTATCCCTTTACCATTTAATATCTAGGTCATTTCAATCCTTGTCCCTACATATCTATTATATCTCTTCCACATTTCCCATCCTAGTCCAAAAGATTTAGTTTAAACTCTCAGCATCTCTTGCATGGGTTATTGTGATGGTCTTCTGTATTAGTTCCCTAGGTCTTCCAATAGATGGCTTAAAACAAGAGAAATTCATTGCCTGACAGTGCTGGAGGCTGAAAGTTTGAAATCAAGGTGTTGGCAGGGCCATACTCCCTCCAAAACTTCTAAGAGGATCCTTTCTTGCCTCTTCCAGCTTCTGTTGCCCCAGGTGTTCCTTAGTTTGTCACTGCATAATTCTAATCTCTGCCTCTGGCTATCTTTTCTGTGTACGCAAATGTCCTGCTATGAATCACATACACACACACACACACACACACACACACACACATAATACACACACACAATATTTTAAAATTTCATATTACTAATTATCTTTCATGCCCACATTCATTCTCAAAGTGTTAACAGTTTTTTGACAAGAGTTTATTTGGTCACTCTAGCTTTTTAAACTTCTGAACACAAACAAGGAGGTAAGAACTCACTGGATGTGAACAGGGAAGGTTTATTTACGATATCAGTCTTATTCTATTAAGGATCCACCCTACTTCAGTATGACCTCATCTTAGCTTACTTGATAATATCTGCAATAACTCCATTCCTAAATAAGCTCACAGTCCGAGGTACCATGGATTACAACTTCAACATATCTTTTGGCATAGGGGAAACAATTCAACTCACATCACCTAAAACTAGCCTGTCATCTAAGTCCACTCTGTTGCTACAGTGGTCCTTCTAAAATGCAAATGCTCTCCTAAAAGGAGACCAATAACAATATAATAATTCCCAATCAGTTAGCATGGCATACAAGGATGCTCCAAATCACTTCAGTTCAGTTCAGTCACTCAGCCGTGTCCGACTCTCTGTGACCCCATAAATTGCAGCATGCCAGGCCTCCCTGTCCATCACCAACTCCCGGAGTTCACTCAAACTCACGTCCATCGAGTTGGTGATGCCATCCAGCCATCTCATCCTCTGTCGTCCCCTTCTCCTCCTGCCCTCAATCCCTCCCAGCATCAGAGTCTTTTCCAATGAGTCAACTCTTGGCATGAGGTGGCCAAAGTACTGGAGTTTCAGCTTTAGCATCATTCCTTCCAAAGAACACCCAGGACTGATCTCCTTTAGAATGGACTGGTTGGATCTCCTTGCAGTCCAAGGGACTCTCAAGAGTCTTCTCCAACACCACAGTTCAAAAGCATCAATTCTTTGGCGCTCAGCTTTCCTCACAGTCCAACTCTCACATCCATACATGACCACTGGAAAAACCATAGTCTTGACTAGACGGACCTTTTTGGCAAAGTAATGTCTCTGCTTTTGAATATGCTATCTAGGTTGGTCATAACTTTCCTTCCAAGGAGTAAGCATCTTTTACTTTCATGGCTGCAATCACCATCTGCAGTGATTTTTGAGCCCCCCAAAATAAAGTCTTCCACTGTTTCCCCATCTATTTCCCATGAACTGATGGGACCAGATGCCATGATCTTAGTTTTCTGAATGTTGAGCTTTAAGCCAACTTGCTCACTCTTCTCTTTCCCTTTCATCAAGAGGCTTTTTAGTTCCTCTTCACTTTCTGCCATAAGAGTGGTATCATCTGCATATCTGAGGTTATTGGTATTTCTCCTGGCAATCTTAATTCCAGCTTGTGCTTCTTCCAGCCCAGCGTTTCTCATGATGTACTCTGCATAGAAGTTAAATAAGCAGGGTGACAATATACCGCCTGCCTTGACGTAGTCCTTTTCCTATTTGGAACCAGTCTGTTGGTCCATGTCCAGTTCTAACTGTTGCAAATCACTTATCCTTCACCAAACCTTTTCACCTATTTGTACTTTTTTAAACCTTTTTATTGCTGCTTCTTTATATCATCTACCTGAAAACCTTCTATTCATTGACTCCCAAGCAACTCCTCCTTTCTGGAACCTTCCCTGATCACATCCATTGAGTTGTTTACCTACTTGTTTGTGTTCAGATGCTTAAAAAGCTAGAGTGCCCAAATAAACTATTGTCAAAAAACGTTAACACTTTGAGAATGAACATGGGCACTAAAGATGATTAGTAATATGGAATTTAAAGTAGTGTGTGTGTGAGTAAATCTATTTTCATACTGGCAGAACTGTAAGTGGTTCTATTCAAACACTGCTTTTAAAATTATAAAGAAACTGAAGACAACCATTATAAAATTTCTGCTTCATATGGTCTCATAGATTTTTAATTTTTAAAGTAAAACTGTCTATAATGTTTTTCAAAGTTTCATTTTATGGTTACTTAATTTTAAATTGTTGACACCTTTAATTGACTCCACTACAGGTTTATAATATTTTAAATTAGAATATACTCTACAGATTTTTGAACAAATTGCTAATTAAAGGAGCTCCTCGTTCTTTTTGTTTATATTGAAAACTCTATTTTACCTCAGATACTTCCACATGCACTATATCATTATACTTTTTGCCTCCATTCTTAGTATAATTTTAAAATAAATATTATTATAAGAAAGAAGTTCATCAAACCTATGCTTCTTTTGAATGCTTCACCAAATTTTAATGCTGCAAAATCAAAGGCCTTCTCAACTTATTTCATTTTAGTACAGAATACAAATTTGTCCACAGAAACACAGAAGACCAGATAAAATGTTCATTTTGGTTTAGATATGTTATTTGAACTCTTATTATTTATCTTGCTGGGTTTTTCCTTTGCTTTATAGAAAAAGAATTCAGTGACTTCCTGTTCATAAATCTTTTTTTAAAAAATAATCACAATTCACTAAAAGTTTCAAAAACTAAAGTTTTTTTTGATACACTTTTGATTGATTTAAAGATTTCCAAATAATTCTGAACAAAATTCGTGTAGGACACTTAGACTGACTTACCCAAACAGTTTTTTTTTTTTTTAATTCAAACATTAAAATCCAACTGATAAGTAGCAAAGAGAGAAAAAGCATGTGTGCACATGGCTGTGACAGAGAGAGAACAAGAGAGACAGACAGAGAGAAGAGACAGAGCAGGGAGAGCAAGGGGGCAAAATGCGGCTGATATGACAACATGACTCCGTGGGCTTCTTCCCAGGATCTATACCTCACGTTAACACCACCGGCTTAAGTAGTTGTCTGATCTGGGACAAATGGCCCAAACTCTAGAAAAATAGTAGTATGACATTTCCCTCAAAATAAAGCCATGAACAGAGGGAAATCAGTCTTTTTTTTTTTTTTCCCATTTTGGAGACTGGCTGATGTATGGTCTTCCCAAACCCTTTACAAAATACGTACAGTATTTTCAAATTGCCATAGGTGTGTATGTATCAAAATAAATGAGAAAACACATATTGTTAATAGATAAACTAACATCCTACCTACCTAGTAGGGCATTTATAATATCCTATTACAACAAAATCCTATTTAAAGAAACTTTGGGAAACTATCCTGCTATTCATTATTTTCCCCCTCATGGAAAAATCCTCTTGTTTATTTGTTTAAACAAAATAAACTGCACAGGAACAATTTTAAATTCCAAAGAGACAACAACTTTGTTTTAAGGCTGCAGTAGCTGATACAGCTTCTCATTGCTACCTAGGTCCCACCTCCTCTATGACCACTGCGATACATTCAGAACCCTGTTAGCTAATGGATATCCTGCTATTCATTCTATAAAAGGAGAAATTAATCAGATGTCCTTGCTCAGTGTACAAACACTCTGTGATAAAGTGCACAACAGGTAATGTCCTTGCTGTAACTGTTAGAGTACCTCATACTGATTCAGGAACATGTGCAGCTGCTGTACGCTGATTCTGAGATCAGTCTCGTTGAACTCATAAGGAATATTCCACCCCAGGGGGCCAAACTTCCGTCTCTCTTGTACCAAAGCATGAAAGAAACAGAGGCCATATAGTAGTTTCTTGAATTCCTCCTGTAATGAGAAGAAATGGTATAGCAATCATTCTTTCTTCCCCAACATTGCATTATGCTTATCATACTTTAAAATCAAAGTAATTACTTTTGCTTATAAATATATCCATGTCAAAGTGAAACTAAAACAGAATTAACTTTTTCACTGGCTATTTAGGCAAAAATATGCTCATTTGTATACATGCTCAGTTGACACACACAGCTTCCATGTACACCAGGTTTCAGAAAGTATAGTGAGCTTGTCTAATTCAATGTTACCTTATATATGTGTGTGTGTGTTTGTGAAGTCACTCAGTCGTGTCTGACTCTTTGCAACCCCATGGACTGTAGCCCACCAGGCTCCTCTGTCCATGGGATTCTCCAGACAAGAATACTGGAGTGGGTTGCCATTTCCTTCTCCAGATATATGATTATATATATGATTTTGGAGGATTTCAACTTAAGCACTGCGAGGCAAAAACTATGAATTCCAATGTTTGTTCCCAGATCAGCATGGAGAAATTTCAAAGGAGATAGTTCAAATCAATTGATAAACTCTACAAGCACTTTTGGATAGAAGCTTTGGGCAGCCTCACAGTGTTTATGTTACTACAGAAGTCCTATGTGCACGCGTGTGTGCATGCTCAGTCACTTCAGTCATGTCCAACCCTGTGTACTATAGCCCTCCAGGCTCCTCTGTCCATGGGATTCGCCAGGTAAGAATATTAGAGTGGGCTGCCATGCCCTCCTCCAGGGGATCTTCCCGACCCAGGGACTGAACCTGCATCGCCTGTGTCTTCTCCATTGGCAGGTGGATTATTTACCCCCTGAGCCACCTGAGAAGCCCATAAAAGTTCTAGAGTCACTGTCAAACACAAATTCAGTGTTGATTCAGAAATCAGAATGTACAATAAAATATGTTAATTATTTGTACCCTCCACAAGGATATAAAAATGGTCAAACTAGAGCCTGAGAAAGGATTTGTGAAGAGATTTCCTTGGAAAGTGCAGCTGCTGTACTGGGAGTCCCCTTGTCCTTATATCCAGGAAGAGGAGAAGAGTATGTTGGGTCCAAGCTACCAGGAAAGAATTCATGGGGCCACTCAGATAATTGATACATGCACCCTGCATCTGGGATAGAGTGCTGCTGCTGCTAAGTCGCTTCAGTCATGTCTGACTCTATGCGACCCCATGGACGGCAGCCCATGAGGCTCCCCTGTCCCTGGGATTCTCCAGGCAAGAACACTGGAGTGGGTTGCCACTTCTTTCTCCAATGCATGAAAGTGAAAAGTGAAAGTGAAGACACTCAGTCATGTCCGACTCTTAGCGACCCCATGGACTACAGCCTACCAGGCTCCTCCGTCCATGGGATTTTCCAGGCAAGAGTACTGGAGTGGGGTGCCATTGCCTTCTCCATGGGATAGAGGGGAAAAATGCAAAATTCATGCCTAGGAGTATGGAGCAGCCTATGGCCTCAGACTGTGGACTTTGGTGCAGAAATCAGTAGCTCTCCTTCACATGATGGGCCAATCTGAGTGAATCCCAAGGAGTAGACAGGGAGCTGGACTAGGAATGTCAGCCAGTGGTCATTTCAGTGATTTTCTTCTCAAGGGGACTTATGTCATGGGGCAAGGAAATCCCAACAGTAAGAGCTGGTATGAAGCGAAGGCTGGAGAATCAAAGGCTGAGAGGAGACAGCCAGATGAAAGGGAGGTGCTGTTGATGGAGTCACAGAGAAGTCAAGCAGCAAAGGGAGCCAAGGAAGAACCCCTGAGAGAACTCACAAGGCAGAAGCAGTCAGCTTCAAATCCCAGCCAAGTCAAAAGGGCTCCAGGCACATGAAAAGATGTTCAACATTGCTAATTATCAGAGAAATGTAAATCAAAAACCACAATGCAGTATTACCACCTCACACCAGTCAGAATGGCTATCAAGTAACAACAAGTAACAAATGCTGGAGAAAGTGAGGAAAAAATGGAACCCTTGTACACTGTTGGTAGGAATGTAAATTGGTAGAGCCACTATGGAAAACAGTACGGAGGTTCCTTCAAAAATTAAAAATAGAACTACCATATGATCTGGCAATTCCATTTATGGGTATATATCTGAAAGAAAAAGAAAATTCTAATTCAAAATGATATAATACGTGCACTCTATTTACAATAGGGTTCATGGCAGCCCTATTTACAACAGCCAAGACATGGAAACAACCCAGGCTTCCATCAACATATAATTGGCTTAAGAAGATATGATGTATACATGTACATAATGGAGTATCACTCAGCCATGAAAAGAATGGAATATTGACATTTGCAGCAACATGGATGAAATTAGAAAATATTTTACTTAGTGAAAAAAGTCAGATAGAGAAAAACAAATACAGTATGATATCACTTATATATGGAATCTAAAAAATAAAACAAATGGATCTATCTACAAAACAGAAACAGACTCACAGACACAGAAAACAAACTAATGGTTACCAAAGAAAAGAGGAAGGAGTATGGGATCAACAAACTAGTAAACATAAAATAAACATAAATCTCTCTGGTGGCTCAGATAATAAAGAACCTGGTTGCAATGCAAAAGACCCAGGTTTGACCCCTGGGAGAAGATCCCCTGGAGAAGGAAATACAACCCACTTCAGTATTCTTGCCTGGAAATTCCATGGACAGAGGAGCCTGGTGGGCTACAGTCTGTGGGGTCACAAAGAGTCAGATACGGCTGAGTGACTAACACTTTCACTTTCACACATGAAATAAACAACATGGATTTACTATATAGCACTTAGGAATTATATTCATTATAATAACCTACAATGGAATATAACCTGAAAAAAACTTAATCATTTTGCTGTATACCTGAAACTAGCACAGTATTATAAATAAACTACACTTCAACAGAAAAAGAGAAAGATGCCAACTCTATCCTTTTTCCCCTATGGTATGAAGCCTCACCAGGCTCAAGGTGAGATACTAGAGAGTAGAAACCTGCTTTTAATAAATGTTGAAATATCAATTAATATATCATGTTGCACCTTCTGACTTCTGATTCAAGACTGGCTCTGCAGTTTAAAATGACTCTAGGTCATTTAATTACCTGACACTAATCAGGAAAGCCAGGAGACTGCGCAAAGTTTTAACCAAGGGCAGGGTAAAGGTTGCCCCCACGGAATAAAATCGAAAGGGAAAGTGTGAGACGAGCGGAAAGGAGCATAAGTTTAACCACAGAGTGGGGAGAAGCAAAGTTAAACATGCTGTGCTGATTCTGCAACTCTTCTGGATATATTAGAGAACTGAGTAAATCAATAAATGTGTTGGGGGTGGGAGCCAGGCTTCTCACCATTGAAGAAGGGACATGTGAATATGGAATGAGGAAAAGCTGGAAAGAACCCAGGGTAGAGCAACAGAAATTGGAGGTATTGGTAGGAACTTGTTACTTCTAAAACATGTATATGAATGTCTGTGTGTGCACGGATTGATTGTCTGTATGCACTATATGTGTGTATGCAGATTTGCATACACATATTGTGATTACATGTATATGTTTCAAAGTTATCTCTAAAAGGATCAGAACTACAGACAATAAATGCTACATGTCTAACACCCAAATCTTGGTCTCTGATACCATTCCCCATGAAACAGGAACCAGCGCTCTTCAGAAAAATGGCTGGTTCCAAGACTGGGGTACAGATCAGCCTGGAGCAGCTTATAACAGAAAGAGAAATAATAGTAATAAGCAATGGGACCTATAACAAGTACAAAAGCAGCTCCTGCTGACCAATTCTGGACAAAACTTGAGCAAAAACCTTAGGAATAGTAATGAATTACTAACCACTGGAGAAGATGTAAAGAATTTGAGTTCACACCTATAAAAGATAAATAGATGAGATAGAAGGGAGGGCCGCTGCTGACAACAGCATGTCAAGTGTCAAATGCGGAGGGAGTTCTGGAGTTGGAATCACCAGAGGAAATAAGTGGGTCCAGCAAGAATTATCACTGACTACTAAATCTGGGTCCCAGGTAGATTTTGATGAGGAAGAGGATATCTTCATGATCCAAAGTGTCTTCTCACAGACTATTCGTTGCAAGGGACAAAGCAGTTATTATAGAGTGAAGAAATCAGATCACACTTCGTCTGGGGGATCAAAATTAGTATCATCAGTGAGAGATAAATGGGCATTGCATGCCTCCCAGTACAAGCCTCTGAGGACATGACTTCTCCCCAGTCGCACTGGGGCTCGGAACTTGTAACCTAAAACTAATCTCAAGGAGTGAGACATGTTCTATTAAAAACAGTCCAGGGAGATGAATTCTTCAGAAATGTCAGGGCCATCAAAGACAAAGGAAGGCTGAGGTAATGGTCCAGATTAAAGGAGACAAAAAAGACATGGCAACTAACTGTGATCCTAACTCTGAACCAATCCCCCGGTAAATCAGGGAAAATGTTCTAAAGGACATTACTTCATCAACTGACAAATTTGGGACACAAACACAAATTTGGGTAGATTAGATACAATAGTGTATCCCTGCTAAAATAATACTACAATAATAACTGTAATTGGATAAGGTAATATCTCTATTCTTAAGAAATAAGAAGACTGAAATATTTATCTAGGAATAATGGGCAGTGACATATCTAACTTTCCTGCAGATGGTACATGTTAACAGGAAGCAAATATAAGTAAAGGGCACAGGGCTGTTCTTTATATTACTTTTATATTTGCAACTTTTCTGTGAGTTTAAAATTATTTCCAAATGAAAAGCTAAAATATATGAACTATGGTGTGCTGCTTTGGCATTTGAGATTTTTGGTTTGAATTTCAGTTCATAAATGCCTGGACTTCTCATGTTTGTGACAACTATTGGAGAGACCTATGGATCTAGAAAGAAGGGAGTGACATTTTGCAAAAGGGCTTCTGTCTAGCTATCATGTGCAGAAATGCCCTCACCACCTACCTGGGAGTAACCTGCTCTCTCTGGGCCAAATCAATGCAAAAGTTTGTCATACAGCAGGCCTTGAACTATAAAGGTCTGACTTACATTTAAATACAGGCTCCCCTTTTTTTTTATTACCCCAGACTTTTGTTTAATGAAAGCACTTCTTTATTCTTAATGTTTTCTTTTGATGTGTATTTAAAACATATTCCAACATCAAGAGTGTGGGTTTTTTAATGGCAAAAACTTACCAAGGTTCATAACCCTCTTAAAAAGAAGTTCTTCCATTTTTAATTATGGCAAAACACTGAGAAACAATTTTAGGTCACAGACATTCACACATAGAATTCTAATCATGAAAACAGTGGGTGGTTTCCCTGCCTGCCTGGTGATGCTAAAAAAAAAAGGACCCTTATGAGTCCCATCAATCAGGGAGTAAAATCATTTTGGCTCTCATTATAGTTATATGGAGGAAATATTTTTATGTTTTAATTTAAAGATATGGCTTCAAATAGCAAAGGGCTCAGCTAATATCCTGAAACAGGATTCTCCAACCTTGCAGATTTGTATGGCGAATGGCTTGCAGCTGACTTTCTAAATAGAAGGCTGCATAATTAATAATACCCCACTAGATATCAGCTGAGCAGGGATGAGCCTAGTGGTAAGATTAAAATAAAATATTAATAAAATTGACTTCGGCACAGTCAATAATCAGTAATCAAAACCAACTGCACCGCAGTGCACGAGGCCTATTTAATTTGCAGTTTTACTCAGCACACACATCCAGGACCACCGGGGGCCACTTGAGTTGCTTTATGGGGCTGAGGTAACAAGACTTAGCCATTACTAACAGGCTTTTTGCAGCTGCCAAAGAACTCAGGGTCAGAGATCGGGTCCATGAGGTAGGAGCGAATGATATTAGCCCGTAAACCTTTCGGTGCTTCATTGGTCATTTTCACTCCATTCTGCAGCACAGACACGGGGAAATTTGGAGATGGGTAACTTGTCAGCCAAATTCGGAAATCTGGATGCGTTGTTTCTATGCTTAACTCCTGCAACAAAAACAAAAAGTCAGATACATAAGATACATAAAATGGAAGGAAAATCTCTGGATCATGTGGGCCAGAAGTGGGAGGAAACAGTTGTACAAAACAGGGCTTACTGCTGCAAATGAAGGCAAAAGCCTTAAAATCTAATACTGCCACCGAAAGGACATACGTCACTGGGAAGGCCCAGCGGGTTGCCACTCTCCCTGATACAATTAAAACACATGACCATAAAGTTTACAAAGGCATAACATAATTCAGAGTTGGCCATGACAAAGACTAAGACATTCCAAAAAATCTTGTGTCTTCACTGCTGTTGCTGAAATGTTTATAGAAATACTTCTCTGCCCCAGAGCCATATTAAGAATGATGTCCTCTTGCTGTAGCCAAGCTGTGAGAATAAGCCACACACTCAGATAAATCAATATTAAGCCAAGCAGGGATGAACAAAAAGGGGGAGGTTTGAAAGACAATAACTGGTGTATCCTGAAGCACTAAACCACATCATTATTAGCGATACCTGTTTATGGGGACAGTAAGGCCTGCTAGGAGGATAAAGGATGACAGAACGCTCACGACTGTTGTGAAGGAACTATCAGGCCTTGGAATAATATCACCAGGCTTTCCCTCTCTCCCGTCCCACTAACTCCTCCCAACTGTCCGTGTCAGTCATATCTGTGCTTTTTAAATTGCAAATCTTTATCAGTAAAAAAAAATTTTGAGCATTCATGTGGTAAAGGGGTGGTTTGGGAGATTGGAAGGATGCTTTTTAATGAACAGTGAAGGTGCCATCCTTTTCTCCTACTGGCTGGCCTATGCCTGGTGACTTAGGTAGCATGACTCCTGGGACTTTGGGTCAATTTCACTCTTCATTGAAGGCAGCTCTTGTCTCTTGGATTGACTCTCTAATGGGTATATGATATGATTTGACAGGCCAAGAGAACAACCCAGAGACAGAGGAACTGTGAGGAAACAGGCACAAACATAAAGCCTCTAATATAAGGCCCAAAGCATGAGAAGATGTTAGTAAGGCAAAAAATACTAAAGAAGTTTTTCAGATAGAAATAAGATTTATTATGGAGGCCTACATTCTCGAGAAAGCATGTTCTCCCAATGAAAGTGAAAAAAAGGCCAAGTGGCTGGAGCACAGAAGTCAAGACAGAAATGCCTGAGAAGCAGGCAATGCTCAGATGAAGAAACCATGATGGGGGCATGAACATTGTCTTCACACAATGGAAAGCCATGGAAAGGCTCTAAGCAGTGAAGCATTATTCATTCACAAGTTCAGTAATTATTGACTGATTATGTCCCATGAGCCAGGCATTATTCAAGGTGCTAGAGGTAAACCAGGGAACAAAAACAGTGCATGCTTACAATCTAGTGGGAGATAGACAAAGCAAAATGGTGACAAGTGGCATAAAGAACACCACAGTCTGCTCCTTAGTGTCAGGTGGATGTCTGGATAATGCAAGTTCTATCAGTTTAAGCCTGAAGGACTGTAAATGAGGAGAGGGCTAGAGTCATGGGTAATTATTTGGACACATTTTTCTCTGTTGAAACCAAGTGCCAGGTTTTCTGTTTACTCAGCTGAGCTACATGGAGTTTTCTTTCTGGAATCTCTGACCACAGAGAGAGGGAAGTATCATGACCCACTACAACAGGTGGGTGGGAGGAGTGCTCTTCTGGTTTCAGATTCAGCCTTGTGGCAGAGTGACAGGCTGTGTGGGTGAGAAGTGAATTTCAGAAAAGTTACATCCTGAAGCCTTCCGGTTTAGAGGGGCCACATGAATTTCCCCCGAAAAGCTTTTTTCATTGTTTTTGGTCCACTGCTGTAAAAAGTAAATTGCTTTCTATTTACCCTGTGGTTTATTCTTATCTTTGAGGCTGTGCCTCTGGATGAAGGATATTTCTGACCCATGGGATGAGAACTCGCCCTTAGTAGGAGGAATTAGGCAAGGCCTGGCCATGGGCTGTCCTCCCGCTCCCAACTTGAGCCCACATCCCCTAAAATCCAGCCAGGCCACTAAACCTGCAACCCACAAATCACAGGACAGGAGTGGAATTACTTAAATGGTATATGCATCACTAATTACACTGGGAGACTACCATCTCATCAAAATAAGCTTGCATTTTTACCTCGCAAACTTTCTCAAGAGTTGGCATCCAAGAGGTGGCAAGGTGACAATTCTGAAGAACAACCCATGTGCCTTCTTTGACAGCTTTTTCTAACATCTTCATTGCTATGGGCCCTTGGCCTTGACCGAGAGATAAAGAGCTAAGTTTTGTTCCTCCGTATCCCTGTATAAGGATAGTGAAGATGTCATTTAAAATCAAATTCTGAAGAAGAATCAATATTATCATCACAGGAAATGCTCATATTAAATACATTAAAATTTAATCATGCTGCATCCCTCAGAGCTCCCAAGCACACACAGCTCTAGAAAACTTTTCCTGATTAAGAAGCCAATAAACAGATACAACACAAGCCAGTGCATGAAGGAAACAGTCATGGCAATAAACGAAACATCCTGTAGGGTCTTTGGCTGCTGAGATAAGAGGCAGAAAAAAGTTAAACAGACTTTCAATATGAGGAGATGAACAAGCCCTGCTATCATGGAGCAGCTCCTAAAATTCAAAGCTGAAAACTATGAATAAAGAGATGAACTTACTCCAGTCTCCTCCAGATCTTTGAATAATTATATCTTAACTAATTTGGTTACTTGCATAAAGTTCAGGTAAAAATACCTATTAGCCTCTAATTTCCATTCAAGTTCATTTAAGGAAATCTGTGGGAATGTTTGCCTGGAATTCATTTCTCCTATATCCTTATTCATCTACACTTTTGGGAGATGGTGTCTGTGACTCCCATCTATTTCTAGAACAATTACCATCTGAATGCCACAGTGGAAGAGTCTTTGAGTTATGGGAGCAGTAGAGGAGAATGCCCTGTCTGAATAGCCACAGTTTATTGACACAAGCAGGTAGAAGCAGCTGAAAACAATAGAGTTTTAAGGTACCTGATCATCAGCAAATTTCAGAAGGGCAGCCATAGGATCCGCTCCAGGAGACAGTATGAATATCAGGGGTGCGCAGCAGTTACTGTCTGCAAATGCCTTGGAGAGATCAAATGGGGGTGGTTCAATGAATGCACGCCCCAATCTGTTGGTTATAAATTCTTGCAGCATTGGAATAACCTAGAAAGGGAAAAGAAAGGATTTGAAGGAATATTTGAAATCTGCCTAAAACCTTAAAAACTTCATATTCAAAGGTATTTTATAATAAAAGACTCTCCATTTGTTTGTGTATTTGTAAACATTGATAAAGAGTCAAAGGCACAGTTGTCTTTTAGATGGAAAGTATACATTATTTAAACAATAAAAGGTGGGTGATATATGTACATATACATATATACATATATATATACCTTAAAAACAGTGTTGGTCCTGATGTGGATATATGTGCAGGTAAATGTGTGTATTGAGAAAGAGGGAGAGAGGGAAAGAAAGACTGAGTGTGTGAGGGTTGTGTGTGAGGGTTGGGAGACAAGAAACAGTAAAGGAATATCTTTACTTAAATATCTTTACTTAAATGTTTTTAATGTCTCCACAATTAGATTCATTCAAACATGGGAAGGTATGAATAACCAAGACATGGAACTAACCTAAATGTCCCTTGACAGATGAACGGATAAAGAAGATGTGGTACATATCCACCCAAAACTATCACAACATTGTTATCAGCTATGTTGTTGTTTTGTTCAGTTGCTAAATTGTGTCTGACTCTTTGCAACCCCATGAACTATAGCACATCAGGCTTCTCTGTCCTTCACCATCTCCCTGAGTTTGCTCAAACCCATGTCCATTGAGTCAGTGGTATCATCTAATCATCTTTTCCTCTGTCACCCCCTTCTCCTCTTGCCCTCAATTTTCCCCAGCATCAAGGTCTTTTCCAATGAGTCAGCTCTTTGCATCAGGAGGCCAAAGTATTGGAGCTTCAGCTTCAACATCAGTCCTTCCAATGAATATTCAGGACTGATTTCCTTTAGGATGGAATGATTTGATCTTCTTGTAGTCCAAGGGACTCTCAAGAGTCTTCTCCAACACCACAGTTTGAAAGCATCAATTCTTTGGCACTCAGCCTTCTTTATGGTCAAACTCTCACATCCATCAGATCAGATCAGATCAGTCGCTCAGTCGTGTCTGACTCTTTGTGACCCCATGAATCACAGCACGCCAGGCCTCCCTGTCCATCACCAACTCCTGGAGTTCACCCAAACTCACGTCCATCGAGTCAGTGATGCCATCCAGCCATCTCATCCTCTGTCGTCCCCTTCTCCTCCTGCCCCCAATCCCTCCCAGCATCAGAGTCTTTTCCAATGAGTCAACTCTTCGCATGAGGTGGCCAAAGTACTGGAGTTTCAGCTTTAGCATCATTCCTTCCAAAGAAATCCCAGGGCTGATCTCCTTCAGAATGGACTGGTTGGATCTCCTTGCAGTCCAAGGGACTCTCAAGAGTCTTCTCCAACACCACAGTTCAAAAGCATCAATTCTTCAGTGCTCAGCCTTCTTCACAGTCCAACTCTCACATCCATACATGACCACAGGAAAAACCACAGCCTTGACTAGAGGAACCTTTGTTGGAAAAGTAATGTCTCTGCTTTTGAATATGCTATCTAGGTTGGTCATAACTTTCAAACCATAGCTTTGACTATATGGACCTTTGTCAGCAAAGTGATACCTCTGCTTTTTAAAACACTGTCTACGTTTGACATAGCTATTCTTCCAAGAAGTAAGTGTCTTTTAATTTCATGTGTCTTTTAATTCACCATCTGCATTGATTTTGGAGCCCCCCAAAAAGAAATATGACACTGTTTCAAAATTTCCCCCATCTACTTTCCATGAAGTGGTAGGACCAGCTATGTTCCAATACAAAATTAAAACTTTTCAAAAAGATGTGGTACATATGTACAATGGAATACTATTCAGCTATAAAAAAGAATGGAGTAATGCCATTTGCAGAAACATGGAGGAGCCAGAGATTATCACACTAAGTAAAGTTGGAGAATGGCAAATATCATATGCTATCACTTACATGTGGAATCTAAAATACAATACAAGTAAACTTATTTACAACAGAAACAGACTCACAAACACACAAAACAATGTTATGGTTATCAAAGAGGAAAGGAGGTGAGAGAGGGATAAATTAGTTCAGGATTAGCTGATACACACTGCTGTATATAAAATAGATAAACAACAAAATCCTACTCTATACCACAGGGAACTATATTCAATATCCTATAATAAACCATAATGAAAAAGAATCTGAAAATGAACATATATATATGTATAACTAAATCACTTTGGTGTATACCAAAAATTAATGCAATACTCTAAGTCAACTGTACATCAATACAAAATTTAAAACTACAGAGAGGTATAGAAGAGTAATAACAAATGTGTAAATGCCACAATGGCATGGATATACCTAAGGAGATTACTCATATATTGTTCCTATACAATAAAAATCTACTGAGTAAATGAATAAATTAGGATGTTCTCTTTTATGAAGGTGGGACTCTAATTATAGAAATTCTAAAAAATATTACTGAACAATGAATTCACCTATGCATAAAGTTTCTATTCCAAGGAAATTATTTCATGTTTCAGATATTTTGAATGGGAACAGATATCAAGCTGATGGTAGAAAACTGAAAATATCCTCACTTCCTGTCTCAGACCTTGTCCTTGCCCTTTTCCCTATTATTCTTTTCCTATGGCTGTCTTTTCTCCCTAGGTTAAGAACAATAACAATTAACAAACAAACAAAAAAATAGTTTTTAATAACCTCTCTCCTCTCAAGGCTAACCTCTTCACTGAATTATAATTTTACAAACAAATCGAAAGCACATGACTTTTAAGTACATGGTTTCACTTTTAGGAAGTCTGAGCTCTGAGTGTTTCAGGCCAGGGTCATTCACTGAATTTGTGCAAACATGGCAGATGGGAAGTGAGTCTTCTCATAGTACAGGAAGACCCAGTTAGGGGTGCTCAAATGATAATTTTCATTGTTTCATTTTTAACATTAAAACTGAATAAGATCATAGAAATTGTGGACTTGTGGATACAGTGGGAGAAGGAAAGGGTGGGACGAATTGAGAGTAGATTGACATATATACACTACCCTGTGTAAAATAGCTAGCTAGCGGGAAGCTGCCGTATGACACAGAGAATTCAGATTGGTGTTCCGTGATGACCTAGAGGGCTGAGACGGGGGAGGGAGGCTCAAGATAGGGGGAATACATGTATACTTACAGCTGACTCATGCTGTTATACAGCAAACACCAACACAACATTGTAAAGCAGTTGTGTGTGTGTGTGTGTGTGTGTGTTAGTTGTTCAAGTCGTGTTCAGCTCTTTGTGACCCCATGAACTGTAGCCTGCCAGGCTCTTCTGTCCATGGCATTTTCTCCTCCATTTAAAAAAATTAAAACACAATAGTCAACACAAAAATTAAAAAAAAAAAAAAAAAACAACTGAATGAGACCAGCTGTTCCCAAGACTAAACAGTAACTTCTGAGGCAAATGAAACTGCAAGCTATTCAATTTGGAAGGTGATGGAATTGGGTTTGCTTCTGCAATCTGATTATGCAAGCGTAAGAACTATAAAATAAAATCTGTCAGGAACAAAAATTACA
This sequence comes from Bubalus kerabau, assembly GCF_029407905.1. Lineage (NCBI taxonomy): Eukaryota > Metazoa > Chordata > Mammalia > Artiodactyla > Bovidae > Bubalus > Bubalus kerabau. Next base: position 138,325,893 of record NC_073626.1, read on the forward strand.
GACTAATTTAGGCACCCATCTTCCCAAAGGCAGAAAAGAAGTTTGTGGTCTTCTATGTATGTTTTTCTGTGTCTTTCAAGTTCCTACAAGATTTATCTGAGGTTAGAGAAACATATTAGCTTATATTTGACAAGTTTCTTATTAAAAGCTATTTAATTTGCTTTTTGTTTACAGTCCAGAAGGAGAAAACTGTGGCCAGAAGCTCTTCATTTTGTAAATGGGCTCAAAACATTCCATACCTCAGTATTTATACATCTGATATGCTTTTGTCAATAAAGCAGTTAAACTATTGAAATCCAAGGAAAGTGCAAACATTTCATTTTTCCTACTGGTGGTTTAGTGAAAATCTTTTACATTTTTCCAAACTATGGCATTAGAGAACCTAGCATTTGTGGCTTCTTACCATGGGATGGAGTCGGTTTTGAAGGGAGAGCCGTGGAAAGGAGACAGAAAAAAACTATGGTGACAAATAATATATATTTTATATTAGAGATCAAACAATTACAGATTTCCCTAGTGGAGATATATATCTCATGACTTAGAGATAGCAAAGAAATAAAATCTAAATATTTATGTAGTACTAGCCCAATTGTTGGGAGAAGGCAACCCACTCCAGTACTGTTGCCTGGAAAATCCCATGGATGGAGGAGCCTGGTGGGCTGCAGTCCATGGGGTCGCTAAGAGTCGGACACGACTAAGTGACTTCACTTTCACTTTCCACTTTCATGCATTGGAGAAGGAAATGGCAACCCACTCCAGTGTTCTTGCCTGGAGAATCCCAGGGACAGGGGAGCCTGGTGGGCTGCAGTCCATGGGGTCTCACAGAGTCGGACACGACTGAAGAGACTTAGCACCAGCAGCAACAGCCCAATTGTTAGCCTTATATAGCACTGTTCCTTTCTTTGGCATGCTAATACCATTTTTGCTTTGGAAAATTATTCTTTTCAAAGCATAATACTATAGTCATATATCATTTTTAAATACATAGTTCCAAAATCAGTGATTTATGACTAGGAATTAAAGTACCTGGTAACAGCAAGATTGAAGGGTTTGAGGTTGCAAGTATAAAAGAGCATACTAATAATTATTTCTATATTAAGGATTGTAGGTATGATGGTATAGATAATGGTAACTAGTTTCTTTACCATCTGACCCATGAAAGATGTCCAAAAAGTATTAGTCACTCAGTCATGTCTGACTCTTTTGTGATCCCATGAACAGTAGCCTTCCATGCACCTCTGTCCATGGGATTTCCTAGGCAAGAATACTGCTGCAGTGGGTAGCCGTTCCCTTCTCCAGGAGATCTTCCCAACCCAGGGATCGAACCCAGGTCTCTTGCATTGCAGGTGGGTTCTTTACCATCTGAGCTACCAGGGAAATCTGATAATTATTTATATATTAAGGATTACAGGTATGATGGTATAGGAAATGGTAACTAATTAAATGGTAACTAGTTAACTTAGGATAAATTGAATTATGCTATAGTAGCAAACAACTTCAAGACTTCAGTGGTTTAACACAACAAAAGCTTACCATCTCAGAAAAGTCATCTGAGTGTCCAGGCAACAAACTCTCCCTGCTCTGACTCAGCATTCCAGCCTGTTTATGGCACTTAAATATCAACATGTGATTCCACAATTTTGATGGCAAGAGGAATATTCTGGAGAATCTCACAATGATAGCTAAATGCTTCCACCCTGACACTTATGCTCACATTTTACTGGCGAAAACAAGGTTAATGGCCACAATGCCCCCACCTCGAGTATACACAGGAGAGAACCAGGAATACTGCTGAGAAGTATTAATGTTTACACTCTTCCACCTATGCAAAGAAAACTCTAGAGAAGATATGGAAACATATAAGAAAAAGTTATAGCACACAGTGCTAAAGCATTCTGCAGAGGAGTTAAGAGAGTTAAGAGAAGTAGGACTGTAAGATTAATCTCGACTGATTCAAAAAATGAACAAAAGTCCCTCAGCTTGACTATCTAAATTTCCCAGCTCCCTCATACTCACTTGAAAAAGAGAGTGACTATGGAAAATAATATTTGATCTATTTGGTACTCAATGTATTTTCAGATTAAAATGTCAAATTTTTTTTTAATTTTCTTTTATTTTTAAACTTTACATAACTGTATTAGTTTTGCCAAATATCAAAATGAATCCGCCACAGGTATACATGTGTTCCCCATCCTGAACCCTCCTCCCTCCTCCCTCCCCATTCCATCCCTCTGGGTCGTCCCAGTGCACCAGCCCCAAGCATCCAGTATCGTGCATTGAACCTGGACTGACAACTCATTTCATTTTTAAAAACAAACTGGGGAAAAGAAATTTATAGATGAAACTGCTGCAGTTAGGAATCGGGTCATTAATCACTTTTAACTAAACAATATAGACTATGATCAGAAACTTCTCTGTCAAACATTGAGGGAAGAAAGTTAATGGTACACAGAGAGCCATTTAGTGTAACAGTTTTTATCTTAGAAAACAAAGTAAAAAATCTTTGAAAATTAAAAAAAAAGTTTTAAAGGAAGAAGTCATATTAGACAAGAGTTTGAACTATTTCATATTCTTTCATATTTAATATTTGCAGTGAAAACTTCTGAGGCTTAACGCTAATAGTTTCAGTGAAGATTCATTTTTAAAAGGGCCCCAAGCTGCAGTTAAATAATGATCTTCAACAATGGGAACTATTTCCAGCTAAAAGCTGGGCAGCACTATGACATTCAGGGACCCTTAACACATTGTGGACCCCTTCTTCCATCAATAAATAGAAAAAAATGTATTTTTCAACTGTTTTTGTATAATTAAAATATAACAGACTGGTATATTTTCTCATTTTACTTTCATGAACTCCTAAGAGTATCATGGACTCGAGGTCCTATGCTTAATGGATACTTTGGCCCTGGCTAAGGCCACACTGCCAATTCAAGAAAGAATGACAAGTGTTCATCGAACAGACCCTGACTTACAGAGGAAAGAATGCCTCTATCTTGTATTATCACTGATGTGTAGAAAATTTTTTTACATGATAGAAAAAATAAAGACTGTCTTCATCATACAAGTGTTGATCTTTCGGTTGCTGTTGGAATGGAAGCATTATCTTATATCCTTAGCAACTCAAATTGTGAATACAGTAAATTTTGAAGTAATTATGTATACTTTTACTCGAGTAGTAACAGTGGACAATTAGAATATGTTTTCAGTTTTTCTTCCAACACTCCCAGTGTCTACAGTTCCTCAGAATTATGTGGATATCTCTGTGGATACGTGTCTTTACACTTAAGTGAATAGTTTGTTTTTTTAAATCGAGTTTAATAATACAAATGAGGATATCAATGAGTGCTCTCATTTGTTGATATGACAGGTCAGCTGATTCACTGGTTATATAATTTATTACTTAAAGAAATGAAAATTAATAGTGTTGACATTTTCCTTTGTGGTGAGAGATTATGAACATCTTAAAAACAATATTCTACTAGCTTTCCAAAAGCCAATAAAGAACTATGTACAGGATAGCATTTGAGGAAACAGAAGGTGTAGTAATTCAGCTTCATGTAAACAACATTGACCAATTTCAACAAAACAGTAAGAACAAAAATGTAAAGGAAGTAGATTGTCCATTCCCTTCTCCAGGGATAACAGGAAGAGCTGTAACATAAATAAACTATTAAATATAATCTGGTGAGTTACTAATTTAGTGCAGTTATAATAAATATACACTTTTTACAAAATGACTGCATTAGAGGGAATTGGGGTTATTTCTTGCAGACTCCTTTACCACCCCACCCCCAAGGATTACTTAAGGAAACACATGTTTGGCTGGCATGTGGAGCTAGGACGGTCTGGAATTCACTGAGCAGCTTCCAAAGACAGCATTTACCTTGTCCGGCCTCAAGCAACGAATGATAAGCATCCTTTGAAACTCAATCGTTTTATCTTCCCAATCATCAGGAAAAACCTCATGATGTGGTTCCTAAAATGACAGTGGATATAATTTAATATTATTTGGAAGACTTAATAAAAACCCCAAAACCCAGTATTTTGACTTTTAAATTGAGTTTAAAGAAAACATAAAATGATTAAATGAAATTAAGAATGCTAATGTAAATTTTATTAGGTTGGGGCAAAGCTATGAAATAAGAAATAAAAAGAAAATTTTAACTGCCACATAAAATCAAAACTAAGACATTAAATAAGTAGGTTAGTGTCAATATGAACATTAATCAATAGCACAAATGCTTCCTGTTACTACGATAAATGTGCATTAGGAGAATTTTTCCCATTATTTCTCCAAAGGCATTTCAAACCCTGCCAACTAACTACTCTCATTTAGTTCAGTTCAGTCGCTCCGTCGTGTCCAACTCTGCGACCCCATGAAAAGCGGCACGCCAGGCCTCCCTGTCCATCACCAACTCCCGGAGTTTACCCAAACTCATGTTCATTGAGTTGGTGATGCCATCCAACCATCTCATCCTCTGTCGTCCCCTTCTCCTCCTGCCCTCAATCTTTCCCAGCATCAGGGGCTTTTCAAATGAGTCAGCTCTTCGCATCAGGTGGCCAAAGTATTGGAGTTTCAGCTTCAGCATCAGTCCCTCCAATGAAGACCCAGGACTGATCTCCTTTAGGATGGACTGGTTGGATCTCCTTGCAGTCCAAGGGACTCCCAAGAGTCTTCTCCAACACTACAGTTCAAAAGCATCAATTCTTCAGCTCTCAGCTTTCTTTATAGTCCAACTCAAACATCCATACATGACTACTGGAAAAACCATAGCCTTGACTAGATGGACCTTTGTTGTCAAAGTAATGTCTCTGCTTTTGAATATGCTGTCTAGGTTGGTCATAACTTTCCTTCCAAGGAGTAAGCGTCTTTTAATTTCATGGCTGCAATCACCATCTGCAGTGATTTTGGAGCCCAGAAAAATAAAGTCTGACACTGTTTCCACTGTTTCCCCATCTATTTGCTGTGAAGTGATGGGACCGGATGCCATGATCTTAGTTTTCTGAATGTTGAGTTTTAAGCCAACTTTTTCACTCTCCTCTTTCACTTTCATCAAGAGGCTCTTTAGTACTTCTTCACTTTCTGCCATAAGGGTGGTGTCATCTGCACATCTAAGGTTATTGATATTTCTCCTGACAATCTTGATTCCAGCTTGTGCTTCATCCAGCCCAGCATTTCTCATTATGTACTCTGCATGTAAATTAAATAAGCAGGGTGACAATATACAGCCTTGACGTACTCCTTTTCCTATTTGGAACCACTTTGTTGTTCCATGTCCAGTTCAAACTGTTGCTTCCTGACACGCATACAGGTTTCTCAAGAGGCAGTTTCAGGTGGTCTGGTATCCCCATCTCTTTCAGAATTTTCCCCAGTTTATTGTGATCCATACAGTCAAAGGCTTTGGCATAGTCAATAAAGCAGAAGTAGATGTTTTTCTGGAACTCTCTTGCTTTTTTGATGATCCAGTGGATCTTGGCAATTTGATCTCTGGTTCCTCTGCCTTTTATAAAACCAGCTTGAACATCTGGAAGTTCATGGTTCACGTATTGCTGAAGCCTGGCCTGGAGAATTTTGAGCATTACTTTAGTAGCGTGAGATGAGTGCAATTGTGCGGTAGTTTGAGCACTCCTTGGCTTTGCCTTTCTTTGGGATTGGAATGAAAACTGACCTTTTCCAGTCCTGTGGCCACTGCTGAGTTTTCCAGATTTGCTGGCATATTGAGGGCAGCACTTTCACAGCATCATCTTTCAGAATTTGAAATAGCTCAACTGAAATTCCATCACATCCACTAGCTTTGTTCGTAGTGATGCTTCCTAAGGCCACCTTACTTCACATTCCAGGATGTCCAGCTCTAGGTGAGTGTGAGTGATCACATCTTCGTGATTATCTGGGTCGTGAAGGTCTTTTTTGTACAGTTCTTCTGTGTATTCTTGCCACCTCTTTTTAATATCTTCTGCTTCTGTTAGGTCCGTACCATTTCTGTCCTTTATTGAGCCCATCTTTGCATGAAATGTTCCCTTGGTATCTCTAATTTTCTTGAAGAGATCTCTAGTCTTTCCCATTCTATTGGTTTCCTCTATTTCTTTGCAGTGATTGCTGAAGAAGGCTTTCTTATCTCTCCTTGCTATTCTTTGGAACTCTGCAATCAAATGGGTATATCTGTAAGGCCTCCCCAGACAGCCATTTTGCTTTTTTGCATTTCTTTTTCTTGGAGATGATCATGATCCCTGTCTCCTGTACAATGTCATGAACCTCTGTCCATAGTTCATCAGGCACTCTGTCTATCAGATCTAGTCCCTTAAATCTATTTCTCATTTCCACTGTATAGTTATAAAGGATTTGATTTAGGTCATACCTGAATGGTCTAGTGGTTTTCTCCACTTTCTTTAATTTAAGTCTGAATTTGGCAATAAGGAGTTCATGATCTGAGCCAGAGTCAGCTCCCGGTCAATATCACAGTAATCCAAGTCTATGCCCCAGCCAGTAATGCTGAAGAAGCTTAAGTTGAATGGTTCTATGAAGACCTACAAGACCTTCTAGAACTAACACCCCGAAAAGATGTCCTTTTCATTATAGGGGACTGGAATGCAAAAGTAGGAAGTCAAGAAACACCTGGAGTAACAGGCAAATTTGGCCTTGGAGTACAGAATGAAGCAGGGCAAAGGCTAACAGAGTTCTGCCAAGAGAACACACTGGTCATAGCAAACACCCTCTTCCAACAACACAAGAGAAGATTCTACACATGGACTCACCAGATGGTCAACACCGAAATCAGACTGATTATATCCTTTGCAGCCAAAGATGGATAAGCTCTATATAGTCAGCAAAAACTACTCTCATTATCTATTACAAAAATAAACATTTATTGCAAACAAAGAAGGCTATGCATTACTTTTTATTTTGATAAATTTTGATAACCTTTTCAAGAAAGGAATATTTTCAAATGTGTATACTAAGGAAGGGGCTTCCCAGGTGGCACAGTGGTAAAGAATCCACCTGCCAATACAGGTGACTCAAGAGACTCAAGTTGGATCCCTGGATTAGGAAGATTCCCTGGAGTAGGAAATAGCAACTTGTTCCAGTATTCCTACCTAGAAAATTCCAAGGACAGAGGAGCCTGGCAGGCTACAGAGTTGCAGGCTACAGGTTGCAGAGTTAGACATGACTGAGCACATGCGCGTTCCTTTCCCCCCTACACACACAATGTAAAGAAGCAGCCAAAGAATGTTATTAAAAATATGCAAGAAGAGATGTATCAAGATCCCAAGAGGAGGAATACACATGGGAAAATAAGAACCTTGCATTTTTGAAACAGCTGGGAAAGCTATGGTATCTCAGGTCAGAAATCTCCATGCTTCAGCATAGGAAAATTTCTATTTAAACTGGACTCAACTACATACAAAAACATATTTGCCTCTGGAAAAAGTATTTTTATTATTAACAAGGATCAATCCAAAAGAGATCCAAACTAAAATATTTAAATTCATGTGCAGACACATTCTATCATGTATAGTACAATAAACAGGTCACCAAAGTGTTCTCCATGCATCCTGATTTTTCTCCCCTCCAACCCCCCACCCCACAAAAGAACTGTTGCATATTAAGCCCAAGGAAAGAAAAATATCAAAAAAGTAGAAACACTAGAAAAAAATAACCGGGAATCACAATGTTAGCCCTTGTGCTAAGGAAAAAAAGTGAAGGAAGGCAACAATTTGTTTATATTCCAGAAGGGAAACTGAGCATCATGGTATATGTTAGCTACAGTAATCTCCAACTAGCAAGATCAGGTCTCATGAAAATTATTTGGGAACTATTATTTTTTCCCTCTCGTCAAATGACAAAAATATTTATTAGTTTGTGCCCTGTGTTCAGAAAATCTAAACAAAACCTGTTCTACAAAATTTTAAGTCATCTGCCATTATGACTGCCAAAGTCTAAGTTGATAATAAAAACCTGGCATGGAAATCCAAAAAGAATAATTTTAAGGACCATGCAACTTTTTTGCATCTTTACAGATTCCAAGGAATTTAAAGAGAAGTGCAAACAGAACCAATTAGAAAGTGGGGATAGCCTAATCGAAACATTATATTTGACCAGCTGTTTAATGCTTACTTACAGACAAGAATAAATTATTTGACATTATTTTCTCCATTTAAAAACTTTGAAACAAGCAAGAGAGTTAAAAACATACCAAACTGTCATATACTTTTTTCCATCCATCCTTTAAGCGCATAAACTCCCGACGAATGTTTTTGAAGGCAGGCAAATCGTCCAGTCGACATATTTCATCCCAAGATTTTTGAGGAAGCCATGTACAAGGGTTGGCATGAGGATTATCCAGGCCAATGCCACCAGTTAACAGAAATCTCCACTCAGCTTTATTAATCTTTGGAAAACAAAGTAGCGTGAAGAGTCAGAAATGAGTTCATCATATACATAGGTAACTTACAACCATTTAAAAAAAATTGACTGATTTTCAAGTTTCAAATATCTCCCCATAAAATTCTAGTTATTGGTATAGGTCAGTATTGATTCATAAGAAATCAATGTATTCATTATAACTAGTTTTCAGAATAGTTCCATTTTAGAGAGCTACTTGTTGATAATTTTCCTCCAGAATTTCTGATCTAAACATGGAAATCTGAATTTTATTCTTTTTTAATATATGCCTTCCAAAATGACTGCTAAGAGTTTTATTGTCTGTAAAAGTTGTGGGAAGACAGAAAGCCATGTATCTGCCATGTTTTCAATTATTTTCTATAAAATATAATGAGTTACTGCTATGAAATTTTTGCAAGAAATACTAAAATGTTTCTTCAAAATTCAACTAATACTTCACCATATGAACTTAATAAAGCTTAAACACATGTGTATAAAATAATGAATTTACACACCTCTCTTCCATTCTTAAAGCGCTTCCCATATTTTAAGTAAACAGATTTGAAACATAGCTAAAATTATTGAATGGTATTGTTAAGCCCAATGGTTAGATTTGACAAACTTGCAAAAGTTCCTAAAAACATGACCATTTATACTATTACTTGGGGTACATATAATCAATACATTTAGTAAGTTTATATGCATCCTTATATATGAGATTCTGACAGAAACTATTTTAAGCTAAACCATACAAAAATTTAAGTAGTAATAGTTACATAAGGAATTCCGCTTAATTTATTTTTCACCTCTGTGAAATTCAGTCTAGTTGTGATATCTTGCCTTCACTATAATAATTGCTAATTATTAACAATACTTTTATATATATTCCCACACAAATTCATAAATTAATGAATTCACATTAATACTTTCTCTCCATAAATTAAAACAGTACTGACCAATCGCTCATGTATCAGCAGATTTACAGTTAGACAAAAGGAAAAAAGTAGTTTATCCTTTTCAAAGAGGGATCGGCAGATGTTAACATAAAGGGAATAAGTGAAGTGATCCTTGAGAATTTGAAGCCTAAGGGTCAACAGAAAGAAAAGTAAATAAAAATGCATTATTGTCTCAAAAAATGCTCTTGGGGAAACCTATTATAAACCATTTAGATGTGTGTTTTTCTAATAAACTTTCTGGTTAATTATTCCCAAAACAAATCAAGGATTCTCATTAACTGGGGGCACCAATTTGAGAGTTACACAATGTAGGAATACTTCAGTAGAATTGCATTTTTACCATCAACTGACTTTTTTTTAACAAAACTTAATCTTCCTTATGGAAAAAAGGTCAATGCATGGTATATTAATCTATTACATTTAACAGTTTTTGGACTATTTAAAACTATAAAACATTTCTTGGGGTAAAACTGGATTTCCATATTTCATAAACTTTTACATATGTTCTATATGATATATTATTATAAATGAACAGACTAAAGTTAATAGTTTCTTTATTAAATTAAGTTTAGACGAGGGCTACTCTGTTTATAAATCCATAAAAGCTGGACTAATAATACAACTTGATAAACTACATTTTTATTTACCACATAGACAAGTCATAGAAATATGAATAATCACAATATTTGCAACTAACAACATCCTAGTAAATGCTAACTTGTGCGATTGGTATTCATAGTAAGCCTTAACATGAGAAAAATTATTATTTTCAATGCTGATGTGTGATACAGTGTTTAAGGTATTCATGCTCCCTCTGATGAATTTGTTCATTTGAATAACCTTACAGAAAAGGAATTTATATCAGGAGTCTGAAAGAAGTGAACACATTTGTCCTAATTTGGGGATTTAGCCAAAGGAAAAAATTGATGATGGTGACATTTATATTTATTACTGTGTTATTTATAATACAAAAGCTGGAGACTACTTGAAATCTTACAATAAGAAAATTATGAAGAAAATTATGGTGCATTCATTAAAAGTATATTGTACAGCTGCTAAAAATTATATTTCAAAAGAATATTTAATAACATCGGAAAATTATCTTGACAGAAGTAGAAGGGAAAGAAAAATTTCTGTGTGTGCACACAGGCATGTGTGATCTTGCATGTATTTTTGAGAGTGAGAGTCAGAGAGATTGATTTCAGTGTGGTTCCTGTAACAAAGTTATATTCTAGTTAGATTTTTGTTTCTGTATTTTTTTGCTACAGTCATTTATTTTCCATAATAAATTCTAATGCATTAAAATTTTATAAAGACAGATGATTCCAATTATTATGGTTACTTCATAGTATATACATAATATTTATATATTAGTTATAACATTTGTTTGGTATTATTAAATAATTATTATGAATAGTAACTATCAGAATACAAACAAAAAAAGATATTTTTATCTCTCATGAAAGAAAATTAGAAATAATTTTAGACCAATATTAAGACTTTCCAACAATTTAGTAGTCTACTGTTAATAGTCATATCCTTTCTATGCTTTTGTTTTAGCTATAAACTAATCAGTGCCCAGAGACCACAGGTTATCTAATGTTTTTTTGTCCAGCTTTATTGAGGTATGATTGATAAGTAAAAATTGTACATATTTAACAGATTATCTGATGTTTATCAATGATTGACAAATAAAAAAATGACTTCTATGAGAACTCTAATTTCTGAATGAGATCTTGCTTCCTCCTACTTTTTACTTAAAAATAAAAAAAGGAAGATTAAACAAGATTACTAGTAGAGTCTCCCTTGTGGTAGCCATTTTGGAACTCTATTTGGCAATATTTATTAAAATGAAACATATACATACTCTGTTATGATCAATTCCACTCCTGGATATGTACTTACCAGATAAATGTACATACAAAAGCCACATACAAGAGTGTACAAGACAGCAAAAATTCGTAACGGCTCCAAACTGGAAGCTACCCAAATGTCCTCAGCAGTAGAATGAATGAAAAATTTGTGGTATAGTGAAAGGACAAATAAAAATAAGAGGCCCAATCTTTTTATACTGAAAATGTTAAGACGAGATTTCCCTCTCCTCTTTTTCCTTAGAGCATTTACTTTTGAAAGTTTAAAATTATAAGTACCTTCTCTTTGAAATATAGGTAGGCTTTTTGTCAACTTTACGACCCAGGAATGTCCCTTCTGAAGATCTGAGAGCCATTTTCATGGGCTGACTTCATGCGCATCTGACTCTGAGCTGCCAAACTACATCCTATCATAAAGATAAGACATTTGTTTTTCCTCTGGATGAAGCCAGTTTGCTAAAGTCGGGAAAGTTAGATTTCTCTCTTTGTACTCTCTTAGTGGACTGCTGCTGGTGCTGCAGATCACATTCTAATTTAATACTTAATCAGTAAAAAATTGTTTTCTTTCTCAACTACTTTGTGGAGAAATTTTCTGGATTGGGAGAAGATTTGCTTTTACACTTCCCCAACAATATAGGAGCATAGGGAATGCGCCCATATTTAACAATGAAAGTGAATAAACCACTTCTTTGCACTGTGCAAAACAATATAAATTTCATAAACACAATGTTAAGTGCAAGATGTCAGATAAAAAAGAGCACAGACCATGTAATTCCATTTAAATAGCATTCTAAATTAGGCAACACTCATCTCTAGCATTGAAAAGTCAGGACAGTGATTACCTGGGGGGATGTGGGTTATAGTGACTAGAAGGGGACATGGAGTGGTTTCTGGGCCATTGATAATGTCCTATGCCTTGACCTGGATATTAGTTACGCAGGTGTGCTCACATAAAATTTTATTTTGCAAATGCTTCTGATTTCTGCATGTTTCTCTATGTATAGTAATAACTTCAAAGTTTTCAAATGTACTTTTTAATATTTACTCTTTGGTTCCAGAATTATATTTCTAAGATCACTGTAGTCATAAATATGATTTTCATTGTTTCCAAATGAAAGGATTTTAACTAAAAAGAAAAAGGCACATTTTGTTTTCTGGACTTCATTCAAATCTTACATCTGGGTAAAAGAATTTGATTTTCTATAAATTGTAAGGGGCTATATTATAGGTATGAAGAAAGAGATATCATATCTGTGAGTAAATACTAATTTCATATAAATGAGATAGTAAAGGAATCAGTAACTATTTTTAAAGTCTAAAATTGCCCAAATTTATAAAACTTATATACAAAATAGGTCTTTAAGAGAAAAATCAGTTTTTCTCTAGACTCCAACAGATTTTAAATTAATTAAAATGATAACACTCTGGTAGTCTTGTTTTAATCAAGATAGAAATTAAGAACTGCGATGAAAAGCAGAACATCATTTACTGTGTCACTCTATGTGATTAGCTCTGTGATAAGTTCTAGATTCTAGGAATATTAAAAAAAAATTATTGCCTCAGACAACTCAGAATCTAATGTGAAAACCAGACATACTTGTTCAAGTAAGTAACATAATGCAAATGGCTGGGAACTTTCATAAGAAAGGTCACTTAAATTTCTGTTTTCTGTATTTCAGTAATCCTTGCGCACCTTGAAAATGTCAGATAATGAGAGAAATATTTTCAAATTTCATAATATAAAGAGAAACTTTTAAACTCTACCATCGTGCATTCCTTCCCTAAAGATATCCTCTTCCTCCCTTTCTTCTCTTTCTCGTGGGCAGGTATTTGAAAAGTTGTTTGCTAAGCCAAATATCAGTGTTATACCTTCATTATATACAGGCTTGTAAAATAATGAATGATACTAACCAAAGATTACTCAGTCTAAGAATATTTAAAATTTAGCAAAATTCTACCATGGTAAATGAAAGAATTCACTTTAGACTTAGGAGATGAGCATTTTGGACTTCTAAAAGGTAATTCTTAAATGTGAATGATATTAGTAAATTGACTTTCCTTTGTGAGTATGAACAGCTAGAAAACTGAAGTATCTAGCTCTGTGTTGATCAATAAAGTTATAAAGGGCAAAGATTGTAATTATTATCTCGTTCAAGAAATAATTTAATGTTAGACTCTATTAAAAACATGTTTTAACTGAGCTAAAGTTTATCTCACTGACAACAAAAAAAAAATGACATTTTTATTCTCTCATAGACTATTCCATTACTTATTTCAATAGCCAACAGAAAAATAGGTATTTATGAAATCAAATATCACAGTCGCAGCAGACTGTTTTTTTAAAACTTTTTTATCTGTCAGTTTTGTATATGTGTATATTAAAATGTGAATTTGTAACTTTTGGAATGCAAGCTCACAGAAAGTAAGAATTGTATCTTTTAGGGATATTACTTCCTCTTTCCATACCTCCAATCATAAATACATTTTGCAAATGATGAACAATGCTTCCTCTTTTCAGTATTACATTATAGCCCCATATCTCTGTAAACAATTTCCTGGAAGACTGAATTTGGACACATCTGTTCAATGTCTAACCCTCAAATTTATTTCTGTTCCAGTGATTAATCAAGTGCATTCTAGCTATATGGCTGTAAGGTGAACACCATGCTGAAACAACAGTGAAGGCCACCAATTACTACATTTCATGCATTAGTTATTATTTGTATTAATTAGTATTGGTTTTACGTACCTTTTTGACAAAATTTCTGACTTCTCTGAATTTTCAATAGACAGGATGAAAAGGTTAATAAACCAGGTCAGTGAGTATTGGTACATGGGCTCGATGTTTGCTAAATCAGCAATAGAAAAAAACAGGATGGTGGAATGAACGGCAATAGGTCGATAGCCCATGCGGGTGCTGTCAATCTTCTTCTCTGTCTCTTCGGCTACTTCCTGCTTTTGAGAAATCTCATTAGCCAAAGCCTTGGAGGAAGATAATATCTTAATGGCAGTTTCATCTTCTAATATATTGCCTTCCGAAGATGAAAGAACTTCTAAAATCTTGTCTTCTATTTCTTTTAACTGCCTGGAATAAAAAATATATATATTTCTCAGAAGAAGAAGAAATCATTAAAAATCACTTCATGTATATATTCTTTTATAAGAAACAGAGAGCATGTAATCTAAAGAAATACATCACATTGTGACAAATATCCGGAACGGTGATGCCATATAATTAATTTCTTATCTTGCAAAATGTCAAAAAGACAGGCCTTTCTGCTCCACTTCTCTTTCTAATGATCATTTATGTGGTAACTAGAGAGAGATAGTAAGCCATCTACTCCACCATCAAGTAGCTCAGCTCCTAATTGAATAGAAAGTATCACTCCATTTATTTCCTGAAATTTTTCATGACTTATAGGGCATTACCCTTTCTACCTATGATATAGATATTACAAGCAGAAAGTGATATGCAACATATTCATTCAGACTATGCTCCAGCAAAAACAGGTATCCTCAGCTACATAATGAATACTAAAACTTCTGTGGTAAAACTTCGTGGAATAGTTGAAAATACATTGCCTTGACTTGTGACAGGCCTTCTAATTCTTTCAGTGCCTGAGAACTTGTATGTAAAAATATACTCTGCAATGCAATTTTCCAAATTAACATACAGACTATAATACCTTTTATTTTCCACTCAAGTCTTTTCATTCAATGCACTTATTAAACCTAACAATGTAGATCTTTAATATGTACTTTGATTCTAAGTGATCTTGAAACAAGTTAAGAATAATTCTGTATTTTATATAATGTATAAAACCTTTTGTTTTCAGCTCCTTGTAATATTAAGGCTTGCTTTTCTTCTTCAAGATCTGGCCTTTCTCGTGCTACCACAATTCCCAAAAGCTGATCCTGCATCCCTTCAGAAGTGATCATGAAGTTTAACAGTGTCACCTGTAAATGAGAGTACACAATAATTGCATCAATATTTCTGTTGAGAAAGCCTCTGCTTATATGCTTCAAATTCTAGTCTTAAAGTTGACTCTAATATCACAGTAGTATACATGAAGGAGCTTCCCTGATGGTTCAGCACTAAAGAATCTGCCTGCAACGCAGGAGATGTGGGTTTAATTCCTGGGTTGGGAAGGTCCCCTGGAGGAGGAAATGGCAATCCACTACAGTATGCTTGCCTGAAAAATCCCATGGACAGAGGAGCCTGGTGAGCTACAGTCCATAGGGTTGCACAGAGTCAGACATGACTGAGTGACTGAGCACAGTATATATGAAAGGTAAATTTGTGGAGCCTGTGATTAAGGATATAGGCAAACTGGATTGTTGAATTAAAAACCTGCAAAAGTTTCTCATGGTCATAAATGTAATACTTCAGAGACTTGTGTTTGGTGATCAATTAATTCTTATTTCAAATTCGTCCAACTTCTGACAACCCATTAATCCTAAAATCAGTCAGAATCAGGCTGCAGGCCAACCTACATATTGGCTGGACCAGCTGATTTATGTTTTAAGGAGCCTCGTGGTGTCCAAAAGCAGAGGAGATAAGAGAAACAACCAGATATAAGAGAAAAAAGAACACAGTGATGACTTGTCATGAGTATATATTAGGTTTGCCAAAAAGTTCGTTTGGATTTTTCCTTAAGATGTTGCAGAAAAACCTAGGGGCTTCCCAGGTGGCTCATGGGAAAAGAATTGCCTGTCAAGCAGGAGACCAGGGTTCAATCCATGGGTCTGGAAGATCCTCTGAAGAAAGAAATGGCAACTCACTCCAGTATTCTTGCCTGCGAAATCCCATGGATGAGGAGTCTGGCGGGCTACAGTCCATGGGGTCACAAAGTGTTGGACACAACTTAGTGACTAAACAGCAACAGCAACCACAACATACTATAATATAATCATATCACAATATAGCACATTATATTGTATCATGTTAAAATATGATACTCAGCCACTGTTATGAACAAAGGAATACACAGTTCACCAGTATCCATCAAGATGCAGTCCGCTAACCCTGCTTCATCTCAGCATTTAATGGCTCTTACATACAGGTCTCTGCTGCCTGAGTCTTAAAGTTACCTCTCTCCTGAGTCTTTCCTATAAGTGGGAAAGTAATCATGCTTAGGTCTCTCTTTGTAAAAAGCAAAAAACAAATCATCCACACAATTTCTTTCAGCTCTTGAAGGATCTCTCTTTGTGCCTTCGTAACTATTAAATGCATAACTGAAAATGTTATTTGTATATTCTTTTGTTTCTGCCTCACTTCATTCCTTATCCCTCTACAATCTGCTCTCATTCCTGCCTCTACATACCCATCAATACTCACAGCAATAAATTATAGCAACTTTCTAGCTCTGGTCACCAATGGATCCAGAGGCCAATAAACACCTGATCTTGGCTTAATTTGACCTCCCTTGTTCCCCTGCTTTTTTAAGCATCTATTGTGCAGTCTTCTGCCTTCACGTCTTGAATTAAGGTCTGCACCTGTGTCCTGAGCATCACTTTCCACTTCTCCCTTTCACATGCCTTTCAATGTACCTACCTTGAACTGACTGTGAAATCTCAGACACACAGACTATAAACCATCTGCATATGCTTCAGCCCTGACTGCTGAGTTGGGAGAACTTGTGTTTTCCCACCTTCCTTGTAAGAGAATTATTTCCTCTTTGAAGACAGAGTAATTCTGTTTTTGCGAGAAATTTCCTAGCTGCGAGCAGGAAGTGTAAAACAGCTCCTTGATGTACCCCTATGAGGGTGACGCCCTCCTCCACCCACAACCAGGCACCTTCTCCACGGTACTGTCTTCCGATGAAACCTCTCCCCTAGCTTGCCCCATGGCAGGCCTTGGATTCCACTAAGTGTGATTACATAGGCACTTGTAATCATACATTTATATGGAATAATAAGCAACACTCCTTTAAATTGAGCGATTAAAAAGGATTAAATGTTGTCATGCAATTCTCTACTGCTTCAGAATTTAGTCATGGAAAAATTACCATTAATGTTTCTAAGAGATTTTCCCTGTTAGGCTGAGAAACCAAGTATACAGATTACATTCGTTTCAATCCCCAAACCAGTGTCACAGTGCTCAGAGAAATGTCTGTTTGACAACTTTTAGCTCAGACACAAGGAGGTATTCATTCATAGTCCATTCATGTTAGATCTGTTGACATCAAGATTTTGCAAATCTAGCCATTTTGCTAACAAACATTTAAAACCATACAAATATGGCTTCAAATTTCATTTTCATTTAGATTCAAATGAATTATAGCAGCACAGTATCATCCCCTGGGTACTTTTGAAAGCAAAAGGTACATAAAAGATCCTAAAAATAAGATCAAGAGGAAGTATTTTAATTTGTAAATGAAAGCAAGTAACTGCCTCACTATGTTTTCTAATCCCTCTTTAATCAATCCCAGCAATTAAAAATAATGAAGCAATAAGACACTCTAGGGATCTCAAGGATTTCAATCATAAAATAGTTCCCTATCCACAGTGGTTTATGACTTCAACTATAACTAGTTATTACTGTACATAAATTGTTATTTATGTTATCTGTGATCTTTTCATAAATTTTACTGAAAAGTAAAAAAAGATGTTCCATGTGATTTATTAAAAAAGCTTTTTGGTAATGCAGCTTCAGGATTTTATTTTCTTTTATGAGTCATTCTTTTCCACTTAAATTTGAAAGTTAAATAATAATTCTAACAGTTAACAATCATAATACTATTGGTGGGTCTTATTATAAGCATTTTACATAGATTATTTAGTCTTCATATCACTCTATGAGCTAGACATTAATTATTCCCATTTTATAGATGAGGAAACTGAGGCACAGAGAGGTTAAACGACATAGCCAAATCACACCACTGGTAGGTGACAGAGCCGAGATTTGCATCAAGGAGGTCTAACTCCAGAATCCGTACTCTTCACTACTAGCAGATACTGCCTCTCCTAGTAGTACTTAACACAATTTTTAGGTGTTTGGATAACATATTTATTTTAATAATTAAAAACAGTGGCTAAGAATTTTCATATTTTAACATTGTGTTTTAAAAACTAAGCTCGAGGGTCACTCCACCTCCCCGCAGTCTTCCTGGCTTCCCTGAACGTCCAGTCTAAAGTGTGTCCCCAACTCTGAGTCGTTCTGTGCCTTTTTAGTCATAAAAAATGTCACTTGACATATACATTATTTACAGTGTAAGCCTCTTGAGAGCTTTTTACCTTTCATGTATTTTCACCTTTGAGGGCATGAATTATTTCATCTTCATGTTTTCTCTGGCTCTATAGAGAGATGCCTATGTTAATTTAAATATTTCTAATAATGAACAGTGTTTGAATTCTCTGGATAAATCTCATCTCTATATATGTTTCTTTCACAATCTGAATATTTCTTAACGTCCTCTCCTCTGGGCTTCTATAAATGAAAACTATCCTTCCCTCCCTCATTCATTCATTTTACAAAAATTTGTCAAACATCAAATGCCAACCAGGGCTAGGAACTGGCAATAATGAATGGAATAAGCTCCTGAAGCTTGGTTACAGTTCAACATCTCAAGTCATTTTAGTCACTGACTATAATTTTAACTTTACTTTTTAAAGGAATGTTGAGTATTTTAAAAGTGATCAAAAACAGTTCCTTAAAATCAGATAGCAGCAACCTTATTCTGAGAAAGAATGAAGCTCTGTTCCTGAATCCCCATTCTAAGAATTAGCATATTATCATTTATGGCAAAGAAAGAATGTGCATGTGTGTCATCTATTTTTAACAGTGAAAATCTAAGAATAATATTGATTGCAGAAATTAAATTATCATAGTCTTTTTTCACTGCATACTGAAGGCTCCTTTATTACTGACATGCACACACAAAAGCAACATTTGGAAATTATTATAGCAATTTCAGGAAATGCCAAACAAGGACAAAATCCATTTTACTTAGAAAGACCTGTTTTCCTCATAGCTCAGGAGGAAAATACAGACTTGCAAAAGCTGGTAAAGAAACATTTATTTTAGATACTGGCCTTTACTGAAGTTTCAGGAAGATAATGAGGATTTCTTAGCTTGGTAGTAATATAAAAGCGGAAGTCTGGTGAATATTCAATGGTAGAGTCCCCAAGTCGTATGCATGTACTTCCACCCTGCTTAAAGGTCTGTTTTAGTAGAAGAGGTTCCAGGATCGGATCCAGTTCTTCTCCCACATTTTCTAGCAACACTGGAATAAAATCAGAATAAGATTTCATGTTATTTTAAATAGTGACTATAAACTTCCAACTCTCAAAATTCTTTCAGCCTTCTAAATTGCTGCTGTTTCTGGTTGCCCATAAAGCTATTTTTGTCTTCTGAGTATAAAGTGCGCTATACCATCATTAAAAAGTCCACAAATAACAAACGCTGGAGAGAGTGTGGAGAAAAGGGAACTCTCCTTTGCTGTTGGTGGGAATGTAAATTTGTGCGGCTACTATGGCAAACAGTATGCAGGTTCCTCAAGCGATTAAAAATAGAGTTGCTATATGATCCTGCAAATTTGAAAAGATATATCCACCTCAATGTTCATTGCAGCTCTTCTATTTTTAAACCTGTTTTGTTCGATATCACTATACTCACAAACACTAAGGCATCATGTTGGCCTTTTCTCGTCATCCTCACAACTTTGAAAAGCATCAAATATTATTACCCTAGTTTTACAGATGAGGAACCTGAAGCAAGGTGACTATAATAAAGTTTTCATCAGGTGAATGACAAAAGCAGGAACTTGAACCAAGCAATCCGTCTCCTTACACAGCTCTCTTAACCACTATGTGATACTGCAAGCATTCAAAACTACATTCATGACTTCCATAATTTGATAGGTAAAAAATACTATCAAAATGTGTATTTGGGGCTTGATGCTTTAGGTGCTCTTTGCTTAAATATACTTTTTCTTCTAGAAACTGTATGCTAAAATATTTGCCTATTTTCCTGTCATGGGGCATGTTTTCACCATTAGGTTTAGCTGCAAGTGATTAAAAAACCCCAAGTAATAGTGACACAAGCAAGAAGGAATTTATCTCTCATGTAAAGGGGAGCCTGAGGTAATCTGTCCAGGACTGAAAGCACAGGGTGTTTAAACTCTCAGAGATCCAAGTTCCTGCTATCTTGCTGCTTCACCATTTTTGGCATATGGCTTTATCTTTTGGGCCAAATTAGTCTTTCAAAGAAAATGCACATTGCAGCCATCAGAAAGAAAAAAAAAAAAAAGAAAGAAACAGAAAAGAAAGAAGTATCGTTTAAGGGTATTTTCTGGGAATCACAAATGGCACTTCTACTTACATTCACAGAAGTTAGGAAATTTATTCCTTTACTTTGAATGGAATGTGCCCAGGTAAACACAGGAGATGCTAATAGTAAGGAGGCAAGAATGATTATCAGGGAACAGTGGGCACCAAGTGTCACAATGTGCTAGCTTTTAAAACTTTATTTGTATTTTTTAATATTGTTTGTAGCAAACATCACCCCCAGTTTTCTGCTTGGTTTTAAATCTGTGTATATTTCTTTTTAAAATTCAACTTTTTGCTGTAGAAATTTTCTAACTTTTTTCAGAGGTAAAAAGGATGGTATACTCTTGCCAATTTCACCCAATCCTGTTTCATCTATTCCTTATCTCACTCTGGATTATTTACAAACAAATCCCAGTCATCATAAAACTTCATCTGCAAATATTTGAGTAGGTATCTCTGAAAGTTAAGGACTCTTATTTAAAAATTAATGTATCTTAAAAATTATCAGTAATTCACAATTTCATCAAATATCAAGTCAGGGGATATGTTTACCCATTGTTTTAAAATACTTTGATTAGTGTTGGATTGCTAAATTGGGATACAAATAAATTCCATAAATTGTGATTGATATTCTCTAGGTTTTTTTTATATAATGTTTCTTGGCTTAAATTATAAATTTGTAGAGTCAAATCTATTATTTTTTACCTTAAAAAAGTTTTTCCATTGTATATTTTCTTAGAAACTTCTTTTCCAAAGACAATTGTTATTCCCTCAAGTTTTATTTTAGCATTTAGGTCTTCTCTTTTTGTCTTTCATATTTAACTCTTTAGTTCATCTGAAGCACATTTTGGTACAAGGTGAGACTATGATTTGATCAGTGAAAAAACAATGCCTTACTCAAGTCTTTTGTTGTTTTGTGTGTGTGTGAAATTTTGTTATTTCTTTACTCTGCATTGTTAATGTCATCCTAGGTTTTTGTTTCATATGTGCTGTGTGCTAAGTCACTCGGTTGTGACCCCGTGGACTGTAGCCCGCCAGGCTCCTCTATCCATGAGGATTCTCCAGGCAAGAATACTGGAATGGACAGCCATTTCCTTCTCCTGGGGATTGTCCCGACTCAGGTCAAACTCAAGTCTACCGCATTGCAGGCGGATTCTTTACCACTGAGCCACTGTAACTGACATCGTTTTTGTGTGTTTTGTTTTGTCTTTTAATGAATTATCTACAATATAGTATTCTCTGCTGGCTCAGATGGTAAAGAATCTGCCTGCAATGCGGTAGACCTGGATTCAATCCTGGGTCAGGATAGATCCCCTGAAGGAGGGAATGGCAACCCACTCCAGTATTCTTGCCGGAGAATCCCATGGACACAACAGCCTGGTGAGCTACAGTCCATGGGGTCCCAAAGAGTTGGACATGACTGAGCTACTAACACTACACTACTATCTACATTATCCTATGTGAGACTTCAAATTAGCAGGAAAAAAGTTGCATACTGTGTTCAGCTGTGCAGCATATTGCATTCAAAGTTGATTAAGCAATTACTGGGCACTTACTGACTACCCTCAAAGAGCTGGTGTTGAGAAAGAGTTATATACAAAACACTAAGGTCAGTTGTAGAAATCTGCAAATGTTTTAATCTTGGCACTTGATTGAACAGCTTGAGAGAGATGTCATAGAAAGAGGTGTTTGAACTGCATATTAAATTTGAAGGAATTCACCAAAATGATGGAAGAGTACAGACGAAAGCTAAGAGATGTGAAAATATGTCATTTGCTACATGTACTGCCAGCTGCCATGTATTCCCATCTAACCCTCTTCCCATGCATAATCTCTGTATCTCTCTTTAAACAAATAAGCTCAAAGACAACAGAGGCCAAGTCTGTATTTTCATGCTGTGTTTTCAGTGGCACATGCCAGCTGCAAAATAAATATTTGTAAGATGAATGAATGAACAAAGAAATGAGAAAATGAAAGAAACACTGAACCAGAAGAAGTTCTGCCCAAGGAAGGCTCAAATAATGATAAGTTTTGCTCTAAATGCAAAGAATTTTTTTCACAGAGTTAATGCAAAGCCATTAAAAGCTCCTCTAAAACTGATTTCTTTTTTTAAAAATTAAAAAGTATTCTTTTATTTTTCCAGCTTTATTGAAGTGTGAACTGGTTAACTTATCAGAATATTAACATGAATAACATTCTACACACACCTTGACCAGTGGTGTAGCTAATACAGATGTACCTTTATTTTCTAGAACATTGGCTTTCAAATTTTTTATTTAAGCAGCAGGATACTTTTTTCAAAGAGGATTCTATCTTAAAGCTCAATATAAACAACAAAAAAGGGAGGTCTGCACAGGCAGGTGGGTGAAGGCAAAACCTCTGCCTTCTCTACCCAGGCCACCTGGCAGGGATCAGAAGTCACTTTCCTGGAATAGGTCAAAACTTAAAAAGAACTTCTTAAATGGAAGAATCTTTAGTTGGTTCTGTTTTAAAATTATAATAGTAACTGATTCTTTTCCTTGAAGGCTAAATATAAAAACAGTTATAAAATCTGCCATCTGTTTCTCTTTCTATAATAGATTTAAAACTTTTCATTTCTCCCTGATGATTAATGGTAGAAGGCATTGTGAATAATCATTATCCATTTTTAAAGTATTTCATTCCAAAAAGTAGGTTAAAGCAACTGTGAGTGACACAGAAAGCACTGGACAAAGGCAGAAGATTTGGGGACTAGTTTTAACACTTCCCTTACCTGAAGACACAGTCTTAGTTAAACCACATAACTAACATCCTCTGTCACCTTACTTACCTTGTTAATAAAATGTTCTGGTTATTAGAATTACGAGGTATCAAGAATACACAGAAGAACTGTAAAAAAAAGATCTTCATGACTAAGATAATCACGATGGTATGATCACTCACCTAGAGCCAGACATCCTGGAATGTGAAGTCAAGTGGGCCTTAGAAAGCATCACTACGAACAAAGCTAGTGGAGGTGATGGAATTCCAGTTGAGCTTTCTCCAATCCTGAAAGATGATGCTGTGAAAGTGCTGCACTCAATATGCCAGCAAATTTGGAAAACTCAGCAGTGGCCACAGGACTGGAAAAGGTCAGTTTTCATTCCAATCCCAAAGAAAGACAATGCCAAAGAATGCTCAAACTACCCCACAATTGCACTCATCTCACACGCTAGTAAAGTAATGCTCAAAATTCTCCAAGCCAGGCTTTAGCAATACGTGAACCATGAACCTCCAGATATTCAAGCTGGTTTTAGAAAACGCAGAGGAACCAGAGATCAAATTGCCAACATCTGCTGGATCATCAAAAAAGCAAGAGAGTTCCACAAAAACATCTATTTCTGCTTTATTGACTATGCCAAAGCCTTTGACTGTATGGATCACAATAAACTGTGGAAAATTCTGAAGGAGATGGGAATACCAAATCACCTGACCTGCCTCTTGAGAAACCTATATGCAGGTCAGGAAGCAATAGTTAGAATTGGACATGGAACAACAGACTGGTTCCAAATAGGAAAAGGAGTATGTCAAGGCTGTATATTGTCACCCTGCTTATTTAACTTATAGGCAGAGTACATCATGAGAAATGCTGGGCTGGAAGAAGCACAAGCTGGAATCAAGATTGCTGAGAGAAACATCAATAACCTCAGATATGCAGATGACACCACCCTTATGGCAGAAAGTGGAGAGGAACTAAAAAGCCTCTTGATGAAAGTGAAAGAGGAGAGTGAAAGAGTTGGCTTAAAGCTCAACATTCAGAAAACGAAGATCATGGCATCCGGTCCCATCACTTCATGGGAAATAAACGGGGAAACAGTGGAAACAGTGTCAGACTTTATTTTGGGGGGCTCCAAAATCATTGCAGATGGTGATTGCAGCCATGAAATTAAAAGACTCTTACTCTTTGGAAGTAAAGTTATGACCAACCTAGACAGCATATTCAAAAGCAGAGACATTACTTTGCCAACAAAGGTCCGTCTAGTCAAGGCTATGATTTTTCCAGTGTTCATGTATGAATGTGAGAGTTGGTCTGTGAAGAAAGCTGAGCGCCGAAGAATTGATGCTTTTGAACTGTGGTGTTGGAGAAGACTCTTGAGAGTCCCTTGGACTGCAAGGAGATCCAACCAGTCCATTCTACAGGAGATCAGTCCTGGGTGTTCTTTGGAAGGAATGATGCTAAAGCTGAAACTCCAGTACTTTGGCCACCTCATGCGAAGAGTTGACTCATTGGAAGACTCCGATGCTGGGAGGGATTGGGGGCAGGAGGAGAAGGGGACGACAGAAGATGAGATGGCTGGATGGCATCACCAGCTCGATGGACATGAGGTTGAGTGAACTCCGGGAGTTGGTGATGGACAGGGAGGCCTGGCGTGCTGCGATTCATGGGGTCATAAAGAGTAGGACACGACTAAGTGACTGAACTGACTGATTAGAATTACTATTGGATTTTAGACTTTTGTGGTCACAATTCCAAGTAAGAAATATATTTTAAATCTTGATCTACTATACACATGTGCATATAAAACTTTAAAAATTTCATGAAATAATGCTTACTTTACTCTATGCTATATAGCTTAATATGTTTTACTCCACTGCATTTCATTTACAAATACTGGTCATGACCCACTATGTTGGTTCTGTCTCCTACAGTTGTGACCCATAGTTTAAAAAACACTAGACAGATTGTCTGTATGGCCTTTCTCATTATACAAACTATATTATATGTAACTATGTATGATTTTAATGTAATTAAGAGATAATATATGAAAAAGTTGGCTTAAAACTCAACACTCAAAAAACTAAGATCATGGCATCTGGTCCCATCACTTTATGATAAATAGATGGGGAAACAATGACAAGCTTCATTTTCTTGGGCCCAAAATCAGTGCTGCTGGTGACTGTATCCATGAGGTTAAAAGACACTTGATCGTTGGAAGAAAAGCTATGACAAACCTATTGGAAAGCAGAGATGTTACTTTGCCAACAAAGGCCCATCTAGTCAAAGCTATGGTGTTTCCAGTAGTCATGTATGGATGTGAGTGTTGGACCATAAAGAAGGCTGAGCACCAAAGAATTGATGCTTTTGAACTGTGGTACTGGAGAAGACTCTTGAGAGTCCCTTGGACTGCAAGGAGATCCAACCAGTCCATCCTAAAGGAAATCAGTCCTGAATATTCATTGTAAGGACTGATGCTGAAGCTGAAGCTCCACTTCAATACTCTGGCCACCTGATGCAAAGAACTAACTCACTGGAAAAGACTCTGAAGCTGGGAAACGTTGAAGGCAGGAGGAGGAGACAACACAGGATGAGATGGTTGGATGGTATCATGGACTCGATGGACGTGAGTTTGAGCAAGCTTCAGAAGTTGGTGAAGGGAAGCCAGGGAAGCCTGGCGTGCTGCAGTCCATGGGCTCGCATAGAGTTGGACAGGACTAAGGACTAAAATGAACTGAACTGATACATAAACCACATAATAAATCCCAAACAAAAAAAACTAATATAAGTTGATTTTATCAGACACTGTCATAAGTACCCAAATTACAGTAACTCATTTCTTCCTTGCATAAAATATAAATGGGGAAATGGAGTCTCAGAAAGGTGACTGAACCAAGTTCTGAGTAAAAGAGCAGGTACTCTGATTCCAGAGCCAGTGCACAATGGTCCTAACAAGGGTGAGTGAAGTATGTTCAATTTATACTTTTATAACAGATATATTGTCTGATCCTGCCCATTAAACAAGCAAAATATCCGATACAGAGATCAGGTTGTCTCTTTTTTGGTAACTCCATATCATTATGCTGTACGAACACCAGTCAGATGAATGAAATACTACTTGTGTAAGTGTTTGTGTGTGTCCATATATATAAACACAACATTTTAAAGGTAGACTTAGATTTTTTCATCTCATTCTTATCCAAACCAAGCCTAAAATTGCAATTAATATATTGCAAAAATAAATTAATATAATGCAAAAATAAACTGTCCGTAAGTCTATTTGGTCTATCTGTTTTTATTCTTCCCGTGTGTCACTGGTTCTATTAGCAACTGGGATTTGCTTAACTTGTCCTGGGGCTAAACATGTTGTCTTTTCCTAATGTTGACAATTTACTTGGTCAAGTAAATAGTCAAAATTTGATAGACAATATGGATTCAAAATGTGACTAATAACCCAACGTACTCAAATCATAAGTACTTTGGTTTACGTAGACAAGTGTGGCCTGTGTTTAGAACTTCATTGAAAAATTCTTGGCATGTTTTTAATTTCTCCATTATAAATGGCAAGTCAGACACATAAAATGCATACCCACTTCTCTGCCACTTTTGTAGGATAAGTAGAGAGAATAAAGAAATATTTGGACTAATGTGTTAAAATATTTTTGGCATATCAAGTGGCCCTTTTCACTGTAGAAGTAAAGCTATCATGAGAACTAAGGAAGGGCAAACAACAGACAAAAATTACAACAGCTAAATTAGCTATACTAGAAATCAGCTAATTTAAATTAGAAGACGCATCCCAAATGAATCTTGAGACAAGAAAAGCATCCTAACCTGTTAGAGCTATAATCTCTAAAATTCTCACTTGATTCATTATTAATAAATAATGAAAGATATTAACAAAATAATCATTTAAGATGAGCCTGACTCAAATACCTTTAAAAAACCCCTATGTCATTTTGGGTTTAACTGTGCCCTTTCCAGATATTTCTGTAATGCATGCTTATTGTTCAACTACATACCAGGAGTACCAAACTGGATGCAGTTTTCCAAAGTTCTGACATAGTCAGGGTCACTTAATTTAATTAGGTGAAGACTATTGGTTTTTTCCATGTTCTTGATCCATTTATTAGCCTGACCTTGAGGATCTATCATCAGAGGCCACCTTCTTGCATTCCTGAAAGGGAAAGGAAGACAATGCTGGTCAAGTCACAATTTGTCTCTATTTAAAGATGCATGCATCACTTTCTTACAGTTTATACTTTACAGTGTTATTTTATTTTGTAACTTGTTTTGAGAAACTGTGGTTCTTGAAGCAGAGACATTTAAATTGAACAGGCTACTAGAATGACAACTATAAAAGCCATCTGGCAAACTTAACACAAGTTCTTTTACTCCTTTTGGAAAATTACAATTTCTTAAATGTTAAAGGATATTTTTGAAAATGTTTGCTGTTCTTGCTACTTAAATCACAATGATAACTATCAAGAGTACCAGAAATCAGGAAAGTCCAATTCTTCACTAGGCCCTGCTATTTATCACTCCTGTGACCTTGGGCAAGCCACGTCATTTCTTCATCTTCTATCTGCTATCATTTGTACAAGAGGGAAAGAGAAAAGATGGAGACATCATATCTCTTTGAAATTTAGACCATTAAAGATATAATGGTCTAAAAAAAGAGATGTGGCGGATTCATTTTGATATTTGGCAAAACTAATACAATTTTGTAAAGTTTAAAAATAAAATAAAATTAAAAAAATTAAAAAAAAGAAGGCCAAAGCAATTCAGTGGGAAAAAAAAAATGTGAAGCAAAATTTTGTATCATCTAATCTTCATAATGACAATCAACCCTTAAGTGTTAACACAATTATTGACCCAGTAACTTCCAGCACTTGTAAACTTAATGTCACATTTGTATTGGGTTGGTCAAAAATTCACTCGAGGTTTTCATAAGATCTTATGGAAAAACCCAAGTGATTTTTTTTTTTTTTTTTGCCAATCCAATAGTTCACTACATACTTGCCCAGAGAGTGTGAGCTTCTTATGGACTGAAATATATTCTATGAAAATCAAGGTTTGCCCCATGAGAGAGCTCATACTTATTGCTTTATTCTCACTCATATCTCCTTTTTTAGGATAAGAACAAGAGCAGCGAACCACCACAAGGCACCCAGTTTACAGTTCAGGGTGTTGTTGGGTCACAAAGAGTTAACCAGTTTCAGCCATCTGGACATAGTATCCAACCACATAGCTTTCTACTTTCTGTGAAATGTAAACAGCATTAAGATAACTATTCTTTTTCTTTTTCTTAGAAGTTTCAATAAACACAAGTTGTCACTTTGGCCAGTTTCCCTAAAGATACTCTTTAGGGAAGAGTACTCTTCCATAAGTGAGCACAGCAAATTCATGCAGAACATCAGAAGAGCAGGAGGAGGAAATAAAAGGTGACTGGGACAAAAGAAAAAAAAAGCTTGGGGTGAATCAGGATAATATATTCATTGCCATCTCATTATAATTCAAACTTAGAATTTCATTGGATAATTTGTCCCAAATGGAAGTAACCACAGTTCTCCAATATTAGCATTATATAATGTATTAATCAGCTTGGGCAGCCATAACAAACTACCACAGACTGTCTTAACAGAAATTTAGTTTCTAACATCTCTGGAGGCTGGAAGTTCAAGATCAAGGTGCTAGCAGAGGTCTCTGTCCTTGGTTTGCAGAAAATACAGACCTCTTGCTGTGTCCTCAGGTGGCCTTTGCTCTGCACGTATGTCCACGGTATCTCTCCTTCTTCTTAGGAGGACACCATTCTCACTGGAAAAGTGTTCTGCACTTATGACCTTATTTAACCTTAACTATCACCTTGAAGGCCCTATCTCCAGATATAATAACATAGTGGATTATATCTTCAACATATGGTTTTGTAGTGGGTGAGGGGACAGAACTCATGTTATAATATTAATTACATTGAGGAAGAAATGAGACCAAAAGAATAGTGCAATATCTTAGATGCAACAAACTAATAAAAAGGGGATCCTATCCATAAGAAACTAAAGGAAGTGAGAGGGAAATTAGAAACAAAACTTACATCTAAGATTTCATTCTGTTATACACTTTAGAAATATATTTAAGGTTGGAGGATTATGTGAGCGTTAGACAGCATTTATGCTTCCCTAAAGAAACTAAAATGACTCACTCTTCCTTCTGTTGCTTCCACATTTTTTTAGGTACAATACCATGTTCATGCTGTTTCTTTGTCCAAAATGTACCTTTTCCCATCCTCTCATGTTCAAGTACTACCTACATTTCATGGCAAACTCAAATGCTATCAGTCCACAAAGCCTGTCTTGACATCTTTTGTCATGGGACTTCTTTAGCCATTCATCCATATTACATTTAGGTACTTCCATATAATGATATTTTATTATGGTAATTCTATAATAAAATAATTTATTAGCTGCATCACTCAACTAAATTATATATCCTGAGGGAGGAACCATGCTGACTCTTCTTTATCCTCTTTTCCTAAATCAAATAAAGTTTGCATGTGATAATCCACTGAAGTGGCAACAGCGAAAAAAAAAAAATTGACAAAGACCATACAAGTTAACACATTCTAAAAATGGACACTTTATAAGAGATTACACCTGAATGAAGAATACTGGTCCAAAGAACACCATCTGAAAATCATAAGAAAGGACTTCTAGTGTTGACCAAACTTGGCAAAGTTCATTAGAGCCTATTTCTGTCACTGATTACACTGAATACAGTAGGATAAAATACAAAAATCAACAATTTGCAGATTCTAAAAAGTAAGTGATAAGAAGTGAATGGAAGAAAAGTTAAAGCTTGAGGAATGACCAATAAGGGAGTGGTGACTTTCTTGTACATGTGTGTGTGCGTGTGTGTGTTTTCTCTGTCTTCTGGTTTTGATCTGAGAATAGGCCTAATGCAGGGAACCATGCAGCAGCCACAGGTAGCAGAAACTCAAAATAGAAGACTGAGAAAATAATCACGCGTGAGCCAGAGAGCACTGAGGGGCTCTCTCTGTTCTCTCTCCCCTACCTGCAGGTCAGCCCTGCCACATTACAGCATTACCACAGCAGAGCGCTGGTGATGCAGTTACCTAAAACACTGAGTGAAAATCTCTCTCTCTGGATAGAAGAGCTGGAAAAGGGGACCTCTGTTGTGCCTAGAGTCTGAGGGGTGTCATAACCTGTTCAGGCTGCTATTACAGGATTCAATCCAAAATTACTCAATATACAAAGCACCAGAATGTGACTAATTCTCAAAGAAACACCTGTGGCAGATTCATGTTGATGTATGGCAAAACCAATACAATATTGTAAAGTAATTAGGCTCCAGTTAAAATAAATAAATTTATATTAAAAAAAGGAATAAAGGAAAGCAACAATAAATTTGACTTAAAAAAAAACCCTTTAAAGCAGTTATTATAACAACACTTCATTTGGTAAAGGTGAGTACTTTTAAAAACAAATGCAAAGAGGTATTCTAGCAGATAAATAGAAAGTATGACAAGATCAAATGAAAAGTTTAGAACTGAAAAGGATAATATCTGAAATAAAAATTTCACTGTAAGAACTCAATAGTAGACAGTGAACTTGATGACCTATGAATAAAAATTATCCTATTTGAATAATAAAAAGGATAGTAAAAAAAAGAAATAGAGTCTCAAAGACTTGTGAGAAAATATTAAAAGGTTTAATGTTCATGTCATTTGGGCTAGAAAGAAGAAACAGATTGGTGTGGAAAACATATTTTAAAAACCTGTTGAAACTTTCCTAAATTCAGTGAAACACGTAAATTCACAGCTTCACAAAACTCAATTCTGAAAAGGAAAAACTAAAAAACCAAAATCCCTCACCCACACCCAGCCTCATTATAATCAAACTGCTGAGAACCAAAGATTTGAAAAAATATATATTTTTAAAGCATCAGAGAGTAATGATATATTACATTTAGATGTCAATTATTCAAAAGACTGCAGATTTTATATCAGAAATCATGGAACTAGAACACAGTAAAACATATTTAAAGTGTTGAAAGAAAAGAACTGTCAACCCAGCATTCCATGTCCACCAGAAATATCCTTCAAGAATAAAGGCAAAATGAAGATGTTCTCAAAATTATGGGCCAGCAGATCTGCTCTAAACAGATGCTAATGCTAAAGTTCTTCACCCTTAGGGGAAATGATGCTACAGTGAATTTTAGAAATAAATGAGGGGCAAAAATGGTAAATAGAACAGGCTATTTCCCCCTCTTAAGTTCTTTCAAATGTATATGAATACTGAGGCAAAACACTGAGTGTGTGTGGACGGGCAGAGTTTCAATGCATGTAATACTTATGACTACAATCGCGTAATCAGGGGAGGGTGGAGGGGACTTGTACAGTTACAAGGCCTCTACATTTTAACTGAAGTGGTAAAACATCTCTAGATAGATTGTGAAAATTTGTACTGAAAAATAATGCAAAGTATTATAGTTAAAAATGGATAAATTAAAATGGGATACTAAAAATGGTGGATCATTCAAATATTCTAAAATAACAAGAAATGGGGAAGAGGGCAACAAAAATCAGATGTAAAAACAGAAAGACAATCATCTGTTATATCTAATTTCAATGATATCAACCACACCATGGTTGGATGGCATCATCAACTCAATGGACATGAGTTTGGGAAATCTCTGAGAGATAGTGAAGGACAGGGAAGCCTGGTGTGCTGCAGTCCATGGGGTAACAAAGAGTCAGACACGACTTAGTGACTGAACAACATGATGATATATGTAGTCTGCATGGAAGGAAGGAATTTAGATACATAGCAGTGGTGCATTTCAAAGGATTTTGCTATTTTCCTCTTTACACACACACACATACATACGCAAAATTAGATCAAAACAGACAAATAAAGGTGGGTGTTCTTCTCAGTTATTATTGCTGCTGAAATAAACCTAATTTATCTGACTCCTGTAGAAATGAAAACTTAAAGACATTTTTTAGAAGCAGAGTTAAATTAGATATAGGTCTGACCTACTCACCAAGCTGCTAAATAATCCCAATACTTTCCCTGAGAAACATTCAGATATTATCCAATTACATTCAATGTTATCACTAGTCCTTGAAATTCTGATTAGCCAAGGACCTTCAAGTGTCAGTAGCTCTAAAAGTTAAGTATGTTCTAACTTGTCCAAATTTTATATATTCTTCCAGTTTCCTAAATTATTGACTCCTCCTTCAGCTGAGATAGTATGTGAAAAGTATCTAACACAAAATCAGGTCTTTAGTAAGTGCTCTGTATTAGATATTATTATCAAGTAAGTATCTCTGGGGAAGGAAGAAGACACTGACAAGGAACACTTATCTGATACTTCAAAATGATCAAGCATGCATGCTCACTCCCTCAGTCGTGTCCGAATCTTTGTGACCCTTTTTGGGCTGTAGCCCCCCAGGCTCTTCTGTCCAAGAAATTTTCCAGGCAAGAATCCTGGAGCCTATTGTCATTTCCTACTACAGGAAATCTTCCCAGTCAGGGATAAAAACCTGTATCTCCTACACTGGCAGATGGATTCTTTAGCACTGAGTCACCTGGGAGGCCCTCAAAATGATCACCTTAACCTATTTCCTGAAACCTCTCAGTAAAAGATTACCAAAATCATTGACAAAAAAAAAAACCCAAGAATGAAAAATGGTACTATTTCCTTCTTAGTAAGGTTTCTACCATTACTTCTTGCTAAGAATACAACACTTTTACAAACAAATAGCAAACACGTAGGCGTTATGGCTCATTAAAACTATTTTTCTACTTCCTGAAATGGGAGTTCATCTTGAAAAATAATCACTGGAAGATTTGGAATCTTAAAAGCGGAAATATTCATCAACAGTTCCAGTATTATTGAAATATGACTGGACCTAAAAGAAAGGGTATTTATTTGCTGGAAACTAACAAGTATATTATTCTCCACTGAATAGGTAACAGTTATAGGAATGGGTTTAGATGTCCTACTAGGTAGAACAAAGGTATATAAATCACAAATCAAAATAATAAATGAATAACTACTACTATATGGGACATGATCAATTATTTTCACAACTGTTTGGGAACAGCAAAGGTTTTTTCTAAGAGGGAAACAGCAGCAGCAACAACAACAACAACTGGACTATTATTTAGGTTGAAGATAATCGGTCCAGCTGCACAAGGTAAAAGGTAGACTTCTTTATTTTTCTACTGAAATTTTTAAAATAAAATTTTATTATCATTGTTACTTGTACAATATTACATTTTGACTTCTGCAGCATGCTCACCACCAAAGGATTAGTTTCCATTCATTACCAAATCTTTGATTCCCTTTACCTATCTCACCTTCCCCTCACACCCCTTCCTCTCTGGTAACCACTTTGCTCTCTGTATCCATGTGTTTGCTTGTTTTATTATTTATCTACTTACTTATTTAATATTTCACATAGGAGTGAAAACATACAGTATTTGTCTTTTTCCATCTGACTTATTTCACTTAGCATAATACCCTCAAGGTCCATCCATGTTGTTACAAGTGGCAAGATTTCATTTTTTTTGTGGCTGAGTAGTATTTCCTGGGAAAGTTTAGTCCTTTTACAATAATCCAGTAAATAAATGCTATAAAAATCCATATGTCAGGATCATTTGCTGAACAGTTAAGAAATTTGCTCACTATAATTTTAATTTGTAGAACAATTTTCATAAATATTACTCATAAAAACTTAATAATAACTGGTTTTTACCCATAGTGGCTAATTCTGTCAACCATTTTTACTTTAAGTAATATCATATCAAGTATTTTTTCAGTAAACTAACTAATCAAAACATGTAACACAAAACTGAATGTTTCCTAATGATGGTAAGGTTTACTTGTGCTATTCCTAACATGCTAACACCTCCAAGAAGACTGGCCCAGTGATAGAAGACCCTTCATAATGTGACCTGGAAAATAACACAATTAATAGTTGTCCTTACAGTAGGGCAGAGTGAAGTTCTTGGCTTCTGAAAGGCAAGACCCCAAGGAAAGGTAAGGTTGGATGAGCCCCCAGTATCCTCCTAACCTCATCTCCATGGGTTCTATCTACTAACCAGGAGATTCTAGGAATAGTACCACTTTTTGAAAAGCCCCAGTCAGTCCAGGACCTGGAAATGTATCCATACCACTTAAGGTGGTCCCACACCCAGCAGGGACTAAGACATCATCACCACAAACTTACCCCTGGATGTTTCATTAACTTACAATAACAAAACCCTGTGTTCTATGAGAATAAAAATTTGGGACTTCACTTACTTATGACAGGGTTTTGCACTATTTGCTAAAAATTGATTAAAAATTAAGCAAAAGTCATCTGAGGTTTTTAGTTTAATTACTACTGTCTCCAATACTCAACTGCTCCAACATTAATTGGAGAAAGATGTGCTCATCCATATTTAACTAATTTATTAAGCAATTTTTTTCAATACTATAAAAGTTTACTAGCTGCATTAAAAAAAGCTATACAGATAAATAAATCTATTGATTGACAGAGAATATTTGTGAGAAAAACATTTTCCTTACATTATGATAATCCCGTTATCAATAGAAAATGAGTCAGAAGGTAATCCAGCAATATTCCAGGCTCGAATTGTCACTGCTTCTCCCAGGATATTCATAAGGGAATAATCTTCAGAGCAGGGGATATCTCTTCTTTTGCACAAATCTGTCCACTCCTTGATTTGGTTCTTTGAGACATACACAGAGAGATATAAAAATGAGGCTGTTATGTAAAATCCTCAATTATACTTTGAGCCAACAAATCATGGTTGAAACTACCTTAAAGTTGATTTGTGTTCATCATATTTTTAAGTAAAATTATAATTCAGAAGCTCTACTATGTATTCAAATGAAAATTATATCTACTGTTAAGGTAAAATTTAGATAGAGCACTTACTAGTGAATTCAGAACTTCATATATGGAAAAAATAATTGCCAATTATGATTCTAAAGCTTCATTTGACAAAGTAGATGGAGGTTACCATGTTTTTCTATATATTTTCTTTAAGTTATGAAAATCAGTATTACTATAATACTGTGGTATTAAAGTTAATCCAATTTGAACCAGTAGGGGACACAGAAAACATCTGTATCAGGCTCTCACTTATTCTGGGGATGGGACTATAGCAGGGCTCTTAGGCACAAATAAGAATCAGGGCACACACTAGAGTTTTGGATACCCCACCTGGGGCACAGTGTGCTAGGATGCTCAGAAGTACAAAATGGTGCATCAAGCTTAGGTTCATTCTCAGAAAATCAGAAATCAAGGTCCAATATGAGGTTACAGACCAAAGCGTTCAGAAATAGTAAAAAACATGACTGGAGAGAAAATAGGTTAGGAAGGGGCATATATGTGTGGTATTGATACCAGTCCATGGGCAAATGAGGATGCTGTGTGTGCAACGTGTGTGCCTAGCCGAGAGGGCATGGTGGGCACTACCATCTCCCTCAGGTCCCTGCTGAGTAGATTGGACCAATATTCTTTGGCACATGAAAACGCCATGATGGTTTGGGGACAACTGATGCCTTTCATGACCTTGATTACCTGGTTATTCCCTAGAATGGCCCACAACTGCGTCTGTGTGATGTTCTCTCAAGAGTCAATTCAGATTATGCACCTTTGCCAGGAATATCAATGAAATGATACTGTGTTCTTCTCACTGAAGCCCATCCATGGCACAGAATTTCACACTGTCCATTTATAGATGATACTTTTATTTTGATTAAAGTGTTTCCTGCCAGGCTTTTCTGTCATAATTATATGATCTTGGGTATGATTAAAGCTTTCTTGGATGGTGGGACACAACATAAAGTCACTCATTAGATGAGAGGCAGAACTCCATTACTCAAAGCTCCAAATAAGAGAAACCTCCCCAACAGGAGGCTACACCTGACACAGGGTAATAGTGAGCTTGAACTGTAGGGGGCCGTTTACAAATGTCAAGCAGAGTGGGGTGGATTTGGCTAGGTTTCCTGGGCTTCCTGGGGACTGGTCTCTTGAGTAGTTCCACAGGCACTGGGAAGAAGGGACTAGGTATCTGGGGGGGGAGGGTCTCTGGAAGTTGTGAAAGTGAAAGTCACTCAGTCGTGTCTATTTGTGAGTCCATGGACGATACAGTCCATGGAATTCTCCAGGCCAGAATACTAGAGAGGGTAGCCTTTCCCTTCTCCAGGGGATCTCCCCAACCCAGGAATCGAACCCAGATCTCCCATATTGCAGGTGTATTCTTTACCAGCTGAGCCACAAGGGAAGCCCTCTGGAAGTTGGGTATGTGCCTATTGTAACCCAGGATTATCATAGCCTGATAAGGGAAATGGTTGAGGTGAGGGCTTAGCAAACTGCCATAAAAGGGAATTCAGAGTTGTTAATCATGATTCAAGATTGAGTTAAGACAGCACACTCATGAATACTTAATAAGTATCGTCTGTGTTTTTTATTTCCCATGAAGTGATGGGACCAGACGCCATGATCTTCGTTTTCTGAATGTTGAGCTTTAAGCCAACTTTTTCACTCTCCTCTTTCACTCTCATCAAGAGGCTTTTTAGTTCCTCTTCACTTTCTGCCATAAGGGTGGTGTCACCTGCATATCTGAAGTTATTGATATTTCTCCCAGCAATCTTGATTCCAGCTTGTGCTTCTTCCAGCCCAGCATTTCTCATGAGGTACTCTGCATAGAAGTTAAATAAACAGGGTGACAATATACAGCCTTGACGTACTCCTTTCCCAATTTGGAACCAGTCTGTTGTTCCATGTCCACTTCTAACTGTTGCTTCCTGACCTGCATATAGGTTTCTCAAGAGGCAGGTCAGGAGGTCTGGTATTCCCATCTCTTTCAGAATTTTCCACAGTTTATTGTGATCCACACAGTCAAAGGCTTTGGCATAGTCAATAAAGCAGAAATAGATGTTTTTGTGGAACTCTCTTGCTTTTTTGATGATCCAGCGGATGTTGGCAATTTGATCTCTGGTTCCTCTGCCTTTTCTTGGCTTGATTTGGTTGTTGGTATTAGGAACAGATGGCATGGCCATTAGAGTGGAGGGGCAGGTAGCATTTCCAGTTTGCTCCCTAGTACACAGTTCCTATGGGCATGTTTTGATTTTTTTTGTTGTTGGTCTGAAGATTTGGGGGGAGGTTTGAAGGTTTTCCAAGATATAGCTTGATGCTGGTGTAGGCTTCATAACCAATGATACAGGAAAGACTAGGTAAAATGAAAGCAATAGCTGCTTGGAATGCTCTCTCTAGTTGACAGGTATAGTATGTCATCACAGATGAACTCTGGTTAGAAATTTAAGTGGCTCAATTCAACATCTATAAGAATGTAGCAGCAGAGAATAAGTTAAATTAACATGAGGGCCTCTGAACGAGCACCTAAAAATACAAGCCAAGAACCCTGGCTTGCCACAATCAGGTGGCAAAATAGATGGTGGAAATGGAAAACTGACCATTCAGGGTGATATCTTGTCTGGAAGAAAAGCTATCACAAACCTAGACGGCGTATTAAAAAGCAGACATTACTTTCCTGACAAAGGTCTGTATAGTCAAAGCTATGGCTTTTCCAATAGTCATGTATGGATATGAGAGTTGGACCATAAAGAAGGCTGAACACTGAAGAATTGATGCTTTTGAACCATGGTGTTAGGGAAGACTCTTCAGAGTCTCTTGTACAGCAAAGAGATCAAACCAGTAAATCCTAAAGGAAATCAACCCTGAATATTCATTGGAAGGACTGATGCTGAACCTGAAGTTCCAATATTTTGGCCACCTAATGTGAAAAGCCAACTCCTTAGAAAAGCCCCTGATGCTGGGAAAGATTGAAGGCAAGAGGAGAAGGGGACAACAGAGGACAAGATGGTTGAATGGCATCACCGACTGAATGGACATGAGTTTGAGCAACTCCAGGAGATGGTGAAGGACAGGGAAGCCGGTGTGCTGCAGTCCATGGGGTCACAAAGAGTCAGATGTGACTGAGCAACTGTACAACAATTTGGTGAAAGTATGTACCACCACCAGAGCAGTTTTGACTTTGATTATCAGTAGGGGAAAGATCTCTTTAAAAGTTCAAATTAATTCAACTCCAGGGCCTATATGTCCTTACAGCAATGTAGAATTTTGTCTTTGAGACTGGCATGGGCATTACAATCAAACATGTGGCCCCAGTTATGTCAGGAGAATTGGAATTTTCTACATTTTATCATGAGAAGTACTAGAAAATCTAAAAGGGTGGATGAATAATTAACAACTACTCAAGCTCAAGACTGGATAGAGGGGCTGTAGCTACTTACTTACTATGGGCTCTTGGTATCCAGAACCTTTGATGTTAGAGTAAAAAAAAAACAAACAAACCAAGATAGTTTTAAAGCCTTTTGCCTCACTTGAGTTTCCTAGTAGCAGACTCTGACATGAAGATTTATGTGAAGTGATATATTAAGGAAGAGATATTAAGAGGGGCAGTATAAGGACAGGGAAGAAGCCAATAAAAGGTGGTAGATTGGCCAAAGTTCTGCACAGGTAGTTTCAGCTTGATCCTATAGTGGGTGTAAGTTATTCCTTGGATTTGTGTCAACCAAAAGGAAGGGAGACAGACCTTCAGGCTCTCACATCTGTCTTTCATTAAGGCGCACCTCAAAGGGAAGTAAATTCCCAGGCAATTTTAGCTCTCCAAGCACTGGGCAAAGTGGGTTCTAAGAACCCATGGGAAGTCAGCCAAAATAAGCCACAGGCACTGGTTGTTTGATGTGAAAGCACAGGAAGCCAGGTGGGGATCTGGGTAGAGAAGTGAAGTTGCTACTATTACCCTTGTGTTTAGAATCAAATGAGAAACTTTTGATGGGGCATAAATTGCCAGCTGCCCTGACCCAGGAGAAAGAGATCAATGATTACAGGGTAGGATGTGGAGAATAAATTCAAAGGAAGGAACCGTGACAGTAGAGACTAGATAAGTAAAAGCCTAGGTTGCTACAGTAAAACAAGGAAGAGATAAAATTGCCTTCAAGTCTTCTTAGATGAGATGGGATGATGTGTCTACTTGAATCAGAGGTGGGGACAGTGGATGTGAGTTCATGGAAGAAGCTATGAGCTTACATCTTGTGTCTAGCTGAAGTGTTGCTTTGCTTCTGTCAGTAAATTTCAAGGTCTCAGTTCTGGTCTCAATGCTTTTCAGAAGCGTTTGTGTGGGTGGTCCAAGTGGTAGCCCTCATTCTAGTGGAAGCAGGTGACTAGGGAGTGAGCACAAGATGCTGTGTTTTGGAAGGAGTCATTGGAGAGGGCTGGATTTGGAGGGGTGCCCCAGAATGCTGACTTTCAGCATGGCACTGGAGCCCGTGCAGACACCCAGGGTACGGTGGGGACTAACAGAGAAGTGTAGGAAGCTCTGCAGCTACTTCTTCCATTAGTCCAAGTTGACATAGAAGAGTAGAAAGAGGGCTCAATGAGGATTCGGGTGATGACAAGTCTCATTTCTGCTCTGTCATTAACCAGCTGTGTGGTTATGAGCAATTTTCTTAATCATTATAACCCTCAGGCTCTAAAACTGTCAAGCAAACAAGTCTAAGACTAGGTAAATAGTGTCATATTAAATGTTAATTATTTGAACTACAAGATGTCAATGCTATCAGTTCAGTTCGGTTGCTCAGTCATATCCAACTCTTTGCGACCCCATGGACTGCAGCACACCAGGCCTCCCTGTCCATCACCAACTCCCAGAGCCTACTCAAACTCACATCCATTGCGTCAATGATGCCATCCAACCATCTCATCCTCTGTCATCCCCTTCTCCTCCGGTCTTCAATCTTTCCCAGCATTAGGGTCTTTTCCAATGAGTTGGTTCTTCTCACCAGGTGGCCAAAGTATTGAAGTTTCAGCTTCAGCATCAGTCCCTCCAATGAACACCCAGGACTGATCTCCTTTAGAATGGACTGGCTGGATCTCCTTGCAGTCCAAGGGACTCTCAAGAGTCTTCTCCAACACCACGGTTCGAAAGCATCAATTCTTCAGTGCTCAGCTTTCTTTATGGTCCAACTCTCATATCCATACATGACTACTGGAAAAACCATAGCTTTGACTAGATGAACCTTTGTTGGTAAAGTAATGCCTCTGCTTTTTAATATGCTGTCTAGGTTGGTCATAGCTTTTCTTCCAAGGAGCAAGCGTCTTTTAATTTTGTGGCTGCACTCACCATCTGCACTGATTTGGGGGCCCCCCAAAATAAAGTCTGTCACTGTTTCCATTGTTTCCCCATCTATTTGCCATAAAGTTATGGGAACAGATGCCATGATCTTAGTTTTCTGAATGTTGAGTTTTAAGCAAACTTATTCACTCTCTTCTTTCACTTTCATGTACAGGCTATAATCGTAGATAGTTGTTCAGACACAAATGAAGACAGAAAGCTAAGAATATGAAACTCATGTGCCAGAACAAGGGCTTCGAGAACCCAGAAGCCTGAAGACAGAAGCATGATCGATATGAGGAATTTAAACCAGTTTGGTTAAAAGCAAGCAAACAAACCAAAATAGTGGCCTCCAAGAATCAACCCTACTTAAGAGAAACCTTGAAATCAAGTGAATCTCAACTGAGACCATGAAGAAAACAAATGCTTTGTAAAGTGACAAAGCCCCACTTTAGAAGTGGGTTTTCATTTACTTTTTCTCTCCTCCCTTGACACCAGAAGCTATTGCCAAATGCTTCAAATTTCTCTTTATTCTCATTGCCTCCTTCTGCTTTGGCAGGGCCATGTCCTGGGTTGTATTCCTAAAGAGAGCTGAAGAATATGCTGGGTCTCGTTGAGAAAGAAACTGAAAAGTGGAAGAAAAAAGCCGGGAGAAGAAGTAGGGTTAGGAGTGGGGTCAAGGATAAGACTGAGGCAGAATTCATCAGAGGGGTGGGAATTTGAAGCAGGGAACTTGGTATTTATTTTCTTAGGAAAGATGCCCCTGATCAATTGTTTTTAGGCAGGCTCATCTTTTCCTAAACTAAAACTGAAGGTTTAGGATGCTTTAGCTTCTGAAATCATTTGAAAATGATTTATTATTGAGACTCATTGAGAGTAGTTGATTAAAAACATCCAAAAAAAATCCTGATACCTTTCTTGTTTATAAGAACTAAAATTTTATTACTAGGGCCTACCATTTCACATGATGTCTGTCCTAAAGTAGATCTTTTTGTTTCAAAAACAATTCTAAAACAATTAGAAGAGTATTTAATATAGCATTTTTTTTGGTCACCAAGCTAACTTACTGAATAATTAAAATACACAACTAAAAATCACTTGCAAACATTTTTCTCCCTTATACTTAGCAAGAAATCCAAACAACAACAACAAAAAAATCCAAGATTAATGTTGGGTGTACCAGGAGGATCAAGAGGAGACCCTAGCGTTGGACAAGTATTCCTTACCTGTCGATAGTTAGATGTGAAGGCTCCAAGGTAAGCCACGACCCCTGAAGAAACAAGGATGTCCCCCGTCAGGTTGATGTACAGCTGCCCCAGCTCCAGAGCTGTCTGGCTCCATCGTGTTTTCTCACCCCCAAGGCCTCCGATCAATTGTTCAGCTCGTTCTAGCTTTTTGCTGCACAGGTCAACCTCAAAAATAGAAGTAAACTTTTATCAACACCTACAAGTAGAGTAAGTTAAAAATTCTGCCAGATTTTAACCTCAGGGATAAATTTTTAAATTACAAAGTTACACCTGGAGTTTTCCTTTTTTAGCTCTCTGTGGAAGAAAAATGTGCAGTAGTTCACTGTGAAAACTGGAGAGTCCATGATCTTTTAGACTTTTTTCATAGTAAAGAGAGTGTTTTAATCTAATTTGTGAAACTCATAACAGGTATTTATCATATAACACAAACAACTGCTCTATTTAAGGAAATGAGCTACGGTTATGAGACACTGAAAGTTTTACCCTCCATTTTAATAATCAAAGTGCATTTTATTTTAAATATTCTATGAACGTTTCCCCCTCATTTAACTCACAGTTGATTTAATGAAAATTTTAAAGGTTAAATGTTTAAAGGTTTTAATAATTTATGCTTACTTACAAAGCACAGTTTCCAAGCTGCTAAATTGTGTCAGCCTACTCAGACACCTGCAATTAACCTTAAATTAAGACATCAGTCAATAGCTGAGAGCCTACTTTGTGCATAAGGCTGTCAACCAAGTTTGATTATACATAATCAAGCAATGTTATTTTCAAAAAAGAGGAAGGATAATTACAAATGTGGAAAACTCGGGCAAAAGTCATTTTAAACCATGCAACAGCAATGTTCCAGTGGAATATCTGAATTATTTTGATTAATTATAAGTGACTTATTATTTTTAGAGGATGACAAGATTAAGTAAAGGTTATCTTAAAGTTCAAAATAAAATAATTTACATGAAAAGAAGTAAATTATTGATAAAAACAGAGACATTTAGATTATTTTAGAATGAGAATTTGGCTTGTACTTTTTCCTATGCTATTAATATTTATATTAATAATAATAAATACCTTTAGAGTTAAACATATAGAATACCATAAGAGTTTATATAAAGATGGGTTTAAAAAAGCAGA
The DNA here is from genome assembly GCF_029407905.1 of Bubalus kerabau. Lineage (NCBI taxonomy): Eukaryota > Metazoa > Chordata > Mammalia > Artiodactyla > Bovidae > Bubalus > Bubalus kerabau. Next base: position 138,368,719 of record NC_073626.1, read on the forward strand.
AGGTATGTAATTAGTAAGATTTTTGATATTTCTTTAAAAACCTTTCCTGTTAATTTTCCCTCTTTTTATTACCTTTTGCATCCTGGTTTCTTTCTTCACACAATCTTCCCTCAACTAAAATGTTAAATCAGGTCTTGGACCATAATAAAGTTGTCATCAGAAACTACTATGTAAAAAATTTTAACCAAAATTTCTCTTCCAAAAGCAAGCTTTTAGTACACATATTCATTTTACATTACCATAATTTTCTAACATTTTATTATGAAAAACAAATAATTTCAAACATACAGCATAGTTGAAAAATGTTTACAGTGAGCAACCACATATATATCTGTCAGTTATATTATTTAAACAAAAATTGATCACTTGAAGACCATGCCAAATAATAGGACACATTTTTAAGATTAGCACAATATCACAGATTGTACAAATATAGAATTTGTGCACATATTGTACAGAAAGAAGCAGCCTAGTAGGATAGGAAAGAGAAAAGTATTAGAGTCAGATTGCCTGGACTTGGATCTAAACTTAGAAACTGGGTTGACCATGAGCAAGTTGCTTAACTTCTCTGTGCTTTAGTTTCTAGAAAATAATCTAAAAAGATTACCTCCCTCAGAAAGCTTTTGTGAGAATCAGTGACATAATATACATTGCTCTCAGAACAACAGTGCCTTACACATGATAAGCACTCAATAAATATTGACTGTAAATCAAAATACTTGGACTTTTCTGGGGAACATAATCAGATCCTAGCAATTACTTTTTACAAAAGGTATCACTAAGTTGGAGTAATGATTTTAGTTTTAAAAACATTTCCAGTGGACACAGTATGGTTCTGGGTGTTGAGTTCTAATCTCAGCTCTGCCATTAACTTTTACATAACTGTTACTTAACAGTTTGGTTTTCCATTTTCTCACTCATAATGAAGAATGATTTAAATAATTTAGCTCAATATTCTAGTAATCTATAGTAGAGATGGTTGGCGATTTTTTTTCTTTTTGTGGATAAAGAGCCAGAAGATCAATATTATAGGCTTTGTGGACTAAGAGGCAAAACTGAGGATATTATATAGAAACTTGTATAATCATTTAATATGTAATCATTTAAAAATGTCAAAGTCATTATTAGCTTGTGGGCCATACAAAGGTGGGTTTATCCTGTGGTTCACTGTTTGCCAACTCCTGACCAGGAAGAAAACAGTACTGCTGTTTTTGTAGCTGCGTGAACATTATTCTTATTTAGAGTAACTGAAGATTTGCCTATGTCTGTCTGTATTGTACTATACCTGGTTTTCTAAGTCAGCTTTCTTTTGTTTATTTAGTTCGAGTGTGTCCTGAAGCCTGGCCAGCTTGTCCTGAACGTCCCGAAGTGCTGCCTGCTTCTTTTTGAGACCATCCATAGCAATTTTAAGCTCCCCTTCAGCTGCAGCCAGTTTTATCTTTTTGGGAGCTACAATTTTTGCCACTCTGCCAAAAGTAAAATTGGAAAATTAAATACATGTTTAATATTTTAGTGTACTTTCCATCACTGAATTTACTTTTTAATTTTTTTAAATTATGAAAGAATGATAACACATTTACAGGAGACTTGGAAAATACAGAACAAGATTATGTATAGCTCTACTATATATTACAATTATTTTAAGTAAATACATTAAGATTTTTAGGTGGAGTTTCAATATCAAACTCCCCAAATTAGCAGAACATACAGAAAGGTAGAAGGATATAGTAGACCTGAAAAGCACTGTGAACCAATTCAACATAATTAAGATTTACACAATTTTCACACAATAGTAGAATACATGAATTACTTTTCTAAAATCCTTATTATAACTCAAAACACATCTTCACATAAAACCTATACTGATTTCTATATCTTACATTTAACAAAGTTAATACCAGCAATAAAATGATTCTCAAAATAGATATCAAATATATATAATGTTTTCAAATAAGTGATTGCATATGTGTGTTAGTTGCTCAGTCACGTCTGACTCTTTGCGACCCCATGGACTATGGCCTGCCAGGCTCTTCTGTCCCATGGAATTCTCCAGGCAGGGTATCTTCCTGACCCAGAGATCGAACCCGGGTCTCCTGCATTGCAGGTAGATTCTTTACTGTTTGAGTCACCAGGAAAACCCCTAAATAAGTGATTTTTTTAAAACCATAGATAAATATTAAATTGCTGCCAGTGTCAATTTTGGTGATTTTGGAAAAGGAGAATAAGCACATATGTGTAAAATATTACAGTGTTTATGGAAACCAGTCTAACTCATTAAGGCTTAATAACAATGAAAAAATGAAGGGTATTTTATTTATGTCATTTTGTTCTTTCATTTTAATTTTTATTATTTTGTAGATTAATCTTATTATTTTATTTTCATCTCAAAATAGTTAAAATGATATTGTATACACCCACTTCTTCAGTTCCCCAACTCTTTTGTTTTTTCTCTTCTAGGCTTATTATATACATATAACAATGATGCTCCTGTCTTTATATTTTACTTTTTTTCAAATATCAGAATATACCCTTAACTAAAACCAGATATCTTATAAATATGTATGTCAGTAATAAAAGGGACTATGTAGGGGAAATTACAGATCTAAATTCTCTTCTACAAAATGGAATCAGTGGTGTTACCACTCTAAATAAATATATGTGTACATGTGTGCTCAGTTGCTCAACTGTGTCTGACTCATTGCGACCCTTTGGACTATAGCCCACCAGGCTCCTCTGTCCATGGGATTTTTCAGGCAAGAATACTGGAGTGAATTGCCATTTCCTCTTCCAGGGGATCTTCTTAACCCAAGGATCTAACCTGTGTCTCCCGCATCTCCTGCATTGCAGGCAGATTCTTTACAGCTGAGCCATCAGGGAAACCCAAATAAATGATAAAACATTAAATTAAAATTTATCATTAACAGAATACATCATTGTCCAAAACATATACAGCATGTAATATAGATGTACACATCTCACATGCAAATAGAATTGTGAGATTTAAAGATATCCTGTAATAGTTGCTTTTCAAAGGAATAACCAACAATTTTTACTGTTTTGTATATGATATAAATGTTTCTCATATAATCATCCATATAGGCTGTTTGTTTCATCAAAGACTGTACGTTAGGTGTTGTTTTCAAAATGTGGTCCAAGACATGTCCCCTCTCCCTCAGGGACTCCAATGAGGCTCTCCCTGTCAACTAAACATCTGTGTGAGGCTGTATTTTCTTCATATACTTTAGTCAAAACAACAGCCCACCACAGATTGAATGAAGAAGCAGATCTGAGAATCCAGCTGTCTTCTCTTAAAGAACATAGTAAAGAGATTTGCAAAAGTATAAAATGCCACCACTTTTCTTCCAAAATTTTTTGAAAATGTGGACTTTAAAAAAGAAGTATTTATGTAAAGTATTTGTTGCTTTTTAGAAATGAATCAGTAAATAATTTTTTAAAAACTCTCACTTTTAATTTCTAATATATTGATAAAAAGGTTGGGGGTCTATAATCATTTTTTAGAGTGTAAAAGGTTGAGATGGTTAGATGTCATCACCACCAAATCAATGGACATGAGTTTGAGCAAACCCTGGGAGATAATGAAAGACAGGGAAGCCTGGTGCTCCTCAGTCCGTGGAGTCGCAAAGAGTCAGATATGACTTAGCCACTGAACAAAAACAACAAAATGTTCCTGAGTCCAAAAAGTTTAAATATCATTGTGTTATACTATGTAGTTGGTATAATCTTGCCTCCAGTAAACATGTCAGAGCAGGTATTAGACCTGACTTTCTGAGGAGTCTCTCACCTATGTAGTTCATAGGTTTTATATTACCTGAAGAACCAACCTTAAAAAAAAATTTTGTTTTCTTTTTTGTCACTACTTACTTATCATATGAATCCATTGCTATGACCCATTTGCACAGACCTTCGGCTGCTGTGGAAGCATTTCTTATCTTTTCTGGAACAAAATCTGGATTTGGAATATAATTTTTTCTTATGATGTTCATGTAAGCTGGAGGAATATTGTCCTTGTCATATTCATGAAGTGACTGCAGAAATCGAATGTCACCCAGAAGTCTTTTGGCAGGACCCCAGAAATCCTCAATCTTTTTCCCTGTACCTGTTGGGTCAGGGATTTTGTCGGCTTTGATGCCTTTCAAGATACATATAGCTTCCATAACAAGCTTGACACCAGCGGGAGGACTCTTCATGGATTTTACCACTGTAATGTCCTTGAAATAACAACATGCAAGAATTGTTTACATTGATTTTGTTTGGGTCCTATTTTCAAACTAAGCCATAAGATAGAAACTCGCTACTCAATGACAGTGACAGTGTCAGAAACTGGTGACAGAGATAGAATTGTATCATGAAGTGCTGAGAAGTTTATCTCAAAGGCAAAGTTAAAAATAAAAAAGAGTAATGGGAAAATACCCTGAGATCACTCATGACATGAAATCCACTTCAAGAACACATGAAAGAGCTTTTTATTGACTGTCCCAAAGTAAGAGCTTTACTGCTTCTTAAAAACTATAAAAGTTATAGATGCAAACAGAGAAATATAGAGAAACTGTACATGTCTCCTGTAAAACCAATCACATATAGTTAACTCCTGTAAACATCTTACGTTATATTTCTCTACATCTTTTTCATGTGTATATGCTATACACCAGTGTATCTGCCCTATTTTAACCGGTGGAATCATAGTATATCTAATATACATGCTGTTTTAAACTGTTCTATTTTAATAATATATAATAAACATACTCTTGTGCTAGTAAACATTTACATCATTTTTAATGCTGCATAGCTTTCTGATGTATAGATATGAACCATAATTCTAACACTCCATGCCTTTTTCTTTTTTACTATTACAATTAAAATCTTAATTTTTTTTTAAAGCTTTTGACAAATATTGACAAACTGACCTGCAGAAAATATATAAGGGTGCCTGTTTTATTACATATACCCTTAACAACACGGGTAAGCATTCTATCAGGCAAAAGAAATTTTATTTTGATTTGTATTTCTTTGGGGGCTTCCCTGGTAGCTCAGCTGGTAAAGAATCTGCCTGCAATTCAGGATACCCTGGTTCAATTCCTGGGTTGGGAAGATCCGATGGAGAAGGGACATGCTACTTACTCCAGTATTCCTTAGGCTTCCCTGGTGGTTCAACTGGTAAAGAAACCACCAGTGGTTTTACTGGAGTGGCTACCCACTCCAGTATTCTGGCCTGGAGAATTCCATGAACTGTATAGACTTTAAATACAAGTGAGATATGATGTATTTTCATACCCTTATTAACTATTTGTGTTTCCTCCTTTTTGAATTGGTACTTCTTTGTATCATTTACTATATTATGGTAGAGCTACTTTTTTTCCTTAGTGATTTGTAAGAGCTTTACACACAGAAGTATATTAATATTTTATTTGCCATGCAGTTGAAAGATTTTTTCCCTTAGTGTTTCTAAACTTCTATCCATGGTGTTTATATGAAATAAAATGTGTTGATTTTTAGGTACTAAAATTTATTACTTTTTTTAGGTACAAAAAGGTACCATTACATTTTTAGGTACAAAAATTCTCTTATTTATGAAAAATACAAGAGAGTATCCAGAGCACATATATTACAAACAATATGGCTTAGTGTTTTCTTCTCTGATTTCTCTTATACCAAAGAAATCTTCAGTCCTCGTTTATATTCCACAATTATTAACATCTGACCTACATTTGATACTATTTTATAATATAATATAACTATTTATATTTAAATTTCTATCTGAAACCTATTTTGGAGGAAGGTGTGAAAAAAGGATCTAACACATCCTCTCCCGTGTGTGCATGTGAAAGTCATTCAGTCGTGTCCAACTCTTTACCCCATGGACTATAAAGTCCATGGAATTCTCCAGGCCAGAATACTGGAGTGGGTAGGCTTTCCCTTCTCCAGGGAATCTTCCCAACCCAAGGATTGAACCCAGGTCTCCTGAATTGCAGGTGGATTCTTTACCAGCTGAGCCACAAGGGAAGTCCCATCTTCTAGTAATTTACGCAAAAGTTTAGCTGAGATTACCAACACTATTTTTCAAAATTCATCTTAATCTTTCTTAAATGAAATGTTCCCTTTCATGTTTTAATTTTTAATACTGTCAAAGCTATATTATTATAAAACAAAACATTTTGTTTTATTTTATAACATTATAAATTTTATACTAACAATTATTATAAATTATTAAAAAATCATACATAACTTGTCATATGTATCACACACACAAAAAACCCACTGACAAACATTGACACCCCACCTTACCATATATACTGTAAGGCATATCTAGCTACAAGTTTCTAAATATGAAAAAGTGTACATAAAATAAAAGTGTATATTCATGCCCCTGTCAATTAAAGTTGGTCTGCAAAGTTCCTGAAATAATGATTGTTGTATGGTTGTTTAGAACATTTGGAAACTTTCTTTTCAAAACTGTCTTAGTCTTGCATGTCCATTTCTTTTTCCAGGTCAATTAGGGAATCTTTTGGCCAATTTGAAAATGATTTTAATCACATTCAATGTGGAGACTTTGGAAAGACAGACCAAACTGCAGCACACAATGGTAAGCACTTCCCTAAGTTATGCTAACAGGTCTCCCAGCAAGCCCACAGCTGTGCTCTTACCTGTGCAGTGAGGGTATCAAGGGCTGTCAGTGCTGACTCTAATATGGGCAAAGCCCCCGCCAGGTCAGCATCACATTCATCTTTGATGGCTTTGGCAGCCATAGCTTGTTCGTTTGCTATTGTTTCATCAGCTTTCACGATTTTTTCAGTTTTGGAAACTTCTACCGATTCCCTCTCAATGATCAACATCATTTCATCAACCTCTTTGCTAGCAACTTTTAACTGAGGATGTAGAGCCTCTAACTCGAATTGCATTGTGGCTACTTGAGATGCAGCAGAATCCAGTTTATCCAAACCCACTTCATACCTCTTTTTCATTTTCATGACTTCACTGAAAGTAAAGAGATAAAACAAGGCTAGCTGTCAGGCTCTAGGCTTCTTCCTCAAGGAAAAAAATAAGTATTCTTTAGCTTTTCAGATTTTTTTCAAGGCATAACTAAAGAAGCGGACCTACTGTATAGCACAGGGAACTAGAATCAATATCTTGCAATAAACTATAATGGAAAAGAATCTGAAAAATCACACACACACACACACACACATATATATGTAACTTAATCCCTTTGCTTAACCCCTGAAACTGACACAACATTGTAAATAAAGCATACTTCAACCTTAAAAAAAGTGGTTTGAAAGATTTTTGCATATATCAACAGTTGGTAAAAAATATGAACTCTAGAATTTTAGATTGTGTACAATTAAAAGCAGACAGTAGGTCTTGGGATTTTGTGTACTGCCAGTATTATCACAGTATCCAGGCATATAACAAATTCAAAAGAAAAATATACTAAGTATAAGGCAAGGAACCTCCTCCATCAAGATGAATGATGTGCCTCTGTAATTAGTCATCTTGGGAAGTTTATTCCAACAACAATATTTTCCTTAAGATCTTTTTATAATCAATTTTTTTAAATAAACTTCAGTACCCAAAATATATTGTTTGAACATTGCCAAATGTGCAACATAATTTTAATATGTGTTAAGTATCTTGAAATAGGAATTTTTCATTTAAAATACAAGTGGCCAAAGAATAAAGTTCAACTCTTTTTTGGTACAAAATTCTTATAAAGTAATAATAATTGATTTCAAAATAATATAATATTTTAATATACTTTAAATTTTTGATTTGCATTCATATATGTTCCAGAGATAATTACACATCGTGAGTAGAAAAAATGCTTCTTTATAATTTGTTTCATTTTAAATATCTGAGATGCCATAATGTCTCAAAGTAAAAAGTGACGCATTTTAGAAATTCTCTTCAAAAAGTAGGTTGGCATTGGTAACTAACCAACCCGATAATTGTCTAAAGATGGAAGCATACTCCTTCAACTGAGTGATTAACTGGTTTGAGCCAGAAAACTGAAAAGGCTGTCATTGAAAAAAAAAAGAAAACATTGCAAGTTGGGACCTGTTACACTTCTGTGATAAGTTGATTCCTCTGAGCAAAATATGTTACAGCAATGTGAACTGAGGAGACTCGAGAGAGGATACCATATAATCTGTGAGTTTGGTTTCAGTGGAACCCTTGTGGAGCAAGCACAGGAAAGGTCTGCCCCCGGCCACCATGAAGCAGTTTCAGTGTGGTGGCTCAACCCATGGGACCCCTTGTTGGCTAAAACACTGGTTTCCTGGGAGGGAATCTGAGCGCTTGCTTCTAGGTTACAATACTGCTGCTGCTGCTGCTAAGTCACTTCAGTAGTGTCTGACTCTGTGTGACCCCATAGAAGGCAGCCCACCAGGCTCCCCCATCCCTGGGATTCTCCAGGCAAGAACACTGGAGTGGGTTGCCATTTCCTTCTCCAATGCATGAAAGTGAAAAGTGAAAGTGAAGTCTCTCAGTCGTGTCCGACTCTTCACGACCCCATGGACTGCAGCCCACCAGGCTCCTCCATCCATGGGACTTTCCAGGCAAGAGTACTGGAGTGGGTTGCCATTGCCTTCTCTGAAGGTTACAATACTACTTGGCTATAAAGATATCTGAAGACTTCAGCTATTAAGGGAAGAGTAACTACAGGGTTACTGTAATTGGAAAAGGTCAGTTTTCACTCCAATCCCAAAGAAAGGCAATGCCAAAGAATGCTCAAACTATCGCACAATTGCGCTCATCTCACACGCTAGTAAAGTAATGCTCAACATTCTCCAAGCCAGGCTTCAGCAATGTATGAACCGTGAACTTCCAGATGTTCAAGCTGGATTTAGAAAAGGCAGAGGAACTAGAGATCAAATTGCCAACATCTGCTGGATGATTGAAAAAGCAAGTGAGTTCCAGAAAAACATCTACTTCTGCTTTATTGATTATGCCACCCCTTTGACTGTGTGGATCACAACAAACTGTGGAAAATTCTTAAAGAGACGGGAATACCAGACCATCTGACCTGCCTCCTGGGAAATCTGTATGCAGGTCAGGAAGCAACAGTTAGAACTGGACATGGAACAACAGACTGGTTCCAAATTGGGAAAGGATTATGTCAAGGCTGTATATTGTCACCCTGCTTATTTAACTTCTATGCAGAGTACATCATGAGAAATGCTGGGCTGGATGAAGCACAAGCTGAAATCAAGATTGCCAGCAGAAGTATCAATAATCTCAAACATGCAGATGACACCACTCTTGTGGCAGAAAACAAAGAACTAAAGAGCCTCTTGATGAAAGTGAAAAGGAGAGTGAAAAAGTTGGTTTAAAACTCAACATTCAGAAAACTAAGATCATGGCATCTGGTCCCATCACTTCATGGCAAATAGATGGGGAAACAATGGAAACAATGACAGACTTTATTTTGGGGGGCTCCAAAATCACTGCAGATGGTGATTGTAGCCATGAAATTAAAAGATCCTTGCTCCTTGGAAGAAAAGCTATGACCAACCTAGACAGCATATTAAAAAGCAGAGACATTACTTTGCCAACAAAGGTCCGTCTAGTCAAGGCTATGGTTTTTCCAGTAGTCATGTATGGATGTGAGAGTTGGACTATAAAGAAAGCTGAGAGCCGACGAATTGATGCTTTTGAACTGTGGTTTTGGAGAAGACTCTTGAGAGGCTCTTGGACAGCCAGGAGATCCAACCAGTCCATCCTAAAGGAAGTCAGTCCTGAATATTCATTGGAAGGACTGAAGGTGAAACTCTAATACTTTTGCCACCTGATGCAAAGATCGGACTCATTGGAAAAGACCCTGATGCTGGGAAAGATTGAAAGCAGGAGGAGAAGGGGATGACAGAGGATGAGATGGTTGAATGGCATCACCAAATCAATGGACATGAGTTTGAATAACTCTGGGAGTTGGTGATGGACAGGGAGGCCTGGCACGCTGCAGTCCATGGGGTTGTAAAGAGTTGGACACGACTGAGTGACTTAACTGAACTATATGGTGGGGAATTCTAGTAGAGGCAAAGGAGAACATTTTTAAAAAGAGGAAATTTGCAATGTCATCAAGAATATATAAAAATGCCTAGAAAAGTATTATTTTCAACTTTTCTCTGTTTGTATCTCATTTTTACAATCTTTCTTCCAGTTAGGGTGGCCTGAAATACTGTGAGCATATAGTCAAAGAGAGATATAAGTGATACCTCCCAATTAATCAGACTCTCCAAGAGGTTTTGATCCTCCTGGATAGGAAAATACTGGGGGAGAAAAGCAAGATTCCATTAGGTTAAAATCCTAAGATCTAAATGGAAAGATAATATCTTGATAGTCAAAGAAATAATAAAATTCAGTCAAATTATGTAGTAGCCTTGGGTGGAACTTGCAGATTTCACTAGTAGATGGAAAGAATGCTATTGGTATGATTCAATACAGGGTGTGGACCATGATGCATAGGAAGCTATGACACCTCTGCTGTAGAAGGCATTACCAAAGTCACTGTAAATATTGCTGAGAAGTTTCCCACCAGTCTAGATAGCATCTTAGATAATACAAGAAAAAGTACTTCAAAATGCCTGAGATAATGAGATAGCCATAGGAAAATTTAGAAAGATCTACAGTTAATATGCAAAAATTAACTTTTTTTTTTTTTGTCAAGGACTCTGTGCACATTTGGTGTTTCAAGTATATTTAATATTTAAAGGACATCAGTCCTAGGTGTTCATTGGAAGGACTGATGTTGAAGTTGAAACTCCAATGCTTTGGCCACCTGATGCGAAGAGCTGACTCATTTGAAAAAACCCTGATGCTGGAAAAGATTGAGGGCAGAAGGAGATGGGGGCGACAAAGGATGAGATGGTTGGATGGTATCACCGACTTGATGGACATGAGTTTAGGTGAGCTCCAGGGGTTGTTGATGGACAGGGAGGCCTGGTGTGCTGCGGTTCATGGGGTGGCAAAGAGTCGGACATGACTGAGCAACTGAACTGAGCTGAACTGAACTTGTACCTCAATATATATGTGTGTGTGTTGCTCAGTTGTGTTCAACTCTGCAACCCCATGGACTGTAGCCCTCCAGGCTCCTCTCTCTATGGAATTCTCCAGGCAAGAATACTCAAGTGGATAGCCATTCCTTTCTCCAGGAGACTTTACTAATGAGTCTCTTGCACTGCAGGGAGATATTTTACTGTTTGAGCCACCAGGGAAGCCCTGATAATTGAGCATAATTGAGCAACAGAGTTAATTTGTATTTTTAAGTAAAAAAAAAAAATCCCATCAAGTCTATAGGTAATAGTCAAACACTTAAAAAAACTTAAGGCTTACCATATGTGTAAGTTTAACTTACCAGATTTTATATAAATTAAGTACCTGGGAAAGTTTAGTTTGTTAAATCAGGGTAATAATAATATTAAAATTTATAAATGTAATATATAAAATTGCTTAAATAAATTTCACTAGTAAAAGACCTCCTTAAAGGTGGTTAGTAAAACTTCTAAACACCTAACTTTATAGGTAATTTGCTTTTACATCTTATAATATATATGTGTGTCTTTATTTTTACATCTTATAATATATATGTGTGTCTTTATTTTTACATCTTATAATACATATGTGTGTCTTGATTTTTACATCTTATAATACATATGTGTGTCTTTATTTTTACATCCTGTAATACATATGTGTCTTTACTTTTACATCTTATAATATATATGTGTGTCTTTATTTTTACATCTTATAATACATATGTGTGTCTTTATTTTTACATCTTATAATACATATGTGTGTCTTTATTTTTACATCTTATAATACATATGTGTGTCTGTGTGGAAAATGTGTCATGTGCTCAGTCATGTCTGACTCTGTGACCCCACGGACTGTAGCCCACCAGGCTCCTCTGTCCATGGAACTTTCTAGGCAAGAATACCAGAATGGGTTGCCATTTCCCCCTCCAGGGGATCTTCCTGACCCAAGGAGACCGAGTATTAATTTTTAGAATCAAAGAAACTGTTGAATCAACTTTTCTGCATGTATAGGTTAACGTCAACAACATCAAAAAAGCTCACATTGACACATTCTATAGTATATAAGTTTACTGATATTTGTATTGATGTTCTCAAATAAGAGTTTACTTAAAGAAGGAAAGCTAGCTACGTATATTGAGTGGCTGTCTCTAGGTTCCAGTTGTTCAGTACCTAAAGAGAAGGTTTATTTATTATCTAATTACTTATTGAAGAAAAATTACTCACTAGTGATGTTTACCCAATAGCACTGTCAAAGTACCCTGGGGCCTTACTGCAGCTCCGAGTGGCACATCTTCATTCCTTAAATATGATTATACCTTTATGACGTGCTGGGCAATCATGTGCACAAAAGAATAAGCCTTGCTCCCTAACCTAAAAATGTTTGTGGAGTAAATCATTAAACGATTCAACAAAACTCACAGTATACACATATATGAAATAAAAATCTTCATTTTTGCTATGTCATTTTTGTCCACACAAATGTTTTAAAACCACCATAGCTTACTTAGGAATAAGAAATTTCATTTTTACCTCCTTTTCTTTTCCAACAACAGTTTGAAGGTAGAGATTAATTCAAGATAAGAGGTAGGTGTCACATAATTGTATCTTTGAAGTTCAACATAGAAGGATGTCGATAAATCTATAGTAGAAGTGTGGAAGCTTTTACACATCTCAATGCAGCCATCTCGTATTTCCTCTGACATTTCAATGTCTTCCAGGAAGCGGGAGGCAACTGCCTGTAGTGCGTCTTCAGGCCAGGACTGAATGTAAGATAAATGCTTTAGCATATCATCGAAGTTACTGACAGGAGTCTGTTACTACTGAGGTCCTTCACAGATGGTGGAAATGCAGGGGAAAGCATGAGGAATGGGGTGGGACAGAAACTCAGGAGAAACTTCCCCCCAAGTACTTGACTGCTTAGGACAGGGAGCCAGTAGCTAATGCATGTAATGTTAACTCTTTCTGGTTTGTTCAGGAGTTAGAGAAATTGTACATGAGTATTGCAGGAGCAAGGAAGTAAAAAGGAACCAAATTTATAGAATGTGTATCTTTTTGCACATTCTACTACTATTATCTCATTCAATTCTCCCCAAATTTCTGAAATAAATGTTACTATCCTTTACCCTAAACTCCAGAATTAGATGAATAACTACCTCCTTGATTTCTTCCATAATCGCCTCAAACTCAACAAGTCTGAATCATGGTCATATCTCCCCCCAAATGGTTGCAATCTTCCCAACTTAGTAAACACCTCAATTCTATATCCATCTCAAAATCTGGTTCTATGGGCACCATCCCTAAAATAGCTTCCAACTCATTTCCTTCACACCTATAATTGCCATTGCAGTTCAACTCTGTTATTGTTTTTCTGGATTATTTCAACAGTGTCCTAACTGTCCACCCTGCTTGTGTGCTCTATGGAGTTGCCAGAGTGATCTCATCAAATGCAGATTATTAACAGCTAATTTCACACTCTCAATTTACAATTGTTTGAAGACTTCCCAACATATTCAAAACAAAATCCAAAGCTAATCTGTAAATCTCTACTTGATCTGGCCCTTTCCACCTTTCCAACCAAACTCTATGTAATTTCCCCCTCAGGTACTATGCCCTTGTCCTGAGTTTTTCTCACTCTATTCAATCTTCCTATGAAGCTCCTTGTCATCACTAATTTCTTGTCTCTGACCAGATCCTCTCAGTACTGGCACTTTTTGTCCTTTATGTTTCCTCCTAAAGGTCACTGATTCAGAAAACCTTTTACTCCATTTATGCTACCCTGTATGATGGAATTATTTTTCACTAATTTGCAAGCATGTAAGTAAACTCAAGAAAAGCAGAAGCCTAGTCTATTTCATTTTCTGACTCATCTCCAGCTTTAGAATAAGATCTGCTATAAAGCAAGGGTTCAATAAATATGTTTTTTCATGAAATCTTAGCAGAAATTGGAAGGACAAAGGGGCTATGTAAATTCCCCAAGGTCAAAAATTCCTATGTGTTAGATCTCACTCACAGGATCTCTGCCACAGCTCACAAACTTCCTACCCTATGCCCTTGTATGTTCTGTACTTCTGATACTGAAATTTATTAGAAAAAGTGGTCACTGGGAGTTTCTTCCTTTTGACTTTCTGCCAGGTTTTCTAAAGGAAAGAGACTGGAGGGTGGGAAAAGAGAGAGGTAGAGGCATTTCTATCCCTCTTGCTTTCTAGCAGAAGCTGAACTCTAGGTTTGGGGTTCCTGATCCCCTCAGACTTTCCTACTTCCACAGCTTCAAGTTCCAGTAACACATTTTCCTCCCTATGCCCCTTTAAACCCAGCTGTAGTAACATCTTCTTGCTATGCTCTACCATTTCCTGCCTCACCATCCCTCTCAAGTTCCTTTAATCCTGCCTACACCTTCATGAACAGTTCCTTCATTCAACTTTCCTCAGTGAGGCCTTCCCAGGTATTCTTTCTTCCCTGTCAGGAACCTGACAGACATACAACTTTATCCTAAAACTTTCTACAATAAGTTGATATCAATGACTGTATACACTAGTAATAAAAGGTTCTTCTGTTATAATGATTTTTGAATTTTAATTTCATAAAATATATTATTATTGATCAGAAAATTCTGCTGAGCCACAATTGTAGCGGGTAGGGTGGACTTTAAAATAAGTCATGCTGATGATGGAGAATCAATATTTCTACAAGTCTATCTAAGATTTACATGACAATACCTGAAACCAGTCAATGGTACAGCAGTTTACAAGAGCAGGGAACTTTCTAAGACGAATCCGAAATGCATCTCCAATGGGACTCATGGCAAGGACAACATGCAGTTGGTTGCGGCAGCGGTCAACAAACATGTTGAAAAGAGCTATGGGGCTTCCGTCTGTTTGTTTGGTTTTATCCCGTTGGCGATCTATCTGACGCATCTTATCACATATCTCCTGTTTCTCATCCAATGCAAAGAGATTTGGAACCTCCCCAGCATTTAGCAGATTGTTGACATCTTCTAGAAATGACTCCTTTTTAATCTGAGTATCTGTAAATAGGAAAACACCCTGCATCTCCCCTTCAGCACATTTTCTTAAGATCACTTTTAAATCTTCATGCCACTCAGAGTTACCATAGCCCTTGGAAATTTCAACCTGGAAAACTGAAGAATCAGCCATGTGGGCAGCTAATCTGGTGACGGACTGCCTTCCACTCCCTCCAACACCAACCAGAAGAGCATGGCTGCGAGGCTGTTTCAGGATCCTGGAAATTCTGCTGATGTGCTCAATGGCAAACCGGAACAAGACAAGGTTCATTGTTTTTTTGCTCATATTGTTGTATTCTTCTAGGTGAGCTTCTGCTATCACCCGGAGAGCATCCACATCAGCAATTTCTCTGTAGTTGGTATCCTCTCTCTTGGGATCGTGGAAATCACAGAACATTAAGCTGCGTAAATCATCTTCTTCCACTATCCCATCATTATCAAAATCCAAACTTTGAAAAAGCTCATGAAAATTTTCTTCCATATATGTTTTTAAGATTTCTTGAATGTAGCTGATAAGCCAACTTCTGTCTGCATTATCCAGAAGGCGATCATAATACACTCTCAGGACCTGTACAATAATTAAAAAGCAGCTTTAAGAATCGATTTTCCTATTTTAAAGTGCTATTTCTGTGCTAATCTGAAGTAAATATAAAAAGTACTCTCGAGAAATTTCCATGGGTTTTATTAAAAGCAGATCTAAACAAGGAATGGCATAATATTTATTTTAAATATTACATTTGATCATATATTTGGAATAAAACATAGTTACATTGTTACCAATAAATGAAGGTAGATTAGGGACATTGCAGCAGATTATAGAAGTGTTAAGTGCACTAAGGACTAGAGAAGGGGAAAAAAGACTAGAGAAGGGAGGTGGCTGCCTTTGCTGGTCATACAGATACAGGTAACAGAACTGGGCCCCAGTGTCTAGTGTTTTGCAACTCCCTTGCAGTGATTGTTTCCTTTTCCCAGCCAGATAATATTTTGAATTTATTGGCAAATCTATAGATATTACTGTCTTTATAAAAGCATATTTTATAGAAAACGTAAGAATGTCTCAGATGGAGGAAACTTTGTTTTGGACATGTTAATTATTTTTGTTGTAAGTAACTGCAGATGCAATATACTAAAATAGATCTCCACTTACATGCACATGTTGAGAGACTGCAAAAATAGTTAATCAAGTTTGCTACATACTATTAATATTTCCTTAAAGTGGTATGAATATCTCTATAGCTCAGTCAGTAAAGAATCTGTCTGCAATGCAGGAGACCTGGGTTCAATTCCTGGGTCAGGAAGATCCCCTGGAAAAGGGACAGGCTACCCACTCCAGTATTCTTGGGCTTCCTTGGGGTTCAGCTGGTAAAGAATCCCCCTGCAATGTGGGAGACCTGGGTTCGATCCCTGGGTTGGGAAGATCTCCTGGAGAAGGGAAAGGCTACCCACTCCAGTATTCTGGCCTGGAGAATTCCATGGACTATATAGTCCATGGAATCACAAACAGTAAGACACAACTGAGAGACTTTTACTTTGACTTTACAGTCTGTTTTGGACAGAATTGTTTCCCCTGTGCCCACATTCATACACTGAAGCCTTATTCCTTAAATGTGACTGTATTTGGAGAGAGGTCCATTAAGAAGGTAACTGAGTTTAAAAAGGTCCTGTGGGTGGGGCCCTAATCCTACAGGATTGGTGTTCTTGTAGGAAAAGGGACACCAGAGCCCTCATTCTCTCACGGCAGGAACACAGAAGACCTTGTGAGGACACTGAGAAGAAAACCCTCTGTGAGCCAGGAAGAGAGCCTCACCAGAAATCCACACAGACAGCACCTTCATTTTGTACTTTTGGCCTCCAGAGGTATGGGAAAGTAAAATTCTGTTGTTTAAGATACTCAGTCTGTGGTATTTTTATTATGACAACGCTAGCAGACTAAGACTCATATGATACAAGCAACGCATATTTCTGTCAGCAAAATTTCTAGCATTAATCCTGTCTGCATCGGCTTCTTCACCTTATAAAACAGAAGTGGTAATACTTGCCTTGCAAATCTCATAGATGCATGGCAAAAATGAAATGACAACAGGTCTGAAAACACTAAGAACTGAGAAATAATTATTACAAACTGCCTTGGAATCAGCCTGATTATGTTTAAGAATAATGATTTTAGTATTTTCACCGCTGTCAAGTTGACATACTAGCGTCATCCGTTTTCATAACGCCAGTGGCTGCATACATGATGTGATGGAAGCTTCCCACTTACTCTGACCAAGTAGTCCAAAAGCTATTACTCTCCTGGACGACTGGGTTTCCCAAAATATGACAACAGTCACTTGCTCAGCTTGAGACACTGAGGCCCCCTTTCTTCTAATGAGGAAAGGAAGCTAAATTAAGCCAACCACATATATTGGGCATCGGTGTTTAAGCATGAATCAAGTATAATATTATCTAACTGCAATTAAGCGAGAACCCAAGACAGTGTTTCTCAAAGACTGTCATCACACCTGCATCTAGGGCCCCCTTCTGTATCGTTGACTTACAAATTTTGAGGATGATGAGTAGGAAGATTCTTTTTCTTTTTTAAAATTTCCTTACCATAAGGTACAAAAATCTTCAGTGTACACCTCCAGGAATGTTCACACATTATACACCCACATAACTGCCACCAAGATCAAGATATAGAACATCCTCAGTACCTTAGCAGACTCTCTCACTCTCACTTCTGTGGATAGCTGCCCTCCTGCCTCCCCCACAGGGAACTTTTATTCTATTGCCATCCCTTATGTTTTTAAGTTTCCATTATAAATCCAAACCTTTGCAGGGAAGAATTTATCCTGTATTTGTCCTTTGAACTTATTTATCTTAAAGTCTTGATCACAAATTCTTCTAATTATGTATAATTTACATATCATAAAATTCACTTTTAAAGCATATAATTCAACAGCTTTTAGAATATCCACAATGTTGTGCAACCATTACCACCATCTAATTCTAGATCTTTTTCAACACCCCCCAAAGAAACCCTATACCCATTAGCAGTCACTCCTTACTATTCCTACTCCATGTCCCCATAGCCTCTGGCAACCATTAATCTACTTTCTATCACTATGCATTTGCTTATTCCAGACATTTCATATAAATGGAAAAATATTATATTGTATTGGCCTTTTGTGTCTTGCTTCTTTCACTTAGTGTAATGTTTTCTAGGTTTGTTCATGTTGTAACATATATCAGTATTTCTTTTTAGGGCTGAAAAGAGCTCCATTGTGTGTATGTACACACACACACACACACACACACACACACACACACACACACACACGCACAGAGCCCACGTTGGCTGTTCATCAGCCAATGTATATTTGAATTGTTTCCACTTTTTGGCTATTATGAATAAGTCTGCTAACACTCATGAACTAACAAAAAACAAAAGTATTTCTGTCTCAAAATTATTTGAAGTCAAACTGAAAGGATTAAAATCACTTAAAGGAGACTTAAAATGATAGCTCCTTTGAAACAGCCTATAAATCAATAGAAAGTCCTGAAAATCAGAGATAAAGCATCTTAAGTGTCATAGAATATGTTAGTGTGAAGTATTTTTAAAAATTATCCTGACCATTGACCTTCATAATGCCAAATAGTGGAATGCATTTCAACAATTGCTGGATATTTCTTCACCCAGTTTTTGGCAGGGTAAAATCTTTGTTTCTTGCATAATCATGTTTTAGTAGCACAGAGATTTACCTCATGAACCCAAAGACGTTTAATCACTTCTTTGGTCTCTGCTGTTTCTGGTCTTGACAAACATACACCCTGAATGACACGGGAGAAATCTCGGAGGTTGAACAGGTAGTGAGATTTAGCTGGAGTAGGCAAGAGATTCTTCATTGCTTCTTTATACAGAGTCATTGTACCATTTACAATTTGTGTTGTCAAATCTAGAAAGTCATCTGGAAATTTATAACTTAAAATTTTTTTAAGTGAAAAGAAAGAATATGTTAGCAAACATAGACTTATGATACATAGTGATATTTAGTACAACTAACATGAATTTTTCTTATATTAAATCAATTGATTTCATTTACAAAATTACCATTTCTTGCTATAATAATAATAATAGAATTTTTGCTTCTTTTAAAGCTACTTTCCATTCATTATTTTATGTTCAAAGGAACTCCATGAGTAAGCAGGACCAGTTTAATGAGCTTAAAACTGCTTAAATAAAAGGGCAGAAGAGCCAGCCAAGGAACCCATATTATGTAACTTAAACCCAGGACCTACTAGATGATGCTTCCTAACCTCTTCCACTACCTGGCATTCTTAGCTGCATATACATAGGATCCTTGAAGAACACTGGTGAAATGGGTATTTTCAGAGAAAGGGAAGGGAGAAAAAAAATCAGAAAAAAGTAAGGAAAGGGGAAAAAGAAAAAAGAGTTAAAACAAAGTGAAATAGTGAACGAAGATTTCTTTTAAAGGGCAAAGGAATGATTAAGGTAGAAAGAACCTGGGGAGAGAATATCCATTTGAAAAAATTGGCTTTATTTCACTTCTGGCTTGATGAGCAGTCAGCTTTCCCCTCCATCACCATTGCATAAGACAAGGAATGACAGTTTCCTAAGAATGGTGTCCACATCAGGGAGCCAACACTTGTACTGCTCAGGGCCACTTGGCTCCCTATCTCCAAGAATCTTGTGGAGAAGTGCTGAGTGTCCAGATTTAGGGAGCAACATTTTCCCAGGGCACAGGCTCCAAGGCTACACTCAAACCTAGACATGGACACCCCTGGGGAACTCAAGAGTTTTACTAGAGGCTGTCAAAGTCACAGGATAAACCTGGCAATCTTTCCAGCATTAACTGAACTACATGGCAAAAATTCAAAATATTGATCGTTCCAACATGGACATATTACACAACGGGATGCAAAATGTGTATGAATTTTTAGGTTAAAATCTAAGACTTCAGACAAATAAAGGAAAAAGAGAAAGATCCTGCAGGCTTTTTGTGTTCTGTTCCCATTCCTGGAGATGGGAGCAGAGGGAAGCAACTGCTGCCTGTTACCTTCTTCCTTGTCTAGAGGTGCTTTTGTGGAAGTTTGAGAAGCACTACTTATACCGACATGTTCCCCAAAGATTTTATACCCACTAAGGAAAAAACTAACACACTTTCAATTACTTACCAGGTTTTTAAATGCCAGGTTAAGATTCTAGAAAATATTGTAAACATAGATTTATCACTAAACTCATTGATTGTTATAATATTGAAATGCCGCATGTATCGAGGAGTTACTGGATTTCGACCACCACCTAAATATCAAAAAGGACAATCCTTAACGATGCTACTCATATATAACAGAGTATTTTCGTATATACCAGAGTATTTTCTCTACACTTTACAGCATAAAACTGTGTGGAAGATGGACAAATTTATGGCACAAAGAGAGAAGAAATCAATTATCTGGATAAAATTGATCTTAAAACAGTTTTTCCCTCAACCTCAAAGTATTGTTTTCTAGTTGAAAAGGATCTGTATAAGTTCAATCAGATATAATCTTGGTCAGGTCTATTTACCAAAGGAAATCCAACCAGACAGAAAGACCCAGTGTCTACCTTCTCCATGATTTATACATAGCCCAAAGCAGTAAACTGTCAAACATTCTCATTATAATACAATATTAGGACAATACTATATAATATTATTATAATATTGTATGCAATATTGATATAATCCTGATGGTTCTGATTGACCACACTTTAAGGTCGTTTTCACATGGCTGAAATTCAGCATGACCTTGACATACAGCCTCATTCTTCCCTCACATCTTGAAATAAATTTCCCTAAGACTACTCTTTGTGGTTCACATGGCCACTTCACTGGCTGCTTTTGATTCTAAAAATTGGAGGAATATCTCATTTTCACGAAATAATTGTTATGATTTCAAATACGAAAATTTAAAAACAGATTTAGAATGTAACACCATTTTATAAAATTGTTTACATTATCATCCTCACATGTATCAATAAAATGCACTGTCTCATTAAAGGGATTCTATCATGAAATCTCCAGTAAAGAGTGGTTTTAAAAATGCGTAATATCTTTAATATATATTTTGCTTAAAAACCTATAGGTTCAGGTTTTATGTTTGTTTTAAACCAAGTAAATCTGTACTTTGCTTTTATCACTGCATTATACTGTGCTGATTCTAAAAATATAAACAATGTGTGAAAGCATATAACTAGTAGTCTACAGTTATAGATCAAAACAGTTAGGTATTGCTATGTATTTAGAAGCTCATAATAAACACTGATTTACCTGGGCAAGTTTAAGGAGATGGAGAAAGGGCTACAGAAGGAAAGGTGTAAGATCATATACCCAGCTGTGTCTTCAGCCTTTCCTCCACCACTCAGAAATGGTGGTCTTTTCTTAGAAAATGAGGTCCAAGAGGAAAAGATATCTCATGGATTCAGTCTGCTCCCCTGTCCAGTCCCCGAAGAGGCAGGGAAAGTAGACACTTACTACAAATGACTGCTGGGGGATGGGAAGAGGCAGAACAGAACTGAAGTCTGGGACCCAGGAGTAACAGAATTAGAAAAAAAAAGAAGGGGGAATAGCATTCAAAGTGGGCCCGAGAGGGTGCTGAGAGCAATTACTCAGAGCAAACTGTCTGCATTACAGGTCAGATAAAGGTCGAGTTCAGAAGCAAATAGTGCAGAAATCCCCTAAGACATGGCACATTGAAAAAAGGGAGTTATTAAAAATATAAAACAACAGCTTGAGTTCAGGAAAAGAACAGTTAAAGATGTCCAGTTAGTTAAATCAAGCTATTTCAGATATTCTAGAATAAAAGAAATTTTTTTCCTACATAGAGATCTGAGTTTATAAACTTCCCTTGAAAAGTATAAAGAATATCTAATAATTCATTCTTTTCATCATTTCCTACTTAAATTCCCTCAACAGTCTGTCTAAATCCAGAGACTCACTAAAATGGGAAGTGATTGGGATAGGGGAAAGCAGGGATGTTTCATACAGCTGAAACTTTAAGGAATGAAACAGAGGAAAATGAGCTTCTGCAGGGGAATCTGGATTTTCAGGGGATCTGAGACCTCAGAATGCAGGAAGAGGAAATGGAGAGCAAACATGGAAGAGAACATGGAAGAAAAAGGATTTTGGAGAGCCCCAAACAGGGCTTCTCTGATGCCTCAGCAGGTAAAGAATCTGCAGGCAATGCAGGAGACATGAGTTCGATCCCTGGGTCAGGAAGATCCCCTGGAGAAGGAAAGGACAACCCACTTCAGTGTTTTTCCCTGAATAACTGGATGGACACAGGAGCCTGGCAGGCTACAGTCCAGTGGATTGCAAAGAGTCGGACACAACTGAGCGACTAAACACAGCACAGACCACAAAGAAGGCAATCCACTGTGCAGCGCTGATCACTGTGGTCACAGTTAGGTCACAACAAACAAAGAGACATAGAAAATATGTACACAAAACACTGTAACTCAGGTTGTCTGACAGGATTTCTCTTTCTCCTGCTCTTTATATATAGCCAGAGTGATCACAAACTCTGAAAACATACCTGGAGGTCCCATAGCACACATAATTTGAATGTCCACTAGTTTAATCATAGAACAGTCTTTCAGGTCATACCAATTCCAGTGATCTAACCATTGTCTAAGTAACTCGATGGGAGGCTGGGCCCCATACACCTCTCGAGCAGGCATATTGACATCATCTACAAAGACAACCTGAGAATGAAAGGAGAAAAGCTATTAGAAAACATTAGCATCTTAATATAGTGTCCTGTGGTGCAAACAATGTTCAGGCAAAGAATAAGGTTCCTTTTTGTGAAGTGCGTAAGTGAGAAGTGATGATTTCTTTGCACATCAGGACTATCTCTTAGCATCCATGTTACCAAGGAACAGGGAGACAGTCTTATTACTCACCTTTATAGTTAACAGTTCAGAACTTATTAATCCTCTCATATAACTTGTTTCTCAATATGCCATCTCTTTTTTCCTTGTACAACTTCAATTAAATTAAAATAAATGAGAAAGGTGTGATCTTCAAATGATTATAAACTCTGAGTGATAAGAGTAAGGCTGAAAAGGGTATTCTTGGCAGAGGAACACAGAAAAGTCAATTGATAGCTTGGTTGTTTAAAGGCCTAGAGAGCAAGCAGCAAAGACTCTGCTGAGTAAAAATGTTAATGAGAGAATTAGGAAGGTAGATAATTTCCCAGGTGAATATTCTACTTTGAATTCAAAAGGCAACTGCTTGTTTTTAATGTCAAGTTGCCAAATGCACATACAATATAAAAACACTTTTAAGAAGACTTCTTAACCAACATTTGTGATACATTAATAAAAACTATACTACAAAAAGATGTCAAGTCCTAGTATATCTGGTTTCCTTGTTCTGAATGTAATAATGCCCAGGAATAGTGAAAGTGCTATATTATATGTATAGAAACAGAGAGTAATTACCATTTTCTTGCCCAAAGGAGGACCAAAAACTCCCTTTCTTCTTTTGTCCAGTTTTGACATGATAATATTTTGAGTTTGAGCTGCTGTAGTTTGTGCTGAGAAGTTAATCAGCAAAGGCTTGTAGATATCTTTATTGAGTTGATTTAAAAGAAAATTCTGTATAATAGCAAGAAATAATAAGATGAGCCATAGTTGCCATCATGTTTTGACACTTGAAAATAACACTAAGCATCATTGTTGACGTACTCAAATTTAATCTTCAAGTGTCATAATAAGAAAAGAGATGGAATCAATAGACATAATAGTTACCAAGTCAATGGAATGTCTCTATCTGTCCAGGCCCTGGGCACATGGCTTCTCTGATTTCCAAAAACACCATGCAGAGTACACACTCCTGCTGCTGCTGCTACTGCTGCTGCTGCTGCTGCTAAGTCGCTTCAGTCATGTCCGACTCTGTGCGACCCCATAGAGGGCAGCCCACCAGGCTCCCCCGTCCCTGGGATTCTCCAGCCAAGAACACTGGAGTAGGTTGCCATTTCTTTCTCCAATGCATGAAAGTGAAAAGTGAAAGTGAAGTCACTCAGCTGTGTCCAACTCTTAGTGACTCCATGGACTGCAGCCTACTAGACTCCTCCATCCATGGGATTTTCCAGGAAAGAGTACTCGAGTGGGGTGCCAGTTCCTTCTCCAGTACACACTCCTACTCACCATAAAATCATAGGGACTCAGAGCTTAAGAAACTTGGCTTAAGGTCTCAGAAATGAGACAAGAATTTAGACTGCCACTTGTCTCTCTGCAGATCAATGTTCTCTGTAATACAGCTTATTATCTTTCTGCAAGTTATCTGACTATAAGTTAGGAAGCTTACATAATATAATTTGTACTTTCAAAATGGAATTTACTGGAAAGCAGGTACAATTACAATGATTCTTAACCAAGATGTTGTGTTCTACAAATCATCTTGTAGAAGAATAATAAAACAGGAAAGTATTCACAGTACATTAAGAAGAAAAAAAGCAGATTACAAAATAATATGTGAAGTATGTTTCCAATGTTGTAAAAAGTAATTTTTTCTTTGGCCTGGGCAGTTTATTAGCTGGACTGCCATTTGATGGGAGTACAGATGACAGAAGACTTTCTTTTTCCCCACCCACCTCCTTGAATCATGTCTTCATTTCCTAACTCTTGATAGTATCTTAGATAAATCCTTCAGCTTTCTGTACACTTATTTTTTAATTCAGTCCAACTCAACACCTTGATTTAAAATCTCAGTCTAAACTTCTTCCCTCCCCACTCTTGGATATTCCCTGATACATACAGCATTTAGTACAATAAAAGCAACATTTCAATCCGTTGGGGAAGAAATTATTCAACAAATAATACCAGAATGATTATTTGACTATATAACCCAAAGGGGGGACTGTATTAAACATAGAATCAATAAAGAACTATAAACAAGTACTACCACAATTAGGGAAATGAGAGTTGACTGGGAACCTGCAACTCGGGAGGAGCCACTAACAGGCCCTCCCCTCTCCTCCACCTGCCTCCTCTTCTTCCTATCCCACAGCTGAGTAGTAAGCACAGCTGGAGGGAGAAGGCAAAAGTCCTATTCACTGGGGTCATTGTGATTTCTCCTGATTAAGGCTATCTTGCCTGCTCCCATGGCAGCTTCCAAATGTTTGCTCTCTAAGAAGAGCAGATGGGAAGGTTCCTTAGATACTCCAAAGGAACATTCACATTGCACAGTTTGCTGACCTAAGAGGAGTAGTGGCATTCCCTCCTTGCTGTGGGCAGTTATATGGAATGGAGGCCCAAGAATGATCACATTCACTTATATTTCACATTGTCCAAATGACCTGGGAGAAACGCACTTACTTGCCACGCCAAAGGCTGGAGGTGTTATTTACTCTTAGCTCCAGCCAGCCTTCTGCTTTCAGAAATTTGAAACTAGAGGCAAGAACTGGTCTTTGATTAGTATGACCCCCTAAACACAAGAGAACTCAGGTTTCATAAAGCTACTGAGATTTGGGGCATATCTTTTATAACAGCTAACATTTTCTTAACACACAGTGGGTATGATCCCAGAAATTATTAAAGGAAATCAGTCTGATTACCACACAGTAATGCTCATATATTCAATAATTGAGAAAATTAAATATTAACCAAAACACTGTTTTTAAGGCAGATAAAATTTTCTTTTGTCCTATATAAGCTATTTTCATTAAAATACCTTTTAAAATGGACAATAATTTAGTGATATAAAGTAGCATATCTTTAATCAATTTCCAAAGATAAATTCTCTTTGGAAAGAGACATTGGTAATTTTGATAATTTGGTAATTACTCAAAAATTCTCTATGGTTCCAAAACATAAATGTAGAAATACATAAGTATTTTAAAAACACTGCCTACCAGTTCAGGTCATTTAAGAAATAATATTCTTTGGACTATTTTGTACATTTTAATATGGATATTTCTATAATACTTACAATAATGTAAACACTCTTTCCCGTTCCTGTTGGTCCTACAAATATTGAAGGCTTTTGATGGGTGGTCAACAATTCCATTAGTGCAGAGTATCGAATTGTGTCCAGAGTTGGCACAATGATTTCATTAAACATCACATCCTTGGGAATTGGAGGAGCTTCGGCTAACTTCTTTACCCATGGTTCCCATTTTCCTATTCCCTGTTTACAACAAATAACCAAATAGCGAATGTCATATTGTAAAATATGTTCAGAAGCTCTGTACTTCTGCATCACTGCAGAAAAGATGAAAGATCAAGACCAACAATCCTTGATATGTATACATTTGTTTTTATCCTTTAAAACTCTTCACTCTAATTTTTTAAATTTTGTGTCAAATTAAGGAGAAACTGGCTTTTGTATAGATAAAAATGAAATGGCAATGATGTAATAATTTGATGTCCTGGAATCACTGATTATATCAACCCAACGATCAGTTACTTTTGCCAAATATTAGATTCTTTAATAGCATTGAGAAAACTGATCTAATCAATGTGTTAAAGAGTAAAGATATGTTAACCAATACAGAATATTTTTCTAGACAGACCATCAGCTGCATTTGTTTGACTTTTATAATGGTACTTGCACATCAGCTTATTATTTCAAGCAAGATTTCTTTCTCTTTATGATTTCTTTCTCTTTTTGATTTTAAAATAAAAAAAAATTTTATTGGAGTATAGCCTTTGACTGTGTGGATCACAATAAACTGTGGAAAATTCTGAAAGAGATGGGAATACCAGACCACCTGATCTGCCTCTTGAGAAATTCGTATGCAGGTCAGGAAGCAATAGTTAGAACTGGACATGGAACAACAGACTGATTCCAAACAGGAAAAGGAGTACGTCAAGGCTGTATATTGTCACCCTGCCTATTTAACTTATATGCAGAGTACATCATGAGAAACGCTGGGCTGGAAGAAACACAGGCTGGAATCAAGACTGCCAGGAGAAATCTCAATAACCTCAGATATGCAGATGACATCACCCTTATGGCAGAAAGTAAAGAGGAACTAAAGAGCCTCTTGATGAAAGTGAAAGAGGAGAGTGAAAAAGTTGGCTTAAAGCTCAACATTCAGAAAACAAAGATCATGGCATCCGGTCCCATCACTTCATGGGAAATAGATGGGGAAACAGTGGAAACAGTGTCAGACTTTATTTTTTGGGGCTCCAAAGTCACTGCAGATGGTGACTGCAGCCATGAAATTAAAAGACGCTTACTCCTTGGAAGGAAAGTTATGACCAACCTAGATAGCATATTCAAAAGCAGAGACATTACTTTGCCAACAAAGGTCCGTCTAGCCAAGGCTATGGTTTTTCCTGTGGTCATGTATGGATGTGAGAGTTGGACTGTGAAGAAGGCTGAGTGCCGAAGAATTGATGCTTTTGTTTTGTGTTTTTTTTTTTTTCTTTGAATTGATGCTTTTGAACTGTGGTGTTGGAGAAGACTCTTGAGAGTCCCTTGGACTGCAAGGAGATCCAACCAGTCCATTCTGAAGGACATCAGCCCTAGGATTTCTTTGGAAGGAATGATGCTAAAACTGAAACTCCAGTACTTTGGCCACCTCATGCAAAGAGTTGACTCACTGGAAAAGACTCTGATGCTGGGAGGGATTGGGGGCAGGAGGAGAAGGGGATGACAGAGGATGAGATGGCTGGATGGCATCACTGACTCGTTGGACATGAGTCTGGGTGAACTCTGGGAGTTGGTGATGGACAGGGAGGCCTGGCGTGCTGCGATTCATGGGGTCGCAAAGAGTCGGACACAACAGAGCGACTGAACTGAACTGAACTGATAGATGATTTACACTGTTGTGTATCTGCTGTACAGCAAAGTGAATCAGTTATATATATACATATATCCACTCTTTTTTAGATTCTTTTCCCATACACAACATTAGAGTACTGAGTAAAGTTCCTGGTGCTATATACAGGTCCTTATTAGTTATCTATTTTATTATAGTAGTATGTCTCTTTTTTTAATTGTAATAAAGAAAAAAACACCTAAAATTTAACTTCAACCATTTTTAAGTGTATGGCTCAATATTATTAGCTAAATTCATGTTGATGTGTAAGAGATATCCAGAAGAGACAAGATTTCTTAACATGAGATTATTATTATTATGAAGTAACATCACCGACTTGATGGACGTGAGTTTGAGTGAACTCCGGGAGTTGGTGATGGACAGGGAGGCCTGGCGTGCTGCGATTCATGGAGTCGCAAAGAGTCGGACACGACTGAGCGACTGAACTGAACTGAAACTGAAACATTACACTGTGTCTTTGCATCCTATTAGCTTTGTGAACTAAAGTTTTCATTTGCTAAGGCAGTGTCTATAACAAAAATTTCAAAAATATGTTAACTGTCCTTAGAAAAACATCACTGCCCTCTCCATTCTTACAAAATCCAGTTTAAGCTCGTGGTCATTCAAAGTATATTAAAATTCAGACCCATCTTCCTTTACATCTTCAAGTGTCCCACAACCCAGCCTCACTGATGAGTCTACTGTTTCCAAAAATGCCCCAGGTTCCTGGACCTTGACATATGGAACTCTTTTGTCCTAGTGTATGGATCACCTAAAAAGCAAGAGAGATTCAGAAAAACATCTATTTCTGCTTTATTGACTATGCCAAGGCCTTTGACTGTGTGGATCACAATAAACTGTGGAAAATTCTCAAAGAGATGGGACTACCAAACCACCTGACCTGCCTTTTGAGAAGCCTGTATGCAGGTCAGGAAGCAATAGTTAGAACTGGGCATGTAACAACAGACTGGCTCCAAACAGGAAAAGGAGTACATCAAGGCTGTATATTGTCACCCTGCTTATTTAACTTCTATGCAGAGTACATCATGAGAAACGCTGGGCTGGAAGAAGCACAAGTTGGAATCAAGATTGCCAGGAGAAATATCAATAACCTCAGATATGCAGATGACACCACCCTTATGGCACAAAGTGAAGAGGAACTAAAGAGCCTCTTGATGAAAGTGAAAGAGGAGAGTGAAAAAGTTGGCTTAAAGCTCAACATGCTGAAAACTAAAATCATGGCATCCAGTCCCATCACTTCATGGCAAATATATGGGGAAACAGTGGAAACAGTGTCAGACTTTATTTTTCTGGGCTCCAAAATCACTGCAGATGGTGACTGCAGCCATGAAATTAAAAGATGCTTACTCCTTGGAAGGAAAGTTATGACCAACCTAAACAACATATTAAAAAGCAGAGACATTACTTTGCCAACAAAGGTCCGTCTAGTCAAGGCTATGGTTTTTCCAGTGTTCATGTATGGTTGTGAGAGTTGGACTATAAAGAAAGCTGAGCACTGAAGAATTGATGCTTTTGAACTGTGGTGTTGGAGAAGACTCTTGAGAGTCCCTTGGACTGCAAGGAGATCCAACCAGTCCATCCTAAAGGAGATCAGTCCTGGGTGTGCATTGGAAGGACTGATGTTGAAGCTGAAACTCCAATACTTTGGCCACCTGATGAAGAGCTGACTCATTTGAAAAGACCCTGATGCTGGGAAAAATTGAGGGCAGGAGGAGAAGGGGACGACAGAGGATGAGATGGTTGGATGGTATCACTGACTTGATGGACATGGATTTGGGTGAACTCTGGGAGTTGGTGATGGGCAGGGAGGCCTGGCATGCTGCGATTCATGGAGTCACAAAGAGTCAGACACGACTGAGTGACTGAACTGAACTGACACGTGACATTCTCCTGAAGAGTTCAGGAACTCACACAGGACATTACTGTCCTTTATTCATTTTTGTATCATTTGGAAGTGTTGAGCACAGAGTAGAAAATATGAGGAGGCTAAATTTTCATTACTCAAAAAACAGTATTTCAAAGAAATTACTAGAACTTTCTAAAACTGATGAAGAAACAATGCTCCTTTGATATTCTTGATAATCTTTCTAACATGAATCTTTTGCCACCTTATGGGGAAGGAAAAATTAAGAATCAGAAAACCTGGAACAGGTAGTCGTTTAGAGACTGTGCAATCCTGGGAAAACCACCAAGTATCTCTGAACCTCAATTCCCTCAATGGTAAAATCTGGAAAATAATCCTATCTTTCCCATTTCACTGGGAAATAAAATAAAAGTGATTGTAGGAAAACTTAATAAACTGCAAAGTGCTCTGAAAATTTAGGATATCATAAAATTAGCATAGATAAAAAGGTATCTTGCAGTTGGCAGGGTGAAGAGTCTCTTCTGAGGTGAGTTCAGCAATATGATTCTCAAGAATCATAAAAATTTTTAAATTGATACACTAATTCTCATTTGATGAACCTATCTTAAAGAAACAATCAGATATGTAAACAATGACTTGTATACAAGAATACTCACCAAAGCACTAAAACTAAAACAACAAAAACACTTCAGTGTGCAAGATTAGGAAACTGAATCGATCACGGTCCACTGAAATGGTAGAATATAGGGAGTTTTAGAAAAATAAGCTTTATTAAAGAATCATCAGTGAGATAGAGTTGATCTCTTTATTAAGGGAAGAAGAAGGATATGAAATTGCCCAGTGAGGATATAGAGTGATATCAATTTCACTAAAATCTGCATATATTTAAATAATACATGCATGCTAAGTCACTTCAGTCGTGTCTGACTCTTTGCAATTCTATGAACTGTAGCCCAGCAGGCTCCTCTGTCCATGAATTTCTCCAGGAAAGAATACTGGAGTGGCCTACCATGCCCTCCTACAGGGGATCAACCCAGGAGGGATAGAATTCGCATTTGCAGGCGGGTCCTTTACCACCTGGGAAGCCCATATTTAAATAACACGTATGCCTAAACTTTGCCCTCAATTACTGTACTTATGGGAGCTGTTATAGAAAAACAAACAAGTGAACAAACACCACCCAGGGTATATTGTCCATTCTGTTTGGGAAGTGCTGAATTCCTAACAATCCATCTGCAGTCCTGCAGGAACTCAGCCCGTGATGTGCTCACCTTCACCATGAGCCTCCCAGAGGTGTGTCCTTGAGAGGTACTCACCTGCTGCTGGACTGGATGTCCTAATGTGTGATTTTATGCAATGGCACAACTGGCCCAATCAGCACTTTTATTTATCCCATTTTATCAATGAGAAAAACAAGATTTGGGCAGATTAAAAACCAGTCCAAGGCTCTACAGAAAGAAACCAGACCCAGATGTGCCTGACTTCACATCCAGCATACCGTCTTCTACTCCATGCTGTCTCTTAGGTAGACAGTGGTGACAAGGTGGCCACAGAGCCATTCTGTGCCATGTGTCTCCCAGGGAAACCCTGCCTGATTGACAGGTGCAGATCTTGCTTCAAAACTCTTACCTCAGTGATAAACTGATAATCATAAATTGTTCCTTTTTCAGGGAATGGAACAGTTAGTCGTTTTGAAGATGTTTGTTCAGTTCCACTCAGTAATTTAAATCTATTTCGAGTTATATCTGAAATCGGGCCTTCCATTAGTTCTCGAAGAATCTTACTAAATTTCAACCGATCATCATCTTTACAAGAAGCACCGACAGACCAGATCAAAGAAAACAGAAAAATGCCCTGATTTGGAGAGATGAGAAGATAGAATGCATTAAAGAATAACTGTAATCCATCCTTGAGGCTTAAATCAGATCAGCCAGATTAATATCTTTGAATGGAAATGAATAAACTGATATATGGTAGTAGGTAATCTAGGGATTTTGTAATAATTAGTTTTTTCTATTAAGTTACATGTCATAAAATCTGACTATCAGAGAAGACAATATAATGCAAAGCATAAATTCTAGGCACAGTGAAAACTTAGAATGATTAGTCTGGTAAATCAGGTGCTAATTCAAGTATACAGCTGAACTTTGATATTAAAAAGAATATTGAGATAACTTTTTATTAAAGTAAAAAAGCATACTTTAATAAAGAATAATCAACTCACAATATATGTTTATTAAATTTTGATACAATGTTTTGTAAAGTAAAACAAATTCATATACTTTTATTTACCTGTTGTAGTAATTACCCGAGCATTGACTGTATCATTAGAACCACAGTCCTGAAAGCTTTCTTATCAGGCTCAGGCAGAGGGAACAGAACAAGACACCGCTCAAATAAGGTCTGTTTGCTTGTTTTAAAATCAAATCTCCTTTTCCATGACAAAGCTAAAACAGTTCTGACTATACTCATAAAAGTTGTGAACTCTAGCTTGACACCTCCTAGATTATTCAGAGTCTTTTTGAAAACTATTTTAAATGAAATTTAAAATGCATTTCATAAAAAAATAAGCAGAAAAGTAACACTGACTACATTAGAAGTGTGACCATTAGCAATAAGTATTTTTTTATTAAAGAAGATTGAAGGTCTATTGATAATTTTATTGCTATATTTAAAACAAAATAGATTATATATCTTCTTGCTTTCTTCATTCTTAATATTTATATACACACATATATTTTAAATATTTATATCTCATGAGAAAGGAGAAACATTAGGGAAGAAAAAAAATAAATTATAATTTGGAGGTTGAAGAGGGAAGTGAACCTTGTTGTCAAATGGTCATTGACATTTTGGGGACTGATCATCTTTGCCGTGTGCTGTGCTCAGTTGCTCAGTCTTGTCTGACTCTTTGTGACTCCATGGACTGCAACCCACCAGGCTTCTATGTCCATGGATACTCTCCAGGCAGGAATACTGGAGTGGGTTGCCATTCCCTCCTCCAAGGAATCTTCCCAACCCAGGGATCGCATCCAGGTCCTGCACTGCAAGCAGATTATTTACCAACAGAGCTGCCATCGTCTTTGAGACTGGGCCAAATGATTCAAGGTATCAGTAGCAGATCTGTGGGGGTCACTGGGCTCCACCCAAACTTCATGATTTAATACAACACCAGGCAAGGAGTTTTCCTATCAGCACCTGGTATTTGGGACCTGATTCTTTCTCACTGTTCAGCTTCCACCCATTATCCAGCCTCCAGTTCCAGGAAAAATGAGGTTAATTAATTAGGAAAATTTACTGGGGAAAGCAATAAATCCTTTTCTATTGCAAGATTCAAAGACTTACCTCATGTAAAGAGTACATAGACTTACCTCAAGTAAAGAGTAAGTTTCTCGATCATTTCTCTCTCTTACTTTGACTTCATCAGCAAAGTCACTCATAAAACAGTCTATCAGATTCATTAGGGATCGGACTAAGTTTGTATCTGAAGTAGGAGATAATTCCTGAAAAATCAGAGAAAAAAGTCCATGAAGCAGTTTAAATGAGGCACTAATTGAAACAGTATCAACTAATTTTTATTGAACTCATTTAGTTATAACAGCCATAACATCTACGAAAAGGTGTTAGTATTATAATTCTAGTTTTACAAAAGGAAAACTATTTTTAAAATGATAGTTCATCAGAAATGAGAGATCATCTTTTAGAATATTTTCACCTAGATGTGATTAGATAGGACTTCAAGTTTTTCAAGTTTGTTTTTTTAAGGGAAAAGATTACCATCCATACATTTTCTCAAACCATAAGATGCTTTGTTTAAAATACTTTTTTGAGAAACTATATTAATTAAAAATTTTAAACTTTAATAAGAGTTTTTAATCAAAATAATTAAGAAATTATTTTAATATCTGGTAGTTGACAATAAAGTAGACATTAAAATGTATGCTGCTAAGTCGCTTCAGTCGTGTCCGACTCTGTGCGACCCCATAGACGGCAGCCCACCAGGCTCCACCGTCCCTGGGATTCTCCAGGCAAGAATACTGGAGTGGGTTGCCATTTCCTCCTCCAATGCATGAAAGTGAAAAGTGAAAGTGAAGTCGCTCAGTTGTGTCTGAGTCTTAGCAACCCCATGGACTACAGCCTACCAGGCTCCTCCATCCATGGGAGTTTCCAGGCAAGAGTGCTGGAGTGGGGTGCCATTGCCTTCTCCAATGTATATATATGTATATATACATTGAATATATATATATTATATATATACATTGTATATATATTATATATATATTAATTATATATATAATGTATATATATGGCTAATTAATGTATAATAGCATATATATACATAATTAAATATTAACAGAATTAACATTAGCATATATATACATATATTTATACACATATATACATACAATAGCATATATATACATAATTAAACATTAACATAATGTATAATACCATATATATACATAATTAAAATGTATATATATGGCTAATTTGGATTTTCCATTTATTTCTTAAATCTTAAAACTTTCATCCCTCTTACCTTTGTATGTTTTCTAATAAATTCAACAGAAACAGGAACCATTCTGTCAAATAAGCCTATTATAAATTCCTTCTGAATAATAGTGATTGTAGCAGGTAAAAGATTTATCCAAGACAACATCAGTGGTCTCCAGCCTAGCATATGAGGCTCCATGTATATCATCCCACATCTGGAAACCTGGAAAAACAATCACTGTTTACCACCAAGGTACTGCTTATAAAAGAAGGATGACTCGGTACATCTATTTCTTACAGTTTTCAGGAAACTCATGGGGGGAAAAGGCATACTTTTATAAAATTTCCTCATCTAAATTTTCATGTATGACTTTACCAAATGGTCCTAGACAAAGAGGGAAATATCCCTGACTCTTATTATTGTCAAAGTATGTCAACAGACATGTCTGCCCTTGGAGAATCACAGATGGCTGTTAAAATGAATTCTATAAATACTTTTTTTCAGCTAGAGTCAAAATTACTAAGCAATAAACACATTTATAACATTTCAAATTTATTAGCAGATGTGAAAATTGAGAACTTACAGTGGCAGGAGAAGCAACTTCTAAATCCATCGGCTCAAAAATAAGATTCATTTGTGGCGACATTTGGATAATCTCCCCGCTCATCAGACATAGCTTTTTGTTGTCGTCCAGCACAGTGTTCATATTCTCAATCCATACTGCATCTACTGGCCCATCAAAAATTAACCACTTTCTATCTGGTGTCTGGTTCATTCAGATGGTGAATAAAGGGCAAAAATGGTTATGGAAGGCAACAGTTCATTCATGTTATTTTACAATTTTAAAATGTATCTCCTAAAACTAATTTCACCATCAAAATGTAAAGGCACCTTTGGAATAGAGTACATATGCATGTGAATATACATACATATTCACTAAAGAAGCCTATATGTGCCATGGATGAGACAAATTATAACATCTTATAACAAATTATAACATGTTTTCTAATGTCTCTGAAATCATATACAACATATTTTAGAAAAGTGAAAAAAAATGCAACTGCCAGGGAAAACAATTTTCATTCAGACTGTCTGACTGTATAGACATTCTATTTAGTATTCATACAGATCAATTACTCTTGTGTGTTAAGTCAAATTTTCTGTTCCCTCCACTGAATGAATTCACCCACATACACATCCTTCTTGGAATGAACTGTCTTGTGGTCATATAATATCTGGCATTAAAAATCAATATAATGTTCACATTCCCACAGTGAGAAAAACTGATTCTCTTTTCCAGACCCTAATGAAGAAGCCATCCTGTGGACACAGATGATGCCTCGGGTTCACCTTCAGCAAATGCACACTTGAGTTGAAGTAGTGAGAGATTTGAATCCACCTCAACAACTTTATCCTGTGATCAAAAGCATTAATCATACCCACACTCAGAAGCTAGTTCTGGCCATGCTCAGGAAGCATGGAAGAGTGCGTTGTCTTGGAGAGAAAACCTTCAGATCAACTTTTCCTACTGCTGTTGGGTTCTTAAGCCTGTTAGGCTCCACTCTGAGGAACACTCCCCTAACGGTGAGCAGGTGGGCGCTGCAACAACTGAGTGACCTCACTTTTAGTCTGGCTTTACTATTTCCCAGCTGTGTGACTTGGGGACAGCTACTTAACCTTCCTGAGACTAATATTTATGGGATGCAGCTTCCTGGAAAATATAACACATACTATGTAGCTAAATATAAAATGAGAGGTATCTCATGATTATTTCTGTATAAATGATGCAATAGCACACATTATCTAGAGACTTCACACATTAATCTGGGCCAGAGCACATTTACTGTGACAAGAAAGGATCTGAGAAGTTTCATCAGTGGTCCCAGATCTCTGTGTGCCCCACCTGTGCCTCCTGACACTGCGCAAGATCTCTGCCCCATTAGAGCCGATCCTCATGTTATTCATGGCTCAAGGTCCTTTAGGAAAATAAAAGTACAGCTGCGATTTAATGCTTTTCTGTCATTACACTGACTCATGACTGTCTTGTCCTTAAATGAGTAGATGAGTAGACAGCACCAAATTTAGGATGTATGGTAGTCAGAATAAAGGTTAACATATATATATATATATATATATATGTGTGTGTGTATATATATATATATATATATATATATGATTTAACAAAACAATTAAATGTCTCTAGCCTAGGCCCCTTTTCCTGTAAGACTAGCCTTAACAAGCTGTCTCTATCTGATCATAGTCCATGGAGAGACTGCTAACACAACAACCAAGTTAGCATTTATTGGTCTGTGGCCTTTCTTAGAGTGGACAGCAGCCCCTCAGCAGGGTATGCCAGGAAGGGGCAAGTTCCCACTCCCCTTCCCAGAGGTCAGCAGCTGGCACATCCCTCACTTTTTTTTTCCACAGACAGCTCATGCTCTCCCAGCACACTAGAGGGAAGTACTGGAATTGGTCTGCAATTTGCTCTTTCAGCACTAGAGTCTATCTAACAATTAGTAGGTGTGACAGTGACAGCCAGCTGAGCAGCAAGCAAAGAATGTTGCTGATGGATCAAAAGGATCCTGTTATTCAGATGCTCTCCTTGCTGGGTCACCTAGCCTGGAAAATGAGCACCAGAAATGCTCTCCTCAGTCTCCTTTCCTTGTGCCCTTTCTTCTGTGCATACTGAGGAGGATATGCCTGCCCCCATGGTCTCTGGCCGTCTATTTGTAGAGACTCACAAGTGCTCTTCATAGAAACTCTGCCAGACTATTCAGTACTGCACTTTAAATATGTACCTTGAACTATAAATACAAAAGTTTACTTGAAACTGAAAAAATCAGAGCTCTCACAGCCTTTCCAAATAGACATGCAAAGTGTTAGCACTTACCGATGAAGCAGCAAATGCTCTGAAACTGACAGCAAGGATCCCGTCGGACCACTCATGGGACACTAAATCAAACTGTCCATACAGCTGACCCATGGTGACGGACTTAGGATTTAAAACAGTAATCTGAACCTTGTTTTCTTCCATTAACCCCTTAATAGAAAACAATTATTTATTTATTTAAAAGAATACTGTCTTGATTCATGGAAAACATGATGGTGTATGTAGATAATCCTAAAGACTCTAAAGGAAACTATCAGAAGTAAAGAGTTCACTTAACAAGGTTCCAGAGTACAAGGTCATTCATTATCTAAACATTGATTGTATTTTCTAAATAATGTCAATGAAAAACTTAACAATAAAATTTATAAGTACAATTTACAATAGGATTTAAAAACTCATAAGATACTTAGGAATAAATCAGTAAATGTTGGTCGAGATCTATAAACAGTAGTTATTATATGCTTTACAGGTTAGATATTCTTTTCTGTTTTTCCTTACAAACCTTAAAAATGTTAACACCATTCTAAACTCACTGGCATTACAAAAACAGGCCTGGGGCTGAATTTGCCCCATGGGCTGAACTTGGATGATTCTCACTGCAAAACATTATTTGAGTGAAAAATAAATAATTAAAAGATATGGAAATATGTACCATTTTCATGTTGTGAAAAAGTTTATATTGGTAAGTTGACAGTTTCCACTAAAACCTTGAAAACCGTTATGTGGAATTAATAAGAGATATTAATAGACCTAGGGCATAACCTTTTTTATGTTTCTAACTGATAGGTTTTTTAGAAGAGCTTTAGGTTTACAAAAAAATGTAACAGAAAGTACTGTATATATATTCATATATATTCCCTCTACCTCCCACCCCACGCACAGTTTCTCCTATTATTAAAGCCTGGCATTGGTATGGTGCATTATTATGAGTGATGAACTGATACAGATACCTTGTTATTGACCAAATCCCATGGCTTACTAAGCTTTACTCTTTGTATTGGACAGTTCAATGGATTTTGCCAAATACATTATATCATGTATCCACCATTACAACATATACAGAATAGTTTCACTGTGCTCTACTTATTCACAACCATTTTATTTTTCAGTTCGGTTCAGTTCAGTTGCTCAGTCATGTTCGACTCTTCATGGACTACATGGACTACTTCATGGACTACAGCATGTCAGGCCTCTCTGTCCATCACCAACTCCTGAAGTTTACTCAAACTCATGTCTATAGTTGGTGAAGTCATAACCATCTCATGCTCTGTCGTCCCCTTCTCCTCCCACCTTCAGCCTTTCCCAGCATCAGGGTCTTTTCAAATGAATCAGTTCTTCACATCAGGTGGCCAAAGTATTGGAGTTTCAGCTTCAGCATCGGTCCTTCTAATGAATATTCAGGACTTATTTCCTTTAGGATGGACTGGTTGGACCTCCTTGCAGTAAAAGGGACTCCCAAGAGTCTTCTCCAACACCACAGTTCAAAAGCATCGATACTTCAGTGCTCAGCTTTCTTTGTAGTCTAATTCTCACATCCATACATGACTACTGGAAAAACCATAGCCTTGACTAGACTAACCTTTGTGGGCAAAGTAATGTCTCTGCTTTTTAATATTTTGTCTAGGTTGGACATAGCTTTTCTTTCAAGAAGAAAGCATCTTTTAATTTCATGGCTGCAGTCACCATCTGCGTGACTTGGAAGCCCAAGAAAATAAAGTCAGCCATTGTTTCCCCATCTATTTGCCATGAAGTGATGGGACTGGATGCCATGATCTTCATTTTCTGAATGTTGAGTTTTAAGCCAACTTTTTCACTCTCCTCTTTCACTTTCATCAAGAGGCTCTTTAGTTCTTCTTCGCTTTCTGCCATAAGGGTAGTGTCATCTGCATATCTGAGGTTATTGATATTTCTTCCAGCAACCTTGATTTCAGCTTGTGCTTCATCCAGCCCAGCATTTTGCATGATGTACTCTGTATAGGGGCGGATTCATGTTGATGTATGGCAAAACCAATACAATATTGTAAAGTAATTAGCCTCTAATTAAAATAAATAAATTTAAATTAAAAAAAAGAAGTTAAATAAGCAGGGTTACAATATACAGCCTTGACTTACTACTTTCCTGATTTGGAACCAATCTGTTGTTCCATGTCCAGTTCCAACTGTTGCTTCTTGACCTGCTGCATATAGATTTCCCAGGAGGCAGGTCAGGCAGTCCAGTACTCCCATCTCTTGAAGAATTTTCCACAGTTTGTTGTGATCCACATGGTAAAAGACTTTGGTGTAGTCGATAAAGCAGAAGTAGATGCTTTTCTGGAACTCTTGCTCTCTCAATGATGCAACGGATGTTGGCAATTTGATCTCTGGTTCCTCTGCGTTTTCTAAATCCAGCCTGAACTTCTGGAAGTTCACAGTTCATGTACTGTTGAAGCTTGACTCGGAGAATTTTGAGTATTACTTTGCTAGCATGTGAGATGAGTGCAATTGTGCAGTAGTTTGAGCATTCTTTGGCATTGCCTTTCTTTGGGATTAGAATGAAAACTGACCTTTTCCAGTCCTGTGGCCACTGCTGAGTTTTCCAAATTTGCTAGCATATTGAGGGCAGCACTTTCACAGCATCATGTTTTAGGACTTGAAATAGCTCAACTGGAATTCCATCACCTCCACTAGCTTTACTCCTAGTGATGCTTCCTAAGGCCCACTCAACTTCTCGTTTCAGGATGTCTGGCTCTAGGTGAGTGATCACACCACTGTGGTTATCTGGGTCATGAAGATCTTTTTAATATAGTTTTTCTGTGTATTCTTGTCACCTCTTCTTAATATCTTATGCTTCCATACCTTTTCTGTCCTTTATAGTGGTCATCTTTGCATGAAATGTTCTCTTGGTATCTCTAATTTTCTTCAAGAGATCTCTAATCTTTCCCATTTTATTGTTTTCCTCTATTTCTTTTCATTGATATTTGAGGAAGGCTTTCTTATCTCTCCTTGCTATTCTTTGGAATTCTTCATTAAGATGGGTCTATCTTTCCTTTTCTCCTTTGCCTTTTGCTTCTATTCTTTTCTCAGCTATTTGTAAGGCCTCCGCAGACAACCATTTTGCCATTTTCCATTTCTTTTTCTTGGGTCTTGACCATTGCCTCCTGTACAATGTCATGAACCTACATCCATAGTTCTTCAGGCACTTTATCTATCAGATCTAATCCCTTGAATCTATCTGTCACTTCCACTGTATAATCATAAGGGATTTGGTTTAGGTCATACCTGAATGTAACAACATGCTAAGTTCAACTCTCCCACAGTGCTTTCTGCCCACCAGCAGTGGAGCTTGGGGCATGAAATACCAAACTGAAGAAAAGATATGGGAATAATAATACGAAGCAGTAAAATAAACTCAAGGTCATTGCTTTCTTCTTTGTTCCCAGGAAGGGAATAACAATATGTCATCCTTAACTCAGAAGCATGGGAAAGCTCTATTAGAATATCTCAGTCAGGACAAAGTTGCTGCCATCAAAGAAAGATTTTTGTCCCAAATGCAGCAGAGCTAGTGTGAAGCTGCAGGTTGTAGGCAGTGACTATGAAGCCCCATTTACCTTACCATAATGTCACTCTTAGAATTTCCTGGTAATGAGTCACTTTGAGGCTTTATATTGTACCAGAATACATGGTCATAACCTTCACTTTTTTATATCTTTTAGTGGCACCACGTTTGGCTTTTAGAGATTTATTTTTTATAGCAAAATAATTAGTTCATATAATAATAAAAAAACAAAGGAGGAAGAATGCAAACAAAAACTCAGCAAAAGAAGGCAAGACGGATAAAGGGAAAGGAAGGGAGGCGAAGCAAGGAAAGCACACGTAAGGATAAAAGCACAGAGGGAAAGATGACAGAAATAAGTACACATCAGTTTGATAATAAATACAAATGGATCTAAATTCCCCAATGAGAAGATAAAGGCCATCAAATGGAGAAAATAAAAGTCAAACTATTTACTCCCCATAAAAAAGTAAATCACAGTGAGAGTCAGAGTCACAATTACACGCATGGGCAAATATGTATCCAGGGGAAAAGCGGGGGTTGCAATACTGCAATTAGACACAGGGGATCCATGGCAAATAATACAAGTACACAATATTACACTGGCTGAAGGGGGAGGCTCCACAATGAAGGTATAATGATACAAAGCCCATTTGGCTACAAACATTGACATATATGTGGAAAAAATTATTTGAAATACAAAGATAAGTAGACACAAATGCAGTATTAGTCGGAGAATTTAAAACAGCCTTACTCTTTT
Organism: Bubalus kerabau; assembly: GCF_029407905.1. NCBI lineage: Eukaryota > Metazoa > Chordata > Mammalia > Artiodactyla > Bovidae > Bubalus > Bubalus kerabau. Next base: position 138,410,154 of record NC_073626.1, read on the forward strand.
AGCATATCAAAGTAGATCAAACTGAGTCAAATAGGACAGTAATTTTGAATAATATAATTATCATTATTTACTATGCTTATATACATATTATATTATGCATACACACAACACACACACAATACCACTAACAGACAGCACTAGAGGAAGTTTGCATTGAATTTGAATTTGAACACCAAAAAAATAAAATACACTCTCCTATGAAATTATAAAATACTCTATGAAAGTATACGGTTTTTTTCACATTTTCAGACTTTTTTATACAATGAACATGTTACCTTTATAATTAAACTTTTTAAAAAGGAACCAAAGGCTTTGAGGCAAATCTGTGGCATATTCTTTATATGCTGAACTTCCTACTTGAATCATATTACTTTTCTATTTTCTCTGTATTTTCATAATTTTAAGTTGCTGCATTAAAGTATCCTTTTAAGTGACCACACATTCTACCCTACACAAAGCTGATTATTGGTAAATTAATGGATTAATACCACACTTACCTTTTCACATAGGTCATTTAATGCTCCAGCTAAAACACGATATGCACTGGTTTTTCCTCCAAATGGTTCTCCAACAATCATAAAGCCATGACGCACAATCATCATTTCATATATCTGAAGAATCTTCTCAGAAAAGAATCTGGTCATTTGCAAATTCATGGAGTCACAGTTGTCTTTGATAGCTCCCAACAAATCGTTGTAATCTGGTTTTGGTAATTTCACCCCAGGAAACAAATCTGAAGTAATACCCTGATGATAGATGATTCAGATGTTAATATTAACATTACATAGCTATAAACTCTCATATTATCTCTCTATATATGTTTGTATGTATATGTGTACATCTATACACATATGTATATGTTTATAAACTTGATAAAATTTCTCACATCCTCATATTTAATACTGATGAAAATAGAGCCATTAAATAATAGCTCAGTATTTTTAACAGCTTCATAGAGGTATGACTTGGAAAAGGCAATGGCACCCCACTCCAGTACTCTTGCCTGGAGAATCCCATGGATGGAGGAGCCTGGTAAGCTGCAGTCCATGGGGTCGCTAAGAGTCGGACATGACTGAGCGACTTCACTTTGACTTTTCACTTTCATGCACTGGAGAAGGAAATGGCAACCCACTCCAGTGTTCTTGCCTGGAGAATCCCAGGGACGGGAGAGCCTGGTGGGTTGCCGTCTATGGGATCACACAGAGTCGGACATGACTGAAGTGACTTAGCAGCAGCAGCAGCAGCAGAGAAGGTATGACTGACATACAATGAACTGCTTATATTTAAAGGGCATAATTTGATAAGTGAAACCACCAACTCAATGAAGATAATCAACATATCAACCATCGCCACAAGTTTCCTTATGATCTTTTGTAATCCTCCTCTTTCCTCTCCTTCACACCTACCTCCATCCCCAATCAACACACACTAATTTGCTTTCTGTTTCTATTTTTATTTTCATTGCCTAGACTTTAATATGGATGAAATTACACATTATGTGTACTACTTTTTTAAATCTGTCTTCTTGCACTTGGCATAAAGATTTGAAATCTCAAACATGTCACTGCATATGTCAATAGTTCATTGCATTGAAGTCGTCCACCATACTGAGGTGCCGGTTTTTAAATCCATTTTACTGCTGATGGACATTTTCATTGTTTTTAGTTTTGGAAATAAATAAAGATGCCATAAACACATACACACAAGTCTTTGCATGGACAAATGCTTTCATTTCTCTCAAGTGAATACTGAGAAGTGGAATACTTGGATAGTACACTCAGATGGTAAAGAATGTGCCTGCAATGCAGGAGACCTGGGTTCAATCCCTGGGCCAAGAAGATCCCCCAGAGAAGGGAATGGCAACCCACTCCACTATTTTTGCCTGGAAAATTCCATGGACAGAGGAGCCTGGTGGGCTATAGTCCATGGCGTCGCAAAGAGTCAGTCACTACTGAATGACTAATACAACGCGACTAATACAACACAACATTGGCAGGTATGTGTATAACATTTGAAGAAACGGTCTGCTTTCCAAAATGGTTGTCCTATTTTAAATTCCCCTCAGCAGTGTGAGTTTCAATATTTGGTATAATCAGTATTTTTAATAAGTGTGTAACAGTATCTTGTTATGGCTTCAATTTGCATTTGCTAAAGAGTAACATTTTTGCGTTACTTTTGTGCCGTATGTAAGTCTTCTTTAGTGAAATGTTGGTTCAAATCTTTTGTTGTTGTTGTTCTTTAGTCACCAAGTCATGTCCAACTCTTCATGACCCCAGTGACTGCAGCACACCAGGTATCCCTGTCCTTCACCATCTCCCGGAGTTTGCTCAGTCTCAAATCTTTTGCCTATTTTAATTGATTTATTTTCTTCATGGTAAGTTTTGACCATTTGTTAAGCATTCTACTTACAAGTGCTTCACCATACATCTAATAGGCAAGTGTTTTTTATACCTCTAACTTGTCTTTCATTCTCCTACAGTGTATTTCAAAGAGCAAAGTTTTTAATTCTGATGAGCCTATTTTATCAATTTATTGTTTCATGCATTGTGCTTTTGGTGGTGTATTCAAGAGATTTTTGCCTAACCCAAATTCACAAGGGATTTTTCCTGTTTTCTTCTTCAGATGTTGTAGTTTTACATATTTTTCAGTTAAAAAGTTAAAAGATGAACATTATCTGATTTCAAGGCTTATTATAAAACAGTATCTACTAGCATAAAAATAGACAAAATATAACAATGTAATAGAAGAGGGAGACCAGATATAGATCCAGACACATATGAAAACTCATTCTCAAGCAAAAACAATCCAGTAAAGATTAAAAAAAAATAGTCTTTGAACAAAGTATGCCAGGCTACCTGGATTTATCAAAATAATGAACTTGAATCCATACCTCATAACATATATAAAAATTAGTTTAACAGTATTTTAATCAGTGTAGTGGGTAGTATGTTAATCCTTTTAGTGTTCCTCAAAAATTTATGTCAGAATGTCACCTTATCTGGAAATAAGATCTTTGCAGATGTAATTAGATCAGATGAGATTCTACTGGACCCTAACTCCAATGACTGGTATTTATACAACACAAAGGAGAGGAAGATGCAAACTCAAACACACCTGGGAAACAAGGCCATTCTAGTGATGGGGACAGAAGCTGAAGCCACCAGGGAACCACCAATGACAAGCCAAGGAACATCAAAGATCGTCAGTAGCCAACAGAAGCTAAGAAAAAGCAAGGAAGGGTGCTTTCCTAAAGAATCTTTACCTTTTTTCAGAGGTAACCAACAGCTTATTTCAGACTTTTATCCTCCAGAACTGTGAGAAAATAAATTTCTGTTCTTTTAAGCCACCAAGTTTGTGATGCTCTGTTACAGAAGCTTTAGAAAAATCATATAATCACATAATATAGGATTGGAAAGAATTATAATTCCACATATAGTTTATATGAAAATATAAAGTCACTTTCAAGGTCTAAGAAACATGCCTTTATAAACCACTAAGGCTATTTCGTAAGCATTATAGCAACTTAGGGCTTCCCTGGTGGTTCAGTTGGTAAAGAATCTGCCTGCAATGTGGGAGACCTGGGTTTGATTCCTGGGTTGGGAAGATTCCCCTGGAGAAGGGAATGGCAACCCACTCCAGTATTCTGGCCTGGAAAATTCATGTCTGGGGAATTCATGTCTGGCCTGGAGACCCTAGTCCATGGGGTTGCAAAGAGTCAGACACAACTGAGCAACATTCATTTCACTTCACAGCAACCTATGTGAGAAATTCAACTATTCTTTTCACTCTGAAGGTGAAAGTGAAAATTCAGAAGAGCTTAACATGAAAGCATGCATTCGAGTTATACCTTAGAATTGACAAACTTTCAGTTTAACCACTCTTAAATTTAATTCTTTAAACGCTGTTACAGAGAAACCGACTCCACTTCAGAGCAGTAAGTTTCCTTTGGGCAAAGGAGAGACAAAGACAATGCAGTAGGATGTAGCCTGGCTAAGTGGCTGCAATTCTCTTTCTGTTATATACTGGCCAAGACCCCAAGTAACTTATCAACTCTGGACTTCGGTTACACCATCTGTAACATGGAGATAATGATAGCTCGTGTCCTACTGGGGGCTTGTTAGTCATTCAGTAGTGTGCAACTCTTTGTGACCCTATGGACTGTATCTCGCCAGGCTCCTCTGTCCAGGGGATTCTCCAGGCAAGAATACTGGAGTGGGTTCAGTTCAGTTGCTCAGTCATGTCTGACTCCTTGCAACACCATGAACCAGCACGCCAGGCCTCCCCATCCATCACTAACTTCTGGAGTCCACCCAAACCCATGTCCATCGAGTCGGTGATGCCATCCAACCATCTCAACCTCTGTCGTCCCCTTCTCCTCCTGCCCTCCATTTTTCCCAGCATCAGGGTCTTTTCAAATGAGTCAGCTCTTCATCAGGTGGTGAAAGTACTGGAGTTTCAGCTTCAACATCAGTCCTTCCAATGAACACCCGGGACTGATCTTTTAGGATGGACTGGTTGGATCTCTTTGCAGTCCAAGGAACTCTCAAGAGTCTTCTCCAACATTACAGTTCAAAAGCATCAATTCTTCAGTGCTCAGCTTTCTTTATAGTCCAACTCTCACATCCATACATGACTACTGGAAAAACCATAGCCTTGACTAGACAGACCTTTGTTGACAAACAAATGTCTCTGCTTTTTAATATGCTGTCTAGGTTGGTCATAACTTTCCTTCCAATCAGTAAGCATCTTTTAATTTCATGGCTGCAATCACCATCCTCGGTGATTCTGGAGCCCCCCAAAATAAAGTCAGCCACTGTTTCCATTGTTTCCTCATCTATTTGTCATGAAGTGTTGGGATTCCCTGGTAGCTCAGATGGTAAAGCATCTGTCTGCAATGCAGGAGACCCAGGTTTGATCCCCAGGTTGGGAAGATACCCCGGAGAAGGAAATGGCAACCCACTCCAGTATTCTTGCCTAGAAAATTCCACGGATGGAGGAGCCTGGTGGGCTACAGTCCATGGGGTCGCAAAGAGTCGGACATGACTGAGTGACTTCACTTCACTTTGAAGGAACCAGATGCCATGATCTTAGTTTTCTGAATGTTGAGCTTTAAGCCAACTTTTTCCCTCTCCTCTTTCACATTCATCAACAGGCTCTTTAGTTCTTCTTCACTTTCTGCCATAAGGGTGGTGTCATCTGCATATCTGAGGTTATTGATATTTCTCCCAGCCATCTTGATTCCAGCTTGTGCTTTCTCCAGCCCAGTGTTTCTCATGATGTACTCTGCATATAAGTTAATAAGCAGGGTGACAATATACAGCCTTGACATACTCCTTTTCCTGTTTGGAACCAGTCTGTTGTTCCATGTCCAATTCTAACTGTTGCTTCCTGACCTGCATACAGGTTTCTCAAGAGGCAGGTCAGGTGGTCTGGTATTCCCATCTCTTTCAGAATTTTCCACAGTTTATTGTTATCCACACAGTCAAAGGCTTTGGGAAAGTCAATAAAGCAGAAATAGATGTTTATCTGGAACTCTCTTGCTTTTTTGATGACCCAGCAGATGTTGGCACTTTGATCTCTGGTTCCTCTGCCTTTTCTAAAACCATCTTGTACATCTGGAAGTTCACGGTTCATATATTGCTAAAGCCTTGCTTGGTAGCCATGCCCTTCTCCAGGGGATCTTACTGACCAAGGAATCAAAACAAGATCTCCTACATCACAGGCAGATTCTTTATCATCTGAGCCACCAGTGCTTAGGAGTAATTATTCATAAAACTCTTAGAACAGGGTCAGGTCCATTGTAAATGCATACTGTTTGCTAAGTAAGCAAAAATATCTTCTCAGATTGTTCAAATTATTTATGGTTAACCTTAAAGAAGCAGACAATTCCAGATCATATCTGGTAGCTAGTGGGTCTCAATCAAGACCAGTTCCTTTCACCAGTTACTCTCTGCCAGGTAGAGAGTTGGGAATACATGGAGTTGTCTTCTGGTTGTATTACTGTGAAAGTCCAGAGACACTGGGGGGACCAGGGATGCCAAGAGTTTGTAGCATATGGGACAGTCTCTCACAACAGGGAACTGTCCTATTTGAAAATGCCAGTTATGCTCCATTTGTGAAATATTGCTCAAGAAATATTTGCTGAATGAATACACAGCTATAGGAGGATACATCTAAATGAGATATACCTCTACTTCATAAAAATAAATAGAGCTTTACTTATGTTTATTCCTGGAAAATCTGTACAGTGTACTAGTACCAAAGAAACTGAGGGAAATTTTTAACAAGAAATTTTGAACCAATTCCCTGAAAATTTGATCTATAAAATATTTGCACCATCAATTCTAAATACTAACGAGAGCTTCTTCCAGAATGATGAGACATTGTTCCTACGGATATAAGGGCCCTGGGGCGCGCCACAGTGGCAGTGTCACTTCTCTCCTCCCTACGCGAGCCTTCTGGTCTCAGTCTCTACACATCGGAAGCTAACTGTCCATACCTCAAGGCAGCGCAAGACGGAGTAACTCTACCATGTATCAGCAGCCCGCTCACTACCCACCACCCCCAGGCACTTCTACTGAGAATGGGAAAAGAAAAACAGTGACATCACATGGCAATACAGGAACTTTAACCAGCACTCTATAATTCTATACAATTACTTATAATCTAATTTTTAAAATATAACAATATTCTTAAACCTAGTTCTTAAATTATCCTGAAAAGAAAACAATTTCATAAAAGACACTACACTTTTTTGAAGAAATTAAGCTTATTTTTTACTTCTTTGATCATTAATTTTGACAAACATTTGCAAAGTATCCCTCTGTGTAAGGGATTCAGTGGTGTGTTTAACCAATTACTTTCCTCCATGGAGTCTATTTCCTAGTGAGATTTATAAGCAAACTTTCTGTGACTTTTGGATGCTTATTATATTCTGCAGTAGAAAAAAAGTACTACTTAAAAAAATCCCAAGTTGTTAAAAGTTACTTGTAACAACAAAGCTAGCTAAAAACATTTCAAATAAAACATGGAATGACCTATGTTTCTCTGTTTTCTACACTGGAAGTTTCTCAACGGGACTTGAAAACTTGGACACTTGATAAATACATTATTAGAAGAGTTTTGATACATTAGAGTAAGAAATGTTCTTACCTCAAAGAGTGGTAAATCGTGAGATAAAAATTTCGGCAAATTTACATCAATAATAGATCTAAGCAGCAGAATTTCTTCATTTTCATTTGGATATTTCAGCTGAAAGAAAATACAGCCATGATGACATCTGCATCTGTTAACCACACTCCATGCATGTTCATACACACAAGCACCCAGGCCCCACAGGGCATTCAAACCCATGCAAAGATGTTATTTATTTTCATTTCACTGGGCTGTTATTAATTTTAGAAACTGATGATTATACTTGTTGAATTTTATACTAGTTTATAATGAAATTTGAAGTTTAACTAACTGCCTTTTCACAGATGCTCTGGGTAAAAAGCTATTGGTCATGATTTTCAAAGAGTTTAGGAGTTGCCATTGCTTCTATCCTGAGTAAGACCTTGCTTGTCCTATGCATTCAAAACCAGCAGTCAGTTGATAAAGTGTAAATAATCATTAAAAATGGGGAGTCATTAAAAGATTTAAAGTTAAAACATATAAATATTCACTCATTTGCCCATATTTTGGTGCCAAGGCTTTTTCTCTGAGGGTGGAGTACTGCACAATTTTTCTTGTACAAAACAAAACCAAAAACAATCAATAATGAGTCATCACTCTAGTTTTTTTGTTTTGTTGTTTCTGTTTTTTAAAGATAATCATTCTCTTCAAAGATACTTAGGAGACAATCTAAATGTAGCATCCTCATGAATAGTTCTTTTTCAGTCTTACTTTTCTTATCCACACCTAATTCCAAGTAAACTTTTTAGCATTTCATCTTTACTCAGTCTTTCTTAAACAAGGAACTCAGTTTTCATAAAAACAAACCTCTTCTTTTCATGCTTATATACCATCAGTTTCATTGACAATTAATTAAAGGACACAACAACAATAACATAACCAACTAGCTTCAGAAAGTTTTGGGAACAAGCCACCTGACCATAAGTGGGAAGGCAGGGTGGCATGCCACCTTTTGATTGCACACTTGGTACTAGCCCGCTTGAGTGTGTTCCCCTGGCAGAGTGGAGAGGGCTGGTTAATGCACTGTCACTTGAGTGGAGGGTGCTTTGGAAAATATATATTAAATTCCAAAACACCTGTGGTAAACCCAGGGTTTACTAAAAACCTGGCTGAACTCAATTTGTTGCTCACGCCCATAAAATGGTTCATGTAATTCACAAAAAAATCTGAACTCAGAAATGTTTCTCTCAACTTCTATACTTCATTCAAAATTTCACACCAAAGCTATTCCCGCCATCATCAGCTTAGGTTTCCAGAGCCCTCATCCTGTTCTCTGGAATCTTTCTAGTAAATTCCATGCTTCTACTTAACTGGCTTTAACTTTACAAAGTCAGTGATGCCTGGCAGGTAAGTCCTGTTGTCTCTGAATTACCAGAGCTCCCAAACCTGAAGCTGGCTCTGCTAATATGGACTTTGTGCATCAACCTAACCACACATCAATTATGAAGTGTCAGAAGTCTGTTTTGTCGAAAGGCTATCATCTTAAAACAAACATTTAAATTGTTTCCTGATAAAATAGAAACAAACTTCAAACTATTCAAGCCAACACATTCAACAATTCTAAATTAGCTTTTGACAAAGAATGATAGGATTCATTTGCAGAATTCATTTGCTGCATAACTTTAATAGTTCAATTCCACAGTCAAGATGTCAGTGATGACATACAGTAGGACAAAGCATTATCCTTCCCATTATCTGACCACAATGCAATCATGACACTTCAGGTTAATACAAATTGTTGCTTCTAGTTGCATTTGTTTATTACTAAAAATAATGACTTGAAGTCATGTTAGACAAATGTGAAATAGAATATCACTACTATATATCAGAATTATTGGTAACATCATGTAGAAGGCAAAAATGCATGCCATTATTTTTAATCACACAGGATATATTTTAAAATCTCCCAGTCATGAACATGAAAATTTTTATAAGCTACAAGGTCAAAGTTTGCCTTTTGCTGTTAATTAATCCCATGTACAGAGGAGCCTGGCAGGCTACAGTCCATAGGGTCTCAAAGAGTTGGACACGACCGAAGCCACTTAGCACACATGGCCTATCTTGCTTACTTTCATAAAGAAAAAAGAACAGTTATATTTTATGTTTCTACAAAATACTTCCAATGAAAAGTTACCCAAATCTTAAAATATTTGGCCTTTTTATCAATATAATTATGATTCATACCATCTTAAAATGCACACATTATACTGCAAATCCATTATAGGTGGTATGAGTGTGTGCATGCTCAGTCATGTCTGACCCTTTGCAACCCCCTGGACTCCAGCCCACCAGGCTCCTTCCTCCGTCCATGGAATTTTCCAGGAAAAAATACTAAAGTAGAATGCCATTTCCTACTCCAGGGGATCTTCCTGACCCAGAGATAGAGCTTGCATCTCTTGTGTCTCCTGCCTTGGCAGGTGGATTTTTTACCATTGCACCTTGCAAATCCATTACTGCTAGTCCATAGTTATTAAATAACTATTAATAAATAAATGTCTAGGAATTTTGTATGTTTGTATTAATTATACATACATTGTTTCTTTTAAAGTTACATATGTTCACATAGACTAAATGCTTTCAAAGTATTTCTCAGCAGCAACGAATTTTATTCCTCAGTAGTACTCAGTTTCATATAATTAAAACTGTGGGATGGAACTCAAATCACTAATCACATGGCTGCTGCTGCTGCTGCTGCTAAGTTGCTTCAGTTGTGTCTGACTCTGTGCGACCCCATAAATGGCAGCCCACCAGGCTCCCCCGTCCCTCGGATTCTACAGGCAAGAACACTGGAGTGGGTTGCCATTTCCTTCTCCAATGCATGAAAGTGAAAAGTGAAAGGGAAGTCAGTCATGGCCGACTCTTCTCGACCCTGTGGACAGCAGCCCACCAGGCTCCTCCCTCCATGGGATTTTCCAGGCAAGAGTGCTGGAGTGGGTTGCCATTGCCTTCTCCAAATCACATGGCTAAGGTTTTACAAATCATAAAATGTCCTTTTTCATGTATGCACATGATCAATTATTTTAGTACAGTAGGGAACTTTTTTTCCAGTTGATGGAACCAATCAGTTATTGGAGCTCTGTAAAGACCCATGGTCCTGAGATTTACAAACAGGAAATGAATGAGTAAGAAGTGGCAAAAACCAATACAATATTGTAAAGTTAAAAAATAAGATAAAATAAATAAAATAAATAAATAAAAAAAGAAGTTACTTGAGTGTTGTACCTTTAGATTGCCGGCAGCGGTAAGCACTGACTTCACAGCCCTCATTCCATAGTCATAGTGATGCTGTGAGGACAACTGCTCTGAGCACAGGCGATACGTGGCCACGATCTTCACTGACAGTGGCCGAGCGGTGACGAAGCCGCAGGAGTACAGGACGATTTCAGCAATCATAGCGTAGTCAGGCACCATCATTGCTACTGTCCGAAAGAGCGCCTATGGGAGTGGAGAAAAGGTGCTTTACCAACAGGCCATCAGGAAGCTAGCTCGGCTCGTTATCGCATGCTACAGTGTTATAGCGTTTTTGTAATACTGGTGTTATAATATCCATATCCTATAGATAAAGCATTTTAAAATGTGACTTCTTATTATTGTTATATGATGAAGAAACCATTAACTTTTTATCCAAATATTTTTTCTGAAATTATGCTTTGAGGACACTTCAAATTTCTGTCATACCTGGGGCTTTGGTGAATTATCAACTTACTTAAGTATTAAGTATCCATTATGTTCTATTCCTTTGTAGAAAGTGACATGTTACAGGGAAAAAGCATCAGACTCTGCTAAGATGTTGGGTTTCTCATTGGAGCTGTTAGAAAGTGGCTGGTATTGGGAGACTGTGCTCTAAGTAAAGATCTCTAGATATCTAATTGGTTAAGGTAACTCCTAATAACAAGGGTATGTTACATAAGTGATGAATTTTGAGATATTTTTTAACCTTTTTGCGTCTTCAGTCACCATGTCAGTTCAAGCATAATAAAGGGAAAAAAGCTGAAAAAAAGTATGGGACGATTATTATTAGAGATAAATCCATTTTCCTAATTCTAAGATAATTTTTCCTCATGTTATTTTAAATGTCGTGGGACAAATGTTGCGTGATGGAAGGCAAATAGAAAACTGAATATATTTGGAAAGAATAAGAAAATTTAACTTTAAAAGGTGAGTTTCTATCAGGACTTATTTCAATAGCTCAAGCATGAAAACATGGCTTTCCTATACTAAAGCAGGAGAACAACAGTGTTACATAAAATGACAATCAGATTCAAATAATGAGTAATAATTGTATGGAATTACAGTCACATTCAGACAGGTTATAAATACCTTTTGGGAACTAGCTAAGTTACCGAAAACACAAGGCAGGTAGAGAATAAGGACATTTTGCCTTAGAGATCTGTTATGACACTTAATTGAGAAGAAAAGACTTGCATCAAGCAAGATCCTTCCAATGCATTACATTAATTACTAGCTAGAGGTCTTAGCATTGCTATTTTATCAATAAGTTTAGAATTCAAGAAAGGAAAGAATAAAATATTAAAAGTATAGAGCATGAACAAATAATTCGTAACAGAGATGCTTAAGCATGTGCTTAAAACTACTACATACCTGGGGGGCGGGGAATGCAAGAGAATTACTATAAAGTTGGTACCTCTTTTAAAGAGTAGGTTCTCAACAACTTTTTTTAATCAATAAAATAGAGAATGAATGAATGAACTAGTGATTTAGCTGGTCAATGCCTAAGTTAGGGTGATACAAACTTTCTTTTGTTGTTGTTCAGTCACTAAGTCATGTCCAATTTTTTGTGATTGCATGGACTGTAGCATGCCAGCCTTCCCTGTCCTCCACTATCTCCAGGACTTTGACCAAATTCATGTCCACTGAGTCAGTGATGCTATCTGACCATCTCATCCACTGCCTCCCCCTTCTCCTTTTGCCTTCAGTCTTTCTCAGCATCAGGGTTGGAGCTTCAGCAAGAGTCCTTCCAATGAATATTCAGGGTTGATTTCCTTTGGTATTAACTGGTTTGATCTCCTTGCTGTCCAAGGGACTCTCAAGAGTTTTCTCCAGCACCGTATTTAAAAAGGATTAATTCTTGGGCACCCTGCCTTCTTAATGGTTCAACTCTCACATCCGTACATAACTACTGGAAAAACCATACCTTTGACTATAGGGGGCCTTTGTCAGCAAGGTGATGTCTCTGCCTTTTAATTAGCTCTCTAGGTTTGTCATGCTGTCTAGGTTGGTCATAACTTTTCTTCCAAGGAGCAAGTTTCTTTTAATTTCATGGCTGCCGTCACCACCTGCAGTGATTTTGGAGCCCAAAAAAATAAAGTCTGTCACTGTTTCCACTGTTTCCCCATCTATTTGCCATGAAGTGATGGGACCAGATGCCATGATCTTAGTTTTCTGAATGTTGAGTTTTAAGGCAACTTTTTCACTCTCCTATATAGCATATTAAAAAGCAGAGACATTACTTTACCAACAAAGGTCCATCTAGTCAAAGCTATGGTTTTTCTAGTAGTCATGTATGGATGTGAGAGTTGGACTATATAGAAAGCTGAGTGCCAAAGAATTGATGTTTTTGAACTGTGGTGTTAGAGAAAACTCTTGAGAGTCCCTTGGACTGCAAGGAGATGCAACCAGTCCATCCTAAAGGAAATCAGTCCTGAATACTCATTGGAAGGACTGATGCTGAAGCTGAAACTCCAATACTCTGGCCACCTGATGCGAAGAACTGACTCATTAGAAAAGACCCTGATGCTGGGAAAGACTGAAGGCAGGAGAAGGGAATGACAGAGGATGAGATGATTGGATGGCATCACCGACTCAATGGACATGAGTTTGTGTAAACTCCAGGAGTTGGTAATGGACAGGGAGGCCTGTTGTGCTGGAGTCTATGGGGTCACAAAGAGTTGGACACAACTGAGCGACTGAACTGAACTGAACTGAGGTTTATCATAACTTTCCTTCCAAGAAGTAGGCATCTTTTAATTTCATGGCACAGTCATTTTCCACAGCCATTCTGGAGTCCAAGAAAAGAAAACTTGTCATTTCTTCCACCTTTTCCTTCTATTTGCCATGAAGTGATGGGACAGGATGCCATGATCTTTATTTTTTGAATGTTGAGTTTTAAGTCAGTTTTTTCACTCTCCTCTTTCACCCTTATCAAGAGACTGTTTAGTTCCTCTTCACTTTCTGCCATTAGAGTGACATCAGCTACATATCTGAGGTTGTTGGTATTTCTCCTGGCAATCTTGATTCCAGCTTGTACTTCATCCAGCACAGATTTCACATGATGTGCTCTACATATAAGTTAAAAAAGCAGGGCGACAATATACCACCTTCTCATACTCCTTTCCCAATTTTGAACCAGTCCATTGTTCCGTGTCTGGTTCTAACTGTTGCTTCTTGACCTGCATACAGGTTTCTCAAGAGACATGTAAGGAGGTCTGGTATTCCCATTTCTTGAAGAATTTTCCACAGTTTGTTGTGATCTATACAGTCAAAGGCTTTAGCATAGCCAATGAAGCAGAAGTAGATGTTTTTCTGGAACTCTCTTGCTTTCTCCATGACCCAACAAATGTTGGCTATTTAATCTCTGGTTCCTCCGCCTTTTGTAAACCCAGCTTGTACATCTGGATGTTCTCGGCTCACGTTTTGCTGAAGCCTAGCTTGAAGGATTTTGAGCATTCCCTTGCTAGCACGTGAAATGAACACAACTGTATGGTAGTTTGAACATTCTTCGGCATTGTCCTTCTTTGGTCCCAGAATGATACTCACCTTCCCCAGTCCTGTGGCCAGTGCTGAGTTTTCCAAATTTGCTGACATACTGAATGCAGCATTTTAACAGTATCATCTTTTAGGATTTGAAATAGCTTAGCTGGAATTCCATCACCTCCACTAGCTTTGTTCATAATAACGCTTCCTAAAGTCTACTTGACCTCACACTCCAGGATGTCCAGCTCTAAGTAAGGGACCAAACCATAGTGGTTATCTGGGTCATTAAGATATTTTTTGTACAGTTCTTCTGTGTATTCTTGCCACCTCTTCTTAATCTCATCTGCTTCTGTTAGGTCCTTGCCATTTCTGTCCTTTATCATGAGCATCCTTGCATGAAATGAAAGGGTAATTTAGTGCTTTAAAATTAATTTGGATTCTGGCTTACCCCATGGCATACTGTCTTGTGTGTAAAAAAAAAAAGGACAGGAAAGTATAGATCCAGGTAAACTGCCAGAGCTTGAATAAATTCCAGTACATGTAATCAGTGTTAGCATTACCCTCCATGTTTACCTCAGCAGAAATAAATGATTGAGGATAATTATTCTACTGCCTCTGCCCTATAGCGTGGAAGAAGAAGGGCAATACATAAGGAATTATAAATACTTCCTAGAGGAGGTTTTCAAAGAACTATATGTTTAGAAGAACAATAACAAAATCTCAAGCAGTAACTTGTTACCATTTTTTCCTTTAGATATTAGAAATAGATTTCATAATGTTGTGACCTGTTCAGAAATGAGCTAGGTTTTACTTGAGTGAAATGGAGGATTCAGGATCTATTTCACTTTTTTTCTCTGTACTAATGGAGTGTTTCACACTGCTTACTCTGAGGAAAGCTATGTATCAGAATGTGTTAGCATCTGCAAATCCTCCTGACTGTAGGACAAAACCCTCAATGAACCCCTGACTTCTTGTTCACCTGGAACACCAGACTCCCTCAAATCTCCCCAGACACTCACACGTCCTTCAGCTCCCTACTTCTGTCTTCTGTCATGCAAAGCAGCCTTGTGTCACAGAGGCCAGGCTCTGTCACTGGAACTGAGCCCAGTTTCACTTGCATTTTCTTCTTCTTGTGCCTTTAGAGTTGGATGCCACAATGTATCATGGTATTGACTTTGTGACATCCGAAGATATAGAATATGCCTATTTTCCATACTACCCAAAGCAATCTATGAATTTAATGTGATACCCATCACATTACTCATAACATTTTCCACAGAACTAAATCCTAAAATTTGTATCACAAAGAATGTGACATGACTTAGTGACTGAACATAGAAGACACAGAATTGCCAAAGCAATCCTGAGGAAAAAGAACAAAGCTGGAGGCATACCCACCCAGACTTCAGACAATACTACAAGGCTCCATTAATCAAAATAGCACAAAAACAGACATATCAATGGAACAGAATAGACAGCCCAGAAGTAAACCCACACACCTACAGTCAATCTTTGACAAAGAAAGCAAGAATATACAATGGTGAAAAGATACTCTCTTTAGCAAGTAGTGTTGGAAAAGTTAGACAGCCACTTGTAAATCAAAGAAGTCATAACATTCCCTCCCATTTTACACACACCAAAAGAAAAAAAAAGTCAAAATGGCTTAAAGACTTAAATATAAGACAGGATATCATAGAACTCCTAGAAGAAAACACAGGCAAAACATTCTCTGACATAAATTGTACCAATATTTTCTTAAGTCAGTCTCCCAAGGCAATGGAAATAGAAGCAAAAATGAACAAATGGGAAGAATCAAACTTAAAAACTTAAAAACGTTTCCACAGTAAAGGAAACAATAAACAAAATGAAAAGACAACCAACAGACTGGGAGAAAATATTTGCAAACAATGCAACCAACAGGGGCTTAATTTCCAAAATATACAAACATCTCATATAACTCAACAGCAAAAAAGCAAAAACCCAATCAAAAAATGAGCAGAAGACCTAAATAAATATTTCTCCAAAGAACACATACATATAGCCAATAGGCATCTGAAAAGATGCTCAACTTCTCTAATTAGTAGAGAAATACAAATCAAAACTACAGTGAGGTATCCCCTCACAGTGGTCAGAATGATCATCATATAAAGGTCTACAAATAATAAAAGCTGGAGAGGGTGTGGAGAAAAGGGAACCCTCCTTCATGGTTGGTGGGAATGTGAATTTGTGCAGCCACCATGGAAAACTGTACAGAGGTACTCCATAAACTAAAAAGAGTTGCCATATGCTCCAGCAATCCAACTCCTGGGCATACAGCTAGGGGAAAAAATGAAAACTCTAATTTGAGAAGATAAATGCACCCCAATGTTCACAGCAGCACTATTTACAACAGCCAAGACATGGAAACAACCCAAGTGACCATAAGCTGATGACTGAAATAAGAATATGTTATATATATATGTGTGTGTGTGTGTGTTTAAGAATATGTGAGACATATATACATCATATATATATAGAGAGAAAGAGCTATCACAACGGTGATAGGTGAAACATTGCAGTAAGACATGTAAGAGAATACTGAAGAGGGGTGGGAGCAAGGCATGGCCATAGCACTGGCCAGGAACAGCAGCAGTTACAAGACTGGTTTTGGTAACTGGCTGAAAATGCTGGGTGAAGAAGAGGGAAGCTTCAAGGATGATCCTGAAGACATTAAAACACTTTCTGGGTCTCAGCAGGCTTTAAATAGATAGTTTTCAGACATTTAATCATGTCTGATTGTCTGCAGGCCCATGAGCTGTAGCCTGCCAGGCTCCTCAATCCATGGAATTTTCCAGGCAAGAATACTGGAGTGGGATGCCATTTCCTACTCCAGGAAATCTTCCCAACTCAGGGATTGAACCTGTGTCTCTTGCCTCTTCTGCATTGGCAGATGGATTCTTTATCACTAGTCCCATCTGGGAAGCCCGTACATTTATATCTACATATCTTTCATTTCAGGCTAAGACATTTTTCCAAATTGTTAGGCACTTCCATATATACTTGAAAAGAGATGTTTTATAGCAGCTCTAACCAAGAAGACTGCACAAAAGGAACAATGCAAACAACAAAAACCTATTAGAATTTGAGAACAGCTTTTGACCTAAAATAGAAAGAAACTATTCCAAGCACCACTGTTTCAAAATGCACAATAAATAAAACATGGAGGAGTCCACACAGGACATTAACAGACTCGACCCATGATGGCCCCAGATATTTTGCCTTTACGAATACTTATGTATTCAGATTAATCCTACTGAATAAAAGAAAAACATGAGTGAATAAAAAAATTAGACCAAAAGAGCTTTCCAAATGTATCAGTTCAGTTCAGTCACTCAGTCGTGTCCGACTCTTTGCGACCCCATGAACCGCAGCACGCCAGACCTCCCTGTCCATCAACAACTCTCGGAGTCTATCCAAACTCATGTCCATTGAGTCGGTGATGCCATCCAACCATCTCATCCTCTGTCATCCCTGATCCTCCTGCCCTCAATCTTTCCCAACATCAGGGTCTTTTCCAATGAGTCAGTTCTTTGCATCAGGTGGCCAAAGTATTGGAGTTTCAGCTTCAACATCAGTCCTTCCAATGAACACCCAGGACTGATCTCCTTTAGGATGGACTGGTTGGATCTTCTTGCAGTCCAAGGGAATCTCAAGAGCCTTCTCCAACACCACAGTTCAAAAGCATCAATTCTTCGGCACTCAGCTTTCTTTATAGTCCAACTCTCACATCCATACATGACCACTGGAAAAACCATAGCCTTGACTAGACAGACCTTTGTTAACAAAGTAATGTCTCTGCTTTTTAACATGCTGTCTAGGTTGGTCATAACTTTCCTTCCAAGGAGTAAGCGTCTTTTAATTTCATGGCTGCAATCACCATCTACTGTGATTTTGGAGCCCAGAAAAATAAAGTCAGCCACTGTTTCCACTGTTTCCCCATCTATTTGACATGAAGTGATGCGACCAGATGCCATGATCTTAGCTTTCTGAATGTTGAGCTTTAAGCCAACTTTTTCACTCTCCTCTTTCACTTTCATCAAGAGGCTGTTTAATTTTTTCGCTTTCTACCATAAGGGTGGTGTCATCTGCGTATCTGAGGTTATTGATATTTTTTCCCAACAGTCTTGATTCCAGCTTGTGCTTCCTCCAGCCCAGCATTTCTCATGATGTACTCTGCATATAAGTTAAGTAAGCAGGGTGACAATATACAGCCTTGACATACTCCTTTTCCTATTTGGAACCAGTCTGTTGTTCCATGTCCAGTTCGAACTGTTGCTTCCTGATTTGCATACAGGTTTCTCAAGAGGCAGATCAGGTGGTCTGGTATTCCCATCTCTTTCAGAATTTTCCATAGTTTATTGTGATCCACACAGTCAAAGGCTTTGGCATAGTCAATAAAGCAGAAATAGATGTTTTTCTGGAACTCTCTTGCTTTTTCCATGATCCAGCGGATGTTGGCAATTTGATTGATTGCCAGATTGAACAGATTGCCAACATCTGTTCCTCTGCCTTTTCTAAAACCAGCTTGAACATCTGGAAGTTCAGGGTTCATGTATTGCTGAAGCCTGGCTTGGAGAATTTTAAGCAATACTTGACTAACGTGTGAGATAAGTGCAACTGTGTGGAAGTCTGAGCATTCTTTGGCATTGCCTTTCTTTGGGATTGGAATGAAAACTGACCTTTTCCAGTCCTGTGGCCACTGCTGAGTTTTCAAAATTTGCTGGCGTATTGAGTGCAGCACTTTCACAGCATCATCTTTCAGGATTTGAAATAGCTCAACTGGAATTCCATCACCTCCACTAGCTTTGTTCATAGTGATGCTTCCTAAGGCCCACTTGACTTTACAATCCAGGATGTCTGGCTCTAGGTGAGTGATCACACCATTGTGATTATCTGGGCTGTGAAGATCTTTTTTTATACAGTTCTTCTGTATATTCTTGCCACCTCTTCTTAATATCTTCTGCTTCTGTTAGGTCCATACCATTTCTGTCCTTTATTGAACCCATCTTTGCATGAAATGTTCCCTTGGCAGCTCTAATTTTCTTGAAGAGATCTCTAGTCTTTCCCATTCTATTGTTTTCCTCTATTTCTTTGCATTGATCGCTGAGGAAGGCTTTCTTATCTCTCCTTGCTATTCTTTGGAACTCTGCACTCAAATGGGTATATCTTTCCTTTTCTCCTTTGCTTTTCACTTCTCTTCTTTTCACAGCTATTTGTAAGGCCTCCTCAGACAGCCATTTTGCTTTTTTCCAATATATATTGGAATGTATATTTTTCCAAATGTACATTGGAATAAAAAGTCGCAAAATGCTTCTTAGATGAAGGAGGATTTACCAATTTCCATTTTTAAATCATACCTTCCTTCACAAAGGCAAAGTATTAAAACATCACATCAAGCAAAGAAAAGTCCAAGGAATAGAAATACCACAAAAATTCTTGGCAGCAGTTGGTCCAATCAAAAGTTTTTTTGGTGGAAAAGAAAAATACCTCACCTAATCTAAGAAGCCATCATTCTAAAAATGTGAATAATGGAAGGAATGTAGGATTTAGAGTCAGAAAACTTGGTGTTGGATCTGCAATTACCACTGTATTATTATTCAGCCTTTTTTCTCCATGCACTAGCCATAAACTTGCAGTTCACCAGAAAAGGATATAAAAGGTCTAACAAAGATATGGGGGAAAGATCATATTTCCTTAATAGGCAAAGTTTTTTTTTTTTTTTAAATGAAGATTCTAGTCTAGTCAATTAGCTATTTTGTTCTTACAAGAAAACAAAATGCTAGGTATTAAGGAGAACTGAGAATGGATATGGGATGTAAATTGTTTCAACCTCTGTTAGAGGCAATTCAGCAACACAGCTCTAGGTCCTATTAATCTCCTAATGAAATACCTTAAAATAGAGAAAAGCCTTAAGTAAAAATTTCCCATTGCAGTATTACCTATAAAGAAGGAAAACTAAATGCAATAGAAATTTCAAACTGAAAATACAGTTCAATAAACTTATTTACAGTTTGAATCATGTTCATAAAGATAGAAAAATGCCCATATTATAATATTAACATGAACAGACCTTCCCCCAGTATTCACAATTGTCTGATTTCAACATTTAATATTGAGGAATACCATACAGTAAACAGTACTCTTGCCTGGAAAATCCCATGGACAGAGGAGCCTGGTAGGCTGCAGTCCATGGGGTCGCTAAGAGTCGGACACAACTGAGCGACTTCACTTTCACTTTTGACTTTCATGCATTGGAGAAGGAAATGGCAACCCACTCCAGTGTTCTTGCCTGGAGAATCCCAGGGACAGAGGAGCCTGGTGGGCTGCCGTCTATGGGGTCGCACAGAGTCGGACACGACTGAAGCGACTTAGCAGCAGCAGCAGCAACAGCAAACAGTAGAATGGGTACCTTTTCCAATATTTCCTATGTTTTCCAATTTTTATACTTATCATCAGTTTTAAAATAGAAGTTCTGGAAATTGCTTATTTTTTAAAGGTAATGAAAGCTTTAAAATTTTTCTAAAACAGTTGTCTAAAATATAACATCTAAAAGGAAATGTTTTATGTAAAATTCAAGAAGAGTATGTTCTTTTTATATATTAACTTTGTAAATCACAGCAAGGAAACAGATTATATAATTGCCTTTTCTGTACCTTTAGATTATCAGGCAGTTCTGATCGTCCAGCATATCCAGGGTTCATTGTTATAAAGACAGCACACGTTGGGTCAAGTTTTAATTCAGTTCCTTCAAACACTAGTAAATCAGCGCCTGCATTAATACCTGTGGGTAATCAAGAATGAAATGACTTAGCAATTCCACATATAAATGTGACTCGTGCCATTCATTACGTCCTATATTTCTACTGTTTTCACACAATGCAGAGACAAACTAGTCCATTACCTCTTTGGATAGTAAGAATTTGTTGAGCAACCACAGACAGCACTTCCAAATCAATTCTGTTAAACTCATCAAAGCAAGCCCAGGCACCACAAGATAACAGTCCCTGGGAGAAAAGAGTAATGAAAAATTTCAGTTTTATCTGATTGAATATTACATTGAAAGGTTGTATTTTCACCTCATCTCCTCACAGATTTAATATCCTATCAAGGAAATTGCTTATTCACCTTTATCTTTAAAGACAGCTTACTCTTTTATTACCAATTCATTATTCTGCATGAATAAAGAGTTTGATGAATTGAAAAATTTTCCAATTGATTTTTTTTTTTTACTTTCTCTGTGTATTTTTTGGCATTTAGATGTATATCTATAATTTCAAAGCCTTTCTTATTTTTTAGTTACAAGTTGATTTTATTCGCTTTTTCCTTACAGACTCCATAGAATGGATTGTAATAATTCTTTAAATAAGGTGACCCCTGTTGTCAATGAGACTACCCTGTAACCTGAGTACCTTAATGACCAGCTAACGCTGTCGGAGGCCCCAGCTTGCAATTCTAACTTACAGCTACCTCAAAAGTAACTATGTGCCATTTGGTCATAGGAAAAACTGCAAAGTCAAACTTGAGTAGCTGAGTCCAAATTCAAATTAAAATTTTTAAAAATGCAAAAATGATTATTGAGTGTACATCCTCTAGATTGTATATGTATGTATGTGTATTTCACTAAGTACCTATAATATGCAGGACATGATGCATGGCACTTTGTATATATCTTTTATACAAGGAAACTAAGGCTATGTCACATAAGATGTTAAGTATTTAGTACAATGCCACATATCTAATAGTGGCTAACCTTGGATTTATGTACAGTTCCATCTACTCAAACACACTGGATTAAACATGAACACCATGCATGTCAAAGAAGAGTACATTTTCATCATTTAGTGAAGATTCTAAGACTTAGAAATCTAACACATGATATAATAAAAGGATTAGAAATCACAGAAAACAAAATGCTTATGAATTCACGTGTTCAGAGTTATACAGATTGTGAGGTTCTAGTAAGATATCTGTCTTTTTAATTTTGTACCCCCGTTATTCAGCATGATCCTAATATAAATTGTCCATATAATCAATACTTATCAATAACAAAACAATATTTTAATAGAGTCTATTTAAAAAAATTAAGAATATTATTATATAGATTTGAAAATTTAGTGCATACCAAAATTTTCTTGAAACATTTAGGAATATAATGGCTATTTAAAGTACACAGAGAATCTTTTAGACTTGCTGTTTATTTCTTTAATAATTACAGTGAGGTTGTATATCATTATAGAGGATGATTGAAATAGCTACTGATCATTCAAATGTTTTCTTCATATTTTACTTATTATAATATTTTCCTTTCTTTTACTATTATTCTAATTGTTTCAGTGTCAAAAATATAGAAACTTCTTATGTTCCAAATCTTTTATAAAATGACTAGGCCATATTTCAGTCAGGAATAGTTTACTCATGGGGTACGGTTGTTATGTTTTGTTAGTGTGAGTAGGTTTTTTTATCCTAAAACACATTTATTTGTTCTTTATTTATAATGTTTTTATATTGTGGGATAGCCTATTAATTTTTTTTAATTTGTTTATTTTTAATTGAAAAACAATTGCTTTACAATATGGCATTGGTTTCTGCCAGACATCAACACGAATCAGTCATGGCACACAAATGATTTGAGTATTTTTTCAACATTAACTTTTTCTGGGGCTTCTTTGAAAATTAAGGATTAAAGAATCATTAAATTTTAATTTGCAAAGTATATAAAAATAGAAATTAAAAAAACAAGTAAGTGGAACTCATAATCCCACATGGATAATTTTGTGTTCAACTGTGCCACCTAATATTTTAAGGAACAACAAACTATAGCAACAAAGCATCAAAATGACCAGATGTTCAAAGGTTACTTAATGAACTTAGCCAGGGACTTTATATCTTTCACTCCCCTTTTTGCAATCTTACTAACTCGTAAGAGTGGGAGTCTGACTCAGAATAAGAAAAAACAAAAGGATTTCAAGTTCACCAAAAAGATTAAATAGAATGTGTCTATAAAAGTAAATTATTGAATCATAACATTAATAATGAAGTCTTTAGAGAACTCAGTATACTTTTACATGATGCAATACAGCTCAGTTGGCAGAGTCTGCCTGCAATGTAGGAGACCCAGGTTCAGTTCCGGGATTGGGAAGATCCACTGGAGAAGGGATAGGCTACCCACTCCAGTATTCTTGTGCTTGCCTTGTGGCTCAGTTGGTAAAGAATCTGCCTGCAATGAGGGATACCTGGGTTCAATTCCTGGGTTGGGAAGATCCCCAGAGAAGGGAAAGGCTACCCACTCCAGTATTCTGGCCTGGAGAATTCCATGGACTATACTTATGGGGTCACAAAGAGTCGGACATAACTGAGCAACTTTCACTTAAATTAATGGTTCTCAAACTTCTAGTTGTCCAGTTGAAGGGATACCACTCATTCATTACTATCAGGAATACTGACCCCTTATAAAGCAAGGACTGAAGAGGGAGGTAGAAAGTGTGAAAGTGTTAGTCAGCTCAGTTGTGTCCTGAGCTGCAACCCAAAGGACTGCAGCCCACCAGGCTCCTCAGTCCATGGAATTCTATGGCAAGGATACTGGAGTGGGTTGCCATTCCCTTCTCCGATCTTCCTGACCTAAGTCTCCTATGTTGCACGTGGATTCTTTACTATCTGAGAGCGAAGTAGAACTCCTTCTCAAATAAGCTTTTGATATAACTCTACTTACAGGAAGTCTTTTATATGCATCAAATTATGTTTCATTATAAAAAGTCTTTCTGAGAAGTTATCATATCATAAATGAGGAGTAAACTCAAACCTTAAAGAATTTTCCTAGAGCCAGATAGTCCAATCCATCAGAGCAGTTGAAAACAACACATTGCTTGGCTACAGCTTTGGCTAAATCTTTAGTAGTTTCAGTCTTTCCAGTGCCAGCTGGCCCCTCAGGTGCTCCTCCAAGGTGCAGATGAAGGGCTCCAAATAAGGTTCTGAAATATAAGAAATAAACAATCTTTGTGTAATAATGTGATTTTTATATACATTCAGAAAAAAATTTAAATCAAGAGCCAAATTTTCTACTTCCTCAGCAAAAATTCCTTCCTTCCTACTAACCTATGAAAATCTTTATCTGTTTTATATTTTACTTCTAAATAGCTGTATATGTGACAAAATCAGAACAAACTCACCTTTGAAATTCAATGCTGACTTCTGGAGAATTCAGTTGATCTTGAATCATCCAATTACCCTACTGCAAGCATATGGAAATGCTACATAAAAAATGATAACTTTGGAAATATAGAACCATTTTCGAGAGAATGAAAAGCAAATTATCAAAGAAGAGACAATGCATAGCTGGAAAAGCAATTAGGTGCTAAAGCTGTAGAGGTGCACATTAGTTTGGAATTTGGAAATAAATACAAGTGCATTTATACCCACACAGAAACAAAAGTTCTTAGAACTGAGCAAGCTAAGGAGCTGGATTCACTATTTAAACCCAGAAGATTTGAAAGGTTGCCTTGGATGTAAATGGGAACTGAAATTACTTCAGCAGCCTACTCAGGAGACAAAGAAGAGTCAATGAAGGGACAGGAAGCTTATACTTCATGCAGTGCCCAGTGAGAAATCGACATCATTCATAAAGGGTGCCATCAAATTTCCATTCCCTGGTAGCTCAGCTGGTGAAGAATCTACCTGCAATGCAGAAGACCCCAGTTTGATCCCTGGGTCAGAAAGATCCACTGGAGAAGAGAATGGCTACTGATGGGCACATGAACCCAAACTGAGAAATTAACATTAGAATTTTGTTCTGGACCAGAGAAAACCCTAGAGCCCTCCACAGAGATAAATGTAAAACTGTTCCACATGGACACCTCCACAAATGAGAAATGGAAGACCACCTGGGGAAACAATCCTACTAAAATGAGCTCACAGTTAAAACCAGAAAGAGAGATCAAAATTAAGAATCAGACCTGCAATGACAAAGGCAGTTAGGCAGTTGGACAATGGTCTGAGAGGGCTACTGTATATATGGCACTCTGCCTTCTTTGGTATCCTGGTGGTTTAGGAAGATTTTAAATAAAAAGCAAGAGACATCAGACAATTCTGAGGAAAAAAAGAAGTCAGTCTCATAAAAGAGGAAACTTGAAATCTAGCAATGAAAAATATAATCTCTGAACTTTTGAAAATTCAATGAACAGAATAAATAGCAGAGAAAACATGCAGAAACAGAATTATGCACACTAGAAGATAAGTAGGAGGAAATCACCCAGGGAAAGAGGCCAACAATAAGAAAAGTTAAAGACATAGAAAAAAGAAGGAAAAGAATGGGGAAAAGGCAAAATTCTAAAAACAATGGCTGAAAATTTGCTAGAATTGAAGAAAGATATTAACTAGAAAAAGTCCCAAGTAGGATAAATAAAAACTCCTTCACATCTAATAACATCCAGTGAACATCAACAATAAAGAGAAAACCTTAAAAACTACAATGGAGAAAATTACTTATAGGGGAATAAAACTAATAATTAGAATAACAGACTAGTCAGCAGTAGCAATAAATGCCAGTAGAATAATATCTTTGGAGAGCTAAGGGGAAATTACTGTTCATCTACAGTTTTACACCTAGCTAATCTATTGGAAAAGGCCCTGATGCTGAGAAAAATTTAGGGCAGGAGAAAAAGAGGATGAGATGTTTGGATGGCATCATCGACTAAATGGATATGAGTTTGAGCAAACTCTGGGAGACAGTGAAGGACAGGGAAGGCTGGTGTGCTGCAGTCCATGGGGTAGCAAAGAGTTGGACACAACTGAGAGACTGAACAACAACAATCTAGTGAAGACCAAGAAAAAAAGAAGAGCAAGAGGCATTTTAACTTATATGCAGAGTACATCATGCAAAATGCAGGGCTGGATGCAGCTGGAATCAAGATTGCCAGGAGAAATATCAATAACCTCAGATACACAGATGACACCACCCTTGTGGCAGAAAGCAAAGAGGAACTAAAGAGCCTCTTGATGAAGGTGAAAGAGGAGAGTGAAAAAGTTGCCTTAAAGCTCAACATTCAGAAAACTAAGATCATGGCATCCAGTCCCATCACTTCATGGCAAAGTGATGGGGAAACAACAGAAACAGTGACAGACTATTTTCTTGGGCTCCAAAATCACTCCAGATGGTGACTGCAGCCATGAAATTAAAAGATGCATACTCCTTGGAAGAAAAACTATGACAAACCTAGATAGCATATTAAAAGCTACAATAAACCTATTGAAAAGCAGAGACATTACTTTGCCAACAAAGGTCCATATAGTCAAAGCTATGGGTTGGGAAGATCCCCTGGAGAAGGAAATGGCAACCCACTCCAGTACTCTTGCCTGGAAAATCCCATGGACTGAGAAGCCTGGTAGGCTACAGTCCATGGGGTCGCAAAGAGTCGGACACGACTAAGCAACTTCACTCACTCACTTCACTCACCTACATATTAGTTGTAAAAATGTATATAAATAGAGATCAGCTTGTATTAGAATTTCGACTAAACCCCCAAGCTGAGAGCTTTAAAATATTTAGTCAAGAGGATGCCTGCAGTTTCTGCTGATGGCAGAGTAGGAGAAAACAGGGACAGTAAGAAAGATGCACTCTTACTGATGGCAAAACACATGTATCATCTGACAAGATCTAGATCCCACTGGTAGGGAGCCAGTCTTGAGTTAAGCTGAATGGGCCCAGGTGCAGTAGACCATGTAGAATCAGAGAAGATCCCAGGAAGAGGGTCTGTGTGTAGTCGACCTCAGTAGAGGCTGAAGCAAAAGTCACCAGCAGCCAGCCAGAGAAGGCATTTTCCACAGGTGGGAGGATCAGGTGATTGGGGGCTTCCCAAAATCCACATAAACATCCCTTGGGATATCTGGTACGTCTGATGATGTACATCTGGTACATCTGTGCTATCATGGAGGGCACTAGACAGCAAAAGATAGTTGTTACCCAAGACACCAGTCACCTGTAAACCTACCTCTCCCTTTCCTTCGCCTCCCCTCTATCAACTTCCAACACTGGAGAAGCCAAAAGAAGGACTATTGAGGGGAGGGTGCAATGGATAGGGATAATAATGACAAAAGATTCACCACATTTATCAGTACCTTCCCAAATGCAGGCCACAAGCTTGAGTCAAGCTTGACCTGGGAGGGAGGGACGTTTTAAATTGGATGAAAAATAGTAACTGATTTTATGCCTAAATGGACTTTTAACATCTGAAAAGAATAATTCTATTTATTAATATATTAGAGTCACCAGAAAGAGTAGGGAATATCTGAGAAACAGTAGAGTATCCTAGATTTTATCCATAAATGGGGATAATATTTGATAGAGCAAGTTTAAAAGAATAGTGATAAAAAAGGATAAAACTGCTTTCTGCTTGCATCCTGAAATTAGTTTAGTCAATAAACTAGTTACGTTGGAAGAAAATGAAAAAATGAAGTTTAATTTAGAATTTGACAAATCTGGAATATGGTGAATGGAAACTGGAAGTTAAAAATAAAGGTCTTTTATTATTCAGGACAACAGAAAATAATGTACATGTAAACACCTATGAGATATATAATGGAGATATCTACCAGTATGTGTGTGGTGAAACCTTATAGAAGAGAGGCCTTGGCTGGAGGCACTGGTTTGGGGATCTTCAGGATGTAGGCTGTTAAAGCCTAAAGAGTAGAGACTTTCCTGGTGGTCCAGTGGCTAAGACTCCAAGCTCTCAATGCAGATAGCCCCGGGTTCAATTCCTGGTCAGGGAACTAGATCCCACATGCCACAACTAAGAGTTCTCATATCACAACAAAGATCAAGCCTCCCACGTGCCACAACTAAGACTATGTGCAGCCGAATACATAAATAAATTTTTAAAAAGTCTAAGAGTAGATGAGAACATTCAGGAAACCATGAAGCATGACACAAAGCACTACATGAAAATACAATTCAAGGGATGAAACAGGACACCTCAAATGATCCAAAGGAACAGTCAAAAAGTTTCAAGAAGGAAGGAGAAACTAACAATGTAAAAAAGCAATAGCATTGCCCAACAATACTTAGGGCTGAGAGGCCTAGAGCCAAGAGGAAGAAGTCAGCAGAGAAAGAAACTGAAGGTCCCCAATGTTCATCGCAGCACTGTTTATAATAGCCAAGACATGGAAGCAACCTAGACATCCATCAACAGATGAATGGATAAGAAAACTGTGGTACATATACACAATGGAGTATTACTCAGCCATTAAAAAGAATACATTTGAATCAGTTCTAATGAGGTGGATGAAACTGGAGCCGAACAGAGTGAAGTAAGCCAGAAAGAAAAACACCAATACAGTATACTAATGCATATATATGGAATTTAGAAAGATGGTAACGACAACCCTGTATGCAAGACAGCAAAAGAGACACAGATGTATAGAACAGTCTTTTGGACTCCGTGGGAGAGGTGGGGGGGGATGATTTGGGATAATGGCATTAAAATATGTATAATATCATATAAGAAATGAATCGCCAGTCCAGGTTCGATGCAGGATACAGCAAGCTTGGGGCTGGTGCACTGGGATGAAGAGGGATGGTATGGGGAGGGAGGTGGGAGCAGGGTTCAGGATTGAGAACATGTGTACACCCGTGGCAGATGCATGTTGATGTATGGCAAAGCCAATACAATATCGTAAAGTAAAAATAATAATAATAATAATAAATATAAATTAAAAAAAGAAATTGAAGGTCAAGTTGAGAAAAGAATAGTCCAGGAAAGATAACAGAGGATATATTTTGGTCCTTAAAAAAATTAAGTGATCTAGAGATGAGTGAAAGTTTTTTTCCAATTAGATCTCTAAACTAATGAGTTTACCTGTAACATCTGTCAGTGAGTGGAGTAATGACCAGCCTAGGGGAATTGCCCAGATATTCATATCCATATCGTAAGCCAGCATTGATCATCTTTGTTTCTAAATTATTTTCCTAATACAAATCAGATAAAATGAAGTTAGCTTAAACTGCAAAATTTAAATAATATGAAATCTCAAGCTCTTTAATAAATAATAGCCATGCTATAAACAATATCTTTAAAATTGACTTTTCAGACATCATTTAATTAAGTAGAACAATTCAATATCTAATTTCCTTGGTTAAGATTTGAAGTCACTGGCCTCAATTTTTCCCATAGAACTTTGGAAAATATATTTGTTCTTTCTCATATTTTCTTTAAGTTTTCTAACACTATTTTATTAAGGTATAATTGACATACAATATTATATTAGTTTCAGGTACATAACATAATGATTCCATTCTTACATTTATCACAAAATGATCATCATAATAAATCAACATTCATCATCATACATAGTAACAGAATTTTTTTCCTGTGAGTTTCAAGCATGCAAAACAGTATTATTAACTATTGTTGTCATGCTATATATTACATCCCCATGAATTACTTGTTTTGTACTTGGAAGTTTGAACCTTTTGACTCCCTTCACCCATTTCTCTCACCTCTCAACCCGCACCCCCAGCCTTTGGGAACCCCTAGTATGTTTTATATATCAGCTTGTTTCGTGTTGTTCTTTGTTTTATTTTCTTTTGTTTTTTAGATTCCACATATAAGTGAGATCCCATGGTATGTGTTCTTTATTTTGGATTTAATCTCTTATCAGATATATAATTTGCAAATATTTTCTCCTTTTCAGTAGGTTGCCTTCCCATTCTGTTGATGGTCTTCCTTGATGTACAAAAGGCCTTTAGTGTGATGTAGTCCCACTTGTTTTGTTTTTTTGTTTTTTTGTTTTGCTTTTGTTGGCTTTGATTTGGGTGTCAAATTAAAAAAAAATCCTTATTACCAAAGTCAAGGAGCTTACCTCTCTAAGAGTTTTATGGTTTCAGGTCTTACACTCAATTCTTTAATCCATTTTGAGTTAATTTTGAGGTATGATATAAGATAACAGTCCTACTTCATTCTTATGCATGTGGTTTTCCAGTTTTCCCAACACCATTTATTAAAGAGATTGTCCTTTCCACATTTTATATTCTTGCTTCCTTCGTCATAAATTACCATACATATGTAGATTTATTTCTGGACTCTGTTTTGTTCCAATGATCTATGTATCTGTTTTTATGGCAATACCATACTGGTTTTATTACTTTAGCTTTAGCTTAATTTATTACTTTAGCTTTGTAATATAACTTGAAATCAGGAAGTGTGATGCTTCCAGCTTTGCTCTTTCTCAAGACTGCTTTTCTATTTGGGGTTTTTCCTGTTTCCATAAAAATATTAGGATTGTTCTGTTTTTTGTGTGAAATATGCCATTGGAATTTTGATAGAAATTGTAGTAAATCTGTAGATTGCTTTGGGAAGTATGGACATTTTTTTTTTTTAACTTTACAATATTATATTGGTTTTGCCATATATCGAAATGAATCTGCCACAGGTATACACGTGTTCCCCATCCTGAACCCTCCTCCTTCTTCCCTCCCCATACCATCCCTCTGGGTCATCCCAGTGCACCAGCCCCAAGTATCCAGTATTGTGCATCGAACCTGGACTGGCGACTCGTTTCATATATGATATTATACATATTTCAATGCCATTCTCCCAAATCATCCCACCCTCTCCCTCTCCCACAGAGTCCAAAAGACTGTTCTATATATCAGTGTCTCTTTTGCTGTCTCATATACAGGGTTATTGTTACCATCTTTCTAAATTCCATATATATGTGTTAGTCAGAATGGCTGCGATCCAAAAGTCCACAAGCAATAAACGCTGGAGAGGGTGTGGAGAAAAGGGAACCCTCTTACACTGTTGGTGGGAATGCAAACTAGTACAGCCACTATGGAGAACAGGGTGGAGATTCCTTAAAAAACTGGAAATAGAACTGCCTGGTGATCCAGCAATCCCACTGCTGGGCATACACACTGAGGAAACCAGAACTGAAAGAGACACGTGTACCCCAATGTTCATCACAGCACTGTTTATAATAGCCAGGACATGGAAGCAACCTAGATGTCCATCAGCAGATGAATGGATAAGAAAGCTGTGGTACATATACACAATGGAGTATTACTCAGCCATTAAAAAGAATACATTTGAATCAGTTCTAATGAGGTGGATGAAACTGGAGCCTATTATACAGAGTGAAGTAAGCCAGATGGACATTTTAATAATGTTAATCCTTCCAATCCATGAACACAGATCTTTGCCTTTATTCGTGTCTTAAATTTCTTTCATTAGCGTCTTATAGTTTTCAGTTTATAGGGCCTTCACTTTTTTGGTTAAATTTATTCCTAGGTATTTTATTTTTTGAGCAATTATAAACGGGATTGCTTTCTTAATTATTCGTTTAGATAGTTCATTATTCTTCTATATTTTCAATCATTTGTTCCACGAGTTTTCACTATAGAGTATTATCATCATCACCATTTTATATCTAAGGAAGCTGGTGCATGAAGAGAGCAACTTAACTTGCCAATGTCACACAACTGGTAAGGGGAAGATATAGCATTAGAAACTATGAATGCACAGTCTGAGCTCCTAACCATTATGCACACAGCCTCATATAGTGTTCCAGGGTTCTGGTTCTTTTATCTCTTCTCCTTCCACTGCATACATCCCCAAAACCTTTCACAAAAGTGACTATGATGAGAATTTTCGAGTCTGTATCTCCAATCATCAGCTCTCTCTTCCCACTTTCAACAGGTCCAACCTTGTTCACTCTACTGTCTCTGCTCCTCCTGCTTCCCTGATGGTGACTGCCATCACCAGCCACCCAGATCTGCTGATAAAAGCCTTCCTCCAGATCATATTTCAGGTTCCTTCAACTGATCAATATGAGAAAAGTTTAATGACTAAATCAGACTAAAACATTTTGATTTGTACATTCTTTAGATGTATCAGGAATCAAAAGAAAATTTTAACTGATTAGTTTCAACATTTTGCAGATTCAGCAAGCATAATGACCAATTTCAACTAAGTTTTTATAATTCCTCATAGTTTGTGTGTGTCTATATGTGAATATATATTTCTATGTAACTATGTATTTGGATATAGATATACACATAGTTTTCGTACACATGACATACAGATTTTGGCTGCCTTAATCTTCAATGTGGTGAAGGATTGTTTGGGTATAGTTAGCCATCAGCAAGAAAAATTCTGTATTACCAATACTATCACCTGTGTGAGCTAGCAAGCACAAATTAAACGATTGTGATCTGAAATTGCTGTGTAATAACATTCAGTAATATTACTTACTTGCCAATAGTACCTAAGCTGACTTAACCATTCAAAGTCCGAGTCATCATTAACTTTCTTTTTAACAAGTGTTGTGAGAACATCTCTAGCATGGACATCCAGCACCACAAGGGCTCCCAGAGTAACACGATTTTGCTTCGACAATTTGCCACGAACCAAGGTGACAATATCATCAATTTGCTTGTTACATCTTTCCAAATATTCCTCAAGGGCCTGAAAGAAAACAAGATATAATTACTCAATGTGGTCAGAATCCCTTTGAACAAAAATTTTTTGACCTAGCACATATACAGAGTAGAGTATTATCTACATTTTTATCATAACTTGTGATACTACATAACTTAAAAATAATCAATTTCTTGGAGAACAGTGTGGAGATTCCTTAAAAAACTGGAAATAGTCATGCCTTATGATCCAGCAATCCCACTGCTGGGCATACACACTGAGAAAACCAGAAGGGAAAGAGACACGTGTACCCCAATGTTCATCGCAGCACTGTTTATAATAGCCAGGACATGGAAGCAACCTAGATGTCCATCAGCAGATGAATGGATAAGAAAGCTGTGGTACATATACACAATGGAGTATTATTCAGCCATTAAAAAGAATACATTTGAAGCAGTTCTAATGAGGTGGATGAAACTGGAGCCTATTATACAGAGTGAAGTAAGCCAGAAAGAAAAACACCAATACAGTATACTAACGCATATATATGGAATTTAGAAAGATGGTAACAATAACCCTGTGTGCGAGACAGCAAAAGAGACACTGATGTATAGAACAGTCTTATGGACTCTGTGGGAGAGGGAGAGGGTGGGAAGATTTGGGAGAATGGCATTGAAACATGTAAAATATCATGTATGAAATGAGTTGCCAGTCCAGGTTCGATGCACGATACTGGATGCTTGGGGCTGGTGCACTGGGACGACCCAGAGGGATGGAATGGGGAGGGAGGAGGGAGGAGGGTTCAGGATGGGGAACACATGTAAACCTGTGGCGGATTCATTTTGATATTTGGCAAATCTAATACAGTTATGTAAAGTTTAAAAATAAAATAAAATTAAAAAAAAAAAAATAATCAATTTCTTTTTACTACAAAGGTATTAGGTTTTCAATGGCAACGATCTTTCAATTGAAAAATCTTTCAGTGGGAAAGACTGAAGGCAAAAGGAGAAAGAGGCAGCAGAGGATAAGATGGTTAGATAACATCACTGACTCAATGAACATGAATCTGAGCATACTCCAGGAGATAGTGAAGGATAGAGGAGCCTGGAATGCTATAGTCTATGAGGTCAGAGTTGAAGATGACTTAGCAACTGAACAAGAAAAACAAATCAGGCCAGACAAAGTAAACATACATGGTCTGTGCTATCCAACACCCTTCCCTTTCCGCTTTTCACGCCTGTATGTTCTGTGGTTGTAGTGAGCTGTCAGTCATATTGTCCCATCTCCAAAGCAACATGAAGGAGGGTATGTGTGACTAACCAGAGTGAATCACAATTCTTTCCAAGGACTACTATACTGATTGGAAGAAAAGTGCTTTTCACAAGACTTGGAAGACTCTGAGTACACCAATCTGAAGTTACTGAAAGCCTTCACCCTCACTGCAGAATAAAGCCCGTAGAGACCAGCAGAGATGAAAAACACACAACAAGAGAGAAACTGCAACAGTGATGAACAGAGATTCTAATTCCAAATGCTCCATCTTAGATCCCATGAGTCCTTCTAGTACTCACAGGGAGCTGTGAGTACCAAAAGCTTCTGAGTAGGATTTCATGCTGGGAAAGACTGAGGGCAGGAGGAGAAGGCAGCGACAGAGGATGAGATGGCTGGATGGTATCACTGATTCAATGGACATGCGTTTGAGCAAACTCCAAGAGATAGTGAAGGACAGGGAAGACTGGTGTGTTGCAGTCCATTACGCCACAGACATGACTTAGCGACTGAACAACAAGAATCTACTATTTACATTAGCAGAATATATTTTTTCTTTACTAGAAAAGCCAGATTTAGAACTAAAATTTAGCTTCAAACTGTGATAAATTAAGGTCTTTAGGAACTATATCATATGAAGCAATGAGAATTCAGATCAGCTAAATTGAAAAAATCATGATACTAAATTGTTTTTGTTATATTTTCTTCATTGTAAACTGTTCTGTACAGTAAACTAATGAATCTAAAAATAACTACTATTATATAATCTGCCAAAATGAACCTGGTCTGGAATAAAATACTTTTATCATACCTCAGTTCAGTTCAGTTGCTCAATCATGTCTGACTCTTTCCGATCCCATGGACTGCAGCACACCAGGCTTCCCTGACTATCACCAACTCCTGGAGCTTGCTCAAACTCATGTCCATTGAATTGGTGATATGCACAATGATACATTTACTCAAAATCATATAAATATTTTCAATAACCCAAGTTTTGATTACTTCATGTATTTTTAGCCCTCTAATGCCTCATACTGATTAGTTCCACAGTCAATATTCTTTGAATAAATAAATGGAAATGGATCCAGAGGGGAACAGGTCCTCTGGGAGCAGGACATACAACAAGGTGCCATTATAGCATTAAGCTCTAGACAACTTGGGGTGTCTGCAGCGAGTGGAAACGCCTAGTCTTCTCTGAGGCTGCCAAGAAGTCTCCAGCTAATCAAGTAAAGTCTTCGGTTTCAGATGTGAACCACACATTAATTAGGGGAAAAGTTATCAACACATAAAATACAAAAACATATGCTATCCTCCCAAGATAGAACTACATGTTAAATTTTCTTAAATCATCAATGCTTTTGAATACTAAAACATGTGCCCCTCCTGATGCTGCTACAGAACTTAAATAAACCAAATATGCATGCGATGTGACAGGGACAAGGCACATAGGAGCAGATGAAGGGCATATTGATGCAGAGTATTCATAAGCAGAAGAAAAAGAAAAGAATTTTTAAGGATACGCACAAAGCTTAATTTCATTCCATAAAATTTAGCTATGTAAAACACCACAAAATATAACAGAAGAGAACAATCTAGCAAGCAACAGTAAAGACTCTCTGCTGCTGCTACTGCTGCTGAGTCGCATCAGTCGTGTCCGACTCTGTGCCACCCCATAGACGGCAGCCCATCAGGCTTCCCCATCCCTGGGATTCTCCAGGCAAGAACACTGGAGTGGGTTGCCATTTCCTTCTCCAATATTGGAGAAGAAAAGACTCTCTACATCCCACTAAACTACAGCTTTAGAGGACCTACATCTAGGAAGCTGAGTTCCCCTGGAATAACAGTCACTCAAGGCATGGATTCTCCTTTTGTCTTTCTGTATGAATGGTTCTATATGTGTACCATATTAAGTGACAGAAAAATAGGAGTAAACTAATAAATGAGTGAATAAATAACCTCATCTCAGTATCAGTGGATACTGATGTAAACCAACCGGGGAGGGGGGGGACCTATTTGTATCTTTATACAATATGGTAAGAATTGCAGGCAGATAGTTTCACTTTTCACTTTCATGCATTGGAGAAGGAAATGGCAACCCACTCCAGTGTTCTTGCCTGCAGAATCCCAGGGACGGGGGACCTGCCCTGGTGGGCTGCCGTCTATGGGGTCTCACAGAGTCAGACACGACTGAAGTGACTTAGCAGCAGCAGTAGCAGCAGTTTTGAGCAGAGGACACATTGAAATGGAATGACTTGAATTGTGTGTCTCTTGAGATTCAAATTATGCTTGGGAGATAAGTAGAAACAAGAAAGGTTTACACTTAAATCCTCTACTTCAACTCCTACCAGAGAAAAATAGGGTTTTGGCAGATGGGTGCAGTTTAATTGACACCACATTTAAACTGAAGAAACATGGAAGATGCCCATGAATTTGCCCAATTAGCTCACACTTGTTTCTTTGTCCCCTCTATTTCCCACAACAGTGAATGAGAAAGCTGTCCTGGTGGTTTGGGGACAGCAAGGAGTAAGAACCAGAGGCTACACGTATCCCCAGTAACCCACACTGGCAGTGGAGGAATCCCTTTGTGTGGGGAGGTGGATGAATGGTAGCTTCACAGTGAAAAGACAAAATGAAGTTTCTGGACCCACTGGGTAAAAAAGGAAAATGCACATGGAGACAGAGAGCCAAGACTCCAGGAGTATCCAAGGGCTTATTGCAGTGAGAGAAACCCTCACTCCCGCGCTTTGATTTCCATGAAGAAAGACTTTTCCCCCTAAAATCCCCGATTTCCTGCCCCACATCTTCATTCTTCCCCAGAGGAGAAATAAGTGACTTGTTGGTAAGCTGGAATCAACTAAGCATGTGTTACTCAGCTCCTTCCTCTATGACATCTGCTTGCTTACAGGAATACAAGGCTCTCAAACCCAACACTCAGTGTTCCACAATACCTTACACACAATAATGCCATACTCCATGTAAAAAAAAAAATTGTTTAAAACTCATGGTTTTAAACAACATCTGCAATTGCTGGATTCTGATTAGCCCATCAGTCAAGTGAAAGTTGATCTGCTTGAAATCCTACTTTAAGGATAAGAATGTGGCACTGAAGGCAGTTTCTGTTTTTAATTAATAATAGCAATTCAATTAATAATAGTATATTCATATATCTTCTAGAATAATTAAAATCAAACTTTACTCAAAATGTTAACTAAAAAATAATACAAAAAAATAAAAATAGTCAAAACAAGTCAATTAATATCTTCTCTTCATAGGGCTTCCCAGGATCTCCTTGCAGTACAAGGGACTCTCAAGAGTCTTCTCTAAAACCACAGTTCAAAAGCATCAATTCTTCGGTGCTCAGCTTCACAGTCCAACTCTCACATCCATACATGACCACTGGAAAAACCATAGCCTTGACTAGACGGACCTTTGTTGGCAAAGTAATATCTCTGCTTTTCAATATGCTATCTAGGTTGGTCATAACTTTCCTCCCAAGGAGTAAGTGTCTTTTAATTTCATGGCTGCAATCACCATCTGCAGTGATTTTGGGGCCCAGAAAAATAAAGTCTGACACTGTTTTCACTGTTTCCCCATCTATTTGCCATGAAGCGATGGGACCGGATGCCATGATCTTAGTTTTCTGAATGTTGAGCTTTAAGCCAACTTTTTCACTCTCCTCTCTCATTTTCATCAAGAGGCTTTTTAGTTCCTCTTCACTTTCTGCCATAAGGGTGGCGTCATCTGCATATCTGAGGTTATCGATGTTTCTCCCAGCAATCTTGATTCCAGCTTGTGCTTCTTCCAGCCCAGGATGTCTCATAATGCACTCTGCATAGAAGTTAAATAAGCAGGGTGACAATATACAGCCTTGATGTACTCCTTTTCCTATTTGGAACCAGTCTGTTGTTCCATGTCCAGTTCTAACTGTTGCTTCCTGACCTGCATACAGGTTTCTCAAGAGGCAGGTCAGGTGGTCTGGTATTCACATCTCTTTCAGAATTTTCCAGTTTATTGTGATCCAAACAGTCAAAGGCTTTGGCATAGTCAATAAGGCAGAAATAGATCTTTTTCTGGAAATCTCTTGCTTTTTCGATGATCCAGCAGATGTTGGCAATTTGATCTCTGGTTCCTCTGCCTTTTCTAAAACCAGCTTGAACATCTGGAAGTTCATGGTTCATGTATTGCTGAAGCCTGGCTTGGAGAATTTTGAGCATTACTTTGCTAGTGTGATTGCAGCCATGAAATTAAAAGACGCTTACTCCTTGGAAGGAAGTTATGACCAACTTAGATAGCATATTCAAAAGCAGAGACATTACTTTGCCAACAAAGGTCCGTCTAGTCAAAGCTATGGTTTTTCCAGTGGTCATGTATGGATGTGAGAGTTGGACTATGAAGAAAGCTGAGTGCCGAAGAATTGATGCTTTTGAACTGTGGTGTTGGAGAAGACTCTTGAGAGTCCCATGGACTGCAAGGAGATCCAACCAGTCCATTCTACAGGAGATCAGTCCTGGGTGTTCTTGGAAGGACTGATGTTGAAGCTGAAACTCCAATACTTTGGCCACCTCATGTGAAGAGTTGACTCTGAAAAGAGTCATCAGAAAAGACTCTGATGCTGGGAGGGATTGGAGGTAGCAGGAGAAGGGGACGACAGAGGATGAGATGGCTGGATGGCATCACCGACTCGATGGACAAGAGTTTGGGGGAACTCCAGGAGTTGGTGATGGACAGGGAGGCCTGGTGTGCTGCGATTCATGGGGTCACAAAGAGTCGGACATGACTGAGGGACTGAACTCTCTGACTGACTTATTAGTGTGTGCTGCTGCTACTGCTAAGTCGCATCAGTCGTGTCCAACTCTGTGCGACCCCATAGATGGCACCCAACAGGCTCCTCTGTCCCTGGGATTCTCCAGGCAAGAATACTGGAGTGGGTTGCCATTTCCTTCTCCAATTAGTGTGTGAGATGAGTGCAATTGTGCAGTAGTTTGAGCATTCTTTGGCATTGCCTTTCTTTGGGATTG
The DNA here is from genome assembly GCF_029407905.1 of Bubalus kerabau. Classification (NCBI taxonomy): domain Eukaryota; kingdom Metazoa; phylum Chordata; class Mammalia; order Artiodactyla; family Bovidae; genus Bubalus; species Bubalus kerabau. Next base: position 138,448,771 of record NC_073626.1, read on the forward strand.
GAATGAAAACGGACCTTTTCCAGTCCTGTGGCCACTGCTGAGTTTTCCAAATTTGCTGGCATATTGAGTGCAGCACTTTCACAGCATCATCTTTCAGGATTTGAAATAGCTCAACTGGAATTCCATCACCTCCACTAGCTTTGTTCATAGTGATGCTTTCTTTTTTTTTTTTTCCATTGTTTTTCTATATTTTTTTTTTCATTTCAGGATTATAGAAAGCAAAACAAAACTAAACTAAATGCACAATGCCAGAAAATCTTGCCACTATCTCATCATTGTATTTGAGTGAATTCTTTTTTTTTTTTAAATTTTACATAATTGTATTAGTTTTGCCAAATATCAAAATGAATCCGCCACAGGGATGCTTTCTAAGGCCCACTTGACTTCACATTTCAGGATGTCTGGCCCTAGGTGAGTGATCACACCATTTTGATTATCTGGGTCATGAAAATCTTTTTTGTACAGTGCTTCTGTGTATTCTTGCCACCTCTTCTTAATATCTTCTGCTTCTGTTAGGTCCATACCATTTCTGTCCTTTATTGAGCCCATTTTTGCATGAAATGTTCCCTTGGTATCTCTAGTTTTATTGAAGAGATCTCTAGTCTTTCGCATTCTATTTTTTCCTCTATTCCTTTGCATTGATCTCTGAGGAAGGCTTTCTTATCTCTTCTTGCTATTCTTTGGAACTCTGCATTCACATGGGTATATGATCCCCTGGAGTAGAAAATGGCAACTCACTCCAGTATTCTTACCTGGAGAATCCCATGGACAGAGGAGCCTGGCAGGCTACAGTCCATAGGCTTGCAAAGAGTCAGACATGACTGAAGCAACTTAGCACAGCATACTTCATAGTGTAGTTTTATTGAGGGCATAAAAGAGAATTATATTAAGTAATTCCTCCTAATCCTTCTAAGTTTAGGAAGTTTCTTTGTCCTACTATCACTACTTTTGAAAGCATAAAAATGTATATAATAACAAGATTGAGGCTCCAGTATCCTTGGATTTTGGGTGGATGGTCTTAATTTTTTAGAATAATTGTATTTTGGCAATAATCACTATTAAAGAAATGCTGAAAAACCTTGGGTCTATAAAAACTTACCTCTTGTCCTTTTGCAATAGCTGTCTGTACTTCTAATGTCCAAAAGGTTTGGGATACACAGAGCACTGTTTGTCCAGGCCACTCTCTTACCCAGTTAATTCGTTCATTTTGTGTATAGGCAAGAATTGCATCTTTAATTACCTAATTGAAAAAGAAAATGCTTACAGGTAATCAGTTTCACACTTTACTTGAACAAGCTAAACAATGAAGAGCTAACTCCTAAATGAATTAACTTGTACTGCTCTACTTCTTACATTTTAGCCGATTATGAATATTCAAATCATGCGAGTAGACTATTTAAAGTTTTTTCATACACCTGTGAGCAAAAAAATATTTTATATAGCATTTTATTTTGCTGATATATAATCTATTTGTATGAACCATATTATATGAAATATTTCTTTGACCAGCCAAAGATGTCTTAGATACTTTTGGATTGAAAAACAAAAGCAGTATTATTACAAAATATAAGTTCAAGTAAATCCAAAATGAGATCCTTCAAATTCAGATAATTGCTTACTTTGAACTTAATCCGATCCCCACTCAGCCATGTGCACATGTGGACATGCACATTAGGCAAACTACATAACTCCTCTAAAGTTTTTCCTATGTTTCCAGATCTTGCTTCCTTTGATGCCAAAGGCTATGTTGACAGGGTGGATGTAGACTTCATTCACAGAGAGTTGAGAGTTGTAAATTCAGGAAGTCTAAGTCATGTGCTTTGCTGCATATGTTTTCAATGGATCCGTAGATCCACTTTTTCAATCAGTCTAATTTATTATATCAACCAAAAATAGTAAGGGCCAACAAAGGTCTGTCTAGTCAAGGCTATGGTTTTTCCTGTGGTCATGGATGGATGTGAGAGTTGGACTATGAAGAAAGGTGAGTGCTGAAGAGTTGATGCTTTTGAACTGTGGTGTTGGAGAAGACTCTTGAGAGTCCCTTGGACTGCAAGGAGATCCAACCAGTCCATCCTAAAGGAGATCAGTCCTGGGTGTTCTTTAGAAGGAATGATGTTGAAGCTGAAACTCCAGTACTGTGGCCACCTCATGCGAAGAGTTGACTCATTGGAAAAGACCCTGATGCTGGGAGGGATTGGGGGCAGGAGGAGAAAGGGACAACAGAGGATGAGATGGCTGGATGGCATCACCAACTCTATGGATGTGAATTTGGGTAAACTCTGGGAGTTGGTGATGGACAGGGAGGCCTGGCATGCTGTGATTTATGGGGTCGCAAAGAGTCGGACATGACTGAGCGACTGAACTGAACTGAACTGAACTGATGAAGTGATAGCCATGTCAGTGTTTGAATTTCTGAAAACGTTGTCAAAGTTACATTTTTATGAGAAACATATAAGGATAGGTGAACCTTTCTGGACTTCTATAGTTTAGCTAGGATATTTACAGAGCTGAATTGAAATGAAGGGCAATGCTGACTATTGATAATAAAGAAAATGTATTAATAAAAGGCCAGAAGTAGCCACAAAAAAGGCAGGTGAAAAGGGAAAGATGGGAGAAACACTGGAAAGACTAGAAGGAACAGTAGAGAAATGCCAAGGATGAAATATATATGTGTTCTAGAAGGATTCTGTGGAGAGAACAAGAGGGAAACATATAATCTAATTTACAGATTTCTATATAGTTGGAAGAGGACAAACATGATTACAGAAAGTTCTATGATATCATATATGAAATATATTACTAAACTATGTATACCATATATGAAAAATTACATATATTTTGGCGGTAGCAATCTACATTAAACCTATGATAACACAATAAGGTAAGGGGCAAAGGTACCAAGAACATGATATTTTATCATTTACAAATGACACAAAATTCACATACTTTAGGCACACAGTAGCCTTTCAAGCATGCAAATAACATACAGCACAACACAGTAACACACGTCTCCTATCTGTAGTATTTTATATTGCATTTACTTGCATTTTCCCACCAATTTACACATGAACATTTAGAAAAGATATTTCCTATACCATTCCTTGCCAACCCAACTTAATAGTCTGAAATGATAACTAAAATATTTTATCTGAATACACTGGCAAAGTTAAAAGATTAGTTGAAATAGTATTAACTATGTCTAAATTAATGAGTTATCACTGCACACATCAATTAACAAACCATATAATCAATTTAAGAAGTGGTCAAAATAGTTGTTTTTAACTATTTAACAATTATTTAATTGTTAATAGATACATAAATGAAAACATTGTCAATACTTATCAAGACCTATGGAAGCTTATTCTCTTTTGTCCAGTGATCCTATATATATAAGGTATCATGAGAAAATAAATAATTCAAAGAAGCCATCTCTATCATAAGGACGTTCATTATAATTTAGTCCATAATAGGGAGAAATGAGAAACTGTCCAAAAGATTTTACACCTATTGAAAAAATATAATTCAAGCAGATACTCAAATTATATTTGAGAGAAAGGGGCATTAAGGTACATGATGTATATTAAATACCTGGATTCCAATGAATTTTTCAATAATGTATGATAGAATTTGAAAACTTAGTGAAAACTGTGTTGATTAGGACCTGATGCCATGTTTCCTTTTAGTTCTTGCTCTCAAGCTTCCCTGATGAATCATGATTTTTACTCCTGGTAAGGAACTTGAATGATAAGTTCACACTATGGTAAAAAATGAATTTAACTGCTCAACCAATATCTTTTTGCCTCCATAACTTAACAATTCTCTAGTAACAAAAAAAAATATTACAAATGATTGAGATGATAATGTGTTAATGTGAGATGTGAAGTAACTGTTAATGATTTTCTAACATTTTGGTACATATGTTACATATGCACAGAACAAAAGAAAGCACCATAGAAACTGATGTGAAACTGTAGAGAGGTGCTTCCTAGACAAGACTAAAGATAGACCATGTAGATTAAAGTGTGCTGCTACTGCTAAGTCACTTCAGTCGTGTCCGACTCTGTGCGACCCCATAGACGGCAGCCCACTAGGTTCCTCTGTCCCTGGGATTCTCCAGGCAAGAATAGCGGAGTGGGTTGCCATTTCCTTCTCCAATGCATGAAAGTAAAAAGTCAAAGTGAAGTTGCTCAGTCGTACCCGACACTTAGCGACCCCATGGACTGAAGCCTACCAGGCTCCTCCGTCCATGGGATTTTCCAGGCAAGAGTACTGGAGTGGGTTGCCATTGCCTTCTCCAGATTAAAGTGTATCTAATATCAAAAGCACAAGAAATGAGACAGACTCAAGACTAAAACCCAAGTTTTTTGTAATATGCATTGCTTGTCAAGTGAGTCATTACAAAAATAATACCACAGACCATATCTTTGCCTTCAATCTATTATAATTGAGTTGATAATTTATGACTCAGTTTCTAAATAACAGTGTATTTATCAGTAATACATTAACATTCTATCATCTTTACTAGAAATAATAATAAATATAGCCAGCTACCTTGTGGATGGATTTAATCATAACTCTCTCTAACTCAACTAACCACTTCTCCACTTGACCTCTGGCTTTGGCTGTTGAAATGGTGTCTACGAGTTCCACCACCTCTCCCTCACTACTTTTCATGTGAGTAATGTCCAAACTTTCTGTAAATTCCACTTTTGCAATTCCTTCAAAACATTTCTTCAAGTGAGGTTGCACTCTGTCAGGAAAAAGAATATTTAAAAGAATTAACCAAATAAAAGAATTCCCTAAATATCAATGTTTTGTGTATTCCAAACTTTATTCAAAATTCATAAATGTGCATTATGCATGACGCCCCTGCTAGATGCTGCAGATGAAGTGTTGAAGGGAAAAAAAAACATATATACAGAATATACATACATGAGTCAAGTGGGAGGTCATCATTAATTGAATAATCACAAAAGACCTATAAAATTACAGCTATTATAAGAGCTACATGAGGCTTTGTTTCCAGCACAATGAATTGAAAGACATTAAAAGTAATATAAGGACCAAATCAATCTTGACCAACAGATAAAACACTAATCTGAAGAATCTTCAAATGCACCAAAGCATATTGATATTTCAACTGGGATCTTCAGAGACTGCTAGCAAATTATACAACAGGATTAGAACTTTGAATAAATCAACTACTTGGAAGGTGCCCAACTTTGGTCTACACACTGTAATATAGATGGAACTGACTAAATTCCTCATTTTTGGCATGTTCTGGATTACTTATCTCTTACTTTGAAAGCACAAGACACAAAACTAAGGATTGTAACAAATATCTAATCACTGTCTGATTTATTCTAGACACGCTTCTAAAGAATCAAGAATCAGCTGTAGGGAGAAAAAGGTTAAAAACCTCAGCCATTATGGAGCTTATGTTCTGCTGGAGGAAATCAAACAGTAAGCAAATAAGTACATTATAGTAAGCCAGATGACAAAAAAAGCGTGCTGAAAAACAAAAACAAGGCAGAGAAGGTAATCAGGAAAGGTGATTAGGGGGTGCTGGAAGGGGTTGCAATCTAGTGACCAGGGAAGGCCTTCCTGAGCGGCAGGTATTTGAGCAGGTTTGCAGAGTACATCATGTGAAATGCCAGACTGGATGAAACACAAGCGGAAATCAAGAATGCTGGGAGAAATATCAGTAACCTCAGATATGCAGATGATATCATTCTAATGGCAGAAAGTGAAGAGGAACTAAAGAGCATCTTGATGAAGGTGAAAGGAGAGAGTGAAAAAGCTAGCTTAAAAGTCAGCATTCAAAAAACTAAGATCATCACATCCAATCCCATCACTTCATGGCAAATAGATGGAGAAGAAAATGGAAACAGGGGCAGATTTTATTTTCTTGGTCTCCAAAATAACAGCACATGATGACTGAGCCATGAAAGTAAAAGATGCTTGCTCCTTGGGAGAAAAGCTATGACTAACCTACACAGTGTATTAAAAAGCAGAGACATCATTTTGCTGACAAAGGTCTGTATAGTCAAAGCTATAGTTTTTCCAGTAGTCATGTAAGGATGTAAGACCTGGACCATAAAGAAGGCTGAGCACTGAAGAATTGATGCTTTTAAACTGTGGTACTGAAGAAGACTCTTGAGAGTCCCTTGGACAGCAAGGAGATCTAACCAGTCAAGCTTAAAGGAAATCAATCCAGAATATTCACTGGAAGGATTGAGGCTGAAGCTGAAGCTCCAAACCTTTGGTCACCTGATGCAAAGAGCCAACTCACTGGAAAAGACCCTGATGCTGGGAAAGATTGAAGGGAGGCGGAGAAGGGGATGACAGAGGATAAGATGGTTGGATGGCATCACCGACTCAATAGACATGAGTTTGAGCAAGCTCCAGAAGATAGTGAAGGACAGGGAAGCCTGGTGTGCTGCAGTCCACAGGGTCACAAAGAGTTGGACACAACTTAGCAACTGAATAACAACAACAAAAGAAGTCTTGTGAATATTTGGGTAAGGAGGATCTTAGGCCAAGAGAACAACATACTGAGGGAGAAGGCTGACTCTTCTATGGGAGAACTGCAAGGACTGTAGCAGAATAAACAAGAAGAAAACTAGTGGGGGATGAATAGGAAGGATTGTGGTGTAGTACCTGGTGAGTGACTGCAAGGCACCAAGAGGGCACTGACTTTTATTCTGCATGGGATGCAGAATAGTGATGTGTTCTGAAAAACCTGTAAGACAATATGTGATAAAAAGAGAAATCCACCCCAGACTTAGAAAAATATCATTCAATGGTATTTCTTATGTTTTAATCATCAAATAAGTTGATAACAAGAATGATTTACAATAGTCTTAAGTTATTACATAAACATAATCATATATAACTGGAGAAGGAAATAGCAACCCACTCCCGTATTCTTGCCTGGAGAATCCCATGGACAGAGGAGCTTGGAGGGTTACAGTCCATGGGGTCGCAAAGAGTCAGACACAACTAAGCAACTAATACAACAACAACAATCATATACAAGTTCTGCATTATTCTGAAAATTAAATTTAAGCAGACCAACTTAGCCATGTATGATGTATGCATTATGATATATATATATACTAATATTGATATGCCTTACTTACCTAGTGGGATCTTTAGTCTCAGATAGGATCTCAAGAAGTTCATCATTAGACAAGAAAAAGAATCTGGGGAAGAAGAGACGTTTCTTTTCCAAATATTCATTAAGTCCTTTAAGAATGAGTTCCAAAAGCTCATTAGATTTTTTCAGCCTCTCCAGCATCTTCTCAATAGTTACAACTGACAGAACATGTTTATCCTAAAAATAAAAGAAAATTCACAACTCAAAAATACTAGATACTGACTTCATATTGTATTTGAGATTGCATGGTTTTAATATAACAAAGGTTACACAAATTTTAAAGTGAATAGTTTTTGTTTTTTTTTTTTTAAAGTGCTCTTGCATGGTCTAGATCTAACCAGCCTCTTTAATTACATAAAAGCCATGTTAACTGGATCCTCAGTTAACTAAACTTATTTTTGGTACTTAGCCAAAGTGAGTTTGGTATTTACTGAAAGATCAATCAAAAATTTCAACTGTAAATTGTTTCATACAGAAATTTGATTCCACTGCAGGAAAATGTTTTTGTTAATAGATTTTCAATGTGACTGGAAAGAAAGACAATTTTCTGCTTTGTTTTAAAATATAACAATATAATGGGAACACAGCAATTTAATCAAAGAACAAAATAATTATCATTAATACCTGTTTTTTCAGTAGAACAGGTTCATATGAAATATGCAACACATCAATTCACTTATCTTTAAAGTGGTGCAATTTTCTAAAGGCATTTTATTATATTTCCTAAGAGTTTTATACTTCAAATAAACATTTTAAAATGCACACAAAGTCAGCATGACAGAGACTCAGGTCGTAATTTAATGTGCAATTCATTAAAAAGAAGTATGGGGTAGTATTCTTGTACTTTGTTTAAAAAACTAAAATGATGTTCTTAGAGTGCCACCTTCTGGAGAAGTATGTTTTTCTTTGTTGGAAAAAAAAAGAGTTGCTAATAAATGCGAAAAATTCCTTTCACAAATTAACAATGTTTTATTTTCAGCCAAAGAATATACCACAATTTGCTATTTTAGATCAGAGATTTTAAAGTTAAAAAATTCAGTTATTTAAAACAACGGTTCATATTTCTTTCCCTAAATATTATAATTACAAAAGAAATACTTCTGGAAACACTTAGCATTTGAGCAGGAAAAAAAATTTTATTGAATTCCTCAGGTGAAACCTATTAATCTAGATCAGCTTAAGACTCTGAACCAAATATGCTAGTTCTGAATGAATATATGTGATAACCTATGTACCTTGGTATATGGTCTTAAGAAAAAAATATAGACAAGTAATCATTATCCTGACTAGGAACTCTCTTTCCATGAGAAGGTAAACAGAATAGAAACTGCATCAGATGAAGGAAAGCACAGCCTTGTTCCTAACTGACATCCTTCTTACTACCTGTGTGACCTTGGATCATTTAACCGAACGGAGCCTCTGTCTCTTTATCTTTAAAATGGGGATAAAAGCCATCTCTCAAAGTTGTTATGAGGCTCAAATTAGATAAAATATTGGAAGCACCTAGTACGGTGCCTAGAACACACATACACTCGAAATCACCCTTTCCATTTCACCTTCTATAAATGTCTCTTGAAACAAACAAACAGATATCACCCTGGGGGAATAGATGGAGCAAGTCACTTACATCATGCTATCGATTCAGTGGAGCTAAAATGAACAGTTTATAAACTGCCTTCCTTCTGGTGAGACAATTATCATAGTAAAATAAAACTGGCTTTAAGTTCCACACTGGCACTGCCACAAAATTCTGGTACAGAGTAAGCATTCCATAAATATCTGTTGACTGACTGAGTGAATGAGGATGAGTTCAGTTCACAGAAACACAAAGCAACTCAAAGTTTTTCTGTACCAACAAAAGAAAGTTTTCAAGTTTTCCTACTGTACCAACTCATTAGCTAATGCTGTCAAGATAGAACAGTAAGATATTAAAACAGGAAGCTACCAGAAATGTGAAACTAAGTGCAACTCCTTTGACACTTTAATTACTTTTCATCTTCTGGAGAGGAAAAGAAATTATTAACTACCATATTTTTTTGGTTAAAGGATAATTTTACAAATTTTAGGTGTCTTCTTTTGCTTACCAAGTATCACCACTCTCATCAGCTCAAATGACAAGCTACTGGCTAATTTACATTTCTAAACCAAATGCCGGTGATATCAGGGCCCGAAACTTTAATTGGGGGTATACAGAGGGCATTCTAATTACTGTTGCCATGAGAAGCTGCATAGAAAGTACACTTAATGGAATTAAGCTCAAGACAGTTCACTAAACTTCCAGAAGCATAAACTTCCTAATCAGAAACCCCTAGTCAACAGAAAACTGGTCAGATCTTCACTAAACCTATTAAGTATTAGAAAGGAAACATGGATTCACCAAGTAGACCTTTATGCTCTCTTACAACTTTCAGATCCTTCGACCTCACCAAAAATAGAAATCCTTTCAAGACGTAGGATGTTTCTAGGATTACTCGAGCTCTTAGGACTCAGGAGTTATCTAACACTGAATTTTTAGAGAAGGTTGTTCAGAATGAACTCAGAATTCTTAGAACTAGCAATAATTCAAGGATCAATCTCAATTTAATTATTCATTCACTCTGGACAAATATTTTTGGAGAGCCTGCTACATGCCTGACACTGTTTTCAGTGCTTGGGCCACAACTGTGAACAAAGCAAAGACCCCAGCCTCCAAAAGGAGACAGGTGATAAGTAACAAAATAATTCATACATCATATAGTCAGTTAGAAGGTGATGAATGCTGCAAACAAGAAAAGGGGGCATCAGGATGGCCAGAAAAGGCAGAGGCATGTTTCAAATTAAACACGGTGTTCACTGTGAGCCTCTTTATAAAAGGAATAGTTGAGAAAAGACTCCAAGAAGCAAAGACACTGATCAGCTCTGCAGATATTTGGAAGAACAGGGTCCAGTAGGTACAAAGGTTCTAGGGTGGAGTATGTTTGGCATGTGTGATTCAAAAAAGGAAGCTAGCGTGGCTAGAATAGAGTAAGTAAGGTGGAAAGTTATAAGGACAGAGAGGTAAAAGGGTAAAGTGAGTAAATCAAGAAGTTCCTGCTCAATGAAACTACTGCTATGTCCCATACAGAAGCATTTATCCCCTGGATACTAAGATATTTCAACTAGCAAGACCAAAAGTTGGGAAGCAGAACTGTTGTGAGTCATTTATTGGGTGAACTAGTATGAAAAGTCAACATCATTTTCACTCCTTAATTCCCAGATCCATGAACTGTGCTTATGGGAGCTGGTTGAGAATATGGGCTATGTATCCTCTAGAACTGCATGCCAAACTCACAAGCTATTTTCTTCCTGCTCATATAGCAACTGAGTCTTCAACATGAGACATTCCACTTTTTATAAGGTCAATGTTCACATTAGGATCTGTAAATCTTAAAGAGTATCAGTCAATTGCCTCATTTCCTCCGTAATGTGAATTCCATAGCAGAAGCAGTATCGTATGGAAACTGAGACAATAAGTCATTCAGTAAGTCCATGAATGACAGTGTTGGCAGAAACTTGGAAAAGAAAGGAAAGTCCTCTGGTGCAGACAAATCACTGATCCCTTCTATTCTGAAACACTGTACAGGTGCACTGTATTTAATTCCTTCTATATGGCTGCCTGGTCCCTTCAGGTGTGATCCTGTGTCAGAAGCATTTTGTTCGTTTCTGATGTTGGCAGCTTGGACGCTCTGCAGTGTTGGGTAAGGGACAGCCCATGATGACAAATACTTCCATAATTCCCATCTCTGCCATTATGACTTCTTTGCTTGTAGCCTGGGTGACCACATATTCCCAGTTTAATGCGGAGAGTTCTGGCTTATGCTTGCTTTCCTGGCTTACCTATTAATTGCTCTAACTTGCAGAAGTTCTGCAGTTTGGGCAATATATTATGTGATTTTTCCATTTCACAGCTCACTGTGCATACAATGGTATACGCTGGTTGACATTCACAAACAGATCAACTGGTCAACTCTATTAAGTGCCTCCTTTGGCAGCACTACCTTTTATTAAACATTTATATGGAGCACAAATATACTCATATTCTAGTCTATTCTGTGATTCCTGATAGATCTCCTTATTACCAATCTTTCAATCTTGTTTCTCCTAAGTCCTTGATCATATAGCCAAACTGCTTACTACTGACTATGATCAGTAGTAAGTATGGATCAATGTAGATCCATACTTCTGACCATCTCTATAGGCAAGGTCAAAAAAAACCCAAACAACTAATATTAATTGAAGTTGTACCCTCTGAAAGGATTCTCTTCCTACTACGCTTTGAGTCAACCCCCTAAAGTGGGGAGGGGTTGTAATTTTTGCTTCTGAATAATGCAAGCATATTTTGCAGAAACCTATAAACCAGTCTTTGTTTAAATCTTATTAAGGCAGGTTTTGGCAGAAATAAGTAAGTAAACAGAATGACTCACATCTCCGTGACTAGCTCATTGAAACATGAATGTCTGGTAAGTGCAGTCACATCAATCCATTAGACTGCATCTAACTTTGGTTCTCCCCAGACAAGCACTATTACAATACAATACCTCCCACACTCCTTAGAATTCTGAAAAGGCTTCTGGCAAGGGAAGCTCTCAGTGTGAGAGTCAGGGCAACCAGAGTTCATCAAGTTCCCTCCAATATCCCCAATTCTCAGTTCTCACCATCCCACTCTTTCCCAATAAGGAAATTATCGTTCGCAGAACAGATCTGACAAGGCTGTGAATTAAATTACATTGTAATTTGGCAACCTGCTGGATCAGACTGTCATTTTTGGCTATGTCAGAATTGTAGCTATGAGAATTAAGAGGCTCTCTGAGGGCAATCATAGAAGCATCTTAATCCTCTGACCATATCTTGAGCAGAGAATTTAAGCCTTTAATTAGACCATTTCTTTAGTTTTCCCAGGGTTTTAGAAAAAATTCAGCCATCTCACATCCCTTGTATTTCAAATTTGTACTATATTGACCTGTTCCAGCAGCCACTTGGTCCACCAAAGCATTGCTCGTGAAACAGACTCTTCACTTCACGAGACCAGTAGCATAATTTGAGTAAGTGAATTTTTCACTGCCTGCTGGGTACCACCAGTGTTCCATTTTCAGATGGTAACTAGATTTTAACCACCCTAAAGCCCAAGTGGGTCAGGTAGACAATCCTCGATCCCAACTTTGAGGTTTTGATACCTGTATTCAGAATTCAGTGCAGGATCTTTCTAGGTAATTAAGCAAAAAAGAAATCTAACATAGGGAATTAAGTGATTAAAAAATCACTAGAAGGTCTAAGGGAGCACACTCCAGTCTGGTTTTCCAGAAAAGCTCCGAGAACCCTGTGGAACTGATCTTCCAGAACAGTTATTTCTGCTCCAGTAAGAACAAAAGGACGCCACCAGTGGGACGACTGCATTCAAAAACACACCGTTGTGGCTGTGATTCTAGGATCAGAGAGCGGGGTCAGGAAGCCACCACCGTCATCATCTTTAAGTACCCATCAAACTGGTGGCCAGACATTGAAGACAAGGAAAAAAAGAGACATTTTTTGACAGCAGAAATAGCTAAAATGGCAAGAAGATGGCTGCTGTATGCCTTCCAAATCCCTGATGAGTGCACCTAACCATCAAAATCAAATTTATTTCCAGAAACTTAGCTGTTAAGAGTCTGGAAGACATAATTTTTAGCTTTCCAGCTCCCTAGAAACTGGTGAGATACTTGGTGCCAAGTGATATTTATGATAGTAAAAGGAAAAAGAAAAATAATGACCAAAAAATAATGGCCAAAAATATGCTTTTGGCCTGAAAAACAGAAAGAGTAGTGTTCATATTTATTGAGACGGGGTTAGACTATAAAAGGAAAAAGTTTGGGGAGAATTTCAAGAGTGTCTTTTCCTGCCTTGTATGAAAGGGGCCGCAAAAAGTAAGAACCAACTGAGCGACTGAACTAAACTCAGGAAATAAAAAAGGTTCATGTGGATCAAAAGTAAAATTTGGATAAATGCAAATGATCATCCACTTCTTTCAACTCCAAATGATAGGCAATTCATTGTTCCCATATTAGTTCCCACATTCTCTCTTCTCAGAGAGCCCCTAGAAAACTTTTCAAGTGCATGTAATGACAGAAGGCTAATGTCTTCATCCAGAAGTCTGTGCTATCAGCAGTCTGCTGACCTGCTCCATTGCTATCAGAACAAAAAAAGGCTCTGGGAGAAGGTGGTGTGGTGGGATGACCAGAGAGGCAAGGGCCATGTGCTCAAGGTTACTAAGAGGTAGAGAAGATGGATCCCACGTGCTGCAGACCCCAGGTGAAATTAAGGGCTACAAACCTGTGAAATACTGCTGTAGCATGGGGCAAAATACATATGAGAAGAACGTGGCAAAAGCCATCACTGGTCAATCAGTGTGAAGATGAAGCCAAGGATGACAAAACCTAGGGGAGATGCTCAAGGTAGAGTCTCTTGGCAACCAGAACTTGTCCGGGTCTTCACCCGTGCACTACAAGTTAAACTGTGGACTTCACCTGCCCATAGTTGGTCAAAAAGCTAGACTAGTTGTGATGACCAAGAGTAAAGGCACAGCGTGTGGGCATCAGAGACAGGAGGTCATCCAAATCATGACCACCAACAAAAAGAGCAGATAATTTGGCTGGATCAGTTACACCAGTGAATTTTTCTTTCTCCCTTCATTTTTTTCCTTTCCTCTTTCTACTTTCTCCCCCTCCCTCTACCTCATCCCTACCTCCTCCCTGTCCCAGTACCTGGTGATAAGCACAGGAAAGAGAAAAGCAGTGCAGGACAGCACAGTCCCCACCCACACACTCCAAAGAGGCCCCAGGTGTACCTGACTATGTGGAAGAGAAGAGCTCTAAATATAACATGAGACTGAGGTTCTCAAATAGGTATAGCTCAGTCTTCAAAGGCAAAATTATCCTAACCAAAAGTGGTGGGAAAATTCTGGAATTACACTGAACTTTCAGTAGGAGAGCCTTTCCCAGTGAGAAACAGCCTTTGGCCAAGCATAGTTGGGAGAAGATACCAAAACATAAAATTATTTCATGTTTATGCCATAAGGAATCAAAACAACCTCAATCAAGCCATTTATATTAACAATATCATTTACATTCTGTTTTTAACCTCTGAGCCTTTTCTCTTGGCATAGTTCTAAAAGGACATTTAGAAACCCCATCACTTCATGGGAAATAGATGGAGAAACAGTGGAAACAGTGTCAGACTTTATTTTTGGGGGGCTCCAAAATCACTGCAGATGGTGATTGCAGCCATGAAATTAAAAGATGCTTATTCCTTGGAAGGCAAGTTATGACCAAACTAGATAGCATATTCAAAAGCAGAGACATTACTTTGCCAACAAAGGTCCATCCAGTCAAGGCTATGGTTTTTCCAGTGGTCATGTATGGGATGTGAGAGTTGGACTGTGAAGAAAGCTGAGCGCCGAAGAATCGATGCTTTTGAATTGTGGTGTTGGAGAAGACTCTTGAGAGTCCCTTGAACTGCAAGGAGATCCAACCAGTCCATCCTAAAGGAGATCAGTCCTGGATGTTCATTGGAAGGACTGATACTAAAGCTGAAACTCCAATACTTTGGCCACCTCATGTTAAGAGTTGACTCATTGGAAAAGACCCTGATGCTGGGAGGGATTGGGGGCAGGAGGAGAAGGGGACAACAGAGGATGAGATGGCTGGATGGCATCACCGACTCGATGGACATGAGTTTGAGTAAATTCCAGGAGTTGGTGATGGACAGGGAGGCCTGGCGTGGTGCGATTCATGGGGTCGCAAAGAGTCGGACACGACTGAGCGACTGAACTGAACTGAAGGGTGAAAAGTGATGACTTTTTGTACCAAGCACTTAATCCAGTGACCTCTGGATTGTACAGATTATCCTCATTAGCCTTCCTAAGAGAATATGGACTTAGGTTTATTTTTAAGGCTTTGGAGAGTATAGACAAAAGCTGTCCTGATGCTAACATACTGAAAAAAAGAAAATGTAAAGGCAGTTGAGGAAGATAATCAAATCTTATAGCAAAAGTAAATGAAGTGTCATGCAAAGAACACTGCTTATTTGGGAATGAGAGTAAGTAATGCTTTTTTGTTAATATGTTTTTAATTCAGCAGTTTTATAGAATTAAAAGTCTGTTTCCATTGTTACTAGTCTCAGTATAGCTGCTCTTTCAAGGCATTGAACTATTAAATTTTCTTAGCAATATAAATTTTAAAGAGCATTTTGATGAAATGCCTGATTCGGATTCCTTGGTGGCTCAGCCAGTAAAGCGTCTGCCTGCAATGAGGGAGACCTGGGTTCAATCTCTAGGTCAGGAAGATCCCCTGGAGAAGGAAATGGCAATCCACTCCAGTACTCTTGCCTGGAAAATACCATGGACAGAGGAGCCTGGTAGGCTACAGTCCATGGGCTCGCAAAGAGTCTGACACGACTGAGCGACTTCTCTTGATCAAATGCCAAAAAAAAATTTAACTTTTAAAATTATATTAACTAGGAGAATACAAGCATCTGCTTTATTCTTTTGGGGGGGGCAACAAAAATGAGGGGCAACATCATCCTCTTCCAAACAAAAACATATACATGTTACAAGGATTTTTCCAAGGAAACAATACATAAAAGGAGAAGCTAAATTTACAAAGCAAATTAATTAGAAATGAATAAAAAAAGAAAAGTGTGACTTATCAGTATGTTCTTTAAATATGGAATTCCAATGGAATTAATTCTACAAAATTTTGGTTTATACAATGTTTTGCTTCAAGTATTATTACATAAAATAAAGTAAACTCATTAAATAAACAGACCCATGTCCATCTTATGGGATATTTTCCTATCAAATCATATAGTTGTCACTGATACAATATTATAAACATTTAGGATTATAGTCACAATTTTAAAAGTTTAAATAATAAAAATAAACATATTTCCATTTTAGGATAGAAAGAAATTTAAGATAATCCTCTCCCTACTTTATAATAAACTTGTATCAATATTTGATCAAAACACCAATAGGGAAGTTTACATTCATTAACTATGCTTTGCAGATATGTCTTTTGAACTGAACATAAACCATACTTTCTTGAGTGTTACTGGTTTTTATTAAATATTCTCAAAGTATAATTTCTCCACTGTATCTGTGCATTGCTTGATTGATAGACTGCATTTTGTTTATATTTATTGGGCTCTTTAGATATATATATTTATCTTTGCTGCTCTTTTTTTTTAAGTCCCTACAGAGAAACTTCTTGATTGAGTGGTTGGCATTATGCTTTCTTTCTCACCGCAGAGCAGTTCAGAGGTGGTGCAGCCATAATGTGGGAGCCAGAGAACAGACAGGACACCCCATGCTGGGTGTGCGTTGCTATCTTTCTACCAGAGCATCTGGTAGGAACCACTGCTAGAACCACTGACATTAAATAATGCAAGTTCAATTTGGACCTCAAGAAGTAATCAGGACAGAACATCTACTTTCATTTTGATGTTTCTTGCTCCTGGGATTCTAAAATAATATCTAATGTGGGATATTAGATATGCGGGGAAAAGACAATGGCTTACTTGGATTGTTTTGAAAAAAATGTTACTTCGACAAAAATAATCATGTTCTCACAGATTTGTACCTACTTGTAGGACACTTTTCATTATATCTCTCCATGTTTTATCCACCGTTGTAAATCGCCTCCCTTCCTCAGGCATTTGAGACATAATGTCTGGAGAACTAAAAATGGGCTCCAAATACAGCCACGTGGCTTGGACCTTGAGCCATTCATCCAGAATCTCCTGAAGCAGCAGGAGCTTGCCCTCCCACTCCCTGAGGAGCAAAACACAGTGGTGCTTATCAACAGCAAATCAAGAAATGTTTCACACGCTAAAACTTAAAACTAGACTGTTAACAGTACATGCAATGTTGTTATGCCAATTTCCATTCATCCACCTACAATCAAAGATAAATCACTAGATTGGCTCTATAAAATCTGTATCTAAATAATAGCATCAACATTTATGCTAATACAGATGCACCTATCTACAAATGGGTTGGTTTCTATATATGTCATCTCAATAAACCTTTCTGCAATCCAATTCCATGCCAAAGAGTATGAGTTAAGAATGAGATTTTGGGGATAGTAATGGTATTCTCAATCAAAGGCACTCTGAACTTCTTCTTAGGAAAGGTAATTACATCCAAGATTCATTCTGGATGAATGAATTCTGTTTTTTAATTTTTTAAAAAATTTGGATGCATAATGGCTATCTTTCCAAGAGAAAATATTCCAATTGATAAGATATAACAGGTATTTAAAGAAAATCCTACACAATCATAAGTATATTCTGTTCTGTTCAGTTACTAAGTCATGCCTGACTCTTTGTGACCCCATATATTAGTGTGGCATTTTTGAATTAAAATGAATTATTGGTTCATTTAAAATACAGAGGG
Source organism: Bubalus kerabau (assembly GCF_029407905.1). Lineage (NCBI taxonomy): Eukaryota > Metazoa > Chordata > Mammalia > Artiodactyla > Bovidae > Bubalus > Bubalus kerabau. The sequence goes on from NC_073626.1 coordinate 138,466,374, forward strand.
AAAAATGACTAAATTTCCTTAAGAATAAATATTATAATTACAGCATAAACTAACAATTTTACAATCACAATTCTAAGGTCTTTGTGTGTATTTGCTCTATCCTCACAACAACCCTCAGAGGCAGGGTCCAGAATGTAATATACCATTCTAAAGGAGATCAGCCCTGGGTGTTCTTTGGAAGGAATGATGCTAAAGCTGAAACTCCAGTACTTTGGCCACCTCATGCGAAGAGTTGACTCATTGGAAAAGACTCTGATGCTGGGAGGGATTGGGGGCAGGAGGAGAAGGGGACGACAGAGGATGAGATGGCTGGATGGCATCACTGACACAATGGACGTGAGTTTGAGTGAACTCCGGGAGTTGGTGATGGACAGGGAGGCCTGGCATGCTGCAATTCATGGGGTCGCAAAGAGTTGGACATGACTGAGCGACTGAACTGAACTGAACTGAGGGATATTAAGGTACATAGAGGTAAGCATCAAGCTAATGAACAAAAGAGCCAGATTTGAACCTAGACAGTTGTAATCACTATGCTATGAGATAACATAGCCATAAAGAAGAATGATTGGTTAAAGGCAACAAAACTTAGATATGGGATGGCTTTATGTGTAGATTAATATATTACTCAATCATTTATACGGAGAAGGCAATGGCAACCCACTCCAGTACTCTTGCCTGGGAACTCCCATGGACAGAGGAGCCTGGTGGGCTGCAGTCCATGGGGTCGCACAGAGTCAGACATGACTGAGCGACTTCCCTTTCACTTTTCACTTTCATGCATTGGAGAAGGAAATGGCAACCCGCTCCAGTGTTCTTGCCTGGAGAATCCCAGGGACGGAGGAGCCTGATGGGCTGCCGTCTATGGGGTCGCACAGAGTCGGACACGACTGAAGTGACTTAGCAGCAGCAGCAGCATCATTTATAAATGGTGATCTGTAATTTTAGATTGTAAACACCAAGAAATGTATATAGGAGTTCAAAAAGTCACCAGGTATTTTAAAATGTCTTTTAAAAATGCCCTTCCTTTCCATGTTCATCAATAAATTTGTCTTTCACACAAGGAAATGAATGCCTTTGCTTCCTTCTGGTGCTCTTCCCTCTCTCTCTATCTAATCCCTGCTAATGCAGAAAATTTCTCACTAGCTAATGAGCTCATGCATAATTCTTAAAAATAGAATCTAGACATGCCACTTTCAGAGAAGTTCAAAAATTACTCTTGATGAACACATTGGAGCAAGCTGGGCAGGAGGCAGAGCAATCAGAGACTGAGCCAACACCAATAGCTGGGCAAGCTCAAGTTTAGGATAATGTACCCATAACCAGAGGCTGATATCTCCAAGCAGATAGCTTTCCCTTGCCATGTAAATTCACAATAAAGATGGAAGTCTGATTTGGATTTACTCTTTTTTTAAGGTGAAATATAAACTGCTTAATACAGATCACAAAAACTGAAAAAAATTGACAGGTCATCTACAACAAACTAATTAGTCTATTTGGAAAAATACATAATATCTTCAATTTATTGTTTATATGTTCTATAAACTATGTTCATAGGCACAAGATTATTTTTGAGCATCAAATATATGAGATCGGGCTGTGAGCAATAAAAAAGAATATCTGGACACTGTCTACTACCTTTGCTCTGAATATAGATGATAGCAAAAAGTATCAAGACTCTTCTAAAAGAAATAAAGGTTAATATCCCTTACAATGTACTATTTAAAATATTAAGTATAAAGTGCAGACTCAATTTTCAAAAAGAACTGTATATTACATATGAGTGATAATTTTGATAACATACTATAAACACTGTCATAAAAATATCACGTTACCTCATTTGCTTTTCATAAGGCTTAATGAAGGGAGATCCTCGCATAGTTTGCGTCTTAATAATGTGGTCATCCAACAACATCTGAATTTCATCAACTGATGACAAAATAGATGTCCCACTTTCTCTATAAGGAAGAATGACAAATTCCATTGCATCCCATTCATTAATCATCTTCTCCATGGCCTTTTCGAGAGAATATTCTTTGCTAGCTGCTTCACTAATACCCTCAAACCTATCTAAATATGGCTCCAGATTCATATCTAAGAAAGAGAAGACAGTGGAATCATCTGCTGGCTGCAGTGGGTAACCAACAATGCTGGACATGGCCTCCCAGTGCCTGGGGCGCAAACCAGGATTACAGATCACTTGAATGAGAGGAATGTGCTGCTTGAAATCTTCCACCTTTGCTCTTACTTTTTTGGTCATTGCCAATGCATTGGGAGTGTCATGAAAGGTTTTCTCCAGCTTATAGAGTCCTCTCCAGTAATTTCCAACGTCTGTTTCTACTTGGTCTGGATTCACCTTGTTATATGGTCCTTCTGTCCATGCTCTATATTTGGTGCTAAATTCTACAGCAGTTTCATAGAGACGGAGATAAGGGTTCAAACCATCTTGGATTTTTTTACGCTGAGGATATATTGAAGGTAGCCAACCAAATGCCTCCTCTTCAGCATTAAACTGCTCAATCTGGAAGGACAAGTATTAAACACACTACTCTGAAAGGGAATGATATTCAAAATTAAGTTTTAAAAATATATCCAATGTGACCCCCCAAAATCTCTCATCAAATGCTGAAGGTAAACTTAAATTAGGCCATACCTGGAAAATAATAATTTCTTTTTCTTATGTATTTTGTTTGCTCATTTTTGCTGTTCCTATTTCTTTTTTATTACAGTTTTCAGAGAACAATGACTTCTTAAGTTAGTTAAAATAGTACATTTATACATATAAAGAAGTCTCTGCCCATCCAGATATACTGAGGATATAGCTTCTTTTATTAATTAATAAGAATTCAAATACTTTTAAACACACAGCATTGTGTTAGGTACTATGGAAAATAGAAAAAAAGTATATTGCAAAGTACCAATTCCAAGGAGTTAGTAATCCAGTTGAGTTAAATACCAGTTACTTATTAAATAAGCAACAGAAGAAATGCCTTAGAACAGTAGCCATTTAATATAAATTGAATAGTATATTTTTTAAAATGCTATCACTCAAAGACAAGAGAGCCTTCTGAAATAGCACAATCATAGATGCTCCTGTAGAGAAGTTACAACTGAAGATGGGTCTTAAAGGTAAGTAACATAAGAGATGCAAAGTGAAGTGAAGTGAGGTCGCTCAGTCGTGTCCGACTCTTTGTGACCCCATGGACTGTAGCCTATCAGGCTCTTCCGTCCATGGGATTTTCCAGGCAAGAGTGCTGGAGTGGATTGCCATTTCCTTCTCCAAAGAGATGCACAGAAAGCATTAATTTCCTCATAGTAAAGTAGTGAAGTTGTAAGGATGTGGGGGGTATACAGGAGTAATCTACTGAATTGAAAAGAGTAAGCTAGATATGCAAATTATGCATGTTACTTAAAATTTCAGTGGCATCAATTTTTAAAAAACTACAATGTCTCTTTTCTCAACATATATTTACACATCTGAGATTACTATAAACTCTAATTACCTGAACTAAAATATCAAAATCTTGCAATGTATTAGAAATGTTAGAGAATCGTAATATGGTCTGTTTTCATATTTTGTTGTTGTTGTTCAGTTGCTAAGTTGTGTCTGACTCTTTTGCAACCCCATGGGCTGTAGCCTACCAGGCCTCTCTGCCCATGGGATTTCCCAGGAAAGAATGGAGTGGCTTGCCATTTCCTGCTCCAGGGGATCTTCCCAAGCCAGGGATTGAACCCACATCTCCTGCATTGGCAGACAGGTTCTTTACCACTGAACCACCACAGAAGCCCGTTTTTCTATTTCCCCTTTTTATAAAAAAATATAATTAAAAATTTAAAACATCTTACATGGCAAAGAGTATGGCTTTTGCCCACCCAGCTTCTAATTGAGAACACTGGTTTCTGAGATAGTGGTATTGGAAACAAAGTGGCTTGATGGGAGAAAACAATGGACCATTAAAACACAGCCATGAAATCTAAACTGGTTTCCATGAAGGTGGGAAATCTAAACAGTAACCAGGTGCTATCACATAATGTAAATGATCAAGTGACACAAAATAAAACTTCAAAAGCAGATGCACATACAACTCTATCTTTAAAATAAAAGAGGAAGGCCCCTAAAATGTTATCACTACCAATAGAAAACAGCAATGCTGCTTCTCTCTGAAGCACGGCTATAAAATCTATTTGTGCCATATATGTTAATCTCTAATTAAATGTCGTTAAATTCTTTGAATCCATTTCTTAAAGGTGAATGCCCAATTAAAAGTCAAATGCTCTTTCTGTTGAACTAATTCACCCTAGAAGAATTTTTAAATTATACCTTGTCTGCTGCTAAATCCAACTTTCCATTCAGTGTCTGAGCCTTTTTCAGGTACCGTTGTACATCCTGAAGATCTCCAAAGGAGTAAAATTCTTCTGACTGTTTAGCGTAACTTTCCAATTCCTCAACAAACCGTTCACACCGTAACTAATAAAAAACAATTTTTTGTTACTATTTTTAAGAGTAAAAAACCCTTAAGCATCAAGAGAAAGTTTTGGAATTTATAAGGGTTATCAGAATTATTACACTTCATCACTGGCAAAATATAAAGAAAGGGACGATCTTGAAGATGACTGGGATCCAAAACATGTAGAATTTTTAAGAGTCTGGATTTAAAACTAATGGGTTAAAATTCCTATTATTCATAAATCAGAGAAAGTTTACCCCTCTTATCATCAATGTAAGAAATTCTAACTAATAAAATGTATAAGAACAAACAATGGTATTTTTTAGTATGCTATTATATATTCACTTGAAAAAAATCTCATGATAATCAAGTATGGGACTAAGAGAGCTCCAATTTTTTAAAGACTTATAAAGGCAACTGCAGCATTTTTTACTAACTGGAAAAAACTGAATTTCTTTATTTGCATTCTAATATTTAGATATCTCTTCTATTAGTAATGCTAAAACAAGGCATTCTGAATTTATTTTTCTTGTCCCATGAGTTCACTTCACAGGAAATAAAGAAAAGAAAAATATATACAGATTTAAAAGCCTAAAAACTAAACCCTTCCAGTGTAAAACAAACGTGTGTGTTTTTTTAATGAGAGATTTCTTCCAAAATTGTCATTGGAAAGACACTCCAAATTAAATGGTTCTTAAGAGCTCTTAATAAAACACTCAAAACTCAAATCTAGGTTATTAAAAATAATTTTATATTTTATAGATTATCTAGATTGATTTCTGTCCTCTTTAGTTTCCTGGGCAATTTATTGCTCTGGCCCAGTGAGAGAAGGAAAATGAGAAGAAAAATTCATTAACGTCAAGTACAGTTTGTAGAATGGTATACATTACCACAAAGTATAGATAATTCTGGGTCACCCAGTGATTTCCTAAGAATCTATTATATTGTAGCATAAGCATCTAATATTCATGATGTTTTCTACAGGTTTTAAAAAATTCTGAAGTGGCCTAAATGTAAAACAGAAATAAATACTTAAATATATATACCCTTACAGTTTAAAATGAAGGATTAAGAAATTTTTAAGTCTATAATTTATTCTCCAAACATATTCTGCCAATAAATTGTATTTGCTATAGTGTGGCAGACAGAGGCTGGGCTTGCTATCAAAGAACAGCTCTTAAAAAAAAAAAAAAAAGAAAGAAAAAAAAAAGAGCAGCTCTACTGGCTGACTTGAAACAAGTCTGTTCACCTTCACCTGGGAACCTTAAGTCTCTTCATCTGCAAAATGAGACTGAAAATACGGTGTCATTTATTCAGATCATAGCTATGAAGCACTCATGGCATTTCTGTGTGTCAGGCACTGTGCTAACCAGGAGGGTTAAAAAATAGAGAAAAAGTAAAAATAAAAGTCCTGCTATCAAAGAGGTGACCAACTGGTGGGAGAAAAACTGAAAATAATAATATAATGAGCCCAATGGAGATGTGTTGAAACTACCATGGGAACAGAGGAGAAGAAGCACTGAGGTCTGACTGAAAGGGCTTCTCTAGAAGTCAAGGACTTTGCAGGATAGACAGGCGTGTGTGAGGGACAGTGGGGCACTCCAGATGAAATGGGGGGTGTGGGGCTTCCCCGGTGACTCGGTGGATAAGTATCTGCCTGCCAGTGCAGGAAACACGGGTTTGATCCCTGATTGGGAAGCTCCCACATGCTACAGAAAAACTCAGCCCATGTGCCACCACTACTGAGCCTGTGCTCTAGAGCCTGTGTGCACAACTGCCAAAGCCAGTGCATCGTGGAGTCTGTGCGCTGCAACAAGAGGCACCACAGTGAGAGGCTTGTGCACTGCGACTAGAGAAAAGCCTGTGCAGCAATGAGGACCCAGCGCGGGCAAGTGAATAACAAACACTAACAACTAGAAGAAGAAGAAATGGAGAGTGTGGGCAAGAGATGGGAGGTGTAGGAGAGTGGGTACCAGAAGTTGCTCAGGGCTACTGAAGAGACAAGAGCGAGGAGTGGGAAGAAGTAGGAGATGAGGCTGGACAGACAGGGCGAATCACAAAGCATCTTGTTTGTAGGACACACACAAAAGGTTCAAATTACTGAACATCAGAGTTGGTGGAGTACTTAGGCAAGTTGGCGATTACACAGTGTGAAGGCATACCTCACCAAGGGAGCTTTGGCCTTAACAAAAGTAAACTCAAGAGAGTACTATAAACTGTGTAAGACAATATTTTTATTAATGGTCATTTGTGGGCAGTGTATTAAAAAGTTTTCTCCCTTGAAAAAATCAAGAAATGATGCCACATTCATCCAGTATGCATACTATCTTCTACTAAGATTAATGGGAAGAGAGAGCTAAGATATGTGAACTGTGAAATAGAGGCGCTGACAGTGCTATGTAGGAAGCTAAATATTTCCAGAAAATGAAAATAATTTAAAATATCCATGATGCCTACCTTAAGACCTTCTTGATATTGTTCTGTTTTCTCCTTAATGATTTTCCTATGTTCATCAAAAATTTCTTCCATTCTTCCATACCACTGGAAGACATTATTATTTAGCCTAATGTCAGCTGGGGAAAAGTTGGTACACTCAATGAGGAAGGTGAGGCAGTTTTTAGAATCCACCAATCTTTGTCCCAGTTCAACCATATCAACTGTCTCTACTTTCTGAATATAAGCCTGAGGGGAAAAAAATTACAGATGGCATTTTAAGGAATAGCTCATGTCAAAAAATAGCCTGCAGAAATACATTGCATAAATATGTACAGACTTGTTAGAAGGACAGGCTTTTGGTTTAAATAGGGGACTGCAGCACAGTCTGCTTCTCATCCCTCCTGAAAACCTTTACTGACAGAGCAGGGGTTGGGGGGACAGAATTACTAAACAACAGACAAAAAGCACTGGAAAACCAAGGAATGCTGCAGTTCTCTGGAACATAAGAAGCAGACGCTGAGTGATACCATTAATTCTTTCAGAATAGCATTTTGTGGCACCTACTGTATGTCTGATACTGTGCCAAGTGCTGGCAATTCAGTGTGACAAAAACAGACCTGGGCTTTGCCCTCAGAGAGCTTAAAGTTTAGTGGAGGAGACAGTCACATAACCATTGTTAACAAATGTAAAATTGCAAATCTGCATTGGACAAAAGTACAACAAGACTTTAGTTATAAAAACTAAAATATGGACTTTCCTGGTGACTCAGACAGTAAAGAATCTGCCTGCAATGCAGGAGACCAGGGTTCGATCCCTGGGTTGGGAAGATCCTGTGAAGGAGGACTTGGCAACCCACTCCAGTATTCTTGCCTGGAGAATCCCATGAACAGGGTAGCCTGGTGGGCTATAGTCCATGGGGTCACAAAGAGTCAGACACAGCTGAGCAAAAAACTAAAATATAACTATAGACATATTTAACAAGGAATGTGCCAAACCTATTAGGAAGACTACAGTACTTTATTGAGGGACATTTTTAAAGCACCAAACAAATATTGAAATACATATTAAGACATAACATTATAAAGATGTAAATGGTGGCTACAGTAAAGAATCTGCCTGCAATGCAGGAGACCTGAGTTCGATCCCTAGGGTGGAAAGATCCTCTGGAGAAAGTGAAAGTTACTCGGTTGTGTCCAACTCTTTGTGACCCCATAGTTACAGTCCATGGAATTCTGCAGGCCAGAATACTGGAGTGGGTAGCCCTTCCCTTCTCCACGGGATCTTCCCAACCCAGAGATTGAACCCAGGGTTTCTGCACTGCAGGCCAATTCTCCTTAGTCCCCAGTGGACTTCCCTTGTGGATCAGCTGGTAAAGAATCTGCCTGCAATGCGGGATACCTGGGTTCAATTCCTGGGTTGGGAAGATCTCTGGAGAAGGGAAAGGCTACCCACTCCAGTATCCTGGCCTGGTGAATTCCAGAGACTATATAGTCCATGGGGTCGCAAAGAGTCAGACACGACTGAATAACTTTCACTTTCACAGTCCCCAGTATCACATCTGTAAGAATCTTCATCTCTAGAACACAAAAATATCTCAAGAAAGTATGTTACAAGATAGTATATATAAGCAACAGTTTGGCAGAATTCTAGTTTATATCCCCCAAAACAGAACAGATTTTAAAATTCAAAAATAACAATTAGTTTTATTTAACATGTTACTTTACTATTTAAAATTCTTTACCAGTTGAGCCATAAGGGAAGCCCAAGAATACTGGAGTGGGTAGCCCATCCCTTCTCCAGGGGATATTCCCAACCAAGGAATTGAAATGGGGTCTTCTGCATTGCAGGTGGATTCTTTACCAACTGAGCTATGAAGGAAGCCATTCCTCAGGAGAAGGAAATAGCAACCCACTCCAGTATTCTTGTCTGGAGAATTCCACGGACAGAGGAGCCTGGTGAGCTACAGTCCATGGGGTCGCAGAGAGTCAGACACGACTGAGCGACTGACAGTTTCTCCTCCAGTCTAGAAAGCCAATGCAATTTCGATCAAAATTGCAAGGGTATTAAAAGAAACTAAATTTGATATGATTCTAAGTCTCTGAAAGTACTCAAGAGTAAATATTTGAGAAAGAAAGAAAGTGAAGTCACTCAGTAATGTCCAACTCTTTGCGACCGCATAGACTGTGGCCTACCAGGCTCCTCCGTCCATGGGATTCTCCAGGCAAGAATACTGGAGTGGTTGCCATTTCCTTCTCCAGGGGATCTTCCCGACCCAGGGATCGAACCTGGGTCCCCCACATTGCAGGCAGATGCTTTACCCTCTGAGCCATCAAGGAAGCCCAAATACTTGAGAAGGCAAAGATAATCATGAAAAAGGGAAATGATTATCTTGCCTGGAAAATCCCATGGACAGAGAAGTTTGGTAGGCTGCAGTCCATGGGGTCGCAAAGAGTCAGACATGACTGAGCGACTTCACTTTCACTTTTCACTTTCATGCATTGGAGAAGGAAATGGCAACCCACTCTAGTGTTCTTTCCTGGAGAATCCCAGGGACGGGGGAGCCTGGTGGGCTTCCGTCTATGGGGTCGCATAGAGTCGGACACGACTAAAGTGACTTAGCAGCAGCAGCAGCAGCAGCTCTGCTAAACAGCAAAATGCACTATATAGATGCAATAATTTAAACAGTTCCTGTTCTGGCTTCAGGAGTAGAGAATGGACAAGAATAGAGCTCAGAAATAGATTCAAGTATGTATGGAAATTTACTGGTGAATAAGAGGCATTTCAAATCAGGAGTGAAAAGACAAATCATTTAATATATTGTACTGAAGTAATTGGCTATTGATTTTGGAAGAAACTAAGAGGCCTATTTACTTAGTAGAAGTACAGAGAAGGTACACTATTAAGTGAATAAAATAATTTGTAGGAGTAATGATTGTATTTTTGCAAAAGCAGATCTCTTTTTGTGTGAGTGGGTGAATATATGGGGGGGGGGTGTGTGTGTGTGTGCACGCATGTGCATGCACTTGGAAGTGCCCATGTGTATGTACTTATATACATGTGGTTCTCTCAAAGTTCTTTTGAACCATTAACTTATGCATATATCTTAAAAATATAAATGGTGAAGGAAACCTACTACCCTACAGAAAAATGAGAAAACTGGCAATTACTTATCCCAACCTGTGTTATATCCCATATCTCCCTGTCCAGGAAGTAAGTACCTTTTTTTTTATGCTTTTAAAGTTCTTTTAAATTTCTTATAACCAGCTCTCTCTTGCTCTTCCTTTTTGTCACTCTCTGCTATCTATCTATCTACACACACACACACACACACACAATTGAAGAGAACCCTCAAAGAAAGAAATTATGGAAAAGAGGAACTTTTATTTCATACAATTCCATATTATTTTTCACTTTTATAAATAAAGAGAAAAAGAGAGTATCATGGAAACATACATTACCATATGTAAAATAGATAGCCAATGGTAATTTGCTGTATGACTCAGGGAACTCAAACTGGGGTTTGGTAACAACCTAGAGGGGTGGGATAGGGAGGGAGGTGGGAGGGGACATGGGTAAATCTATGGCTGATTCATGTTGATATTTGGTAGAAATCAGCACAATACTGTAAAGCAATTATCCTTCAGGTAAAAAAAAGACATTGTCTTGAAACCTTTCATATGTCATTCTAATTAGGCTATTTTTTTTGTTGCAAATCCAAATAAAGGTCTAATTGAAAATACATTGTTGCAATTTGATTAATCAGCTTTCTAAGCAGTCAAACAATTGGATTTTTATTTCCTCTTACTGATAAAAAATGACTGACTTCTGTATTGAGTAAAATGAGATGTTTGTGACCTTACAGAAATAAACTTTTTCAAGATACAGAAATATAACATCAAGTAGTGAGTCCTATTTGCTAATTCTGTTAAACGTTGCTATAAACAGAAATTCACGCCAAATAACTCCAAGTTCCTATATAATTCCAGTGATGGCTAAGGGGGTAAATAAATAACACTCTTCATACTCAATATTCATTATTTTTCAAAGGAATTTCCAGCTATGGAACTCTCTAGCTACCTTTAAAATCATTCATATTAAAATATCACTTTTACAACAACTAACATAAAATATAAAAGATTCTAAAAAAAATACCATAGGTATGTTTGTATTTGAGACACACACATATATTCAGGTGCCAAGAGCCCCAATCCAAGTATAACTACTTGAGGAGGAAATAGAGGAATTATATATATAGAAGCTGATATATAAAAGTTGGTTCTAATGATTTTAATAACATTTTCTTTAAGTGATTAATTTAATGTACATAATCATATGAACTCCTTTTATAATTTCTTACCTACACAAACTTTTGAATTATTTTACATGTTTCGCTGGTTTGCTTAAATATTTTAAAATCTAGAAACACAAGGTTCTATTTTGAATCTTGCGATTGCTAGAAAAGGGGAAAAAAAACTCCTATAAAAGCTTAACGTTACACAAATGGAAAAGATGATTAGCCAGGTGTCTTATATTATTTTATTCACCATCAGGCAGACCTCAAGCATAGGAGACTTATCTAATATTTTCAGTACCATAAGTCCTATGCTCAAAATATTTTTCAGCAAACTACCACAGAAATGTTTAATATATGATAGAATAAAAGATAACCTATAGAAAACAAAGCAAAACATTACTTAAGGATTAAACATTCATTGATTTAAGAAATGAAGGATGACCACATATCTCAGGTTTCCCAAGACAGCCCTGATTTATGCCTGTTAGCATAGTAATGATTATTAATAGTGCTCTCAAAAAGATCCTTGTAGACAGACGACTGCATTAATAACTCCAATATTTCACCTCCTCCACTATCTAATCTTAGAGTGTCCTCTCACAGACTCTGTGGCCTGTGACTTGCTTTGGTCAATAGGTTACTTGCTATTCTGACACAAGTAGAAACTTAAAAACCATATTGCAATTGGGCTTGCTTTTCTGTCTCTATCGCTCCATGAAAACACGCGCAGGTGAGACTGCTGAAGTTTCAGAGGAAAGTGAAGCAGAAGAAACTTACTGAAGATAATGATAATGGTCAATCCAACTGAGAACTAGTTGATCTGACTAAGTCAGAACCATCTAGGAGTATCCAGCCTGCATCACTAAGCTTCAGAGAGAGAGAGACAGACAGAGAGAAACAGAGAGACAGTGTATGTGTGTAACTTACAATTTTAAGCCTCTGTTTTAACTTTTGGAATGATTTGTTACTATATTATCATGTCAATAATTATAAAAAACTGGGAAAAATAAGCAAAACAATTTACTCACACACATATGACTATACAGAGCTTATAAACAATACCTTCATTTCCATTAGTTCTGCTGTATTTGGAGGTGTGCTAAGAGCTTTTTCAGATATCTTCTCAAATTCCTCACATAATCTGAAAAACCAGACAAAAGCCATTTATATAATTAAATTTTATTCCTAAATATATTCATGTATACTATTTTAATATTCCATTACATGAAAAATAGTTAGATTATCTTATGTATATAACATCTAATTAATTAAAAGCAAATTTGTGCTCAGTTATTCATTCAATACACATTTAATCATTCATCATGTTCCTAACTACTGTATTAAGTGACAGAGATACAGAAACGTGGAAGATGTAGTAATGGTTCTCAGACAGTCCACATTCCAGTATGAAAGACAAGACTATGAACAATCACTTCCAACCTAGAGTTTCAAGGATGCTACCAGAGATTTAGTTGAGACGGCACAAAAAGGTGGTCTACTTGGAAGGCACGGTTAAAATGGGCCAGTGTGCTCAGAAACTTCTGGTAGTATGCAAATATTTCCTACTGACTTGAGTTGTGGGCAATACAAATAATGAACTTACCATGAAATAAAAAAAAAAAAAGAGTTGTGAGAGGTTAAGAAAGTTGAGATAACGTGTAGAAATTTATTCAAGAAGAATGGCTGTGAGGTGAAAGAGAGGGAATGAATAGTGATGATGTTGAGTTGAAGTGGAGGATGGAGAATGGAAGAGGGTTTTGAACATGTTTGCAAATTTCAGAGGCAGATTCAACAGTTAAGGAGAGATTTAAGATGAGACACAGAGGGGACAACTCAAAAACACAGGTCCAGAGAGATGGGAGGCAATGAGGCTGGGCTTATGGGTGGAGACAAGAACACTGAATGGTTGCCAGACTCTTGCCCTGTGAGAATGTGGGGGGTCAGACAGGAAGGGGTCTGTACAGAGGTGAGTTGAGACACATGAGAGCAAGGAGTTGAGGGTATTTGTACCTAACAGTTCCTATAATAGTCCTGGTGTGTCCTCTGTACATACTGTGAGTCTGGTGAGAGGCATACTTAGGAGAAAAAGGGAAAAAGTAGAACCAGCATGAGCTCTAGGGGCAGCTAAGAGGCAGGGAAATAGCTATGAAATAAAATATTTCACTCAGCATGAAATGTTATAAGTAAAAGACATATTCACTATTCTACACTTGCAGAGGAAAAGGTACTTTAAGATGAATGTATGATTCTGGGTCTTAGATAAGCCACCCAAGTCCTAGCCCTTTTTCATGTGGTGCCACCCTCTTCAGCCTCTCCCCTACCCCACCTCTCATCCCTCACAGTATCTGTGAAAGCAACATAACCCACTCCTTGTTCCTGGAGCACATCATGCCATTTCATACCTCACTTGCTTCTACATACTATATCCTCTAACTGGAATTCTCTCACCCACATTGTTCACTTGGTGGACTCCTACTCAACCTTCAAAAGGAATTCATGTATCACTGCCACTTTTCAGCCTTCCCTGATTTTCCCCTCTCTTCCAACCTTCACTGTGAAGGAAATTGATCATTTCCTTCTCTACTGTTCTTTCTCTGTGGTTCAATACACCCTATTGTAATTTACTGGATTGGGTGTCCACTTCTGCAATGTAACTTCAGCAGCTTTGTTCATAGTCTATGTCCCTAATGCTGTACCTGACCTTGCTCCAGGCTTATACACAGGCTAAAAGAAATATTTTTAATAATATTTCCTCTAATACTATAACTATAAAAATTCTGATTATTTGGGGGGTTTATTCCATGTAACTGATACCAGGAAAGAGGCTCATGGAGACACATTATCACCAGTGTTAGAAAACTACACTAATTACACTTCTAGTCTTAAATAGGTATTCTGCTTTATACATTAGCATTTTTGAGTTTACTTAACAAGAGTTAGTTTTCCTTAAAATCTCTAGGTTGAACAACAAATGAGTTTGTAGCTAAGATAACATGTTCCCATGGACATGAAGGATAATTACAGTAAAATGATGTTCTAAATTTGGGATCCTTGACAACTACTCTGAATATCCACTTTGAAAACTCATTCTGTGTACTGATTACACAAACTTAAAAATGTGAAGTTAGATAATGTCCACATGACTTGTACAAAAGAAATGCAAACGCATTTTAATACCACCTTAATTCAGACAACTGGGAAGACATATTCATGGTGAAAAAAAGATACTAAATAGGTTCAAGTAGAAATAAGTTTGGCTTGATCTTTTCTTTTAGGTCATTTATGACACTGCTTTATCCAGTACTTTAGGTGACAGCTGATTCTATTTAAACCGCACCCCCCCGCCCCCGCACCAAATAAAAGTATTACACACAATACCTTGTATTTACTTCCTGATGATCTCTGAACATTTTAGCAATAAGTTTTCCACAAATGACATCTGCTCGCTTCACCAAAGCTCTGATTAATTCCTCACAGCGCACTTCAAACATTCCTAAACGAACAGTCTGCAATGTTGGGTATTAAAAGTTTAATAAACATGAAATGACATAAATGATTCCCACAGTTTTGCCTTTTCCACAATATTGATTTTGTGTGTATGATCTAATACAATTGAGTTTTTTTTTAATATGATGTAGGCTGGGTTTTTTAAATATGCTACCACTATCTTCTCAGTAAATCTCCTTGAATAGTATATCTTAAGCCAATTCTATTTTAGGACAATAATGGCTATAAAAACTTCGGAAAACTAAGTTATTGCTATATAGACAGTGCAAGATTTAAATGTTATATTTGCTCTGTACAAAAAGTAATGAATGTTCATGGTAGTAATTTTGGAAAAAATTAAAAAAAGGACAAAAGTAGAAAATGTTTAATTACCAGTCTTCTACTAAACAGAAGTGACCACATTTTGGTATAATTATCATTATTTTCCAAAGTATTTATAAACACCAAAGAGTTTAAAAAATTGGTTCTTGATATTTTTGAAGGGTCAAATTAAAGAAAGTACTTAAAAGTCAGGCTTGCAGGGTAGACTTTCAGCTCTCTGAGCAGAAGAATCTTGTTTTGTCTATTTCCATTTCTTTGGAAGGAATGATGCTAAAGCTGAAACTCCAGTACTTTGGCCACCTCATGCAAAGAGTTGACTCATTGGAAAAGACTCTGATGCTGGGAGGGATTGGAGGCAAGAGGAAAAGGGGACAACAGAGGATGAGATGGCTGGATGGCATCACTGACTCGATGGACGTGAGTCTGGGTGAACTCCGGGAGTTGGTGATGGACAGGGAGGCCTGGCGTGCTGCGATTCATGGGGTTGCAAAGAGTCGGACATGACTGAGCAACTGATCTGATCTGATCTGATATAGCCAGGGCTTACCACATACTTGGCATATAGAAAAGTCCAGTACATAGTTGTCTGTTGATAATAACGGTCTGATTCTTTCACTGTACAGTGTAGAAATACATCCTAATAAACCAGGGAAAAGATCACTAGGTATAAAGAGCAGCTGTACAAAATGGGTGATTTACCTTTCTAGATGTGTACTGTATATCCTCTATGAGTTTTTGGTATTTGCGAATTTCTTGTATTATTTTCTCATAATGATGATTTTCTGCAAGGAAAGCATCAGCATCTTGCTCAGCTTTTCTGGTAATTAAAAAATCATACTTGTCATAAAATCTGAGGTGCTCAATGGGTGCCACGCTCTCACGCATAACCACCTCCTTAATCTTTTCTTTGTGAGCTTCGACAATTTCATTCAGAATTATTGGCTTCAAGATTGTTGCTTTAGACTTACTTTCCTAAACAAAAGGATAAAAACCATATGAGTCATTTAAAATACCTTAAATTAAGGTAACCATATCATTTGTGTTGTGCTGTTTAGTCACTTAAGCCATGTCCATCTCTTTTGCAAGACCATGGACTGTAGCCTGCCACAGGCTCCTCTGTCCATGGGATTTCCCAGGCAAGAATACTAGAGTGAGGAGCCATTCCCTACTCCGGGGGATCCCTCTGGCACAGAGATCAAAGACACATCTCCTGCATTGCAGGCGAATTCTTGAGGGCTGAGCCATAAAGTAAGCACACCATATCATTTAGCTATATAAAAATGCCCATTTTAGCATATTGTCTTTTTACTCTCAAGGTACTCTGATTTTTCTAATCTATGTCTACAGAAGGAAATTCAGTCTAATCACAGCATATTTTAAATATCTAGGTTTCATATAATGTTTTGTTTTTCTTAGAGGCTATCTAGGTGTGTTTTGTTTTTCTGTATGAGTGAAAGAGCAGTCACTTGAGAACATGCACAGATTAAGATTTAGAATATCAAAACAGCAAAATCCACATTTTATTTGTGCAACTGTATATGCTAGCTTAAAAGGTAGTGCTTGCATTGTACATTTTTTTTAAATAAGTCAGTTCAATGTCATTTGATTATAGTCTTTGGTCACAATACTTAGTCACCTTGAGGAGTAATCTATCTGGAACAAAGAAAGACTGTTTACTCATTGATTGGACCCTGAGTTTTGATTCTGTGAACAGCAACTAGAACAGACTAAAATCCCTAGTTGCAAAATTTGCATTCTGCTACCACCATTAGAATAACATGGACAAGAATGTTATCAGACAACAATTTTAAATAAGCAAACAAATCTCTACAGACAAGTAAATGTGCAAATATGGTTTATTATCTTGAACCAAGATATACTTTAAATACACACACTGTCTCTCTCTCTCTCTTTGCCTGTTTTCCAGAGAAGGGATTTTTAACTATCACAAACAAAAATCATTGCCAGTAGTGAATATCCTACAGCTTTTAAACTGATAATATCAAATGATTCCTCAGCAAACTGGGTAATTTGTTCAAGTATCCAGGGTGCATTTGCCCACTATGTCCCCTAGTGGGCATTTCAGGAAATCACACTTTTTAAGAACTACATGCTTCATGAGATTATTAGTGAATCCCACCACCTTCACCATCATCTCAACCCTACTCTTGGGGCACAACAGATGTTTGGTGTCATCCTTTCTGAAAAAGAACTTTAGGATAAATAAACACATATTGTAAAATTTATGCAATGTGTGATATGCATATGCAAAATTTATGTGAAATTGTTGGGTCTAATGTGAAGCTTGTCCATTTTAGTTTACTGATTTCATTATATTTACTACCGTGGACAAGAGTCTTTTAGAAGAAATGGAGGAGCCCTCATACTCAAAAAAATAATCCAAAATGCAGTACTTTGGTGCAATCTCAAAACTACAGAATAATCTTGATTGGTTTCCAAGGCAAACCATTCAAAATCATAAAAATCCAAATCTATGCCCCAACCACTAATGCTGAAGAAGCTGAACTAAAATGGATCTATGAAGACCTACAAGTCATTCTAGAACTAACACCAAAATGGATATCATTTTCATCATAGGGAATTGAATGCAAAAGGAGAAAATCAAGAGATTCCTGGAGTAACAGGCAAGTTTGGCCATGGAGTACAAAATGAAGCAGGGCAAAGGCTAAGGGAGTTTTGTCAAGAGAACACACTGTCATATCAAACACCCTTTTCCAACAACACAAAAGACTACTCTACACATGGACATCACCAGATGATCAACAATGAAATCGACTGCAAAGAATATAATCAATCTGAAGATGGAGAAGCTGTATACAGTCAACAACAACAAAAAGACCAGGAGCTTACTGTGGCTGAGATCATGAGCTCCTTATTACAAAATTCAGGATTAAATTGAAGAAAGTAGGGAAAACCATTGGCCCATTCGGGTATGATCTAAATCAAATCCCTTATGATTATACAGTGGAGATGATGAATAGATTCAAGGGATTAGATCTGGTAGACAGAGTGCCTGAAGAACTGTGGGTGGAGGTTCGTAACACTGTACAGGAGGTGGTGACCAAAACTAGTCTGAAGAAAAAGAAATGCAAGAAGGCAAAGTGGTAGTCTGAGGAGACCTTACATATAGCTGAGGAAAGAAGAGATACAAAAGGTAAAAGAGAAAGGGAAAGATACACTCAACTGAAGGCAGAATTCCCGAGAATAGCAAGAAGAGATAAAACCTTCTTAAGTGAAAAATGCAAAAAAAATAGAGGCGAACAATAAAATGGAAAAGACTTGGAGATCTCTCCAAGAAAATTGGAGATACCAAGAGAATATTTCATGCAAAGATGGGCACAGTAAAGGGCAGAAATGACAAGGAACTAACAGAAGCAGAAGAGATTAAGAAGAGGTGGTAAGAATACACAGAAGAAATATACAAAAAAGGTCTTAACAACCCGGATAACCACAATGGTGTGGTTACTCACCTATAGCCAGACATCCTAGAATGTGAAGTCAAGTGGGCCTTAGGAAGCATTACTATAAACAAAGATAGTGGAGGTGATGGAATTCCAGCTGAGCTATTTCAAATCCTAAAAGATGATGCTGTGAAAGTGCTGCACTCAATACGCCAGCAAATTTGGAAAATGCAGCAGTGGCCACAGGACTGGAAAAGGTCAGTTTTCATTCCAATCCCAAAGAAAGGCAATGCCAAAGAATGCTCAAACTACCGCACAATTGCACTCATTTCACAGGCTAGCAAGGTAATGCTCAAAATCCTTCAAGCTATGCTTCCATAGTGCATGATCCAAGAACTTCCAGATAAACAAGCATTTATCTGGATTTAGAAAAGGCAGAGGAACCAGAGCTTAAGTAGCCAACATCCATTGGATCACAGAGAAACCAAGGGAATTCCAGAAAAACATCTAATTCTGCTTCATTGACTACATGAAAGCCTTTGGCTATGTGGATCACAACAAACTGTGGAAAATTCTTAAAGAGATGGGAATACCAGACCACCTTACCTGTCTCCTGAGAAACTTATATGTCAAGAAGCAACAGTTAGAACCAGACACGGAACAATGAATGGACTGGTTCAAAATTGGGAAAGGAGTACAACAAGGCTGTACATTGTCACCTTGCTTATTTAACTTATATGCATAGTATATCATTCGACGGAGGAGGCAATGGCACCCCACTCCAGTACTCTTGCTTGGAAAATCCCATGGACGGAGGAGCCTGTTAGGCCGCAATCCGTGGGGTCGCTAAGAGTCGGACACGACTGAGCGACTTCACTTTCACTTTTCACTTTCACGCACTGGAGAAGGAAATGGCAACCCACTCCAGTGTTCTTGCCTGGAGAATCCCAGGGATGGGGGAGCCTGGTGGGCTGCCATCTATGGGGTTGCACAGAGTCGGACACAACTGAAGTGACTTAGCATAGCATAGCATAGCATAGCATAGCATTCGAAATGCCAGGCTGGATGAATCACAAGCTGGAATAAAGACTGCCCAGGAGAAATATCAACAACTTTATATATGCATATGATACCACTCTAATGGCCGAAAGTGAAGTGGAACTGAAGAGTCTCTTGATGAAGGTGAAAAAGGAGAGTGAAAAAGCTGGCATAAAACTCAATATTCAAAAAATGAAGATCACAGTATCTGGTACCAGGATTTCATGGCAAGTAGATGGGGAAAAAAGTGGAAACTGTGACAGATTTTATTTTCTTGGGCTCCAAAACCACTGTGGACACTGACTGTAGCCATGAAATTAAAAGATGCTTGCTCCTGAGAAGAAAAGCTATGATAAACCTGGAGAGTGTATTAAAAAGCACAGACTTTACTGACAAAGGTCCCTATAGTCAAAGCTATGGTTTTTGCAGTAGTCATGTATGGATGTGAGAGTTGGACCCTAAAGAAAGCTGAGTACAAGAGAATTGATGCTTTTGAACTGTGGTGCTGAGTAAGACTCTTGAGAGCCCCTTGGATTGCAAGGAGATCAAACCAGTCAGTCCTAAAGGAAATCAGTCCTGAATATTCACTGGAAGAACTGATGCTAAAGCTGAAGCTCCAGTACTTTGGCCACTTAATGCAAAGAGCTGGTTCACTGGAAAAGACCCTGATGCTGGGAAAGATTGAGGGCAGGAGGAGAAGGTGGCAACAGAGGATGAGATCATTGGATAGCATCACTGACTTGCGATAGACATGATTTTGAGCAATTCCAGTAGATAGTGAAGGACAGGCAAGCCTGGTGTACTCAGTCCATGGGGTCACAAAGAATTGGACATGACTTAGTGACTGAAGAACAACAATGTGAATCTTAATAATATTCGTCATAAAATAAGTAAGGTGGGAAGTCATAACTGGTATCCACACAGAAAACCAGGAACATTGAGAGGTGACACAACCTCAAAATGCAGGTTCTCGGGACATAAAATTTCAGAATGCTGCAAGTTAAGGGGGCAATAAAAAGAAAATGTCTTATCTGGGCCTTGTTTTTCAGTGGAGAAGAAAAAGAGTGGTTGTCTTAAGAATTTGTAGCCACAGACCTGTTCTCATACAGATTTGGGTAAATGTTCATACTATCAGTATTGTCCACCAAATCCTCAGGCAAAAGTTTTGTTTAAAAGGGTAATGGGTTTGCAGGGGCCTCAAGAGCACGTATCAATATGCAAATTCCAGAGGAACCAATTCAAATCAAGGCCTCAAAGACGTCCTGCATAAAGTTCTCACTTGTACAAGGCCACAGTAATAAAGGAAAGGCACTTATAGAAATAAACCACCAGGAGCAGGACTCAGATCAGCAAACAGAGAAGAGTAATGAATATATAACCAAGTACAAGAGACTATCAAAAATGATCAGGCTTATTTGAAAAAAAAAGTTAATGGGCCCTGAGAAAGCAAAAATAAAAGTTACATCTATGGAGACAATAATATTCTCAAAATGAATAATGTCACAATCACAATGTTAAGTAAAATAAAACAAGTCATGGACTATTTATAAGATGACTCCATCTATACAACAATATGGAAAAACTAGAAAGAAATGTAATATGCAGCTGTGTATTGATAGTAAGTTTATCTTTAAAAATTCAGAGTAATAACTATAAAATGCAAGATAGTGAATCCTTTGCTAGAAGGTAGAAGAACAGAACTATGAACAGGGAAGGACAACTGAAGGGCAGAGTTTAAAGGTCACAGTCATTGTATGAGTTAGATTGAAGGCATGAAGGTGTTAACTTTATTACTACTTAAAACTTTAAACATTAGCCTTAAAACTTTAAATAGAGTCCTGCACTCTTTTTATGCATGAAATACTTATGAACTATTTAAAAAATAAAAAAGGAAAAAGAAAGCTAATGGTTGGACTTGGGAAACTTGAAAAACTTTTAAGTAAATGAATTTTCAGACATGCTTATTTCATATACTAGATTGCAATAACTACTGTTGAAATATTGTAGTTCAGCAGAATGTTGCTAAATATTTGGCCAAAGAGAGAAGGGAAGCCAGACCTGATCACAACTTTAATTCTTCCCCCTCAGAAAGTTTTCAGCTGAGTTCAATGAAAGACTGTTCTAAGAAATCAGTATTAAAGAGAAGCTAATGGGAAAATAGTATGTTTTCAAGCAAAACTGCCTTATAAGCCAATGTGATTAAGTCATTTATATTCTGTTAAGCGGAGGATACCAGTCTACACCTTCTAGAAGTTATTTGAAGGAAATACTGTCATGCAAATTCAAGCAATCAGAATATCATTGCTACTTACCCATTTGGAATACAATTTTGTCTCAACTCTTGGCACAAAATTTACAGCCTTAATCATGACATCATAAACATTTAGAAGGATGTCTGTATAATCATTGAAATCAGGTTCAAACTTAATGGTGTCATTATCAAGAATCAGCCTCATGACAAAACCTGGATGTTCAAAGGCCCTAACAGAATCCTGCAACAAAGAAATTATATAAAATATATATATATTATAAAGTATCCATAAATATGCATATCAATTGTGAGAGACTAAGGAGGGCACTGGTCCAGTTAGAATACACCCTTCCTCTCATGACCTAGACAGTTAACCCAAGGAGGAGCTGTACCAAAAAAGATAAGAGCCATTCCCAGCTAGACTTGTTGGTATCTACTATAGGGCCAAGATGCCAGAAAAAGGAAGATGTGTATAGCAGTGGGGCTCTAGAATCATGCAAGAAGGAGCCCAAGAGGAGAATATTCAAATTCCCAGACTGTTCACCCTGTATCAGGACCTTCTTACAGTAAGAAAAGAGTTGTTTGAAGAAATCTTCCCCAGTCATCATGACCCAAATTTCCCAATGATGGGAATTTTCACTTATTCCCACTAACCTCACTAATATAATAATAATATATTCTACACATGTAGGTTGACACTAAGTCTTTTTTTTTTTAAACTTACAGGTAAGTGTAATAGGTCTAAAGATATACTTTCTGATCTCTCACTGGTAAAAGTTATAATTATCCACTCTCAAAGAACTGAAAATAAATTGGTAAGTGAATATTGGTATGAGTGAATCTTACTTACTGGAGGTTGTGCAATTAAGTCTGTGTACTCTTGCATGGAAACCATAGCGAGCTCCTGCAGCTGTGCAGCCATGAGTGTAGCAACACAGTTGAAAAAAGATTCCATTTTGGCACTGCTGTCACCGGTTGGCAATAGTTTTTTTTTATTACCTTGGTAATAAATATTCTGCACTTCTGGAAACCACCTTCAAAGAACAAAAGACTTTTAAAAGTTAATCCTTTCAGTGAATCACTCCTCTAACATTAACAGTAACTTCTGAACATCCAAAGGTCTTCACAGAGAGGTATATTGCCAAGTGACATTATCCACTTTCTGAAATGTAAGTGCAAGCATATTTCATCCTTCCTAAGACATTTTAATCATAGACAATGGAAAATGGCTCAATGACATGATGCTGTGATAAAAACGTAACTTGAACTCCATGTATGACACTCTTTGGATATTATAAAAATTATCTTTACTGGATATTACAAGGCATGCCTCCCATGGATTTGTCAATTTAAAGCTAAAATATGAGTAACATTAAATCAAGGGAAGCCTTTTTTGGTTCAACCCACTTGATATTTTATGCTATTCTATTTCACAATGATAGTTGAAAACAAGATACAAAACAACAAAATCAAGTATGTTCTTTTCTTATCCTCCTTAATGAGAAATTCTAAAAGAGTGACTGATTTAAAACAAGTTTCAAATGTATATGCATCCTTGTAATAAAAGGGAAACAATGAATTTCATATTCACAGACACGTTGTGATAAGCCAAGTTTTCAGTTTACAAACTACTGCCCAACACTAAAATTAAGGAATATTTGTACCTCTTTTATAAGATAGAATTTTTAAGCAGTCAGTATAAGTTCAGGAGTTACCTGAATGCTCCCAGAGAGATCAAAGTTTTAAATGTATGTGTTTGTCCCTTTAACAAATACATGTTTTGTGCCTCTGTGCTAGGGACAGTGCCTCAGGAGATATGAAAAATATGACATAATCCTTTATCTTTAGAATAATAAGGCAACGTGTCATAGCAGAAAAGCAGATACATTTGAAATCAAAGGATAGAGTCATATTTTCTACTTAGGTAATAGAGAAGAGTTTTCTAGTGAAGAGGGCAATTTCACTAAAGAATAGATAAAAATGAAGTTAAGAAGACCATGAGAAAAGAATCTGAAGTAGAAGATATGAAAAATAGGTAGGAGAGGTAGGGCTAATACGTCTAATCATTTTGCTATCCGTATCAGAGCTAACAGACTAGAAAATCGGAATAAGTAAGTGGGGCAAAGTATGCAGGACTTTGCAGAACTTGGGAGCTAAACACAAGAACTTGGGACAAGCTTATGCTCTATGAATAAACAGCATATCCTTCTGCAATGGGGCACGATTGCTAAAGCAACAGGTAAAGAGGATAGGTAGCAAATACTAAGGGGAGAGAGCAAAGCCAGATACAGCAGATACTAAGGGGACTGAGAAGTTTCCAGTAGCTCAGGCAAGAGATGAAGACAAGTGAAATGTATCTCAACAAAAAAAGAATAGTTAGAGATACACTAAATATGGCTAGAGGCAGCCTGGGGATGGTGAGGATGTAGATGATGAGTAAAAGAGATAGAAAAAGTAAAAAACTTTTCAACTTGGCCTGGGAATGGTCCAGAAGAAGAATGGCAGGTCTGGAATAAAGAGTAAATACTGTTATGGAAATGTTGAGAATCAGGTGCTGACATTTCATTCAACTGGAGATATACAGTAGAAATTTTATAAGAGGGACACGGAGCTCAGAAAACATAAGCTCTTAAGACAGCTAAGAGAGAAGAAATCATGAAACTGTTGAGAATATAGAGAAGAAAAATGAAAGCAAATACCTGCACAGCCTCTACTCTTAGATAAAATAGTAAGATTAAGTAGAGTCAGAAAAAGAGATCAAAAAAGAAATAGACACAGGGACACAGAACAGAGACTTAGAGAAGGCGGTAGTGATAAAGTACAGCAACTGCTGAATAGAAGTGGAGGATGAGGACTAAGAAGACATTAGGGTTTGGCATAGATGTCACGATTAATCATTTACTAATTGTTTCTCCACTGTGGTGAGCTGATGTTCTGCCTTTCAGCCACGATAAAACACATTCTGGATCCCTATTTAAAGTATGGTCAGAGCGATCTTCCCTCAGAATCAATTAAGCAGCATCAAGAGATACAGTTAATCAATCTACATCTTTCATCAAATAATTCAATAAAGGTTTATCCTCTACTCTTTTCTTTGACATCCAGTCTACTAAAATTTGCAGTGGAAATGTATTCCTGGGGTAGAACCCTAAAGTTATAGAATAAGTTATATTTATTTTTATTCTGTGCTTATGAGGTCATATTCTTCTCTGCAATTAATTACGAAGTTTCATTCCGCACTTCTCCTCTATTTTTTATAAGAAATAAATACTAATATTATATAAAAGTCTAAAGTTCTTTCAAGTAATATCAAACAAAGAATTTGCTTCTAATGCATTAGTGAATAAAAAACATAAAGGAAAGATTTAGCCATAAGCTGTTAAAAGATACCTTTCTAAGTACCTTTAAGAAATCATAAAACCAAGCTGGAGTTTCATGTCCTCTGTTATCTTAAATGTGATCCAATTTTAATGTTCTATTTGTAATAACTTAATGACCTCTAACAGAGACAATTTTCCTGTATTGTTTCAGAACATTTTATCTGGCACCAGTATCAATAATTATCATATGTGGCTATTGCATTTTGAAGGGCCAAATCAAAATGATGTTTAATTCTCATTTGATAGGTCTAACCTCCCAATACAACTGTAAACTCCTTTAAAGAATATTTTCCCCTATAATCGTCTTTAAACTTTTCTGTATCCTCCATTCAAAATCAAGATGTAATAGGCATATTACTTTGCATGTATTCATAGCAGACTCAAAGAAGTATCTGGAGAACGATTAGTTGACGATCATTACCCTCCCGCCCCCATGTTATCCAACCCTACACTCAGAGGAGAGGGTAGAAACAAGACATTGAAAAAAAACATCAATTATAACCATCTTAGTTTCTATACTATCTATGCTGCATAGAACATCTGGATAGACATCACAGAGCAAGACAGTTAAAGACATCATATTTAACTCTCAATCAGAAATGATTACAAACTTGTTAAAATGAGATTTTCTGAAAGCAGTTAAACTATAGTAGCTCAATCATCACATTTTAAATTGTATGTTTTTTGTACATGAAATTTCAAAACTTTACATTTTCAGTAGAGTCTCTTTGGCAGATTCCATGTGTTTCATGACAATTGTCTGAAAAGTTGACAGTTCCAATGCATCCTGACGATTGTGAAATTCTTCTATATCAACTAACCGTAACTTTCTGCAAGAGATGTCAATGAACAGTGATATATGTATGAGTGGCTTTGGTATTTGATATTTTGCTAGTTGGTTGTTCCCTTCTCAAAAACAATATTCCTGGGTTTTATCACTAAAATTTGTGTTTCATAAAAATATTCTAGAACATAAATTATTTTAATTTTAAAATAATATAATTAAATTCAACAGGAACACAGTTTGATATAATGAAAGAGTGCTATACAATAGAAGGATATAATAACTGAAAATTTATGCCTAGTTAGACTGACTTTTTCTTCAAACTAGAATAATTATAACAGAAAAAGAGGTAGAGCTCAAAGCTTACAAGGTCCACTCCTCCTAAAACAAAAACTGTACCCATTGTGAAAAGAGAACAATCCTGGATATTGGAAAGCCATGAGGTGAGGGAGTTCTCACACCTAATTATGACTCAGTGTATAAAAAAATCTTTTGAACTTGTGTGATTTTTTTTTTTTTCAGAAAATTGTGTTTACTTCAGCCAATAGTTTTCAGTTCTGACTACAACACTATGATCCTTGTTACAAATGTGCTTCACTCAAGAATTTTCTCTAGCACATTAAAGAGCAATAGTATCTATTAGTTTCATTGTTATTCACCTCAATTTAACTACAGATTACTTTCCTAAAGAAATTGCTTTTCAATTTCTACATGATCAAATGTTTTCTATGTTATCTGAAAGGTAGTAAACACTACTAAAACATTAAATTTTTGCTTAAACACTAATATAAAATATTGGTTAGTAAATAAAACACGTTTCACATCTATTTAGATTCCTTTCACAAGTGGAAGTCCATCTCCTAGATTATAATGAGTTCAGTACATGACATCAGTGATATATTATGCTCAAAGTCGGTATAGCCATTGCTGAAGAATCATTGGTAATGCGTTATTCTGGACAACTGAGCAGAGCAAAGCAAAGTTTTACATAAAATATTTCTAAAATGTAGCATGACAGCACATACTAAACATAATCTGCTCTCTTTAGGCTTCTAGCTCAACATGTTCAATGTGACTTTCTGCTTTAAAGTGGTACCTATAAATCAGGGTGCAGGGGCATGCCATGTGAAGCAGCCCTGAATAAGGGCAGTTGCTAGGGCAGAAGCCCTGGAATCCACTGTGCCATTGAGCAACCAGACCAATTTTCCCTGCATTTCCTTGGTGTTTGATTTAGAGACAAGAGACAATTCTAAGCACAGGGCACCCATCTTTCCTGTTTTGAGACTGACAGGCTTTTACAAAAGTTTTATAGAACTTTTTCCATAAAATCCCTGAAAACGCCCCCTATTTGGTCAAAAGGCTGAACTGTTAAGAAGATGGGAAAAATATTACTGGACATTAGTCCTACTTTCTCAGGACAATTCCTACAACAATCTAGGAGTAGAACAATAGTTTTAATCACTGGTTTAAGACTACAGAAAGAGTCAGAAAAAAAAGATACTCAACAAATAACAGTCCCAAATCACCCAGACTGAATGTCAGGTTCTTCTCTGAACTCTTCCTATCCTTTACCTGCTGCAAGCAAGCAAATGTCAATTTCTGGAGACTCCGCAGTCAGTCATGGATCCCTCCCATCCTCACACCCGCCACTTGATGTTCATCACAGTCTGAAACCTACCTTGATCCTTGGATCCATCACTGATTTCAGGCAGAAGGGTCTTTAGCAGTCTTGGCCCAACACTCTGGACTTAACATCAAGTCAGTTTCTGACTTTGATTTCTGGTTCTCAAAGCTAATATCACTTCTTCGTGAAGTCGCTCAGTCATGTCCGACTCTTTGTGACCCCATGGACTGTAGCCCACCAGGCTCCTCCATCCATGGAATTTTCTAGGCAAGAGTACTGGAGTGGGTTGCCATTTCCTTCTCCAGGGGATCTACCCAACCCAGGGATCAAACCCCGGTCTCCCACATTGCAGGCAGATGCTTTACCGTCTGAGCCACCAGGGAATTGCTACAATCTCACTTCTTACTGGGCCCAAGTTGCCTCTTCAATCACACTCCAAGTGCTCACGTTTCTTGCTTGCTCCATGAATTTAGAAACATGTTGTGCTCTTGCCAGTTATCCTCCTTTGTTGCATTCGAAGTAGCACACTCTAGGCAGTGCTCTGCACTTGCTTTCTTCACTTACTAAAACATCCTGGAGACCTTTCCATAGCAGCACATTGATACTGTTCTCATTTGTATTTCATGGCTGTATTCCATTGTGTGACTGTAGCATCATTTATTGAACCAGTCTACTATCAATGGTTACTTGGCTGTTTCCAGGCTTATCCTCTTAACACCTGGCACAATAAAGAACCCTTAATCTCTATCACTTGCTATATTTTCAGGTTTTCATCTGTAAGCTAATTTCCCAGAAATGAGATTGCTGGATTCAAGAGTAAATGAATTTATAATTTTGATAGACATGACCAGATTCCCCTCAAAAGGGTGCCCATTTCTCCAAGCTTCACTAACAATGCATGATGTTAATATATTGGAATTTTGTCAATCCAATGGAAAATAGAATGATATCTCAATGTAGTTTTTATTTCAATCTCTTTGTATTTCTCTTATTATGAGTTAGTTTAAGCACCTTTTTAAGCACCCTTAATTTAAAGGGTAATCAAGTTGTATCCTCTCTGAGTACTGTACAGTAAATTAATCCATGGTGTTCTAGTAATATTTTATTGGGCTCACCTTGGTCAAACCATGAATTTAAAAAATCCACTTTATCTTTTCTTTGACATCCTCTGATTTCTACTGTAATTTCTATGATAATTTCTACACTAATATATACACTGTATATATATATATATATATATATATGTGTGTGTGTGTGTGTGTGTGTGTGTGTGTCCCCCTGCATACACCATTTTTCAAGCAAAAATACCTGGGTGCTATGTACGTTTTTGACTACATTATAAATACCATTTTTGACATTAAGTGGGTTCTATAAGCCTAAATATTGAATGGCAAGAATTTGCACATTTTCATCTAGAGAGCATCCCTTTAGGGTTCCACATTCAGGCATTTTAGAGTCATTCCGATGATTTTCTGCATTACCATTCCCAACTCACCCCTACCTCATTGTTACACAGAGCATGTATGCTTAGTCACTCGGATCTCCCACCGAATGGGTAGCCATTCCCTTCTCCAGGGGATCTTCCCAACCCACGGATCAAACCCAGCTCTCCTGCACTACAGGCAGATTCTTTACCATCTGAACCACCAGACGGTCACACAAAGATGGCCTATTTTTTCAAGACCTGCTGAGATTCAGGGCAGACTCAGAGTAAGGATGCCCTGTGTGTCCAATGCTGGCTTCTACTCAGAGGAGCAGCACTATGACAGCCCAGCCCACTCCTAATATTCACACAGAGTGAAAATGACTTACACCAACAAAGGCAACATAGGAGTTGGTAGGGCTGTCTTCCCACCCACAGACCACAAAGCTCCTTTCTCACTTGTCCTTGCTTTAGCTGCTACAACTAAATATATCTCTGCCAATATTATCTCTGCCACTACAACCCTGAACACTAATTTTGGACTCGTAACATATACTATTTACTGGAGAAGGCAGTGGCAACCCACTCCAGTACTCTTGCCTGGAAAAGCCCATGGACGGAGGAGGCTGGTAGGCTGCAATCCATGGGGTCGTGAAAAGTCGGACACGACTGAGCGACTTCACTTTCACTTTTCACTTTCATGCATTGGAGAAGGAAATGGCAACCCACTCCAGTGTCCTTGCCTGGAGAATCCCAGGGACGGGGGAGCCTGGTGGGCTGCCGTCTCTGGGGTCGCACAGAGTCGGACACGACTGAAGCGACTTAGCAGCAGCAGCAGCAGCATACTATTTATTGTTTTCTTATCTCAGTTTTGTTGTTTTTACTTCTTCCCCTTCCTCCTTTGATTTTGTCTCTTGCCTCCTTTCACTGTGTAACAGACAAAGTCTAGCCCTTTATGGACAATATTAGACAATGATGCTTATCCTCCAGTGTCCAGCCCAGTGTATTCTGGCAGCTCCATCTGTGAACCGGTATTTTAAAACAAAACAAAAACCACACTGTGGTAGTGTTTTGAAAATGTACTACTGCGTATAAACACCCTTTGTGAAAACAATATACTATATTGTATGATCTTATCATTGCATACAAAATTAGATCACAGGCCTTCTCCAGGAGAGATATCTGAGTACCAGTACCCAAAAGAAAGGAATGAGAAAAGCACAGGGCAGGGAGATGGCCTCTTCCTATTCCTATAAGACAAATTCAAAAAGACAAATAAATCCACATTACACAACGGAAAGTTGAAAAGATTTCATTTCTAGCAGTTAAGTAGTCTCACTGACAAAGCCCAGTTTTATGTCATGTATGCAATGGCACCTCACTCCAGTACTCTTGCCTGGAAAATCCCATGGACGGAGGAGCCTGGTAGGCTGCAGTCCATGGGGTCGCTAAGAGTCTAACATGACTGAGCGACTTCACTTTCATGCATTGGAGAAGGAAATGGCAACCTGCTCCAGTGTTCTTGCCTGGAGAATCCCAGGGATGGGGGACCCTGGTGGGCTGCTGCCTATGGGGTCGCACAGAGTCGGACACGACTGAAGTGACTTAGCAGCAGCAGCAGCATGTATACACATGTATGTGGCCACACATATACATTTGGCTACAAGAGCCCAGAGCAAAAAATGAGAAGATGCCCCACTAATGGTTAGCACGTCTTTCGCTGGGTTGGTGGAAAGAAGGGAAGCCATGAGGAAAAGAAAGTCCAGGTTGGTGAAGTCAGGTAAAGTAAAGAACATTGCACTTTACATATGTATCTGTACAAAGAGATTAAATTAAAATTTGTTAAACAAAGGAAGAAGGGGAAAGAGGAACAGAGGGAGGGTGAGGAGGGGCCTCAGACACCGCAAACCCACATTCATCTCACAGGTGGGAAATGGAGAGCCTCTGATGAGAGGGTGGCAGAGCTGGGGTGATTCTGGGTGGCTTGACTTCCTGGTTAGGGTTAGGTGCTCCTGTGTGCTAAGGATCCCAATTTTGGAAGGAATTCAGAGAAGTTGGTCAGCGAGGCCTCCCCAGTGTATGTCCAGGGGGCTTCCCAGAACAGAAACAACAGCTGCACTTCTGTAGCACACAGAGCTCTTAGCTTTCCCTTCGCTGGTCTGCAGGAGGCGAGAAAATGTGCTCATTATTGTGCCCTCATAACAATACCTGCTATTAAGAACCAAGAGACCTTGGAGAGCAGATTGCTAGTAAAGTGTGGCGGCTTTGGCTGGGAGGGTGAGAAAAGGTCCACGGACCACCCTGGAGACCTGGGTGCCATGTCCTCTAGACAAAGATCCACCCAGGTTTTGAGAGGTCTTCTTTGAGAAAAATAATATAAAACTATATTACTTCTGCATATTTTATAAATACATATGTCCACGTGTGCCTATTGCTAGGATGCCCCCCAGTGCCTCAGAAGGGATGGCACAAGGGAAGCATACAAAGCTCAAGCTTCTAAACTGTGAGGTAAACTGTCCTCAGCCCTAGGGCTAAGACCTTTAGCACCACCGTGCCCACCAGTGTTCACACCATGACATCACCCACACGGAGATGTATAATCTCCAACAGTTGCCCAGAAACTTCACCTCATGCCAGTCACATGGGCAGTATTTCCTAGGTCTCTGAACAATACAGATTATTGTAGCAGCTAGTGTTCCATGGGATTTAAAACAAGGTATGGCAATTCGGTCTTTTAACTATGACTACTCCT
Source organism: Bubalus kerabau (assembly GCF_029407905.1). Lineage (NCBI taxonomy): Eukaryota > Metazoa > Chordata > Mammalia > Artiodactyla > Bovidae > Bubalus > Bubalus kerabau. The sequence goes on from NC_073626.1 coordinate 138,498,051, forward strand.
CAAAATAAATGTGGTAATTGGGCGGGGGGTAGGGAAGGGAGAATTGGATTAGAGATGACGGTGATGCTCACTTATTACTCTATATAATTCTATGTTATTTACAACCATGTTTAAATACTTAGGTTAAATTTGCAAGACTTTTAAAATTTGTAGTTAAAATAATAAATGAAATAATTAAGATAGAATAGCTTTCATCTCTCTTAAAAAACAAACAACAACAACAAAAAATCTTCAGTAAGGCCAGAAATACTTACTTAAAAGTACTGTGCCACAAATCTAGCACCGACAGCATTGTAGGGTTCATTGCATTCAAGTGATCCCGAATATAAGTACTTGCAGCTAAAAATGATTTCCTCCAAGGCTTTGGAAGAATTTCCATCCTGAAAACAGAGAAAATATTTAATTATCTTCTTTAAAAATCAAAAAATATTCTAATATTCAAAATACTTTTTGAGTAACACTTTTTTGAGTTTAATTTAAATGATCCCTCATGGTAATAATAAAACATGTTATATAATTATGCTTTAAAGTATATAAAGGTCATACTCATTATGGTTTAGTATACTTTCTAATGCATATAAAATTAGATTTGAATTTTTATCATATAAGAACATTTTTTCCCTAAATGATTGATCTGATGGAGTCCACAAATAACTAACAGTAATTAAGCAGAAAAGAATAGCCAGCTATGTTTTATGTACATCTTCAAAGACTTTTTTAAAAGGAAACATTTAAACATTTTATACCCCTATCGGTTTTAAAACATTTTAAGAATATAGTCTAGCCTGGAAATCTCCTTAAATTGCACCTCTGACTTAAAGGTCATTACAAAATCAGGAACACTAACATTCTATTTAAAGACATGTATTCTGTAACTGATGGCTGGATGGTAAAGAATCTGCCTGCAATGCAGGAGACCAGGGTTCGACCACTGGGTCGGGAAGAACCCTTGGAGAAGGAAATGATAACCCATTGCAGTATTCTTGCTTAGACAATTCTATAGACAGAGGAGCTTGACAGGCTATAGTTTATGGAGTTGTAAAGAGTCAGACATGAATGATAGAGGGTTTAATAATAATATTTTCTAACTCCTCCAACTTGAATAATCATCTTTTATATATTAAAGATGGGCCATCTTCATCTTTCAGAGTGTATTTAAACATTTATATTTTATGCCTGTAATTTTTTTTACTCATTAATTTGAAACACTTAGTCTTGTTGTAATATATAGTAAGTTTAATTCAGTTTGTCATTTGTGGCCATACCACCTTTACAATTACAAAGGATAATTCTTGTCTATACCTGGGAGAAAAATATTCTCCATAGAAAATATATTGACTCTTTTTTTAGTTGTTAAGATAAACGATTTGGGGCAATTTTAAATGATATAAAAGAAACAAAGCAAAATTGAGTGGTTACTTAATCACATAAGTTCTATTCAAACTGTTTAAGAGATTTATTCCTAAAAATGCTAATTATTTTAGGGAAAATATATAGCAAGTGAATTTTCATATTATGCATTCTATATTTTAATCCATGTAATAAAATGAAATATGTTCTATATTTGCATATTTTCTGTAACATTCCCAATATGCTTTGAGGCATTCAAAATGCCATCAAGCTTTCATGTCTGCATCATATCTGAAGCCCATGCTTGGAGCTGTAGAAATACAAAGATCTGTATCGTGTTCTTTCACCAGCATACTTATATTTTAACCACATAGGCATTCATCTGTCAGTACGTCTGCTTGCCTACCCATTTATCCAACAATTTGTAAACATAATGTGTTTGTGTTTAGTCGTGTCTGACTCTTTACAACCCCATGAACTATGGCCCGCCAGGTTCCTCTGTACATAGGATTTTTTCAGGCAAGAATACTGGAGTGGGTGGCCATTTCCTCCTCCATAGGATCTTCATGACCCAGGGATGGAACCCCTGTCTCCTGCATTGGCAGGCAGATTCTTTACCACTGAGCCACCTGTGAAGCCCAACATAACACATTAGGGCTTAAATACATAAAGATAGTACAACCACTTGTATAAATGAAGTACAAAAATTATAAACATATATATGAGAAAATATAACCAGTGTATAAAGATATACACATACACAGAGATGATCGCAAAGTCAATATTCTTAGAGAAAATTGATTCCTTACTCAGCACGATGGGGTGGAAGTTCTTCTACCTTTTTGTCATCTTCCTTTTCTCTAGGATCTTTCAAAACAAAATCAACTAAATGAAAATTGAAAAGTTCCGATCAACAATCTTATAGTAATTACAGTATTTCCCAAACAACTGCAAAATTAAGTCCTTTAAAATTGTTTACATTAAGCTTTTTAAAATAATGAGCAATGTGTGTATTTATAAACACAAGAGATTTTAAAATTTTTATGAGAAAATCTATGATGTCTGTGTCTTTGAGAATGTATGTACTCTTTCTTAATGATGTTCCATTCTTTCATTTGAAAATCATTGCTTTTAATATTACATTTTCCTTTTGAGCTATGTACCACTGAAAGTAGTCTTATTGAATTGAAAGTCAGCAATACAGAGCAGTAGTTTCCCTTCACTGAGGAAAGATAAATATTGCTCTGTTCTCTTTTAAATTGCTTAAGAGCATAGAACTATCTTGTTAAGAAATCAGTAAAGTGAGTTCCCTCTGCTTCTGTGATCCTTAATTCAGTTAATTCTATTCTTCCTACTTTTCTTTGAAGATGCTCTTTCTAAAATGCAAATATGTTACTACCCCTCTGCTTAAAATCTTTCAGTGACTCTCCTTTACCCTCAAATGCTTTTAAGAAGTTGCCTTTTGTAAGGCCCTTAATATTCTTTCCCTCTACCTGAAATGCACCCTTTTTTGGGGCCACCAGAAGGGCTTGCAAGCCCAGAAGAGCCTTTCACTTTTGTCTACTATCATTTCCACCACTTCTTAGGCCATGCACGTTTCCTAGTACATGTTCATCCTTCGTGACTCAGTTCAGATACCCCCAAGTCCTTCCTAACTGTCAGACATGACCTCTTCTCCCTTAGAGCATGTTCTTGATTTCTCTCCTCACTGTATTTGCTACTCTGCTTTATCATTTAGTAATCTGTCCATTCCTTTTATTACATTATGAACTCTTCAGGGGCAAGAATTTGGCTCTTTACATGACCGACACACTCAAAGCAGTCTTAAATGCAATGAATGGTCTCCTCCTTGAAGGGTTCCCAGACCATTTCAAAGCAATATGATTTCTCCCGCTCTGACACAGAGTCAGTTATATTAGGCGTACTACCACAAACAACTGGAGAACCTTTCTTTAAAAAAGCATAGATATGAAAGACCTGACTCCAGAGGTTTTAATTCAGATGGATGCAGAAATGAGCATTTTTTAAATGATGCTGATTATTAGTCAGTCTTAGAGTCTATTGGTTTATACCACAAGTCAGCAAACTTTTATATAAAGGGTTAGATTGCTAGTATTTTCAACTTGTGAGCCACAAGATCTCTATCACAACTACTCAGTCTCTTATGGTACAAAAGCAGCTATAGACAATACGCAAATTAACATGTGTAGCTGTGTTTCAGCAAAAATTTATTTACAAAAACAAGAAGTGGGCCAAATTGGGCCTGTGAGCTGTAGTTTGCTAACCTCTGATCCATTGCAATAATTTTGTAATTGATCACACTCTACTTTATGATATCAGTAATATTAAGGCTATGGTTTTTCCAGTGGTCATGTATGGATGTGAGAGTTGGACTGTGAAGAAAGCTGGGCGCTGAAGAATTGATGCTTTTGAACTGTGGTGTCGGAGAAGACTCTTGAGAGTCCCTTGGACTGCAAGGAGATCCAACCAGTCCATCCTAAAGGAGATCAGCCCTGGATATTCATTGGAAGGACTGATGCTGAAGCTGAAACTCGAATACTTTGGCCACCTCATGTGAAGAGTTGACTCACTGGAAAACACCCTGATGCTGGGAGGGATTGGGGGCAGGAGAAGGATGGGGATGACAAAGGATGAGATGGCCGGATGGCATCACCAACTCAATGGACATGAGTTTGAGTGAACTCCGGGAGTTGCTGACGGACAGAGAGGCCTGGCATGCTGTGATTAATGGGGTCGCAAAAAGTCGGACACAACTGAGCGACTGAACTGAACTGAACTGAATGCTAACATTAAAATTTTCAGTTATGTTCTTTGTTGAGGGGATACACAAAGAAGTCGCTCAGTTGTGTCCGACTCTTTGTGACCCCATGGATTGTAGCCCACTAGGCTCCTCGGTCCATGGGATTTTCCAGGCATGAATACTGGAGTGAAGGAAATGAAGCCGTTTCCTTCTCCAGTTGAGGGGATATACCCCTAAAAATAGAAAGACTGTTTTGAAATTTTTTTGCTACACTTTACTAATGAAATTTGTCTGAGACCTGAAGCAATATAACAGCAAAACAATAAACAGCATAATAAATACAATAAATAGCTTCAAGTATAGATGTCAACTTTAAACTTTCAAAAATTCATCTTTAATATGATACATTCAAATCATAAAGCAAAGAGAAACACTGATTTACCTATGGATTTTTTTACACTAAGAAGATAATCTTCTCTCATTTCATCAGACAATGCAAGTATGCTGTTAGTGAGGACTTTCAGATGCTGGGGGACTAAATTCAATACATGCTCCAGCCAAGAATCTTCCATTGGTGCTACATGGTCCGTATCAATTCCATGGTGGATATAATAGTAATATCTCTATAGAAAAGAGAGCAAGAAATGGAGATGGGTTTAGTACTATAAAGGGTTTCCCTAGTGGTTCAGATGGTAAAGAATCTGCCAGCAATGCAGGAGACCTGGGTTCATTCCCTGAGTTGGGAAGATCCCCTGGAGAAGGGAATGGCCACCCACTCTTGCTGGAGAATGTCATGGATAGAGGAGTCTGGTGGGCTACAGTCCCTGGGGTCGCAAAGAGCCAGACATGACTGAGCAACTAGCACTTTCACTTTAGTACTATAATAAGAGAAGTATTTATCAAAAATAAAACTACTTAGCAAAATTAGAGTTTTAGAACAAAGAATTTACAAATTATAAAAAAATGTCTTCTGCAATTCGTATTGCCATTATTTGTGTGTGCTGTGTTTAGTCATTCAGTCGAATCCAACTCTTCATGATCCCATGGACTGTAACTTGCCAGGCTTCTCTGTTCGTGGGATTCTCCAGGTAAGAATACTGGAGTAGGTTGCCATTTTCTACTCCAGGGGATCTTCCCGACCCAGGGATCCAACCTACTTTCCTGTGTCCCCTGCATGGCAGGCAGGTTTTTTACCACTGTGCCACCTGAGAAGCCCTGGTATTATTTGATCTCTCCTATTTGGGACTTCCCTGGTGGCTCAGAGGGTAAAGCATCTGCCTGCAATGCAGGAGACCCGGGTTTGATCCCTGAGTCAGGAAGATCCCCTGGAGAAGGAAATGGCAACCCAATCCAGTACTCTTGCCTGGAAAATCCCATGGACAGAGGAGCATGGTAGGCTACAGTCCATGGGGTTGCAAAGAGTCGGACACGACTGAGTGACTTCACTTACTTACTTATATTAAAAAGATGATTTTTATTTCATGAAAGTCAAAGCTCTTATCTTAATTCATAACTATGTTATAAAACATGAAGTTAGATTACCAAATATGTAATGTACTAAAGAGAACCCAGGTGGAAGTAGAATTGTGTGAAAATGGCTTTAGGAACCTTGTATTATTGTCAATCAGAAGTAGATATTAAAAGCTGTAAGTGAATCAATATTCCCTATTCATTAATCTCAGAAATATTATACCATAGGATTTATGAAATTTCCAATTGGCCTATTGGTAGTCCATACCATAATTTTACAAATGTTGTTAAATGTGTGCATGAGAAATTCATTTTAAGATGTGACAGTATTTCTCTAGTAATGGGCATTTAACTTCAATGTATTTTCACAAGCTTTTACAAGTCACTTAGAAAAGAATTCAAATATCAAAATACTTTCAAATTAGCAATGTTAAAGTCTTTGATATTTACTTTTTAAAAATTTTATATTTGAAATCCTTGAAGAATCACTTTTTCTAAAGTAAGCTGATATGCTTTGTGAAATGTACATTACATAACTAAGATAATTTCTCATAGAATAAAGACATAGAAAAGCTATACATGATGAGGCTAGCTTTAACATAGGAGCAAGGAGACTTGAGATTCTCTGTGGTCTTGGAGAGTACGATTTCCTCCATTCATCCAACAGAGCAATTTTATAGAACTTCATATTTACTCCTACATTCACACTGTTCCATAAGGAAGAAGTGCAGAATAATCTCAAAAGCATAAAAGCACCTTCAAGGGCTTCCTTTACTTTTAATTATACTGACAAAGAAATATCTTGTTACCAAGATGTCTTTCTCTATTGCAGAAGTGGTTAGTTTTGGAAGTGTGCTTTCATCAGGAGTCGCTGAGTCTAAGGCAGCATCTTCTTGCCTAAGAAAATGACAAACACACTATTCAAATGTATATAAATGTATATAAAATAAGAAAAGTACATTACTGAACATTTTTAAAATAGTAAAACATTTACTTGGTACCATATTCCTCCCAGATTACTTTCTCTTTATTCATAGACACAACGTTTCACACACCCAGGTATACTAGAAGTGATTTGAAATATCTAAATCGGAGGCCACATCCTTTTTGATAAGCTTTATTCATTCTTCTTCACTGCTCCAAAATCATCTCTCTCCTGAAATTTTATAGAAATGTTCTTGCATTATTCCTGAAATATATATGACTAAAATCCCATGGACAGAGGAGCCTGGTAGGCTGCAGTCCATGGGTTCGCGAAGAGTCGGATACGACTGAGCAACTTCACTTTCACTTTTCACTTTCATGCATTGGAGAAGGAAATGGCAACCCACTCCAGTGTTCTTGCCTGGAGAATCCCAGGGACGGGGGAGCCTGGTGGGCTGCCGTCTCTGGGGTCGCACAGAGTCGGACATGACTGAAGCGACTTAGCAGCAGTAGCATTTATAAATGAGGTTTAGAAAAGCATGGATGGGAAAGATTTTGAATATAGTTTTGCCAAAGACACAGATATATTCTTCCAAAGACCATCTCTCAGATTCCTCGGGCCACACTAAAAGTTAGCAACAAGTGACATAGAAGTTCATATGCTGCTATGTATTTATTATTGACTAATTGTTCATATAATACTGTAATGTTTCTAGCTATAATTTACTTCAAAATCTGTACCAGATATGATCCACATTTTGCGACTTCCTCTGGGGCTCCTATGTTCATATCTTCAAAGCAATAAATTGTTCTCAAACAGCTTTACCCTCTTTGTCATTGATTGTATCATGCTGCAGATCCCAACTTCATCTGGGATGGATACAGGTTAGTGACAGTGTAATAAAATATTTTTTCCCACTAACTGTCCAGTGAGTGGAGACAGGAGGTTTATTAAATATCTGCCTTAAATATCATACCAAAGTAGGTACTCAGAATGGATCTTCTGACTTCTTTTGTCTTTTGAAAATCTAGGAATCCACTATTCTGTGAGCTTTACACTTACTCTTTTCAATTAAATGGATCAGAGGAAAGAGTCAAGGCAATGTCTCAAGCAGTGTCTCAGGTAATGTCTCAGTTTAATTCAGTAAGTAGTAGATTTAGGAATGAAATCTGCCTAGGAGACTCCTGAAAAAGGTCTAGACTTGCAGTCAACAGGTACCAAGGAAGGAAATGAATACAAAGGCTAAGAACAAGGAAGTTATCTGAACAGCTTTATGCCGGCAAATTAGACAATTTAAATAAAATCCTTTAGGATTTAGGATTTTTGTCTTTTAAGACAAAGTAATAAATGTTTATCAATAAACATTTGATAAACATTTGAGGGAATAAGCGTATGAAAGAGTGGTGAGAGATCGTCAAGATATTCTGTGGTTGGAAAGAGAAGGGTTATTTTAACTGCAAAAGAAACCACCTTATTATTTTGGTCTTTGCAGTAAAAAGTACTGCAAAAAAGTAAAAAAAAAAAAAGTAAAAAGATACTACTGACCATCATGTTCTTCAGGAATCAGGACATCTGGGCTCAGATTCTGCCACTATAAAGTATATAACCTTAATAACTGGATTGTTTTTCTTTTTAATGGCAGAAATGCTTATCTTATCTAATTTGCTGAATCCTGGCACTCAAGTTTCATCCTCTATGAAAGTAACATGGACCTAAAAGGATGCAGCAAGGTTGGGAGAGGGGAGGAGATAGGAGGCTGGCAGCAACAAGAGAGGCTGCAGAAATTCTTGCCCTCAGAATGAAGATCCTTTCAGCTCTAATACTCCATGACTCTATTTTTCTGTGGCCACAGGCGAAAATTCTGCTCACTGGAAACAGTAATAGAAGCTCTTTACTGATCACCTAGTCAGGCCCTAAATAGTCCCACATATATTTTCTCTAAATCATATACCTACTGTTACAGGGCACAGTGATATAATTATTCCCACTGTATAGATGAAGAAACAATGTCAAAGAGATTAAATAACTTCCCCTTTACACATCATTAATTAAATATAAAAACAAGGATTTGATTATCCATAGGTGCTTCTACACTGCCATGCTCTTTTCATCAAAGCAACATCCCTTTCAGAAATAAATCAATCAATGCTAGAAACACTGTACCTGGTTAAAGGGAAAATATGATGTATTTTATTTTACAAAAATGAAAGAACGAAATTGATAGTTTTTTCTCTTTATCAACAGAGATTTTTGGTTCAAGATAGTAACACAAACATCTATTTTTTCAAGTTTTTCTGTGAAAATGGTAGTAATGTTAGCCCATGATTGTGAAGCAACTAGAGGGTCATCAGTTGAAGAATTATTTCAACAAATTTCTGGAACATGAAAAGAAGACACAGAAGAGTTGAAACAATTTAAAACACCAGAGACAATAACTCATGCAGGAGAGATTGAAATCTGCCTTAGAGACTCCTGGAAAAGGTCTGGAACTGCAGTCAACAGGTACCAAGGGAGGAAATGAGCACAAAGGCTAAGATCAAGGGAGTTATCTGATCAGCTTTATGCCAGCAAATTAGACAATTATAATAAAAAGAAATAACAATGTAAAATCTAAATCAATAGAGGGAAATAACATTTTCACGGACTGGAAGGCTCAATATTATCGAAATGGCAATTCTCTCAAAATTGATTTACAGATTCAATACATTGTCTACTATATCTCAGTATGCTTTTCTTTTTTTTTATAAAGAAGGTGACAAGATGATATTAAAGTGTACATACATGGAAATGCAAAAGACCTAGAATAGCCAAAACAATTTTGAAAGAGAATTTTGTGGAATTAAACTACCTGATTTCTAAACTTAATATAAAGCCATAGAGATCAAGACAACATGATAGCAGTGTAAACACAGACAGTTGAAGGGAAATAGAAGCCTGTACATAGTCAAATGATTTTTGACAAAGGTGCCAAGGTAATTTAATGAAAACTGTCTTTTCAACCAATGGGGCTGAAACATTTGGATATTGATACGCAAAAAAAAAAAAAACCTTAACACTTACCTCACAACATAGGTACTGAAATAAAGCATACATATAAATGTGAGAGCCAAAACTAAAACTAGAGTTAAGCTAAAACATCTAAGAAAACATAATATTTACAATCTTGTGATAGGAAAAGGTTCTTAGATATGACTCTAAAGGAATGAACTATTAAAAAATCAATAAATCAAGCTTCAAACTTTAAACTTTTGCTTTTTAAAAAATTCCATTAGGAAAACTAAAAGATAAACCATAGACTGGAAGAAAATAGTTTCAAAGGATATATCTGATAAAGAACTTCCATAGAAAATATATAAAAAACTCTTACAGTGCAATAATCAGACAAACAACCCGATTTTTAATAATGGGCAAAAAGTTTAAAATTGAAAAACAAAAAGATTTAAATTGACAATTCCCCAAAGAAATTATGTGAATGCCAAACAACTACAAAAGAGATGTCCATCATTATTGGTCATTAGAGACATAACAACTTAAAGCTGTGATAAGATACAACAGTACATTTACTGGAATGACAAAACACAAGACAAAGCATGGGCAAGACTGTGGAGAGATTAGAAACTTCTTTATTCATTCTTATGGGAATGTAAAATAGTATGATGATTTGCAAAAGAAAATTTAGAATTGTCTTAATTTAAACATACACCTCCTATCAACACATAACACAGATTTTCTACAACTAGGTATCTATCCAGAAGTGAAAACATATGTCCACGAAAAGACTTGCATGCAAAACTCATAGCAGCATCATTTATAATAGCCCCAAACAATAAGCAAGATGGGTTTCTAATACATACATACTGTATAATTCGATTTATGTGAAATTTTAGAAAAGATAAAACTACAGAGATAGAAAGCAGATCAATGATTGCCTGGGGCAACCGGTGGTAGAGAGGATTAATTGAAATGGGCAAAAGGGAATTTATGGATGACAGAAGTATTCTAAAACTGGATTTTGGTGAAGGTTGTGCAACAATAGAAATTTACTAAAATTCATTCAATGTACATTTAATATAGGTGAGTTTAATGGTATATAAATAATATCTTAATAAAGCTATGTTTCTTAAAGCCTGTATAGAAGACTATGAAAATATAACATTAAGGGGAAAAAAAGGAAAAGACAAACTGTACAAACACAGATTGCAAAGTAATAACAAATAAAGCAACACAGGCTTCTCATCAACAATAATACATGCCATTATGTGGCTATAGAAAATACCGTGTTGTGTAAATAAAATTTGCTAACTGGGTAAAACTTAAGGATTCTTATCCAAAAAAGGGAGGGGTTTAAATATGTCAGGTGATGGATATGCTAAATTGACTGTAGAAATTCTTTCACAATGTATATTAAGTCATCACATCATACACTTTAATTTTATTTGTCAATAAAGCTAGGGGAGGCTTCCCTTGTAGCTCAGTTGGTAAAGAATCTGTCTGCAATGCAGGAGACCCAGGTTCGATTCCTGGGTTGGGAAGATCCCCTGGAGAAGGAAATGGCAACCCACTCCAGGACTCTTGCCTGGAGAATTCCATGGACAGAGGAGCCTGGCAGGCTACTGTTCATGGGGTGCAAGAGTTGGACACTACTTAGCAACTAAACCACCACTACCAAATGGGGAAAATGTTAATCTTTTTCAATCTAATGTTTTCCAGATTTGTAGGGGAAAATTACTATTATCCTTTAACTCTGCAGCCAGCTTACTCATCATTTCAAGAGAAAGGCAAAATTAGTAGAGACCTTTATAAAATGGAAGTTTTGGGTTTACTCTCTACAGATTCTCACTGGAAGAGCTACTAAGGGATGGATTCAGCAAAAAAGAAAATGAACCTAGAGGTAAGAAGCAGAATGCAAAGACTATTTCCTAAAAAATTAGAAAACATGTTAGTAAATCTAAGTAAGTGTTAACTTTAGGAAAAAAAGAGAATGGGGAATTTAAGGACTTGGTAAAACTAAAATATTATAGAACTATTGATAGAAATAAAATAAGCAATCACATGAAAAATGCAAGGAAAGTTCAGAGCTAAGCTAAAGCACTCCAAAGTCCTTTCATATTATTCAGGGAGAAAACGAATAAAATGCATTTAAACTTAAGAAAATACAAATTACAATGTGTGTGTGTGCATGTGTATGCTCAGTTGCTCAGTTGTGTCAGAGTCTTGTGACCCCGTGGACTGTAGCCTGCCAGGCTCCTCTGTCCATGGGATTATTTCCCAGGCAAGAATACTGGAGTGGATTGCTGTTTCCTCCTCCAGGGGATCTTCTGGAACCCAGGGATCAAACCTGCATCTCCTGCACTAGCAGGTGGATTCTTAACCAATGTGCCACTTGGGAAGCCCCCTATAAACTGTAATACATGGTTTCAAATGCTTGGGTAACCACTAAAACAATAAAAATACATTTTATAACTTTTAAGACAATAGGAACAAAGGAAGAAAATGGAAAATCCAATTCAATAGAAATAATAAAAAAGATTAAATAAGGCAACATATAGTAAAAAAAAATACAAAATAAGTTGTTAGAATTAAGCTTACATATATAAGAATACCAATAACTAATAATGGGATTAAACATGCTACTGAAGTCCAGAAACTCAGACTGAATTGTAATTAGTCCAACTTACCTGCCTCCTGAGAAACCCATATGCTGGTCAAGAAGCAACAGTTAGAACTGGACATGGAACAACAGACCAGTTCCAAATTGGGAAAGCAGTACATCAAGGCTGTGTATTGTCACCCTGCTTATTTAACTTATATGCAGAGTACATCATGTGAAACACCAGGCTGGATGAAACACAAGCTGGAATCAAGATTGCCAGGAGAAATATCAACAATCTCAGGTAAGCAGATGACACCACCCTAATGGCAGAAAGCAAAAAGGAACTAAAGAACCTCTTGATGAAGACGAAAGAGGAGAGTGAAAAAGCTGGCTTAAAACTCAACATTCAAAAAAGTAAGATCATGACATCTGGTCCCATCACTTCATAGCAAAGAGATGGAATAAAATGGAAACAGTGACAGACTTTATTTTCTTGGGCTCCAAAATGACTGCAGAGGGTGACTGAAGCCATGAAATTAAAAGATGCTTGCTCCTTGGAAGAAAAGTTATGATAAACCTAGAAAGTGTACTAAAAAGCACAGACATCACTTTGCTGACAAAGGACTGTCTAAAAGCTACGGTTTTTCCATAGTCATGTACAGATTTGACAGTTGGACCATAAAGAATGCTGAGCACTGAAGAACAGATGCTTTCAAACTGTGGTGTTGGAAAAGACTCTTGAGTCCCTTGGACAGCAAGGAGATCAAACCAGCCAATCCTAAAGGAAATCAATCCTGAATATTCATTGGAAGGACTGATAGCTAAAGCTCCGATACTTTGGCCACCTGATGGGAAGAACTGACTCATTGGAAAAGACCCTGATGCTGGAAAAGATTGAGGGTAGAAGAAGGGGACAACAGAGGATGAGATGGTTGGATGTCATTACTGACTCAATGGACGTGAGTTTTATGGTTAAAAAGATACTTCTGTTTCTTACAACTCGGCAGAAAAGATAATCTGAAAAATCTCCCCGTACAATTCTATAAATACTGAATGTCACAAAGTTCCTTTGAATGCATAACCAAGTTCTCAAGGAAAAAGGAAATACTCAGGAGGAAAAACACAGAATGATAAGGCAGAGAACAGCCAAGCCCTGAGGTATGGCTGCCCTTGTGGGAGAGAGCCTTGGACTTTAATATTCATGTGGGTCAGGAGATGACTTTATAGGCTAGAGTTAAATGGAAAATTCAAACCCACACCCCTGTATAAAGCTGAAACCCCAAACGGGCTCTATCTTCAACCAGGGGAGGACCAAAAATGACAGGCACAGGAACATAGTGTCAAAAAGACTCTGTTTTGACCAGGACACTGGGAAGTGAAAGAGTCGCTTCTAAGAATTTGTAACCAGAGGCCTACCCACCCATGGCTTGAAGTGTTGATTTTACAGTTTGTGTGATCTGAGAGAGCTTAACTGAAAAAGAGTGGTATAAGTGGGCCAAGCTGATAATGTCCAGTGGTGCCTGGCAAAAGCCAACTCCTAGCCACTCCATAGAGGCGCCTGCCTGGGTTCTAACTGCACAGGGGCCCACAAAACTGCCTTCCTTTTGTAGCACATAGTGACCACTGCCCTCCCCTCAAGATGCCTCTCCAGCCAGTAAGATGTCACATGGGGACAGTAAAACGGGGCTTTCCTGTGAGTGACAGTGTAATGTGTCACTAAACTCTGTTCACAAATGGCAATGTGTGCACCTTGAGTCATACTGAAAGAAACGGGCTACTGAACAACTAGCACCAAGCAATGGAAAAAAACAAAAACAGGCAAAGAGGAACTGGTAACTTGCATCTGCATTGCACTCTGTAAACAGATCTGCACTTTAGACTGGGAAAGCCCTGCCCTGACCATGCTGTTGATCACTTTACCCCAGTTCCTTCCTTTTATGCACAAAAAGATCTACAACTACAGGGAACTCACCACATCACCTGAATAAACAAGATGGGGGAAAAAACTGCCATAAATCTTCCACCAACCACCATACCTAAAACCAGAAAGCCCATTGAGCCCATTCTCTCAACCAATAGCAAGTATTAATATTGACACCTGACGGAAGAAATTTTCACATATTGAGGTTCAGGGAAGTCATTCTGGCTTATACATGATTTGGCTTGAACTTCATGCTAACTCCAACAGCCTGTCTTATGACCTATCAAACGTGCGTTGTACATCTGTTTTAGACATTAAAGAGGAGACTGAATTTCATTAAAGAGAAGACTGAATTTAAAAATCTAAATGGAGTAACTGTTTCAGGCATTTAAAACTGAGCCAGGTGGATGTGGTTTCAGACATATTCCTGCATAACTGAGGACCTGTATTTTCTGAACTGTTATCAACCTCAAGGATACCACCAGTTATGCTCAAAATAATATCTGCTAGCAGCTGTCAGCTACAATTCCTTGTAACTATGCAACTATTCTGTACCCCAACTGATCCTTGCTGAACAAGCATCCTTCCTTTTTGCCAGTTCCAAATATAATTCTTGATTTTTGCCTTTTTAAGCCTCCCCCATTTTGTAGTCTAGAGGACTACGAATTCAGATGCATATTGAACCTGCATCTCCCAGACTATAGTCCTAAATTTGGCTTGAGTAAATCTCTCTTCTATCCCTATTACAGAATTTTACTGACCATTCTCATCAGCATACCTTTTCAGCTCATGATATTTAAAAATGGGACACCTTAATAGAGTTGCTCAATCTTTCATTATTTATAACCTAACCTCATTCCAACAAGGTTTTCAGGAATCCTTAGAGATGCACAGAATTCTTATAATTTTAGATTGAAGAGTTTCCAAGGACTCTAACCAGGGTAACACACACTGGTTAGCTCACAGAACTTACATGATGACATTAACAAGAGTGCTTCTGAAGTTCTCTCGTTCTTTATGTGGAGATTTGCTCTTTCCTCTGGCAGTAGATGGTCCAGCATGACTATCATCAATCTGGTCAAGTAACCTGCCCTTTTTCCCAAAGCGTTCCTTGTATTCAGCTTGAATTAAGAAAAAAAAAAAAAAGGTGTAAATTAGTCATCTTTAAGAGTAAGTTAAAATATTTAAGTGGTTAAAATAAAACACTGAAGTATCTTTTAATGAAAAAGCTACATTCTTTAAGTCCTTAAGTAACCACATTTCCTTTCTTGAAGTTAAACTAATCTCATTTGATGTCATCATAATAGAAACCTTTATTTCAAGAATACTCAATTACTTTTATATTTTGATAAATGCAAATAAACTCAAATTTTCAACTATTTTGCATAGAACCTTCTTTAAATTAAAATTATTATAAACACAAAATGTAAAATTATTATTTGCTAAATTATTTTAGCAAATTTAAAGAACTATGAGGAAAAGATGTTAACATTTACTGTAATCAATCTAATAAGTCAAAATAAAAATATTAATGTGAATAATTTAGAAGTAATGTTTACAACCTATTACAATCCCCCTTAAAAAAATATTAGTCTTTGACACAGAGGCAAATTCTGAAAACAGTCAATCAAAGTTTTATTATAAACATTGCAACTCCTAAAATATCAGCCTTTATAGCATTTGCAATAGTCTGAAACAACTAAGACATGAAATCAAGTATTTTCTGAGGAAACACTTTTGGGGTAAATTTTTCCATTTGATATAAACATAATTATAACTTTCCACTTTCATTGCTTTAACTACATGTTGTGATTTTTTTTTTTCCCTCCAGGAAATTTCCTTAAACCTAAGACAGAATATTAGAGTTCTTACCATATGACTGTTCATTTTTAACACTAAACTGCTCTGGAATATCTTCAGCCTGCTTTACATTCAAATGGAACGATGGAGCTGCCTGCTGCCAATGGGGCTTTGTACTCACCTGAAATATGAAATTTTAGATAGCATCAACAAAACAAGATCAGAAAAAAGGCTTTTTTTTTCATGAAATGCAAAAGAATGTATAAACACAGACATTTTCTCAAACAAATTAGGACATCTTATATTCTTTGCAGCCAAACTTGAAGAAGCTCTGTACAATCAGTAAAAACAAGACCAGGAGCTGACTGTAGCTCAGATCATGAACTCCTTATTGCCAAATTCAGACTTAAATTGAAGAAAGTAGGGAAAACCAGTAGACCATTCAGGTATGACCTAAGTCAAATCACTCATGATTATACAGTGGAAGTAACAAATAGATTCAAGGGATTAGATATTTTAGAGTGCCTGAAGAACTATGGATGGAGGTTCATGACGTTGTACAGGAAGCAGGGATCAAGACCATCCCCAGGAAAAATAAATGCAAAAAAAGCCAAATGGTTGTCTGAGAAAGCCTTGCAAATAGCTGTGAAAAGAAGAGAAGTAAATATCATGTATGAAATGAGTTGCCAGTCCAGGTTCGATGCACGATACTGGATGCTTGGGGCTGGTGCACTGGGACGACCCAGAGGGATGGAATGGGGAGGGAGGAGGGAAGAGGGTTCAGGATGGGGAACACATGTATACCTGTGGCGGATTCATTTTGATATTTGGCAAATCTAATACAGTTATGTAAAGTTTAAAAATAAAATTTAAAAAAAAAAAAAAAAAAGAAAGGCAAAGGGGAAAAGAAAAGATATAAGTATCTAAATGCAGAGTTCCAAAGAATAGCAAGGAGAGATAAGAAAGCCTTCTTCAGTGATCAATGCAAAGAAATAGAGGAAAATAATAGAATGGGAAAGACTAGAGGTCTCTTCATGAAAATCAGAGATACGAAGGGAACATTTCATGCAAAGATGGGCACAATAAAGGACATAAATGGTATGGACCTAACAGAAGCAGAAGATATTAAGAAGAGGTGGCAAGAATACACAAAAGAAGTATACAAAAAAAATCTTCATGACCCAGATAATCATGATGGTATGATCACTTACCTAGAGCCAGACATCCTGGAATGCAAAGTCTAGTGGGCCTTAGGAAACATCACGATGAACAAAGCTGGTGGAGGTGATGGAATTCCAGTTGAGCTATTTCAAATCCTAAAAGATGATGCTGTGAAAGTGCTACACTCAATATGCCAGCAAATTTGGAAAACTCAGCAGTGGCCACAGGACTGGAAAGGTCAGTTTTCATTACAATCCCAAAGAAAGGCAATGCCAAAGAATATTCAATCTACCACACAATTGCACTCATCTCACACACTAGTAAAGTAATGCTCAAAATTATCTAACCCAGTCTTCAACAGTACGTAAACCATGAACTTCCAGATGTTCAAGCCGGTTTTAGAAAAGGCAGAGGAATCAGAGATCAAATTGCCAACATCCACTGGATCATCAAAAAAGCAAGAGAGTTCCAGAAAAACATCTACTTCTGCTTTATTGACTATGCCAAAGCCTTTGACTGTGTGGATCACAAAAAACTACGGAAAATTCTTAAAGAGATAGACATACCAGACCACCTGACCTGCCTCCTGAGAAATCTGTATACAGGTCAGGAAGCAACAGTTAGAACTAGACATGGAACAACAGACTGATTCCAAATTGGGAAAGAAGTATGTCAAGGCTGTATACTGTCACTCTGCTTATTTAACTTACATGCAGAGCGCATCATGAGAAACGCTGGGCTGGATGAAGCACAAGCTGGAATCAAGATTGCCGGGAGAAATGTCAGTAACCTCAGATATGCAGATGACACCACCCTTATGGCAGAAAGTGAAGAACTAAAGAGCCTATTGATGAAAGTGAAAGAGGAGAGTGAAAAGTTGACTTAAAACTCAACATTCAGAAAACTAAGATCACGGTATCTGGTCCCATCACTTCATGGCAAATAGATGGGGAAACAAGTAGCAGACTTTATTTTGGGGGGCTCCAAAATCACTGCAGATGGTGACTGTAGCCATGAAATTAAAAGATGCTTGCTCCTGGGAAGAAAAGTTATGACCAACCTAGACAGCATATCAGAAAGGTGAGACATTACTTTGCCAACAAAGGTCCGTCTAGTCAAAGCTACGGTTTTTCCAGTAGTCATGTATGGATGTGAGAGTCGGACTATAAAGAAAGCTGAGCGCCGAAGAAGTGATGCTTTTGAACTGTGGTGTTGGAGAAGATGCTTGAGAGTCCTTAGACTGCAAAGAGATCCAACCAGTCCAACCTAAAGGAAATCAGTCCTGAATATTCATTGGAAGAACTGATGCTAAAGCTGAAAACTCCAATACTTTGGCCACCTGATGTGAATAGCTGACTCTTTTGAAAAGACCCTGATGCTGGGAAAGATTGAAGGTGGGAGGAGAGGGGGATGACAGAGGATGAGATGGTTGGATGGCATCACCAACTCAATGGACATGAGCTTGAGTAAACTCCAGGAGTTGGTGATGGACAGGGAGGCCTGGCATGTTGCAGTCCATGGGGTCTCAAAGACTCAGACATGACTGAGTGACTGAACTGAACTGAAAGACGGCATAAACACACAACAGTAAATCACATTAAAGCCTGTGAATGGCATGGTGTGTGACATTTGGAATACATTAGCAAGTGCCCGCTCTGCTGTTGGTTTGATATGGGTGCCTATTACCTAACGTGGGTGTTCATTCCACAGAGTTTACTCAGCCCCAGACATTGGCAAGTGATTTTTCAGCCTTCCATCTTGTTGGACCCCAGTGCTAATGAGTTCCTCTACATTCCAGCTCCAGAGGCTCTTCCTATTCTCATGACTTTATCAGCTAGATTACCCTGGCAACTCACACGTTCATTCCATCATTTAAGGCAGGGGTCACAAATTCTTATACCTATACAGTTCTGGCAAGTATCATAAAAGAGGGAGTAAAGCTAGTGATGATAGCTAATCAGCACCCAGCTTCAGTGCTAGGAAACGTTACAGGGCCTTGGGGACTGTGGCCTAGAGAGAAAACCTCTGTCTTAATAAAATGCAACAGTTAATTAGCTTGAGCCAGCTACTACAATGCCAGAATACAGACCCACTATTGCTAGAACCTATGGCTCTTCAAGAAACCCAGATGGGCAGCCTTTAAATTAAAATATACTTATTTTTAAGCACTGACAATTGAATCTGTGTCTTCCTTTCACATTCAGAACTTGATAGCCCATGTATGCATTGGCTTTTCGTTTTACTCTTCCCAATCCTTTATTGCTACTTTTAAATAAACTACCTGCACACACAAATCCTTTTTTCAAGCTGTTCTTTCACAGGAAAGTAAGCTAAGACAGTAAGTCAATGCTTTTCCATCCTTTCATCTGCCTTGCCAATCTTCTGCTGTGATCTTGCTCCATAAAGGATTTCAGGTGAGTGAGATGTTCACAAAGGTTTAGAATCAGGTCCCCAGCTCAAAGAGGATCAGAGCCCCCAGCACTGGGTTACCCTTGATTTCAACAACAAAGATCACCACCAGAAACAAAGGCCTGGAATGAAAATCACTACTACAGTAGTTTTAACTACTGCTGGAAAATTTCATCCAAGAACAAATTTTAATATTCAAATAAAAGTT
Source organism: Bubalus kerabau (assembly GCF_029407905.1). Taxonomy (NCBI): domain Eukaryota; kingdom Metazoa; phylum Chordata; class Mammalia; order Artiodactyla; family Bovidae; genus Bubalus; species Bubalus kerabau. The sequence continues at coordinate 138,517,649 of NC_073626.1, forward strand.
TCTTAGTCATTTGTCAGTGGACTTTTTAAAATCTCTTAAAAATATGATCTCTTCTAAAACACATAAAACTCAAAGAATGCTGAAAAATGCAAGATATGGCCAAATAAGAACATAAAACCAGGTTTAAATAGCCAACAAAAGCATTTCAGACTAGTATATGCCAATGACAAGAAAGGATTAGTATTCAACTCAGCCACTGATCAGTAAGTCAGAAAATTTTAATTGAGTTTATATCTCTAAACCTGTATACTAACAAGATGCAACAAACTGAGGGTAATTTTGTTTTTAAATTTATCAAATTTTAAACACGTGTCTATTCCATTTCAAGTCGTGTATTTTAAGCTATAAAATTTAAGATAGACTTTGTAGAACCACAGAAAAGATATGTCTCAATCCTATAGAACTTGGCAACATAATCTGGCATTATTAAAAAAATTTTCAGTTAAAATGTATATTTTGAAATGTTCATTTACTTTATCTAAGAATAGTAAGGCAAGTTTTATAAGTGAAAAATGTCCTCCATCTTAAATTATCAGGAATCTTTCTGTATAAAGCAACACAAATTCAATTTTATTAGTTTGTGCTCAGCTTTTAAAATATCTTTCAAAAAATAATCTTTTGGATGAAATTTGAGAGTTTTACACTAAGCAAAATATGCCAGACATCAAAAGATAAATACTGTATGATTCCACTTACATGAGGTACCTAGAATAGGAAAATACATAGAGACAGAAAGAATGCTGGTTGCTGTGGACTGAGAGAGGGCAAAACAGAGAGTTAGTATCTAATGGGTAGAGTTTCAGTTTGGCAATATAAAAAGAGTTCTGAAGATGGATGGTGGTGATGGTTGTACAACAATACGACTGTGCTTAATATTAATGAACTATAGATTAAAAACAGTTTAAGTGATCAGTTGTATGTTATGTATATTTTATCACAATTAAAAAAAAAAACATTATTTGCACTGAACCTCCACTTAAGCTCAACTTCCAGGAGTTACAAGAGCACACTAAATGTCATTAAATTCAATATAACTACTAAATGGAAATTTATTTATATTTATTACAGTCAAGTATATCTTTCCCAGTACCTGTCAACTGAAAATGTTTGTTAACTGCCTCTTCCACAGAACAATGACAATTTATAGTCATAATGATAAATTTTAAAAAGATGATAAATTTCAGTGTTGGAAGATGCATCTCAAAAATCAATAACCCTTCTTACTTTCAAACTCAGAAACTGAGGCTCAGAGATGTAAGTGACTCCCTTAGATGTCACTCCCTTAGACTCCCTTAGACAAGACATAACCCCCAGCTTCACTCCCTAATTCCAACACTGAAATATTTCTGCTAGACCACCTTGGAAACATTTCTATCCAGAATATTCAAATATTCAGTAGAGAACAGTAGGAAATTATAGTTTACATTTATTAAGATAGTTATTTTTTATTTTATGTGCACCTCAGAATTTCTCAATCAGAAAATAATCAAATTGAGCACAAAATTCAAAATCATAATTTTAGTTACTTATTTACGAGTTTGAAAACGAATAACATTTTTAAAAGGGCTAAAACCCAATGGGAGTGTACACGTAAATTACCGTAGCCAATTGTGGTAAAATTCTTCCTGGTGTCTTAGGTTTTTCTTTGCTGGCTGATTTATCCTACATGCAAAAAAAAAAAAAAAGAGGTTTACTCTGTTAGAGCTAAAACTTATTCTCACAATCAAATTTTAGAGTAAAGCACTTAGTATCCAAAATATTCATTCAAAGGCATCTCTACTATTTTTTTAAATTCTCAATGTTTGTCTTGGAATATGGCAAGGCAAGAAAGGAAAATCGTATCCAACAATACCTATCAGAAAGCTTTAAAAATGTGCAAAGCCTCTTGTCCATTACATCATCTCCTTGGAATTTATCTGAATCTCGTTAGTGTCCAGGTCTTACTCTGCTCCATCTCCCTTCTCTATCACTAAAATATCATTTTTGTCCGCTGATAACCAGAATGCTCCACTTACTAAGCTGACAGTGTATTCAGGTTAACGTATCCTCAAGTTACTGGAAATAACGTGTACTTCTTAGCAGCAACTTCCAGGAAAAAGTGCTGATACTTTGAGTAGAGTATGATTCCACGGTAGGAATTTCACTTTGGTAAGAGAAGGCACTATTGAGAATCATACTTCCATCTATAAACAGATAATATAAGTTGTGCTAATTCATGTTGATCTATGGCAGAAACAATACAATTTAATATTGTAAAGCAATTATCCTTTAATTAAAAATAAATAAATTTAAAAATACATATATAAGTTATGCTTTTTGCTAATGGTCATTTTATTTGCTCTCAGCTCCAAATCTACCTTTTTGCCCTCCTTTGTGATTCTTGAACAGGACTCTAAACATCTGTCTTTTGCCAACCAGAACTAATAAAGGGTATCAAAACAACTCTGTGAGAGGAGGGGACTCTCTTTCTGGTTCCAGGGTTTTTCTCATTGTTTCCATGGTATGGCTGCCAGTTAGCATCCTTGCCCATGGGCACCTTCCCAGCCTGTGGTGTGTGGCTGACCCAGTGGCAGACCCCCTCCAGCAGGGTGGCAGGTTTTCATGGGCATCCCTAAGGGCAGCTTTCCAGAAAGCTTCCCTTACATCACAGAGGTAGATTTCCTTTCAAATTCTTCCACATGCAAGCACATGGTTTTCTTACCTCCCAGCCTAAGCCTACAAAACTTCAGCAAATGCCTTTGCCATCCAGGTGGGCCACAGCCATTTCCTCTCCAAGAGATCTAAATGTAGGCTTCGGAGAAGGAATGTATCTTCCAAGTCTCTTCCCTGAGCCACTCTCCCACAGTCCCAGAAGGAATGGCTTTGTATCTGCCATTTCTATGTTTTCAGCTACACTATCCAAAACAGCATCCATTAGCCACCTGGAGCCACTGGCCACTTGAAATATGGCTCATATGAAGTGAGATGTGTTTAACAGTAAAATACACAGATTTTGAAGACACAGTACAAAGTACAAAAATATTTAAATTATCTTGTCAATCTTTATATTGATGAGGATATATTTTATATTGATCACACCATGTGCTATGTATTAAGAAGTTTACAAAAATGACCTTATTCAGTTTCTTTACAGCTCTGTGAGCTAAGTAGTGCACCACTTTTGTGAGTATTGTATGCATGAGGACTTTTTCAAAAAAATATTTATTTTTCTGCATTGCGTATTTGTTGCATCATATGGGATCTTTCATCATGGTGCATGGATTCTCTAGTTGTAGCACAGTGGCTTAGTTACTCTAGGGAATGTGGGGTCTTAGTTCCTGACCAGGGATTGAGCCCACATCCCCTGCATTGCAAGGCAGATTTTTAACGACTGGACCACCAGGGAAGTCTCCATGAGGACTTTTTCAATGAGGTAGTCTCTGCCTCCACAAAGTACACAGTTCAGTCAGTATTAAAAATTATATGCTTTCATGCAGGATAGAAGATGGTGTGGAACACAGTGTTCAAAGAAACTTCCAAAATGAGAAAGGATGGAAACTTAGCCTTGAGTCTCAACTGCATCTCCCAGAGTAGCAGCAACAAGCTTACTGAAGACAGAGAGAGTAGCACAAATGATGACTTGGGAGGGGATATTGGGGTTGTTGGTGAAGTAGAAGGTATGACAATTCTCTTATTCAGTTCAGTTCAGTTCAGTCACTCAGTCATGTCCTACTCTTTGCGACCCCATGAACCGCAGCACGCCAGGCCTCCCTGTCCATCACCAACTCCCAGAGTTCACTCAAAGTCATGTCTATTGAGTCGGTGATGCCATCCAGCCATCTCATCCTCTGTCGTCCCCTTTTCCTCCTGCCCCCAATCCCTCCCAGCATCAGAGTCTTTTCCAATGAGTCAACTCTTCGCAGGTACTGGAGTCAACTCTTTGCATGTACTCTGGCAAAGTACTGGAGTTTCAGCTTTAGCATTATTCCTTCCAAAGAAATCCCAGGGCTGATCTCCTTTAGAATGGACTGGTTGGATCTCCTTGCGGTCCAAGGGACTCTCAAGAGTCTTCTCCAACACCACAGTTCAAATATTAGAAAATGATTTACTGAATTCCTACCATGTGTCGAGCTCTCTTTAAGGCACTGGATATATATCCATGGACAAAACAAAATCCCTCCCCTGGTGGAGCTTACATTCTAGTAGAGATAGAGACAGCTACTTCAGAATAAATATAACATAATTTCAGGAAGCGATAAGTACAAAGGAAACAATAAAATTGGGTAAAGGGATTGAGTGGGGAAAGACACAGAAGCACTTAGTTAGATTACGGTAGTGAGGCCTCTTTTCAGACATTTTGTTTGAGTAGAGATGTAAATTAGGGGCAAGAAAGGGCTGGATGGGGGTTGCTGCTATATTAGAAGACATGGGCTTGGAGGCTTGATTGGCCTGGCTGGCAGCAGAGAACCAACACTGTCTCCTCTTGGAGTAACCTCGAGTCCCGGTTTGCTGGAGACAGTCCCAGTTCACTCCTCTTACCTAAGCATTAGCAGTAGCACTTTCACCCTCAATGGCATCACAGGTTGTGTGATAAATTACACCATAGTGGTATTTATCATGCAATGACACACAAAGGTGTATTAACCGTCCTGGTAGCAATAAATAAGATCGGTGAGAAGGAAACCAGAGTCATTACTGAGGATAATTCAACAGCTTTTAATAAACCAGGCAATAGGAGATAATGGACCTTGATTTACAGAAAATGCTAGCGACTGAAGGTCACATAACCTTGTTAAGACACAGCTCTGAACTTCTGCTCCCCTGGTCAGAAAGATCAAAAGGCCCTGTATTAAAGTAAACACAAGTCTTCATCTTGGTTTTCAAAGCCTCCTCAATATGCTCTAAACTTTTCACTTCTCAGCATCTGTTATAGTTACTTCATAGCCTTGTAACACTAATCAGCCAATGAAAAGTGACCACCACATCAGGTAGTTTAAGAAGAGGTGTGCCTCATTCATAGCACTCTCATTCCTGCCACAGCCAGTGAGGAGGCAAGTGTTTCTGCCAGTGTTGCTATAAGGTGAAGGAGAGCTAACTGACTCTCTTCACATGATCAAGGGGTAATCTCTGTTAGGTTAAGTCTCTGAGATTTGAGGGTCTGTCTGTTATTTCAGCTAGTATTAAGTATCCTAACAGAGCCACCAATGTGTCCCTCAATATCCCTGTTAAAATCAACACTTTCTTCAAGACCAATACTAAATTTAGATTTAAAAAAAAAAAAACCCTCCAATTGCAGGTGAGCAATTTTTAAATATGTATAGCACTCTCTTGGTAATCCTCTTATTGTTTAAATTCTGTCTGAAATATAATTTGTGTATGTATTTATCCTGCTCTCCTACCCTGATAATCTGCTCCATCTCGGCCTACTAATAATTCAGTCTTACAGAGCTGGATAAACTGACCTTAAAATAATTGACTTTATCATAATAAAAATTATAAATTGGTTAACCAAGCCTTTAAAAAGTAAAGAGAAAGGAATTAGGGCCAAAATGGCAGAGCAGGAAAACCCTGAGACACCTCCCGCCATGGGCACAAATCACAAATAGTTACAGAACTCTCAATGAGAATGACCTGAAGACTTATAGAAACATATTCTGCAACTAAAGATATAAAGAAGAAACCACAATAAGACATGTATGAGGGACAGAGATGTTACATGGTCAAGTGACCCACAAAAAGGAGAATAATCTCAATTGCAGAGATTCTCCTGAAGGAATCTCTCTGAGCTCTGTATGAGGCTCTCCAGCCAAGAGGTCCTCCAACCAGTGAGGCAAGCCCCTGGAATGTTTGGCTTTAAAGGCCAGCATACTTGCTTTTGGGAGAGCCAGAAGGCTCTAGGAAACCAGACTTTACTCTTAAAGGATACATGCAAAATCTCACACTCTCCAAGGCCCAGGGCTGAAGCAATAGTTTGAAAGGAGCCTAAGTCAGACCCACTTACTGATACCAGACAGCCTTCCAGAGAGGAAGGAGGCAACTGGGACTCAACTTGGAGACACCAATGCTGGTGACAGCCATTTTGGGGAGCTCATTCTACCATAAGGACATTGGTGCTAGCAAGTGCTGTGGTAGAACCCCCCCTCTAGCTTACCAGCACTGGTACACAGCCTCACCCACCAGCAGACTAGATGCCATCAACCCCTTTCAGCTCCCAGCCACCTAGAAATTTGGCCCTAGCCATCAGAGGGGCCCAGGAACTGGACCACTCACCATCAGGCAGACATCAGATCCCAGATCCTGGACCTTGCAGACAGACACACCAAGAACTGGCTTTACCCACCAGGGAGGCAGCATTAACACTGGGACCTGGCCTCACCCACCAGTGGGGCCAACAGCAACTCTGGGACCCTCAAAGCCAGAGATCCTGAGATGTAACTCCAACCACCAGTGGACCAGCACTAGCAACATTACACTGCCTCACTCAACAGCAAGTGAACACCAGTCCCAGGAGCACCCTCAGTCCTGGCACCTTGCCCACAAGTAGGCTGATATTAGCTCTGGGACACCAAGACTTGCAGCCAGCCCCCTCAAGACCCCAGTCCACCCACCAGTGGGCTGGCACTAGCTCCAGGACTGCCTGGAGCTGTGCAACCAGCCTTCTCATGACCCAGCCCTGTCCACTGTTGCTGGCAGCCTCCATACTTGGTAGGGCCTGGCAATCAATCAGTCTGGAGAGGAGGTAGTCAGTAGTCAGCCTGCCATGGCAGAAGGGCCCACACAGCCCACACAGAGGGCACCCTAGAGCACTGAGCTCTGGTGACCAGAGATGAGTATGCTGCTGGGCCCCACAGGGCATCTCCTACATAAGGCCACTTCTCCAAGATTGGGGAAAGTATCCAACTTGCCAATTATATAGAAATAAAAGTACAGAATTAGGCAAAATTAGGAGACAGATGATATAGAGGAATAGATCAACACTAGATGACAGAGTAATGGAAATCACTCAAGCTGAAAAGCAAAAAAGTTTTCAATAAGACGTTTATGAGTTTAATGTTGTTCTCCAGGACAACATTAAATTTACCAACACTCACATTATAGGGGTCCCAGAATAAAAGAGAAAGAAGAGAACACATTTGAAGACATAATAGCCAAAAACTTTCTTAATCTGGGAAAGGAAATAGACATTCAGGTCCAGGAAGCACAGAGAGTATCAAACAAGATCAACCCAAAGAGAGGGCCTCAACATTACACACTGTAAATTAAAATGGAAAAAAATTAAAGATAGACAGAATATTAAAAGCATCAAGGGAAAGGCAACTAGTTATAGACAAGGGAACTCTCATAAGGCTATCAACTGACTTTTCAGCAGAAACTCTGCAGGCCAGAAGAGGGGTGGCATGATACAGTTAAATGGATGAAAGGGGAAAAAAGCCTACAACCAAGAATACTCTATGTGGCAGAGTCATCAGTCAGATTTGAATGAGAGATCAGTTTTACATACAAGCAAAAACTAGAAAGAGTTCAGCATCACAAAACTGACTTTATAAGAAATGTTAAAGGGAGTTCTCTAAGTGAAATATGAAAATTATGAAAGGAAAAAAGTCTCATTGGTAAAGGCAATACACAGTAAAGAAAGATCAACCACTTACAAAACTAGAAGGAAGACTAAAAGGCAAAATAATGAAACTGAAAGTAATGATAATAGGATAATAGTAAGGGACTTTAAGACCTGACTTAATCAATGGACAGATCATCCAGACAGAAAAAGTAATAAGGAGACACTGGCCTTAAACAATACATTAGACCAGATGGACTTAATAGATCATATATATAGAACCCTCCAACCAAAAGCAGCGGAATACACATTCTTTCTAAGTGCATATGGAACATTTGCCAGGATATATATCACATGCTAGGCCACAAAACAAGTTTCTATAACTTAAAGAAGAATGAAATCATATCAAGCATCTTTTCTGATCATAACTGTAGGAGTCTAGAAATCAACTATAAGGAAAAAAAAAAAGTGAAAGAAAACCCCACAAACACATGGAAGCTAAACAATATGCTACTAAACAACCAATGAGCCACTAAAGAATCAAAGAGGAAATAAAAAGTACCTGGAGACTAATGAAAATGAAAACACAATCCAAATTCTATGAAACACAGAAAAAGCAATTCTAAGAGACAGGTTTATAGCAATATAAGCCAACCTCAGGAAATAAGAAAACCTCAGCAAACAACCTAACCTTATACCTAAAGAATAGAAAAAGAATAAACCCAAAATTAGTAGAAAGAAAAAAAAAACAATGATTAGAGCAGAAATATACAAAATAGTTCAGTTGCTCAGTCATGTCCGACTCTTTGTGACTGCATGGACTGCAGCACACCAGGCCTCCCTGTCCATCACCAACTCCCGAATCCCGCTCAAACTCATGTCCATTCACACCAGGCCTCCCTGTCCATCACCAACTCCCGAATCCCGCTCAAACTCATGTCCATTCACACCAGGCCTCCCTGTCCATCACCAACTCCCGAATCCCGCTCAAACTCATGTCCATTCACACCAGGCCTCCCTGTCCATCACCAACTCCCGAATCCTGCTCAAACTCATGTCCATTGCGTCGATGATGCCATCCAACCATCTCATCCTCTGTCCCCTTCTCCTCCTGCCTTCAGTCTTTCCCAGCCGGTTCTTCACATCAGGTGGCAAAGGTATTGGAGTTTCAGCTTCAGCATCAGTCCTTCCAATGAATATTCAGGACTGATTTCCTTTAGGATGGACTGATTGGATCTCCTTGCAGTCCAAGGGACTCTCAAGAGTCTTTTCCAACATCACAGTTCAAAAGCATCAACTCTTTGGCACTCAGCTTTATTTATAGTCCAACTTTCGCATCCATACATGACTACTGGAAAAACCATAGCTTTGACTAGACAGATCTTTACAAAACAGACTCAAAAAAAACAAAAAAATAGAAAGGATCAATGAAACTAAGAATTTTTATCTTTGAAAAGATAAAATTGATCAACCTTTAGCCAAATTCATCAAGAAATATATAAATAAAATCAGAAAATATAAAAATAAAATAATATAAAATCATAAATATAAATAAAATCAGGCCCCAATAAAATCAGAAATGAAAAATAAGTTATAACATATCACAGAAATACAAAGGATCACAAGAGATTACTATGAACTGTTACATGCCAATAAAATGGACAATCTAGAAATGTACAATCTCCCAAGACTGAATTAGGAAGAAATGGAAAATTTAAACAGACCAATTACCAGTAATGAAACTGAATCAGTGATAAAACAGAAATTCTTCCAAACAAAATCCTAGACCAGGCAGCTTCACAAGTAAATACCAAACATTTAAAGAAGAATCAGTATCCATTTTCTCAAACTATTCCAAAAAATTGCAGAAGGAACACTTTCAAACTCATTCTAATGAGGTCAGTATCACCCTGATAACCAATCCAGCACAAAAAAGAAAGGCACCACAAAAAAGAAAATTACAGGTCAATATCACTGATGAATATAGACGTAAAAATCCTCATCAAAATTTTAGCAAACCAAATTCCACAATACAGTAAAAGAGTCATATACCATTAACAAGTGGGACTTATCTCGGGGATGCTAGGATGGTTCAGTATTTGCAAAATCAATCAACATGATACACATTAGCAAACTGAATAAAAACCATATGATCATCTCAATAGGTGTAGAAAAAAAGTCTTGGACAAAATTCAACATCCATTTATGATAAAAACTCTCAAAGTGGGTGCAGAATGAATATAAGTGAAAGTGTTAGTCACTCAGCGATGTCTGACTCTTTGCAACCCCATGGACTATAGCCTGCCAGGTTCCTCTGTCCATGGAATTCTCCAAGCAAGAATACTGGAGTGGGTAGCCATTCCCTTCTCCAGGGGATCTTCCCAACCCAGGGATCAAACCAAGGTCTCCTGCATTGCAGGTGGATTGTTTATCATCTGGGCCACCAGAGAATATGCCTCAACATAATAAAGGCCACGTATAACAAGCACACAGCTAACATCATACTCAACAGTGAAAAGCTGAAAGAACTTCCTCTAAGATTAGGAAAAAGACAAGGTTGACCACTCTCTCCACTTTTATTCCACATAGTATTGGGAGTTCTAACCACATCAATCAGACAAGAAAAGAAATCCTAATTGGAAAAGGAAGAATGGAAACTCACTGTTTGCAGGCGAGATGGTACTATGTATAGAAAATTGTAAAGATGCTACCAAAAAATTACTAAAACTCAATGAATTTGGTAAAGTTGCAGAAGACAAAATTAATACAGAAATCTGCTATTTCTATACACTAAAAAACCATCAGAAAGAGAATTTAAGTAAACAATATTTTTACAATGCAATGAAAGAATAAAATATATGAGAATAAATATAAGAAGGCAGTACTTGGAAACTGCAAGACACTGATAAGAAACTGAAGACAAGGAAATGGAAAGATACACCATGCTCATGAGTGTGACTGGACCAGACTAACTCCTTTTTGTCACTTCTAACTTAGGCCCTCTGTCCAACCCCCTCTCCTTTATACATGATTAAGCTTTAGCCTAATTCACAAGGAATATGCCCAAGCCAGATGAATTCCCATTTAACTTTTACCTTTGTCTTCGTCTGATACCTGAAAACTGGAGATATGTTTTTGCTGACACAGATGGTTAATGGTCATAAGACATCCAGGTGGAGGAAAAATCCCCAGTTCCCATCTGTGTAGACATGCTTCTCTCCAGTAGTCAGATTCTGTCTTTGGCTTTGGTCCTTTTAAACTCCCCCGCACCCTTTCAGTGGTCTAAGTGCACCTGTGAATGCCTCTAGATCATTTGTTCAATATTTCCTGCCTGTGTGTAAGATACCCCAAATATACTTCCTACCTGCACTTTATGAATTGCCTGCCTCATTTTTCAACCTCAAAGTTTCTTCTCAGTTTATAAGGTATTATTCAGTATCTCTGACTCCCAATATCATGGATTGGAAGAATTGTTTTATGTGGAAACAAAAGACCCTGAAGAGCCAAAACAATCTAGATAAAGAACAAAGCTAGAGGTATCATACTCTGTTATTTCAAATTGCACTGTGTGTCTGTTTTTGACTATTGTAGTTTTACAGTGCATTCAATTGAAACAGCATTCAATTAATCTACAGCAAAGGAGGCAAAAATATGCAAAGGGGAAAGGCAGTCTCTTCAATAAACAATATTAGGTAACTGAACAGCTATATGCAAAGGAATCAAACAGGACTACTTTCTCACACTATATAAAAGAAAAACTCAAAATGTATTTAAAGACATAAATATAAGATCTGAAACCGTAAAACTTCTAGAAGAAACCATAGGTAGCATGCCTTTTGACATCAGTCTTAGTGATATATATATATATTTTTTTTTGCTATGTTTCCTCAGGCAAGGGAAACAAAAGCAAAAATAAACAAGTGGAGCTACATCAAACTAAGATGCTTTTGCACAGCAAAGGAAACTATGAACAAATGGAAGGCCGCCCACTTTCAAAATCGGAGAATTTGCTTGTAAATGATGTATCCAATAAGAAATTAATATCCAAAATATACAAGGAACTTATAAAACTCAATGCTAAAAAACAAATAACCCCACTTTTAAAATGGGCAGAGGACCTGAATAAACATTTGTCCAAAAAAGATATACAACAGCAAGATTCCCCTATGACCCACCTCCTAGAGTAATGGAAATAAAAACAAAAATAAACAACTGGGACCTAATTACACTTAAAAGCTTTTGCACAGCAAAGAAAACTATAAACAAGGGGAAAGACAACCCTCAGAATGGGAAAAATAATAGCAAATGAAACAACTGTCAAAGGATTAATTTCAAAAATATACAAGCAACACATACAAATCAATACCAGAAAAACAAACAACCCAATCAAAAAGTGGGCAGAACTCTAAACATACATTTCTCCAAAGAAGACACACAGATGACTAGTAAACAGATGAAAAGATGTTCAACATCACTCATTATTCAGTTCAGTTCTGTTCACTCAGTCATGTCCGACTCTTTGCGACCCCATGAACCGCAGCATGCCAGGCCTCCCTGTCCATCACCAACTCCTGGAGTCTAGCCAAACTCATGTCCATTGAGTCCGTGATGCCATCTAACCATCTCATCCTCTGTTGTCCCCTTCTCCTCCCGCCTTCAATCTTTCCCAACATCAGGGTCTTTTCCAATGAGTCAGCTATTCGCATCAGGTGGACAAAATACTGGCGTTTCAGCTTCAACATCAGTCCTTCCAATGAACACCCAGGACTGATCTCCTTTAGGATAGACTGGTTGGATCTCCTTCCAGTCCAAGGGACTCTCAAGAGTCTTCTCCAACACCAAAGTTCAAAAGCATCAATTCTTCGGCACTCAGCTTTCTTTATAGTCCAACTCTCACATCCATAGATGATTACTGGAAAACCATAGCCTTGACTAGATGGACTTTGTTGACAAAGTAATGTCTCTGCTTTTGAATATGCTGTCTAGGTTGGTCATAACTTTCCTTCCAAGGAGTAAGCGTCTTTTAATTTCATGGCTGCAATCACCATCTGCAGTGATTTTGGAGCCCAAAAAAACAAAGTCACTCATTATTAGAGAAATGCAAATCAAAACTACAGTGAGATACTACCTCACATGGTCAGAACGGCCCTCATCAAAAAATCTACAAACAACGCATGCTGGAGAGGGTATGGAGAAAAGGGAACCCTCTTGTACTATTGGTGGGAATGTAAATTGATACAGCCACTATGAAGAACAGTGTGGAAATTCCTTTAAAAACTAGGAATAAAACCAACATATGACCCAGCAATCCACTCTGAGGCATATACCCTGAGAAAACCAAAATTGAAAAAGACACATAATGCTCATTGCATTTATTACAATGGCTAGAACATGGAAGCAACCTAGATGTCCATCGACGATGAATGGATAAAGAAGCTGTGGTACATGTATACAATGGAATATTACTCAGCAAGAAAAAGGACTACATTTGAGTCAGTCCTAATGAGATGGATGAACCTAGAGTCTCTTGTACAGAGTGAAGTAAGTCAGGAAGAGAAAAACAAATATTACATACTAACACACATATATGGAATCTAGAAATATTGTACTGATGAACCTATTTGCAGAGCAGCAATGGACAAAGAACAGACATATGAACATAGCTGCAGGGGGAGGAAGGAGAGGGTGAGATATATGCAGTTGTATCTCAATAACATAGGAAGTGAAGAAGAAGGAAGTGAAAGAAACTGCAATGAGCTTCAAACAATACTTCCCAAAGAACAAACACCAAATTAGGTGACTGTTTCATGCATATACCATGCTATACCACAAATGACTCTGTTTTCTTTAATCCCCAGTAGGCTATAGGGTATAAAGGGAAACAAGGGCAAAACATATATGAGCTAAAAGTGTAACAGGTGTCCTCAGAGTGAAAGGCTTCCCTTTGGAGAGAATGCTACTGCTGCTGCTAAGTCGCTTCAGTCATGTCCAACTCTGTGCGACCCCATAGACTGCAGCCCACCAGGCTCCCCCATCCCTGGGATTCTCCAGGTAAGAATACTGCAGTGGGTTGCCATTTCCTTCTCCAATGCATGAAAGTGAAAAGTGAAAGTGAAGTCGCTCAGTCATGTCCGACTCCCAGCAACCCCATGGACTGCAGCCCACCAGGCTCCCCCGTCCCTGGGATTCTCCAGGCAAGAACACTGGAGTGGGTTGCCATTTCCTTCTCCTTGGAGAGAATGAGGATGTAGCAAAAGCCTAAGAGTACAGCTGCAAATGATAGAAGGAAAGAAATACATAGTCCAAGTTCCCTAAAATTATCATACTGGGATACAGGGGCAACTCAGATGAGGTCTATTGCATTAGAGCTACTACAAAAGTACAGTGGAGATAAGCCCAGCCTTGACCACCAATTCCCATACACTTGACTTCTTGGAATCTCTACAGCATCCCTTTGCACACTGAACTACCACCCCATTCTCATCAGCACCCCAGGTGAAGGGTGGTGAGAGCCTTCATGTTTTTCTCTGCCCTGCATTGCAGCAAAAAATTATATATATATACATATAATATTTTATAAATAGTGGCCCTCTGGCAAACCAAAAAGAGCAGCCACACATTAGCCAGAATATCATCTAGCTAAGTAACACTGATCTTCAATAAAATCAGAGGGGTGAATTGTAAAGAAATATCTACATATTTTTAATGCTGATAAGCAATTCATGAGATGACTTAGACATATGCCACTCCTTCTCTCTGCTTTGTAACTTTTGAGAGGCTAGACTAAGAATTCCATTGATTTTTCCATCAAGACAACCCTTGTTACACTTTCTTTCACATCCTCTTGGCCTCACCTCTTGATTTCAGATGTGGCTGCAGTGAACAGTTCTGTACTGCCTTCAATTCATGTAGAAAGAGCAGAGCTGCTCAGAAAAGTGTCTTACGCTTTGTGCTGTGAGGCTTCTTTGATGCTATAACATGGGGGCTTTCCCGATGGCTCAAGTGGTAAAGAATCTGCCTGCAATGCAGGAGACATGGGTTTGATTCCTGGGTTGGGAAGATTCCCTCGAGAAGGAAATGGCTACCCAACTCCAGTGTTCTTGCCTAGAGAATCCCATGGGCAGAGGAGCCTGGTGGGCTACAGACCATAGGGTCACAAAGAGTCAGATGCGACTGAGTATGCATGCACAAGACCCTCAGGGTAGCCCATTCTGCACTCACACATGAGCAGCCGGAAGTAGGTGGAATATTAACATCCTCAAGAATAACCTTCATCAACATAGGATGAGAGCTGATGGGTTAGATGCTACCATCCTCCACCCTAACCATCCTCAGACGGATGAAGTTCAGGCAGGATCATCCCAGCTGCCTCATACTGGTTTCTCCTAGTTTTACTCTCCCTGATCCTTTACTCCTGCTTTCTGGGATCACCTCTCCAACTGCACACATGTCCTATCTTCAGGCTCTTTCACAGGAAATCATCTAAGACATCAAAAGCAACGCTCTTCTATCCTTCCACCTCTCCCAACTCTTTCACTCTCTCCTTCCTCCCAAAAGGATTTCAGATTCGTAGGAGGGCTCTGAGTGAGGTTGGCAGCAAGGGTGAGAGTCAGGTCCCCAGCTCTGAGAGTCTGGCAGCTACCAGTGCTGGGCACCCTTGATTTTAACAAGGATCATCTCTGAGAGCATGAAGGTCTGTAATGAAAATCATTCAAGGTCTTTCAGATAGAAAGGCCTTATATGCTCAAGTACTCATTGGGGCTTAGATGCCTGGGGCTTATTTTTTCATCGAATTTATGGGATGCAAATCTGTAACTTTTTAAATACCAGCAACTTCTGCCAGTTGTGAGAACTCCAAACTTTTGGTCATCACACAGTATGCTTAAAAACTTGCTGGATGGGTGGAGCACACAGTACTAGAAGCTGATTTTGGAAAAAAGTGGGTGCTCTACCAGAGACCACGGGGCAAGCAGTCTGTTTCTTTATGACCCAGGGTAATCAGAGCAGCACTGAATACCCCAACCCCACTCCCAGCACCTTTCTTCCTTTAGTGAAAGAGTCTACTGTCATGGAAGCTATGAGGGTAGAATCGGCTAAAAGAAAAACTGCTGGTAACTTCAGTGTTTTCTGCAATCCCTCCCCACACACACACCCACCACTACTGCCCCCCACCCCCTCACCCCTGGCCAAAAAAAGAAAAGCTATGTATTCCTAAAATAGCCTGATGGCTCCAATTCTACCATTTGCTCTTCCAAACATTTACAATGTCTATTATTTAAGAATACATCAGTTTTTACCAAAAATTTAAATAAATGTAATCAGTATCCCCCTGTCCAAATCTTTAATGTCAGAAAAGTTTGAGTGCAAACCTTAATATTGAGATGAAATTTTTTAAAATAAAGGAAATAACTTGCAAATATTATTTCTTCAGTTCAGTTCAGTCGCTCAGTCGTGTATGACTCTTTGCAACCCCATGAACCACAGCACGCCAGGCCTCCCTGTCCATCACCAACTTCCAGAGTCCGCCCAAACCCATGTCCATCGAGTCCGTGATGTCATCCAACCATCTCATCCTCTGTCGTCCCCTTCTCCTCCTGCCCTCAATCTTTCCCTGCATCAAGGTCTTTTCAAATGAGTCAGCTCTTCGTAACAGGTGGACAAAGTATTAGAGTTTCAGCTTCAACATCAGTCCCTCCTATTAACACCCAGGACTGATCTCCTTTAGGATGGACTGGTTGGATCTCCTTGCAGTCCAACGGACTTTCAAGAGTCTTCTCCAACACCACAGTTCAAAACCATCAATTCTTCGGTGCTCAGCTTTCTTTATAGTCCAACTCTCACATCCATACATGACCACAGGAAAAACCACAGCCTTGACTAGACGGACCTTTGTTGGCAAAGTAATGTCTCTGCTTTTGAATATGCTATCTAGGTTGGTCATACTTTTCTTCCAAGGAGTAAACGTCTTTTAACTTCATGGCTGCAGTAACCTTCTGCAGTGATTTTGGAGCTCAGAAAAATAAAGTCTGACACTGTTTCCACTGTTTCCCCATCTATTTCCCATGAAGGGATGGGACCAGATGCCATGATCTTCATTTTCTGAATGTTGAGCTTTAAGCCAACTTTTTCATCTCCTCTTTCACTTTCATCAAGAAGCTTTTTAGTTCCTTTTCACTTTCTGCCATAAGGGTGGTGTCATCTGCATATCTGAGGTTATTGATACTTGTCCCGGCAATCTTGATTCCAGCTTGTGTTTCTTCTGGCCCAGCGTTTCTCATGATGTACTCTGCATATAAGTTAAATAAGCAGGGTGACAATATACAGCCTTGACTTACTCCTTTTCCTATTTGGAACCAGTCTGTTGTTCCATGTCCAGTTCTAACTGTTGCTTCCTGACCTGCCTACAGGTTTCTCAAGAGGCAGGTCAGGTGGTCTCTTAAGAAGACATAAAACTCAAATGATACAAAAGAAAAACTGCAAGATACAGTCAAATATGAGCACAGTATAAGGTTTAAATCAGCCAAATAAGCATTTTAAACAATTATATGCTTCACAGGCTAGAAAGGATTATTAATCTCGGCCATTGAATATTTATTCAGTAAGTAAATTTAAATTTAGTTGATATTTCTAAATCTATAAACTAATAATATCTTTTTAAACTAGTTGCCATATTATTCCATTTTAAAATTTTTTAAATTTTTAAAGAGAAAAATGTCCATTCCATTTTACATATCTTTGTCTCAACATAGAGTATTTTAGATATTTACAAATCTAAAAGAAGATGCTATGATTTTATACAACATGGTGTGATAATCTTAACATCATCAATACAAATAGGTTCACAATTAAAACATGTACTTTGAAATGTTGAAGCACATTCACCTAAAATATTTCTTTGGAGTTTTTTTTTAATCTTAAAGAATCCTTAATTTCAAAGTATTAGAAATCTTCTCTGTATGAAGCCACTCACATTCCATTTCATAGTTCATTCTGAGATTTTCAAATATGTTCCAAAACAAATAATGTTTGCTTTGAACCTCCAGTTACACTCAACTTCCAGGAATCACCAGAATATAACTCAATGATATTAAACTCAATATAATTATTTGACAATAAATCTTACTGCAGTAAAATCTAATTTGTCCAGCACTTGATCAGCTGAAAATGTCTCTTAACTGACTTTTCCACATGACAACGATAATTTAACATCAAAATCATGAAAAAGAATGCCAAGATCTAAAAAATCTCCTGTAGCTAAAAGTGCTAGAAGAGACATCTCTTCAGAAACCAAGTTAGCTATTCTCATTTTAAACTCAAACTGGGGCTCAGAGAGATAAGTGACTCTGCAACAGTCATAGAGCCACTAGTGAAAAACCTGTAATCCAACTCCGTGTTTCTCAACTCTAGAACTACTTCTGCTAGCTCATCTTCACAATTCTTTTGTTCAGAATACTCAAGTATTCTGCACATACTAGGTAATTACAGCTTACAGCTCCTTTATTAAGACAGTTATTTTTCCTAAGATATATACCTCCTAGGTATTCTCCATCAGAAAATAAATTGAGCACAGAAATTTTTAATCAGAAATTCAGTAACTTATTTGCAAGTGTGAAAACTAGTAAACAACATTATTACAAAAGCAATAAAATATGTACCATGTGTCATATACTAATGCATATATATGGAATCTAGAAAGATGGTCCTGATGAAATTATTTGGAGGACAGCAATAGAGACACAGATACAGAAAACAGACTTAGGGACATGGGAGGTAGAAGGGAGGAGGAAGGAGAGAGTGGGATATATGGAGAGAGTAACATGCAAACTTATATTATCATATGTAAAATAGATAGCCAATGAGAATTTGCTGTATGATTCATGGAACTCAAACCAGGGCACTATAACAATCTAGAGGGGTGGGATGGAGAAGAGAGTTGGAGGGAGGTTCAAGATGGAGGGGACATATGTATACCTATGGTTGATTCATGTTGATGTTTGGCACAAATCAACACAATTCTGTCAAGCAATTATCATTCGATTAAAACATAAATAAATTAAAAAATTTTTAAAGTGATGCGATATTGGTAAATTACCGTAGACAACTGTGGTAAAAATCTGACTTGTGTCTTGGATTTTTCTTTGCTGGGAGGTTTATCCTGCATGAAAACACACACACAAACCAAACTGTTACTCTCTTAATGCTGAAATTGATTAATTTAACCAAATGTTATTGAGTGTTTAATATAAAGTAAAACACATTACCATCTAAAATATATTAAAACATACTTTACAGATAGCAGGATATTGTGTACAGAAAATCATAAGAAATCTACAAAAGATTATTATAGTTAATGAATGTTCAGCAAGATCACAGGATTCAATATTAATACACAAAAATTGTATTTCTAGATGCTATAATAACAGTGAAAAAATAAAAACTGTATTTCCAGATGCTAACAATGAATAATCCAAAACTGAAATTAAGAAACTAATTTACAACCGTATTGAAAAAGATAAAATATTTAGGAATCAATTTAGCAGAAGTGCAAGACCTAGGAATGGAGAAGACTTCCTGTTATTAATCCTTAAGTGCCATCTTATCTCTGTTGGTTTCCTCCCTTAACCTTGCCCACACCTCTCCAAATGGTCTTTTTATAAGTTTTCTTCAATTTAACCTTTCTGAGCATGCCATCTGTTTCCTGTTGGGTTCCTAATATAATTTTACATTACTAGAATTAAAACTGCTTAAGAGTTAAGGTCTTCCTTAAATTAGCTTTTATTTTGATTTTCAGATACTGGTCTATTGGAAGATATTTTAAGCCTGGTATAATCCAAATTTAACCATTCTGATGAAATGACCAGAATCTATGAATGTGCCTGGGTAAAATCAACAATAATGTTATGAAGTTGTCTGGTTTAATCAACTACCACCTCTCAAAATTTAATAAGGTTGATTTAAATATAGTTATAATATGTTCTGAGTTATGGTTGTTAAAATTATCACCAAGCTGTTGGCTTCATACCCAACTGTTTTACTCTCATCTCCTTTTTAAGCAATAACATCAAGAAGATAGGATGAAGGAAAACAGAACGAGCATATAAATGCAAAACTACTTAATTTAACAACTAGAAAAAGCACTTGGGTAGAGATAGGCTGACAGTTTTTCCATCTTCTTTGCCCACAATCTGTAGTGGATTTTTTTGGGGGGGGAGGGGCTTCATGCTCTTTGGATATTTGTATTTTTAAACACTGGAAAGTTCTTCAACTGAAAACTCAAAATGCCTTATGTTTTAAGTAATTTTAAAAATGAAATGAGCAGTTGCGAGAGATTTATATTTCTGGTAAATACCTAATTTAAGAGTTCAAATTGCTATTCCTGAAAAATGCCATATCACTCTAAACCTTCCACTAATGAGCTGAACATATTAAAATCTCCTTCAACAAATATGATTTTACCACCTGCTCACTTTTCAAACTAAATGAATACATAAGTAAATGTCACATAAAAATGGCATTTCCAAAAGTTTAATCCATTCTGTTTGTTTCAGGTTAAAATATAAAAAACTTCCACCCTTTCAAAAGGAAAACTATACTCAAACTTAGCATAAGTGAAAGTATCAAGAGTTTATAAATTACAGATCAACCAAAGCAGTGAGAGAGGGACCTCTGCTGTTAAAAAAAATATAGTATATAGAAAATGTGAATAATTCTAGACAGGCTTATGCCTGTTCTTTCAAAAGCCCACTGCTTTTTCAATAATATAGGTTATTTTGCAGGGAGGGAAGTGTAATTTCCAAACATCACTTTTATTAAGATAAAGCAAAACTTAACTGCCAAATGGTTTTTAGTGGAAGCTTTTTAGTTGTAAACTGGTCAATTGGGGCTTTGTGAAATAACAGCTATTGAGAAATACCACTGAAAATATCCTAAATGTGTATTTTAAATTTCTACACCATAGAATACAAGTCAAGATTAGCTCAAAGACTAATGCAAACATCAAGAAAATACTGATTCATGTAATCTAGAACTCAATGTTACTTTTAACGTTTTCACAGTAAACTCTAACGCTACCACCACCACCCCCCACCTCGAATATTATAAAGCCTTGTAAAGGAAAGAATTATAGTTCAATGTCAAACCAAGAAGCTAAGCAACGTTTGCAGGCTTAAAAGCAACTGTTTTGCATTCAGTACTAGGAGGCTTAGAGGGCCTCTTCAACCCACTCTAGTATTTTCGCCTGGAGAATCCCATGGACCAAGGAGCCTGGTAGGCTACAGTCCATGGGGTCGCAAAGAGTCGGACACAACTGAGTGACTTCACTTTCTTTCTTTCTTTCCATACAAGCCGGGAGTTAACCATTGTTTTCTAGCTAGCCCAGAATAATGTCCACACTTAACATCTTCCTATTCTCTTCTGACATCTAAAAGTTCGATCATTGTTCAGCATTTGTTTACAGCTACTCCTCAATAAACAGTTCCGTAAAGTAACTACTGCAACTATGTTACAGAGCAAGGTTCCTTGGCCACAGGCAGAACAAGCCAAAACAATGA
The DNA here is from genome assembly GCF_029407905.1 of Bubalus kerabau. NCBI lineage: Eukaryota > Metazoa > Chordata > Mammalia > Artiodactyla > Bovidae > Bubalus > Bubalus kerabau. The sequence continues at coordinate 138,538,733 of NC_073626.1, forward strand.
GACTGGGAGGTTTGTGGCAAAAACAGGGCTTAACTCACAAGGCAGCCAAGGAGGAGACAGGACAGCAAATCTCAAAACTGGGGACTGGGGTATTCATGGGATAGCAGCAGGGCCTTCGGAGGAGGCCCAGGGAGCCTAGTGCCTAGGGAAAGGCGATTGGGAACTGGTGTGGTAGGCGTCGTAATTAGTTCTGTGCATGCTAAGTTGCTTCGGTCGTGTCCAACACTTTGTGACCCTATGGACTATATAGCCCGCCAGGCTCCTCCTCTTGCCAGGATTCTCCAGGCAAGAGTACTGGAATGGGTTGCTATTTCCTCCTCCAGGGGATCTTCCTGACTCAGGGATGGAACCTTTGTCTCCTGTGGTTCCTGCATTGCAGCCAGTTCTTCATCACTGAGTCAGACACGACTGAGTGACTGAACTGAACTGAACTTCATCACTGAGCCACCAAAGCCCAATTAGTTCTGCGAGGTGTAACTAAGATACATGCGATGAACAGGATCTGGGGCTTCTGCAGTGGCTTAGTGATAAAGAATCTGTCTGCAATGCAGGAGCCACAGGAGACGTAGGTTCCATCCCTGAGTCGGGAAGACACCCTGGAGAAGGAAATGGCAACCCATTACAGTATTCTTGCCTGAAGAATCCCATGGACAGAGGAACCTGGTGGGCTTCAGTCCATGGGATCACAAAGAGTTGAACAGGACAACATACTAACTCAACAAGAACAAACAGGGTCTAAGGGTGGAGCTGTCAGCCCTCTGATGTCAAAAGGTCACCAAGCCAGATACTTGCACATGGCCAGTTGGAAGGTCAGCGAGCCTACCCAGTCTTAATTAGCTCAGACATAAATAGACACAGCTGATTCCAACCTCCTGGAAAACAACTCTGAGCCTGCAAGTCTTTTGTGGCAAAAATTAAAAGGGAACTTGATGAGTGAAGCCTGGTGAAATGGATTTGACTAACAATGATTAGCCAAGGTTTTGATGCTTTTGAACTGTGGAAGACTCTTGAGAGTCCCCTGGACAGCAAGAAGATGAAACCAGTCAATCCTAAAGGAAATCAATCCTGAATATTCATTGGAAGGACTGATGCTGAAACTCCAATACTTTCGCAACCTGAATCAAAGAGCCAACTCACTAGAAAAGACCCTATGCTGGGAAAGATTGAAGGCGGGAGAAGGGGATGACAGGAAACGAGGTGGTTGGATGGCATCACTGAATGGATGGACATGAGTTTGAGCAAGCTCAAGATGGTGAAGGACAGGGAAGTCTGGCGTGCTGCAGTCCGTGGGGTCGTAAACAGTAGGAGACAACTGAGCGACTGAACAACAACAAAGTTTTATATTCTAGAAAAGGGAATGGTAACCCACTCCAGTATTCTTGCCTGGAGAATCCCATGGACAGAGGAGCCTGGTGGGATACAGTCCATGGGGTGGCAAAGAGACACGATTGAGTGACTAACACAAGGTTTTATATGCATCTTTTGTTACATGCCATGGGAATCTTGTCCTAAGAAGAAATTCCATTTGACAAGGACCACACCATGGTATCTTATATTATTTGAATTTCATAATATCCTTAGAAGGAAAGAAAAGTTGTTCTGATTTTTCCCTTTTGCATAAAAGCGAGAGAAGACAGAAAGATCAAGTGATTTGCCCAAAATTGCACCGCTATGAAGGGGCTTGTATTCCAGTCCTAGAGCCCAAATCAAAGGCAATTCCCCACCCTGAGCTTTCCCTAGCCAAACACACCCACCATTAGTACAATGGGAGCACTCGGCAACTGTACTTTAAACTGCTGACGCACTGCTCCACTGATGTGTTTGGTTGTTATGACAACACCAAGTACAAACGGTTGGGAAGAGTTCATACAAAAGCTTTCACCGGAAAATCTCTGTATCCCAGAGCACAAGTGCGATAAAGAACCTGTAGCCCGCGGGGTCACAACTGGGAAGTCCGTAAGACCTAGGCTTCTATCACTTTTGAAATACTAGGGAAGCTTCGCCGCGGGGAGGAGCCTAGCCAGGAGCCAACCTCTCACCTGCTCGCGGCTCATGGCTGCAAGGACGCGCTGGCGGCACCGGGTGGCTCCTGGATCCTTCCTGCCAGCGCCCCCACGAAACCCCTCGGAAGAGAGATGCGACCCCCGGCGACACGGCCGTCTCTGCTCCCTCCGCTCGGGGGCCGTCTAGCGTCCCGGCTGCGTTCGTTGCTAAGCAACAGACCCGCGCACGTTCCTTTTCCGGTCGTCTGGTGCTCCTGGGACCGCACTGTGGAACTCGCAGTGCGTTCCCGTGGGAGGCACTTTCCAAGGCGCTGGGTGGCACCTGAGCCAAAGTGGTACTTCCGCAGAGGGTGCATTGAACAACTAAAGGCGGTGGGTGCTCCTCCTTCTGCCTGGAGAAGTAAATACCCTTTGATGACCATCACACTTCGGCAACCTCCTAACATAGCTGGGTGCTCCAGGTCCCTGCCTTAACTCCTATTTTCCTATTTAACTTTGTGCCTAGAAGGTCTCAGAGGACTACTCATGGAATGAAATGATTGCAAATTTCACTGCTGATGTGGGCCAAAGTAGGAGAACAAAGCATGCAAAGTCTAGAACAAGTAAACACCTTTCTTCTATTTTCCATGGGTTTCCAACTCCCCTTGTTGACTTTTGCCACACACTAGAAAACTATCCCTTGGAAGAAATACCAGAAAAAGAGCCATCAAGAATTCATTTCAACCAACATTCCTGGATAGTCTACCGCATGAAAGATGCTGTGCTTGGCACTAGGAGTACAAAGTTACCAAGGCGACATCCCTTCAGCACAAGGCTAGGGGAGTACTGAAATAAGCAGTTAAAATGCAGTGCTCTCAACATGGAATTGCAGTCCTCAAGGAGAACACAAAATACAAACTTCTTAGTTTCCTCCTGAAAATGTGGAAGGGATGTGAAAAGTGCAAAGCCAAACTGTGTTGAAAGACAGAAAGCAGATTTTATATATATATATATATATGCATACACACATGTGTATATGTATACACACATACATTCCAATCCCAAAAAAAGGCAATGCCAAAGAATGCTCAAATTACTGCACAATTGCCCTCATTCACAGTAATGCTCAAAATTCTCCAAGCCAGGCTTCAACAATACATGAACCATGAACTTCCAGATGTTCAAACTGGTTTTAGAAAAGGCAGAGGAACCAGAGATTAAATTGCCAACATCCACTGGATCATTGAAAAAGCAAGAGAGTTCCAGAAAACCATCTGCTTTATTGACTATGCCAAAGCCTTTGACTGTGTGGATCACAGTAAACTGTGGAAAATTCTTCAAGAGATGAGAATACCAGACCACCTGACCTGCCTCTTGAGAAACCTATATGCAGGTCAAGAAGCAACAGTTAGAACTGGACTTGGAACAACAGACTGGTTCCAAATAGGAAAAGGACTACGTCAAGGCAGTATATTGTCACCTTGCTTATTTAACTTATATGCAGAGTACATCATGAGAAATGCTGGGCTGAAAGAAGCACAAGCTGGAATCAAGATCGCCAGGAGAAATATCAATAACCTCAGATATGCAGATGACACCACCCTTATGGCAGAAAGTGAAGAAGAACTAAAAAGCCTCTTAATGAAAGTGAAAGAGGAGAGTGGAAAAGTTGGCTTAAAGCTTAACATTCAGACAACTAAGATCATGGCATCCAGTCCCATCATTTCATGGGAAATAGATGGGGAAACAGTGGCTGACTTTATTTTTAGGCTCCAAAATCACTGCAGATGGTGATTACAGCCATGAAATTAGAAGACGCTTACTCCTTGGAAGGAAAGTTATAACCAACTTAGACAGCATATTAGAAAGGTGAGACATTACTTTGCCAACAAAGGTCCATCTAGTCAGGGTATGGTTTTTCCAGTGGTCATGTATGGATGTGAGAGTTAGACTATAAAGAAAGCTGAGTGCAGAAAAATTGATGCTTTTGAACTGTGGTGTTGGAGAAGACTCTTGAAAGTCCGTTGGACTGCAAGGAGATCCAACCAGTCCATCCTAAAGGAGATCAGTCCTGGGTGTTCATTGGAAGGCCTGCTATTGAAGCTGAAACTCCAATACTTTGTCCACCTGATGCGAATAGCTGACTCATTTGAAAAGACCCTGATGCTGGGAAAGATTGAGGGCAGGAGGAGAATGGGACGACAGAGGATGAGATGGTTGGATGGCATCACCGACTCAATGGACATGGGTTTGTGTGGACTCTGGGAGTTGGTGATGGACAGGGAGGCCTGGTGTGCTGTGGTTCATGGGGTCGCAAAGAGTCGCACACAAGTGAGCAACTGAACTGAACTGAACTGACACATACATACATACACACACACATACAGAGAGAGAGAGAGCCTTCCACGGTGGTACAAGTGGTAAAGAACCCATCTGATAAAGCAGGCGACTTCAGAGATGCAGGTTCAATCCTTGGGTCGGGAAGATCCCCTGGAGGAGAGCATGCAAACCCACTCCAGTATTCTTGCCTGGAGAATCCCATGGACAGAGGAGCCTGGCAGCTACAATCCGTAGAGTCACAAAGAGTTAGACAGGACTGAAGCAACTTAGCACACCGCATATAATAAAAGGCCCTAAACAAGGGTGGATGGCTGTTGGAATAACTGAAAGCAGTTCTGAAAGTTTGGAGAGTAGATGAGCAATTTAGAGAAAATCTGGAGATGAACCTGAGGTGACACACAGGTGCTGTATTTTAAAGGCCTCTCTAAAACAGGAGGTAATAGTGAAAAACAAATCTGACTCCATTTTGGATTTGTTTCTTTTAACTTTTGTGTTCTATTGTTTTCACTACAAGTTAAGAATGTTGTATATAGCCTGAAATGCACAGGATAGCCCATTCTCAAGGCTCTGACCTGTAAAGGTGTAACAGTTTCCATTCATACAGAGAGTGAAAAAAAAAAAAAAAAAAAAAAAAAAACAATGTTGCAGAACAGAAAATAACATTTGTGTTGTGGGAGCTTTCCAGGAACATCATGACCTGATCTACCTGGACAGCTGCAAGAACACAGAATTCTGACACCATGAAATTTGCAACAACCAGCAACACCCTCTTACCTTTGAGTATAAAGAAGACTTGAATTCTAACTTGGTTAAGATGTTTCTTTGCAACACTAGTCCACCATCTTCTCTGTCTTCTGGCTTTCCAAATAAAGTTGTTACCTTGCCCCAACAACTTGTGTCTCTATTGGCTTGTCATGTGGCAAACAGTATGAGCTTGGACTGGGTAAGAGTGCATGTATGTGCTAAGTCGCTTCAGTCATGTCCAACTGTTTGCAACCCTATAGACTGTAGCCCACCAGGCTCCTCTGTCCGTGGGATTCTCTAGTCAAGCATACTGGAGTGAGTGGCCATTTTCTCCTCCAGGGGATCTTCCCAACCCAGGGATTGAACCATGTCTCTTACATCTCCTGTATTGGCAGGTGGGTTCTTCACTACTAGCACCACCTGGGAAGCCCCTGGTAACAGTGGTATGGAGTTTAGACTTCAGGGATAAATGACTGCCATGGAAAATTGTTTTGTTCGGAAATAAGACCTCATCTTAAAATTCATAAGGAATTTCAAGGGACCTGGAAGAGCTAGAATACTCTTGAAAAAGAACAAAATTGAAGGGCTCACACTTCATGATATTGAAATTTAGTAAAAACCTACAGAATCAAAAGTGTTTAACAGATAGAGCTGGGAAAACTGGATATTCACATGTTAAAGAATGAAGCTGGCCTAACACTATTTACAAAAATTAACTAAAAATGGATCAATGTCCTGAATGTAACAGCTAAAAATATGAAATTTTTAAAAGAAAACATAGAGAAAAATCTTTATGCTACTGGATTTGGCAATGGTTTCTTGGATATGAAACCAATTGCATAAGCAACAAAAGAAAAAATAGACAAACTAGGCTTCATCAAAATTTAAAACATTCGTCCATCAAAAGACACTATCAACAAAGTGAAAATATACCCAACAGAAGGAAGCAAATATTTGCAAATCACACATCTGATAGGGATTAATAACCAGAATATATAGAGAATTTCTAAAACTCAACAGTAACAATCTGATTTTTTTAAACGGCAAAGGATTCAATAAGACATTTTCCAAAACGAGATTTACAAATGGCCTATAAACATCTGAAAAGATGCTTGACATCATTAACCATCAGAGAAATGCAAATCAAAACCATGAGATATGGAAAGATGAAACACTTGGATATAGAAGATATGGAAAGATTGGAACACTTTCACACTATTGGTGGGAATGCAAAATGGTGCAATCATGGAAAACGATATGGCAGTTCCTTAAAAAATTAAAAATAGAATTACCATATGATCCATCAATTCCACTTCTGGTATTTTCCTAAAAGAATTGAAAGCACAAACATATGTGTACACCATGTTTATAGCAGCATTATGCACAATAACCCAAAAGGTGGAGGAAACCCAAGTGTCTATCAAAGGATGAATGAGTAAACAGCATGTGGTAATACAATAGGAAAGTTTTCATCATGTGCACACTAGTATTTATTTTTAAAAGTTATACAGGCACATGAAAAGCTCCCAAATAGAGCAAAATTTCCACAAAAATCTGTCTCCCTAGCATTCCTGACCCATCTTTCACCTCTTCAGAGACAACCAGTGTTACTAGTTTCTTTGGCAGACCTTGAGAAATGTCTATACACAAACATATATATCTCTTTCATTTGTACAAATGCTTGCATACAGAATAGACACAATATATTCTGTAATTTGCTTTTCCTACTCACAATATATCTCAGAGATGGATCCATATCACGCACTCATTCTTTTTGATACTGCATGGTGTTCTGTTGCAGTTTCTCCACAATTTCTTAAACAATTCATTATTGATGGCACAATAGTAATACATTCAGACTTAGGATGAAAGGAAATTCTGATGCATGCTACAATATGGATGAACTACAAAGGCATTATGCTAACTAAAATTAGTCACAGAAGGACAAATATGCTATGCTTCTACCCACATAAGATATACAGTCAATTTATATAAACAGAATGGTAGTTGTCAGGGGTTATGAGTAGGGGGAATGAGATACTATTTAGCAAAGGATACAGAGCTTCCGCTTTGCAAGATGAAAAAAGTTCCAAAGATGAATGGCAGTGATAGGTGCACAATGTGAATGTACTTAATGCCACTGAACTGTACACTTAAACATGGTTTAAAAATATAAATTTTCCTGTGGCAGATTCATTTTGATATTTGGCAAAACTAATACAGTTATGTAAAGTTGAAAAATAAAATAAAATTGAAAAAAATATATATAAATTTTGTGTTATGTATATTTTACAATGACTAAATTCTTTTTTTTTAAAAAGAAGAAAATTGAAGCCAAATGAGGAGGAGGAAGAGGAGAAATGACAGGATCATATTTGCATTTCTGAAAGAGCACACTAGCTTCATTATAGTGAAGAGGAAAAGGTGAGGTGAAGGCAAGAAGGGGTCCTGATAGGAGGCTATTAGGAGAGTTCGCAGGAGATAATGGTGGCTAGAACTGGGCTCATAATGGAAGTAAAAGAGAGAAGTAGGCAAATTCAAAAGATATTTAGGAGGCGGTTTCATTAGAATGTGAATGCTTAAAATGGAGAAATAATGTTGAGGATCATTTTACTGCTTTGTATACCCGTATGGAAAGATGAGGTAGAGAAAAGAGGAAGAGAAGTGGGCCTTAAAGAGAAAGTGATGAGTCCAGTGAGGGACATGGCAACCGTGAGACATCTGCAAGACATGAAAGTGCCCATATGGCCAGTAGATAATGTACATAGTTGGGGGGTTTCCCAGGTGACACGGTGGTAAAGAATATGCCTACCAAAGTAGGAGATGCAAGAGACACAGGTTCCATCCCTAAGTTGGGAATATCCCCTGGGGTAGGATGTGGCAACCCACTCCAGTATTCTTGCCTAGAAGATTCCATGGACAGAGGAGCCTGGTGGGCTACTGTCCATGGGGTCACAAAGAACCACACACAACTGAGCACACAACTCATTATACATAGTAGTCAAAGCTCAGAAGATAGTTTGGGAACTAAGGACATGAATTTGCGACTCTATCATATGATGACATTCAATCCATTCATCCATAGATGAGATGACCCAGGGAGTGTATAGAACAAGAACAGAGGAGAATCTAGTATAAAAAAGCAAACAATGTTAGACAGAAGGAAACCTGGGAAGGAGAACTGAGAAGTGGCCAAAGAGAATTGAAAACTGAGAATATAGACTCATGAAAACCAAAGAGAAAAATATTTCAAGAAGGAGAATTTGGTCAACACTGTCAAATGCTTTGGCATATAGATTCAAAAGTATCCACTGGATAAAGCAATACAGAAGTCAGTGGTAAATGTGGCAAAGGGATTTCAAGGGGATGTGGGTCCAGATACCAGAGGTGGGAGAATGAAGCCGGGGGAGACTGTCAGTTTAGACAAACATTTGAGTTATGAACAAGAGAGATAGAGTGGGGATTGTGGGAAGGTATGGCTGCTGCTGCTGCTGCTAAGTCGCTTCAGTCGTGTCCAACTCTGTGCGACCCCATGGACTGCAGCCTACCAGGCTTCTCCGTCCATGGGATTCTCCAGGCAAGAACACTGGAGTGGTTGCCATTTCCTTCTCCAAGAAGGTATGGATACAAGGACCTTATTTTTTCAAACAGGAGTGTTTTGCTTCTATTTTATGAAGATAGTAAGGGAGAGGATGAAGATGAAGGAAAAGTTAAAAGGAGATAGAATTACTTCCAGATGAAGAGACACCTTGTAGGGACACCCATAAAAGTAAGAAGGATGAATGGAGATGTGGGTGGTGTTGTGGGTGTGGGTGTTGACTACACCAGTTTGCTGGTGTGTAGTCGGGGGGGGCATTTCCAAAAGTGAGTTTCATTTTCTTTGTGATATAGAAAGTAAAATCACTTGAAAAGAACTAGATGGAAAGTAGATGTCAGGGGTTAAAGGAAAATTTAAGTGAAACAGAGAAGTTTTGAAATGACTACTTGGCAGAAAAGGGAAGAGAACAGAAGCAATCGGGGAAATTTAGGAAAGGCCCAGATGAAGCTGAAGCCACTGAATTAGTGAATTACACTCCAAAGATAACAGACCAGGTGCAGGCTCAGAAAAGAAAAACACATTTCCCAGGCTGGTATGTCAGCAGGATGACTTTTGACTCACAGACAGACTAAAGAAAGAAGCAGACAGGGCGCTCAAGATTGGCAGGTGCCAGGCTTAATAAACCAGGGAACTTACACATGAGACTTGTCTTGGGTGCTCACAAGATGCATAGATCTCTGCACATACCTGCCAGTATCTTCAGTTTATATAGAGGCATTAATAGGGTTCAGTCACATAGATATGGTCCAAGTAGTCTCAACAACACATTGCTCTATGTGTCTTTGCTCTGTGTCTTTGCAACACTATGCTCTGTGTCTTTGCAAACAGCGCCCACTGTGAGAACAGAAGAACATACATTTCAAGGACAGGGGAGCAGGTGGGGAGCCTCTGATTGCCTGGGTCCACCTTATGGGTCAACTGGCAGTCACATGCTCTCAGTGACCTCCAGCAACAACAGAGCAAGAGAATGGGGCATTTGATAAGAGAGAAGTTGAAATAATCTTGAACCTAAAATAAGTAGAGGAGAAAGGACTGTTGAATAGACTAGGTGGTGGTCTTCATGAGGGTAACACATTGGGAGGCACTAACCATCAAAGCAGAAAGGATAGGAATGAGGGTGTTGACTACTGACTGTCATTTCAGAAATCACGCAATTCCAGGTATTGACAAGGTCCCCATAGCCATAGACACAGATGACGGAAGTAAAGGACTTTGGCCATGGGTGATCAAGGAAATAAGTTGCTAAGACTATGCTTGTTCCCCTGAATGTTGAAGTAGCAGAGTGGAAAGGAAAGCCATGAGCAAGTCCTCAATGAATGAAGCAGGAGACAAGAAGAGCAAGTGCTATGAACCTAAAATTAGTAAGAATTTTTTTTTTTAACTAGAAAACAGAGAATAAATGCTGAAGACCCCTTCTCCTGAACTTGGGATGTGGAAGAATTGAAAATCCCACATAGGAAAAAAATCTTCAGGGAGAGACAAACTTCAGTCAAAACCTGGAGGTAGGGGTAAGGTTCAGAGACTGGGGAAAGATGTAGGATGCTTTCATAGCCCCCGGGCACAATGAAAAGATCTGAATACTCGTAGATTAATGGAAGGTTGAGTCAGCCAAAGAGAAGAAAAAAAAAAAATGTAGAAAGTAAGAACATGAGAAACAAACCGAAAAAAGAAAAAAAAAAAAAAAAACCTTTAAGTGCTCACACCACTGGCAGTAACCAAAAGATATACAGAGGTGTCATTGATTTAGTAACCACCCTGTATGTGCCTGCTAAGTTGCTTCAGTAGTGTCCAACTCTTTGTGACCCTATGGACTATAGCCCACCAAGCTACTCTGTCCATGGGATTCTCCAGGCAAGAATACTGCAGTGGGTTGCCATTCCCTCGTCCAGGGGATCTTCCCAACCTGGGGATTGAACTCGGTCTACCTGCATCTCCTGCATCACAGGCGGATTCTTTACCCACTGAGCCACCTGGGAAGCCCAGTGACCACCCTGCTGCTGCTGCTGCTAAGTCGTTTCAGTCGTGTCCGACTCTATGCGACCCCATAGACGGCAGCCCACCAGGCTCCCCAGTCCCTGGGACTCTCCAGGCAAGAACACTGGAGTGGGTTGCCATTTCCTTCTCCAATGCATGAAAGTGAAAAGCGAAAGTGAAGGCACTCAAGTCCTGTCCGACCCTTCGTGACCTCATGGACTGCAGCCTACCAGGTTCCTCCTCTCATGGGGTTTTCCAGGCAAGAATACTGGAGTGGGTTGCCATTGTCTTCTCCAAGTGACCACCCTACATGCCGACAAAAGAACAAATCCCAGTAGCTCCCGGGTGTTTAAAAGGAATTAGGGTAATTGGTAGAATCCCTGTACCAACTGGATTGCTTCATGGAGGGCACTTGTCTACAGGCCAGCGAGAGACAGAAGGAATTACAGCAATCATCTAGACAGAGGTGAACCTGGAAAAGTCAGCAACTGAACTGAACTGAACACTTTCCCCATGTGCAAATTTTTCTTCTTCGGTCCTCTGCTGTCTCACGGTCCATTCACCCTGAACTCAAAAACCATAATTGAAAGAAGCATCAGGGAATTCTGACTTTCTACATTGCCTTCATTTCTAGCTCCCCATGGGGTCAATCTCTCATTGGCAGAATTCTGTTTCTAAATTTGTCTTCTGTTGTGCACCTTGCCAGAATCATGGACAGAAATACTTTTTTAAAACTTGGCAAAGAGAGTTCTTTTGTATTTGTCACATTGTGATCCAGTGACACTAGTAATAAAGAACCCACCTGCCTATACAGAGATGCAGGAGACACAGGTTCAATCCCTGGGTCAGGAAGATCCCCTGGAGGAGGGCATGGCAACCCACTCCAGAATTCTTGCCTGGAGAATCCCAGGGACAGAGGGGCCTGACAAGCTGCAGTCCATGGGGTCGCAAAGAGTTGGATGCGACTGAAGCGACTTAGCACACAGCACACACGTGATCCCTGTCAAGCAAGAGGAATGTGGCTCCTGGCACTGAATTCCCATGGTAGTTCTCATAGCAGTCAGTAATGTCACCAAGTAGACTGTAGCTGAGATATAATCTCTGTCCTCACCATTCAGGTTAAGGCAGGCTCAAAACCCTGACATATTTCCAAAAATATTAGGAATAAGTTTTTGATTAGATGTGTTGGATCATGGGACTCCTCAAAATTTACAGAAAGACACTTTATCACTCCTGTTATTTGTCTCCTTGAAAGACTGCATCATGCAATTACTTAGTGCTTAATTTGGGTAGCATGTATCTGGGAATAGAAGCTGGTTACTTCAGTTTAACCAAATATGAAAGACCACATGAAGAAGAGAAGTTGACTTGCTGATACTTTGGTTCCTGGAGTGTCAAAATCAGTTGCCTTTATGACCTTGTGTTTTCTTTGATGATTTGGGAATTTTTTTGCTAAAATGATTTTATTAGACATGAACAAATGCTTGCTTAAGGATTTTATGCCCAAATTTGTTCTGGTTCTAAGGGAATCTTTTATGAGAAGATATTTTATTTTCCTTTAAAATATATTATGTAGGTTTATACTGCTGAGTTCTGACTTAAGTTATTTGTTACTACTCATCTTTTCATCTTCCACTTCTGAAACTGTAACATGTGTGAAAGGAAGGAGTGTGAGTTACACATGTTCCTTTTGAGGAGGTGTGACAGCTTTTTATGATTGTGGGGCGTGGTGTGAGGCTGAGAAAATCGAGCGTACAACTTAAAGCAGAGCTCAGAATACCATATTCTCTGCCCATGCCCTTTTCTCTTTATGAACCTGTACTCATCCTCATCTTGCCCAGTGGACAAATATGTCTTGAACACCAGCTATGGGCCAGGGACTGTTCTAGGCTCGAGAGAGACAGTGGGGCAGCCAAGACCTTGGCTCCTGTTCTCATAAACAAAAAGAGACAACTAGCACGTCAAAATAGGTATATTAATCAATTACTTATTTCAGATGGTGAAAGTACAAAAAGAAAATGAAACAGGGTAATGAGAGAGACTTGCGGTCAAGGAAATTCTCTCTGAGGAGGAGACATTTAAACTGAGACTTGAATGACAAAAAGGAACTAGCCTTTCAAAGATGTCAGGAGTTTCCCAGGTAATGGATGAACCCAAATGTGAGAATGAATGTGATATATTCAAGGCCCTGAAGAAGGCCAGGAACAAAGTGAAGAAGGATCTTATTTTAAACAGGTGGAGAAAATATGAATTGAAATGGGGTGGGAGTGGAAGCAGGAAGGCCAGTTAGGAGCCTCTTGGGGTTTCGACTTCCCTGGTGACTCCGACAGTAAAGAATCTGCCTGCAAGGCAGGAGACCTGGGTTCGATCCCTGGGTTGGCAAGATCCCCTGGAGAAGGGAATGGCAACCCACTCCAGTATTTTTGCCTGGAGAATTCCATGCACAGAGGAGCCTGGAGGGGTCACAGAGAGTCAGACACAGCTAACACTTTTACTGGGGTTGGTCAGGGAAGTAACAGTGGTGCTCAAATTTGGAGAAAGTAGTGGATATTGCCGGGGTCCAGCCCCAGCTGATCCAGGGTATTCGAAGGAGAGACGGCGTAGGCGAGGGTCAGGAAACAACTGCTTAATTAAACGTTAATTAAGGATATAAAGAGTAATAGAATGAGGATAGCTCAGTAGGAAAATTCAGTGGAGAAAAGAGGCTGAGTAGCTTGGTTTACGCGGGGGACCAATAAAACTTCAAGACAAGAAGCTTGCACCACTTACGTAGGCCACAGGCGTCCTTCCGTTCTCCCGAAGGAGAGGAGACACTGAGGCCTCCCCGGTCGGATCTTAGAAGCCCAGGCATAATTAGTAAGCTTGGTGGGTTCCGCGCTCCAGATGGAGACTCAACCAGAGTGAGAGAGAGAGAGACATGGGGAGACCAGTATTTCGAGGAACTGATCCCAATTCTTTATTTTCCATGGTCTACTTTTATACACTGAGATGTTATGCAAAAGTCACACGGGGTCAGCAGTCCTGACTTTTATCAAAGTCAGGCGCTTCATACAAATGTATACAGAGGTCTTAGGGGTGTTACATCATCTTCTGGCCAGGGGGCCTGCTGACAATTTACGACCCTCTCCTTGTGACAGCGGTCAGTCAACCAGGACACTTATTTCTCCAGGGGTGATTATTCTTAAAACAGACGCCATCCAAATAAAGTTACATTCCTATAGGGTGAGGGTGTAGTGGGTTTTAGTTAAGGAAAGAATTTACTTAGCCTAAGGTCTAACGTGATTTATATCAAAGGTTAATACTTATTTCTTCTATATATTCATTAATGTGTGTAAGGGCAGGGGATGTGGAGACTTAGCAGTAAACATTGGCTCAACAAATGAAAAAACCCTTCACCAATACAATTTCTAATCAGCCCATTATACTTATACTAATAATTTTCTAACTTTTCTAAAGAACCTGTTTTTAGAAGGTTTAAAGCATCTCGTGCCTCTCACGGTTGGGAGGCTGTGAGCAATCACATGTGGCCGGACAAGCCTGTCAGGCAGGCTAGAGAACCTTCAGAGGAGTTTGTAGGTTAAAACACTCCTATCACGCCCAGGAATTATTATTAACTGGAGCTCTAAGTTAACTCCTTCTCCGAAAGAGGTGGTGGGGGACAGCCCCCCGTAAAGCCAGAGGTGTAGGTGAGAGCACAAAGTAGTAAAGTAGGCAGGCTCTGGTTATGGGGGTAGATGCTCGAGGATTTCCAGAGGGACTCCTGAGGCTCGATCCCGCCTTTGCGTATGTCAAGCCTCCTTCCTCATGACCTTTGCCATGGGCGGAGTGCCTCACGCCGGCCCCCAACAGGATATGAAGAGAAGGGATATATTTGGGAGAAAAACCCAGTAGGACTTTCTGATAGACAAGATGCAAGTAATAAGACTAGGCTGAAATGACTGGGTTTTTTTGTTTGTCTGGCTACTTGTTTGTTTTGGTCTGAGCTGCTTGGTAGATGGTAGTGCATTTATCTGAAAGGGGGTAAGCAGGGGTGGGGAGACACATGCTGGACAGTGCAAGAAAATTTAAAAAACACTGGATTTTCAAACACAGTAAATGTAAGATGCCTATTCGCCATCCAAGTGAGACACTGAGGAGACTGAAAGCTATACAACTCTGGGCATAGCTCTCGGCAAGGGACAGATTAGAAGTTCAGCCATAGGCAGATGATAACTGAAGCCATGAGATTAAAAGGAATCGAGTGAGACAGAGTAAACAGAAACAAGAAAGAAAGGTGGTCCAAGGATCAAGCCCCAAGGCTCTCATATTCTCTTTCTGAAAACTAGGAATTTAAAAATTACATACTCTGTCAACCCTTTAACAGAGTTATGGGTTGAACAAAGAGTTACAATGGATATCTTAGATACAAAATAATCCTATGACATTTGGTTGAAAATTCATGCATGTGGTATTTGTTTGTGAAAATACCGAGCTATATATGGACCAATTCCCATAAAAACGAATAACGATGCTGCTTTATTACCACACATTGACCTTCGACTAATCACAACCAGATCTGGAAAAACACAAAGTGATGGCACTTGGTTTCTTTGAACACTAGAGGGAGATATATACAGCTGCAAATCAGAGAGAGGAAAAAACTTTTTTTTTCCTGTACAATTAGTCTTTTACCATAGAATCATAGAATATTAAAAAATTTTGATATTCTTGCAATCATTGATAAATTAATCATATCTTAACAGTAAAATAAATTACACATGTTTGGAAAGTAACCCAATTTCTGTTAAACCAGGTTTTGCTGAAAAGTTATTTCATATATGTTTATTATATGCTATATTTTCCAGTGACGTCTTAATCATTTTTATCTTGGGCAAAGTGAAGCAATAATACAGAAATCAGGCCATTTTTATTTAGACAAGCATCCGTTCTTCCTCCCAAGGAATTCTGGTAATGCTCACTGTAATCTGAAGTGTCAAAAGCTTTGACTCTGGACCTCATGTCTGTGGACGCTGGGAACGTGCTGTACTTCATCACGTTCAGTGTTTCTCAGGTGACTTAAAGGTCATCGGCACCAACTTCATTCTGGGCTTTTTATTTGCCCAATAAAATGCTCTTCAACTTTGCTAGGTAATCGCATAGATATGTAGTGTTTTCATGATTGCTTGGGGCAGCTAGAAAACTTTCCCTGTATTTACTTTGGTAATCTTTCCAAGGAACATACTCTAGAGTGTCCTCTTTTCCTGATCAAAGGTTGAATATGAGCCTGATCCAACAACTCTCAGCCTACCAAATACTTTCTTTGACCTTGTAACTAATTTAATAAGTCCTCCTTTCTATAACTTCAACAGTGAAATGCTTCTGGTAATTGAAGCAGGTAAAAATATCTTTTCTATTCATAGAGAAGGAATCTAGTATAGGAAAAGAGGTGATTTTCTGAAATCAAACTGGTGTGAATCCTGACTTTGGATGGATGTTAATTAAATGTATTGAAGTGATCATTTCAGACATATATCAAACCATTATGCTGAACAACTTAAACCAATGTTATGTGACAATTATATCTCCAAAAAAAAAATCGTAACTTCATCTCTACTGGTGGTGAAGGCAAACATTACTTTGCATTTCTGAACTGTTATTTTCTTTTCTCTAAATTGAAATCACAACCTTTTAGAATTGTGAAGCTGATTCAGATATTGTAGGGAAAGCATCTAGCTTAGCTCCTAGGGAAAAAATCAAGCATTCCAAGTTCCCTGGGTCTCCCTCTCCTTCCATGTGAAATGCTCTATAAAAAACACTGTAAATCATATATTCACATATTGCATGCTATGAGGCATGGGTCAAGTGCTGGGGTTGTGTACAGAATGTGACCTGAGCTGCATCACAGCCATATTGTCCTGTCCTCTACAGGACAAGGATATATATAGGACCTTTCCAAGTGATCAACCACTCATAAATATGGGCCCGTGAGTCAGGAGAGCAGAGAGGTGGCATTGGAAGTCTGCTGAGGACTGCTGTCCCTGGAGGAATGCCTTCCCCTTTCCCTCCACAAATGTAGATTCCACGTCCCCACTCCCATGAAAGTCCAGTTCAGATCATCCTTTTTCCAAGAGATATTCCCAGCCTAAATAAACTCACCTCTCCAAACACCTCTAACATTTACCCAATTCAATCATCTGGCAATTCATGCCTGGCATTCATACTTAAAAATTTCATTTACATGTCTCTCCCCAGCCAGGTAGGTTCTTAAAAGGCACAGTTGATATTATGTCGTATTTTGTAGTGCTTAACTTTATGTCATAGTGCTCTACATGAGGTAGGCTGTGTTTAGATGTATTTCCATGTCAGTTTGCATTCAGTTTACTTTGTGGTATGCAGCCTGACAATGAAACTCATTCACATTAACTGTGTAGGTAGTTTAGATCATTCTGAAGACAACATCTGAAATTTATCTCTTCTATTTAAACCATAGATTCATAAAAAGAAAGAATCCAAAAGCATAACATATTAGGCTTACATTTGTACCATATACTCTGGTATCTTTGCCATGATTTTTGATGAGTATTCATTTTCATTTGGAACAGATTAGTTACCATGATGTAATGATTATCACTCACAGATAAAGCAGAGTATATACACCTGTAAAACTCTGAGAGTTGGCATTCATGACTCCATTTTTACATACATAGAATGGAAACAGACAATGAAATTTTATCATTATTTTTCTTTTTAATTTTTTTATTGAAGGATAATTGCTTTACAGAATTTTGTTGTTTTCTGTCAAACCTCAACATGAATCAGCCATAGGTATACATATATCCCCTCCCTTTTGAACCTCCCTCCCAACTCCCTCCTCATTCTACCCCTCTAGGTTGATACAGAGCCCCTGTTTGAGTTTCCTGAGCCACACAGCAAATTCCTGTTGGCTATCTATTTCACATATGGTAATGTAAGTTTCCAGGTTACTCTTTCCATACATCTCATCCTCTCCTCTCCTCTCCCCATGTCCATAAGTCTATTCTCTATGTCTGTTTCTCCACTGCTGCCCTGTAAATAAATTCTTCAGTACCATTTTTCTAGATTTCATATACGTACGTTAGATTACAATATTCTTTCTCTTTCTGACTCATTTCACTCTATATAATAAATTCTAGGTTCATCAGAACTGACTCAAATGCATTCTTTTTTATGGCTGTGTATATATACCACAACTTCTTTATTCATTCATCTGTAGATGGACATCTAGGTTGCTTCCATGTTCTAGCTATTGTAAATAGTGCTGCAATGAGCAATGGGATACATGTGTCTTTTTCAACCCTGGTTTCCGCAGGGTATGTGCATAGGAGTGAGATTGCTGGGTCATAGGGTGATTTTATTCCTAGTATTCTAAGGAATATCCATACTGTCTTCCATAGTGGCTGTATCAGTTTACATTCCCATTAACAGTGCAGGAGCATTCCCTTTTCTCCACATCTTCTCCAGCATCTACTGTTTGTAGAACTTTTTGATGATGGCCATTCTGACCAGTGTGAGGTGACATATATTGCGGTTTTGATTTGCATTTCTCCAATAATGAGCAATGTTGAGCATCTTTTCATGTGTTTGTTAGCCATCTGTATGTCTTCCTTGGAGAAATGTCTGTTTAGGTCTTTTCCCCACTTTTTGATTGGGTTGTTCATTTCCTGGCATTGAGTTGTATGAGCCGCTTGTATGTTTTGGAAATTACTCCTTTGTCAGTTGTTTCATTTGCTATTATGTTCTCCCATTCTGAGGGTTGTCTTTTCACCTTGCTTTGAGTTTCCTTTGCTGTGCAAAAGCTTTTAAGTTTAATCAGGTCCCACTTGTTTACTTTTGTTTTTATTTCCATTACTCTAGGAGGTGGGTCATAGAGGATCTTGCTTTGATTTATGTCATCAAGTGTTCTGCCTATGTTTTCCTCTAAAAATTGTATAATTTTTGGTCTTATGTTTAGGTTTTTAATCCATTTTGAGTTAATCTTTGTGTATGGTGTTAGGAAATGTTCTAATTTCATTCTTTTACATGTAGCTGTCCAGTTTTACCAGCACCATTTATTGAAGAGGCTGTCTTTGCCCCATTGTATATTCTTGCCTCCTTTGTCAAAAATAAGGTACCCATAAGTGCATGGGTTTATTTCTGGGCTTTTTATCTTGTTCCACTGGTCTATATTTCTGCTTTTGTGCTAGTACCATACTGTCTTGATGACTGTAGCTTCGTAGTATAATCTGAAGTCAGGAAGGTTGATTCCTCCAGCTCCACTCTTCTTTCTCAAGACTGCTTTGGCTATTCAGGGTCCTTTGTGTTTCCATATGAATTGTGAAATTTTTTGTTCTAGTTCTGTGAAAAAAGCCATTGGTAATTTGATAGGGATCGCACTGAATCTGTAGATTGCATTTGCTTGTATAGTCATTTTCAAAATATTGATTCTTCCTACCCAGGAACATGGAATATCTCTCCATCTGTATATGTCATCTTTGATTTCTTTCATTAGTGTCTTATAATTTTTTTGTACAGTTCTTTTGATTTCTAAGGTAAGTTTATTCCTAGATATTTAATTCTTTTTGTTGCAATGGTGAATGGGATTGATTCCCTAATTTCTCTGATTTTTTATTGTTAGTATATAGAAATGCAAGTGATTTCTGTGTATTGATTTTGTAATCTGAAACTTTGATAAATTCACTGATTAGCTCTAGTAATTTTCCAATACTATCTTTAGGGTTTTCTATGTACAGTATCATGTCATCTGCAAACAGTGAGAGCTTTACTTCTTTTCTGATCTAGATTCCTTTTGTTTCTTTTTCTTCTCTGATTGCTGTAGCTAGGACTTCCAGAACTATGTTGAATAATAGTGGTGAAAGTGGACACCCTTGTCTTGTTCCTGATCTTAGGCAGAATGCTTTCAGTTTTTCACCACTGAGAATAATGTTTGCTGTAGGCTTATCATTCATGGTCTTTACTATATTGAGGCAGTTTCCTTCTATGCCCATTTTCTGAAGAGTTTTAATCATAAAGGGGTGCTGAATTTTGTCAAAGGCTTTTTCTGCATCTATTGAGATCATTATATGGTTTTTATCTTTCAATTGTTAATATGGTGTATCACATTGATTTATTTGCATATTTTGAAGAATCCTTGCATTCCTGGAATAAGCCCAACTTGATCATGGTGTATGAACTTTTTGATGTGTTGCTGAATCTGTTTGCTAAAATTTTGTTGAGGATTTTTGCATCTATGTTCATCAGTGATGCTGGCCTGTAGTTTTCTCTTTTTGTGTCGTCTTTGTCTGGTTTTGTTATCAGGGTGATTGGCCTCATAGAATGAGTTTGGAAGTGTTCCTTCCTCTGCAATTCTTTGAAAGAGTTTTAGAAGGATAGGCATTATCTCTTCTCTAAATGTTTAATACAATTCTCCTGTGAAACCATTTGTGTCCTGGGCTTTTGTTTTTGGGAGATTTTCAATCACAGCTTCAATTTCAGTGCTTATAATTGTGTTGTTCATAATTTCCATTTCTTCCTGGTTCAGTCTTGGGAGATTGAAATTATCTAAGAATCTGTCCATTTCTTCCATTCTTCCAGGTTTTCCATTCTATTGCCATATAGTTGTTCATAATAGTCTCTTACAATTTTGTATGTTTCTGCATTGTCTGGTGTAACCTCTCTTTTTTCATTTCTAATTTTGTTGATTTGATTGTTCTCTCTTTTTTCCATGAGTCTGGCTAAAGGTTTGTCAATTTTGTTTATCTTCTCAATGAAAAAGCTTTTAGTTTTATTAATCTTTACTTTTGTTTCTTTGATTTCTTTTTCATTTATTTCTGCTTGGATCTTTATTATTTCTTTCCTTCTACCGATTTTGTGGGGGTTTTTTCCTTCTTTTTCCAGTTGTTTTAGGTAAAGTTGGGTTGTCTATTTGATGTTTTTCCTGTTTCCTGAGGTAGGATTGTATTGCTATAAACTTCCTTCTTAGAACTGCTTTTGGGGCATCACATAGGTTTTGAGTTGTCGTGTTTTCATTGTTATTTGTTTCTACAAATTTTTTTATTTCCCTTTTGATTTCTTCAGTAACATGTTGGTTATTTAGAAACGTGCTGTTAATCTCCATGTGTTTGTGTTTCTAACAGTTTTTTTCTTGTAATTGATGTTTAGTCTCATAGCAAGGTCATCAGAGAAGATGCTTGATATGATTTCAATTTTCTTAAATTTACTGAGGTTTGATTTGTGACACAAGATGTGGTCTATCCTGGAGACTGTTCCATGTGCACTTGAGAAGAAGGTGTATTCTTCTGCATTTTGATGGAATGTCTTGAAGCTATCAATGAGATCCATTTCATCTAATGTATCATTTAAGACTTTTGTTTCCTTATTAATTTTCTGTTTTGATGATTTGTCCGTTGCTGTGAGTGGGGTTTTAAAGTCTCCTACTATTATTGTGCTACTGTCAGTTTCTCCTTTTATGTCTGTTAGTGTTTGTCTTCGGAGAAGGCAATGGCACCCCACTCCAGTACTCTTGCCTGGAAAATCCCATGGATGGAGGAGCTTGGTAGGCTGCAGTCCATGGGTTTGCTAAGAGTCGGACATGACTGAGCAACTTCACTTTCACTTTTCACTTTCATGCATCAGAGAAGGAAATGGCAACCCGCTCCAGTGTTCTTGCCTGGAGAATCCCAGGGACAGTGGAGCCTGATGGGCCGCCATCTATGGGGTGGCATGGAGTCGGACACGACTGAAGCGACTTAGCAGCAGCAGCAGCAGTGTTTGTCTTATGTATTGAGGTGCTCCTATGTTGGGTGCATTGATATTTTGTTTGGCAAAACTAATACAGTGTTTCAGGTTTAAAAATAAAATAAAATTTTAAAAAAAAAGATATTTACAATTGTTATGTCTTCCTTTTGGATTGATTCCTTGATCATTATGTAGTGTCCCTGCTTATCTCTCGTAATCTTTATTTTAAGGTCTATTTTGTCTGATATGAGGATTACTACTCTAGCTTTCTTTTGCTTCCCGTTTGCATGGAATATATTTTTCCATCCTCTCACTTTCAGTCTATATGCATCTTGATGTCTGTAGTGGGTTTCTTGTAAACAGCATATATATGGGTCTTGTTTTTGTATCTATTCAGCCAGTCTGTGTCTTTTGTTTGGCACATTTAATCCATTTACATTCAAAGTAATTATTATAACAAAGCTTCATCTAGTCAAGGCTATGGTTTTTCCACTAGTCATGGATGAATGTGAGAGTTGGACTATAAAGAAAGCTGAGCACTGAAGATTTGATGCTTTTGAACTGTAGTGTTGGAGAAGACTCTTGAGAGTCCCTTGGACTGCAAGGAGATCCAACCAGTCCATCCTAAAGGAAATCAGTCCTGGGTGTTCACTGGAAGGACTGATGTTGAAGCTGAAACTCCAATACTTTGGAAGGGGATGACAGAGGATGAGATGGTTGGATGGAATCACCAACTCAATGGACATGAGTTTGGGTGAACTCTGGGAGCTGGTGAAGGACAGGGAGGCCTGAAGTGTTGTGGTTTGTGGGGTTGCAAAGAGTTGGACAGGACTGAGTGACTAAACTGAACTGATGTTCCTATTGCCATTTTCTTAATTGTTTGGGGTTGATTCTGTAGATCTTTTTTCTTCTCTTGTATTTCTTGACTATATAACTCCCTTTAACATTTGTTGTAAAGCTGGTTTGGTGGTACTGAATTCTCTTAACTTGTGCTTGTCTGAAAAGCTTTTTATTTCTCCATCAGTTTTGAATGAGATCGTTGTTGTGTACAATAATCTTGGTTATAGATTTTTTCCCTTTCAGTTCTTTAATTATATCCTGCCATTCCCTTCTGGTCTGCAGAGTTTCTGCTGAAAGATCAGCTGTTAAGTGTATGGGGTTTCCCTCATATGTTACTTGTTGCTTCTCCCTTGCAGCTTTTAATATTATTTCTTGGTGTTTAGTCTTTGTTAGTTTGATTAGTATGTGTCTTAGCATGTTTCTCCTTCGGTTTATCCTGTGTGGGACTCTGTGCCTCTTGGACTTGGTTGACTATTTCCTTTTCTATGGTGGGGAAATTTTCAACTATAATCTCCAAAAATTTTCTCATTCCCTTTCTTTTTCTCTTCTTCTTCTGGGACCCTTACAATTCAAATGTTTGTGTGTTTAATATTGTCCCAGAGGTCTCTGAGACTATCCTCAGTTCTTTTCATTCTTTTTACTTTATTCTGCTCTTTAGAAGTTATTTCCACCATTTTATCTTCCAGCTCACTGATTCGTTTTTCTGCCTCAGATATTGTGCTATAGATTCCTTCTATAGTATTTTAATTTCAGTAATCGTGTTGTCTGTCTCTGAATGCTTATTCTTTAATTCTTCTAGGTCTTTGTTAATTGATTCTTGCATTTTCTCCATTTTGTTTTTAAGGTTTTTTATTATCTTTACTATCATTATTCTGAATTCTTTTTCTGGTAGTTTGCCTATTTCCTCTTCATTTATTTGGACTTCTGTCTTTCTAGTTTGTTCTTTCATTTGTGTAGTATTTCTCTGTCTTTTCATTATTTTATTTTAATGTATTGTGTTTGAGGTCTCCTTTTCCCAGCCTTCAAGGTTGGATTCTTTCTTCCTGTTGGTCTACGCTCTTAAGGTTGGTCCAGTGGTTTGTGTAAGCTTTGTATAGAGTGAGATTTGTGCTGAGTTTTTGTTTGTTTGTTTGCTTGTTTATCCTCTGTTGGTCAAGGCTGAGTGAGCTGGTAATCCTGTCTGCTGATGATTGGGTTTGTATTTTTGTTTTGTTCATTGTTTAGACAAGGCATCCTGCACAGGGTGCCACTGGTGATTGGGTGATGCCGGGTCCTGTATTCAAGTGGTTTCCTTTGTGTGAGTTCTCACTATTTGATACTCCCTAGGGTTAGTTCTCCAGTAGTCTAGGGTCTTGGAGTCAGTGCTCCCACTCCAAACGCTCAGGGCTTGAACTCTGCCCCCTCAGTGTACACAGAGGCAGCAATGAGACTGTTCCTATCATTATTATTCAAACTGCAGAATAAAAGGGTGCTGAAGCTGGAATAAGGATGCTCTTCAAGGTCATGGTGGATAAAGACTCACCCATGAAATGAATCACCTCTTCCCCAAGTGTCAGACCATAATACAGGAAAGTCATTGTCCTAAATCTTTACTGAGCAGCTCTGTGATGTGATCCACATGCAATATGGCTCTGTTTAGGCTGGCCGCATTCCCTTTAAGGAGCACCTAGACAAGGTTCCATGTTCCTCAAACAAACACTACAGGAATGTGCCTTCAAATACTAAATATTATAATGGAAGCAACATTATTTTCAAATGAGTGATATGGTAATTATTTCTTAAAGAATACTCAGGTAAATGTTACAGTTTTTAAAAAATAAATGCAGAAAAAAATATGGAAGCAGACACCTTCCCCCTCTTTTTAATCATTCACAAATCTCTTAGATGCTGACTCAAACATTTAATTGATATTATCGTCTAAATTCTACACCATTTCCCCCTCCTTTCATATACAATTCCTTAAATGGGTGGTCTTTACGCATTTAATCCATTTTCCAGTTCTTGCCACTTGATCTCTTTGAAAATCTTCTATACTCTGGCTTCTATTTTCTCAGTCCATTCAACTAGACTAATATCATCAATTGACCTTGACCCACATTTCATTTTTCTTAACTACTATTCAGAATTGGAGAAAGAAATGGTGACCCATCCTGTATTCTTGCCTGGAGAGCCCCATGGACAGAGGAATCTGGAGGGCTATAGTCCATGGGGTCTCAAGAGTCAGATATGACTTAATGACTAAACTACAACTGCCACTATTCAGAATGCGATGTTGCTAATTACTTCCTGCTCAAAGTGCTCTCCTTTGTGATCTTGTGTGACTGCCCAGCCTCCTTTCAGTTCTCTCATGCTTTTCTGGCTCTTCTTTGCTTGTCCATCCATTTGTAGATATTCCTTAAAGTTCAGAGGGTCCCCTCACCCTTCAGATCTCAGACCAATGGTTCATCTCCTCTTAAAGCTTCTTCATCACCTTAAGGCTTATGGCTCCCAAGTTGGTGACGCCTGCTATGTTCTCTGTCACTTGAATATCTATCTATGCTCAATGATCCACATGAATTTTCCCTTTTAATGTAATTCTGTCCAGAGCTACAGAAACAAAACTGATCTTCTCTTCCCATTTTTTTCATTTTTTCTGCAGTCTGTACTCAGTATCTTGAGTTCATCTTGGTTTTCTCCTTGTCCTCCAAATCCTGTCCATTTCTGTCATTACTTCTCCACAGAAAGTCTTACAGATCATTTATTTTTTCTAATCCTACTGCAACTTTTAAAATCTACACTCCAAACACTCAGGTAACTGTATCAGTCTTTAAATTGGGTCTCTCTGGTTGGTTGGTTTTCTTTTGTTTGTTTGGTGTTTGGCTTTGGTCCCTAGTCTATCCTATCAGTTCAGTTCAGTCGCTCAGTTGTGTCCAACTCTTTGTGACCCATGAATTGCAGCACGCCAGGCCTCCCTGTCCATCACCAACTCCCAGAGTTTACCCAAATTCATGTCCATTGAGTCGGTGATGCCATCCAGACTTCTTATCCTCTATCGTCCCCTTTTCCTCCTGCCCCTAATCCCTCCCAGCATCAGGGTCTTTTCCAATGAGTCAACTCTTGGCATGAGGTGGCCAAAATATTGGAGTTTCAGTTTTAGCATCAGTCCTTCCAATAAACACCCAGGACTGATCCCCCTTAGGATGGACTGGTTAGACCTCCTTGCAGTCCAAGGGACTCTCAAGAGTCTTCTCCAACACCACAGTTCAAAAGCATCAATTCTTCAGCACTCAGCTTTCTTTACAGTCCAACTCTCACATCCATACATGACCACTGGAAAAACCATAGCTTTGACTAGATGCGCCTTTGTTGGCAAAGTAATGTCTCTGCTTTTGAATATGCTATCTAGGTTGGTCATAACTTTCCTTCCAAGGAGTGAGCATCTTTTAATTTCATGGCTGCAATCACCATCTGCAGTGATTTTGGAGCCCAAAAAAATAAAGTCTAACACTGTTTCCCCATCTATTTCCCATGAAGTGATGGGACCGGATGCCATGATCTTCGTTTTCTGAATGTTGAGCTTTAAGCCAACTTTTGCACTCTTCTCTTTCACTTTCATCAAGAGGCTTTTTAGTTCCTCTTCACTTTCTGCCATAAGGGTAGTATCATCTGCATATCTGAGGTTATTGATATTTTTCCCAGCAATCTTGATTCCAGCTTGTGCTTCTTCCAGCCCAGCGTTTCTCATGATGTACTCTGCATATAAGTTAAATAAGCAGGGTGACAATATACAGCCTTGATGTACTCCTTTTCCTATTTGGAACCTATTTGCTTCCTGACCTGCATACAGGTTTCTCAAGAGGCAGGTCAGGTGGTCTGATATTTCCATCTCTTTAAGAATTTTATACAGTTTGTCATGATCCACATAGTCAAAGGCTTTGGCATAGTCAATAAAGCAGAAATAGATGTTTTTTCTGGAACTCTCTTGCTTTTTCGATAATCCAGAAGCACAGCGGCTGCAATGGACTGCGAGGAGGAGAGGAACTACCCCACGCCCAAGGTCAGGGGAGGCGACCAAGAGTGCCAGGCTGCGACGGCGCAGGAGCGGCTGAGAGGAGCTACTCCACGTCCAAGGAGCAGCGGCTGCATGGGTGCAGGAGGGCCGAAAGGAGCTACTCCACGTTCAAGGTCAGGAGGGGCGACCTCGTCCAAGATAAGGAGCAGCAGCTGCACTTTGCTGAAGCAGCTGTGAAGAGATACCCCACGTCCAAAGTAAGAGAAACCCAAGTAAGATGGTAGGTGTTGCGAAAGGGCATCAAAGGGCAGACACACTGAAACCATAATCACAGAAAACTAGCCAATCTGATCACATGGACCACAGCCTTGTCTAACTCAATGAAACTAAGCCATGCCGTGTGGGGCCACCCAAGATGGATGGGTCATGGTGGACGGACGGGTCATGGTGGAGAGGTCTGATGGAATGTGGTCCACTGGAGAAGGGAATGACAAACCACTTCAGTATTCTTCCCCATGAACAGTATGAAAAGGCAAAATGATAGGATACTGAAAGGGGAACTCCCCGGGTCAGTAGGTGCCCAATATGCTACTGAAGATCAGTGGAGAAATAACTCCAGAAAGAATGAAGGGATGGAGCCAAAGCAAAAACAATACCCAGTTGTGGATGTGACTAGCGATAAAAGCAAGGTCCAATGCTGTAAAGAGCAATACTACATAGGAACCTGGAATGTTAGGTCCATGAATCAAGGCAAATTGGAAGTGGTCAAACAGGAGATGGCAAGAGTGAACGTCGACATTCTAGGAATCAGCGAACTAAAATGGACTGGAATGGGTGAATTTAACTCAGATGACCCATTATATCTACTACTGTGGGCAGGAATCCCTTAGAAGTCTATCCTATACACACACTTAAAAGCAAAAAAAAAAAAACAAAAAAACACTAAAATGATGCAGAACAGCTCCATCTTGGGGTTTGATGTCATCAAATTCTATTTCAGAAGACTATCTTCCAATTCCTTCCTCTTTACCAATCCAGTCTTATCTTCCACCACTCTCTTCCCTATACAGTCTATATTGTGCAACATACAACTTCTACTCTGTTGAGGTCCTTTAATGGACCGGAACTTGGTGGTCCGGAGTCAACGATAAGAAAGTAAAGGAGAGAAAGAGGCTGATATTCCTTGGTTTACACAGAAAGCCAATAAAGCCCCTGCACGGGGCTTGCTCTGTTCACAAAGGCCTCAGGATATTCAGGAATTAATAAGGAGCAGAGAATTCCTGACAGATCCAAAACAGCACACAGGAAGCCTCCTGTTAAATACTTCCTGACACTGCTCAGGTTGTGATCCCCCGTATTTCAATTGGGACTTCCCAGGTGGCCCAGTGGTAAAGAATCTACCTGCCAAGCAGGAGACCTGAGTTTGATCCCTGGGTTGGAAAGATCCCCCAGAGAAGGAAATGGCAATCCACTCTAGTATTCTTGGCTGGGAAATCCCATGGACTGAGGAGCCTGGTAGGTTATAGTTCACAGGGACACAAAAGAGTTGGATGTGACTTAGTGACTAAAAAACAACAATGTTTTGACTGAGCTTACTTCTCCTCTATATCCTTTTTTTTTAATTTTATTTTATTTTTAAACTTTACATATTTGTATTAGTTTTGCCAAATATCAAAATGAATCTGCCACAGGTATACATGTGTTCCCCATCCTGAACCCTCCTCCTCCCTCCCTCCCCATTCCATCCCTCTGGGTCGTCCCAGTGCACCAGCCCCAAGCATCCAGTATCGTGCACCGAACCTGGACTGGCAACTCGTTTCATACATGATATTTTACATGTTTCAATGCCATTCGCCCAAATCTTCCCACCCTCTCCCTCTCTCACAGAGTCCATAAGACTGTTCTATACATCAGTGTCTCTTTTGCTGTCTCGTACACAGGGTTATTGTTACCATCTTTCTAAATTCCATATATATGCGTTAGTATACTGTATTGGTGTTTTTCTTTCTGGCTTACTTCACTCTGTATAATAGGCTCCAGTTTCATCCACCTCATTATATCCTTTTTTATTTAATTTTACCCCAAGAAAATTCAAAGGTACTCTATCAATTAAGTGTTTGCTCAAGCATCCAAATGGTCTATTTTTTTTAAACAATTCATATAATGAATTGGTATAAGAATTCATATCATGTCAACTTCCAATGTATTAACATTATTGTTTGCTTGAATACTATTCTCTCTTCATTACCATGTTCAAAGACCACTTCCTCTACAGTCTTCCCTGACCCTCCCAGGCCTGATATCCCCCAAATATACCTGGCATAGTTTTAGACATGTAATTGAACAGATGCAAAAATATTCCATTTGTTCTATATTTTGGAAAAGAATGACCTCAATGAAATTAATTGCCTTCTCAGACCCAAAGGATACACGTACAAATTAACAGGGAAAGAGGATATATTTCTAGGTTAAAATTGATATTATTAGTAGAAGAAATAAATAGAAATGAACACTCAGAGTTAGTCTACTTTCAGTGAAATTAAGCCATAGCTTTTATAGTAAATTAAGCCTACTAGAGTCAATGAAATACCTATCACTACAGTGTCTGTAATAATCATTATTTTTGTTTTTATAAGCTTTTCTCTAATTACAAAAATAAAAAATTGATACCATAATGGTGAATATATGTAATTATATATTTGTCACAGAATGTACAACACAAAGAGTAAACCTTATGTGTTTGTATGTATGCACACACACACACAAATCGCTGGATCTATTCCAAAGGCCTCTGAGGCTGCACCCACTCCCCCACCCCAGTTTTTACTCTATGTGCTTCAGTTTCAATAGTTCCTATGACCTGTCTTCAAGTCTTCTTTTCTTTTCTCCTGCTCTTATTCTTTCTAATTTATCACTGAAAAATCTTGAAAATGCTTTCATTGATGAGCTCCTCTCTAAGCACCTGCCCTCCTATATTTCTGCCTAATAGCACACTGAGGCCAGTGTCCAGTGGGCTTCTCAGAGCAAAGTCTTTTGCTCCTCCCTCTCTCCCTCCAATTCCGTCTTGTCCTGTCAGTGGGAATCCTCCTTTCATAAAGGATTTCGATGATAATTCTTGTCCTAGGAACTGAGATTATGCTTGGTGAGTTTCTAGTCTAATTTTTTTTCTATTTTTCAATCCTTATTGACCAGGAGCCTCTTCTAGAAATCAACACATCATGACTCATTTCTGTATCATGTACCTTTCAGGTGACCTTCATGTGGAATAAATTTGGAAAATTGCAGGCTCATTTCAGTAAAGTGGCATTGAGCAAGGTATCTGTTTCTATCCCTGTTGGAGGGTTTTTTCTCCTCTGTCAAGGGAATCTTCCATCTGCAATTTGAAGGAGAGAGTTTCCACGGGTCGCGTTTCTGCTGAGGCTTTGTCTCATCATGCCTTTCCACTGCTCCAACACACACACACACACAGACCATATACCAGTTCTAGCATCCAGTATAGTTACTGTTTCCACACTCACATACAAAACTCTTCTGTTACAAGATGGTGAACACTGTCACAAAATCATTATCTCTATAGGATGGTCTTTTGGATTTTTAGTAATAATCTTACATAGTGCTGATGTGCTCAGTCATGGCCGACTCTTTACGACCCCATGGACTGTAGCCAGCCAGGTTCCTCTGTCCATGGAATGTTATATAGAGATGTACTTAAATAGGACATGGTACCTAGCCAAAGATATCCAAAAGGTTTGCTCAGAAACATTTCTTGTTGGGTCAGCCTTTATTAAATCCTCCCCAGGAGATGATATTTTGGGAACAAAATATTACTGGTAGAGAGACGCATGTGAAGTTTCCAAAAGCCAAAGACTATGTAACCAATGAAAGGATAAAATTTCAAGGCCTGTACAGTAAAGCAGCTGTTAGATGATTTACTGGAAAAT
This sequence comes from Bubalus kerabau, assembly GCF_029407905.1. Taxonomy (NCBI): domain Eukaryota; kingdom Metazoa; phylum Chordata; class Mammalia; order Artiodactyla; family Bovidae; genus Bubalus; species Bubalus kerabau. The sequence continues at coordinate 138,568,874 of NC_073626.1, forward strand.
TCCTTCAAAACATAACAGAGGCTTCCTACTACAAAGGAAATCTTTTCCTTCAAGTCCATAATATTAAAGTTCAATAAGTTATGCTCCCCAAAGACCGCTCTAATAAAATCTGGGGTTTTCATGATCACCTTCACCTTAGGGATCTGACTCTCTTTTCATTGCCCTGCATAGCCAGGGCACCACTGGTGTGAGGCTTACGATGTGTGCCCTCAACTGCAGGGATTCACTCCTTTTGTGCAGTTTCCAGTGTCAATAACAGAGGCTAGGACTTCATTTTTCAGGCATACCAGTGACTCATGCTAAACTAAGCAAAGCAGATAACCTCTCACTTTCAATTAGAGGAATTATCTTAGACCTGCCAGCAGGGCACTATGTGGATTTATCAATACAAAGCAGCAAAGAAAAGTGCAAAGCAATACTTGTAGGGTGAGGGGAGGGGTGACAGAGACAAGAACACCGTTTCCAGTGCTTCCCTCAGTTTTCTTCATGGGTGACTGGCACAAGGAATGACTTTCTCGGATGCTCCAGCACCTGAGTGATTCAGCCAAGTCCTGGCGGAGGCCTGTGAAAGTGACCAGAGACTGAAGGTAACTCCATAGAGCAGAGACTGTGGGGGCACCTCTGTGACCAAATGGGCCTAAAAGCTCTTAATACTTCCCCAAACCTAAACTTCCCCATCTAACCTCATCCTTGACTCTGCTGACCTACAGGACCATTTATTAGGAGTTATCAGAAACGTGTTGGACTCTTCATAAGGTTGTATTTACAGAGAAAACACCTTCTGGCTCAAACTTCAAGGAGGACCCCACCTGTACACAGGGCACCATTGAACTTGTTGAGAGGTAATCGCTCCTGGGACTTTGATCCACAGGGGAAAAGCAGAAACGGCAGTGGAGGCAAGAGACACAGTGATGTGAGCCGAAGTCAGAACCAGAGGTGGTCCCTGCCGCTTGCCTCCTTTTGTATTTTTTAACATGCCCATCAGTTCTAGCCTGCGTATCCCTGGTGCCAGAAGCATGGCCAGGCCATCGCTGCAGACAGGAGAAGTCCCCCCAGCAGACAGCCCGTTGTTGGGTCACTGATTAACAATGAGGAGTCTGCTCTTCCTTGTCTGGATGTTCGGACAGAAAGAACATGGCTTCAATATGTGTGACTAGCTGATTGAACCTCCAGGCTAAACATTCCTACTTTTCTTAAGAAATGAACATGGAAATGGTCCAATGGCAATGGGAATGCTGATGCAGGAATGACTTGTTTAGTAATTATGACACTCATCTATGACACACGAGTCAAGCATCCAGAGTCAGATGCTGACATGGGCTGATGCTGTGGGAGCGGGAGCAGAGAGCTATCAGCATAGGCTCCTGCTTGGCCTCCTGTAGCCACAAGCAGTGAAGGTTTGAGTTCTTGTGTGGGTGACTCAGCTTTGCCTCTGTTCTCGGAAGATAAATCAGATGTCACGTGCTCGACTCTTGGTAAAATAGGTTATTCTGGGGAAAATGCAAACAGACTTCAAAAAAAATTCCAGTCAATATGAAAGTTGCCTTATCAGAAGAGGTGCATATTTGGGCCATGACAAGAACTTCTTCCTTCCTTGTGAAACAAATATTATCTTCAGAGTTGTTGAGAACTGTTTACCACATGGATCCTTTGAGTTGTGCTGATAAGGAGGAAAGCAAACACCACTCCCAACGACGCTTCACTGGGCTGTGGGGACAGCATGCCCCTGCGCTGCCCCCTGGATGCGGCCGAGGAGCAGCTGTGGAGTCTGTTTTCATGGCAGCAATGAATGGTCCCAGGGCCTATTGTTTTCCTGTGGCAGGAGATAACCCTGGGATATGAGTTGTCTGTTCTAAGTGTGTTGGACAGCTTCCCTTCTGCACTCTGTGGAGGTGTGTGCCCCAGGAGGCAGGTCCCCTTGCCCTCCTCTCGTCCCCCTGTGCTGACAGACCAGTGCCCTCATTCAGAGCTCAGGCAGCAATGTGCTCACAGCAGATCTGCTCAGGCCCAGGGATGACTCATGCCCTACCATTCCCCTTGGCCAGTGATTGGTGCAGGGATCAAGTAAAAAAAAAAAAAGAAAGAAAGAAAGAAAACACTGCTTAGAGGCTTTGGGAAACGTTTTCCTTCCTAATAAAAGGAACCTTGACATGACTGAGCAGCTGGATTAACCCTTCCTTCAACCCTACCTCTGTACTTCTTGTTTAGGGAGAGGATATACTTCCTGTTGTTTAAACCCCATTGGATATGGTGAACATTGCCAAGGAAAAGCATTCTTACTGGCCTTACTGGTTGCTGGTGGTAGGAACCTAAATTTACTTTCCACCTCTGGAAGAGAGCTACAAGTCACAGGCTATCAGCTCCTACCTAAAAATAAGTACACATGCACAGTGAGCTGTGTGAATCAAGGCAATTGCAGTTGAATTTGCTCATCTGTAAAATGGGATTAGCAGCAGTAACAACTGTCGAGGTTTATAATGATTTAGTACAGATAAAGCTCTTAAAATAGAGCACAGAGACTCAATTTAAATGTCAAATGTTATTATTATGAAGATGAGACAAGAAGGATTGATCATCTTGGGTTAAATTAGGGCTACCAACTAGAAAAGATTACAGCAGAGCCTGGTAATATAACGGAGACAATAATTGCAATTTAACAATGTCTTCATCATGCTCATTCTCTCCAGCGTATACGGGTGATCTGGCTGTGACAGCAGCTCTCATCCCTTTCATCTCCAAGCTTGGTTCAGTTTACCTGCAGGGCAGGGCTGAAAGCTGTCCCAGAGATGGCCCTGGCCTGCCCCTGCAACTTGCGACTATGTTACCTTACATGACAAGAGTTTGACAATGTTTGTGTATCTGACTCAATGCTTCCACTTCCAAAAATCATTTCCAGGAAATAACACAAAATTCGCCGACAAATTTATATCCAACATTTGTTTATATGGTAATTTTGTTAGCCAAGATAAGATACAATCTAAAATGCCTGGGAATCAAAATACAGTTAAATAAATTATGATATGGGCTTTCCAGGTGGTGCTAGTGGTAAGAACCTGCCTGCCAATGCAGGAGACATAAAGAGACCAGGGTTTGATCCCTGGGTCAGGAAGGTCCCCTGGAAGTGGGCATGGTAACCCATTTTAGTATTCTTGCCTGGAGAATCCTATAAACAGAGGAGCCTGGTGGGCTACAGTTCAGTCCTCAGTCGTGTCCAACTCTTGGTGATCCCACGTCCTCCCTGTTCATCACCAACTCCCAAAGCTTACTTAGTATTCATGTCCATCGAGTCAGTGATGCCACCCAACCATCTCATCCTCTGTCATCCCCTTCTCCTCCTGCCTTCAGTCTTTCACAGCATCAGGGTCTTTTCCAATGAATCAGCTCTTAGCATCCGGTGGCCAAAGTATTGGAGTTTCAGCTTTAGCATCACTCCTTCCAATGAATGTTCAGGACTGATCTCCTTTAGGATGGACTGGTTGGATCTCCTTGCAGTCCAAGGGACTCTCAAGAGCCTTTTCCAACACCACAGTTCAAAAGCATCAATTCTTCGGTGCTCAGCTTTCTTCACAGTCCAACTCTCACATCCATACATGACTACTGGAAAAACCATAGCTTTGACTAGATGGACCTTTGTTGGCAAAGTAATGCCTCTGGTTTTTAATATGCTGTCTAGGTTGGTCATAGCTTTTCTTTCAAGGAGCAAGCATCTTTTGATTTCACGGTGGCTACAGTAAACAGAGTTGCAAAAAGTTGGATAGAAATGAATCAACTTAGCAGGCAGGCACACATGCAAATTGTGATACATCCACTGCAAAAAATGTTATTCTCTCTAAAATTTAAAACAAAATGACAAAGTTCTTAAATATACTGACTAGTACAAGGTGGGCAGAAGGCAGAAGCAACATTGTGTTTGGCATTTTATCTTAACAACATTAAAAAGCATTTTTTAAAGACTGGAAGAAATATATCTCCTAATTCCATTAACAAAAGAAAGGTTAAATAAGTTACGGTATAGGGACATGATGGGCTTCCCTGGTGGCTCAGTGGTAAAGAATCTGCCTGTAGTGCAGGAGTCACAAGAGACGTAGGTTTGATCCCTGGGTCATGAAAATCCTCTAGAGTAGGCCCTGGGGACCCACTCCAGTATTCTTGCCTAGAGAATCCCATGGAAAGAGGAGCCTGTTGGGCTACAATCCATAGGGTCACAAAGAGATGGACACGACTAAAGCGACTTAGCATGCACATAGGCACATGATAAAATATTTTTAAATTTTTAAATGAGTAGACGAGTCATATTAAGGCAACATGCTGCTGCTGCTGCTGCTAATTTGCTTCAGTTGTGTCTGACTCTGTGCGACCCCATAGACAGCAGCCCACCAGGCTCCCCCGTCCCTGGGATTCTCCAGGCAAGAACACTGGAGTGGGCTGCCATTTCCTTCTCCAATGCATGAAAGTGAAAAAATAAAGTGAAATCTCTCAGTCGTGTCCAACTCCTAGAGACCCCATGGACTGCAGCCTACCAGGCTCCGCCATCCATGGGATTTTCCAGGCAAGAGTACTGGAGTGGGGTGCCATTGCCTTTTCCGTAAGGCAACATAGATGGATCTTAATAAATATATCAAAACAAGCTAAACAAAATATTACATTATTTAGGCACACGTAGGTATACATGTGCATGCTTGTGTGTGTGACAAAACTAAGAAACAAAGTGGTGATAAACACAAAAATGTGGGACAGTAGTTCCCTCTGGCAGCGAGGCATGGGGTTAGGAGGAATAGGGAAAATACAAATAGATAGAGGTCAGTTCCTGCCCCGTAGCTCCTGACAGGGCACAGGGTCTTTTGCTATTCATTACACTATACAGTGATAAATAAACAAAATAAAAGATGTCTATGCTGAGCCACTGACAACAATGTGACACAACTGATAATTATGATTTATTCAATTTTCATATTTGTTAGAAGATGAGGTTATTGATGACTTTTCCCCTTTATACATTTCTACAATTTCTAATTTCTATAATTAGCATTATACTTTAAAAATTTACATTTAAAACAATAAACAAATCTAGAAAGCCTATAGCTATAAAAATTCAAAAGACAAATTATACTTGAGTCTGGATGAGCTAGTATTTCCAAATTTAAGTCAGCCAATTGAATCAAAAGCTCAGGTTTAACTGACACTAAACTACAAATAGTCAGTGGTTATATTACCTAGACCTGATTTTACGTTCTTAGTCCTGATGATCCAGATTCTTCTCTGAGAAAGTGACCACACTGGGGCCTAGCTGTAGAGATTTAAAAGTGCTATATTTTCTTATAATTAATTATAAGAGCTAATATCAATTATTACTGTATGCCAAATACTGTGTCAAGTGCTTTTCATCCACAGTCAGATTTAATGCTCACACTAAACATATGATACTTAGTAATATTGTCAAAATGCGACAGATGAGAAAATTGAGGCACAAAGAATATAGGTGCCTTGCCCAAGATCACACAAGTGTTAGTCGCTCAGTCGTGTCCGACTCTTTGCTCCCCCATGGACTGCAGCCCGCCAGGCTCCTGTGCCCATATAATTCTCTAGGCAAAAACACTGGAGTGGGTGGCCATTCCCTTCCCTAGGGAATCTTCCCAACCCAGGGATTGAACTCAGGTCTCCTGCATTCAGTTCAGTTCAGTTGCTCAGTCATGTCTGACTCTTTGCAACCCCATGAATCGCAGCACGCCGGGCCTCCCTGTCCATCATCAACTCCCAGAGTTCACTCAAACTCACGTCCATCGAGTCGGTGATGCCATCCAGCCATCTCATCCTCTGTCGTCCCCTTCTCCTGCTGCCCCCAATCCCTCCCAGCCTCAAAGTCTTTTCCAATGAGTCAACTCTTCGCATGAGGTGGCCAAAGCACTGGAGTTTCAGCTTCAACATCATTCCTTCCAAAGAACACCCAGGACTAGTCTCCTTTAGAATGGACTGGTTGGATCTCCTTGCAGTCCAAGGGACTCTCAAGAGTCTTCTCCAACACCACAGTTAAAAATCATCAATCCTTCGGCGCTCAGCTTTCTTCACAGTCCAACTCTCACATCCATACATGACTACAGGAAAAACCATAGCCTTGACTAGACGGACCTTTGTTGGCAAAGTAATGTCTCTGCTTTGAATATGCTATCTAGGTTGGTCATAACTCCTCCTGCTTTAGGCAGATTCTTTACTCTCTGAGCCACCAGGGAAGCCCCAACCAGTAAATAAGGGAGCTCAAAATTTGGACCCAGAGTTGCTATGAATCAAGCTTCCTCCTGAGCACAACTAAAAAATCTCACCACATGCTGATCTCAATAAATATGTGTCTATCAAAGTGGAAGTGTAATAAGTCTGAGAGAGGAGCCTATAGTCTGGTTCTCAGAACCACGTGTGAAAGCAGATGTACAGGCATGGCTCTCCAGAGCAGGGAGCTGAAGATAGACGTTGGTAAATTACAGACCCCAAGGATATCTAAAAGGAGCGCTAGCTTGGCTCTGAGGCCATGACTACTTAGATTTATAGCCAGGTTTCATCACATATTAGCTTTGTGACCTGAGAAAATTACTGGAATTCTCTGTGCTTCATTTCCTATGATTGTACAATTATAAAACAGTAGTAACTACCTCACAGAGTCATTGTATGTGTTAAATGAGTTAATTTACGTAAAGCACTTAGAACAATGTTTGGCACGTAGTACTTCATGAAACATTAGCTATTATAATCCTGGTGTATATTTTCCCAGTGCATAATCTTTTCTTTCTCCCTCACTGTACATTCATCTGCTGCTGCTGCTGCTAAGTCGTTTCAGTCGTGTCTGACTCTGTGCGACCCCAAAGACGGCAGCCCACCAGGCTTCCCCGTCCCTGGGATTCTCCAGGCAAGAACACTGGAGTGGGTTGCCATTTCCTTCTCCAATGCACAAAAGTGAAAAGTGAAAGTGAAGTCACTCAGTTATGTCCAACTCTTAGCGACCCCATGGACTGAAGCCTGCAAGGCTCCTCTGTCCAGGGGATTTTCCAGGCAAGAGTACTGGAGTGGGGTGTACATTCATCAGTTGCTTTGAATTATCTGGGAAATGAGAGAAGGTATAAATAAATACAGAATGGAAATCTACTTTTATGATAGTGACTGGAGGCTTAAAAATGCAGAAGCTGGTTTTCTTCAATAGTTGAAAGAACATAATTCTAGGACCAGGAGATGTGAGCTCAGGTCTTGGCTCTGTCAGTAATTATACAACCTTGGATAAGTCTCAACTCTATCAGCCTTGGTCTTCTCATCCGACAGTGGAGGGGATGATGCCAGGATGGTCTGCCAGAATGCTTTATTCTGGGGCATTTTGGCAAGTTTGTGCTTTCGTTCCATGACCCACACTTGGTGAGCAACTGTCCTGTACCAGACTAGGTGTTGGAGTTGGGACATGCAAAGTCTGTTACCTTGAGGAATTTATGGCTAAGGAACTGCAAACCTGACTGAAGAGTGTGCATGTGTGTGAGCCTGCAGCACTGGGTAAGGGCTGAAAGCAGATATACCAATCAAATGATGATTTCCAAATCCTAGAAAGCACACCAACAACACAAGAGGGAATAATACTGGCATTACCTTGCCTATTCAGAAACAGGTGTTTGTTTTTAGTGGGTTTTTTTTTTTTTTTTGACCCAAAACATATGCACGATTCCATGGAACTTTTTACCTATAATTGCCACATCTGAAGTATTTTTGTTTTGCATTTGTTTTGGATCCCTTAAGATGCCACAAAACTATAACTTACTTTCTCAGGACAGAACATTTGTATTTGTTTGGCAGGAATTTTCCCACTATCTCTGTTCAATTATTAAGTTGTTAGATAGAAAATAATGATATTACCACTCTTCATGCTTATCACCCTTGACACAAATAGAAACTTCGTTCATTGGCTGAAGTACTGTTTAATACTATTCAACATCAAAGACATTTGGTATACCAATCTCCTTGGAGAAAAGGATGTGGGTCTTTAATTTAGTTACAGATGGAACTGAATTTGATAGCCCCAGATTATTTGCCAATGATTTTTGTAGCCACAAATAACTGTCAACTCAGCGTTTTAGTTTTGAGTCAGGTCAGGAAAAGGTCTACTTTGGGTCTGATTAATCATTTGTTTGTACAATTTTTTTTCAGATGTTCACGCAGTACCCGTGTGCATGGCCATCAGAGCAGAAAAGCACACCAAGCTGACCAAAGCCATAGCTTGGTGTTGAATTTTAAGGTTTGACCCCCCCCCAACCCAAAATTCTATGCCTGTGGCATCTGCATAAAGGAAGCAGACCCCCCTAAAATAAAAATCTAAAGATTTTTTGTTAACCTATCATCACAATATTTGATGTTCCTTAGACTGGGCCAAATTTTCTTAAATATTGTTTCTCAAAATGTAATAAAAATAGAAATACAAGTGGCTGATAAACCATGAAAAGATGCCTGGCCTCATAATGATAAAAAAAGAAAATTAAAATATAATATTTCTAAAATATTGGTAATCTGTTGAAAACTGAAAGTACTCAATGTTGGCAAGGATAGAGTAAGAGGCACTCTCACTTAGCTGTTGGACCTTAAAATATTAGTTCAGTTTTCCCATAAGGGAAAAATTCCCAATATTCTATGTACTCTTTACTTTAAAATTCTACATTTAAGAAGTTATATTCAAAGGAAATAACAATGAATGTACACAAAGATTTGCCTACAAGAATAATTGCTGTATTGTTTTCAATAATGAAGTTAAAAAAAATTAAATGTCCAAAAATAGGAGATTGGTTAAATAAAAGATGCTATATCCATACAATAATATAGAATATAATCATTAAATATATTTTGTGGCAATAATACATTTGTGATTTATTAAGTAAAAAAATCATCATCATTATAGTGGTTATACCTAAACAAGGGATCTAATTGTTTTTCATTATTTTTCAATTTTTGTTTTTCTGTATTTTCTAAGGTGAATGCATTACCACTTTAATAAAAATTATAAATTATAATGTATTTTTTATTAAAAAGTATATAAACTATAATGCAAGACTTCTTAAATATGGATAAAGTTCTAAATGCTATTAAAGAAAATAGATACCTAGTATTCACCCTGAAATCTGTGTGATAGTAACTTTATTAAAATTTATATTTTACTAGTTTATATCAATTCAATCTCAAGTAATTTAGAATGTAATATTTGTTGAAGACTCTGTAAACATAGACATTTTGTATAATATAGTAGTTTTGCACTATTTCAGTGGACAAAGAGCTGAGATTTGCAAACTTGCACTCCTATCCGTGGGAAGCACGTGGAAATAATAGGAAGAGCTGACAGATGTAGGTACTTTTGTAACCGAGTCCAAAATAATAGGGGTAGACAGCCAACGCTCATTGGTATAAAGGGTGGATGCACTAAATTCCTGTCACTGCCCCTCAATGGCTGCATAACCTTGGCCGACTAACTCCAGGAAAACAGGAATAACAATAATATCTACTCCTTCCAGCGAGTGTGAGATTTAAATGAGAGAAGGAGTGACAAAAATAGAATTTGAAATACACATGGCAAAACAAGTAAACTTTAGCTATAATTCCCATCCATTGGTTCATTATCTGATTGGTATATCTGAAGCCTCCTACTCAGGTCTTTGTGCCCAGCCAGAGGAGGATGTCAAACAGCAAAATCCGTCAACAACCACCCACGTTGCTCTACTTGCTCATGTTCCCCAGGGAATAAAGAGTGCAGTCCTTGGAAAGGAACTGAACTTGGAAATACCCTTGCATTCCTACTTTGTGTGTGTGTGTGTGTCTTAATGGAATCCTTTTGTTAAAAAAAAAGAAAAAAACAGTGGAAGAAGAGGCTTCGTTCACCATATTTAATATTGCCAAGCCTTGGGGAACAATATACTCACTGCTTTGTGACCCAGATCCCAGCAGGGGTTAGGCTTCAAGGGATCCTTTTTGAATTCCATAATTCTTCTCTTTTCTTTAAGGTTGTTTAAATGCTACCAAACTCTTAAGACCCTAGACAGATGAAGGTCACTGAGTAAATTGGTAAATGTTGCTAAAGCCAGGAGATGAGTGTCTCAATACAAGGAAGGGCCTGATTTATTTATTCAGAGCCTGAGCATGAGGAACAGTGACCACATTATGTGGTAAAATAATTAACCTGGTAAAAACGATCACTTACAGTAAAAATGTAAGAAAAGTTGACTTAATCCAGGAAAATGTTGGTAAATTTACTGATGCTTTTTGTCCAATCAGTAATTGAAAACTCTAGCTCCATGTTCCCTAAAGTAATAAAACCCCTCAGTCCTGAGCAGGTCATGGGGGGAAGAAATGTTTGCCTCCTGGAAAAGACAAAAGCTAATTTTTTTCAGATTTTAAAGAGAGATATAATTTAGAAAAGGGATAATCACAAGCAACATTTTCTGCTGAGAACAAAAACCAAAGCAAAAAAATATTTATGGACATTCCCAAGAAACCACTATGGCAAATCTCATTGGAACTTTAATTCATGTGGAGGCTTTGAAACATCAGCACACAGCAGGAAATGAAAGGGCATTTGAAAAATAAAGGACACCACCAGCTTCTCTATCCATACCTCTATACATTGCAAAGAAGGTCCTTATTTTTAGCAAAATTGCTATCACATTTACAAACAACAGTTTTGGAGATGTGTCTACAGTTCGGTGCCAACAGTACTCTGTCGTTACAAATCTAAACCCACCAGAATATTCTGTTTTTCAAAAGTTGTTTTGCCTTAAAATACATTCACATGGAGAGCAGGGAATGAGAACTGTCATGTATAATGAAAAGTGGGGGCCTGAGAACAAGAGAAATATGCTGGAGAGCTCAAGAAGTATACAGGGAAGCAAAGTTCTTTTTTAGCTCCCAGAGAATTCCTCAGCAATTAGTGGTTTGTCTTGAAATGATAGCAGTTGCAAGAATTGTGGCCAGAGACCCATGGCCTGCCTACATCATGGGAATATCCCTGGCCTCTGAGACGAAAGAAACTGCATAGAGTTATGGAAGCACAAAATATGTTTTTCAAAGCTTGATAGGCAGTTCTTTCAATAATATATGAAGCAAACAAAAAAAAAGACAAACAAAAATTGTCCTTGATCAGGATTTAACAGACCTTTCAAGGTGGTGGAATGTGTTAATACTGTCAAGTATTGTTTATGAACAAGGAAATGTTTCAGTGTGCCAAGCTACACTCCAAGAAGTATCTTAAAGTCTTGGAAGAATAAAGTCCAAGATAAATGGCTGTGGGATTTTGTCGCTAAAATGACTAACTTCCTGGCATTACTCAAAAAGATATATAATAAAGTGTCATGAAGAACTTCCAAAATCATCAGAATTTAAGGACAATATATTATTTTAGCTTTACATTTTTTGCTGAAGCAGCTTTGCCCCTTCCCCTATCAAATACCTGATTATAAAAGAAATGCATGCTTATTGTAGATAACCAGGAAGCATGAAGAAATATCATCTATCACTCCACCACCCATGTGCCAATATGATTAGTATACTGGCAACTTTTTCTTGACTTTTTCCTATATGTCTATTTTTAACGTAGTTGAGATTACACTGTGTGTGTATGCATGGGCATGTCTTTTCACACAATGTATCATAGAATTATCCAAGGTCATGGAGAACACATCACAATTGTCATTTTGCTTAACTTTGTTTCCTGTTATTGTATCTTTTGCACATTCTTTAGTACATTTGTACACTCTAGGTGCTCTGTTATTTCAAGTAATGAGCTCTCATTGCTTAAAACATGAAAGTATTATACATTATATTTATTTGCACACATATGTATCTGTCTCAGTTTTGGTGCTGACACAAAATATTTATCTTATATTTATTTTCTTTAATGCAGTTCTTCAAAAATTAAGGAGACTCATTTGAATCTCGATTATGTAGAAAACTAAAAGTCAACAGTGAAAGATAAATATAGCCCAATTTTTAAATGGGCACAAGATTTAAATAGACATTTCTTCAAAGAAGATATACCAATGGCTAGTAAGCACATGCGGAGAAGGCAATGGCACCCCACTCCCGTACCCTTGCCTGGAAAATCCCATGGATGGAGAAGCCTGGAAGGCTGCAGTCCATGGGGTCGCTACAAGTCGGACACGACTGAGCGACTTCACTTTCACTTTTCAGTTTCACGCATTGGAGAAGGAAATGGCAACCCACTCCAGTGTTCTTGCCTGGAGAATCCCAGGGACTTGGGAGCCTGTTGGGCTGCCGTCTATGGGGTCGCACAGAGTCGGACACGACTGAAGTGACTTAGCAGCAGCAGCAGCAGTAAGCACATGACAAGATGCTCAACATCGTTAGTCATTAAGGAAATGCAAATCTAAACCATAAGAAATTTAACTTTATTCTCACTAGGATGTCAATTATCAAAAGGACAGTAACAAGTATAGGGAAGGATATGGAGCAACTGGAACCCACTTACTGTTGGTGGGAATGTAAATTGATATAGTCACTTTGGAAAACACAGTGGTTCCTCAAAGTTTAAGCATAGAGTTACCATATGACCCAGCATTTCTACTCCTAGTTATGTACTCAAGAGAAATGAAAATATATATCCACACAAAGCTTTGAAAATATGTATCCACACAAAAACTTGTGTTAGCAACATTATTCTTAACAGCCAAAAAGTAAAAAGGTAAATGTTCAATAACTGATGAATATATGTGATATATCCATACAGAAGAATATTATTCAGCAATAAAAAGGAATGCAGTGCTGATATATATGACCATATGGATGAACCTTGAAAACGCGAGGCTAAGTGAAAGAAGCTAGTCACAAAAGATCATTTTTTGATTCCATTCATATGAAATGTGTAGACTAGGCAAACATACAGAGACATAAAGTAGTTTAGCAGTTGCCTAGAGCTGAGAAGTGTGGGTTTTCTTTGTGGGGAGATGAAAATGTTCTGGAATTAGACAGTGGTGATGGTTGATATATTTTAATAAATATATTAAAAATCATTGAATTGCACACTTTAAATAGGTGAACCATTTGGTATGAAAGTTATGTTTCAATAAAGCTGTTATTTAAAAAGAGTACTCAGCACATTGTGGAAAATGTTCAGACATTGGCTCATTTTTCATAATTTAAGTGTACCAGTAAGGACCCACCATATTTTTGGCAAGAGAGTTTGCCTGACTGCAAAGCACTCTTTGGTATCAAATTTCTTTAAACGTGTTTGAAATGTTCTTACAGTCACAGGAGATAATTACTACAGTCTCTAGTCAAGTTTCAGATGGTTCACTCATAAATCCCTGCCTTATTAAGAATAGAGTTTAGACTATGCTTCCTGAGTAAAAGAGTTATTTTTGAGAGAAATTAATTTAACTCACAGGCTTTTACTATAATTCAAAGTAAATGTGAGCTTCCTTATCCAGGAACTGGAAAAAGATTTATTTACATTTGCAATCATTTTGACAAAAACTGTACATAAATCTCACATATAGAGGTTATTTCCATTTCTAACCATTCTAAGAATAAATGTAGTCTAGCCAGTTTAATTTAGATGGCCTTTGTTTGTTGTTTAATTTTCACAGGCGTTTTAGACAACCCACAAATGACATCTATTCCTACAATCACACAGTAGGGCTGGGGTAGGGGAGCGACCATAAATATTTCTGTGGTTATTTTTCAGAAAATATAATTTGCCACTAGGGATGACTTTTAAAGCTTATATTAGTCATTTTCACTTTTGCATGAATATATTCCTTTCTGAGATGCAATTTTCATAAGAGGGAGAAAACCGGAGTACAAAGCCTTAAAGGAATTGGGAGGGGGAGCATAAAGAAGGAAATGAGGTGCTTACAGAAGTAGAGACAGGTTTACCTACCACCACTCTGGCAGGGCAACCCATAACACCTAAGTGTCTTATGCTCCTATCTCTGTTGATAGAAATGGCGGGTATGCTACTAAAAAAAAAAACCTCTCTGAATTCATTCCATTCTTCATCCAATCCGTTCTTTTCATCCTATATTACCTCTCTCCTTCTCCCAAACCATGCCTTACTGAAGATGTGACTTCACTGCAGGTTAATATGACTCTAATATGGAGAGCTGCATTGCAGAAGGCACTGAAGGGCGTTGTTCTGTTTCACTGGCCCACCTGCAGTTAGTTTCCTCATTCAGTCAGCTATGCAGGGACAACACCTTGGCTTCATGGCCAGCCACAACGTTGACCCAAATTGAGCAATGCTTTCCAAAGCCAAACTCATTTTCCTCTCAAACATGCTCCTCCTCCACCGTTACCTATATTACTAGATTGATTACCATTGAAATGGTTACTGTATTGCTGATCCTGATCACAGTTCCAGTTGTCGTTGTCTCACGTATCTCACTGTGCACACTGCTGAACCCATGAAAGGCAAGGTGCATGCCAAGAGGCTGGAAGAAGACTCCAGGAGTAGGAGCTGCAGACTTGTTTATTTCCTCCTGGCTAGCACAGGAGCCGTGGAGAAGGCAATGGCAGCCCACTCCAGTACTCTTGCCTGGAAAATCCTATGGACAGAGGAGCCTGGTAGGGTGCAGTCCATGAGGTCACTAAGAGTAGGACACGACTGAGTGACTTCACTTTCACTTTTCACTTTCATGCATTGGAGAAGGAAATGGCAACCCACTCCAGTATTCTCGCCTGGAGAATCCCAGGGACGGGGGAGCCTGGTGGGCTGCTGTCTATGGGGTCGCACAGAGTCAGACACGACTAAAGCGACTCAGCAGCAGCAGCACAGGAGCCGTAGCAACAGCCACAATCTAACCTCACATAACATAACATAACCTCTCTGCAGTCACAAGGCCTTCTCAGATGGTGCTTACATAGGCGCACCACACAAAGTAGCCTGTGACCAAGCGAGTACCTTGTGGTTTCAAATGTGCAATGCTATAAGTGATCTCAACTGTTACATATTCATTATTCACAAAATGTGGGACGAGAGAGCCTGACCACGCCTTCTTAGCTAATTTGTTCTTTCCCTACAGCTAACTGCTGTAGTTGCTTCAGTCGTGTCCAACTCTGTGAGACCCCATAGACAGCAGCCCACCAGGCTCCCCCATGCCTGGGATTCTCCAGGCAAGAACACTGGAGTGGGTTGGCATTTCCTTCTCCAATGCATGAAAGTGAAAAGTCAAAGTGAAGTCACTCAGTCGTGTCCGACTCTTGGCGACCTCATGGCCTTGGCTATGACTCATGGCAAGAGTACTGGAGTGGGGTGCCATTGTTCTTTCCCTACAGTTACTCAGAAGAAAAACTTGAAAATCATCCTTTATATGCTTTATCATCTTATACAGCCAAGTAATTAGGAACTCTACCAGTTCTAAATCTCAAATCTCACTCGAATCTGTCCGTTTCTCTCAGCTCCCTCAGCCACTACCATTTCTTACCAGGGTGACTGAAATAATTCTCCCAAGTAGGTCTCTGCTTTCAAATTTACCTCTTTTCAATAGTCTCCACACAGTGTCCAAACAACAAAAAACATGAATTAAGATTATGTGAAACTGAAACTTCCCTAGTGTTCCAGTGGCTAAGACTCTGTGTTCCCCATACAGGGGCCCAGGGTCTGATCCTGGTTCAGGGAACTAGAATCCCACATGCCTAAACTAAAAGATCCTGCATCAGCAACTAAGACTCAGTGCAGCCAAATACATATTTTTAAAAAGATTATGTGAAACTCTCATTTAAAACTGACATCTCATGACCTTCAAGTAGAAGGCCTGCCCCAGCAGCTGCCCTCCTCTCCAGCCCTTGTCTCACCTGTCTCTGGAGATTTTTTTGGTCCCTTCAATGAATCTGGCATTTTGTGCCTCAGGGCCCATTCTGCCTGAAGAAGGTCTTCTTATGAAGTCTATCTAAGAAGCAGCTTTTAGGACTTCTCTGGTGGTCCAGTAGCTAAGATACTGTGCTCCCACTGTAGCAGCTTGGGTTCAATCCCTCATCAGAGAACTAGGTTCCGCATGCTGCAACTAAAAATCCCATTTGCTGCAGCACAGTCAAATAAATATTTAGTCTTTCCTACTTAGCAAGCACTAAATAAATACTATGACTTAGATGATTCAGTCCTAACTTTAATTGATTTATGATACATTTTCAGTTTTTAATCAAGCATGTATAAATTAAAATTTAATCTATTTTCCTAAATGATGCAGATTCTAATCACTTTCTCCTGTTTTTTAAAAATTTAATACTGGAAAATTTAATTCCAATCTGGTGTGATAGAAAGGGCAGAGAGGGCATTTGAACCAGGTGGACTTGAGCTCAAATCCTCACATGTGATAATTAGGTAACTGAAAAATTGCTTAACCTGAGACTCAGTTTGAGGAAATCTACAAAATGAAAGAAATACAATCATCCCTCAGTATCTGTGAAAGATTGATTCCAGGAGAATTGAGAATAGTAAAATCTGCAGATGGCTTAGTTCCCTATAAAAATATATTTTCATATAACAAACCTATGCACAGCCTTCAATGTACTTTAAATCATAAGTATAAGATCTCTTATAAGACCTAATACAATCGCCACAACACAAATTCTGCTTTTGGAAAATTTCTGGAATTTTTTTCAAATATTTTCCATCTGCTGTTGGTTGTATCCATGGATGCAGAACCAGTGGATAACAGAGGGCCAACTGTATTCAATTTGCAGAGTTGTAAAGATTAAATGAAACAGCATGAATTAAAGGGTCAAATATAATTCTCATGTGTGCCCTTCAGTCAGTCAACTCAGTCACTCAGTCATGTCCGACTTTTTACAACCCCATGGACTGCAGCACACCAGGCCTCCCTGTCCATCACCAACTCCTGGAGTCCACCCAAACCCATGTCCATTGAGTTGGTGATGCCATACAACCATCTCATCCTCTGTCATCCCCTTCTCCTACCTTCAATCTTTCCCAGAATCAGAGTCTTTTCAAATGAGTTGGTTCTTCACATCAGGTGGCCAAAGTATTGGAGTTTCAGCTTCAGCATCAGTCCTTCCAATGAATATTCAGGACTGATTTCCTTTAGGATGGACTGGTTGGATCTCTTTGCTGTTGAAGGGACTCTCAAGAGTCTCCTCCAACACCACAGTTCAAAAGCATCAATTCTTTGGTGCTCAGCTTTCTTTATTGTCCAACTCTCACATCCATACATGACTACTAGAAAAATCATAGCTTTGACTAGACGGACCTTTGTTGGCAAAGTAATGTCTCTGCTTTTTAATATGCTCTCTAGGTTGGTTATAACTTTTCTTCCAAGGAGTAAGCGTCTTTTAATTTCATGGCTGCAGTCACCATCTGCAGTGATTTTGGAGCCCTCCAAAATAAAGTCTGTCACCGTTTCCACTGTTTCCCCATCTATTTGCCATGAAGTGATGGGACCAAATGCCATGATCTTAGCTTTCTGAATGTTGAGTTGTAAGCCAATTTTTTCACTCTCCTCTTTCATCAAGAGGCACTTTAGTTCTTATTCACTTTCTGCTATAAGGGTGGTGTCATCTGTATATCTGAGGTTATTGATATTCTCCCAGCAATCTTTAACTTGTGCTTCATCCAGCCCAGCATTTCTCATGATGTACTCTGCATATAAGTTAAATAAGCAGGATGACAATAAATAGCCTTGACATACTCTTCTCCCTATTTGGAACAAGTCTGTTGTTCCACGTCCAGTTCTAACTGTTGCCTCCTGACCTGTATACAAATTTCTCAAGAGGCAGGTCAGGTGGTCTGGTATTCCCATTTCTTTAAGAACTTTCCATAGTTTGTTGTGATCCACACAGTCAAAGGCTTTGGCATAGTCAATAAAGCAGATGTTTTTCTGGAACTCTCTTGCTTTTTCAATGATCCACTGGATGTTGACAATTTGATCTCTGGTTCTTCTGCCTTTTCTAAATCCAGCTTGAACATCTGGAAGTTGTTCATGTACTGTTGAAGCCTGGCTTGGAGAATTTTGAGCATCACTTTGCTAGCATGTGAGATGAATGCAATGAGTGTGGTAGTTTGAACATTCTTTGGCATTGTCTTCTTTGAGATTGAGATGAAAACTGACCTTTTCCAGTCCTGTGGCCACTGCTGAGTTTTCCAAATTTGCTGGCATATTGAGTGCAGCACTTTCACAGCATCATCTTTTAGGATTTGAAATAGCTCAACTGGAATTCCATCACCTCCACTAGCTTTGTTTGTAGTGATGCTTCCTTAGGTCCACTTGACTTTCCATTCCAGGATGTCTGGCTCTAGGTGAGTGATCACACCATGGTGATTATCTTGGTCGTGAAGATCTTTTTTGTACAGTTCTTCTGTGTATTCTTGCCACCTCTTCTTAATATCTTTTGCTTCTGTTAGGTCCATGCATTTCTGTCCTTTACTGTGTCCACCTTTGCATGAAATGTTCTCTTGGTATCCCTAATTTGGGCCCTTAGTAAACTATATTCTTCCTCTTTTAATTAACGTCTTATATATCTCTGAATAGACATCTTCACAGGCAATATTTTTATATAAACACACAAACACCTATTCACATACCATAAAGATCTTCAAAATTCAACAGATACTTAGATACAATGTTGCATGCTGTTTGGGACACTGGAGCAAAGCCTAAGTAATTAAATCTCTTACAAATTTAATGATATAAATGGCCTCAGCCACTGGCCATTGAAGTTATTCTATTTCTGGGAATAAAGGAGACAGGTTTATTTGCAGTATCCCATGCTTAATCATTAGTATTAAATGAATTAGGACCAGAACTAATCAAAGAAGCAAACAGCTGATTACTGCTGTTTTGTTGAAGAAGTAATTGATGTTCACACAGGTTAAAGCAGCCCAAAAGGCCCCAAAATAAATGGCACAGCTCTTTTTCTCCCTTTATAGCTTGTTTTCAATGGTCTTTAGTCTGTGATTACTTAAATATTCATTTATTTCAGAAGCCTTTTTGTGCAAATCCCAATTAAAAAACCGATCACGTTCTTAATAAATTGGGCTAACAACTTCTTTCAAAAGAAGAAACAAGTAAATTGCAATGTTTCATTTCTAAAATTTGATTTCCTATGACTGTATAGGCAGTGAATTCAGTTAAAATCAGGAAAGCCTCATAAATTTACTCATAGTGATTGATTAATAGAGGAAGATATATCTGTGATATGAAGAATCTTTCTTTGTTCAATAATACTGTCTTCTAAGTTTTTCCACATACATTTTGCACTCATTTGTTTACTCAGTATAACTAGAGTGACCCTACAACTTACAATTGTATCTGTAATTGGTGACCCACTTGCATTTTACCATCTGGCTAGAAATATTGATATAATTAGCACATATCTTTCTTTTGGCCTTTCAAAGGGACATTACAATCACTAAATTTAAATTCTAGTGGTGAACCACAGAGGGCGGAATCCTTCCGACTAATTATAAAACAATCCCTTTTTTTGCTTATTCTGAAAGTCGACCACAGCATGGAGTTGGCATGGAATCTAAATGTGAGATATTATTCATTTGATGCTGATCACATTTGCACCCACCCTTGCACATTAGAGATATTCTTAAACAGTTCATACTCCTAAAGCAGAATTCAGTAGTTGTGACAAGGCATTGTCTGACCTGCAAAGCTTAAAAGATTTAATAACTGGCCCTTTATAGAAAAATTTTGTTGACATTTTTCTGGATGATCTAGACAGTCTAGATATAAGTGAAAGAATGTGTACCAGTACAAGCTGAAAGGACATGAATACAAAATATATAAAGAAATATCATTGATAGAAATTAATAATTAATAGAAAGCAGTACAGTAAGAGAACAAAATTTTTAGAATGACACCTAGAGATTTAATGCTGTGTTAACTAAGGGAGATAACATGAATCCAGGAAGTTCAGGTGAGGAGGTTAATACAGAAAGGGAGAATATGATCATCAATTTACTTAGAGGTAGTTTACATTTGAGGATACTTATATCCAAATAAGGAGAAGGAAATGGCAATCCACTCCGGTGTTCTTGCCTGGAGAATCCCAGGGACGGGGGAGCCTGGTGGGCTCCCGTTTATGGGGTCGCACAGAGTCAGACACGACTAAAGCGACTTAGCAGCAGCAGCAGCATATCCAAATAAAGATAACGCATGTAACTTCAGTGACTAGGAGGAAAAGGGGCTAAAGAGAAAAACTAGGGAGTGCCTGTGTGTCAGAAAAAGAAGATATGGAACCTGAAGGTGCTCACACAACCGAAAAAAAAGTTCCAAATTTTTATCAATACCTCCTTCCTACGAATTGTCAAGTCTGCACATCATTTCTCTCATCACACTTCATACTTCTTACATGGTGATTTTGCTCATCTCTATGCAACACAGTGCACTGCCATACATTGACATTTTCTAAAAGTATTATTACTTAGAAGAAGTGAATAGCCCTTCTTGTTTTCAAATTTATGTGCTTTATCCAACAGACTGGGTCTAATAAACATGGCTGTATTAGAAAAGGGGTTCAAAGATGATGTGAGTCAAAGACTAGAGAGGCTCCAGGCAAGGAGGTTAGCATTTAGGAATAAAGAATTTAGAAGTACTTTAAAGCAAAAGACAACCACAAATGTTAAAAAAATGCTTTTTAATTTGTAACCAAAAGGATCATTAAGTTGATGTAATTTTTCTTTTACTGGAGTATTCAGAACAATTGTAGGCAATATGCCTTAAGCAACATGATTACTGAATAAAAGTTGAGATGGACGGCAATTGTAATTTGTGTGAAATTTATACTTGAGTTTAAAGTTCTTTAAACTTTCATAAAATTATAAACTAATAATAATTCCCCAAATTGGAAATCAGATAACTTATTTTAATACAATTCAAAATTAAAGTACAATTGCTTATACAACATGAATAAGGACAAGTTTCCAAGTCAGATGTCAAACTGAAAATTCAAATATAAACAGAGGAAATGTAAACAGTTATAAAATATCAACAGTTATAAATGTTACTTACTTACAGAAAGGCTATTCAAATTTTGGTCTATGAATGATTTGTGACTCATTCAAAATGAAAGAAAGAACTTGTGCCAGAATGGAAATCTATTACGTCACTAATTGGCTCTTTCTTTTATAACAAGACTTTCTTGATAAAGGAAGCAGTGTGCTGATTTATATTCTGGCACAGGTGCCTTACCTCATTACAACCTGGAGAACAGGTCCTGCTTACTTTCTTTAAAGTGCCGTGATAATTTTACTGCTCAGAGTTAGGTTACTTTTAGTGTGGGGGGAAAAAGTTGAAATGACACATGATTGTCAGCTATACCCCTTCTATTTTTAATCCCATTGATCCAAAGATCCTAACCAAAAAGCAAATTATACTTTATAAACTCATCACAATATAACATTAATCTTCAGATGATTACTGACATCTATTCACCTCTGAGGGGATCTCCATATTCCCACTTCAGTGAAATATATCAACCGTTTTGATTAACACTTGCTTTCAATCTTGTGGGAGGAAAGTACGAATTATTTTATAATTATCAAGAAAAAATTTAATAAGTAATAGTTATTTGTGAATAAGTTCCTCTAAAAATTAGTTTATTTTCATATATCAATCAGAGAAAATTTTAAGTTCATCTTTATGAAAAAATTGAATTTTTATACTGTTTGGGTAACAACTAGTTGCTTTTATAACGAAAATTGGTAGGGAAAAAGGTATGGAAATTTATAACCCTGTGTATTCTATTAACTAAGGGGAAACAGATAAACTATTTTAAGATTCCTCAGAATAAAAGTAATTAGCATAAAATATTTTTTAAGAAACAGTTTATAATTCAAAACCCAAACATTGCTTGATTTTTAGTATGGCATAATTCCTCTGGAAATTAAAAAATATAATATGGTCTTTTGTAAAAGTAATAATTTCCTCTTTCTCCAATGACTTACTAAACTTTACCTGCATTAGCTTAATACTGAAGGCAAATAAATGGACAACCAACGATTCAGAAAAAACTCATCAGTTTTAGATATACAGAAGCCCAATTAGCTTCTGCAGTGACTAGTTTACTGAACCAATAACTACTTCTTAAGGAAGTTAAATGTATATTTACATGTCTTAAGATGATAGCTTCTTCAGCACCTGAGCTGAGTGCAATATACTGGAGGGAAGAATCTCTAACAGAAAGTTGTCTAAGGACTTATTTCATCTATCTATACATATATACATACATCTATACAAACACATTTACACATATACACACACACAAGCAGAAATAACTTTTCCTTCAATAAATGTTGAAGATGTAAAAGGAATTCTCCATTTACCTAAATAAAGCAATCTGATGGTTATTTAAAAGTTTTTAAGTTATTTGGAATCTCACAAAATTTCAAGAAGTCTTTCTAGAATAACATATAATTCAAAGGGAAAAAAAACGCAAGGATTTCTTTTGACAAAACCGAATTTCTTTTGACACAGTATTATGGTTGCAAAGTTATAGTTATCTTAACTTGATAACATGAGTTTAAATAGTCTCCAGGTGGAAAGTCATCAAAAATTACCCAATAGGAGTCAATCCCCACCCCCTTAGGACTGAACATAGTCACTGGCCTCCCATAATTCTGCTGTCCTTGGACTGTTACTTGCAGTGGCCCCAGCGAAACACCATTAAAGGCCACTCTGCTGAGCCTTGTCACACACTAGGAAGAGTTTTTCACAACTTTAGAAGAGCTTGAGGTCATCCTGTTTTATGATCACATTCACCTTGCTACTGCTGACTGGCACTGTGCTAGCAGTCCTAGTGTGCTATGATATGTTTTATGCATACTTTTACAACTCTGAAAGATTAGCTTGTACTCCAAGACTCAGAAGATACTTAAAATTCTGCAAGTTGTGTAAGTCTGTCAGTACTTTCTTCTACATTCAATTAATAAATATGTTTCGTTGACTGAAAATAGAGCACATTCAGTTTCATCTAAGTATCATCTACTCTAGAGAATCTGGAGGACGAAAACCCTCTACACTTGTATAGCTTCTATTCTCCATCCTTCAGACCTTGTTAAATCTGAAGTATGGTGAGAGTGGGCAAAAGACATTTGAGTTAAAAATGATGCCATGCTGTTCTTTTCCCTGTTTTAACTTGTATAGAATATCCCTAATCCAGTTTCTAACCCCTCCTCTGCTCTGGTTAAAGGACCTGTCTCATATAGCAGATCATATGTAATGCAGTTTCAAAATATCCATGACTGAAAAACATTTTCAAGTGTTAAATATCTCGAGCATCTATAGAATAGCTATATATTTATTTAAACTTGAAACTGTTATCCTAAACAAAATTATGTCAATAGAGGCATGGTGTAGGGCTTACCTTGGAGAATCTATTAAATTTAAATGTCTTCATTTTGTTTAGTTTACATCAACCATAATATAACCCAAATCACTTTTTTCCTGATATGGAAGACATTCTGATAAATTCATTTGAACCCAAACTCTTTCATTAACATGTAAACTCACAAGTACAATTTTATTTTTGTTATATATTTAAATATTTTTTGAAGAGTTGATATCTCAGTATAGGGAATGAAATTGTGCTAGTCACTACTAATTGAGCATTCAAACATTTCCCTAAATTCTTCAATGCAAAAGTGCATTTACAATATAAACATGCCATATATGAAGCTACAAACCACAATCTCACACTGGAGTGGATTTCAGATTCCAGACTCAGTTCAAATGGGGTGAGGAGGAAAGTGCTAACAGAGCAAATCGGACACAAGCTCGTGGGGGCTGGGCAGCGAGTCGTCAAAGCGGAATCTCTTGGACACCGTGCTGCTGTCCTCCGGGATGTTCTCTTTGTCTTCCCGGTCACTGCAGGTGCCATTACAAGAGGGCCTGTGAGTCCTGTCCTCAGAGGACCTTACTGGATGATCCTGACTTTGAGAGGAACTGGAGGTTTCTTCAGGGTGAAACAAGTTTCCAAAGTCCCACTGCTGTAGCCAAGAATGAGAAAGGCAGATTTCGGCTGTTGGTCTTTTCCTTTGAACGAAAGCACCAAGAAAAGATTGAGATCTAAAAATCGGGTTGGAAATGTCTGTAGTTCCATACATTATAGACTTTTAAAAATTTATTCTGAAAATAATACATACCCATAGTACAGGATGGAATAATAATAAGAAAAGTGGAAACCTACAGTTTTAAGTCTGACATGTACTAAAAATTCAATTTATCATGAAGCTAATCTATCTAATCAAAACACTTGGGAACATATTTTAGCCTTGCAAATAAAAATCAGTAAAATTATAAGGACTCTTGGATTTATAAACCCTTTGAAGGAAAATACATGTAAGTAAATTATAATCTCTAAAATTTTATTCTTAAAACTTTATTCTTAAAAAGTAGTAACACTTAAATCTTGAAAACATAGACTACTCTTCAAAGATGTTTATCTAATATTTTTAGTTTTTAAATTTTGTTTTCTCTTGTGAAAGCACCATGGTCAAATATCACAATATTTCAGAAAGAAAGAAAACTTCAACCTTAACATAACCACCATTATCATTAGAACGTAGGTTTCCTTAGTCTTTGTTTTTATGTTCCGTTTTTATGATTATAAAAAAATTAAGGTGCTCATTACAGAGTGAAAAATATTTAAGAAAACTAAACAGTTTAAAACCATAAACACATAGAATAATCACTATTTCTATTAAATAACCATCTATGAATGGTAGCCTGCCAGGCTCCTCTGTCCATAGGATTTTCCAGGCAAAAATACTGGAGTGGGTTGCCATGTCCTCCTCCAGGGGATCTTCCTGACCCAGGGATCGAACCGCGACTCTTACGTCTCCTGCATTGGCAGGCAGGTTCTTTACCAAGAGCACTACCTGGGAAGCCCAAAATAGAGCTAGTCAGTGTTTGTTAAGACTTGCATTAAGCGTAGGTTTTCTTCTTAAGCACATAAGGAAAGTGAATCCTCCAGGAGATTAAGTAACTGTCAGAGAGAGAAGATTTGACAAGTAACAAAACCAGGATGCCAGCCCAAGACAGTATATCACAGCTTCTGAGTTACATGCAGCCAAGGCATTTTAAGGTAAAAAGGGCTGACCCGGAGGCTTCCCAGGTGGCTCAGCAGTAAAGAATTCACCAGCAATGCAGGAGACGTGGGTTCCATCCCTGGGTTGGGAAGATCCCCTGGAGGAGGAAATGCAATTCGCTCCAGTATTCCTGCCTGGAAAATTCCATAGACAGAGGAGCCTGGTGGTCTACAGTCCATAGGGTTGCAAAGAGTCAGACACAACTGAGCAACTGAGTACACACATACAGGACTTATCCAGGTAAAGAAAAGGAGGTCAGGTTTTTCTTTTCCTGCTTTGAAGTTGCTAGTGAGTGAGCTAAGAGTTTTAAGACATACTTTCAAGTACCTTCTTTAGTAGGCAAAAAGTATCTGCTGCTTAAAAATTTGACAATCAGTATGTGAACTTTTATACAACTATGGTTATTTCACTATAAATAATTCATAACAAAGTCTCATCATAACCAGCCATGTATATTATAAATCTTTGGTGTGTGTGTTCAGTTGCTCAGTTGTGCCTGACTCTTTGTGACTCCATAGACTACAGCCCACCAGGCTCCTCTGTCCATGGAATTTTCCAGAATACTGGAGTGCGTTGCCATTTCTTCCTCCACAGGA
Organism: Bubalus kerabau; assembly: GCF_029407905.1. Classification (NCBI taxonomy): domain Eukaryota; kingdom Metazoa; phylum Chordata; class Mammalia; order Artiodactyla; family Bovidae; genus Bubalus; species Bubalus kerabau. The sequence continues at coordinate 138,594,536 of NC_073626.1, forward strand.
TGTTCCTGACCCAGGGACTGGACCCACGTCTCCTGTGTCTCATGCGTTGCAGTGGATTCTTTACTGCTGAACCATCAGTTCTTATACTAATCATTTTAAGGAATTTCAGAGGATAGTAGCAGGTTGACAGAAGAGATAACCCAAATCTTCTCTTCAAGATTTCCTGTTATATATTTTATATTTCCTATGTTTGAAGTTATGGACTTGCCATTTAATGATCTCTCATACCACCTCTCTTCCCATTTTACCTGAAACTTGAGAGAGCATGCATCTAATAATTTTATACTGTTTTATATCTTCCTTAATAATCATATGTAATTTATTTTGTAATAGTATTTAAGTAAATTAATATTACTTACTCTGGATTTTTTACTAAAAGGCTCTGGATGAAGTCTGTGGCCAGCTGTGAAACTGATGAAAAAGTTTCTTCCGAATAATCTACATTAACTTGAGAAATATTGAGGTATGTTTCCTGATTATCTTCTCCCACAAATGGGGATGTGTGAGTTAATAACATATATGCTATTACACCAACATTCCTGAAAAAACAAATAACTGAGAAGATGGGAACTTAAAATGTGTGTTAATCTTAAAACATTTATATAAAGTAAAATTGATTCTCAACATATTCCTGTCCTCAAATCTTGTGCAGTTAAACTACAGATTTTAAACTGATTTTCAAAGTTCCCATAGTATACTATTAAAGCTGAAATAATTATGCTGTCTCAAAGTTTGCCTCACAGAAAAAGACTGAGGGAATGCACATGTATGTTATATAAAAATAATGTATTAAATATGTATCATTATATCTACAGTCTGCCCTTCACACAGATACCTGTTTATCAAGTACACCAAGCTGTCCTGAGTGGCATTTCCAAAATGGTGTTCAATGACACAGTAATGATCTGTGAGACATAAATAGGATTCCATACAAACAGAGGCTGCAGGTTTGGTAAAGCACAGTATTGGGCAGACAGATTTCCTTTTACTTGAAAAACTTTTAGAACCATAAATATGTTAATGACAACTCCTGTGTTCAGGAACCAGAAAAAGACCCTACATATATAGCACCTATTTCACCCACTCATTTAGCTACAGGACCCTTTTTTCTTAGCAAATCCATTTCATCCCCCTACATGGCAAACTAAACTCTTCCTCTTGGTCTGATGGAGTCGGTCTGCCACTGTGGTCTCAAGTAAAGTTCTGGTGTCAATGCCATCTCTACCCTGTAATATTCTCTCTGTGACAACCATATAAACTCACAATACCCAAGAAATATACTCTTACAAAACTAAACTTTTAAATGGATCTAATCTCATTTTTATATTGGGTAAATATCTTCCTAGTTCTCCTAGACCTAGATCATATGTCTCCCATCTGGTGCTTGTCTGCTGCTTCCTTCACGGTTATTAAATAGTATTCTATCTTTATTATAGAACATACAGCACAATACTGTGACTATTTTGTTCTTTTACCAGAAGGAGTCTTCCTCCAGGAAAGGGATTTTCCTATTTATTCCTGTACTTTGGCTCAGTGCCAAAGTGTTATTAAAAAGAATGAACAGGTAAATGTTTTCCTGTGGCATAATAATGATACTCAAATAAAATCTTTTAAAGATAGCCTTACTATTTACATTTTGAACCAAAGAACCATAGAATATGTACTAACCAGCTTTTAATAAAGGAATACAAGTAACTAACAAAATCTTACCACATATCTGTTGCTGTGGTAATGGGATCGTAGTTCAGGATTTCTGGAGCTGAAAGAGAAAATAAAATTCAAATTCAATACTGACAAATCTAAAAACATGAAAACTACTTTGCAGTAAACTGGATTTAATTTTAAAGAATTACCAATATATCAGTAGAAATTTAGCACAGTATTTATCATCCTGTGATTGGATGTTTAGATATACCTAATGTTGAGAAAATTATATAACCAGATGGTTCAAAAGCACCAATTATATTCTGGGAGTAACCAGTAGCTATGCAGTATTTTTTTTTTAAACGATTAAGATTAACCTCAGAAAAAGCAATTATGAAGAAGTAAAAGCTAAAATCTTTTTACAATTTTAGTTTTATGACTCTGTTAGGAATTAGTTTGAGTTATTTTAATAGAATGATTTCAGTTTTTCTTCTCAGGGTAAATAGACTCATATGCATTCAAAAATGACACTATGAACAAACCAGCTTCCTGGAAGTGCTTTAGATTTTCAAACAGATTAAATATCCCTTTTAAACTATCTAAAACCTCATTTCCTAAGCAATTAATTTTCCACTGTCTCCTCCTTTGCCCACCCCCCACCAAAAAAATTTAATGGTACAACATAAATTGTCTATACTTTATGAACAATTACTATAAATTTCAAATTAGTAGAGTCCAAACTAGTATCTATACTTGAATAACTTTTTAGTTTCACAGTATGATTTCATAACTTCTCCAAGCATAACAGTCTGGTTAATAAAGCCTGTGAGTCACATATATTGTCAGCCTGCATGCACCACCTGCTACCTTTCACATACTTCTGTGAGCTATATTATCTATAATTACAGTCATTATTCTAGGACACTGTAGCCTCTATCAGCATTCAGAAGTTAGTAATTTGCTTTGTTTTTCATTTTGGGAAAGTCAGCTCCCTTGCTGAGTAGCACCTGTTCTGTTTACTCGTATCTTTTCAATGCCTGCATAGGGATATCAATATGAGCAACAAGAAAAAAGTGTAAAAAGATTGTTACTACAAATTAAAATACTTTACCATTTATGTGCTGCTTTACAGGACTTAAAAACATCTTTCATCTCCATGATCTAATTTGTTGATTTAGTACAATATTCCTAGATTATCTAATAATAGATTCTACTTAACACCCTTCTTTTTCAAAATCCTCCTTTTACAACTCTCAGCAAAAACCTCACTAGGACAGAAGTGACATCTATCAAACAAAAAGGCTTCAAATGCAGTAACACTGATTCAGTTTTCCTCTTTTTTCATTTTCTTCTGCTTTCTAACTTTCTTTTTATCTATTTTTCTTTATGTACAAAGCTTTTACACACAAACATTAAACTTATATGTTCAATGTCCTGTAAACTGTGATTGTCTCAATTCATTACAATTCATTTAAATGTGTCAAAACCGAATTTCAATGCACTAAATCCTTGAACCAAATATATCCTGGAGTTACATGCCTTAAAATAGTTCTATATACGTATCACTTATTAATAAATTTCAAAGTAGTATATAAAATAAAGGAAATTCTTACCCAAGTATTCTGGTGTTCCCATGATTTCCCGAAGTTCACATGCATTTCCTATTTTTCGAGACATTCCAAAATCCACAATTTTTATGTCCCCAAGAGGATATATGCTGCTCAATAATATATTCTGTGGCTAATAAAGCACAACAAGAAATGATAAATAATATAAAACAAGAAAAGAATACTAAACTTAAATCAGAGGTAACTTAAGAAGAATTTGTTTAGCTATTAAAGATTTATTGAGTCATCCACTAAACATTTACTGAACTACTACTTAGGAGGAGCCATATAGTCAATGACAAATAAAGAAAAAAAATACACTTCAAGAGTATTCTTGGTTTTAATAAAAAAAGATGGATACACTGATTGATTAACTGATTATGATATACAGAATACTCAGTAGTAAAGACTGCTTAATTCTGCTCATAAGAAAGTTCAAGAAGGCTTTGCAGTAGAGATGATGCTTAAGATGAATCCCGAAGGCTAAACAGAAGCATGCCAATGAGAAAAGTGGTCTAGGGAATAGCACAAAAGAAGGTATGAACAAATAAAAATGCATTTACACCTAGAAAGAGCTAATGGTTCCATACAGTGGTATGGTTCTGTGTCTGACTATTCACAGGATTGTACCTGAGATAGAAAGAGGCATGGGAGGGTATATGAAAAGGAGATCATCCAGGAAGGGAAGAGTCCAGTGTTCAAACAATGAGAGACAATTTGATTCAGATTTCAAGGTTCTTATATGGCTACAGAGGAAGGATAAGGAGAAAGGATAGTAAAACGAGAGGCTGAAGTGGTACCTCAGGGTTTGGGAAGAGGCCTGAATGGTCTGGGGTGGCGTGTGGAGAAAGGAAAAGCCAAAAGACTAAAAGCCTCAAGAGAAAGATGAATGAGTATAATGGGAGCAAAGGAGTAAGGACTAGCAGGTTATCTTCAAGAGGTAGCTAAAAATTAAGTATTTCAGAGATAGTTTTATAAGACAAAAAGTCCAAGATATGGCAATAAAAAGTCCAAGATATGGCGGTAAGAACAGGATGGAGTGACATGACAGTAGCATTAGAACATATGTAATGATGGTTTTTAAAAGCCCAGTGATTAATCTGAGCTGCTCACACATGCAGTCTTCTATCAATCAATACAGAAGTAAGTCCATGTAGCACATGCACAGTCTAGACAAGCATGACCTATTGTTTCCTCTCAATACCAGTCTGCAGTTAGTTGTGCAAAGCAAGAGCAGAGAAGGAACAGAGATGTAGTGGTACTTAAAACTACATTACGTTACCTTTAAATCAAGGTGTACAATGTTATTCTGATGTAGGTAATGAACTCCTTCAAGTATTTGTTTAATGAGTCTGATAATGTCATTTTCAGAAACCATTTCAGCCAACTCAGGTAAACACAAATTGAAAATTTCTCCACCTGCAGCACTGAAATAGAATTCAGAGAATAGAAACTTGAAAAATCATTGATCTAAAAATGACAACTTTTAAATACTATATACTTTAGAGTAAAAGATATGGCCACCTAAACTTTAATCTCTCTATATACACACATTTAATGGGGGTGGTGGATGGTGCTGGGAGGGATTTTTAAGAAATAAAATAAATTACAAGAATGGTTTAAAGTCTGGGTGCTAGTATTTACCTATGAGTTCAGCTCTGCTCTATTTTACTCATTTATTCATTATATATAAACATACCTGTCATCTGTATATAGATAGATATTTTGATTCTCAAGGCAATCATGTGAATCATGGCTATCATTCCCATTTTACAGATAAAGAAATAAGTACGAAGAGGTGAAATTAAGTGAGAGGGCAGAATCTGAATCTGTATAATATGGATGAGAATCTACATTCTTAACCAATATCCTGCATTGCAGCTTTACAAAGAATAGTTGGGCCCAGAACCCCAATTTTTTTTTCTTTGTTTATAAGAACTGAAAATCTAAAGAATGCCAACAAATGCATAATGAAAAATTCCTAGATTTGGAATCAAATGATTTAAATTTAAATCGTAAATCTGCTATTTGCCAGCAATATAATTTAGGGTCTATCACTTATTTGAGCTTCCTCATCTGTAAAACAGAGATATAACTGAACTCAACAGATTTCTTCCTAAGGACTAAATCTAAATGAATGAAATAAAAACTGTCAGAAATCATGCAAAAAAATCTAGATGGTTATTAATAAAAACTTATAAGGTATATTTGGGAATATCTCAAGTAAAGTCTACTCTACATGATAAATCAGAAACTCATTTATTTCACAGAACACTATTTCCCCACTTTGGTTCACTCCTGTATGCACAGCAACAAAAAGAGTATCTGACACATAGAAGGTACACAGTAAGTGTCTATTGAATGAATAAATAATGGAATAGACAGTCATTCTTCAGAGCAGCTGAAAGTACAATCCATTAGTCTTGGTGACTGTCAAGAGGAAGAAGTATGTCATATATATCTGGAGTCACAAGAAGGAAAAAGAATCAGTGGTCACAAATCTGAATCTCATTGAAAATCATAGGACTGACCCTTCACACTTGCAGGCCATCGGGTCATCTGTACAGAGCATGCCAATTAGAAGCTGCAGGGCTTTGTTGCTTCACACTTTACAGTATTTCAGAGAAATCTGTGGGACAGCTGCTAAGGCACATGTGGTAATGCTTCAATAATGTTTACTTCATATCTCAATGACTTCCAGCCCCCAAAACTCCCAGAAAGTTCATGAGAAACTAACTTCAAGATCTGACTTCAAGATTTCACAGTAAAGACAATCTGAGTATGAAAAATTTACTTTGCTATAAAACATGTAGTAGTGACCTCCAAAGTTAGGTACCGGAAGACAACGTTAGAAATTCATTCATCTAAAAAAGAAACTTTAGCTAATATTCAGACTAACATGCGGCCCCTCAGTCTACACATCAATTGTTTGTCATAACCTTGCTCAAGGTCTCCTGAGGGAAGAGGGACTCCACAGGCCAAGCTACTTAGGATACTTCACTTCTTCCCTTTCTGGTTATGTTATTCAGCTTTAATGAAATGAATCTTCTCAAAACAAGTGGTCAAAATATATTCCTGCAAGGACACTACAGATAAAGTTAATAATGCAATCATAAGCAGACAAGAAAATGAAGAGATACTTCAGATTCTCTTAGAATAAGTTATTTGCTAGGCCCTTTATAAGACACATCTGATAAGAAATCAGACCAAATAATTAAAAATTAAAAGAAAATTGTATGGAATATGGATTCCTAGCCACTACTAAAATATGGAAAATACCCAAAACTATGGGAAATATCAGAGAGATCTAAATTCTTCAGTATACAGCAGTATATGGCAGCATAAAATGCTTAGGTGAAAAATTCATTCTTGAACACTTCATAATTATTTATATACCAACACTGACATTACACTCTCTAAAGTTAATTCAATAGACAGAATCCTCATTAATTCTAAAATTCAAAATAAAATATAAGAAAACCACTTGAGAAAGCATACGTAAAGCACTTCCCAGTGCCTAGACATAAGAGAACAGCAGGCTGCCTGTGGAAGTACCTACTGAAACAAGGCAGCCTGACTTCCATTCAGACTCTGCCTAACTAGTTGCCTGAGCTGGGACAAAACATGCTTCTGTTTCTTCTACTGTAACATAGTGATACATAACAAAAAATGACAGCTCTAACTTCACTGGCTTGCTGTAAGAATTAAATCAGGTAAGTCACATAAAGTACTGAGTACAACAGATGTTATAAGGATCAAAGCAGATCACCTGTAGTATTTAATACAGTGTTTGATACACAGTAAATATTCAATAAATATTAGCTATTATTATAATGAGTCAACAAATATTAATTCCAAATCTAGCCAACATCCAGCCTTTCTGAATTTGGGGGCTGCTTGTTAAACTCTGATTATGAAGTCAACTTTAAAAGTCTTTGCTAAATTAAAATTCATTTTTAGAAACACTATTTTATATATATATATATATATATATATATATATATATATATATAAACGCACACAACATATTCTTAAGTGGAAAAAAGATTATAATACCATACACTTAATAGATCATGATTTTGTTTCTGAAAGTATACATACATAAAAAATAAAATAATTTCAAAATAGAGGAATATGTCATAAAAGTAACCACTGTTTACAAATGATTTCTATTTTCTATACGTTCTAAATCTAACACAATAAATAGATGTTACGTTTATACCAGGAAAAGTATCCTAAGGGTTTGTTTATTTCAGTAACAAGATCAAACAAACACTGTGACTGTCAGCCAATCACACTGTCTCTACCTCTTAGTTTGACCAGCTGACCAGTGTCTTTTGTAGAACTGCCATTTTTCCCACAAAAAAGGGAAAACTCTTTACCATAATTTACCATAGCTTTCCCAAGATGAAGCTATGGTAAACGGAAAATGAAGAGGAGTTAAAAGGAGGAGAAGAAGCGATAACACAAGAAGCAGAAGTTAGCAGAAACTGGAAGCATAACTGGAAAGCAGTGAGGAGCAGCAGACTAACAGACCCTTTGTTAAACCAAGGCACCCAGAGCAGTGACTACAGAGAAGAAAAAATATCTCTGTAATCAGAGAAGCCACTTATATCATTATTGTCTTGAAAGGTAAACTCAGATATATTTCTACCCTTCCTCTCTATTGAAAAGTTTGCCCCTTGAAGGAACTCAACTAAGAAATTCAGAAATTTGGAGTATTCATGTTTTTTGCTTATGTGCTTGTATATATGTTGTGCATCTGTGAGTGGATATGATAATAGTACTTTAGTACAGTTACACTGTCATATAAATCTATGTACTATATACTACTTATATCTACATTTGTCTTTTACAGCTTTCTAAAGCACAGTTTAGAAATTAGTAAGGAAGTCGAGAATATCATTTAAAAAACTCCCATAACACAATAAAGTTAACGTGTAGATTAAAATCAAACTACATGGTTTACCTTTCATTCACGCAAGTTTACCTTTTTATTCTCCTTGGGTAACTTCACTGCATGTGCTTTTCAAATAAATGAATATATAAATTATTTCAATCCTATCTGCCCATCAGACTGTTTTGCAGAAAACTTCTATTTTCTGTGCCACTGGCAACGAAAGTACACTCAATTTCACTATACTCTATAAACATTGTATTGTCATTTGTTTACTGAATGCTGTTTAATTCATTTTGGGGTATCTGTGTGAGGCTACACATTATAAGTTTTCTGAAAATATATAAATATATACTATGTTCCTCTAATATTTTATTAACAGGAATCTTTACAAGTTCTTGTTATACTTTTATCATTTTTGTTCTTGACATTTCAAGCGACCTTACCCCCCAATTCAAATAGGTACTATAAACTTACTTCAATTTTTTAAAGAGTATACTTACTATTCCAATATCAAAATGATTTCACTTGTATTTTCATAGACTTCATGAAGATTAATCACGTGGGGACAAGATTTTGTCAATTCAAGTACTGCAATTTCATGTAGAATCTCTGCTCGACAGTCCTGTCCTCTTCTTCTCTTTTTTAGAAACTTTGCAGCATATTCTTGTCCAGTAGATTTTGATATACATTGTCTAACCACAGCAAATTTTCCTCTGGGGGAAAAGTAAGAACAAAAGTTAGTATAACACAGATACTGTTATAACTTTATCAATCCTTCAAACATCCATGCCATTAGGAATTTACCTTTGCTCTCTTAATCTAATCAAATACTACATGTACTTTTATAAAATTTATAGTATCATCAGACTAAAATACAAATGGCAAATGTAATATAAGACATAATTATATTTATTCTTCACCATCATATCATTAACATAATACATTACCATTGTAGGGAGAGATCTCATTTGCCCACCAATTCCATGCCATACTCTTGATATGAATTATTTTGTTTAAGTATGATAACAATCCTATAGAGTAAATATTATTCTGTCTGGCAGACTCCAGAGAAGATATGTATCTTGGTCTATTTCCCTCTGCTAAAAATTTTAGCTTTCCTTCAAACAAAAAAAAATTAAATGCAAAAATGGGTATTCATCTTATTTACTTCTCTTAGTGTAAACATTTTGCCTTTCAACATCACTTCTGACAACCTTTGAAGCTTTCTATCACAATTTGTCAGTTGTTTTACCAGAGTATCTATTAGTATTGCTCAGTAGTCCACAAAGCTTGTAACAGATATCAAAAGTGTACATGTTTTATGGGAAGTATCCAAAGACACTTCATGATTAGCTAAGAAAATTCATGGTTATCAAAAGCTATGTACAAACACATTATTAAAGTCATGTTTATCATTTTAGGAATAAACATGTTTTAGCTCTATCCAATAACAGTGCTCAACATTTCAGCCAATTTTTGAAAGACTCTGGCAAACTTATGTAAAGTAAAGACTGTGAAAGTCGCTCAGTAGTGTACAACTCTTTGAGACCCCGTGGACTATACACAGGCCATGGAACTCTAGGCCAGAATACTGGAGTGGGTAGCCTTCCCTTCTCCAGGGGATCTTCCCAACCCAGGGATCGAACTCAGGTCTCCCACATTGCAGGCAGATTCTTTACCAGCTGAGCCACAAGAGAAGCCTGTGTATTCTAAGCCTCTAGTTTTCCCATCTAGTTTCCCAAAGACTCAAGCTATTCTGAGTCAGATTGTTTTAAGAAACTAATAAAAATTATTGACTGCCTACCCAGAAAATGTACACATGCCTTTAAAAAGAAACTTTTACATAAAGTTCCAGAGGGTTTTTAGATTTCAAAGACTATCCATAAAGTTCCTAAGCCTGGTTCATGGGTTCTAAAATTAAGAACTTCTATCCTAGGGCTCAAATGACTTACTGAATACCAACAAATCAGGTATAAATAAAAACCTATTTTTAATATACTTTGGATTTGGGGTAGAAGTCAGGGACAGAATAAATTGCTTATGCATTTTTAACTTCCTATTGTCAAGGGCAGGATGACAAAGATCCCTACTCTTTATATTCTCAATTTCCCCAAAATTGGTGCCAATGAAAAGCACTGACTGGAAATCAAGATGAAAAGGTAAAGCTACTAATGCAAAAAAAAATTTTAAGAAAGTGGTCATGCTATAATTTGATTCTTTTACATATATCAAAATAAATATCAACTCAGAAAATTTGCATGCATAAACTCATTTTTTTGATAGAACTTTTAAGATTTGAGAATGTTTAATTTGTATTTTCTCACCATATGCAAAAGGAATACAAATCAAAGCATTTCAATGAGCTCACAAAAAAACTCAATCAGTCCCTTTGTTTTATATTCAGAGTGTCCATGTTTATAGATTTTATACTGGATAAATTGAGTCAGACTAAGATTAAATGACTCATGAAAGGTCATATATGGAAATGGACTCCCATGACTTAAATTGCAGGATGTGAAATCCTAGCTTTCTATTCTGACCACTACAAAACAATTCCTTCCTTTAAGATAGTTTTTTTTTTTTTTTTTAAAGAAGTAGATTCACTTCTGCCAATTCTTATTTAGATTCAGAAGTGAAAATTTGTCTAAAACAAAAAGGAAATTTTAAGTTTTATGAAGAAATTCACCTTGTAAAACTTAGGAAACAGAAGCTAGTTAGCCAAGAACTCTGTCCATCTGAAATAGTTTACAGTACCAGCTGTAACAATTAAGTTCTGCTGTAATTTTATAATTATATTTACAAGCCAGAATTCTCTCAGAAACAAAGAGCAAAATTAAATAATAACACTTTAACTGTTTCAGGTTTTCTCATGAGGCTTACAAGAATAGCACTTGTTAATGCAGAGCAAAGATGACCAAACAATATTGGAAATTACTTATCTGTCAATGTTTATCACTAAGTAAAAGCCCTATGTGGGCAGAAACCCTATCTGTCCTAATTATTAATCATAAAATCTACACTTCACTAACTAACACATAATAGAAACTGAAATATCTGTTGAATGAATGCGAGAGCTAAGGACCTAGTGCAGTACCATACATTGTGCTCTTCTGTATACTGTACTTAAAGCATTCACATTTTTAAACCTTCTTTGAGACTCAAAATTTTACACACATATTCATGTATGTGTGTCAATCGCTCAGTCGTGTCTGACACTTTGTGATCCCATGGACTGTAACCCACCAGGCTTCTTTGTCCATGGAATTCTCCAGACAAGAATACTAGAGTGGGTAGCCATTCTCTTCTCCAGAGGATCTTTAAATATTTTTACCATAATTATCAGATGACTTAGGGGAAAAAACCAAGTATTTGTTTTCCATTCTAAAATGCTAATTGTCATTTAGAAGTATCCAAAATAATAGTTAGGGCTTCCTGGGTGGCACTAGTGGTAAAATATCTGCCTGCCAATGCAGGAGATGTAAGACGTGGGTTCCATCCCTGGGTCAGGAAGATCCCCTGGAGAAGGAAATGGAAACCCGCTCCAGTGTTCTTGCCTGGAGAATCCCATGGACAGGGAAGCCCGGTGGGCTACACAGTCCATGGTGTTGCACAGAGTCGGACACAACTGAGAGCCTAAGCACACTCATAAAATAATACTTAACACATAATGTCCCTATATGAAATTTAACAGAAACATTTAGGAAATTTTAAAACCTTAACAGTAGTACTTAATGTATAACCTAAAAGGGCAAGGCTAACTAGATTTCCCAGCAGCTAAAAGGTCTGGTTAGTTACTCTTCTACATTCTAGAACAGACAATAAAATGTGAAAGGAGGGGGGAGGGTAAGCCACAAAAGAAGCTGACGTTTATTTCTGCATCTGCCTCACCCTTCTAACCACAAGAAGTCCTATGAAACCTTGATTCAGTTGGGGGAGGGGTGGAAAAAACTTACCCAACATGTTAAAAAACAGGAACAATGCAAAGTTTTTTGAGAACAGTCAAAAATTAACTGCTTTTACATATCTTATTCTAATTTAAAGAAAAATTCTAAAACATTAAACATCTTAAAACTAATTTAAAAACTGATTTATAAAGATAATTTTGTAATCATCACATGCTAGAATTATTGTTTGTATGTTTCAAAATGTATAAGCCTCAGAAGAACCAAGGTTATGATCCTAATTTTCACTTTGCAAAAGTGTGGGATAGTATCAAAATTGGTAAAATACTGAACGAATTGAAAGCAAGTTCATGGCAGATGAAAGGTCATGACTTCAATTTATCAAGGTTTATTAACGAGACATATCAATATTTACCAGGTGACTCATTAGGCCGTATCAACTAAAAGAAAAAAGGTCTCTTTCATGAAGTTATTAAAAGATGAAATATTAGGAATCTGAATTTGTTTTCATCAGAGTTTATCATGAGTTTTTGCTCTAAAATGTTATAAACTGAGTCAAGTTTATGATTGTGATTTATGATGGCACCCCATTTACAAAACAATTTCAAATTATTAATATTGTTCCCAAAGTTTATGTTCTCCAAAACCATCAAAGAAAAAAAAATCAGTCTTTCTAGCTCCCACACAGGCTATCTCAATAAAGTTTTGTTGTATTCCGGATGGTAAGATATTAACAATATTGCATCCATTCTAGACTGTTTCATTTTAAGACTGAGGATAAAAAGCTACAAAGTGATCCAGAAGAGGATACATGGATCAAGGAACACTGTCTGGAAATCAGGTCATAAGATGAGCATCTAAGGAAACTGGCAACATTTAGCTACATTCAAATCTCTAAAGAATTTTTACATGGATATTATATGCAGCTACAAAAGGGGAACTATGTATATTAGGTAGAGATTAGCAGAAAACAGAATTCTGTGTCTAAGTGCCCACAAAATGGAACAGACATATTCTGAGGAAGTGAGTTCCCTATTCCTGAGACATTCAAATTGAGGCTGGATAAAAAAACTTGTCAGGAAAATTACAGGAAAAATTGCTGCACTGCATAAAAAATTATATTAGAAGGCCACTGACCATTGAAGTTCTTCCAAAGCAAAGACTCTATGACTATTTAATGAGTAACGAGATACAGTCAACTAAAGAACACTTACTCTTTCCTGTATAATGCAAAGAGAAATAATTACAGACTTAGAACTAAACTATTTCTTGAAAATACCATGAAAGGTTTTAAAAACTATCTTTTCATAAACCATTAAAAGGCCCAAATATTTTGCACACAAAATTAAATAAATAAATATGCCTGGAATTATGAAATAAATATGCTTTCATATTTAGTTCTTAGTCTAATGACATAGATATTATCACCCTTATTTTATAAAAGAAAGACTGCTCCCAGTATCTGACAAGTGAAAAAGCCAGGACTTGCCTTCATCTTTGACATAAAAGACCACCAAGAACAGAATTACTTGCCATGTTTCAGTCAATTTTTGTTTTCACATTGAGATTATCAAAGACAAAAAATCATCCATACTATTTTTCTGTGCATCCATCAACACAAACGTGGGCTTTTACTATTTTAACATAAAAATCAAACTAAAGACAGAAAATGATCCCCATCCTCCCTTTGTCAAGCGTTTAAATTTAAAGCTCAAAATGCTGAATACATAACAAATTATTTGGTATATCTTTTGTAATTTTCATGTATATTCAAATGGTAGTGTTAAATTTAGGTCTCATAATCTCAGGTCACTCCTTGGCCTGAAGGAATTTATACCTTCGTTAAACCAAAACGGATCAGTATCAGTGTAAATAAATATACAGGTTTTACTTACAGAACATGCATTGTTTGTCATATGGAATTATACTATCAAATATGAATTAATTCATTTTGTTTAGAAAAGAGGAGGAGAATCTCCACATTTTTTTAGGCTAGCACAATATTCTAAGAATTAGAAAAGCTATTCAAAAAGACTTTATAGCATTCTACTGTTTTATAAATATTAACTTGTTTAAGACTCACAACAACCATATAAAATATATACAATTACCTTCATCCCCACTTTTCAGGTGAGGAAACTACAGTACTGAGAAGAACAGTAATTTGAGATCAAATAGCAAATGGCTAACCCCAAATTTGGATGTGACAGTCCACTATGCTAAGCTGCTTCTTCCTTGGACAGACTCCAGTAAGAGCCCTGACTTTCCACCATGGGCTATGAAGCAAGGTACGATATATCATACATGCTCACTAACCCTCCATGGATTTGATTTCCAGGTCACTTAAGACTAGATCCCTGTATAGTATCAGCAGAGATGAGGACTTTTCTTTCTAATCATTGCTAAATAATAATCAAGTGAGTTTTATAAAAGGATAGACAAATCCTGTGATTTTAAACACACACACATCAAGTTTCCTTACCTTCCCAGTTCTTTAGATGTAAGTGTATAAAAATTATTAAAGTTTTCCACTTTAATTGGAGTTTGAGGAGTGGTAGTTAGCATGCCTGAAATACTTCGGCAATCAAATCTTCTCCTCAACATGATGACTCCCAGACAGACTTCTTCAGTCACTTATTTTTATCTGTTTAAAAAAAGAGAAGATGCAGGGTATAACTTATATGCAATTAAGGGAAAAAAAAGATGTTATCTCAGAGAGGATATGTGTTATATTGTACAGCTCCAAATATAGCTATAAGGTACAACCAAAAAAAAAAAAAAATGACGGAAGAAGATTTAAAAGCATATTCTACCCTAAAAGAAGAAAAACAAAGACCAGACACATAAATTGGTATCACCTATGGTACCTGAACTAAGTTACTGAATTTCATTTCAGAATAAAACTACTGAAAATGCCTGTAAGACCTACCAAATTCTTTTAAAAAGTTAAAATTGTAATATAATCATTCGATTTCATTTTAAAACTTTGATTCTTTAAAGTTGTATCTTCATATAACAAGATAATTTAACACAGAAAAACAATTATTCATTGTAAATTTAATTTTACATGAGCAAACAAATATAGTGGTAAATTCACATGTTGTGAGTTATATTACTGACATCTGAGTCACTAAAAGAAACAGACTTGTTTCATGGGTCTTAGATTCAGAACCCAGCACAGAGCCTGCTATGTATGAAGAGCTGTATAATTTTGTCGGATGAGTGAGCACCTACACATAAAGCCCTATTCTGGAGTTCTAATCTGTATCTGAAGCTCATATTTATCTGGAACTTTTATGATATTTACAAGCATTCAGTTTTAATATTAAAACTACTATTTCACATTAATTGAATTCATATCATAATGACAGACTACATATTTTTAGATACTTCCTTCTGCTATGCCTAT
This sequence comes from Bubalus kerabau, assembly GCF_029407905.1. Lineage (NCBI taxonomy): Eukaryota > Metazoa > Chordata > Mammalia > Artiodactyla > Bovidae > Bubalus > Bubalus kerabau. Next base: position 138,609,998 of record NC_073626.1, read on the forward strand.
GTAATAGAAGATCCAGTATTATTCTTCTAGCACACTCCTACAAGAATCCCTAAGCTTTTTTCCTTCTTGTCACATTTTTCCTCCATTTATTTCCTACTTGACATGTTCTATACCTTCCTATATTCAAATGCCACCTATATTCAACTTAGCAAGTGAACAGTTTGATTAGAGGGGAGTGTTTTCAGTTTCCATATTTCCTTGGTTTTAAGTCGGCATTTTTTTTCTCTCGGCCTTTGGAAAAACAAAGACCTAACTAGTTTTGAGGTACATCTCTAGTGTTCCAAAATTAGCAGAGTACCATTCTGAAAATAACTTTGGACTGAACCACATCTGAGTCTGAATCCCATTTATCCATCATACCAGTTATGAGGCATTTACCTTTGCTGCTGTTCTGAGGTGAATTATGTCCCTCCCTTCAAAATTCCTACCTTAAAGTCCTAATCCCCTAGTACCTCAGAAAGTGACTGTATTAGGAGAAAGGGCCTTTAAATGGGCAATTAAATTAAAATGAAGCCATTAGGGTGGGCCTTAAAGCAATACGCCAAGTCAAGTATCTTCATTAAAAAAATGTGATTAGGATACAGAAACAGAGGGGAAGACCAGATGAAGACACAGGGAGAAGGCCATTCACAAGCCAGAGAAAGGCCGCAGAGAAGCCAAGCCTGCTGACACCTTGATCTCAAAATTCTATTCTCCAGAATTGTAAGAAAATTAATTTCAGTTGCTTAAGTCACCCTATCTACAGTATTTTGTTACAGCAGCCTAGCAAAGTAATACAGCTACTTTTAAAAAGAAAGTAGTATTTCAAATGTGTCAGAAGGGATACAAATATAACAAACACTTGGGGGTTTCAATCTTATTATTTTGTTTAAATTAAAAATAAATGATTAGTCACAGACAGAGTTGGTCCCTTCTTTTCACCCCGCTAGCCCTGGGTAGGAGAGCTTATCATTTCCTTGCCAACATATGCCCCATTCAGACAGTTTTGTGATTTACTTTGCATTTCTCCTGATTACTAGCGAGGAAAGCTGCAATTCTGCTGCCCCTAAAGTATGGATGAATCATAGAATCTATCTTGCAGTGCTCTAAATAATAAAAATTAAAATACAAACTCATGAAGAATGATACTGGTACAGCGCTAGTTGTGAAAGCACATCATGGAGTTCAATAAACAACTACTGTTAGTCCTCTCTGAAAGATCTTCTCCAGTGACAGTCCCTGCCACTGTTGAATAGCTGTACCCTATTTCCATGTACAAAACTCTCACCCCAAGTTAGCTTAAACTAGTTCTTAAAATCTGTCTTTTTTATTCTGTTTTGATGAACTATTTATATACTTTAGTTCTGATGGCACTCAGTTTCACTGTTCACATATTCCTCTCTGAAAAATCAATATGGTTACCAATTTCTATGCTTAGTGTTTTTTTTCTTCAGGTCATTCTTGGGCTTTAAGATTTTTTCCCTAAATTTAAAAGTCTATAGATTTGTATGCTTATGATCATATTTATGTTATTAGCATATATACAGAAAGAGGGGATATACCTGTATCAAAGATACAAATTGGCCTACATTCCCAACACTGCTCCATATCAGGCCTTAGGAATCACAAGCACAAGAACACAGCAAATTCTAAGATGTTCACCTCATCTAGATTCTAGAATCTAAGATGTTTATCTTATGCTGTAATGCATCAGCTAAAAAGCAATCTATTTATAAGAATCTAGTAAAACAGAGATATATTTTATAATTATTTTCTGTTCTCAAGTTTCAAAAGAATCAATATGAATCTTAGATGTTGTCAAAGACATGCTTAATGAAGCATGATTTATAATAGTGGAAAAAAACCAAAAAGCTTTCAGAGTGAATGCATCCGAAAGTTTAACAATAAGGAAATGGTTAAATATACCTAAATAACAGGATATTACATACCTAATAAAAATTGTGCTTTCAAATATTTTAACTCATACAATGAAAAAAGGAAGACAAAACTTTATATATAGTATGTTAATTTTGTTATAAGTATATATGTTTGCTATATATAATTTTCAAATATGTTTTAAATAATATGAAAGCAAATAGATGAAAATACAGGAAACTATGACAATATATTAACAGTGGTTATCTTTGGATTGTGAAATTATGGCAGTATTTATACTCTCCTTTGTTTAAGTTATCTATATCAAGCTAGTATAGACAAAAAACTAACAAATGCCTTTGGCTAAAAAAGATGGCTGTGACTACATGCAGAAATTAACCCATGTGCAACAGTAAAACATATCTCTTTACACATTAAGGGTTTACTTGGCTGAAAGTACATGAGCCATTATTGCTCAGATTTTTTAAGGCCTCAATGTTTTCTCTGCATTGATTTAGAGCAGATGGTGTTCATTATGCAAGTAACAGGTCCATTCTTATGCAAAGACCATACAGGCATTTAGGGTAAATACTAAGCAAGAATCAATACCCTGTTTAATACCACCCAGGAAAAACAATTTTATAAATTCTGAATTAATGTCAGAGTTCTATGTAATAAATAATAATTTGTAACCTTAAGATATATGCCTTTACCATTATATTACTTGTGAAAATTCAAATTCACTTCAGGATCCCTCTAAAAAAAAAAATCCAAAGTGTGATATTTAAATATTATACTAACAGGTATTAAGTTTTATAGTACATACTTAGTTATTAGAAGGAAAATAAAAGCTAGTTTTTTTTAGGACTGGAATAAATTGTGATAATATAAACATGGCCTAATAATCAAGCTACTTAACAGCATTACCTAATACTAGACATTGGAGTATGCTTAGTCTTTTACCCTAACAAATTTTTTCCCCTCACATGTACTGTTGGTCATCACAATGGATGAATGGCCTATAGATATTTGTTTATTTGTATGGCTATAAATGCAGCTGAAAGCAGCCCTGGACAATCAGCAGTTTTTAAAACACATGCTGGTATAAAAATCATTTTTTGAATTGTGTTACATTTCACTCTGGCTCTGAACATGCTGGAAACACCAGCTATGTCCCAGAAAAAAGGAAAAACACATTTCTGAAGGTTTGACTTTAAACTTACCTACAGACTGCTAATACACCTATATTACAAACTGCTTTAGGGATCCATACAGCATGCCATAAGTCATCTCTTCCTTCTATTTGCAGCACTTGCACCAGCTGCCACAGCCTAGATATTTTTCTATTTCCTATCCTTTGGCCAATTTTGGATATAACAGAGCAAGAATGTCACATTTGTCCACCAATCCCTCCACAAACACCATGCTATCCTTTACGTAAGATTTAATTCTTGGGTACATGAAGGTTATCAGTTAATTTTCTGTCTTGCATCTTCCTAAATTTCTCACCAAATTTTCTTTAACTCCAACAAGCAATCATCGACCTTTTCTTGCATTCTACCATAATTCACAGACCTATAACCGATTCTAAATTACCAATAATCTGTGCTAGTTACTCTGCTGCTGCTACTAAGTCACTTCAGTCGAGTCTGACTCTGTGCAACCCCATAGACGGCAGCCCACCAGGCTCCCCTGTCCCTGGGATTCTCCAGGCAAGAACACTGGAGTGGGTTGCCATTTCCTTCTCCAATGCATGAAAGTGAAAAGTAAAAGTGAAGTCGCTCAGTCGTGTCCGACTCTTAGCGACCCCATGGACTGCAGCCTACCAGGCTCCTCTGTGCATGGGATTTTCCAGGCAAGAGTACTGGAGTGGGTTGCCACTGCCTTCTCCAAGGGATCTTTCCAACCCATGGATCGAACTGGTGTCTCTGGCATTGCAGGCAGATTCTTCATTGTCTGAGCCACCAGGGAAGCCCAAATTACCAATGTATCACTTTAAAGAACTTTACTCCATGCTGCTGCTAAGTCGCTTCAGTCGTGTCCGACTCTGTGCGACCCCATAGACGGCAGCCCACCAGGCTCCCCTGTCCCTGGGATTCTCCAGGCAAGAGTACTGGAGTGGGTTGCCATTTCCTTCCCCAATGCATCCAAGTGGAAAGTGAAAGTGAAGTCGCTCAGTCGTGTCTGGCTCTTAGCAATCCCATGGACTGCAGCCTTCCAGGCTCCTCCGTCCATGGGATTTTCCAGGCAAGAGTACTGGAGTGGGGTGCCATTGCCTTGTGCTAAGTTGTTTCAGTCATGTACGACTCTTTGCAACCAGGCTACAGAAGTAGCCCACCAGGCTCTTCTGTCCATAGGATTCTCCAGGCAAGAATACTGGAGAGGGCTGCCATGCCCTCCTCCAGGGGATCTTCCTGACTCAGGAATCGAACTCCTGTGTCTTACATCTCCTGCATTAGCAAGTGGGTTCTTTACCACTAGAGCCACATGGGAAGCCCATAACACTTTATTAGGCTACATTAAAAAAAAAAAATCTCAAGGGACTTAGTAGGCAAAATGTGTATGTGTGTATGTGTGAGTAGGTACACAATTATAATCAAGCACTAAAAACAGTAAGAGGATAATAGAACAAGGCAAGGTACAATAAAGCTTCCAGTTACACAGTACTGCCAGGAATAATGGAATCTCAAGTTTATTTGCAGAGATTTTTTTCTTTATTAACTCTCATTACAATAATTACAACAAGAATTCAGATGGGATCAGTGAAGGGAGGAAGAGGGAAAATGTTAGGCTTGATCTGGACCTGAGTTTACTAGAAGGGAGAAAGCAAATATGATGTGATCAATAGTAAAACTAAAAAAAAAGAACACCTTATAAACCTCTAAATAGCTCTATTTAAACATGCTCATCGTGATATTCACCTCAAAGTTATCTTATAAAAATATTTCATAAAATCTAACACATCATATGACAATAAATAAAAACATCTAAAAACTAAAATTGTCTGCTTTGATCCCTGCATTAGCTCCCTGGTACCTAGTTCAAGCCCTTACACCAAGACACACAAAACCCTTCATGGCCAGCTTGTATCATTTCCTGCCACACTTGTATCTCATATTTTGCCTCCACATTTCTGTTACACTTTTCTGTCTGAACATCCTTTCTACCTTTCCTTAAATGGTTAACTTTTTATTTAATCTTAACTCAACAAAGATTGTCATCTCCCCCAGGAAGCTTTGCCTAAAACCCACAGGTTGTCTTTAATGCCTGTCCTTTATGCTTCAAATAGGAGGACCCTTGACATACCTCTTTACCTCAACATGTAACATGTTAGACTGCAATTATATTTAGTGTCTAAAGGATAGCAACCATTTGCTTTCATGCCTAAACTCCCAGCATGGTGTCTGGCACCTGGTAGGAATTTTTTAAAATGTCCAATGAACTGAACTTAATATTGAATATTAAGTTAATATTAACTTAATATTTCTTAAGAATTAAGAGATACAGCAAGAAGAATTTTTAGGTACATCTCATGTCTTTGAGGGATTAGCAGAATTTGAGATCCATCTTGAAATTATAATATTGGGGCTTCAAATGCAGCTAATCTCTGCTTAATTCAATATTTGGCTAAATAAAATAAGAAATATTTTGAATTGCTATCAGAGAACTTCAGTTTTAAACAGGACAGCCATGAAGTCTGGAAACATGGATAAAATTATTATATCACGTATTGCAATATAATACCAACAGATCATTTATTTTGCATTTACCTATCTTTCCAGACTAGGTAGCCGCATGTTGTCATAGCCCTACTTCAGCTAAGAACATCAATATTTTAAGAGCTATTTCAATCAGGAAATCCAGATACTTGTCCTGCAAAAGGACTGATAAATTAAGATCCTCATGAAGAAATCTGAAAGGCAATGGAAAGCAAAGCAGGGCACAAGATTACAGGGAAAAAAAACTTTTTCTTTCTGCATGAGTATTTACAGCTACCAAGTTTTCCCTATGAAACAGAGGAACTGGAGATTTATTTGTCTAGAATCCATCAAAATAAAGAACTTTCTGCTAGTGTGGCAGAAGGATCCATTTCTAATTAGTCATTGATTAGAAGCAAAGGTATTGGTGTAGGGAAAGGGATGATGATGATTTTCAATTTCACGGAAGAGACCATTCCTTCTACGTATTCTACTAACAGGTTCATCGGTTTGTTTGTTTTTTTTTTAAAGACTGAATAGAAAGTATAATCCAAGAATTTAATCCTTTGAAAAATCACAACAAGAAGCCAGCTAACTGACTCTAGTCTAACCAGTCTAGTAAACACTATCCAAGGGCTAAAGTCCCAGGTAATGACCTTAGACCTGATTCTGTGTCACTTCAGTAAGGCCAGGTGCTGTCTCTTCCACCTTCAGAAGGAGAGTTAAACCCTCTAATTGTGAACCAGGATGAAAAGATGTTGATAACGGAAATATAGTGGGCCAACAAACATACAGTGCTTTTCATTCATCAGATGGAAAATTAAGTTTCTGTTGCAAAATACTGTTTACTTATAGCATCTCTGAAGTACTGTTTATTCAGTAAGTATTACAATGCAAAATGAAATATGATCCTAGGATTAAAGATGAAACTATCATTTCACTGTTAATATTAAAATTTTTAAATGCTAAAAATATTAACTCTTCCCTCTTTTAAAGAAGTTGCAAAGGGTCTAGGACGCCACAACACATGCTGCATATAAATGAAAAGAAACTCACTAGTTTAGATGTTTAGAGTGGTCCTGAAGTTCATGGTTACATGTATTTTGGGGGAAAATGATAAATAAATAAATCAAAAAAATCAAAAGTTCATAAAGCGTGCCCTGACAATTACATTTGTCACAACATATTTATGTAAAAACATGTAACTTAATTCTTACACACATTTGTTAACTGAAAGTCAAAGAAATCCTTTGATAAAAGTCCGTAGAATACAAAATACTTAAAACCACTGAATTTTGTCATCAAAATTGTAAAAAACTAAAATAACTAAAACATTTAGTTTTCACAAGTGGAAAGTAAGTACATAAATGACTGTTAATGTTTTTGACACAACCAATACCCACAGAACACAAAGAATTCCTAAAAAAACAAACCAACCCAAAATCCTTTAAAAGCAATACATCTAGTAGCACTGTCCTACTTAGCTGCCAATATGCACTGCAATATAGTATACATGCAATTGTAAGACAATTTTAGGATTAAGTGAAAGTGTCAGCAATGGATTTCCTTGATTCCTGCATTTAAAATTGGGTCTCTAAGTAAAAACAGGGAAATTTTGATAAGGAAATTCTCTCTTATAATTATCAAACAGCTTCAAAAACCAAGCATTTAAAACATATTTAAATGTTTACTTAACACTAGTAAAAAAACTCTCAGTGCAAGTTTAAAGATAGAATTGTTTGACTGGAAACATGCCATCAAATGCCTGTATCTTCTTCAGCTTTGCTATTAATATTCTGACACAGTGATCAATTAGTCAAGTCTCAACTCTCCTGAAAACTGATTTTATCTTAAGTGAAAGTTGCTCAGTTGCATCTGACTCTTTGTCACCCCATGGACTACACAGTCCATGGAATTCTCCAGGCCAGGATCCTGGAGCCGTCGCCTTTCCTTTCTCCAGGGGATCTTCCCAACTGAGGGATTGAACCCAGGTCTCCCACACTGTGGGCAGATTCTTTACCAGCTGAGCTACGAGGGAAGCCCAAGAATACTGGAGTGAGTAGACTATCCCTTTTCCAGGGGATCTTCCCTACCCAGGAATCGAACCAGGGTCTTCTGCATTGCAGGTGGATTCTTTACCAACTGAGCTATGAGGGAAACCAGATTCTATCTTAGAATCCCTTTTCCAGGGGATCTTCCCTACCCAGGGATCGAACCAGGGTCTCCTGCATTGCAGGTGGATTCTTTACCAACTGAGCTATGAGGGAAACCAGATTCTATCTTAGAATCCCTTTTCCAGGGGATCTTCCCTACCCAGGGATCAAACCAGGGTCTCCTGCATTGCAGGTGGATTCTTTACCAACTGAGCTATGAGGGAAGCCAGATTCTATCTTAGCCAACCGGTAATTCAGTTTTCAATGAGCTCAAGAGAATCCACAACTATTCTGTCCACACACAAAAATGAAAGGACTTCGATAACACAATTTTTACTTTTAAAACTTGAATATATTGCCACGTAAATATAGCTCACCTTAATTTCAAGTCCATATTTTAGAAAAGTGATGTAAAATGTATGATAGGTACCTCAAGAATAAAGCAGTTATTAATAACTTCAGCCATTAAAACAGAAAAAAAATTAAAAACTGAACATCTGCTCAGAGGAGGATGAAGGGGAAAGAAGAGGAGTTTTAAACTAGGACACTGCTTCTGTGGACCAACTTTTTCAAACACACAGCATTTTATGGGCATGTGGTTTAATATTTGTAAAACAAACACTTTGGAAGTTGCTGAAAACTACTTCTGGACAATTTACTATAAAACCAGTGGTGAATCAATGACAAAGTAGGTTTATCATCTTTTAATAAGATTGTGTGCCCAGGCTCAAAATGCCAGGTTATATATGCTGCCACTCGCCCAGCCATCTCAGTAGACCTCGCGCGTCCTGTGTGTGTGTGTGTCTCAGGGCACACATTCTCAAACTCTTGAGAAAATCTAAAGGGGCAATCAATGTATCACACATCACTGCATATCATCAGTCCAGAGATGTAAACATTAAACGCTGGCAAAACAATCAGCGAATGTGACACACAGACCTAATATAATTGAAATCTTATCAGTATGTGGCTTTAAAATGTTTTCTTTTCCTTAATTTCCATTTGCAGATTGATGTTGGAAGGCCTCTGTCCCATCACAGCCAGAGGAAGAACTAACATCAGCTACTAGCCGCCCACAGTCTCTTTCAGCTTCGTCTCTAAGGGAATTCAAATGAAGAGCTTTCCCTACATAAAATAGAGAGTTGAGTAAATGTCAAAACCGTAGCCGTCACGCAGTTGTATTACATGGCGTCAAAATAAAACCAGATCGCAGGAAATCACGGAAACAACTGCAACTCGACTTCTCTATTCACTGACTTTAAAAAAATCTGTTCATAAGTAGTAACTGAAAATGTCCCACAAGATGAGCACAAACTTTCTCCCGACGAAAGGCAGCTGTGAGCAGGACGGGTCCATGAGTCCAGATGTGAACACGTTCTGAGCCCCACACCCCAGCTGTGAACGCGGGTGGGACCTGAAGGGACCACGACGACGCGACGTGGAAAGGACGCGAACGAGCCGGTGGCGAAGGGTGTCCCGCGGAATGCGACCCGGGGAGAGACCGGGCCACACACACACAAACATACACGCACACACACACGGACCCGGCTGAGAAAGGTACTGGGAGGTCCAGCCGCCACCCCGAGCGCCGCACCCAAAGGAACCAGAGAAGCAGGACTCCAGCCGGAATGCGGCAAGGGGTCCGGAGCAGTCGGGCCATCCGGGGACGACGGTGTCTGAGCCCATCTTCCCCAGGCCGGGGGTCTGAGCCGACCCCGGATCCGCCCACACTACCGGCATCTCTCCTCGGGACCCCTCCCATCTTCTGGGTCTCCGTTCCACCAGTAAAGGGGGCTGCTTTAGGGGTTTGGAGTCGCAGCCCCGAGCCTACCCGCCAAACCCAGCAGGACTGAGGACGCGCGAGGCGGAAGACACTGACCGCTCGGGCCGCAGCAGGTTCTCCCGGGGCTGCCCCCTCCAAGGGGGCTCCAATCCCGCCCCACACAGGTGGCCACGACAGGACACGTTCTCCAGCTCTAGCCCCTTGAGGTGCCGCGCAGCTCCGAGCGTGGCAGGACCCACTTTTACCCTTCCGGACAACGGCCAACAGTTGTGACCTGACCTCCCCAGCGAGGTGGCTCCCGACTACGGCGGCGAAGACGGTGACGGGAGCTTACAGTTGAGGTTTGAAAACTGCAGCCCCGTTGCGGGGCAGGGCTGTAGGCTAGAACCCACCCCCTGGGTCCCGAGAACCAATCCGAGCGCGCGCGGAGGGCTGGGCTGTCACGTGACGGGAGGGGCGGAGCGCCGGCCTACAGCGCGTGCTGCGGGGCAGGGCTCAGCGGTGAGGGGGTGCGGCAGGCGCCGGCCGTAGGAGGCTAGGCGGAGCTGCACAGCAGGTGGGGCGCTCCAGCAATGACGGCGAGCGAAGAGTGAGGTGGGCAGTAGCCTGACCGCGCAACCGGCTGTAAATCCAACCGAGTGCATCCCGGCCTTCAGGGTGGTCAATCCACGAGGACTGAGTATCTGCAGACTAGGGACCGGGAAGAAGCAAAATTAGTCGCTGCTTCGGACTCATTCCCAAACTTCTGTGCCTGTTTTCAGACTGTTCCCAGTCATCTTCCTTATCACCTGAACACACTTGGCCAGTGGAGACTCCAGTTTGCTGTAACTTGGCAAGCATCAACATCGCTTGGGGATTTATGGAACTTGGGCTCCACCTCTCAAGTCCGCTCCAGCGAATTGAGGTCTTCTGAGGCGTGGCTGAAGTCAGTGTAGCTGCTGCTGCTGCTAAGTCACTTCAGTCGTGTCCGACTCTGTGCGACCCCATAGACGGCAGCCCACCAGGCTCCCCCGGCCCTGGGATTCTCCAGGCAAGAACACTGGAGTGGGTTGCCATTTCCTTCTCCAGTGCATGAACATGAAAACTGAAAGTGAAGTCGCTCAGTCGTGTCCGACTCTTAGCGACCCCTTGGACCGCAGCCTACCAGGCTCCTCTGTGCATGGGATTTTCCAGGCAAGAGTACTGGAGTGTGCCATTGCCTTCTCCGGAAGTCAGTGTAAGGAGAGTCCAAATAAGATGAATGACTGTTTATGCATTTAGGGTGCTAAGTGAGAAGATGAAAGCCCCTCAGCAAGCTACTCAGGGTATGTTATATATTCAAGAGAAAGAAAAATTTGCAAGTCTCGTGGAAGACACAGTTGAAGGCTATTTTAATAATTGTATAAGACTATTGGAAAAATAGGGCTAACCTGGTGGCTCAGTGGTAAAGAGTCTCCTTGTCAATGCTGAAGAGACAGGTTCGATCCCTGGTCTGGAAAGATCCTCTGGAAAAGCAAATGGCGACCCAATCCAGTTTCTTACCTGGGAAATCCCATGGATAGAGGAGCCCCGAAGGCTACAGTCCATTAGCTTGTAAAGAGTCCACAACTTAGTGACTGAGCAACAACAACATTGGGAACATATACCGGGAGGGGAATCGTGTTTTAACAGGCTTTTCCAAGCAAATTCCCATCAAGCCATCCATTTCTTCTTCCATATTGTATTTTTCCCAAGATAAGTACATAAAATGACTCACAAAAGTCTTCTTGTTACTTAACTGACTCATCCCAGTTTAATGTGTCTATTCCCTAAACCTTGTCACTTGGAGAATATTGCCTTCATCTATCTACTTTCTTGTTGCTAACGATTGGACTGACAAGCCTAAAGTTAAGATGGAGAAAAAAATAAAGCTGCATGCTGAAATGGATTTTTCAGCTATCGTTATCTAAGAATAAAAAGCAGTGAGACTGTTGTTTCCATCTTTTCTTTTAGGAACACGGGGTGGTTCCTAGAAGGCTTAGCACTGGGCCAGTAACCTACAGAAATCTCATGCCTGCAGTATGGTGGTGATTTTTTTGTCTATGCTTGTGTGTGTGTGTGTTTAATTCTGGACCTCCTCAGTGTCAACATTTGATCAATAGCCAGCTCTTAGCAGTCTCCTCACAGTCTATCTTCCCTTCTGTCACTAAATCCCATCTAACCACATCCCTTTACACTGCAGACCTTTCCCTCTCCCATCACTGCTTTAAACCAAACTTGCTTGTGATCACAAGCCCTCTGCTCTAACCAATCCCTGCTAGGCTGGTAAGTCTTTTCATGTCTTGTTTTTTCCTACCTCTGCCTAGGCTCCAGCTTTTCACCATCCTCCTCATCAGCACTTATTCATAAATTTCCAACTTGAAGAAGTTACATCCCCCAGAAATCACAAATCTTTACTGATTTCTGCTTTCTACTCCCAGCCTGATCATCTCTTTGCCCTCTGTTCCTAGGTGCAGGACTTATACTTGTTCCTTGTGTTTCTCTTATGCCCCTCAATAGATTGTTAACCCTTGCTCCTGGGGTCAGATTTGCCGGCTAGCACTTGTGTGCTTAGTTGCTCAGTCATGTCTGACTCTTTGCAACCCTGTGGCTGTAGCCCACCAGGTTTCTCTGTCTATGGGATTCTCCAAGCAAGAATACTGAAGAGGGTTGCCATTTCCTTCTCCAGGGGATCTTTCCAACTCAGGGATTGAACCCATGTCTCCTGTGTGTCCTGCATTGCAGTCAGATTCTTTACCTGCTGAATCATCTTATATCAAGAGCATTCAGCTATGCTTACTTGGTCTCAGGCTCTGTGGTACAAGTAACAAGAAATTCCTGGTATTGAGGAACAGGCTGTACCATCTGTGATTTTGCAGTAAAACTCAGGAGTCAAAACACCCTTTCATCCTACCTTATTTACTAAAGTCATTCATAGTCATGTCAAAGGTGCATGTCCTTGCCTTCATTCCTCGAGTGGAAATCCCCATGTGACCTCCTAGTCATTCTGTGGTCACTGCCGCTGACCACACAGTTCCATAAACTGATCCTTGAACACCACACACTGACCAGAGATGGTGATTGTATTGGGCTGAATGTGTTTCCACCAAATTGATGCCTTGAGGTCCTCGCCCCCAGTACCTCAGAATGTGACACTGTTTGGAGATAGGGCCTTTATAGTCCATTGGGTGACAGAGTTGAACACAACTAAGTGACTGAGCATGTAGGCTAGAGCATACAGGTGGGTCAGAATCCAAGATGAGAAGATTACACCGCAGCAAAAATGAAAAGGCAGCCTACTGAATGGGAAAAATGTTTTCAAATCATATATCTGATAAGGGGTTAATATCCAAAACACATAAAGAACTCATAGAACTCAATAGCAAAAAAAAAAACCCAACCTGATTTAAAAATGGGCAATCTGAATATACACTTTTCCAAAGAAGACATACAGATGGCCAACATGTACTTGAAAAACATACTCAACATCACTAATCATTAGGTAAATACAAATAAAAACCATAATGCAATATCACCTCACACTTCTCAGAATACTTATTATCAAAAAAAAAAAATGTTGGTAAGAATGGGGAGAAAAAGGAATACTTGTACCCTGTATGTGGGAATGTAAATTGGTGACGGAACTATGGGGGTTCCCCTGAAAATTAAAAACAGAACTGCCTTGTGATCCAGAAATGTCACTTCCTGGTATTTATCTGAAGAAAATGAAAACATTAAGTGGAAAAGGTATATGCAGTCCATGTTCATTGCAGTATTATTTACAATAGTCAAAATAGAGAAACAACCTAAATGTCCATCAATAGATGACTGGATAAAGAAAAAAATATTATACACTCACACACAATGGAATATGATTCAGCCATAAAAATTATGAAATCTTGCCATTTATCCAATATAAACGGACATCGAGGGCATTATTCTAATAGAAATAAATCAGACAGACAAAGACAAATACTGTATTATCTCACTGACACATGGAATTAAATACAAAACAACACACACACATACTCACACAAAGTTTGTAGATACAGAAAACAGACTGATCATTGCCAGAGGCAAGGACTGGAGAGTAGGAGAAAAAGGTGAAGGGGGTCAAAAGGTACAAGCTTATAGTTATAAAATAAATAAGTGATGGGGATGTAATATACACCATGGTGACTATAGTCACCGTATTACACTATATTGCATATTTAAGAGTTGCCAATAGAGTATATCTTAAAAGTTCCCATAACTGGAAAAATATTTTTTTTTTTGTAACTATGTAAAGTGACAGATGTTAACTACATTTATTGTGGTGATCATTTGGCAATATATGCAAATATCAAATCTTATGTTGTACAGCTGAAACTAATGTTATAAGTCAATTATACCTCAATTTACAAAAAAAAAAAACTTTTGAAAAATGGATTATGACACAGATTACACAGGCTAAAGGACGACCACTGGAGGACACAGTCAGAAAGTGGTCATCTGTAAAACAAGGGGAGAGGCCTCAGAAGAAACTTAAACCATTGACTTCTGGCCTCAAGAACTGTGAGAAAATTTATTTCTGTTGCTTAAGCCAACAAGCCTATGGTATTTGTTATGGCAGCCCTAGAAAACTAACACAGTGGTGCTCCTCAGTCACTCCAAGGGAACCCCAAGAAGTGACCAGGGATGGAGGTCTTTTCTGATCATGCCAGCACACTCACCACATTCTCTCCAGGGAAAGTGACTCTCCCCAGTCACACAGGTCAGTCACCACATGCTGACCACATGTCACTATGATATACTCTGCATGTAAGTTAAATAAACAGGTTGACAACAGATAGCCTTTCCCAATTTTGAACCCGCCCATTGTTCCATGTTTGGTTCTAACTGTTACTTCTTGACCCGCATACAGATTTCTCAGGAGATAGGTAAAGTGGTCTGGTATTCCCATCACCTTAAGAATTTTCTACAGTTTGTTGTGATCCACACAGTCAAAGGCTTTGGCATAATCAATGAAGCAGAAGCAGATGTTTACCTGGAATTCCCTTGCTTTCTCTATGATCCAACAAATGTTGACTATTTGATCTCTAGTTCCTCTGCCTTTTCTAAACCTGGATTATGCATTTGGAAGTTCTCGGTTCACATACTACTGAAGCCTAGCTTGAAGGATTTTGAGCATAACCTTACTAGCATGTGAAATGAGTGCAACTGTATGGTACTTTGAACATTCTTTGGCATTGCCCTTCTTTGGGATTGGAATGAAAACACCTTTCCTGTGGCCACTGCTGAGTTTTCAGAATTTGCTGCCATATTTTGTGCAGCTCTTTAACAGCATCATCTTTTAGGATTTGAAATAGCTCAGGGGGAATTCCATCACCTCCACTAGCTTGGTTCCCAGTAATGTTTCCTACTCGACTTCACCTTCCAGGATATCCGGCTCTTGGTGAGTGACCACACCATCATTGTTATCAGGGTCATGAAGACCTTTTCTGTACAGTTCTTCTGTGTATTCTTGTCACCTCTTCTTACTCTCCTCTGCTTCTGTTAGGTCCTTACTGTTTCTGTCATGTTTCGTGCCTATCCTTGCATGAAATATTCCCTTGATATCTCCAATTTTCTTGAAGAGATCTCTAGTGTTTCCCATTCTATTATTTTTCTCTATGTCTTTGCATTGTTCATTTAAGAAGGCCCTCTTATCTCACCCTGATATTCTCTAGAATTCTGCTTTCAGTTGGGTATATCTTTTCCTTTCTCCCTTGACTTTCACTTCTCATCTTTCCTCAGCTATTTATAAAGCCTCCTCAGGCAACCACTTTGCCTTTTTGCATTTCTTTTTTTTAGAGATGGTCACTGACTCCTGTACAATTTACAAACCTCCATCCATAGTTCTTCAGAAACACTGCCTACCAGAACTAATCCCTTGAATCTATTCATCTTCTCCACTGTATAATCATAAGGGATTTGATTTAGGTGATACCTGAATGACCTAGTGGTTTTCCATACTTTCTTCAATTTAAGCCTGAATTTTTCAATAAGGGGCTGATGATCTGAGCCAGACTGAACTCCAGGTCTTGTTTTTGCTGACTGTATAGAGCTTCTACATCTTTGGCTACAAAGAATATAATTAATCTGATTTTGGTATTGATCATCTGGTGATGTCCATGTGTAGAGTCATCTCTTGTGTTGTTAGAAGAGAGTGTTTTCTATGAGCAGTATGTTCTTGTGACAAAACTCTGTTAGCCTTTGCCCTTCTTCATTTTGTATTCCAAGGCCAAACTTGCCTGTTAGTCTGGATATCTCTTGACTTCCTACTTCTGCATTCCAGTCCTCTATGATGAAAAGGACATCTTTTTTTGGTGTTAGTTCTAGAAGTTGTTGTAGCTCTTCATAGAACTGTTCAACTTCAGCTTCTTTAGAATTACTGGTTGGAGCATAGACTTGGATTTCTGTGATATTAAATGATTTGCCTCAGAAACAAACTGAGATCATTGTGTCATTTTTGAGATTGTATCCAAGTACTGCAGTTTGAACTCTTCTGTTGACTCTGAGGGCTACTCCATTTCTTCTAAGAGAATCTTGCACAGCATCAAGCTTTACTTTCACCACCAGACACATCTACAAATGAGCATCGTTTCCACTTTGGCCCAGTCACTTCTTTCTTTCTGGAGCTATTAGTAATTGCCCTCCACTCTTCCCAGTAGCATATTGGACACCTTCAGACCTGGGGGGCTCATCTTCTGGTATCATATCTTTTCGCCTTCATACTGTTTATGGGATTCTTGTGTTAAGAACACTGGAGTGGTTTGCCATTTTCCCCTCCAGTGGACTACATTTTGTCAGAACTCTTCACTATGACCTGTCCATCTTGGGTGGCCTTGCAAGCCATAGCTCATAGCTGCCCTGAGTTATGCAAGCCCCTTCACCATAACAAGCCTGTGATTCATGAAGGGGCATGATCACATTAAAGGTAAAAATAGATGAAATGAATTTTAGTAATACATTTACCTAATCCCATATATCTAAAATATCGTCTGTCATTTCAACATGAGGAATGATTAATGAGATATTTTTGTTTGGCTTCCTAGTGGCTCAGACTGTAAAGTATCTGCCTGCAACATGGAAGATCCAAGTTTGATCCCTGGGTTGGGAAGATCTCCTGGAGATACTTTGCATCCTTTTTTTATATTGTCTTAAATCTGGTGTATTTTACATGTACATCTCAATTTAGATCCTAAATTTTCATCAGAAACACTTGATCTGTATTTACATTGTACAAAATTTGAAAGAAAGTGAAAGTGGTTCAGTCATGTCCAACTGTTTGTAACCCCATGGACTGTAGCCTGCCTTGCTCCTCTGTCCATGGAAGTCTCCAGGCAAGAATAATGGAGTGGGTAGCTGTTCCCTTCTCCAGGGGATCTACCCAACCCAGGAATCGAACCCAGGTCTCCCACATTGCAGGCAGATTCTTAACCAACTGAGCCACCAGGGAAGCCCAAGAATACTGGAGTGGGTAGCCTATCCCTTCTCCAGGGGATCTTCCTGACCCAGGAATCAAACTGGGGTTTCCTGCATTGCAGATGGATTCTTTACCAACTGAGTTTAGGGAACCACTGAAAAAAGACTCATATCCTTACTTTGTTTCAAATGTAAAAGTTTTTAGTAACTGAATACAGCACCACTTTCTGATTTCAAATTTAATTAAAGTGACATAGAATTATAGGTCCATCACATTACAAATGTTCCATAGCCACATGTGGCTGGCAGCTCCAGTACTGGACAGCACAAGTCCAAAGGGCTAGACATGTTTGCTAATTGCCTCTGAACCTTAAACTGTTTAATGCAGTAGATACAGTGTAGGTTCTTGGTACATCATGACATCAGAGCAGTTAGGAACGTCAAAAACCCTTAAGGTTCAGTAGTCCTATTTCCTTATATTAGAAGAAAGAGTAGCTAGAATGGGAGAAGTTAAGTAACTTGCAGAAGATCATACAATTAGACTATTGGCATTCATCTGGACAAGAATTTAGGTCTCCTTATTTTTAATCCTGAGGTCTTTCTACCTCATTATGTCAGACATTCTTCAGGAAGAAAGAGGATTTTTAAATTTACTTGACTAATCACTTGAATAATATAGGCAAAGAAAAACATACTTATAATCTAGTTGCATTTGTATAACCTGATAAAGACAGGGCATGCTAGAGTATTTAAGGCCTTCTTCCACTGTGGTCTGGGGGCCAGGTGGTCTAATCTGTCAATCCAGCTTACCTCTGCTTATCACTGCTTCCTCTGCTTGCAGCTGCCTCACTGCACATCTCTTCCTCCCGCCCCTGGAGCATCCGGCCACATTTTTCTGTCTGCAGCTGTCCTCTCCCAGCTGTCTACCACAATTTGTTTAAGGCTGTGCTTCAGAGAGTCCTTTATATTTGCAAATCAAAGTATTCAGTAGAAACTGCAGCAAAGTTGGAAACGAGCTTTTATCCAGCCACAAACACACCAAACTCTGAGGTCCCGCTTCCTGAGGGTGGGTGTGTGATTGTGTGTGTGTGTGAGAGAGAGACAGAGAGAGGGGCAGGCGAGAAGATGGACGTGTGGTTAAGCGTGTGACACCAGACAGACCTGCACTCAAGTCCCAGCTCCACCATTCCTAGGTGTGTGGCCTTGGGCAATCCTCAGTCTCCTCCCCTGCAGAATGAGGACAGTAGGAATAGCTGCCTCCAGGAGATTTCAGTGTGAAAGAGTGCACAGAGAGCCCAGTGCCTGACATGAGGAAGCCCGCACTTCATACAAGCTGATGTTACTTTCCAGTGGTCTTCAGGCTCCCTGAGGATGAGGACTATGTGTATCAGGCTCAATACTGCATCTTGTGACTAGCAAAATCCCTGAGACATAATAGGTCCTAAACGAATATTTGTCAAATGATGTTACAAGATACTTATGATTTCCCTCAAATCTTCTAACTGATGCTAAGAGAGAGAAATGGGTAGGGGGGGGGAAGCGGGGGCGACATGGTGATAAGGAAAGGGGAGAGCGAGGTAGCTGCTTCCCTCTTGAGAAACTACCTGGCAGTGACACCAGGCTCAAAATGAAACTGTAAGTTCAACAAATAGTGACGTCCACAGGGTTATGCAAGACAAAAGAATTAGAGTCATAGTGTTCAAAGGGGAAGAGATATGGAGTGGAGCAAGTAAATATAGAGTGTAAAATTGTCATTGATTTGATCTGAGTAGATAAATGTCTACAGGTTCTGTCCAACAAAGCACCTCCTTTTGTACTTCTAAGACACTTATTTTACCAACTGCATATTCCGTGAATCTTGACCTGGTATCACATTCCCCAGAACACATGACAGGTAAGAAATAGTAAAGCTTCCAGGAATCTTTCACTAAGCAAGTCTTCTTATAACAAGAAGGCACATGTATAGATAAGGCAGAGCTAACTTTTAACCTCCTTATTGGAGGTGACCTTGGCGTCAACTGGCTAAAGGTGACAACATGAGCATTGAGAAGGCTCATCTACTCCACTAGCTGAGTCCTTTCCTGGCATGAAAATGTTGGTAATGTGGGAAATTATAATGATGATCACTAGATGTACAAGTATAATAAATGCAAGAGGAGGGGTTAGAATGATCCATGTGACAATGAATTCATATAAGAGACATTGAGAATATTCAAAGCGTCCTTGAGTGTTTTCAGTAGTTAGCCTTCCCTTTAGATTTAGAGTGTCACTTTATATCTTAATGTAACAAAAAGAGACGTAAGTATAGAGCTGTTCAGAAACCCTTTAAAGGGCATAGTTTATGAGAAAGTGGGTCTGTAGTTTACTAACTATGAGATTTTGAGCAGGTTATAATATCCCTATGCCTCTCTTTTTTTCATCTGTAAAGTATAAATTATAATATGCTTACCCAATAGTGTATATAGTAACAATTGGTCATAAATTCTGATCCTGGCCGTGTTCTAAATTTGCTGTTTTTGTTAATATTTACTCCTCACACTCCTGTGAGTAAAGTGCTATATTTGCCTGCTTTAAAGATAAGAAACTTCAAGAGACAAGGAAGTTATATACTATATAACTGTAACCTGAGTTACTCCTGGAATAGTAACAAGATTTAAGTTTACTCTGTATAAGGCCTTTTACTGTGGACACTATATAACTGTGGCTATGAACAATAGAGTACAGGTTCTTGGATGTTTAATTCACTTTAGTCACTGGAGTTCTGGCTCTTTTCATTCTTTTGTTTCCACTCATACCTCCATTCCAAAATTCCTTCACTGTTAAAATAATTTTACAAGTATATAACAAATACAAGAGGAGAAGGGTGTAGAATGATCCATGTGCAATGGATTAGAGTTAGAGATATTGGTATGAACTGAGTTTAGTTTAATATGGATGCAGATGTTTACATATAGATTTATTTATAGATATCTGTGTGTATGTGGGTTAAGACACATATCTCCTTGCTCTGTCAGCTGAGAGCACATAAAAGCAATGACACCCCAAGAGCAATAAGTACACCTCTCACTCGTGTCTTGGTTTCCAATACTGTTCTTCAACAAAAGGAAACAAAGCTCTTTGGAGAAATTGATGTTTCTAGGACTGGGGCAGGAAACACACAGCTGCTCCTGGAACACTGGGTGGCATGAGAAAGAAGGAAGTGCAAACCAGCCAACAAACAAACAAACAAAACGACCACACAATGATGGTGGTGTGTCAAGGGGATTCAGGAGCCAATTGGACAAGCCCCAGTGATCAAAGCTAGAACAATTTGAGCTATATAATAAATGAAGTACTACTGGATGATATACCAAAGTATAAAGTAAATATCTGTGAGTACATATAAATATAAACGATTGAATAAATACATGGGAAAGAACAGACAAACCTCTCATGCAGAATTATGAACAGTTTATGTAGCCACTCCACCCTCAAGTTGGCAGTCTAACTCTCCACTTCTTAAGTATGGGCTGTGCATAGTGACTTTCTTCCAAAGAGCACCTGTGGCGGATTCATGTTGATGTATGGCAAAACCAATACAATATTGTAAAGTAATTAACCTCCAATTAAAATAAATAAATTTATATTAAAAAAAACAAAGAGCACAGTATGGAAATGGAGAAGAAAAGAGTAACTTTATGGTGAAGACCATGAAAAATACTACATCAAGCCTGGGGATCAAAGTTAACACCAATAGTTGTAAATCATTTTGATAATATGTACCCATTATTTGATGTAATGCAAATGACATGTTGCCTCTGTGGTCTTCTTCCACAAAACCCATAACCCAGTTTAACCATGAGAAAAACATCAAGACAAATCAGTTGAGAGACATCCTATAAAATACTTGACCTACAAAATACTTCTCAAAACTGTCAAGGTCATCAAAACGGAGGTAAGTCTGAGAAACTGTCACAATCAAATGGAACCTAAGATGAATGATGACTAAACATAATGTGGTGCCCGAGATGGAATCTTGGAGCAGACAAATGACACTAAACAAGAGATAAGGAAATCAGAATAGACTATGAACTTTAGTTAACAGTGATGCATTAATCACTAATATGACAAAATGTGCCTTACAGGTGTAAGACACTATCATAGGAGGCTGGTTGTGCAGTACACTCTGGACTATTATTGCAATGATTATGTAAATCTAAGTGTTAGTCGCTCAGTCATGTCCCACCCTTTGCAACCCCATGGACTATAGCCTGCCAGTTCCTCTGTCCAAGGAATTCTCCAGGCATGAATACTGGAGTGGGTAGCCATTCCCTTCTCCAGGGGATCTTCCGGACCCAGGGATCAAACTCGGGTCTCCTGCATTGCAGGCGGATTCTTTACTGTCTGTAAATCTAAACCTGTTCTAAAATAACAAGGCTGTTTAAAAAAAGTAAATGAATCTGTCATTGCTTATAATGTGCAAATTTAGGGAACTATAGAGTCAGAAATTAGAGTTGGAAATAACCTGTGAGATCAAAGGAGAGGACAAAACCCCACTGAACAACCAAAATAGAGTCCTGCAAAACTCCACTGAACAACCAAAATAAAGTCCTGCTATTCTTTTGCAGTCTATTAAAAATATCATTATAATAATAATTTGATACAGGTTCTATCCTGTCAACCTCAAGCAAAATTTCCAAGTCTTGGATAAAAATATATATGTAGATGTAGAACAGGATCCAGAGAATTGTGTGCTTCAATATAATATATATCACCTAATTACAATCACAAAGTAAATCTTTCATCTAACAATTCTCAAACTGTGTTAGGGAGACCCCAGTACCTTTTAAGGAATCTCCAACATCAAAACTATTTGCATAATAATATTAAGATGATATCTACCCTTTTCACTCTTATTCTTTCCCAAGTGTATGGTTTAGTTTTCCAGAGATTACAGAATGTGTGATATTACAAAAGGTTAATGTAGAAGCAGTTATGAGAATCCAACTGCTTCCTATTAAGCTAGAAATCAGACAAATTGCAAACATGTAAAATAATACCATCCTTATTCACTTTGTTTTGGGTAGTAAAGCTATTTTTCATAAAATATAGGAAAAGGAGTACATCAAGACGGTATATTGTCACCCTGCTTATTTAACTTATATGCAGAGTACATCATGAGAAACACTGGGCTGGAAGAAGCACAAGCTGGAATCAAGATTGCCGGGAGAAATATCAATAACCTCAGATATGCAGATGACACCACCCTTATGGCAGAAAGTGAAGAGGAACTAAAAAGCCTCTTGATGAAAGTGAAAGAGGAGAGTGAAAAAGTTGGCTTAAAGCTCAACATTCAGAAAACAAAGATCATGGCATCTGGTCCCATCACTTCATGGGAAATAGATGGGGAAACAGTGGAAACAGTGTCAGACTTTATTTTTGGGGGCTCCAAAATCACTGCAGATGGTGACTGCAGCCATGCAATTAAAAGACGCTTACTCCTTGGAAGGAAAGTTATGACCAACATAGATAGTATATTGAAAAGCAGAGATATTACCTTGCCAACAAAGATCCGTCTAATCAAGGCTATGGTTTTTCCAGTGGTCGTGTATGGATGTGAGAGTTGGACTGTGAAGAAAGCTGAGTGCCGAAGAATTGATGCTTTTGAACTGTGGTGTTGGAGAAGACTCTTGAGAGTCCCTTGGACTGCAAGGAGATCCAACCAGTCCATCTTAAAGGAGATCAGTCCTAGGTGTTCATTGGAAGGACTGATGTTGAAGCTGAAACTCCAGTACTTTGGCCACCTCATGCGAAGAGTTAACTCATTGGAAGAGACCCTGATGCTGGGAGGGATTGGGGGCAGGAGGAGAAGGGGATGACAGAGGATGAGATGGCTGGATGGCATCACCGACTCGATGGACATGAGTTTGAGCGAACTCATGTCATGATGATGAGTTGGTGATGGACAGGGAGGCCTGGCGTGCTGCGATTCATCAGGTCGCAAAGAGTTGGACACGACTGAGCGACTGAACTGAACTGACTAAACTGTTGTTGACATAATTGTTATTATTGATATGTAATTGTTACTTTAAGGTAATACATTTTTTAAAAATTCCTCCTAATTCATACATATGATAAATATTGATAGAAATTACCTATATCAGCAAAAACTCTTTGAGATCTTTAGTAATGTTTGAATGTAGAAAGTTTGAGAACTGGAAAGATGGAGAACTGTACTAACCATAGGGACCAGTTTGCTCTTTCAGCTTTGGGACACCTGTCATTGTATTGTCACCTGTATCTCAACCCCTCCAGCGTTTTAAGAATTCTTCACCTTCTGAGTTTATAGAAGTGAAAGTGCCCCATACTCATGTTTCCAGCCTCCCTTGCAGTTAGATCAGAAACAATTACCTTAGGTCCTATCAAACTACCTGAACACATTGAGCCTTAGAATCTGGAGTAAGTGAGGCTGGGGCCAGACACAGCTTTATAATGGAAGCAGAAGTGGCAAGGAGATAAAGCCCTAGAGGCAGTGGCTCTAATGCACCTCGATAGTCCACTGTTAGTTGTGTCAACAGCACATATGGCTGTAGACTCCTATATTTGGGCAGCAGCAGTGTCCTTACCTGAACAATCTACTTATGTGAATCTGGCTATTATTCCTGGTTATCTTGTCCTGACACTGACTCTCCAGCTGGGATCTCTGTACTATGAGCTGCACAGTATGCGTTAAATAATATTCCTTTTCAACTTCAAACATCCAAAGATGCTTAATGCTTGCAATTCATAACTCTGACTATTCTACCAAAAACTGGTTTCTTAGTTAACTTCCATCCTGACCTCTTTCAACATCAGCCTTTCTGAAATTCCATAAGTGAACCAAGATTAATTAAAGGAAAGAAAAAGCAAAATAAACTTACCCTTTACTTTATCTACTATAGAAAACAAGTAACTACACAAATACATTTAAATGTTTACCATTTTGAAAGATGAAAATAACTTCTGGCCTTCTAAACTTTTACTTATGTTTTGAAATCATGATCCAACTTTCAACCAGCACAGTATAAGATTTTCATGTGTTACTTCCCAGTTATGTAATTTCTATAAAACAAGCAAGAGGCTCTGAAGAGAATGACTTATGACACAATGCCATGTGCTTAGTTCATTATAAGTCATTTCAAGGACCTCCAGTCATTCCGAGCCAATCAAAACAGAAATGTTCTAACACATTTGAGAGTATCTTGTTTTATAGAGTGCTTAAGAAAGGCAAGAAAAGCACACTAGATTTCAAATGTACCAAATTACCCAGAAAGGATTTTGAAACTGGTTCCTGTTAGGTTACTTTTCTTTATTATTTAATGTGGTATATAAAATATAATTCTTTTCTGTTTGAGCTCCTAGGACCTGGAATGATTCTGCCTTTTAAAATTTGGCAAGCAAATTGCAAAATATTTTTATTCTGCTCATTTTCTTGCTAGATTTCAAAAGTGAGAAGTACGAAGACAAGTTAGGCTCTACAGATCTCCCAATTTCATGCTAACTCAGATTAAGAGGGGCTTAAATTAATTTTGACTAGAAAAAGCATCTTCTACAATTGAAATACTACCTTAGATTAAGGATCCTTTGAAGTAGTGTCTCAAAATAATTTAGCAAAAACATATGGAGGCAGTAATCCATTGCTTTTTCTGTCTCATGCTCTTTGTCCAGGTTTGAGTTTAGGGGTCTTGGATCTGGATATTTCCACATTTAACTTCTCAGAGGAAAGTTCTGTTTACAGGTGAAGTCAACAGAAAAGCATTCATCAGCACACCTTACCTTGAGAAAAACAGGTTGAGGAATTGAAAAACAGGCAGATATAACGACCAATGATAACCTACTTCTTGCAAACCTAATTTGGGGGTGCATCTTTTAAAATATGAGGTTTTTGAGGGTGTATTTGAGAGAAGCTGCAGAGACAAACTCATTTGTCTTTATATCTTCCTGTCTCTTACCTAGGGTGTATTTTTTTCTCTACTTGCTAAGAACAGGAAATTGCAGAACAAAGATTTGATCAGTTCTCATCACTTCAATGAGACTTGCTCAGTTTAACTTTGGCCAACAGCACCTATATATTTGCCCAAATAAATTACACAATGCATCACAATAGACTAGTTTTATGTAGTTTTAAATTATCTTTTAATCTTCCAAGCCTGGAGTTCGTCTCACTTTTAAAAGCCTATCTCTGAGAAGGTTGCCCTTTCAAAGTAAAAATAAGCAATACCTTTGAGACATTTTCCATTACTGGTTGACCTAGAAAAATCCCCTTCTCGCAGCTCAGTCCTGAGCAGGTATAAGAAACTTCCCAGCCAGTCATGCATGTGAACGTGGCACAGGATAGACTAGTATTAATAGCCCCTGAAGTCTGGACAGTATTTTAGAGTGAATAGAGAGTTTTCACACACAATATTTTGTCTGAGCTTCAACAACCCTGCATTTACTATAAGCAAGGCTAGAACTGTTCCCTATTAAAAATGAGAATGGACTCTGAGAGTGACTTTCCCAAGTGAGGTGAGGGCTCAGCCTAGAACTGCAGACTGTAGACCTGTCTGGGCCACCCCTGAGAGAGAGGACTATCCAGAGAGCAAAATCATCTGACCATTGTTCTCTCCTCTCCCACCCCGGTCGTTTACTGAAACATTACAGGAAGCCCAACAACAGAGCAACCGTGAACAATGGAGAGGAAAGGAGAGCCCAAAGGCCAGATGGCAAGGCAGGCTGAGCCCCCAGAGGCTGCAGCACCAGGAGCCCTGGTGTCACCCCAAGCTTAGTGTTTACTTCTCCCCAACCAGCCGGGTCATGTTTATTCCCTGGATTGCCTGAGGTCATTTTGGGTGAGAATTAAGAAAATCAGGAATGATTTATCACCTAAAGAAATAAGATTTAGCACAGAACTAAGAATTCCAAACCAACAGCCAAGGTTTGAGAAAGAAATTTAAGAGAAAGGAATGTACCTGCTTTTAAAAGCTGAAATTTCTGTGGCGAGACTAAGTACACAGGATTTAAGTTTTGTAGTAAAATGACAGGAATGTTCTAAATAAAGCATGGCAATACTTTTTCATGCAAAATGCTAAGTATATATCATTTCATTTAATTCTTACCACCTGCCTTGAGGTCACCATTACTATTCTTGGTTCTCATGTGAGGAAGCTCAGGCTCAGAGAGGTTGAATGACTGGCTTAAGGTCATACAGCTAGAAATGCAGACATAATTTGAACTCAGATGACAAATCCAACGTCCTGCTCAGTATACTGCACTGCATCCTAAGTAGTAGGTTACTTGTTCTCATTTTTTATTTCCCTTTGTGTCCCATCTTCATGACTCATTATATTATACAGATGAGTTTTTAAAAAATATTTTATTTTCCTTATTAGCTGGAAAAATTTTTATTAAGAGACATTTACAATCATCCATTCTTTAGTTCCCTGCAAGTACAACAAAGTTTATTAGGAAAAGTCAGAATAAATTAAATCTGTAACAGCTTACAAAATAATGAGTTTGTATTACTATAGCAAAAAGCTACTTACCTGGTATCTAACTTCTAAGAAACAGGAAGTATGCAAACAACTCTTCTGAGGAGCAGAATAGATGTTATAACAAGCATTCATATGTGAGAAGATTCACTTTGGTGGTGATTATGTCTTTTATGTGTACTCTGTAATTATTTGGGATGTTATAAGACTTCAATGATAGGATACTGCAGAAGCTTTCCCTCTGATCTTCCAGTGACTGACTGCTCTTCCACCTCCAGTTCTCACCTGTCCATTGCTGCGCCCTGTTCTTTATAGCACTTTTTATCATAATTAATAATTATGGATTTATTTGCTTACTGCCTCTCTTCCTCATGAGACTGTAAACTCCCAACAGACAGGAATCATGACTGCTTTATTCATTAGTGTTTCCCCAGCACCTATCGTGCCTGGAACATAGTAGCAATTCAATAAATGTTGATTTGATGGATGGATAGACGGATAGATGGATGATGGGTGGATGAATGGAGGGAAAGACATGTGAATATTCCCAGTTGCCAAAGATTTGAGGAATAGGCAAGTTGGTAATCTGGCCCAGGGAAGGCTGGATAACTTTTGGGACCAAGGTAAGTCAGTCATCCTTTCCCTAAAAATAGGCCTAAGAGCTGGTGGTAAGGAACTCTGAGGCCAGTATACTGGGGTGGAGAGGAAAGGGAAGTCAACATACTAAGCATTTGCCAGGTGCACAGCAATGGGCTCAATACACATTATTTCATTTCACATAAAAGTACTGCATGAGAAAGCAAGTTTTTCTATTTTACAAATGAAAAAAGTGAGACTCAGATTGGTGAGATTACCCAAGGTCATTAAACAGAATACAGAGAGCCAGAATATGGACCTTGATTTATCATATGTCAAAGACCATACGTTTTTCCTTTTAAAACAAATTTGCTTTCTTTAAAACATTTTTTAATTGGGCTGTAACTTACATATAAGAATTGATCCTATTTTAAGTACATAGCTTGATAAAATCTAAATATATATATATACATCCTGCAACCACTATCCAGATAAATAACATAATCCAACTTGATTATTAATAAACATTAATTTATTTAAATAATAGTTCCTTTCTGAGATTGCCTTTCTCTTCATGTGGGTGTTAAAATTTATTACATTTTATGATAATAAGTGTAAGAGTGTATGATACTTGCAAATTGTTGTTAGCAAATGTTCAACTACATGTACAGTTCAT
The DNA here is from genome assembly GCF_029407905.1 of Bubalus kerabau. Taxonomy (NCBI): domain Eukaryota; kingdom Metazoa; phylum Chordata; class Mammalia; order Artiodactyla; family Bovidae; genus Bubalus; species Bubalus kerabau. The sequence continues at coordinate 138,637,669 of NC_073626.1, forward strand.
AATGCTAAATCATTTCCCTGCCCCCACTAACCACATTTTTTCTTTTGGGTTGTATATGGGGCTGAATTTTATTGCTACATGAGACCCAAGTGGGAAAGCCACTGTTTCACACCATTCTCTAAAACCTGGTAATTTTCACTCTTTTATTCAAGAATAAGCCTAATGTTCTCATCAACATCCTATTTATTAATGTAGCAAGAATGTTTGGTGAGTTCATGATAGTGATACATTATTATTAACTAAAGTCCATGCTTTATTCATTTCTCTTTGGTATTTAGATGATGTCCTTTTTTAATTCCAGTATCCTATCCAGGGGAGAAGGCAATGGCACCCCACTCCAGTACTCTTGCCTGGAAAATCCCATGGACGGAGGAGCCTGGTAGGCTGCAGTCTATGGGGTCGCTGAGGGTTGGACACGACTGAGAGACTTCACTTTCACTTTTCACTTTCATGCATTGGAGAAGGAAATGGCAACCCACTCCAGTGTTCTTGCCTGGAGAATCCCAGGGACAGGGGAGCCTGGTGGGCTGTCGTCTGGGTCGCACAGAGTCGGACATGACTGAAGTGACTTAGCAGCAGCAGCAGCATCCTATCCAGGATACATACCATTATGTCTCATTAAGCTCCTCTTTGTGTGACTATTTCTCTGTTTCTCAGGGTTTTCTTGGTTTTGATAACCTTGATAGTTTTAAGAGATACAGGCCAGGTATTTTTTATAATGTCCCTATATTGGTTGAACCACAGAGGAAAAGTGTTATTTTTATCATATCATATCAAGGAAATATACAATCCACATGATTTACGACCACTGATATATTGGCTTGATCACCTGGCTGAGGTAGTGTTGGTCAGGTGGTTTCACTTTAAAGTTTCTCTTCTCTCCCTTCCCTATTCTGCACTGTGCTCTGTGGAAGGGAGTTATTATGAGCAACCAACATTTAAAGGTGGAGTATCTACATAAATTACTTGGAATTCTCCTACATGGATGAGTTCTCTCTTCTTCATTTATTAATTATTCAAGTATTTATTATCAATATGGACTTATGGATATTTATATGTTGTATTTTAATTCAATCTACTTTTTTTGCTCAAATTGTTCCAGCTGTTTTGGTTGGCTCCTACATCCCTTTGACACACTCCCATTGCAGGTCTTTTTTTTTTTTTTTTTTTTTAGTATTTCCTTACTTTCCAGCACTACAAGATGCACCAGGCTCATCTTGTATGTTTCCCAGAGTCAGTAAGTGCTAACTTTAAAAATATGATTTTAAATATATATGATTTATACCTTAACTAAGGACCTTAACTCAGGACAGGTCAAAGTCAGCTAGGAATCATTAGTTTACTAGTGTGTACGTGTACAACCATCACCACACCCAAACTGTGTGGCTGGTTAGAAAAGATCTGTGCATATACTCCCACCACAAAACTACTGGCATTCTTGCTTGGTTCCAAGATTCAGACAGCCTATTATCTTCATTCCTCCTTAAACATCATTTTGAGTGTTATAACAGACAGTTTAATTGCAGATGAGAGAAAACAAACCCAAACATTTTAGCTCCAAATCATCAGTAGTATTGTATGAGGAAGAGATTCTGATGATATAGACATTGCTTTTCAAACCAACGAGTGCATACCCCAAGTTACCCAATGTCTGGCCAAGGAACAGACAAAATTAAAGTGGTAATGTACTGGGTCATCACATTTCTTTTATATCTGGGGCAGTGGGCAAGCAGTTGTTATTAAAGCTAATGGGAAAAATTCATATTTTCAAATTAAAACCAAGTCTGATGATATATAAAAGTTTTACTTGAAAGTAAATGAAACATACATATGATTTTGTGTTGGTAGAGCTGACTTCAAGATACATTTCCATACGTGGATCATCCTCTATCACTACTGGTGATTTGATGCAACATTTAAGAAATGTTGATATGGTTTCCTGATTGAAACTGGAATAATAGTAAATCTTCCCTAATTGGTGAATAGTTCCATAGCAAACTTAAAATGGTTTGTTCTGTTGTTTTGTTCTGTGAGAGGTAGGGAGACCATGTGTTGGTAGTGTCATGACGAGGTTCAAGAGTTTGGATTTGAGTTCCATTTTCCAATGCCAACTAAATACCAGATAGACATGAATTATTATTATGTCCAAGAATGTAGTGTTGCAAGAGGTAGTATTTTATAACAATATTATAAATTATCAAAGAAATATATATTTGACAGAGATTTATGGTTTGGAAATTGCTGGCTTTTCCATTTTGTTCATTACTAGACATCAGCTAAACATCTTTTGACATGACTTTTAATAACTGGGCAAATAAAATATGTGAAATTCATTTCTATCAATATATACAATGTATCTTTATTAGATATTCTCATTTCAACTTCATTTCAGTTCAGTCGCTCAGTCGTGTCTGACTCCTTGTGATCCCATGAATCACAGCACACCAGGCCTCCCTGTCCATCACCAACTCCCAGAGTTCACTCAAACTCATGTCCATCAAGTCAGTGATGCCATCCAGCCATCTCATCCTCTGTTGTCCCCTTCTCCTCCTGCCCCCAATCTCTCCCAGCATCAGGGTCTTTTCCAATGAGTCGACTCTTTGCATGAGGTGGCCCAAGTACTGGAGTTTCAGCTTCAACATCAGTCCTTCCAATGAACACCCAGAACTGATCTCCTCCAGGATTGACTGGTTGGGTCTCTCTGCAGTCCAAGGGACTCTCAAGAGTCTTATCCAACACCACAGTTCAAAAGCATCAATTCTTCGGCACTCAGCTTTCTTCACAGTCCAACTCTCACATCCATACATGACTACTGGAAAAACCACAGGCTTGACTAGACGGACCTTTGTTGGCAAAGTAATATCTCTGCTTTTCAATATGCTATTTAGGTTGGTCATAACTTTCCTTCCAAGGAGTAAGTGTCTTTTAATTTCATGGCTGCAGTCACCATCTGCAGTGATTTTGGAGCCCAAAAAAATAAAGTCTAACACTGTTTCCACTGTTTCCCCATCTATTTGCCAGGAAGTTATGGGACCAGATGCCATGATCTTCGTTTTCTGAATGTTGAGCTTTAAGCCAACTTTTTCACCCTCCTCTTTCACTTTCATCAAGAGTCTTTTTAGTTTCTCTTCACTCTTTGCCATAAGGGTGGTATCATCTGCATATCTGAGGTTATTGATATTTCTCCCGGCAATCTTGATTCCAGCTTGTGCTTCATCCAGCCCAGTGTTTCTCATGATGTAATCTGCATATAAGTTAAATAAGCAGGGTGACGATATACAGCCTTGACGTACTCCTTTTCCTATTTGGAACCAGTCTGTTGTTCCATGTCCAGTTCTAACTGTTGCTTCCTGACCTGCATATAGGTTTCTCAAGAGGTAGGTCAGGTGGTCCGGTATTCCCATCTCTTTCAGAATTTTCCACAGTTTATTGTGACCCACACAGTCAAAGGCTTTGACATCATCAATAAAGCAGAAATAGATGTTTTTCTGGAACTCTCTTGCTTTTTCGATGATCCAATGGATGTTGGCAATTTGATCTCTGGTTCCTCTGCCTTTTCTAAAACCAACTTGAACATCTGGAAGTTCACGGTTCATGTACTGCTGAAGTCTGGCTTGGAGAATTTTGAGCATTACTTTACTAATGTGTGAGATGAGTGCAATTGTGCGGTAGTTTGAGCATTCTTTGGCATTGCCTTTCTTTGGAATTGGAATGAAAACTGACCTTTTCCAGTCCTGTGGCCACTGCTGCATTTTCCAAATTTGCTGGCATACTGAGTGCACCACTTTCACAGCATCATCTTTCAGGTTTTGAAATAGCTCAACTGGAATTCCATCACCTCCACCAGCTTTGTTCATAGTGATGCTTCCTAAGGCCCACTTGACTTCACATTCCAGGATGTCTGGCTTTAGGTCAATGATCACACCATCGTGATTATCTTGGTCGTGAAGATCTTTTTTGTACAGTTCTTTTGTGTTTTCTTGCCACCTCTTCTTAATATATTCTGCTTCTGTTAGGTCCATACCATTTTTTGTCCTTTATCGAGCCCATCTTTGCATGAAATATTCCCTTGGTATCTCTAATTTCCTTGAAGAGATCTCTAGTCTTTCCCATTCTGTTGTTTTCCTCTCTTTCTTTGCATTGATCGCTGAGGAAGGCTTTCTTATCTCTTCTTGCTATTCTTTGGAACTCTGCATTCAGATGCTTAAATCTTTCCTTTCCTCCTTTGCTTTTTGCTTCTCTTCTTTTCACAGCTATTTGTAAGGCCTCCGCAGACAGCCAGTTTGCTTTTTTGCATTTCTTTTCCATTTCAACTTACTGTTACTCCAAAGTTTATTTTGGTTGACAAATGCTATATGAGTCGACCTAATATCTGTTTAGAAGAAAGTATCTATTTAAAGGGAAAAAATGTCATTAACAGGTAAATTTTTTGATCAATAAATAGAGGAAAGCATGAAAAAAACTTTTTTCCATTCCTTGATAAAGGGGTTAAATGCTTTTTTGGTAAAGGATGAAACTTTTTAAAAAAATCAAGAAAGACTTCCTGTAGGTGATTACAACGATAGTGGGAATTGTGCATTGTTAAAAGAAAGGTCCGTCTAGTCAAGGCTATGGTTTTTCCAGTGGTCATGTGTGGATGTGAGAGTTGGACTGTGAAGAAAGCTGAGCACCAAAGAATTGATGCTTTTGAACTGTGGTGTTGGAGAAGATTCTTGAGAGTCCCTTGGACTGCAAGGAGATCCAACCAGTCCATCTTAAAGGAGATCAGTCCTGGGTATTCGTTGGAAGGACTGATACTGAAGCTGAAACTCCAATACTTTGGCTACCTCATGCAAAGAGTTGACTCATTGGAAAAGACCCTGATGCTGGGAGAGATTGGGGGCAGGAGGAGAAGGGGATAACAGAGGATGAGATGGCTGGATGGCATCATTGACTCGATGGACATGAGTTTGAGTGAACTCTGGGAGTTGGTGATGGACAGGGAGGCCTGGCGTGCTGTGATTCATGGGGTTGCAAAGAGTCGTACATGACTGAGTGAAGTGAACTGAAAACATTCACCAAGTGAGTTTCAAGTTTTCTTAAAAGAATATAATGAAGGTAGATAAATTTATCATAATGAAAGCACAGTGAGGTCAAAGGTTATAGAGAGAACATTATGACACAATAACCATTTAAGTCAGTGTCATAGGTCAATCTCTTGCTCTTCTCTTTCAATGACAATATCAAACCTCAGTTGGTTATAGAAGATGAGCCTTTGCTTTAATTGCTCTTATGTGATATAGGAAATTCATTTCTAGCTTAAAATACGAGTTTAATGGCACATTTATTTCACGAAAAATTGACATAGATTCTCAACTTACATGAATGAACACAAATTGGTTTTCAAAAAGATACTGGTAAGCACGCATCATTTTCAAGTATATCACTTAGTGACTATCTACCCTTCCAGCATATATTCGCCTTTCCCCATATCTCCTATTAATTGCCATGTCTCAGTAGTATTTATTTGGTCATTTCACTTATATTACCAGCCAGTCATAAAATAACATTACAGAGTAAATCAAGTGTTCCAAACTGGAAGACCTGCAAGGTAAATTCAACCTACAGACTTATTTGCTTTGAGCCACCCAGTATTAAGGGGCTGCCCTGATGGCTCAGTTGGTGTAGAATCTGCCTGTAATGCAAGAGACCCAGGTTCGATCCCTGGGTTGGGAAGATCCCCTGGAGAAGGGAATGGCTACCCACTCCAGTGTTCTTGCCTGGAGAATTCCATGAACAAAAAAGCCTGGTGGGCTACAGTCCCTGGGGTCACAAAGAGTCGGAAAGCACTGAGCGACTAACGCTTTCACTTTCAGCCAGTATTAAAGAGACCTAGAAATACTACAATTTTAGAAACCTAAAGTTTTAGATTTCTGTGTTTCTCCTGATAAATAAACACTGACCTAAATCTTTCAACACTGGCCTTAATTTCATGTGAGTAGAATCTGCTGGAGCAAAATATTACAATGCCTCCTTTAGGCAAACCCACCATTTTCTATTGCTTACACCCAGCCAGTTGCACTCAATAAACAGACCCAGCCAGATGCTTATTTTACTATTGTTTTACTTGTCTGGCCCCAGTAGGCTTGTGAATATGTGACCCCTCAATTAGACTGATGTGGGTGGTAGTGGTGGTGGTAGTGTGCATATGTGGTTATGAAATAAGCATTCAACCAAGATGGTTTAGCAAATAGTCTCAACTCATGTGAGTTAAGAGATTACGATTTGTGTTAATTCATTCCTTTAACATTAATTTATGCACTACCAAATAGTAAAATAATCTTTTAGGGATAAATGAAGATTCCTAATTATAAATATCATGAAAAGAGAACTTCCTGTATCCACAAAGCTGCATACTAATCCCATGAGACCTTTATCCCTACTTTGCTCTCTTTCCTCTTGAGTTTTTTTCCTCCCCAAATGTATCACAGAAAAATCATAATCTATTTTTTTAAAGAAGATTTATTTTGGATTAAGTGATTTCATGATGCAACATGGTTTTAAACAAAAATAGAGATCAGTATGAAAATAAAACAAATTGTACACATAAAATATCTTTCCCTCAAAGCATTTCAGAATCATAAAAAAATACAACACAAAAGTCAGGGGTTCAGGTAAGGATAAGAATACAGATTTTCCAGAAAACAAACAAGTCTACATTTCAGAGTCCCAGGCTCCATTTAAGATCACCCATGATTCACTTCTAGGATGTCAACAGTCTGCATTATTTGCTTGGAGAAAAAAGATGAAATTTAAATATAAGGTAAAATGAGAGCTGTATAATCTCAATGTCAATAGTGAATACTTCCCATTATTGTTCTCTATTAAAAGTAACATTGAATAAATATGAGGCTTAAATAAACTCAACAAAAATAGAAAACATAGCTATTAATTGTGACATGGTGTAACAGACACAATGGGTGGAATTTGTGAAAAGAAATTTGAAGGCTTAAAAAAATACACCACCTGTGCTCCACTGAAATCTTGGACATAAATGTGGCTTTTTCTCTTTTTACAGAGCCTAAATATTAAAAAGTAATCATTATTATAAAATTAGATTAATACTTTCAGTAAGAGGCAAGAGAGATGCATGTATCTTTATTCATTTACTTTGGAATGCCTGCATCCCTATTATAAAAACGTGATATTATGCACTTTCCAACATATTAACAGGCTCAAATTTTACTTATGATACCATATAAAGAAAAATAGGTTGTAATACCATCTTTTAGAGCATTTAGGTCCTAAAAGAACATTCAGTTTTGTGTGTTTCCTGGTTAGTCCTTCCAAGGTATTTCTTGAACATTATCCATCCTTTCTTATAGAAGGTGATAGTAACCAGAAATTTACTGATTCCTTAGCTGCATCAGTAATATTTGATTCAGCTTGAATCATACACCATACCTTTCAACACTGCTCAGGGTTGTAATATCTTAAAAGAAAATTGGATAGAAAAATATCACCTGCCCAAGGCCACTCCACATAAAAATTTCATGTATAAGTTTAATTTTCCTATGTTTCCCAGAAACCATACAACTAGGGCCTTCCAATTCTGCTGAACGGTTTGATAGTGAAAGCCAAATAAACTACCTTATAGATTAAATCTAAGCAATGTATTTCAGACTTGATTAATTTCTTGAAAAATTGGAAATACAGATTAGGTCTCTATTTGCAATTCAGGAACCCAATTCTTAGGTTTTTTGCTTATACATGACCAGGGAACACATAAGTTACCATTAGAAACCATGAAAAATGTTTTGGAAGTGACTGTAATGTCAAAGAATGTCTGCTAAAAAACAAATTAAGCAAAAGAAATGTGTCAAGCAACATGTGCTCTCTTTTTTCCTAAAGTTCAATTATAGGAACAACAATTAAGTTAAAAGTAATCCACAACACAATTTAATGCTAAATCATTGGATCTCCTAGTTAAGCTATGGTTAGCTTTAATACTTTTGGACTAAATTCTGTTTTGCAATACAGAAAAATGTTATCACCTTACTGAAGATAAGGGAATCCACCAGGTTGATTACCTAGCAGTGCTTTCATTGGGCACTTAATTCTTTTTCTCAAAGTCAGAAACCAAAGTATACGTTTCTACCCACAGCCAGCAAGCCATAAGGTGATCCTTTCACCCTTAACTTTCTCCCTGCAACAGTGCTGTTGACTGTTCAGATATGGGTAGGGCACACATGTTCAGCATATCCTTTGTGCCAGCTCCTTGGAATGCAGTTACCACTCCTGAATTCTGACAGTTGGTCCATAATTAGCATTACATTCTTGGCAGTGGTGGGGGAGAAAGCAGGGGTGGGCGGGGGTTGGGGTCACCACTACTGGTTCCATCTTTTCTGATTTTTTTGTTTCTATCATCCTTCTAGTGGGCAGCAAGTGGTTGGCCATAAGCCACAATTTAGAAAGCTTGATGTCTCTGACATCCCTTTGCTTCCACGTGAGACAGGCAAATCTAGCCAGAAAACACAATCGAATTAGAAAGGCAATATCGGCTTCACAAAATTAGAACCTAAGTGAAAGTGACATTCTCATTAATTTAAACTCAATTTTATAGAAGTAAGGTGTCTGTGTCTAAGATTTAGAGTATTTTCACTCATCAATTAAATGAGAAAGCAGGTAAGAACACAAAAGGGCCTGAAAGTCGGATTCAGTTTGAGGGTGAGGCCATGGTCTTTATTTGTATTTGTACTATGCAGTGTGATAAGTAGTTTGTAATGATGGTGTAGCATCATTTCATCTTCAATGGGAGTTTCCTAAACTGGGTTGGATTGGACAGAATCTTCATTATCAGATGTTTGCCTTAGTTAGAAGTGATCAAGTCATAATTTGTGCAGAAAAAGGAAAAAAAGTTGTATCAATGTGAGGAAGACAAAGAGGAAAAGAACCTGCAGTGGTCCCTTCACCCATATCACTGGAACTCAGCTATCAGGGTTTTCTAGATCCATCCTTGTTTAAAATTAAAAAGTAAAATCAGGCTTCTGATTAAAGTGCTGTTTCATTATCTTGCTTCCAAATAATATTTGAGAAAACTAAACTTACTATAATATAGAAATCCACCAAAAGCAATCAAATTTTGCATTTTGTTTTTAATTTCTCATAATATGTAGTAAAATGGAAACATTTAGGATATTGGGAGTTTTTTCTATGAATATGCTAATTTCTTCAAGGATTTTTCAGAAGGTGTCATGTTTTTAAGAGTGTTTGAAAAAATGAGAGTTTGGGTAGACGAGCAGCTTGCAAATTTCAGTGAAACTGGAATAGGCTGGTATACATATTAGTGTCCACATTTCTCAAGATGAAACCTGGAACTGTAGCTGTGAAGTACTGAAACTGATCTCACAAGCCACCTGTGAAAATCAGCCTCGATGCAGACAGGACTTGATACCTTCTACTCCACGGAGTAGGTGAAGATCAAGACAAACTAAGCACCGAAAGTACTGAGAAACTCTAAAGCACTGTTTAAACATATTCCACCATTACTATAATCATTTGAATGCAGTTTTTTAAACTTGATTGTTATACAAGAGAAAAAAATTTTCCTTCATTTATTACAGAACTTTTTCTTAATTACAAAGTAACAGATGCTAGAAAATTGCAACCATACTTCTTTGGCCAAGATCCATTCATTTTTTATTGGCACAAGAAAAACATTTTGACCCCAGAGGTGGATGGGCTCAGGAATTGGGGTTTTTAACACTGCAAAACAAAGGTATTAGGTTGGTGCAAATGTAACTTTGGTTTTGCATTTCTGAACTTTGCCATTTGATGCTGGAATACACTCTTAAATGTAGTTATGTTATACATCATTTTAATGTTCATTTCTTGCTTTGTTTTTTTGCTAATGAATTATTACTTGCTGTTTATTTTATATGTATTTTAGGCTATGGAAATTATGTTAGACAAAAGGTAAATTCAAGCAATTTTCTTATTTGAGTTCAAAATGAGTGGTAAAGCAGTGGAGACAACTCGCAACATCAACAATGCATTTAGCCCAGAAACTGTTCATGAACATATAGTGCAGTGGTCATTCAAAAAGTTCTGCAAAGGAGACAAGAGCATTGAAGATAAGGAATGCAGTGGCTGGCCATTGGAAGTTGGCAACGACCAATGGAGAGAATCATCGAAGCTGATTCTCTTACAACTACATGAGAAGTTGCCCAAGTCAAAAATTCTATGATCGTCTGGCATTTGAAGCAAACTGGAAAGATGAAAAAGCTCAGTAAGTGGGTGCCTCATGAACTGACCACCAATCAAAAAAACCCCATCATTTTCAAGTGTTATCTTCTCTTATTCCATGCAACAATGAACCATTTTTTGACCAGACTGTGACATGCTACAAAAAGCAGATTTTACACAACCAGCAATGACCAGCTTAGTGGGTGGACCAAGAAGGAGTTCCAAAGCACTTACTAAAGCCAAACTTGCACCAAATAAAGGGCCATGGTCACTGTTTGGTGGTTTGATGCTGGTCTGATTCACTACAACTTTCTGAATCCTGGTGAAACCATTACTTTCGAGAAGTATGATCAGCAAATGGATCAGATGCACCAAAAACTGCAATGCCTGCAGCCAGCATTGGTCAACAGAAAAGGCCCAATTCTTCCCCATAACACCCAACAGCAGGTCATACAACCAACGCTTCAAAAGTTGAACAAATTGGGCTACGAGGTTTTGTCTCATCTGCTGCATTCATCTGATATCTCACCAACTGACCACCACTTCTTCAAGCATCACAACAATTTTTTTTGCAGGGAAAATGCTTTCCAAGAGTTCGTCAAATCTTGAAGCATGGATTTTTATGCTACAAGAATAAACAAACTTATTTCTCATTGGCAAAAGTGTGTTGACTGTGATGGTTCCTATTTTGATTAATAAAGATGTGTCTGAGCTTAGTTATAATGACTTAAAATTCAGGGTCCAAAACCATAGTTACTTTTGCACCAACCTAATATACCATAGTGCAGATGAAAAGAAACAGGGAAACTATTGAACTTAATTGTGTCATTTTGGGGATAACTTGAAGATCCTTGGGTTGGTCCATCATGGTTCAGTTCCCCACCTTCACACTTTAAACCCTGTGTGTAAATGCACTCCAGGCTTCCATGTGCATGCATGTGAGCACGCTTAGCTGTATCTCTTTTGTGACCTCATGGACCGTAGCATGCCAGGCTCCTCTGTCCATGGGATAACCCAGGAAAGAATACTGGAGTGGGTTACATTTCCTTCTCCACTCCATTTCCTTCTTCCACACTTGACCAGTATCATCATATTATTATATGCCATTAGGTATCAACAGAAAAAGCATTTATATGATTTTTTTTAGCCACAGTATCTCGCACATATGAAGTCATCACTGGAACTCCCAGATGGAGCAAGCTGTTCTCTTGATTGTAGAACATATCAAATTTTACTTAAAATATTTTCTGAACCTTGGTATGTATTCCACTAGACTGTAAGCTTCTTGAGGACAGATTTTGAATCTTGTAGCTCAACCATCAACCATAGCAGCTGGCACAGAGTGAATGCCAATGCCTCTTCTCTCACCTAAGAGATGTCCGCATATATTTGATGTATCATGACTGTCTTTTATAAAAGGGTATACTATATGTATCATTTATGAGCATTTTAAAGAAAACAAGACCAGACAGCCAAATTATCTAGGTTCATAGTCCAGAAGAAAATATTTATGGATATTTCTATTTGTAGAGTATATTAAAGTTGAATTTATTCTGTGGAAATGTTATTTAATGTTTTAAATAGTTATTATCAGATTCTTTTGTTTATACAAATGAAAAATAAGATGATCCGTTATCATGGTATTCTGATGTGATAGGTACATCTTGGATAATTTCCAATTCTGAGAATGGTAGCAATTAATGATTATACTGGTATTTGGAAAGAAATAATTAAAGAGATATATTTTATTTCAAATCTCTTACCTAATAATGCAGAATATGACAACAAAGTGTCGCAAACCAAAATGCAAGCTAACATGGTCTATGAAAATAGTTTTGAAAGAAATGCTGTATTATTGAAACCTTCTATCAGCTGCTTAGGGAATGCCATCTCTGAAACATCTTATATACCATCAAAAATGTGTTTTTAAAAAAGTATGTTATACTATTTTCCCTTATAATGAAAAAAATACAAACAAGTAAAAATAGTTTGTAAAATTAAATATGCACTTATATTCATGATAAGTAAGTACAAACTAACATTTCCAGTTAAGGTTTTTTTCTTCCCTTTCTTTCCGATACAATTATAGTACACAGATAAATCTTTCCTTCTTACTTCCAGATTGTTGTAACCTTTGTTCCCAGAATGTTTCTCCGCACTGCAGTACCTGCCTTTAGTGTAGGAATATAACGAGTAGTATTCCTCTTGAGGGTCCCCATAGTAAATGTAGTTTAACCAACAGAGTAATCAGTTCTTACCATCATCAACCATCTATGAAAATCATGCATTTGACCTCTATAAAACGTAAGATTGCTAACACCCTATAACAGGAATTCCATGGCTACTATAAATGTTGTTTCAAAGAAGTGTTTGGGCAATGCCTGTAATACCATAGGCTGGCAAACCAAATGTTTAATCCAATGCTTTTATTACCCTCAATTTAACTTCATCATATCGAACATCTGGTTAGTTGTGGCCATAAGTCAAGAAATAAACCATGATGGTGAGTAACCCCAAAGTAATAAAAATGAAAAACACCCTGTGATAAACTAAGCAGAGACAATGCTAGTGATGTCATGCAGTTTCTGAGATATTATAGAAAAACTGTTTCTTAATATTGATAAGAAAATTATGCATCAGTGAAAATGCAGACTTAGAAATATAGTACTGAGACTTTCAATTTGTGATGTCTTCACTGATGAGGGAAAATGGAATTCTTATTACTAAAGAGAGCTAATCTCTTGGGTGTTGCTGATGGCTCCCTAACTGAGCTTAGTGTTTAATGATGCTGTACAAATAAAAAGCAGTGGGGGAAATACGAAATATCTGTATTAAATGCCATCCTGTAAAGTATTTGATGGATGGAAGAGTCTAATGCATTTTAAATAAATGCATATCATACTATCACATATAGTGAGTCTTAAAAAATTATTACTTAGATGCACAGTCCTTGTAGTGGTAAACATGGCACTGTGAAGAAAGTTTGATTTAGAAGCTATTTTCTATTATACTTGTCAAGTGATGGAGTTGTTGTTAGTCATATTATAATGTCCCTTCAACTTTGGTACATTCAGTGCAAAATATTTTGGGGAATTTTTTGTACCTTTATAAAAATAAAAGGCCCTTTTGTTCCCTTGAGAGTGCTTAAAAGGATACATACAAGCATGATGCCCGAATAAGCATGGTACATGAAAATGGAACAGATGGTACATATAGTATGATAGGTAGAGTCTTATCTACATCTTAGAGAACATAAATATAATGAAACTATAAAAAATAAACAGAACTCACTGTGTACTTTTTTCCTGATACGCTGTGATTAATTGCTAATTATTTTAAAATTTTTTTCATGCATTATAAAGCATAAAATCTGTCATTAGTAATTCATTGTATAACAGTTTGTCTTCAGCCATAATTACACACATATCACTTTGCATATACATTGTCACAGACCACCTTATTGCAAATCTTAAAGGTTACCTCATATTGACTTGGTTTCATTTTCCACTTGTGTCCCATGAAAGCTGAAACCTATGGTACACACCATGCAGGTACTCATAAGCAAGAAAATGAATATTCTGTTATAACTTAGGGCTTAAATGAATGTATTTTCAGGAAATATATTTGTTTTTATTATACTATTTAACTTGCACTAATTTGGAGATTGGGCCAAGTGCTGTCAGTTTGGCTTGAATCATGTTCAAAGGTAAGTTTCATGATTCTCCTGAGTCTCTAAAAGTTACCATGGAGCTGATCGTGTACAGGTTCATCTTTGTCTTGGAACATAACAAATGGAAAAAAGTTTGGCAGTCAAGAACTGTTGATTGAAAGACTGTTGGGTGGTTCCCTGGGCATCAAGCTCACCCAAATCCTTCCAAGAGGATCATCATCACTAGGCAGTACCCAAATGTGACAGAGCATCCGTTCCTGGAAAATAACAGCATTCAGCTTTACTCTAATGGAAGCGACTCCTGAAACTTCCAACGTTCAGCCATTCTTCAGGAAGGCAGCTTCTGGAATTGCCTGTTTACACAGAGCTGGGCATTTTGCCTCCAGGTCACTCAAGTCCAAAGGTACTGGTCTCTTCAACTGCTGTCAAGAGTTTTTCATAAAGCATGGAGAAGGATGGGTATGGAGGGAGATCCAGACGGTTAAAACAAGTGTGAGCTCTGCAAACAGAAGAAGCAGTACAGAGTTCAGAATGCTTTGAGTGAAATGAGATCCTTTCTTCTGGTGTCTGTGCATGCATGTCTTTCATATTCAAATTGGTTTGTTGCCAATTTTCACACTCCTTTTGGAAACACTTTGAAAATGTTTTGACTTGAACAATTCAGAACTGAATTCTTTTAAGGGAAATAATATCTTTAAAAAATTTTTCTTTACATTTTCACAATCATTTAAAATCCATATGACATATATATTACTATTTGTTTAGTTGTCTAAGAATTACAAAGACAAGTTTGTATTTTTATTTCTCTTTTGATGTTAGGTTGGTTTTTTTTTTCCCCCTAAAAGTCATGAAGTTAAGCTCTTGCAAAGTAATTTGTTTTCAGAGTTGGCATTTGCCTGAATGTTTCTTAAAAAGTCAATGGTTTTGCATTTTTTCATTTTGTTGCTCAGGGAAGAGCACTGAGTGTCTCTGAAGACCTCATGGCTTAGAGTTTTGGGAAATTCCCTGGCTGGACTTTCCTGTCGTAGTCAGTAGACCATTGTTACTTCTTTGACTCCTGTGCTATAATCTGATTTCTCCTAATTCATGATGCAAAATAATGGCCATTTAAATCATTATGTTACATTCTTTTTTAGAAATACCTCCCCTTTGGCCAAGATAGGAAAAAATATGCTTTCCTGTTATTTGCACCTGAATCACAATAAAAAAATAGACAACCTCTAAATAGTACATCTTATCGGGAAGCAAATCTGCACTTTTGACATGAAATAGGAAGCATTTTATTTGGAATGCACAACAGGTTGTTTGCAGGAGCTAAACAACTTTGCTTTTAAAAACTGCTCCTGA
Organism: Bubalus kerabau; assembly: GCF_029407905.1. NCBI lineage: Eukaryota > Metazoa > Chordata > Mammalia > Artiodactyla > Bovidae > Bubalus > Bubalus kerabau. The sequence continues at coordinate 138,652,910 of NC_073626.1, forward strand.
ATTAATATGGAATTTTAGGAGCTGTGATCATTAACAGGCTGTTTTTACAAAATCACATGGTTTTAACCTTTTATTCTTATAAATAACTTTAATATTTATGAGATAAATGTAGTTATACTCCTAGCTACAGTGTAGTGTTGTGGGAAGATTAGAGGTTTGCAGTTGGAGAAACTTGTTTGAATTTCAGCATTACCAAACAGCTGTGTGATTTGCAGTGAATTATTAAAAACCTTCCACTCAGTTTCTCATCTATAAAATGAGAATCATATTATTTGTTTCAGAAGGATATGAGGATTAAATGAAATCATAGAAACACTATTATTTGTCTCAGAGGATATGAGAATTAAATGAAATCACAGAAACACACTTAATACAATGCCTGGCTTACAGTGTTTGACCAATTAATAAGATGTGCATTTTTAGCTACATTTCATTACCATCAAGAACATTTACTCTAATTGCCTTCATTAAATTGCCAAAGGATAATCTTGACTCGTGGAAACTGAGATAACAAAGAGATAATAAATAAAGCAGGTGTGTGGCCACATAGCTTATTAAAAACATTAACACGAAGGGCTCTGTCATATTAGAAAAATCAGGTCTTCCTCAGCTTACAATGAGGTTACATACTGATAAACCCCTCGTAAACTGAAAATATCATAAGTCAAAAAAGCATGTGATACACCTAACTAACTGAACATCACAGCTTAGCCTAGACTACCTTGTACATCTCAGAACACCTACATTGGCCTAGAGTTGGGCAACATCATCTAACACAAAGCCTCTTCTATAATAAAGAGTTGAATATCTCATGTAATTTATTGAGTTTCAGAATGTTTGTATGGGTATGGAATGGTTGTATGTGTACCATTTTTTTTTTTTTTTTTTACCCCTGGTGATCACATGGCTGACTAGGAGCTGAGGCTCACTGATGCTGTCCAGCATCATGAAAAAGTAAAACACTGAATACTGTTAGCCTAGGAAAAGATCATGACTCAAAACTAAAAATATGATTTCTACTGAAAGTGTATCACTTTTGTGTGTGCGTGCTCAGTCATGTCCAACTATTTGTGACCCTATCGACTGTAGCTCTCCAGGAAATCTTCCTGACCCAGGGATTGAACCCACGTCTCCTGCATTGGCAGGCAGGTTCTTCACCACTGAACCACCAGGAAAGTCTCATATCATTTTCAAACCACTGTAAAGTCAAAAAATTCTAAGTCAAACCTTCCTGAGTCTGGGACTGTCTGTACCAATTTTAGGACACAGAAATAGAACTGGCTCAGAGTTTACAAGTTCTTAATATTACAAACTCTAGAATATATTGGGGAAAAATAATTTAATCAATCTTTGAAATCAAATACGTTTTCATAAACTATTTCAAAATTGCATTTGACATAGTACATATTATACCTCCTTACATCAGAGCCTTAACTTGGGTCTCAAGAATATTTTACTTTTTTAAAGAAACTGAGCTAGCATACTGAAAGTCTTAGAAATGGTTTAAATATCTATCTTGTGTAAAACACTGGTATAAAAATACTAACTGAAAACTTTAAATCTGTTACAGGGAAAGGGGAGGAAGAAGCAGAGAAGTGAAGTATATTTTGAATATAATTATCATCCAGGCTTTGTGCGTGAGACCCATACATTCATTATCCCATTAGACTAAAGACGGTACTTCTTTTAGATGAAATTTAAACATTTTCACTTCACTGGCTACCAACAAGGCTGAGACTCTTTCCCCAAGTCAGCTTATTTGTAACATTTCCCGTTTTGTGATCTACATGTTCATCTACTTGGCCCATTTATTTTTTCTTCAAAAATTTTTATTTTGATAAATATAAATCACATCACATTGATAACCATTATCAAGTACACAATTCTGTAGCATTAAGTACATTCACATTGTTCTGCAACCATCACCATTATCCATCTCTAGAAATTTTTTCTCTTTCCAAACTGAAAATCTGTACCCACTGAACACTAACTCCTATTTTCTTCCACCGCTGCAACCATCAATTTCCTGTCTCTATAAATTTGACTACTCTAAGTACCTCATATAAGTGGAATCATACCATATTCATCCCTTGTGATTAGCTTATTTCACTTAGCATTTTCCAGGTCCATGTTATAGCATAGGTTGCAATTCCCTTTTTTCCCAGCTGAATAATATTCCATTGTTTGTATATATTATGTTTTGTTAATCCATTCATCCATTGATTGACACTTGGGTTGTTTTTACATTTTGACTATTGTAAAAAAGTATTTCTATGAATATGGGTTCCAATTTTTCTATATCCTCTCCAATACTTGTTATTTTTTTTAATAACAGTCATTCTTATGAGTGTGAAATAAATTTATCATCCAAAGTTTTAGGATTTCTTATTGACTTGTAAGAAATACTTCAAAATAAAGAGATTTACTCTTGTATTATCTCTCACTAAATTGCCAACATCCGCTGGATCATGGAAAAAGCAAGAGAGTTCCAGAAAAACATCTATTTCTGCTTTATTGACTATGCCAAAGCCTCTGACTGTATGGATCACAACAAACTGTGGAAAATTCTGAAAGAGATGGGAATACCAGACCACCTGACCTGCCTCTTGAGAAACCTATATGCAGGTCAGGAAGAAACAGTTAGAACTGGACATGGAACAACAGACTGGTTACAAATAGGAAAAGGAGTACGTCAAGGCTGTATATTGTCACCCTGCTTATTTAACTTATAGGCAGAGTACATCATGAGAAATGCTGGGCTGGATGAAGCACAAGCTGGAATCAAGATTGCCGGGAGAAATATCAATAACCTCAGATATGCAGATGACACCACCCTTAAGGCAGAAAGTGAAGAGTAACTAAAAAGCCTCTTGATGAAAGTGAAAGAGGAGAGTAAAAAAGTTGGCTTAAAGCTCAACATTCAGAAAACTAAGATCATGGCATCTGGTCCCATCACTTCATGGCAAATAGATGGGGAAACAGTGGAAACAGTGTCAGACTTTATTTTGGGGGGGGGGGCTCCAAAATCACTGCAGATGGTGACTGCAGCCATGAAATTAAAAGACGCTTACTCCTTGGAAGGAAAGTTATGACCAATCTAGATAGCACATTGAAAAGCAGAGATATTACTTTGCCAACAAAGGTCCGTCTAGTCAAGGCTATGGTTTTTCCAGTAGTCATGTATGGATGTGAGAGTTGGACTGTGAAGAAAGCTGAGCACCAAAGAATTGATGCTTTTGAACTGTGGTGTTGGAAAAGACTCTTGAGAGTCCCTTGGACTGCAAGGAGATCCAACCAGTCCATCCTGAAGGAGATCAGCCCTGGGATTTCTTTGGAAGGAATGATGCTAAACCTGAAACTCCAGTACTTTGGCCACCTCATGTGAAGAGTTGACTCATTGGAAAAGACTCTGATGCTGGGAGGGATTGGGGGCAGGAGGAGAAGGGGACAACAGAGGATGAGATGGCTGGATGGCATCACCGACTTGATGGACATGAGTTTGAGTGAACTCCGGGAGTTGGTGATGGACAGGGAGGCCTGGCATGCTGCAATTCATGGGGTCGCAGAGTCGGACACTACTGAGCGACTGAACTGAACTGAATGTCTGAATCCTCCAATTAACTTCTTTTGCATACTTGGATTTAATGATGAATTTTAATTCATTGGGGTCTTGTGGTATGAAGAATTCTAAGATGATCTGCCATGACCCATGCCTTTGTATAATCCCTATCTTTTAAGTATGACAGGGGACCTGTATTTTGTAACCAATAGAATATGGCAAGGGTGAGGATATATTGAAGATGTAATGAAGTCTCACATCAGTTGATTTTAAGTTAATTAAAAGGGTGATGATCCTGAACTTGGGCCTGACCTAATTAGGTGAGAGTTTTAAAAGGAGCATCTAGAAATCAGAGTCTTACTGTTGCTAGATTTGAAGAGGTAGACTGCCATGAATTGTGTAGATTTAAGGAATAAATTCTATCAACAACCTAAAAGGGAGTTTGGAAGCAGATCCTTCCCTAGTTGAGCTTCCAGATGAGAATGCAATCCAGCCGACATTTTGATTTCAGCTTTCAGATGCTGAGCAGAAGACCTGGCTCAATTGTGCTCGGACTCCTGATTACAGAAACGGTGACATAGTAACCATGTTGTTTTCAGCTGCTAAATTGGTGGTAATTGGTTATGCAGCTTTGGAAAACTGCTACAGGTCTCAGAGCAGGAGCATAGCCTATGAAGAGGTAGTTAAGTGTAATAAGTATAATATAGTAGCATCACCCCTATCAAGGGCAGTGGTGCGAAGCTGGGAGTCAGCAGCAGTCCTTTCATCCTCCCAGGTTTCTGAGCCAAAAAACAGGAACTCTGAATGTTTCTGCTGTTCAGTAACTTTTCCAGTAAATCCATAAGCCTGGATACTCATATTTTTAATTCAGTTCTCAACACAAAAGGAAGGACTGGACAACTTTTTTGATCCTCTTCAGTGACAAGACATAATCACCATCATTGATCCTCAACCTAAAGCTATCATGGATTCCTGAACTGCACCTGGTTGCACAATATATAGTTACCATAACAGAACTTTCCTTCTGAATAACCTGAACAGCTCCTATGGAAAATGTTTCATGAGGATGGAGAAAGTATGTATTGTTGAGGGGGAAACTGTAGAAAGATTAAATGGTTCCCCCAAAGTCAAATCAAGAATAGACCACAACCTTGGGTTCCTAGGGGAAGTCCAACATTAAACTGAAAGCAGGGAAACTAATGCTTTGGTTTCTTCAGTTTTGGAAGCCTGAGTGTTCATTTCATCCTATTTCATGATTTTAAACTGCTAGTCCTCAGCACCTTACCAGATTACACACATTTTGAGGACAGAAATTAGAAAAATAAAGCTTCAAATATTTTTTAAATGAATGACTCAATCAAAACATACAGGAGCTTCAGGGAAAATGGTCCAGATTTGGTCAGTTCAGAAAAGTCTGGGAGATACCAGGGGATTTTTCAGGTCCTCTAACCAACAAGTTCTATCTCAGGCTCACCACAAAGCGGAGACATTCAGAGAGATATAGGGGGAATTCATCAGAATCATCCAAGAAACTTGTTTACAATGGAGATTTTAGGTGCACCCCCTGAAATTCTACTTTAGAAGGTCTGGGGTGGGCCTAGGGATCTGCTTTTTAACTATCACTCTAAATGAGTCTGACGCAGGTAGGCTCCACTATTGGAGAGACATCAATTACATTAGAAATAAGATATCTATATTGGCTATTCTCAGCAGAGTTTTGTGTGCTTGCAAAAATTTCAAAACTCCTTATAAACAAGACAGCATTGCTAATAAGGAAATTGAGGAATCGTGTGGTTAAATAAATTGCCCAATATTTACCATCAACTTGCTGTGTAAGCCAAGAACAGAGGGAAAAAAAAGCAAAACAAAACACAATCCTCTGAGGCTTCTCACACCCCCCTCTCCCACCCCATTCCATGTCCTAAGAAAACTCTAGCAGAAAATAACAGAAGGGCCCTTGGACTATGTTGATATTGGCAGCAAAAGCACATCCAGTTATTCAGTCTCAATAAAAGAACATTTTTCAAATCTTTCAAAGCCAGCCACACTAAGGCTATAATGAGTTTACCTCATTTTACTCTATGCAGCCAGAACCACTCAAGGAAGGCAGGTCTGAACTAGTCTTTGGGAAATCATGCTGGCATTAATATAAAGAAGATTTAAAAGCCCTCCAGACATCTGGTCTGACTTAATAGATCTCTTGGTGCTTTCTGGATTCTTTAAATGTTAACCAGGAGGTCATATGCTTAACCCTCTTTTCTTTCCTATAGATATAGACAAGTCGATTATCCAAATCCAGTGAGCCCAAAGAATCACAATTATATCTGGTTTCATAGATCGATTGATTAATGTGTTTCTGTATGTGTATGCATTTATAAATTGATTCTCCCAGAAGTGACTTTTGGAAGCTTATAAGGACTCAAAATATGAGGCAAAGAAGAAATTAGAATCAAGATTCTAAAGAGAGAATGAGAAAACCATGGGCTTCATTTTATCTAGTAGATATAGCCCTAGAAATAAAATGTATATAAATCTAATAAATCCTTTTTATTTGCATTATCATTTAGAGTGTGTTTTATCAGTACCCTCTTTTCAATTGGCAGTGGTGCCTAATCCTTCTAATTTGTTTCCCTACTCCTATTTCAACCTTTTCATCGAGTAATAAATAAATCAAAAAAATACTTAAAAGCATCCTGGAAAATCCCTAAAGGATATTAGAATATCACACTTTAATGTCATGATTTCTTTGGAAATAGGAGCATTCCTGACCAAGTTTACTTGTCAAGCTCAAATTCTCCCCATCTGAGCCCGGCTTCCCCACAAGGGAATCAGGTGTTCAGGCAGTCTTGCTGGCAGGGCAGCCCGGATGAAGGGGCAGAGTCGGCCAGGAGCTGGGTTGTGAGGTGGGCAAAGAGGGGCTCTCTTCTTAGGCTCTCCAGGGCCCCCGCACCTACAGACTCTCTTTGATTATGTAACCCCTTGAAGGCCCCATATTTAAAAGCTTGGCATTCCTATACAAAGTGCCCTGATGAATAAAAATTAATTTTTCAACTTACATTTCATTTATTCCTTAATTCATTGAACAAACAAGTTCTGAGGTCATACTGCATGCCAGACATTGAGCTGTCCCTTTGTATATGAGGATGAATAGTCTGGTCTCTGCCTACGAGACGTTTATACTCTGACAACAAACTGTGCAGGCAAATGGGACCTGCCAAAGGTTACGCAGTCTGCGCTCTATACTAGGGGTCTGAAATGCAGCCTACCTTTGACTCTGCTCACCAACTCATAATCCCTAGCGCAGGCCTGCTTTTCTCCAGAAAACTATAAGAAACCTTTGTCTACTCCAAAAAGATTCCTATGGGCTATTAGTGACCCTGCATACAACTAGTTACGAGTCTGCTCTGTGGAGTCAAGAAAGGCTTTAGAGAGGACACTATTTGTGCCAAGCCTTGAAGGATTTGTAGGTGTGTAGGGTTTTTCTGGTTCAACAACAAAGAGAAGGACGTTCCCAGCAGACTGCCTGGAAGCGAGAGGAAGCACTGCAGGAAACTTGAGAACTAAAGTGCTTGAGTGACAGGAGCTCAGACTGGATGTGAATGCAGAGACCTTTTCCATCCATTCCATGCATTAAAGGCAGCTAGTGAGTGGGTGTGGAGCATGAGGTGGCACAGGCGCTGTTAAACACAACAGGCAATAGAGGAAATAGAGAAGGATGAAGGTGATGAATTTAGAGCTTGTAACTGGCATGAGAAATACACAGTTACCAGTCACACAGAGTGACCAATTCAACTGAAGTAATTCAGTGATTGCTTTGTTAGCCTAAATTTATTAACACAAATAAAGCTATAACTTTTGTCATGACTTTTATAAATATTCGCAATTTCTCTTTTATCCCCACTAATATTTTCTTAGACCATGGGATTTAGGGCAGGAATTCTCACTAAGACTAGTTCACAAGTATTTGTGCAATCTTGGTGTCACAGTACAACCCTGACTCTTACCAGGTGTTCAGTAAATGTGAAACAAAGGAAAGGAATTCTATGGCACTTACTACACCCACTACCCGTGTGTGATACACCATTTGGCAATGATGTTGGTTATCTGTTCATTGAAATATCTGTTAGTCCCTTCTCTAGGTTTTAAAGTCCATGTTGACAAGAGATCAACTTATATCTCCCACAAGGTAACTAGTATCTAAAGGCTTATTAAAGGAATTAGATTACTAACTAATATCTTATTCTAAAGTCTTATTAGGTTGCCTGGGTTAAAATGAACTGGATCTATAAATACAGTGTAGAATGTTCCTCCTGAATAGGGGATAATCAGCAGAAGAAACTCTTCAAACTGTGCCTGGTAAGCAGGTCATGTCTCACCTGTGGGTAGCCCTGGGAAAAGATGAAGAGTACATACTTTTCAAATGTAAGAATTTAAACCCAACAGAAGAAAACCCAGTTAGGAGTAGTTCCAGATTGAGAACTCAAACAAAATACAAATATCCTGGCTGGATACAGCACATTTCTTAAATATCTAAAAATTGTAAAATGCCAGGTGAGCTCTGAAGGCTAGGGATTAGTGACAACAGTCAAAACAGCTGAATTAATTGAATGATGTGTTAGGCATCATTTTAAGCACTTTGCCCACTGTAAGTGATGGCAAACCTAGGTAGCACATTAAAAAGCAAAGACGTCTATTATACAGAGCAAAGTAAGTCAGAAAGCAAAACACCAATACAGTATATTAATGCATATATATGGAATTTAGAAAGACGGTAATGATGACCCTATATGCGAGATAGCAAAAGAGACACAGATGTAAAGAACAGACTGTTGGACTCTGTCGGAGAAGACGAGGGTGGGATGATTTGAGAGAGTAGCATTGAAACATGTATATTAGCATATGTGAAATAGATCGCCAGTTCAGGTTCGATGCATGAGGCAGGGTGCTCAGGGCTAGTGCACTGGGATGACCCTGAGGGATGGGATGGGAAGGGAGGTGGGAGGGAGGGTCAAGATGGGGAACACATGTACACCCATGGCTGATTCATGTGAATGTATGGCAAAAACCACCATAATATTGTAAAGTAATTAGCCTCCAATTAAAATTAAAAAAAATACACACACACAAAAAAAGCAGACATCACTTCGCCAACAAAGGTTCATATAGTCAAAGCTAGGGTTTTTCCAGTAGTCATGTATGGATGTGAGAGCTGGACCATAAAGAAGGCTGAGTGCCAAAGAATTGATGCTTTTGAACTGTGGTACTGGAGAAGACTCTTGAGAGTTCCTTGGACTGCAAGGAGATCAAATCAGTCAATTCTAAAGAAAATCAACCCTGAATACTTACTGGAGGGATTGATGCTGAAGCTGAAGCTCCAACACTTTGGCCACCTGATGTAAAAAGCTGAGTCATCAGAAAAGACCCTGATGTTGGGAAAAGATTGAAGGCAGAAGGAGAAGAGAGCAGCAGAGGATGAGATGGTTAACGGCATCACCGACTCAATGGACATGAATCTGAGCAAACTCTGGGAGACAGTGAAGGACAGGGAAGCCTGGCATGCTGCAGTCCATGGGGTGGCAGAGAGTCGGACATGACTTAGCAACTGAAAAACACCAAAACATCTCACTTCATCTCCAAAACAACTTTGTAATGTAATTACTAGCGCCTATCCCAATTGTTTAGATGAGGGTATAAAGACACAAAAGTGATTTTGGCATATCTTGTCTGGAATGGTTCAGAGTCATATGTTAAACTTAAGAGCTTACCAAAAATATTATGTGCTATGGCTTAGCATGACCGGCAAAGCCACATTCAATTCAAATAAGCTCCTTGTTCTCACAGGATTAGATCCTAGAGAGGGGAGATAGTCAGTAGGTATACAATGACAGAACAGAAGTAAGTCCTAGACAGAAATAAGGTATAACAGAATGATAGGTACACTGGGAGCAGAGCCTGGAGGGCCTTTCTGAGCACTGAGCTGAGTCCTTAGGGATGACAAAGCCAGTCACATGCAGAACCAGCAGAAAAGAGATGGGGCAGCAAGTACTAGAGCCTTGAGGCAGAGTTAAGTTTGGTCAATTTGAGGAACAAGGAGGAGGCTGGTGGCTGCAGCAGGTGAGGGGAGAGCATATGAGTGGAGGCTGGGGTAGTAGGCCAGACCAGGCCACCCACCTGGTAGTCAGTCCTCGGCAAGAAGTCTGGATTTTACTATAAGTCATTGATGAGTATAAGTAGGGGAGGGAGGTGATATGGAGATTTCAGAAGCTCACTTTGGTTGCTGAGCGCAGAATGAACTACAGTATCTATATACAGAAATAACCATGTAGACAGCAGTCTACGGCAAGAGCCTCGTGGAGAGGGGCTTGTGCGGTGGACTATGGTGGTGGAAAGAGATGAGCCCAAATTAGTTTTTGGTCTTGAAGCCACAGAGAAGGGGATGACCAAGTCCTTATCAGCAGTAATGTTTGTCATTCACAAATACATACTTTATGATTTACAGCTGTTGTGACTTGAAAGACTCGATTCTGTTGAAAGCAACAGTGAAAACTATCAATACTTTTACTTCATTTAGGAACTACAAATTATTTCAATAGTATTTTACATTATTTACTGCAGTTCTTTTTTTAGACAAAGTATGCTTTATGAACATTTTATCCATTTCCCAAGGTAAAGACCAATCCAAAAGGTATAGCATATTTAAGCATCTTTAATAAAGTAATACTCCTAGTCATCATGGGTATATCTTTGTTAGCACATGCTGATTCAATGGCAGGATACAATAAAACCTTAAAATATTATTATTAGAGAGCATGAATTGAGTAAAAAGGAAGAAAGGGAAAGAGTGGGAGATGGCCTTATATAAGAGATTAAACCATGGAGCAGACAACTTTATTATAGAGAATCTTCTGCCAATTTCCTCTCAACCAAGGCCCCTCAGCTGACCAGCACATGGTGGGGAGTTGGGAGACCAGGGAGGGATGCCCCAAGACAAGTACAAAAACGAGGTGGCACCAAGGGATCCTTACAGTGTCTGTCTCTTGTTCTGAACTTTTTTTTAATTAAAGAGAGTGACATGAGCTCCTCACTTACTTTCCTATTTCCTAGTTTACAGTTCATTTTGCCAGTAGACAATGCTATCTGTACTAGAGGAGGAAGCGCTGAATTACTGATGACACTGTAAAGCAATATTTCATGGCACTGAAAGATGTTCATGATTAGTGATATTTGGTAAACAAAAAGCAGGTCATAAACAGTATATATGCTCTGATTGTATCTTGTTTTTAAATGTGTGTCATGTATGTGTATGCTGTATACAAATGAGTAGAAGTATGTTTAGAGGTTATCTCAGTAGTGGACTTTATATATTTTTATTATATATTACTATAATATTTATTAATTATATTATAGTATATTAATGATATACTATAATGCATACTAATTTTATTATATATTTTATTATATATTACTATATATGTATTTATATTATATACCCATCTTTTTATTTTTAACTTCTTGGCATTTTTGTGAAAATTTTACATGGGTCTTCCCTGGGGGCTCAGATGGTAAAGAATCTTCCTGCAATGTGGGAGACCCAGGTTCAGTCCCTGGGTTGGGAAGATCTCCTGGAGAAAGGAATGGCTACCCACTCCAGTATTCTTGCCTGGAGAATCCCATGGACAGAGGAGCCTGGCGGGCTACGGTCCATGGGATCACAAAGAGTCAGACATGACTGAATAACTAACACTTTTCACTTTTCTTTACATAAGATTAAAAAGTGAAAAAATGTCTGGCAATACAGGGGTTAGGGAGGAAGAGGTACAAACTTATGTAAAAACTAAGCTCTAAGGATATATTGTACAACATTGGGAATATAGCCAATAATTTATAATAACAATAAATGGAAAATAATCTTTAAAATTGTGAACCACTATATTGTATACTTGTAACTTACATAATATTGTATTATCAACTATACATCAATTAAAAATTTTTTAAATGGAAAAAAATTTATCTTTAAAAATTATTTTATCTTTTAAAGTTCTATTCCACTGGAAAAGCTGTCTCACTGAGACACTCATTTCATAATTAACTCTTACATTTTATTTTTTAATTTGGGTCAGCATTGCATTTATAATCATCTCCAGACACAGCCATTTTCTAAAATGAGTGTTTCCCTCTTTGGGCAAAACCAAACACTCCCCAATTACGAAAGCAGCTCTCCCACTGCCTACTGGGCAAGAGCCTCTGGGAAGAACACATAAAGTCTACACCACCCTGGGAGAGAGGATCTGACCTGCATTTTCCTGTGGGCAAGGAGCAGCCTGTTTTTCAGAATGTTTAAGAGAGCATTTGCCATAAAGTGAATTTATAGTCTCCTAAGCCCATCAGAGCACAGGGGACAGGAAATCTACAGAAATGCAAAATACAGAGCTAACTACCAACTAGGAAGCAGAGGAAGTGCAGTAATGTGTTCAAGTTAGACACCTCCACAGAGACACCAGCCTATCTCCATCATTATTTATCATCCGGTCTCTGGTTACTTTATTACCAAAAGATAGAAAAAGAGAGCCACGGATTCAACTTGTTCTGGCTTCACAGACACCCCTATATACTTTAATACACTTTTTGGCCCACACTGTGAGTACCATTATTTACTGCTACCGCAATGAGGACTAGAAAGTCTGAGAGAAGAACGAGCCTCATTTGCTTCCTTGAAAGGCTGAAAGGCCCTCAGTCATCCATGTCTAGAATAAGATGCCCTCCCTTCTACTGGGGCTGCCTGTCCTCATCCTTTACAGCTACTTCCACTTCTACTTCTCCAGGGTACAGCCTCCCCTGCCTGACACAAGATGATGCCAGACTTCTTAGGGAATACACATTTTAAGGAAGAAGCATATCCATTCATTTTGTATCCAGTGTGTACAATGTCACATTTTTAATGTTAGACATCATCTCACAAATAAGAAAAAGAAATACATTGGGGTTGAATAGCTTGGTACAGACCAGTTCTTTAGTTCTACAACTTAAACCTAGTAGGAAACAGCAGGAATGATGGCTTTAGTGTATCTGTGCTGATAGTAGGAAAAAATGGGCTCAGTCATAAATACCATCTCTTTAGACCAGAGCCAATCTTAAAGATCTTTTTGGCACTTAACACGCCATGATGTGTTTCATGATGACAGTTATCAGTGAAGAAATCACTTCTGATAAAACTGTATGGTCATGAGTTGAAGTTCTCCTTTTATGTTTTTCTTCCAATGTACTACTTTTGTGAAGCAGATTTTAATAGTTTCAGCAGTATGGTGGCTCCCAGAAGAATCATAATAAAAGGTTTAAAAGAACAAAGAAAACATACTATCCTTAAGGACTTTCATGCACATTATTCTCAAAAATACTCCTTGAGCATGGCATTGTTATTTCTATTTTTCAGAGATGGATCCAGGCTTTTAGGATCACATAACTAGTGTATCAAAAGGCTTAAATCTGCACTCATATCTCCTAACAAGGCTATGTAAGTTGATGAACTGGTGAAGTAGAATAGTCAAGTAGCTCTTTCCTCCCACTGGACCTAAAACATTAGAGCCTGTTACAGGCAAGGTATGAAAATGGTCTGCTTGCCTGATGTGCCTCATATCATCTTTATGTATGACTTTTATAATCTGGGTAGAACTGGAATCTAGAACCTAGAGCCTCAGGTCACAATGAAGAAAGGAAGAAACAACAATGCCTGTTACCCAACTGCATGTATGCAATGCTATGAAGAACCCCACCATTTATGATGAGTCAAGTATATGAACTTCCTGGAACTCCGGGGGAAGTAGACAAGTAAATACGGCCTGACCCCCAAGATTCTTCAGCAACCTGTCAGTGCTACTTATTGATGAACTGAACCTAACAGACCACCCTTTCCCTGGCCATTTAAAGGTGGAGAAACAGGCTGAGAGATTAAGTGGTCTTTTCTGGTCCCAGAGTCAGCTGGTGGCAGAGGTGGGCAAGAAATCCCAACCTCCCAAGAACTCCAGGTCTTCTAACTTCCAACCCTGCGCTCTTTCCAATAAGCTGCAGCCTGACATATATTACAGATGATGAGGGCAGAAGTCATAATGGCAGCCATCATCATCTGGGCCAGGGTCAGCAGTAAATGTTTTATATGCATGATTTCATTTAATCTTCAGAATTACTGACCTATAATGTAGATGAGGACACAGAGGTTCAGAAAGATTAAGCAGCTTCTCGAAGACTACACTGCAGGCAAGTAACAGAACTGGGGTAGAGCTTAGTCTCTCTGAAGCTAAAGTTTGTTGTTTACACCAAATTGCCTTTCTCTGTTCACCAGGTTTGGTGAAAATTTCAGTGATTAAATATATCTTCCTACTATCACAGTTTATTCCATCTACTTTACAAAAGTAAATCTTTACCAAAACAGATTTCAAGAGAAAGAACACAATTCATCTGTCCTTTCTTGCCTCTTTAATGCATCTTTGAGTTTCTCAGAAAGGTGAAAGGCCCTGCTCAGAGAGTGTAAGTCTTCTTTTGTGTTGCAAATGTGGTTTAAGCAAGAAAAGCCATGTTTCAGACATAAGGAAAATAAAATAAAATTCTTCTTTAAATAATGAAATTAAATCTTTTACATTTGGAACACCAAGTCAGCAGCTAGCTAATACTTAGATGTTTGCATGCAAGCACCTCTGTTCACAAATTGAGATGTACCCAAAGAGGTGGCTCAGGTCAGCCCTGAGTGAGCTCTATTCATTGCTCTCTCTGTATCTGTATTTTCAGCACCACTTTTTTACATGTTTATGCTTAGAACGCTATTCTTAAAAACCAGTGCCTTACAACTGCTAAGAAGTCAGTCTTCTTAATAAGTTTCTCAAAGTCATCTGTACAGTTGTCTTGGAATCCCCAGGGGATGGTTCCAGAACTCCCTCAGAGATACCAAAATCCATGGATGCTCAAATATAAAATGGCATATTATTTGCATCTAACCTATACACGTCTTCCTGTATACTTTGAATCATCTTGTGTTCAGTTCTGTATGACTCTTTGTGACTCCATGGACTGCAGCATGCCAGGCTCCTCTGTCCATGGGATTTTCCAGGCAAGAATACTAGGTTGCCATTTCCTACTCCAAGGGATCTTCCCGACCCAGGGACTGAACCCATGTCTCTTGTATCTCCTGCACTGGCAGGTGGATTTCTTACCACTGAGCCATCTGGGAAGCAAGTCATCTCTAGATTGCTTGAAATACCTACCTAGTACAATTTAAATGCTAAGTAATAGTTTCCAGCATGCAGCAAATCCACGTTTTGTTTTCTGTCACTTTCTGGAAACTTTTCAAAAAAATATTTTTGACCTGTAGTTCTTGGGAATCTGTGGTTGGCTGAATCCGTAGATGCAGAACTCATGGATACAGATGGCTGACTGTACTTAAACTCAGGATAACATCATCGGGAACTTAATATCACTTGGGAAGATTAAACCTCCCCAGAAAGCAGTTTTATTATTAGTAAAATGAGAGGCAATCTGAAATCCTTTTTACTCAAATATTCAATATGTTACTGCTGATTGATAAAGGAGTTCTGAAACGAACTCTTCTCTGTTCCTCTTTATTTGCTCCCTGCTTTTCTTCTGCTTCAGTTCCAGTTTGCTCCATTCAATCCAGTTTTTAAATTCACAGATGCTGCCTTACTAGTCTTTTATATTTATTAGTAGCAGCAGAAAAGCAATTTTTTCCACTCAAGGAAATATATCATTTTATTATGAATGAGAGTACAATGCAGAGAGCATTTACAAGGTGGTAAGGTGTGTATGATAGATTGAAGAGACATATTTACATGATTTAATTTTCCTTAGAAACCACAATGGTCATTTTTAGTGAAGGGATTTGAAATAGTTACCAATGATAAACTTAAAACTAGAGCATCTGAAACATAAATTAGAGCTACAAGTACGACAACATTGCTTCTCCTATTGCTAACAAATGCTTTGGTTCTGTTGTGTTTTGTATTTTAAGATATGTACATATGTACTTCAAGTATGATCAGGAATATCTTTCTTTCCATCATTTAGAAAGGTAATCCAAGATCAATTCATGCTAAAAGCTTTTTCCATTCTTCCAAACTTTCAACATAAAAACGGCAATAGGTCAACATACACTTAAGCTCAAGTTCCCCCCTAGAGCACTGTAGTGACAGTAAAGAGATGTTCTCACTTTACCTGGGAAGAGCAGTGATTTTCCCCCATTTCTCCACACAGAATCTTCTTGGGCCATTACTGCCTCGGAGAGAAGCAAATCCTTCATAGGGAATGCTGGATGTGCCTGTAACAAACTATCAACCGAAGAAAACAGAAGAAGGTGAAGCCAAGACACCAGTCTCTAGGAAAGGCTGGCATCATTCATATACAGAGGTGCTGGGGAAGAGCAGCATGGTGCTCACTGGTGGTAAAGCTCAAAAGATTAAAACCATAGGGACAGAATAACTATCATGTGAGAATTCTGACAAAGAGCTGGAGAATCCCAAGGAAGGACAGTGCATTATAAAGGGAAAGGGGATGTAGACGGTTTGTAGAAAATACAGCATCCTATATAGCCTTTAACTTAGAAGCTTAAACCACTGATACTTTCCATTAGAGATTAATAAAATGGACGTGTCAATTAACCTAAGTCTACTTAGCATCAGTCCTGATCAATTTGAGGTGAATGAAAAACAAAAAGAACTTCTAGGTCTGCAAATTTGAGACTCAGATCTGTAATCCAAAGGAGCTAAGATCCAGCCTACTTGTAAGATTTTGTCTGAGCAAACAGAAGGCTTCCTCATGTCTGATATTTCTTTTAGCTGCAATCAACAAACAAGTTCCCTGTATAACTATAACACCATAAGAAAATAATGAGTTAGTTTTCCCAGTATTCTTAAACTTCAATGTTATCTCAAATTTGTGGAAAGTTAGATGGAAGAAAAGAAGGGACTCTCTTTCAAGGAACTGGATCATTTCTTGATAAATGAGACTGAAGATTATCTCTTTCTGTTGCCAGAGATGCTGGCCTGCAGAATACTTGGAGGGCCTCTGGATGAAGGGATCAAACTGCCCTGAAGGTGGATGTTGTTCTGAGGACTCTTGGATGGCAATCGGTACTTCCTCACAACTCTGAGATGCTTGGACTAGTTAGAGATGTTCTGCACAGTGATGGAACCAAAGAACCATGCAATCAGAAGAGTCTGAGAACAGTGTACTCAGAATATGCAGATAAACATGGGATATATTTACTGAGTATACTTAGCCATTATTAAAAATATGAAATTCCAACAATAATTAATGCATTAAAAAGATTAACTAAAGGCATCTTACCTGTAACAACCTCAGTCGTTGTTCATTGTTGAATCTTTCCACTGCAGCCCAGAACCACCGAATTACAATGTGATTGTCATGATATCCTATCAAACCAATCATGAAAGGTAGTATTACTTTGAGTTTTCTATCTTAAGTCACTATGACCATGGCATGTCAACAAAAGACTCTCGGACATAAATCATCATCTTGGATTCATTAAAGATTATTTACAATTTTAGACCAAGGAATAACACTGTTAATGTGATCACGAGTGTCAAAAGTAAAACAAAACACTAAATGGAACCAAGAAATCTGTTTCCATTTAGAGGTCACTAAATGAACCTAGCGGAGAGAACAAGTGAGTTATAGTCAACCATATCATTTTTGAAAAATATAGTTGCTGGTATTGGAAATGCTTGAACCTTTCATTCCTTCATTTAAGAAATAATTTTCTATAGGAGTCTGAGCAAACTCCAGTAGATAGTGAAAGACAGGGAAGCCTTGCGTGCTGCAGTCCACAAGGTCACAAAGAGTTGGATACAACTGTGTGCTGAACAACAAACCACCATGCCAAGCCCTGTACTACGTCTGAGGGTTGAGGGAACAATAGCAAAGAAAATAGATCTGCACAGGGCTTCTGGTAAAGAGAGAGACATAAATCAAATAATTATACAAATAAACATATATTGCAAACTATTTTAAAACTATATATAATGTTCATATTTTAAAATCAAATTACTTTTTGTTAACAAAAAGGGAAAATAATTATACTACTTTCATTTCTTCAATGAATAAATTTCAAATAATCATCAACCTAAATGTTATTTTTATTCCACACTGTAGTAGAGTTTAATAAAATGTCAATAGTATCATCCCACAGGAGGATTAAGGGAGTAGCTGCTGCTGCTGCTGCTAAGTCGTGTCAGTCGTGTCTGACTCTGTGCAACCCCATAGACGGCAGCCCACCAGGCTCCTCTGTCCCTGGGATTCTCCAGGCAAGAACACTGGAGTGGGTTGCCATTTCCTTCTCCAGTGCATGAAAGTGAAAGTGAAGTCGCTCAGTCGTGTCCAACTCTTAGCGACCCCATGGACTGTAGCCTACCAGGCTCTTCCGTCCATGGGATTCTCCAGGCAAGAGTACTGGAGCGAAGGGAGTAGCAGTGGATTCCAAAAACTCAGTGGAGAAAAATTAAGTTGAGAGAGAAGTTTGACAAAGATTACAGCACAGTTAGTGATTCAGACCAGCTGAGTGACATATTCAGTGTGCAGAGAGCTACTCTAATTCTGAATCAGTAGCAGTTAGTCCTGAAGAGAAGGTGGGTAGAAATCATTTTCCTGCAAATTTTTCCTCACATGGGTTTTGAGGGGACTCTTGCCTTACTGTTTACCATTTGGTCAGTGATGCCCTTTGGAGAAGAAAGGGATCCAAATGGAGGGTAAATACAACTAGATTGGACACGGAAATCCAGAGGCTCATTGTCCTACCTTTGGCAAAGATTAGCTATTTGGTGCTGAGAAAAGAGTTTTGTCATCTATAAAATAAATGCATTGGCTCTTTAAAGCTTTAAAGTTTTCTGACCCTTTGAACTGGCCCTTTTATGCCTCTCCTTTGCTGTCTGTGCCAAAACCATTTATAGAAGGAGCAGGAGTGAAAGTATCTCGTCATATTCTCTACAAACAGCTGCCCTGTGAACATATGGCAAATGGCAGCAAAGCCGCCCCTTCATTCAGTGCCAACTAGCTGGGTTAGCAAACATGGCAACTGGGTATCTTGCCCTTTTCCTGACCCTCCCTCCCCCCAGCACTCTGTTCCCAAGAATTTTATTTGATAAGATTGACAATAAGCAAAGAAATAGGTACTTGATTCGTCATACACAGAGAATAAAAGTCTATCCTATGTAAACACAAAACTGGCTGATGTGATTGAATGTTATTAGAATCTCCTGGGGCTGTGCGTGGTGGGTAAAAGAATGAGCTAATAGTATTTATGGTACACATAAGTTACACAGCATGTTGGAGAAATTGTATTTTAGTGAATGAAACTGGTTTAGTTAACAGTTATAACAGCCAAGGCCTATGTGGATTGACAGAGGGTCAACTGGCAAAGACTTATTACAGCAACTGGACTTCAGAAATAGCAGCAATGGACACTGCAGTTTAATCCTGCCTTTCAGAGAAAATGGGCAGGCAAAGCCAGCCCAGGGCAATAGTGATGGACTGGAAGAGCCGAGCATAAGCCAAAATAAAAGCATCTGAGCCAATGTTAAGGTATATCTTTACTCCATAGTTTTAAGTTTTTTTTCCTTTAAATCTCTGTTTCAATTTACTGATAACTGGAGAACTGCTCAGCTCTAATTTTAGTCTGCTAAGTGATTAATTCAGTGACTTAAAGCTTGTATTCTTCACTCTCCAAGTTCACAATTACTGTTCACCTCTTACATTCTAAGTTAAAAGACAAAAGCAAAACCCAACTGTCATTTATCATGACTTTCTGAAGACTTAATAACACTACAATAAGTTTCAGAAAATGTATTTGTTCTTTGTTTGAAACTATTGAATAAAACTAACTCTGGGTTAGCATCAGATCCCTTTCCAAGTGTATTGATTCAGCAATCAAATCACAGTGGCTTTAATGCCAACTGCTAATTGAAAACTTGTACTGATCTATAGAAATGCCAGCCCTAAAGCTTCCTATCTGGTGACATGTCCAGTTTTAAGCTGCTTCCCCAGTGGCTCAGCAGTAAAGAATCCACCTGCAATTCAGGAGATGGAGGAGATGTGGGTTTGATCCCTGGGTGGGAAAGATCCCCTGGAAGAGGGTATGGCAACCCACTCCAGTATTCTGGCCTGGGAAATCCCATGGACACAGGAGTCTTATGG
The DNA here is from genome assembly GCF_029407905.1 of Bubalus kerabau. NCBI lineage: Eukaryota > Metazoa > Chordata > Mammalia > Artiodactyla > Bovidae > Bubalus > Bubalus kerabau. Next base: position 138,672,678 of record NC_073626.1, read on the forward strand.
GCTACAGTCCATAGGGTCACAAAGAGTCAAACATAATTGAAGACACTGGGCACGCATACAGTTTTAAGCTAATCTTACAGCAGTTTCCTTTTTGGTTGAACCTAATGCTTGAATTCTAAAAGGGCTTGTTTAACAAATTTGAAATCTGAGAACTGTATCTTATATTCATGAGTTTCAACTGTGAATTATAACTGGTAAGTAGTTCAAGTGAAATGCAGAAAAACTATGTTTGCTCATTAAGAAGTTAAGAGGTGTGCCTCTTCAGGTTTGAGAATGAAGACAGAATAGGTGGAGTCTAACCAGTCCAATATGAGCTCCTTGATGCTTCACTAACAACACCATAAAACAATTAATTACTGTTCCTATGGTCATATTTCCTCACCAACAATTAAGACTTAAGACATCCTTAGATGGTGCGTAAACAGTCCTCCTTCCACTTGACAGATGAGACAGCTAGGGGAAGAAGGGCATGTACTTGCCCATGGTCTCAAAGGAGAGTGCGTCAGACCTATGATTAGACTGCAAGTGCCTCTGCCTGTCCTGGATCCAGATCCACGTGCTGAACCACTTGCCTCCCTTTAGTCTGAAACTTAAAATCCAGCCATCTTTAAGTCAAATTTCACCTCCTCTGTATTCTGTGTTGTTTCTCCAATCACTTAGGTCTATTTCAGCTGTGCCTGCGATGACCAGTTCTAGTTCTCTTGCATCAAAAACAGATACCAGCCTGGCATCCACCACCTGTGGAATAAAAAGAATATAGGACATGGCTTAAGAACCTGGAGAAGCCTCAGCTACAATTACACTTCATCAAAAAAGGAGGGCACAAGGAGTGTTGGGAATACATGGATGTATTCTGTGGAGGCACTTTTAAAACTGTAAAGTTCTCTACAAATATATTTTTAGTACAAGGTTGATGAAATTTTCAACAGAATTTTTGTTTTATAATTGGTCATTAATGAATTCTTTTCTTTTTCTTTTTTTTTTTTTTCTCTTGGAGAAGATCTAGTGCTCCAGTCATTTTCATAGTTTATTTTTATTTTAGCTATGGGGGCTTTTTCACAAAAGAAGTCACATGAAATACTTGTAACAACTCATTCTGACCCTCAGATACTATCATTTGCATGCTATCTCACTAGCATGAGATTTGATTACCCATATCTAAGCATGAGTAAGATGCATGACTTAAATGTTATTACTGGTCATTCAACTCTCAAATGCTATTTGAATTCAGGTCATTTTATTTCAATGATTTCTTGTAACAGGGCAATAAATTTTTTGTATTCTTGAAACATACAGGAAAAATTATTGAAGTGTTTAAATTGAATTAGCAACAGTAAATACAACAAAAGAGAAATGAGACTATGACACATATGAAGTAGAATGAGAGGGACCAAGGTATAACTGGGGTCAGCCGAGAACCCCACTCTAGCTGGTTGTCTTTACCTCATAGAAGCCACGCACTAAGCTCTCTGTCTGCTGCACGACACCCCTCTCAATCCTCCATTTCACCATCCTCTCAATGTACTCCTTCTTGTTCTTCTCTGTGACTGGGATGTTGGCACCCCCTGGTTTTAATTCTCGTTCAGTAATCTGCGATCCAAAAACAGAAAGGCTGACCATAAAGCAATATGTTTGATGATGTAAGACTACTGCTACCAATGAGCTGGAATCAGCCTCTACCTGTCCCAGCCCTGGGAACATCTTACAAGCAGGAGGTCAGCACCAGCACAGAGCTGGGCGTACAGCGGTGCTCAGGGAAAATGGGCAAAGAGTTGATGTCTGAGCGCCTCCGTGGCTAAATATATACGTGTCACAAGTGCTCCAGGTTAAGCTTTAAATCCACAAATAAATCTTCTAAATGAAAATGAACAGGTTTCAAATTCTGTGCCACTGCTATTTGAATGTCTGACAAGACATTATCACAAATTTCTTTAGGATTCAGAATCAACTACATATAGAAAGCAAATATTTAGGTAAAGGTCTACCTTAAGGAAGCAGAAATATATTCAAGCAAATGTTAACTTGAGACCTACTTTCCAAAATATGAAATTCAGGAGACCAGCCAGGTATTAATGTCTAACTAAGAACATTACTTATGAACCAGTATACAATTTCTGAAAGAAATCTTTTAACCAACTCTTTTACCAATTAAAAAAAAAAAGTATTTTCAAGCCTTCACCAAAATAGAGTTTACTTTCCCCTAGCTTCAAAACAATCCATTTTAGTTCTTAACCATGAATGAGAATTAAGTACAAGTGCCAATGGAATATTTTAATATTCAACTCTGAGGTAGTATGCATTTTTAAAAACTATATTTTATATCAGATACATTCTAATATCTTATGAGGATATTATAGTTGGAAATAAAAAGAAGATTGCTTACAACACACAAATAGTTATCACTATCTATAAATTAAAACATCTTATAATAACCTTTGTAACCAAGATTATTGTTCAGTTCAGTTCAGTCGCTCAGTTGTGTCGCTCTTTGCGACCCCATGAATCGCAGCACGCCAGGCCTCCCTGTCCATCACCAACTCCCGGAGTTCACTCAGACTCACGTCCATCGAGTCAGTGATGCCATCCAGCCATCTCATCCTTTGTTGTCCCCTTCTCCTCCTGCCCCCAATCCCTCCCAGCATCAGAGTCTTTTCCAATGAGTCAACTCTTCGCATGAGGTGGCCAAAGTACTGGAGTTTCAGCTTTAGCATCATTCCTTCCAAAGAAATCCCAGGGCTCATCTCCTTCAAAATGGACTGGTTGGATCTCTTTGCAGTCCAAGGGACTCTCAAGAGTCTTCTCCAACACCACAGTACAAAAGCATCAATTCTTTGGTGCTCAGCCTTCTTCACAGTCCAACTCTCACATCCATACATGACCACAGGACAAACCATAGCCCTGACTAGACGGAATTGTAACTGTACATAAATCTGGGTTTAAACCACCCAAGCAGCCACAAATATATAAACATTTGATCTTAGCCACTGAATTAATCCTTCACCAACCAATAGTCTTCCCACACACAATCACCATTATTCACAACAGACCTGCCCAAAAACTTCTTCGTTCACAGTGAACGTGAGGTCCAGGATGTCATGGATGTCGTTGTCTTTCATCCACTGCAGGCTCTGATGGAACTCTTCATCAAGGTATTCTAGATCACTCAGGTCACAGAGACTAAGATGACAAAGAGAAACAAATATGTAGGCATGGATATTAGCTAAACCCAGAATCGTGAAGAAACACACTAAGAATTAGTGACAAGTACAATATCAACTAAATAGGCAGTGATTTCTGGAATGTATTTTGTCAAAGTCAGTAACCAAAGCAGTGAAATAATTCAGAAATGTATAAAATTTTAAAATCCTGATATGTAAAATGCCTTAGGAATCACTCAATTTGTTTTATCTTTTACAGACACAGAACTGGAGGTACAAAGAGTGGCTGCCGTTTGCACAGCCACCCACAAATAATGCCCGAGGTAAAACTGGGACTTGGGTTGACAACTTGGGTTCAGTATTCTTTGGCTGGGTTAAACTATTTTAAATTATCATTTTCCTAATTAGAAATTCTTTGTACATTTCTATACTGTACTTTAACTTTTTTTTTCCCCAAAGCTTCCCCCCGGCAAAGACTAGAATCTATGATCCACATTCACATATATCCATTTTTTCTTCAGGGTAATTACTCTTTCTATGATTCTGAAAACTGAAAGCCACAGAATTGCTCTACAGTTTTAATAGTTTTCTGTATTTCTCTCTTCTTTCTTCATTGCTGAGAGAAGTTCTACATGAGGTGGAGCTACTATTACATGTCCCTGTTGTAAAGGTGGTAGCAACTGATTTGCTTTATTGTTTTGGAATTTCCTTCGCTCAGCCCAGTTTCAAAGATGATTTTGAACTAGTTCAGTCTACACATGTAACAGATACCAAGCATGTGCCAAACATCTTAATAGCTACTTGATAAACAGTTACTGCCCTCAAGGAGCTAATGTAGACCATTAGAGAAACAAAGACACAAATAGATAAGTTGATTTAAGGTGATAAGTAATAGCCTAGGGTGGATAACACATTATTTGTGTCCTTTTTTATATGTTATGTTACACTTCAGTTAAAATTTAAAAAGGTACGTAAGGTAGATACTGGGACCTCCCACAGCAAACATGCAAGCCATTTATTTTGACCTGGAGACTGACTGATTTTTGATTATATTTTTCATTTAGTAAGACAAACAAATTTCTATATAATATTTTATTGGTTCCATAATGCTTTCACATATAGGGTCTCCACCAAAATGTTACAGAGTAGGAATACTTATCTCAATTTTACTGATGAGAAACTCAGCTCAGGAATGTTATATAAGTTGCCTGATGTCACACAGCCAGTAGGTAGCGGGGACAGAGCTTGAAATCTGATCAATGTTTTAAAAAACATTTTCTCATTTTTAAGTTGAGAAAACTGCAAAGCAGTAACTAAGTCAAGATCAAAAGTGGCTGGGGAAAAGCTGTTTTGATCTCCTGATTTCTTGTCCAGTGCAAATTCTACTCCCTCCCCATCTCCCACAATGGTATTACATTTTCTCCAGCAACAAATGACATCGTCAGTTTACTCTGTAGAGTTGATTTAAGACACAGCTCAACCTAATCCATGAAAACATTTGAAGATCAAAACTAATCTTTGGACTTTTTAAATCTTTTTTGGACTTTAAAATCTTTTTAAATAGATTATTAATCAAGCACTGTAAGTGCCAAGTGTTGAAGCTATAATATCTGATATAAACAACCAAGCTACATAATCATGACCTGGAGATTTAGAAGAAGCTTTTTGGAGTAGATGATACCTATATTAAAGTCTTCAGGATGTTTCAAGCTAAAGAGGTAAAGGGGAATAAATAAAAAGGAGAAAGGGAGAAAAGAGAGGCAGGAGAAGACAACCTGAGCAAAGCACAAAGGGATGGAGTATACAGATATTCCAAGCATATGTGCAGCACCAGAGGGTTAACCATAAGACAGAATATCCAGAGAATGAGGCTGGAAATGTATCTAAAAGCTGGTCTTGAAAGTCATTCTAAGGAGCTTGGTGATTCAGAACTACTGAAAGGTTTTAAAACAGGCAATGACATGATCAGATATGAGGTGTGACTTTAAATTGTTTATCCGGAAGTGGCAGTATAGAGGATTTACTTATAATGGGGGGTGGGGGTGGGTATCATTGGGAGGAAACCAATTAATAGACCACTACAGTAACCTGTCCAAAGTAAGATATGGATTTCAGTTAGAGCACAGCTATCAGGGTAGACTGGGCATGTGTTCGATCGTGCCTGACTCTGCAACCTCCTGGAATGTAGCCCACCAGGCTCCTCTGTCCATGGCATTTTCCAGGCAGAAATATTAGGATAGAGAAGATGAACTTTAGAATTATTGAGGAGGCAAATGTGGAAATGAGTAAACCATTTTAGTGAGTGGGTAAAAAGAAGCATATCTAAAATGAGACAGCAAATGAACTAAAGTTGCAAGATAACTCTGATTCACTGCCAGTCTTGAGGGCCACTAGACGAAAAATTCCTAAGGCCACAAGTTTAGCAGGAAAAACAACCTGAATGATTTGTGACCTGTACCATGGGAATGGGGCAGGAGGTGGGGAAGAGAAGAAACTGTGCTGTGCATTTACTAACCCTGTTTAAGGGTGACTCCCAACTTCTGACCAGGGTGATTTGAGAATGTTGGCACTAAGAACTATGACTAGGCACATGGGGGAAGGTATATTTTTAGGTCAGGAGAAAATGATGAATCTAGTTTTAATCATGTTGGTTTTGAGGTACCTGTGAAACATACAAGAGACATTAAGTAAAATATTGACTGCTTGAGCTTACAACTCAAGAGAGATCATATCCAAGGGTGTGGACTGGAGAGTCAGTAGATGAGACAGCTGAAGAGGTTTCCCATGAGAACATATATATAGACAGAAAAGAGGGGAAACCAGAATGGAAGCTTCAGGAACACCAAGGTTAAAGGGCAAGTCAGGACACCCACAAAGGAGACATAAAAGTAAAAGGTGAACCCAGAGAGCATAGTGTCATGGACACCAGAGAAGGAAGAACTCAAGAAAAATGGATGGGTCTGGGAGGGATCAATACTATCAAAAACAGCAGAGTGGTCTATTAAAATAGAGACTAAAAAACATTCTATAAAAGCTTCCATAGGTTATTGGTGGGAAACAAGCTAGATTGAAGTGTGTTGAGGGCATGTCAACACTCAGTATAGACTACTCTTTCAGGAAGTTTAAATGGGAAGATGAACGATAAGGCAATGAAATAGAAAGATGCAAATGGGCCAGAAGAACCAGAGAGGCAGAAGGCCAGTGTCCAGGTGCTCAGGGCTTTATTGGCCTATATATCAAAAGAGACGAAGGCAAAAGTCTTCCTACTGGCCCTCTTTAAGAATCCATTAGAAATACTTTCAGTTGAGGTCTAGGCTTACAGAAAGCAGATACATGGGTACATGGCCTTGGTTAGGGAATGAGCTGGTCAGAACCATGCAATCCTGCTGCACTTTCTTGTTGCAAGTTTGAGCTACTACTCTCACTGACAGTTGCCTTCTATTCAGCCTTGTAAATGACTACTAATTACAGGACAGAAAATGTTGGCTCTACATTTTACAATAATTGCAATCTTTCACTGTGGTAACAATGAAGAAAAAGTACTGTGAATGCTAAATTTTCATCTGCCATCATAAATTACTGCCTTGCATACAGAGAGATTTCAAGAAAAATATGGGACTTGAAAAATACGGCCCACCTCTAACAAACAAATGTTGAAAAAGGAGAGTGAAAATTTGAACCAAGAATAAGCAGTTGAACGTTTGCTTAAGGCAAAATGTAAAAGGCATCTTGTGAAAGACGGGGGGCTATGAGTCATCAAGACTAATCTACAACTATTCTATTAATAATTGGCATTAATACCACAGGAATTTCAGCACTGTATTTGAAGTACAATTGTTTTGAAGAAACATGTGTAGCAACAAATGAGAATCAATTACTCAGAGTAGAGCAAAACTAAGCCTTTGGGAACAAGACAGGAATAAAGGATCAGAAGCTGGAAAAATCCAGTAACCATATTTGAAATTAGATTAGTTGATTAGTTTCAGAAATCTAAACCACTATTAAGTAAATAATAATAGATTTGAGATAGTGAGTCAAAACATGACCTTGACAAAAGATTCTTTTGGATAAAGGAAATACTTCATTCTTTACATGCAAATTACACAAGCAATAAAAATACTCTTACATTCTGAGAAGAGCCTTATAAAAGGGCCGTGTGAAGAAGGCATCCAACAAATACTGGTGAATTAGTGCAAGACCAAGGATCCTACCACTGAACCGGAACCTGTGAAGGAAAAGCAGGAGATGGTTTACATGGAGCAGTTGGAGCAGTTTCTAAATGTTTCTGTTTCCTCTCAAGAATGCCTTCCAGTTCTAACCACCTAAGATTTTCTAAGATGAACTGCCTTCCAGGTTCATGAGAATTTGTATGCACTGTAGGCTGTGTCTTCATTAGTTGATTTTCATATCTACTTATAGAAGAAATCTGTTTCAATCTGATATTCAGAGAGATATTGCAGCACCTTCTCCCCATGTCAATGATGTCCAGCATGTAGCACTCTACATGGCCAACATGAACTCCCTGTTAGCATGACAGTGAAATTTCCTTAAATCACTTGTAAGAAATGTTGACAGAATGAGACCAGTAACGGTGGGGAAAATGTCCCCTTGTAGTTTGCGTGCATGAATATCAGCGGGATTTCTCTAGTGCAAACCTAGCAGCAATTCCCTTTTGAGGAAAAGCCCAGTCTTGGAGTGAGAAAGTTCCTAGTTCTATTCTCTCTCAAACCCCTCTCTTAACAGTAACCGTCACCATCCACGAATTCTGCATGTGTACATTTGAGGGAGTTTCCACATGGGACATTCTGTTCTCTAAAATTTCAGTGCTCAATTCTATTCTGAATCACTTCGGAAACTTTATTAGATATATGTCATGACTGGATTTGCTGAGATGAACATATATTTTCTTTTTCAAAAATATTCAAGTTTCTAGCCTTTTGAAAGCCTGACGCCTTCTGAAAGTGTAAATGCACACTGAGGTTCATAGTGTCCAACTATAATTCTAGTGGTAGGCAACCATCTTAAGATGAATGTCCAGCAGCTCTGTTTTTCTTTATTTCCACTTAGCTTAGCATAACTGCAATAGCTACTCTTAGGAGGACTTCTAACTGTAGTTAACCGGAAGTTAATTTGAAGAATAAGTCCTAAACCTTAATGCCCTCCACCCACCAATATTAACCTCATGACTCAAAGAAATTTTTTCCATGATTCCTATTCACGTTCTTTTTTTTGTTACTATAGTGAAAATGAACAGAAACAAGCAAACAGGTTATATAGATACTTCAAGTCTGTAAATGCAGACACGTAAAAAATGTCACAGAGTGCAATTTGAGGTTTTAAGAATAAATAATTCCCAGATGGGAATCCTATACCAGCTTTACTTGATTTTGTGTGAAAAATTAGGAGCGGGCAATTCCTGGCTACAAACTTGAAATAGTGACTGGGATAAGTGGCCACTGCTGTGACCCCACACTCCTGCTTGCCTGCCAGGATTCTCTTCCACCATCAGTTCCTCTAAGCCACTCTGTCTTCCTGTCTTCCCTCCCATTAGAAAACCAACAGGCCCAGCTGCTCTGCCCCTCCCTACATGTTAGCCACTTCCCCAAGGACTGTTCTAGAAACTGCCTGTCCTTTGGGTCAGGATTTTGCCCTACTCACCCCCACCAGTCCCCTGTCACAGCTCAGAGTCACCCAAAGCTTCAGACAAGGATTTAGGGTCTTGCTAAGAACCTAACATAATCTGCAACGTTCTCTCAGGAAAAAACCTTTTGGATTCTCCCCAACTCACTTAAAATTGGTCTTACAGAACATAATCTATTCCTAGACTGGAAAGTGCCTGTATGTTAAATTTGATAATGCAAACAAGAGTCAAAGGAGATATTTAACTGAAAATATGATTTTCTCAAAAAAAAAAAAACAAAAAAAAAAAAAACCTTTTTTTTTTTTTTTTAAGTTTAGGTGCTTATAAAAACTAATATCACAGAAAATCAGCTAAAGAAAAATGGGGAGAAAAATACTTACCATTCATGGTGATTGTCTACAAAGGCAGACATGGGACTTATTTGTACTGTGTATGTGTCATTGGCTGAATATTCAAATAAGCCATAATATGGGTTAAAGAGTTCTCTGGATACCAGGAAGAAAAACTCTCTGGAAGGTCCACTGTAATCCAGCCTTTAAAAAATTCACAAAAAGAGCAGTCATTATTTTTTTTCTGTTTATTACTCACATTTAACACAGTGCTCAACTTTCTGTAGAACAGGAAGTATAATTATCAAGTTTGGTGGTGGTGGTTTAGTCATTAAATCATGTTGCAAAAGGTAAAATAACTTAAGTGCCCAGAGCCAGGCCATGCGGAGAGAGATTGCAGTGGGAATGCCTTATTTAAGCAGGTTAAACCTAAGGGCATCAGTTACATATATCCATGGGAACATGGAGTCCTCATGTTTTTCCAAAACACTTTTAAATGGGGGCAAAAAGAGACTTTAGTGAATTGGTGAGAGGATATTACAGATATAAAGCCTCCTAGGGAGATCAGAGGCAAAAGATGGAATGATAGGGTTCAGATGAAAATTCTAAATTATAAAACACCAAGGAAAATTATAGACAAGAAAAGTGAGGGTGTCTAAAGCTTCCTTGGGAAGGTAGTTGAGAAGAGGCTGAAATTCTAGCACCTGAACAACAGTGTAAATTCCATCTTACTTACAAAAAGACATGAGGGTCAAAGCAAAATCTGAAAATGATTGTGCGAGGTTTGAGGACTGACAAGTGGCAAACAATGCTGAGAACAAAAAATGCACCAAAGAGGAGCATGTAATAAAGCAATTTGATATGCTCAATTTAAAATGAAAAATGTAAAGTACATCTATTTACCCTATGGTAAAAAGTTGACATAAGGGTTCAAAGACAGGAAGGAATTCTGAGGGGGGAATGAAAGCAATGGATAAGCTGGGGTGGCGGGATTTAATAAGACTTCCTTTGTTCACTCTATTTTTTTCCCTCTATGGAATTTCCTTCAATGGCCACTTCTGTATTTTTTTATGACAAAGAAAAAATTCCATATGTGTGGTATGGAATTGAGTGATAGAGAAAAGGATTTTATTATAGGTAGAAGAGGGAGCTGGAATAATAGCAAGGAAAATTAAAAGGCCTTCATATATCTTAGTTGAAAGTTTAATAGAATTTTCTTAAAACAGACATCAGCTATCCACATACTAAGTTCTTAATTTTTGCCATATCTGAATATATATGCACTACTATTTACTTACTATTTCCAGCTTTACTTGCTTTTCCAATGTAGCCTTGTCTTAACACAGTATTTTGAAATTGTGATGTGTTAGCTTTATTTCTTTTCTAATACACATGAAAACAAACACATAAATATTAACATAAAAAATATGAGTCTATGTAATAGGCCAAGGCAGCTTCTTGTGGTTTCTTTCCACTGTCCTAGTTCTGGTCTCTGACACCACCAAGAACAAGTAGATTACTTGTTCCACTTGAACATTCTTCACACATTTAGAGGCTTTCCTTCAACAAATATGTGAGTGCCTATTAGGTTTTGGGTATTAATCTAGATGCTAAAGATGCAAAGTTTTATTTTTACGTCATTTTCGACAAGATTCTAAGTTCAGCAGTGTCTATATTCCTGGTCCCTGTCCCCTCCTCACTCATGAACAACCTCCTCTCATGGCAGGGCAGGGAATTCCCCTGTCATGTTGGTCCTCTGCTCTGAACACTCTCCAGGTGTCAAAGTCTGACCTAAGGGGTGTGTCTCTACTGATCACAATACTCAAGGTGTGGTCTTGTCAGCAAAAACTTAGGGCTCTTGACCTCTCTTCTTGGACACTTTTCTCCACTACTGCAGCTTAATGTCACCCTGCCTTGTGGGCAGTCCCTTTACTTTGTTGACTCATCACAAGCTCGTCATCAGCTCAAACCTTTCACCTATGTTACTTTAAACTAGGACTCTCCCACCCTGTCTGCACGTCACTCTATCTTTGTAAAACCTAAGCACTAGACACTAATATCAATACTTGCCATACTAAATTTCACTTTGTGAGAGTGAGTCCATGATTCTAGTCTACCTTGATCCCTGTGGACGCAAAACTTCTCTCCAAATTTCCTACTGATGATGAATTACATCAGCAGACTCCTGTGTCTTTGCAGAAACAGAGAATACCAAATCAAAAGTATCTTAGTGGTCATTTTGTCCATCCCCTCACCTCACTGAGGAGATGACTGGCGCTGAAGGAAATCACTGACTTGTATCAAACGAAAGCTGCAGTGGAGGATCCAGGCCTTGACACAGGTTTCCTGACCCCGTGTGTGATGTTCATTACTCTTTACAGTCCACTCTTCAATATATTTAAAACGTTCATAAGGACTAAATACAACATTGCTTATAGAGGAGAGGTCGGAAAACTGTGACTTGCAGGCCAAGTCTGGTCCAGGCCCTCACGTTGTAAAAAAAGTTTTATTGGAACATAGCCATGCTCATTGGTTTATGTGTTGTCTGGGGCTGTTATGATGGCAAAGTGAGTAGGTACAAAAGGGAATGGTCTGAAAAGCTGAAGATACTTACTATATGGCTCTTTACGGAAAAAGTTTGCCAACCTCTGTTACAGAAGAAAGTAGGAGGAAAATGTTTCTTTATTAAAAAGCCTAGCTTACTCTAAATCCTCTTCTTTAGTGAAGATCATTTCAAGAAAAGGTAAAATCACAACAATGTCCTAGAGTATATGAAATCTTCAGGAGTGGTCACAGCTACTAAGCAGGAAGCCAGGAGCCCTGGCCTGGAGGCAATGTATCTAGGTCTAGGAGGAATATATCTTCCTCAACTGGTCAGGCTTTTCTCTGCTCTTTTTTTTTTTTAACTCCAGCAGCACTGATAGAGTTACTCTAAAGTGAAGACATTTTTAAAGTTTGATTTGATTATAATCTGAACTTTGGAACCACATATCTGAGAGCAGGTTGTTGATTACAAATTACATACGCCTACCTAATTCAATAAGACGTGTCCCAGCAGGATACCTTATGCATGTGCTTCCTGCAATGTCTTAGCAACCTCTTCCATATAAATAGTTAATATGACTCATATCACAGGGATCATTTGTTACATTCCTGTTTTGCCAGTTAGGTTGGTTCCACAGCTAAAGACTTGGCACGGAAATACAGAAACTTTGGACAAAGGGTGTGTAGCCACACAACAGCTGCATCTGAGGGCATTTTGGAATAAGCACAGATGTCTTTAGGGTGGCAATGTCTTTTTGAGCCCCATGAAATGCTGATAAGGCATTTTAAACACCATCACGTTGCTGGGCTGACACCGCCCGAGTTGTTAGTGGCATCCAATATTTCTAAATAATTTTATTCTCTGGTTCTTTATGTTCAACTAAAGATTGCCAAAAACAAAGTATCCCAAAGGAAGCAGACTATAAAATGAAAGAGGATAGTGGCATTGGGCAGTCTGACTGCCATTTCCTACACGTTTTCTGGAAGACAGAAAGGTTTTCTTTCTTATAAGCTGGTTCAGGCACACATGGTCTACCTACCTTCTGATTCCTCTTATGTTTGTACCAGCAAGGCATTAGTTCTTGAGCCACTAAAGAAGTGATAGGTGAGTAGGGAATTTTGTGAGCAATTAATATGACAAAGTTTTACCTGGAGATACCAAGCCAAAGCCTGGAAATAGGAGCACCTTTCTTCAGCATGGTTTGGGTCAGTTAGGTTATCCTGCAAATATCTCTCTTTAGACAAAAACAAGCAACACCTTAGTTTCACTTGAAGCTTTACAAATATTTGAGGAAACATTGGTCAAGGCCAGTACCCGAAACAACTTCTAGACCAGTCAGATGTAAGAGCTGCTGGTTATTTTATAAGTAGGGACTCAAAAAAACCTTTCAGATCTCATCCCCCGCTAGTTTCTTGCATTTGCCTAAGTAGAAATATCATAGGAAGAGCTCACCTGTACTTAAATCCCCAAACTAAAACTGTTTGCACACATCCCCTCCCTAGTCCAAGTATGGCTTTGCAAGATGGATGACTGATGTCATATAGAAGGCACCTTACATATAATGAACTCATTCTTTCTTAAAGAAAGGTGCCTTTTATAGAGTTGGCCATGGAGGACAAAAAACAGGCAATCACAGTGTAAACATCCTCTCTTGATCCAGGCCATTATTTCCTTACTTGTTGTGGGTACTAAGAAGTGAATGTGAACCTGAAACTAACGCACGATTATAAATCAACTCTACTTCAATAAAAAGAAAAAGACGTGAATGGCCCAGGATGTCCTATGTGATCACAATAGTCTACATAGCTAACTTCTGACACCAACAAGCTTTAGTTGCTAAAACTTTTAATTCAGAAGAAAATAATACACTGAAGAATATGCAGTACTTGTAGTTCCCCTCTTAAAGAAGCAATGTCTAGGCAGACAGAAGCCCAAGAGGCAAGCGGACCATGCAATTTCCCACCACACTCAGTCCAGACGACTCAGTTTCCAAATCATTCCTCCACTGCTGTTTTCTCCTACTCCCCACTTTGCAAGAGCAGATAACCAAATTAAGCTGGGTGGAAATTTAAATGACTAGAACAAAATCTCCAGCTCTGACCAAATAAAATCACAGTGTTTGCTTAGAAATTGTCCGTATTTCATAAAAAGCCAAGCATAACATGACATTAATTTAGTGAGATATACTAATCACTCGTCAACTAGCATAACTACATAAAAAGGCTCTAGAATTATTTTTGCATTTTTAATTGAATACAGGTATCTCTAATATTCTGGGGTTAATTCTACCTCACATGGAATTTGTAGCTGACCTATACATTTATGACTATGATACTTCTCATCAATTTCTCTTGACTCAGCTCTTCCATTTCAGGAAAAATCTATATATCATGTGGCAAGACCTACACAAAGAAACATCTTAGAGCAGAACTGAAGTCTCTGAGTGACTCTGCTAATTCACACTTTTTTGGAGAGTAGGCAGACACATTATTCTGAAAAGATAAATCCTTTCTCTTTATGCCCTCACTAATCTATTGTAAATAAAGACCCTGATCATGACAGGTAGAAAATACTATCAGTGAGATGGTATCAATAGAAATTGCAAGATATTATTCCCTCATAGATAACAAAGTTGACTTTAGCAACATAAAATAATACTCTATACATACCAATACCTCTACTAATTTGGACTTTCCACAGAATTAATTCTCTCTATAGACTTACTACTCTACTGATCTCAAATGCAAAAGGAAGCATACACATACCAAAATTACCCTGGCGGCCCCCACCACGCAGCAACAAAATAAGAAAAGTTGTTCAGGGAAAGAGTTTCTAAATCTCCCTAAATCTTGTCTCTATGCTTTCTTTTAATAAGTGATCTTTTTAGAATAGTTTTTGATTTATAGAAAGGTTACAAAGACAGTAGGGAGACTTCTCATACACCTCACACCAGGACTTAGCTGCTTCTGGTTTTTGATGACCTTGACAGCTTAAGGGGCACTGGTAAGGTAATCTGGTAGAATGTCCCTCAGTTTGGATTTATCTGATATTTTTCTCCTGATTAGACTGGTGTTACATGTTTTGGGGAGGAAGACAATAAAGGTAGTGTCATTCTCATCACATCATACCAAGGATATATACTATCAACAGGATATATCATTTTTTTATTTTAGCCTTGATCACCTGCCTGTGTGTTTGTAAGGCTTCTCCACTGTAGGCTTACTTCTTTCCCACCCCTTTTCAGAGGGTACTGTATGGAAGCAAGTCACTATGTGCAACTCATAAGGAGCACTGAATTATGCAGAAAATTATTTGGAAATCTTCTGCAGAGGAGATTTGTCTATTCTCCTTCATTTAATTATTCAATTGTATATTTATATCAATATATATTTATCTTATACTTCAGGGTTCTAATCCAATACTACTTTATTTTGTTGCTCAAATTATTCCAGCTTTGACCTCTGGGAGTTCTTTCAGATGGTTCTCGTGTCCCTTTGACATCACTGTGAATTGTTTTGAGTTTCCCTATACTTTCTGGTACAAGATACTTCAGACACTGTCTTGTATAATTCCTGCCCCAGTCCGAGAATCATCCATGTCTACAAAGAGCCCTAGTCCCCTTTACTAAAGAACAATATTAAAAGCCAACATCTACACACTAGTTGTATATTCTTGTTTAATACCTATTACTAGAGCTAAACATGAAAAACCTCCAAAATAACACATTTTGAGGACATTAAAATTAATGAAGGAAAAGGGACAGAAAATTTTCAGCTCCATTCTAGAATTCCACAGAAAAACCTAGGTAGCTTTTCTCTTTGGGTACTTATTAGAAACCAGAAAGAAATATTATGATCTTTAATTTTAATGTAATAAGATGGCAAAGGCTAAAATAACTTCTTAATTTTATGTTGTTTTGAGGTTAATCTTGCAAAACATATGATGTGTTCCTAATGACTTCATAGCAAAATAAATTTGATATCTAATAATACATATGTATGATACTGACATGATAAAGCATGAGATCAGAAATAACCTGGCCCTATTCCAGCCTCAATAAGCCTTATGCAGAGATTGTCCCTGAGGGCCAAGGTCACACCTCAAAATATCTTCCATCTTATTTTCCTCCTGGGGTTACAAGAAGAAGACAGGTAACGGAGGCAGAAAACATTTGGACATTAGTAGCAATTAAATAAAGAGGTTTCAACCCCCACTCTGTCTGGGTCTCCTCCTAGGAACGGATGTCAGTCCAGATCATGGGGAGACAGCTTTAAGATGATAAAGCATGATAAGCATCTGTTCTATTCAAACCTAAGTAACAGCGCTTCCAAAGACTCATGACTACATCTCTGAGATCTCAACAAACTGTGGTCTAACAATTATGGAAGACAGCTGGAGCTCTGAGGGAAGAAAAGTATTCTCATCCAAACTAGGCTGGTTATGTAAGGAAATATTTGGAATCCCATGCATACCTGTGATTAGACTAAAAACATTTGCCTTCATTTTCAACTGTGCACCTGCATCTTTAAGGCAACTAACAAAAGCCAGAAGTCCACTAAGGCTCATCGGCAACAAAAGGCTCAAGACTCAGGCAAGCTTCTCAGACTTTCTCACATTATATTGTTTTCCCATCTATTATTTTAATCTAGGCACAACTGGGAGACACTACATTTAGCAAGATAAATTATCAGTCACTAGCTGAAATAGTGAAAAGGCCCATGGGTAGGAAAAAATTCAGATAGATTACAGTTTAAGAAGTGAAGTGAAAATGTTAGTAGCGTAGTCGTGTCCTGCTCTGCAATCCCATGGACTGTAGCAATTCAGACCCCTCTGTCCATGGAATTCTCCAGGCAAGAATACTGGAGTGGGTTGTCATTCTCTTCTCCAGGGGATTTTCCCAACCCAGAGATTGAACCGGGGTCTCCCACCTTACAGGCAGATTCTTTACCATCTGAGCCACCAAGGAAGCCCAGAGTTCGGGAGTTTTGCCTAAATCCCAATATTGGTCTAAGAATCCTATATGGAAGACAAGAGGCCTAATTTTGAATTTTAATTTTGCTATTATCTAGTTCGACTAGCACATGAAAATTATTTTATACTTTGACAGCTCCATTTCATCAACCAAACACCACATGGCTGAATTTGTTGAATATTATTAAGATTCCATAATCTACTTTATTCCTGGGCAAGACTGTGCGTGTAGCCTTAGAATGATCCAAATCAATAGGAGTTAAGCAGTTAAAGAGAAGACAACTGGAATTCCAGCAATCATGTGATATTTTTAAAATTCACTCTAGTGATGTCTACAAAGAAGATGCTAAGACTCCAAACTTAAACCTGAAATGAGGAAAGAGGAATGACTCTAGGAGAGATGAGAGCTGCCATCCTCTGAAGAGTCAGAAAACCACCAGCATGCCTATTTGAATGGAATAAACACTGTGTAGGAGTCTTCATTGCATTCATTTCCTAACTTCATCTCCACGAGCACACTCATGGAAGAGTCATAGAAGGCTGGACTCTCTTTATGGTAGGTAGTTATTTTGGTAGGTGTGCCAAAGAAAGAGAAAAAGTGGGGACAGAAAAATAAGAACTAAGGCCTAAAAGTTACTGCTGGGGAAGTGTCCAGGTAGAATAGGAGGATTTTTTTCCCTTCTTTTTCTTTTTGTGTCTCTCTCTTTTTAATCGAAGTACAGTTGACATACAATATCAGTGTCAGATGTACAACATAGTGATTCCACATTTTTATACACTGATAACCACCAGACCACCATGAGTCTAGTTGCCATCTCATCAGCATGGAAAGCTATTACACTGTTACTGACAATATTCCTTGCCTATATATTACATCCTGTGACTTATTTATTTTAAAACTGCAAGTCTGCACTTCTTAATACCCTTTGTCTATTTCACCCATTCCCCCATCCTCACATCCCCTCCCCTCTAGCAAACACTGGTTTCTAACTCGTGATTCTAAAACTGAACTTTTTTGACAGGTGAAGTATGATTTACTTTGCATTCCAGTGCACATAACAAGATTATAGATGTTAAAATGCAATTTCTTGCTTTTTCTCTCAAAGTCCATGTCTTGAACCTTCTTATATTGTTGGTGGGAATGTAAAATGGTGAAGCCACCATGGAAAATAGTATGCGGGTTCCTCAAAAGAACCAAAACTAGAGTTACCATATGATCCAGCAATCCCACTTCTGGGCATATATCCAGACAAAACTCTAATTTGAAAAGATACATGCTCCCTATGTTCACAGCAGCACTATTCACAATAGACAAGACATGGAAACAACCAAATGTCCATCAACAGATGAATGGATAAAGATGTGGCACATATATACAATGGAATAATACTTAGCCATGAAAAGAATTATGCCATTTGTAGCAACATGGACAGACTTAGAGATTATCATGCTAAGTGAAGTGAGTCAGAAAGAGAAAAACAAATACCATACGATATCACTTATATGTGGAATCTAAAAGATGACACAAATGAACTTATCTACAAAACAGAAACGACTCACAGACACAGAAAACAGATTCGTGGTTTCCAAAGGGGAGGGGTTGGGGGGGGATGGAGTGGACTTTGGGATTAGCAGATGCAAACCATTATATAGAAGGGATAAACAACAAGATCCTACTGTATAGCACAGGGCACTATATTCAATATCCTGGAATAAACCATAACAGAAAACAATTTTAAAAAGAATGTACATATATATAACTGAATCACTTTGCTCTACAGCACAGACTAATACAACACTATAAATCAACTATACTTCAATTTTTTAAAAAGCAAATTTTCCTTTTCAGAGAAAGAGTTAAAGAGAGAAGAAATGAAACTAAGATTCTGCTCTCAAAAATGATCTATAGTTATGAGCTTTTACCAAAGAATCTTTATGTCAAATGATTTAAAAACCAGGGGAAGCTTTAAAAAAATAGCTGAGAGGTTTGTGTATGAGAACAGCATTTTCTGCCAGAAGGATTTCCTGTTTTAGGCAACCACAGGGGACGTTGTGGGGAAACATCCGCCTGCGGCCGCAGCCCACGCTTCAAAGGCCACTTCTCTGTGCTACTCACCCTTCCTCTCCAACGAATGTGACGTACAGCTTATTTCTCTGCAGGTCTTTTCTGGAGTAGCCCATAATTTGATTAAAAGCATCTTCAAGCAAGTGATCTCTTCTGATAATTAACCTGTCCGTAAAGAGACAATTTGAAAAAATACAGATGATTTTCTAATCCTTATCTTTCCAGAACTGAGCACGTGGTATTTAATTTCCATTTACCACAACTAGGTGAAAATCGGGATGACTTACTATCATCGCTGTCTGCAATAAAGCACATGTCTGTCTTTAACTCTTAATAGCATTAACAAAAGTTACATCAGAGAATCATTGGTAAATAGAGCACCCTACCTAAGACCTGTAAAAACAATGCAAAAGTTCTTCTGGTGGTCAAATTCATTTATCCCGGGAGGAAAATGATTAAAAAACAACACACACACTTACAAAACTTTTGTTTATGAAAGGAAGATTAAACCTAGGAGGTCATGTTTTAAGCATTCTATGTAATGAATGCACCTAGACCAGAAATTCAACTCTTAAGTAGCTAGAAAGGTAACAGTGAGACCAAGAAAGATGAATTCTTAGTGTCCTTTATTTTTTTTTTTTGATGCTTTTTTTTAAATTTTATTTTATTTTTAAACTTTACATAATTGTATTAGTTTTGCCAAATATCAAAATGAATCCGCCACAGGTATACATGTGTTCCCCATCCTGAACCCTCCTCCCTCCTCCCTCCCCATTCCATCCCTCTGGGTCGTCCCAGTGCATCAGCCCCAAGCTTAGTGTCCTTTAAAGAAGAGGAGTTTACGTAAACTTTTCTAACTTTAAAATTAGGTGAACCTTGAAACTCTCTAGATGACAGATAAAAACGAATGATACTTGCAGTTGATTAATCTACTTATGACAATGGCAATTTAAGTCATCTTTAAACAGGCGTCAATTTGCCCTTAATGCAAATAGTAATGGAAAGGGAGATGATAGGGAAGCCAGAGGCATGAAAGTTTGATCAGCAAGATTTTCATAAGTGAAGCTCAGAGACGTACAGTGTTTGGAGCAGGTTGATGTTTTTTGAAGGTGATGAAAGGGGAACCTGCAAGTTCAGTGGAGCAAGCCCGGCAGGAGGGCAGTGAGCTGTGCAGCCGTTGGGCTGGGCATTTTTTCCGGCACACCCAGGTCATGGTGGTGCCACAGTCAGACCCCCTCTTCTGTCCTCTCTCAAGTGGCACAGTGATCTTTAGTGGAGACATGAGATTGGGTGGGGGTGGGGCTGAAGGGAGTATGGGTAAGTGGGATATTCATATTATTCTGGGCCAAACAACCTGACGATCTTTCAATTTCCCCATTTAAAGGGAGGTAGCTAAAGACAGGCAGAAACAACGTTCATGCCATATTCTGTTGGACAAGTGAAGTTTATTTCACGGAAGGAAACAGATCTAAGCAGTGGTGGTACTATACTCCAAACAGCCAGGCAGTGATGAGCAACACAGGACTCTGTGACAGCCTTATATCTAGTGAATATGTGAAGTCAACAAAGAGGTACTTTTCAAGAGAACAAAATAAATCAGCTTTTAATTTTGCTTGTATTTTTATATGAAACATGATTGTCACTTTCCTGTCTGCTTTAAAACCTTAAGTTTAATTGTGCTTAATTCAACAACTATGTGTTAGGTGATACTGTGATTTACACACATCAAAATAATTATGTCAACTAAACAAATTCTGGTCATCCCAAACCACACTCTATTTCCTATAATCCCCAAAGCATCGCATCCTATTACCATCTACCAATCCTGGGGTTTGTATCATTTTGACTTACTTTAATTTCCCTGGGCCTTGTCCATATCCTTTAGTCTCTAACTTCCTGTAAAAGTTCCTTAGTTTGGCTTCAAAGTCTCGCTTGTAAGGGGCTGGAGCGCGGGCATTGGCACGCTGAGTACCTACAGCAAACCACAAAGAGACAAGGGAGTGGATTTGATTTCATCACATCACCATGAAAAAAATATTACCATGGGGTTGAGACCACAGTTAACAAGTAAAAGGAGGCTACACTTTCGGGTTCCTGCACTTTCACCTCTCCAAGTCGAAGGACATCACAGGGCTTAACCAGGATCTTAAGATGTCTTAGATGCCTTCCCTGGGGCCTTCTGGTTGAGAATAGCAATTCTGTAATAGAATTAATGGTGCCTATGTGTTACTCAAGTACGTTCCTCTTTTCAGCCCAAACTAATATGAGTCAAACAGAGTTACTCATGTCTAATGGTGAGATGGTATCGTGGCAGTTAGACAGGAAGTTACGATGTGAAAGTACGTGGTACACCAAGCAAGAACAGTGAGTTTCCATACTTGACGAAAAACCTTCAAAAACTTATTTTTGATATGTACTATCATGTAACTAAGAAATACTGTAGACACACAATTACATACATTTCATACTACAGGGTAGAATAATACTGATCTGAAACAAAATTCAGCCATAACTGCAGAAAGCCCACTTCTCCTGGTTGTGTAAATAATACTACGATTTGTTGTATTCTTAATATGTGCCAAGTACTGTGATTACCTACAGATTATCTAAAGATGTTTTACATGTCATTCCACAGCAAGCATAATTAATAAATATAAAAGCAACATAGTTTGTTCCCCTTTCCATAAAAAAATCTGATTCTCTGTTACACTGTGACTAACTGACAAGCTGGGATACAAAATTGATGATGAATATGGGAATCAGCCACCGTGACAAAAATATGGGATATTTCCGCTAAATTTCACAACACAATAAAAGACACAAGAAAACAAAACTTGTGATGTGTCTTACATTACACACCATGTAAGCTCCTTACATATATCCTTATGCATGAATCAACTAAGTGATGATTATTTTTTGCTAATACTGTTCAGCAACAGATGCTCAAAATGAACAAGGTCAGGTTGCTGGAGTGGATATCTTGGTTGGGAAGACAGAAATAGTACATATCAAACAACTAGAGAATGGTTAAGTCCTAAACTAGATGGTATACAAACTCCTATAAAGCAGAAGGAATAAAACTATAGCCCAGCCCTATAAAACTAAAAATAAAAAATAAAACTATAAAACTAAAAAAATTAAAAAAAACTATTTATTTTTTAAAATATTAATAAAAAGTAAAAACAAAAAATAAAACTATAGCTTGGGTATGGCCGCGCTGTACCTGGCCCTATTGATCTATTCTGTTTGCCATGTAATGTTTTTAAATTAACTGTCAACATTTAAAATTTAGATTTTAAGTTAAAAAAAAAATCTGATTTCTCCTGAAAATTATCTAGGGAGTTTTGTAACAACTGGCTTGCATTTCCCTAGGAGGACAGTCGCCCCGTGAGGTAAAGCCTGTGCTCCCCACTGTGCCATAGCCTTTCAGTGACAATGCGTTTGAGACCAGTGTTACAGAAAAGTAATAGTAAATGAGGATAAACAGAGATCAAAATGTTATTGGAACCAGGCTTTATAAACATGGGAGAACACATAGTCTATACTGAGGCAGGGCAACAAGAGCTGGAATAAGCATTGCCTGCATGTTCAGAAGACAGTGTGGAGACCCCACTAACCTAGAGCAGATGGGGAATGCTGGAAAGTAGAATATTACATCGGTCAGAAGTTTGATACCAAATTATGAGAAGACTTTTTAAAAACCTAGCCAAGAAGTCTGAGCATGATGCAGCAAGCAGGGGGAACCCTTTATAGGTTCTTGAGCAAGGAAATAACAAACGAGTAATGCTTTCTTTCAGAAATGATTTTCAAAGTGTGTTGAGTAGAGTAAGGATGGGAAGGAGGAAAGAGGAGGGAGGAGATTCAGTTAGGAGTAGTTGCTGAAACAGAAGCCTGAGGGGATGAGGACTAACCTGGACTGTGGTGACTCAGTGGGGCTTTTACAATGTGAATTAAGAACTGGTAACCATAGATAAGTAAGGAAGAGAAATAGGAAGCTCACGTGGTAATATAAAACCTTTTAAACAGTAACAGGAGTTGCCATTTGTTGTGTCTGCTATGCAATAGGGACCATTCACTTCACAAAGCGGATCTTGGGGAATCCTCCCAAGTCTAAGAAGCAGGCATTGTTAATACTACCGTCACCACCACTTTGTAACTAAGGAAGCTGAAGGCATATGCCAGTGAATGGCAGATTTAGGATCTGAGCCCCTTCTGACTGACGCTGGAGGACGGGGGGCATGTGAGGCTTTATACATACTAAGCTGGAGATGACAGCTGTTCAGGTGGATATACCCGATCAGCACTTGAAAACAGAGCACTGGAGTTTCAGTGTGAGATCCAGGCCACACTTGGGGAGTAAATGAGTCAGTGTCTGTGTGGTACCTCACTTCATGCAGTGCCTGCTGCATCAGCAGCCCCATGTAAATGTTGTTACTGCGATTATCCGCATAGAGGTGAATACCAAACACATGGGGAAATACAGTGGGATTTGGGGAATGGAATTTAGTAAAATCATCTATTGATTAGTAATATGTGCAGAGTTCTGTTGGCATGATTATGAATCTTACCCAAAAAGCTATGCCATAAAGGAAACAAATAAACTTGACCTTAAAGGCCTGGGATACAGAAGGCTCCTAGGCAGTAGTTCTCAATCTTGAAGGTATATCAGAATCACTGAGGATGCTTTTTAAAAAACCCAATGTTCAGGCCACAACCAGGACATACTACATGAGAATCGGTGGGGTAAGACATAGACATACGTGTGTCATGCAGGTCTCCAGATGATTCCAACATGCAGCCAAGGCTGAGAACCATTATTTCCCACAAGAAGGTCAAAACTAACCAATGACATCCCTGGGCACCATCCAGGGACAAAGTGGGGGTGCTTCCTCTGTGCTTGTAAGACATCGTCTGCAACATGAAGGAACACGATCTGCATGAACTTTAGTCTCCTCTCTTGGATAGCTGAGGGACAGAGCCCTGCAGCACAAGTCCAGTCAGAGTGGCAGAATAAAGCTATGGTGGCTGCAGTCTGAGTAACTGCAGACTAGTAAACCCAGACAGCTCAGAAAGCAGCCACGATGAATCAGCTTTCAAGAGCACAGACATTGATAGGGAAGAGGAAAAAGAGGAATACAAGACTGAAAATCTTTCCAGACACAAAAGAAACACAATTCTTTAAGAGCTGATTATTTTTTAAAAACAGCACATATTCTACTGCCATGTAATTTGAGATGCTTAAAAGGATGTGGGAAATGCCATAATGCATTCCATCAATATCAACACAGACACTTAATAAAAATTAGCTCTAACTCCACTTAAGCTCTAGGTAAAGGAATTCAATTACGGAAACTCTGGAGACAGAAACTGTTAAACGCAAATATTCTTTTGCTAATAGTTCTATTATGAAAAAAATCATTTACACATTACATCATGGTTTAAAAATTACAGTAAATTATGCTGCTGGCCCTTGTCAAATTCTTAATGCAAGTCAGGTGCAACTGCCAAGAAAATCCATGGCAGAAACAATATTACTTCCTCTTTGGAAATAAAGAAAAAAAAATATCTTGGAGAGTGAGCTCACAGAACTGAATAAGAATCATAACTGCAAGTGAAGTTCTAGGATATGATTCACTTAGAGAGAGTCATGTCATAGTCTTCATGGTCTTAAAAAAGGAAGTCAGATACAAAAAGTCAACACTGCATACCAGAAGTGATCAAATAAAAGGCTGATTTTATGAAGAGTCAGTATTATGTTAATTATTTGCAGGAAAAAATTCAGTAACAGATGTAAGACTTGAAAAAAAAAACATTGCTAAGCAGTTCTAAAGTACTCCCATATAATGCTGTTAACATTACTTCCACAGACTCTTACAAAACTGCACAATCCTATACAAACTTAAAGAATTCTACCAGACAGAGGATTTCTTTTCTAGGTAATACTAAGAAAAATCTTGGCATCAAACTGCTAAGAAGTCTGGGTCTTCTTTGATGCTGGGTGTGACACCCAGAACCCAGAATGCTCTGATGACTGGCTCTTGGTCTGTGGTGGAAGGGTGAAGCTCAGCCCAGTTCAGCAAGGTTCCAGGCTCTGAACTGGGATGCCTCAGAAGAGCGTTTCTTTTCTGTTCACTTTCTATAAATAATAAACGCTATGATTTTCTTTTATATAATTCCCTGTTAATGAATGAGAATAAACTATCAAGCACTAAAATAATTTCTGGAAAACTCTATATTCTGGAACATAGATCAACAATGGAATCAACAAAAAACTCAAAAGTAGCTGGTACAGAGCACAAGCAAGGAAGTCCTAGCATTTTTACTTTATTCTCTAAGAGTAATGAAAGGCCCTCACGTCACTGTTTTGACCTTGTTGATGATTCTACTTACATACCATTTAAAAAAAAAACAATCTGATATCTGATTTTTCAAATGTTGGCAAATTAATAGCAGTTTATTAAAAAAGCAAGGCTGGAGGGCATGCCAGGGACCGGCATCCTCTGAGAACACCAAGAGTGGGGAACAAGGAAGAGTAACAACAGAAACACAGAAATAAAAACACCTGCATATTGTGACAGAGGCAGTAGTATTTGGTTCTCCTTCAGTCTTTGGAATCTTAGCCCCCCCATCCCCACCCACTAATGAAGAGCTTCCTTCATTTGTATTGTTTGGTTCCTAGATCATCTTTGTGGGGCTGAGCAAAGAGCCCCACAAATATACAGCTAAAACAAGTAGGAAGCTGCTGCGCTGCTGCTACGTCGCTTCAGTCGTGTCCGACTCTATGCGACCCATAGACGGCAGCCCACCAGGCTCCCCCGTCCCTGGGATTCTCCAGGCAAGAACACTGGAGTGGGTTGCCATTTCCTTCTCCAAGTAGAAAGCTAGGATACTAAAACAAAAGCAAGGATAAAACTACTTTTCTAAAAACAAGTATAAAGCTACTTCATAGACTGTGAGGGAAAGGAGGGAAGGGAGAGGGCGAAGGAAAGGTGGGAGGAAGGCAAGAGGGAAGGAGGGAGAAGGGGGAGAGAGAGACACAGAGAGAAACAGGAAAAGAGGAAGTCAGGGAGACAGGGAGGGAGGAGGGGGAGAGAAGGGAAGAGAAGGATGGATATTTGTGAAAAGAGCTGACAAGACAAGCAAAAGCTGGGATGATGAGACTTTGGAGGGAAAGGGGAAAAGAGGGTCCTTAAGGAGTTGCACTGTGTGTTGGGAGAAATAACTGCCCTCAAGACAGTCTTCAGGGGAGACCTACATGGCTCTTCAGTGCTCTTTGGTCTGGTTACTTCCCTTGAGCATGACCTGGTTCTCTACTGGCTTCTAGAGGTTCCAGTTCCAGTCAAGTCATAACGGCTCTGTCTGAAGATGCCCTCAAATATGAAACAGCCTCAAGGCACTGAGGATAGGGAAGCAGGGAGAGATATAATGTATTGATTAAAAAGTCTCGGCAAACGATAGGTTAAACAAATTCTCTGATGTTCAACATTATAGCTTTGGTCACGTGGAAAACTCACATAAGTGAGCTCATCTCCAGCAATATCAGATAAATGAGGTGTTCTTGCATTTAAATTCCTAGAAATGTGCAGCTACAAAAAGTCCTGAAATAAACTTCTGGGTCCTATATTTGGAATAATAAACCATACGGTAAGTGGAAAGGTCTTTTCCTTCTGGCATAACTAAGGTCAGGACTGGCACTATAATGGACCTAGAAAAACAAACCTTCACATTCCAAAATTTTGACAACTTTAGGTGAGGACTATAACAGCTGCAAAAAGCAGTGAGTCAAAATTTCCAAAGCCCTTCTCTCCCCTGCACTTGAAAAGACATGTAAATGTGCTTGGAATGAGGAAAAGTGTGGAAAGTTTAGCAGGTTCCTAGGCATTCCGAAAGATCATTGAAATTTATGACTGTCATAATTTTCACAATATTATTTCTCACACCATTAAAAGGGATGAAATTCTAGTCATAAGAAAGAGTATAAGACAACTTTCAAAAATCCATTTGAAATGTTTTCATAAGAACTTCAGGAGTATTGGTAGAAGAAGAGGCTATTTTACTCAAAGAAACAGAGATTCTTCCACAGGGTAAATGAGGCTAGTCCTGCCTTTGTATCATGTGGAATTAGTTATAGTTACTTCCGTTGATATCAGGCAGTACATCCCAACTTCAAGATCAAATAAAGCCCACTGAAAGAGAGTAGGCCAAAAATATGGAGATGATTCTTCCTGAAAATTAAAACCACCACAAACACTGCAAGCAATTTAGATATCTTTGGAAATCGTATAACTCTCAATCTGCTTCCAGAATGCATTTATTGCCACCATGAATTACTCATGTACATTTGTGATGCTACATAAAAAGAAGAAACTTAGTCACCATTTAGAATGTTCATAGAGTCTCAAGAATGTCAAACTCGTCATTGAGAGAATATGCCTTTGTAGGGCCCAGAAAGGACAGAATCTGGAGATCTACCTTTTTCTCTGGGAGGATGGGGCCACAGTAAAGGTCTGGAAAGGAGAGCTTTGACTGGAATGAGCAGTACTCCAAAGAGCTTTATTAATTTAACCATAAAGCATGAAGTGAAGGGACAACCCATTTAAACCCCTGTAGGTTCCAGCTAAGATTAAGACCAGTCAGAATGATTAAAACTCTAGGCAGCTAGTTCAGTAAATCAGGACTAAGTAGATTCATAGAGACCAGTTATTAGTGGTTCAAATATTGACAAATTATACTTCTCAATTTCCAGAAAGAAAGAAAAATGGATAAACTAACATTTATTGGATGCTTGTCATGTTCTAGGTACCAGGCAAGGTGTTCTTCTCCAGATAACTATGGGAGGTGATTGTTATTATTTCCATATTAAAGAAAAAGAAATTCAAATTCAGGAAAGACAGTAAATTGCCCAAAGTCACACACAGTTGGTAAATGACCAAGGCCAGTAATGAATTCCATTAATCTTTCTCTTACTCCTTTAACTGACCCCAAGAGTCATATACTTTTTTCCCATCCTGTATCATCAAAACAGGGTCCCTACTTTGTTCTAAAGTTGGCCTTTGCTTTTGTCTCCAGTGTCCTGCCTTCCCACAGGCCTGTGCTTGCTGAATGCTGCTTCTTCACCCCATTCAACAAACCACTTTCCTCCCACCCACACTATCTGCCCTTAACACATACACAAACACTTCCACATCCTAAAATCCTTTCCTTAATTCTTCTCCTTCTAAGCATTGCCTTATTTTGCTTTATTTTCACTTCCATGTTTCATGAAAAGAGTATTTTTTACACCCTTTTTCTACTTCACATCTCCTATCATCCTGTAACTGGTAACATTCCAGTTTATGACCTATTAGTTCATGGCAACTGCTCTGGGAAATGTCATATAAAACTTCATGATCTTCAAATCTAATAGACTCTTCTCAGGCCTCATCTTTCTTGACTCCTCTGAGCACCTGGCTCTGGAAGCCAGTCCTTCATCCTTGAAACCTGGCTTCCCTGAAAAGATGTTCCTAATTCTCTTCCAAAATCCACTGACTCTCTCACTTGTATCCTCAACCCCTTCTTGAATACTGGAGCTGCTCATGTCATCATCCTTTATTTTCTCTTGTTTTCCACTGACCTGTCCTCCTTAGTTCCTCTAATCTACCTTGTGGGCTTCACCTGCTACCAGCAAACCTGTGTTCCTAACTGCTAACCTCTCCTGAGCTTCAAGACTGTTTCTCCAGCTGTCTCTGGGCATCTCCAGTTGGATGGTCCAAAGATTCCTCAATAAAACATGTCCCAAATCAGTTTCCTTTAATCTCCTCCCCTCTTCAGTTTAACCTTTTCCCTTTCTTGCTAAATGGCATTACCATCTGCCAGGCAGTCCATGTGGTAAGGACCTCAGAATCTGCCTTCACTCATTCCCGCCTAGACTCAAAGTTCTAGAATCTACGTAGATCCAACATAGTCTTTGAATTAACTTCCTTTTCTCCATCACCATTGCATGCTAAGTCACTTCAGTCATGTCCAACTCTTTGTGATCCTATGGACTGTAGCCCATCAGGCTCCTCTGTCCATGGGATTTTCCAGGGGAAAGGATACTGGAGTGGGTCGCCATGCCCTCCTCCAGGGGATCTTCCTGACCTAGGGATCAAACCCACTTCTCTTACATCTCCTGCATTCACAGGCAGGTTTTGGTAAAGAACCTAGTGCCACCTGGGAAGCCCTATAGTCCATCCCTTTATCGTGTCTCCTGAATTAATGCAACAGCTTCCCAGATGGTTTCTCTAACTCTAGTCTCTCATATTCTAATACATTCTGCACATGGCCACCAAACTGAACTTTGTAAAGCAAGTTCTACTCTTCTGTTTGTAAATTTTCAGTGGCTCTACATGGAGTACAAAGTGAGGCTTTAGTAACCAACCAACTCTAGCCTCTTTTCTCAACCTGAGCTCTGAGAACTTGCCTTCACTTGTATGTATTAATTTGTCCTAAACTGCTTTATGCTTCTGTGGTTTAGCTCATGCTACTTCTTTACTTACAGTGTCCTCGTTCTTTTGGACCACCTGGTAAAATCCTATTCATCATTCTTCAAGGCTTCCCTTCACACCTGTTGTAGTCACCTTTCCCTAAACTCCCCACCCCCACACCTTGAAGGAAGAGTCATTCCCACATCTGTGTTCCCAAGACATCTTTTCATTACAGGACTAACCACAGAGCTTTTCGTCACTTGTTCACTCACTGCCCCACCATGAATTTTCAAAGGCAGAGACGATACTATTCATCTTTGTAGCATCAGGGTCTAATTCAGTGCTTGGATCATAGCTGGATGCTCATTAAATCTCTGTTACATGAACAAATTAATAGACCTTTTCCTGTTTGTGGTATTCAGTTAGTCTGTAGCTTCATTATGATACCAATATATGAAAACAAAAGTTATATGTCAAAGAACACAAAGCAACTTTTAGTGACACAGAGTTTGGATTTCCATTAAAATAGTTTTAAATTCTGATAGCTGCTATGGTGTGAACAACATATAGCTTATAATAAGGATAAAGATAGCTGATGTTTCATCAACATCATGACTACTTTACTTAAAAAAATACTCATTTACTAAGCTGCATTACCTACTTTTTATTCGTTCATTCATTCACTCTTCTGTTTACATCACACCTCTTTCAAAAAGAATTTAAACTTAAAATTTTTAGTTCATTTCATTTATCAACATGTTCTACCTGTCCCTGAATCTCTGGTCTTCCTATCTAATGCAATTAGTGACTACTGAAGGGAAAAAATTATCTCTGAAACTGGAGATTTCTTTTTATTATTCACTGAATCAATCTCCTAGCTAGAATTTTTTAAATCCAAAAAGCTAACATAGTATTTTGTGCTTTAATATTTTCTAAGACATAGTAGACACCACATGACATAATGAAAAGTAAATTCTGTATCAGTGTATTTCATACTGTTAATATTTATCCTCCTATTTTGGAATGTCATTATCTTCCTGTCAAAATGTTTCCCCATGGAAACAAGCCATTTTAAGAGATGGGAAGTGCCACAGAAACCTGTGCTAACACTACAGATGTACCCAAAGTGTTCCCTTACTGTCCTTTAGGAGGACAGAACATTTGACTTCAGGGCTCATTCCTTAGAGAATTCACTGCACACAGCAGGTGGACTCACCTGGTGAGTTCTGGGGAGAGGACACAGGGGAGCCACGTGGGGACTGACAGTAGCTGGGATGGAGTAAGGCATGTGGAGGCACATATGACATTATCTCTTCTTCAAATAAACTGGGGAAAGACAAGAAACAAAATGCATACTTTAGCCAAAGATATGGGTAAACGCTTTGTTTCCGCAATGAGTAAGCTGATTTCTCCCTTTGGCTCATTCCATCTGAAGTCCAGTTCACATCCCAAAGAAAGCATCCGTCCCCGTTCTCCTGTGGGTAATCCTTGGGACAAAACGCTGGCTGTTTGCAGCTTTTGTGAAACCTGTGGTTATTTACCTGTTTTCCCACCAGCTTTGGACAACATAATTTCTATTGTGTCACTTAAATAGTGAGTTTGAGTTTGTGTATTCATTTGAAAATAGACTGGATTTTTGATTTTTACACTTGAGAATAAGATTCAAACACAAGAGATGGTGTTTATTGAGGACCCATAATTAATACACAAAGTATGTTCTCTATCTTCATTCCAAGACATATAGAACAGGATCTTGGCCTTCAAAGAACTCAGCATTTCACTGGAGAATTAAAAGCAAAATATAACAAAACACCTTGAAAATAATTACAACTGCTAAATAATTAGCTTTCTTATTTACTCTGACTTTATAATATTTTTCAAATGTGAGGATTTTGATTTATTCAATCGAGTGTCTTCTTTCTGCTCCATAGTGCAGTTTCTATTTCTAAATACTCTCCTAAAAGATAGTAATCAGGAATCTGAGATCTTGAAATCCTAGACTTTTAATTAACTGCTATAATAAAGAAATGTACTGTTGATTGTCAAATATACAAACACTTGACAAAATAGAATCAACCACCTAAGTAAGAGTACTTGTGCTTTTTAATTAAGAGGTAGAAGTGGCTTTTCTTTAGTCAAATCTAGAAATCTGTTAAATTGGTTTTCAGAAAACATTGAGAAAAGGTGGCAGCAGTTTAGTCTTCAGAGATTTAAGGAAAGAACTCCTGAGGATTATAGAAATGGCTTTCAACTGAGGCAATTCTGCCCTTCCCTGTACTCTCTGAGGA
The DNA here is from genome assembly GCF_029407905.1 of Bubalus kerabau. Taxonomy (NCBI): domain Eukaryota; kingdom Metazoa; phylum Chordata; class Mammalia; order Artiodactyla; family Bovidae; genus Bubalus; species Bubalus kerabau. Next base: position 138,704,120 of record NC_073626.1, read on the forward strand.
CATTTTTGGTTCTGGTAACTGAGAAGGGAGCACTTTTGGCATCTAATGAGTGGGGGTCAGAATGCTGATAAACATCTTATAATGCACAGAAGAGTGCCCTGCAACAAAGGCATATCCAGCCTGAAATGTCAGTAATTTGAAGGCTGAAACTCTGGGCTATATTAATAACAATACAATAACATCTTGATAGTTCTTTTCTGGTCTTCATTCATCTGCACATGTCTGCTAAACCACTATAGTAAAAGCATTTTTAGATACCATATTGTTAAGCCATCTATCCACTTTTACACTATAAAAGTCAAAAGATTTAGAACCAGAAGCAACAAGTAACTGTATTTGTAATACCAAATTGAGCCCCAAAACAATCAACTCTCTTTCTCAATAAATCAATAGCCATTAGAATAATGTGAATTTAAAGTTGATTGCTAAGGAAAAATGCCACATAAAACAGTTGATACCACAAAGGTTTAGAAACTCACAGCAAAATTAAGAGTAGCAATTAGCACCCTCTCCTTGGACATCTATATCTGTGTCCCTTTGCTCCATGACACCTATCATTTCCTTTAAATACAACCAGTATGTGGAAAACTTTCATACCAAGAGAGAAAATTTTCTACTTGAAAAATTTAACACAGAGACAGAGAGCAATATAAAAACACTCAATACATATCATCCAGGATTAATACATATTTACACTATTATCTTTTGCTTCAAACATATATACATACTTATAGAGGTGAATATACCTATATACAGCTGTATCTATACATCTGTATGTGTATATTGTATAGGAAGTCCCTTTTGAGCTCCTCTATCATGATTTTAACATATCCTTCCAGAATTTTAAATTTTCAACATATGTATACAGGAAAAATATATAGTTTTGCCTTATGTGTTGCTAGAAATTATACGAATGATTTATAAGTATATTACATTCTTAAACTATTTTACTCAACAATATATTTCTGATATCCATCTGCGTTGCTATATAAGGGGTCTACTTTACTACTTTTACCTGCCATGTAACATACAGTCCATTCTATGAATGTTTGTGCACATGTGCTCAGTCCCTTCTGTCGTATTTGACTCTTTGCGATGCTATGGACAGTAGCCCACCAAGCTTCTCTGTCCATGGGGTTCTTCAGGCAAGAATACTGGAGTGGGTTGCTGTGTCCTCCTCCAGGGGATCTTCCTGACTCTGGGATCAAACCCCCATCTCCTGTGGCTCCTGCATAGCAGGAGGATTCTTTACCGCTGCGCCACCAGGGAAGCCCTATCTATGAATATATCCGTGTATTTATCCATAACTTCCTTGACAAATGCTGACTTTTTCCCCAACTGTGTGCTTTTATCAATAATGGTGCAATGATTATACTGTATGTATCATCTTGTATACACATAATAGAGTTTCTTAGTATACATATGAAGTGAAGTGAAGCTGCTCAGCCGTGTCCAACTCTTTGCGACCCCATGGATTGTAGCCTACAAGGCTCCTCTGTCCATGGAATTTTCCAGGCAAGAGTACTGAAGTGGGTTGCCATTTCCTTCTCCACATACACATATGGTATATATCTAAAAGCAGAGCATGCTCAGTCATTCGTGTAGGTTTTCTATCCGTACAAGATACTGTCAAATTGTTCTTTGAAGAGGTTGTAGAACTGCAATACCACCAAATACAGACAATATGGAGTTCCCATTTCTCACTTGGTATTATCAGACTTTTTTATTTTTTCAATTGAATAACATGAAATAGTGTCTCATTATCTGAAATTGCATTTTATGATTACTATCATCTTTCCATGAGTTTATTGGCTATTCATGCTTTGATTCTTTTGAAATGCCTTTTTATATCCTTTATTCATTTTTCTTTGGGGTTATTTTCTTTCAAATTGATTTAAAAGCATGCTTTCTGTATTCATGATATCTTTGTTTTATATCATGTGAACATAGTCTTCTAGTTTATTGCCTTTCTTTATGTCTTTATGTGTGATGGCTTTCATTAAATAAATTAACAATTCCAATGTAGCCAAATTTATCAATCATTTCCTATATAAGCTCTGTACACTTTTTATAATTTAACAGAATAGAAATAGAATGCGTGCTAAGGTGCTTCAGTCATGTTTGACTCTTTTATGACCCCATGGACTGTAGCCCACCAGGCTCCTCTGTCCATGAGATTCTCCAGGCAAGAACTGGAGTGAGTTGCCATTTCGTCCTCCAGGGGATCTTCCAGATGCAGGGATCAAACCCATGTTGCTTATGTCTTCTGCACTGGCAGGCAGGTTCTTTACCACTAATGCCAAAATAGAATAACCAATAACAAATATATAAAAGTTATTTTACAAGTCTTAAGTATATAATAGCTTTATTGGAAAACAACTTTACATGGGTTTATTTTGAAATCAATAATTTCCTGGAGCTGTATCATCTCTATATTGCAGCTTGCTGATATTCAAGTCCATTTGTATCAGGAATGACTTTCTTTTTTAAAAAACAGACAATGTATATAGGTAAAAAAATAAATCAGATACAAGGATATAAAGTACAGCACAGAAAATCTGGCCAATATTTTTATAATAATTTAAAATGGAATACAATAAATGAAAACATTGAATCATTACATTGTACACCTAAAACTAATATAGTTTTGTAAAAATCAATTATGAGCTTCCCTAGTGGCTCAGTCGGAGAAGGCAATGGCACCCCACTCCAGTAGTCTTGCTTGGAAAATCCCATGGACGGAGGAGCCTGATAGGCTGCAATCCATGGGGTCGCTAAGAGTCGGACACGACTGAGCAACTTCACTTTCACTTTTTACTTTCATGCATTGGAGAAGGAAATGGCAACCCACTCCAGTGTTCTTGCCTGGAGAATCCCAGGGACGGGGGAGCCTGGTGGGCTGCCGTCTAGGGGGTCGCACAGAGTCGGACACGACTGAAGCGACTTAGCATTAGCAGTGGCTCAGTGGTAAAGAATACGCCTGCAATGCAGGAGTTGCAGGAGACATGGTTTCGATCCCTGGATGGAAAGATGCCCTGGAAAAGGGCATGGCAACCCACTCCAGTATTCTTGTCTGGAGAATCCCATGGACACAGGAACCCGGAGGGCTATAGTCCATAGGGTCACAAAGAGTAGGACACAACTGAAGCAACTCAGCATGCACACACACAAATCAATTATACATTAATAAAAATATTTTTATTAAAAAATAATTCATGTTCTACAAAGTTCACCCAAGAAAATATTTTTAAATGGAAAGAAAAAACAAACAGACAAAGTATAAAAACAGACATAGAGATTCCATCTATGTAACAAACAAATCCACTGCCTGAGTTTATAGTAACTGATGGAAATGATTCAAACTCCAAAGCAAAATAAAAAATAAAGAAATGAGAGTATCCCAAAATGTTTCAATAATCATTAAATATTATTTATTAAGCATGCACATGTAATATATTGTTACAGTGTAAAATCATTTATTTGCTAATCCAAATGAAGTAAAAGTCTAGAATTAAATATCATTTATCACATGTATGTAATAATTATAAAGCTATTAATATATAAGTAAATTTCTCATGTTTCTCCAAAGGCTTCAGAAAACATGTCTATTTTCCTAAAGGTGAAAAATGTAGTCTTTCTCTATATACAAATCACTTTTCAAATATTTTAAAATTCAACCCCATAACACATAGAAACTCATGCAAATTATAGTGCTTACCAACATACAAATATTATAAACTATATTGTAACTCAAAATATTTAGGGCTATATCATTAAAGGTTACTTAACCAAGAGAAGGTATACAATAATTGTGATTTCTATTTTGTAATCATTTTTGTTTTTACTAATTCCAACAGTAGAATTCTTTAAATAAAAAACCACGGACTTCTATAATGAATCAAAAGAGTCCTATCGCAGCCAGAATTTTGTAATAAAACTTGCTATTTTATCAACAACCCAACTATGGTAGAAACATCATATTCCACATTATTGACCAAGAATCTTCATGAATATCTAGCATGCCACATCCTGCTTTCAGAACTGCCTAAACACCACAGTTGAGGGTTAGCATCTAGCCTGAGAAGTGACCCTTATCCATCAAATAGGTCATGTTCAGGATAAAATGAAGGAAAATATCCATGAAAAATGGTTATATCCCTTTGAGTTATGTTCCAACTGTAGAGTAAAAGAAAATGACTTTTTGACTTTAGTTTTACAAATATGGCAGCAATCAAGCATGCAGTATAAATGGTTAGAGTTAAGATTCTCATGAATAATATGAATGAGACTAGTAATACTTTGGAATAAATAAAACATTGCTTGATAATGGCCCAGTATGACTTCCCTTTAATTCTATGGAGATTATAATAGTGGGTGTCCCAACCACTAGGTAAAGTAAAATATTATTTTACTGGTCTCCTACATTTGAAAAATAATCAAAACTGAAAAAGTTTCTTAAAAACTTGCCAGGTTTCCATTCTAAACTCCCCTAAAGTTTAAAACCAAAGCCCATCTAACCATTAAAAAAGAAAATATAATTGGTCAGTTTTATGAAAGTCTATCAAGTTGGCAGTGAGTACCAGTGACCAAATTTCAACTTTCTTCTCTGATTTCCCAAACTTAAATTCCCAAAGCCATAAAGTAAATAAATAACTTCAAATCAGCAAAAGGGGACAAAAGACATTCTGAGAAAAAAATTTTGGATGAAAATACAAATACAACCTCTTTTTTACTCTCACGCGGTAAGCGAGGTATAACCTTCTGCCTTATTCTGTGGCGGGACATTCTACTCATTGGTCTCTTTCCCCTTCCTAATACTGCATCCTCTGCCAGCAGGGTAAAACAAAAATCAAGCTGATTCCAGTGATAAGAAATGAAATCTGAAATGACTTATCACTAAATCAGTATCCTGTATCTCCATCATGAGTATTCCACAAGTCTTTTAGAATAAAAGAAGCACTTACTGGCTGCCAATTCTAGCACATTATTTTCTAAAGTGCTTCAAAATGCCTGATGATAGGAGATTTCCCACTTTGAAAAGGCATTACATACCTCAGCAGCATGACAAGGTCTGCATCACTTGAAAGACGCACCAATCCTGGAGTCCCTTCAGTTCGGATAAATTGGATCTTCTCCCTATTCAAGCAAATAAAGAATTCAAATATGTGTAGTAAACATTGGCAACATAATTCAGTACTTAAGGCACCATTTTTTACAAAAAGAATGGTCACCACATTTTTTTTGGTACCTATTGTGTGGTAGCTACTGTGCCCTAGGAATACGCATCCAAGTAAAATGTGGTCCTTGTCTTCAAGGAGGACCCTCATGAGCATGAGCATCACCCATTTCTAACAATGATAAAAAAAAAAATTTATTGCTCTCATCTTTTGCTACTCAAGTACTACTATAGGTAGCAGTACCAACCAACCAATAAAATTCAGTCTCTGCTTTGAGTTAAAGCCTTATTGCGGGCTTGACTATAAGTAACAGTCTGGACCATTCAGATTGATTCCTTGTTATTCCAAATAGGATATTCATTTGTTTGCCTGAGGATATACCTCTACATTATGCATGATGAGCACATTTCTACTTGGAAGTAGGTACTATCTGTAAATTATATATTCGGTATAAAAGCATGTGGCTCTTTCAAATAACTGAAACCTAAAACATCTTCAGTTACTACAGTTGGTGAAACAGACTATATGTACACTAGTACAAATGTGTATATACTTATATATACACACACCAAACACAATTTTGGACCATTATTTATTATAGATATATGTGATAACACCAGCGTTCATTTGTTTAAAGAGTCACTGTTTTGTTAATCTCAATTCTTTATATGAATATAAATTCAATATAAATTTTTTTTGGTTGTTTCCGCTCATTTACATTATGCTGTTTCCAAGTACACCATATCAATTTTGATAAGAAGACAAAAAATAAGAACATAAACTGGGTACTGAAAGCATTGCTTTTGATAGGAACATACAGTCAACAGAAATACACAATTTTACTCTAAGTGCTAAATGATGATATATTCCGATTTCTGTATACTATGAAATAAAGTATCAATATCTGATATAAATATTTGTTTAGATTTAGTTATTTTCTATAGAGTATCTTATTTTCCTATTTGATAGTTTCATAAAGTTCTAATTAGATTTTATAATCCCAAATTTCAAATTCTAATTTACCCGTAGGCTTGAAAGTAATGAGGTGAAGATAAGGTTCAACTGTTGAGATGAAAAATTCGCTAATGTGTGCTCTTAAGCACATAGCTTACTGGAAATGATAAACTGAGCTTAGTCCTAGGCTGCTTCTGCTTAGATCCATTTTACAGAATGTGCTAGTACATGAAGCACCTAATCTTTGATATTTTCAACTTTTCTGCCTTTTATTGCCAGTATAAATATTATGTTTTACATAATTTTATATAATATTACAGCCATATTATATATACTATATAGCAGCTAGCTACTGGAAATACAGATATAGATATACATATAGGTAAATGGTAGGCATATATATAAAGGAACTAAGAAAAGAAAAGTCAGCCTCTCCTCTCTGCTTATGGTTATTTCAGTCTGAAGTCTCAAACCAAGCAGAACATTTTCCCTCACGTGTTATAATCATATGTCTGAAGCACATGATGGAAACCAAGGCCCATTATCAGGTAAATTGTATTTTGATAAGAGATATAAAAGTTGGTTTAAAGAAAGCTAAATCAGAAAGAAATTATCTTGGAAAAAAAATGAACTTGACCAAAGAAGTACTCTTATAAGTGTGACTAACAATATGTTGTGATCTTGAAGAAACAAAAGCTACCTCTAGTCTATCACCACAATAGACTAGGCAAACAATAAAACCAGAAAACAAACAGGCTGAACTCTCTCTTCTACTCATTTAGCTGGAACCACACGGAACGGGTTGAGTGATCAAAAAGATAGCATGCTCTTGCCTGTTGCTTGTATGGAGCCTATGATATCCTGTGGATAAGGAAGAGATCATAGCTTCCTGAGTCAGAAAGATGACAGGGTGAGGGAAAGAAAGGGAAAGACAATGGAGGAAATATGCCAATTGGGAAAGTTCTCATCACTTTCCAGATATTAACTATGAGGCAGTGAAGACAACTGGCCTGATTCTTTAGGCCAAAAAATATAGAGGTGTGGCCTTCCCTGGTGGCTCAGACAGTAAAAAATCCACCTGCAATGTGGGACACCTGGGTTTGATCCCTGGGTTGGGAAGGTCCCTTGGAGGAAGAAATGGCAACCCACTCCAGTATACTTGCCTGGACAATCCCCATGGACAGAGGAGCCTGGCGGGCTACAGTTCATGGGGTTGCAACGAGTTGGACACGACTAAGTGACTAAGAACGTATCAGAGGCAAGCTGAGACTAGTTCTCTACAGGGCCAGCTAATTTATCACAATGACAAGAGATGGGTCATATGCTTCCAGGAACAAGGCAGTGGAACGTGTTATTTGATACACATCATATCACTGTTGTTGTTGTTCAGTCGCCAAGTCATGTCTGACTCTTTGCAACCCCATGGACTGCAGCAGCAGGCTTCCCTGTCCTTCACCATCTTCCAGAGTTTGCCCAAATTCATGTCAATATTCATTCATTCAGCAAACAATTTCTGAGTACCTACTATGTGCTGGGCATGGTATCATATACCAGGAATCAAATAGGATGTAAGATACTGCCCCTTTCTCAAAGAGTTCATGGTGCAGTGGAAGAGAGAGAGTCCATGGGAAATGCCAGCATGACATGAATATATTTAAGTTATTCCATTCATTTAACTGAGCCCTGTTTAGGCCTTCTCTTCTATTAACTCCTTCATAGAGTTCTTACAGGTAAAAACAAAGAAGGCATTGGTTTATTGACTGTCAAGAAAGAAGATCAAGGCTGAGGAAGAGAAAAAAGTGGGTAGTTATCCTCAGAAATATCACCAATCTTTCCTGATGGGGGGAAAAATGGGAACTATTCCTTGGTTATCAGGTATTTGCCCAATATTCTTTAGTCCAGCATTGCTTTAACTGGCATCATTGCCTACTAGAAATCTACAGATGTGATCTTGAATACTAGGAGAATTTTAAAATGCTGTGTTTCCACTTTGATGATTAAAACTGCTAATATGAGGTAAGCATATTTTGGACAAGCTGGATGACATTTATGAGTAAACATCACAAAGTGACTTTAACTCCCATGTCTGCATTTACAAGACACTTGTTGCCAAGTGATCAGAGGTGAACTTTTAGAGTGTTGATGAGCAGGGCTTGATGTTAAATATGATAGCTGCACCTGTCTGCTACTATACGCAATTCTTTCACCATTTAAAAAGACAAAACTTTTCTTTGGTAGTATTAAATTGCAAATTAAATGATCATGATGAAATAAAGCAAGGTAATATATGTGTAAATTGCCATAGGCTAAAGAGAAAACAAAATAAATGGACTTAAAAATGCTAAATAAAGCATATGTTATGGCTTTTTCTAACATATGCTTTATTTAGCATTTTTAAGTCCATTTATTTTGTTTTCTCTTTAGCCTATGGCAATTTACACATATATTACCTTGCTTTATTTCATCATGATCATTTAATTTGCAATTTAATACTACCAAAGAAAAGTACAGAGTGAAGTATGAATGTTTTAAAAGCATTGATTTTAATAAAGACAGAAGAAGAACACAGATGTCTATCAACAGATTAATGGATAAACAAAGAATGGAATGTTTATAAATGAAATACTATTCTGTAACAAAAAATGCTTATTACTATATATGCAACATAAGTGAATCTCAAAATAAGTAAATAAAAGAAATAAGACCAAAAAAAAAAAAAAAAAAAAAAAAAAAAAGCATATGTTATGGCTTTTTCTAAGAACAAAAGTTTTTAGTTTATAAGTAGAAAAATGGCAGTAGAATCATCACAGGATATGTTTAATGATATATTTTTCTTCAGTATTGTACTTGGGGGTACACTATTAAGTGAATTGACTCATCACATAGATAAAAGTAAGCTATTTGTTAAGCAAGAAAAATTATGACCAAGATAATGCCACAGATGCATATGATAGACCATTAGACACAAAAATCAAAAGAATCAAGTCAAACACAAGTGAAACAAAAAGCACAAATATATCTTTCCACTGACACTGGTCTCAACATTGGTGATTTGGCTTCTGCAAAACAAAATCTTCTCACAATATCATTAATTCAAATGTTATTTTTTTTGTTTTTACTTAATTTAATATTTCTTTTGGCTTTATAGCTTATAAGCTGTAAGGATATGGAGTTTATGCATGTTTTATATTTGTACACATTTTGTTTCACTAAATACACATGGTTAAAAATCACTATTGTAGGTCTGAAATGTTTGTTTTCCTTTTAGGATGGAAAATAACAGAGTGGATCCTAAAAAATTTCCATGAGTCCACCCAGTGTCTGAAATAACCATAACAAGTTTGAGAAATATTGTTGAAGATTCACATGACTCTGATTAGAAGGACTTTTGAAAGTTACATTAATATATTTACTCAAGTTTATTTTATAAATTTACAGAGTTAGAAGAAATCTGTGGTAATCCTCTAATTTCTTTCTTTATTGCCTTCACCTTAATGAAGAAATTCTATTCAATTTTAGTGGTTTATAATGAGAATTAAGATTATATTGGCTTCCCTGGTGGCTCGGAGGTAAAGAATCTGCCTGCAATACAGGAGACACAAGTTCAATCCCTAGGTTGGGAAGATCCCCTGGAGGAGGAAATGGCAACCACTCCAGTATCATTGCCTGGAAAAATCCCATGGACAGAGGAGCCTGGTGGGCTATAGTCTATGGGGTTGCAAAGAGTCAGACATGACTGAGTGACTGAGCATGCAAGATTATATTCAAAGAATATTTTATCATTGGACCATTTCCTCATGGGCATGTTGCTCACTGTACCCTTTACAACACACTCCAGCACTTCCTCCAGCATTGCACTTTCTCACACAGCCACTCAGTTATAACTTCAGTTCATTTTGAGTCGTGAGATTCTGGAGGGCAAAAGTCCTTCCTCCTTAATCTCTGTGCCTTCCAGTACCCAGCACTATGCTGTGCACATAAAAAGGGCTTAGCAAAATCAAACCAGGCAAATGAGCCGTTAATACCAAAATACATTTGGCTCCAAACAAATTTCCCTGAGTCCATTCAGTATTTGGAATAAATGTATCTTTATACCATTTTTTGTTGTGGTGGAGAAAAGAGAACCAGAAAGCTAACATTATTTACTAAACCAGAACCCACTGCAGGAAGTACAAAACAGGTAATGACAACTTCTTCATAAGAAAACACAACTGTTATATAACTAAGAGATTCATACAGATACCAGACTGTATACATAGTGACATGTCAGGAAAAAGTCGCTGGCTATTACTGTCTCTCAAATGCTTGTCGAATTCAGACCTTGGTAACCACTTCCTCCCAACGCGTAGAATCACCCCAGAAGATCAACTCAAGCAGAAGATCATTTGAGGACAAGGGAACATAGTCTCAAGACCGGAATTCCCACAGAAAATAGCCTCACTGAAACCAACCAACATTTTGGTGCAGTTAAAGTAGGGCACATGATCAAAAACAATCAGAAGCACCAATGCCTCTAAACCACAACACTGTCTGGATTTCAGACTCTGCACACATGTTTCCTGTATGATGTTGTTGCTATTGTTCAGTCACCCAGTCGTGTCTGATTCTTTGCGACCCCATGGACTGCAACATGCCAGGCCTCTCTGTCCCTCACTATTTCCTGAAGTTTGCCCAAGTTCATGTCCATTGCATTGGTGATGCCATCCAGCCATCTCATCCTCTGACACCTTTTCCTTCTGTAAACAGAAGGTTTCTGTATACAGTTTAGTAAACCTTCAAAAATATATATGTTGTGAAAAATCGCCTCAGGGCAATTTTAGAGAAATCCCCATGACTTTTCTGATGGAGTAATGTCAAGAAAGGAAAATCAGTACTAATGATTCATATTTCTGATTAAGTCACAGGGCATGGTCTGGCTTGAGGTAAGAACCAAGCAGTAGAAAGGTCAACTTTTCTTTCTACTTCCCATTACATAGGTAAGGTTTGAAAATACAGATCTATTATTATCTCACAATGCTTATGGACACACAGAGGTGAAATCAATTAGTCATATATTTAGAAGCAATATTTGTTCTAAGTGGATATAAATCAGCTCTGTGCTAAGAATTCAGAGAGTTACTTAACTCTCTCTGCTTGTTTTCTCATCTTGAAATAAGCATAGTTACAGTATTTGCCTCATAGGTTGGTGGAAAGGATTCAATGAACAAATGCAAATAAAAGGCTTAGCACAGAACTATTATATAGCAGCTTGCAAAAATTTCAAAATATTGAGTATATTATCAGATAGGTCTCATAATTATTTATTCCTTTTTCAACAGACAGAATGATCTATTGAAAATAGAGCCAAATTAGATGCCTGGTCATATATTCCTTTTTCTGCTTCTATTGTTGGCAAGTTGTTTTAATCTTGGTATTTATCTTGGTTAATTCCACAAATACCTATTGAGTACTTCTATGATATGCACTAGATAAGACTCTGGCCTCTCTGTAATACTGAAATTAATGCTGTGAGGACCAAAGAGATAATACACATGAAGGGTTTAAAATCCTCATAATTTAACAGATAATGGGAAACATTATTCTCAGTAAAGCAAAATACAGCAAAACTATTTTAAGACTAACAAAAGGAATTTAGTTATTACATGCAAAAAACATGTGGCTATAAGACACCTTAATCAGACATTCTTAACAGCTTGTACCCTAAATCCATCATTATTCTGAAGAATATCTAGGTTACGCTAAAATGTATAGCTAGAGGTTTATATTTTCGTATGAATTATAATAATTTATTATGTATTTGATACAAGTGTTTTAACTGAAAAGATATTCAGGAATTGAAACTATGTTATATAGGCATATATTTTACTTTAAAATATATATATGAAAGAAAAAACAAATGGGTAACAATATAACCCATTAACATTAGAATGGACAAGTCTGTTAAACAGTATGTAAAGGGGTAGACAAGGATACAGCAGTATTTTTTAAACAGTGATATAAAATGTCAAGGTAAATGAAAAAAATAACTTGAGACACCAATTTCCAGAAAATCGTACTAGCAGTTTTCTAGATTTGGCAGTTATTATTTAGAAAACTATAGAAAAAGTCCACTCATAACAGAAACAAAAACATAAAATACTTTTGGAAAACCTAGACACAAAACTTTCAGTGCCTATATAAATAAATAAATAAGAAAACTGTACTGTAAGAAATGCAAAGGTTGAATGCATGAAAAATTATACATGTAGAAGAAAAAATGGAAAACTGTAAATATCTTAATCATATGCAAAGTAACTTAAACTTTTTAAAAATGTCCATCAAAACCCCAATGTAATTTTAAAAGTTAATAACATTATTCAAAATTTCATCTTAATATTCAAAATAATGCTACATGCTAGAGAACTTTAGCCAAGTTTTTAAAATAAATAATTGTTATGCTACCATTTCCTGGGATCTAAAGTAATTATTGGAATATACAAAGATATATAAATTGATTTATTAAAAAGAGGGATTCTGTATCTTTATATATGTGATTTTGTACACTGGAAATGTAGTTACTTATCCCTTTGAGGTAAATAATTTTAGGGGCTATCATTAAGTCCCAAATATACTGCTTTGAAATTTATTAATTTATCAAATATTTCTTAAACACCCACTTTATACAATATAAGATGTGAGGTACTATGAGAAGTAAGAAGTTATAAAATGAGTAAAATATAACTTGACTTAATGTAGCTTATACTTGATTTGGAATATAAGTGTAAGAAAACATATGGTAGAAAAATATAAGATGTTTTTAAACATTTTAAGCACAGATGGTAATATTATGCAATTTTTATTGTAAATATAAAATTCAGACACATATGATACCTGAGTTTTGGTATAATGGCACTCTGATGCGTCTGCAAGAATGTTTACTATAAAATGTACCTTCAAGGTACAGACAGTAATAACTTATTCAATGGGATGTATTAATAGTATCTATTTGTATGTAGGATAATGTGCTTGAAATAAGGGCATTTAACTTTAACCAAATTAATTTTTCTGAAGACAGTTTCCATAACTACTCAAATTCATTGAGAAAGACAAAAAATACATTATTAACATAGAGGCTATGTATATTTTATTTGCTTTGTAAGATTCACTAATAATTTTGCAATTAAATGTAGATGTAAAAATCAGATTTCATTAAAATCCATTTTTAATATCAGAAATAGTAATACATTGTTCTCTATGATTAAAGAAATGGTTTATTATTCTCTTGGGTTTAGGGAAAGCATTGAGGCTAGAATCCTTCCTGATACTGTACTTTGGTCCACAGAGAGACCACATCTGCTGAGCTACTGAAGAAGGATGCCATTCTGCTGAACTCTTTTTTGATATGTGCAACAGAATATAGCAAAAATCAACAATAGAACAGACATACCTAAAATATGGCTATTCTTCATGCAAGAAAATGGTTTGAAAACCCTAACTGAATCCTTTGTTAGTCAGAAAATATAATGCTTTGGAGAAATATCCAGTAGATGAATATATTTAAGAACTTTATTTATGGAAAATTTTAACAAATACCTGGGTATAATATTTTAAGAGAAGCTAAACTAATCTTGGCTATGAGAATTTTTCTTTTGGGCCTTTTCTAACCTTAAGTGATTGACTGTCTAGTTATTTTAAAATTAATAGTTATGAAATTCCACATAGGGAAAATGTGAAAACTAGACAATTATGTACATTTTGATGTACATGTCAAAAATCTATATACTACAACAAATTGGCATATCCATTTGCATAAAACATAAGTAGCAATTATTTCTTCTGCAGAAGCTATGGAATAGAGATCTAGGACTAAGGATCTGTGTTCCATACTATCCTAGGTAACAATATTTCAACACTCTCATTAGATCTGCAGGAAGATTATTGTCTGAGAAGATGGGTATAATTCACCTTTGGATGACTTCTAAAATGTTATGTCAATGACTCTGCCATGATGTTTGGCCCTCAGTAATTTGTACTGAATCCTGAACCAGAAGACTCATTCCTCTGTGCAGATGAGCAGTCAAGGCTGGTTTCATTGCTTACATGTAAAAAATTTTAGAACAAAGTTTCCTAAAGAACATAGTGTAAGTGCAACACTAGAAAGCTGTCCAACATAGAAATTACTGATGGAATGCAAGAGACCATTCCTGTATTTTAACTACGCCCACAGAATTATACGATGGCATTTATAGATATGATCCATCTTAAGAAGAGTGGTTTAGAAAACCAGTAAATTTAGGGGAAATTACTTTAAACTGAGTCCTTGTGATTTAATCAAGAAGTGAAGGACAGGCTACTAATATAATACTACTTTAAATTTACTGTATCCTTTGTATTGCTTACATAGTACCAGGGCAGTAAATATACTATCTCATTTAATCTTCAAAAGAACACTGCAAGTTAGAAACTCCTATCCCCATCCAGATGAGGAAACTATGACTTGGAGGAGCTAAATGCCTCATTCAAAGTCTGGTGAGTAAACCACAGAGCCAGAATTCAAACCAGGTCTCTTTGACCCTCAACTCTTAAGATCTATATTCTACTACTTTTTAAGTGTCATTATTAATGCTGATCTCCCAGTTGGGAAACAGACCAGGACTCTCCAATAACATTATGTGGTTGTCAGTGAATTATCTTAAGTATTTTTAAAAAATTCAATAGTTAAGCCTGTGTAATTTTTTCATAAGAAAAAAGTTTCAATGCAGATTTCCTGTTACATATAACTTGGTAAACAAAGTTCAGAAGTTTGTCACGTTGGTTTCAGACATCTGAAAGAACAGTAAACAAATGAGAAAACGATGAGAGAGCTAGGCAGGTTGTAACAGGAAATGCATAAGGATTGGCAAGGGGAAATCTATGCTATTTTGAACCAGTAGATCAGATGTTAACTGAGATTAATATTCTAGCCAATATTAAATGCAGAAAAACTCATCTGTTAGAAAACTGAACAAAAAATAGGTTAGAAATTCTGAACACTGGGGTTTGTTTTAAGAAAGGTAGCTTTTGGAAATTTTAACTTTTTATTTCACAAAATTCTGTATTATTTGATAATTTCACAATGGCATGCACTGTTTTTAAAAACGAAAACAAAATTAACCATATAATTTGAACAATAACGAAATTCCAGGGCTCTTAAAATAGGGTTATGGGAAGAAACAGAAGGTCAGAGTCTGTGTTTGCTTCTATTCTGGTGAACCCTGGGACACACACTCATTTGCCTTTTGTAGCTCAGAATTTCTTGACTTCCAATTTATTGATTTACTAGTGACCTAAATAGGAAATGGCCCAATTTATTTAGAACAGAAAAAAAGCATCATAGATTATTCTCACGGGAAGGAAATTTTTCAAAGAACATACTCATGGAGGAATTGACCTATAGTCCGAAATAATTATCATCACGGTTTGAGGAAAGTTGGGTTAGTAGGGTGGAGACAGCGATGGCACCCCACTCCAGTACTCTTGCCTGGAAAATCCCACGGGCAGAGGAGCCTGGTAGGCTGCAGTCCATGGGGTCGCGAAGGGTCGGACATGACTGAGTGGGGTCACGAAGAGTCGGACACCACTGAGCGACTTCACTTTCACTTTCATGCATTGGAGAAGGAAATGGCAACCCACTCCAGTATTCTTGCCTGGAAAATCCCAGGGACGGTGGAGCCTGGTGGGCTGCCATCTATGGGGTCGCATAGAGTCAGACACGATTGAAGCGACTTAGCAGCAGCAGCAGGTTAGTAGGGAGTAGATCCACTGGTTAAATTCAACTATTACACAAAAGGGAATTCTCAACTCTTAAGTCAGTTTTACAGTACTTGGTTCCTTGTTCATAATACAATATTGTACAAGTACCAACACCAAAATTTTATTGACTTTGTACGTATTCCATTCATCTATAAAATATTCTTAAAAGGTTGTGTTTTTAATGAATAGATTTGTCTTTGGATAAAATCTTAAAACATTTTGTATCAGTCTTTATTTTAATGTTATAGAGCTTCTTAGTAGGATTACTCTCTTTCACTAAGAACCAATGTAATCCAATGAGACACAATCCATTTGACGGAGCTACAACTTTTGGATGTTGAGTTTTCTGAGCAAATCTCTTCTGAGATTAAAAAAAAAGAGAGAGAAAACAACTTGGTAGCATGTACATTTGCTTGACAGATGAAGTTAGACGAAGCAGAATTTTAAAAATAGCAATGGAAAGCAAAAGCTATATCCCAATGCATGAAAACCCATAACCATTCTACAGGAAAAGGTATTCAAGGTGCATCTCAAGGAAGAGAAAGCTGTGTATGGATACAAACTAAACAAATTGCTTGCCATCTTCTGGAGGGCAAGGAATCATATGAGAAAAATGAAAAAAACACAAAGCACAGAGGTGTACCTATTTGAATTTCCCAAAGGCTGACACTTATTTCCTCATCATATTATGGAGAAAATAAGAAGGAATATTTTTATCTGTGCCACTGATGAGGAACAATGTACACACAGCTCAGGATAGGCTCACAGTTACCTTTGCTACTTTTGAGCCATGACTCAGCAGTTCCATTCCATGCATAAATCTCTTATCAAATATATGACTGAAATATGAGTTTAAAGAACCCCAGCTTCCCCGCCTTCATTTGTGGGAATGTTCCTTACAATGCAGTTTTTAACTATATGAAACAGAGTGTTCCTTTAGATGTACAAACTTCCCCATCATGTAGTTACGATAAGCAAAGTGCTGAACTATCAACAGATTTTCAGGCAAAAAGTACATAGTGACACACACTCTATGTAAGAGCAACATTATTCCACTAATTGAAGTTCCTGCTTCTTCCTACTTGTCATGACTGCTCAAGCCTTCTATGGTCAAATTCTATAAACAGTTATAGAAAATGTAAATGGAAATTTATTAATAAGTTTTGAAATAAGATGGAAACTTATTTTAAAATCTATCAAATAATATCTTAGCAATAGATTATCACATGAGATTTTCCTTAATTGAGGACCCCAGGTGTCACTAAAAAATAAAAACCTTCAGCAATTTTTAGGAGATTAGAGACTTTAAAGACTCTAAAAAGCAGAAGGAATAAACAAAACTGGAAGTTCTCAGTGGGGCCTTTAGGTTTTTCCTCTGTTAGGACCTGTTAAGGTTCTGTCAAGTCATTAAGGAATAATGATAATGTGAGATGCCTTGTTCAGGTAGATTATATCATCTTATTTCTCTAACAATAGAGATCTTAAGACATTTAAATTAATAATAATGCAGAGTTGCAGAGCAAAACTGGAAAATTTTGTGAGTTTCCTTTTTCTTGTTCTTTTTTGTTGGGACAGGGTTCTTTCAGAGGAATGAATATTGACTACAAGTAAGGGGAGGAGCAGGTTGGAGCTGAAGATGGTAAAGAGAGAAAACAGAGTTCTCCCTATTTTCTGATTTGCAAAAGAGGAGGGATTTTGTTTGTATGTTTGTTTGTTTTGCTTTGCAGCCCAGAACCTCTAAGATCTCTCATTACAGAACTGAGGGGCTCATTTCTGCAAAGTTATTTTTACAGAAGACTCTCTAGAGGCCCATGGGTTGCTGAGTAGATGCTATAATATAAAATATATAAAATGACAGCTTGTATAATTTTTATAATTTTTCCTGACTGAGAACAGCATGCTTGTCGAGTTGGGGAAAACACTGATACCTGAGTTGGATGTTAGTTAACTATGTGAAACCAGGATTTCTATATAAGCAACATTAGTAGTATCATACTTGAAATTATGTGAAGTTTTAGCCTTTAGAAACTTTAGAAAGTTTTAATGATGACTTTTAAGATACGAGAGACTAAGAACATCATAAGAAGGATATTTGGTAATTTATCTCCATATCAACATATACATACATTCACTGTATTTGCAAAATGTTACTAGATATTTTAGCAGTAAGGAAGGAGAAATAATGAATTGGATAAGATCCCTATTTGCAAAGATCTTATAATCTAATTGGAAAATAAAGCATAAGCACTTGAAAAGTCAAAGCACAAAAGTCACATAACCAAAATAGTAGGAAGGACAGCTTGATACATTAAATAATTAACAATCAAATTAGTGTCTAGACCAGAGGCTATTACACCTGGATGTGCCATTGAAATTATGTGGAGAAGTTTTAGGAAATTAAATGCTTGAACTTTACCTAGACCTCTTGAACTAAATTTCTGGGCAGGGCATGGGAGGATAGAGGGCATAAATTAAGAGAAGGGAGATAAGTTGAGGGAAGCAAGACCTGGCATTTTGGACTCTATAAAACTCCCCAGTAATACTGACAAAAACAGTTCGACACAGCTCAGTGGAACAGTATTTGAGAACTGCTGTCATGGGCCAGGATGGCACCACTGGGCAAACATATTTTTGCCATTACAAGTAGCATATAGACTAAATGGGCTTTGAGTTATGTGGGATTTCAGCAGAAACTCTCAATTCTCTCCATCTCCACCTCTGTGATGCTGAGCACAGCAAAGGTGAGAAAGACTAGACTACATCATGAGAGTGAGAGTCCACCATGGAAATTCTTACACTGAATTTAAAAAGAAAGATCTTGCCACACACAGAAGAAGAGCTCACCAGGGAAAAGGAACAGCATGTATTCAGGAAAGTAAAACTGGGTTTGAAGCATGATGCACTGAAGAGTCGTTCAGAAGACAGGGGTCATACAGGGGAATGCCGGACTCTGGAGAGGATCAGATTTCTTCTTTGAGTTCCTTTGTGTTTTTATTATGGAAAAATGTCAGTGCCAAGTCTAAGATTTTATGTCTCAATTCAATAAACATTATGCTACTTTTGCTTATTCATGTTACATCCAAATAGTTAGTGTCTTACTATATTCATTATAATCTACACATCTAGGATGCATTCTTGGCTGTGAAAGTTTGTTTCTTTTTCATATTCTTTAAAGATGGTTCTAGGTTCTTTAGTCAACTTCATTCAATTCTCATACTTAACAGCGAAAAGCCAGGACTGCACTGATCTGATATTGGTGACGAAGTATTTGTTCACAAGATGCCTTTGTTCAGAATGCCAGAAAGCAAAAGTGAATCTCCAAGACGATTATCAGTGTTACTGAAGATTTAATAGTTGGGGCTTATGCAACTTGAATTAAATACCAATATTTTGGTTACCTGAGTGAGTGATTCCTGGTAAGATCAGGTTGACGTTCCTGCAGAATTTCAAAGATGTTGGGCTGGCGCAGAAATGCAACAATCTTGTCATTGTAAGCTGGAAAAAAAAAAAAAAAATATATATATATATATATATATAGTATGTAACAATATTTTCAAATCTGTTAGTTTTATTCACATAAATCCAGACTTCTTTTGTTTTCCTGATTAATATTTCCTGTATTCAGAGTCATAGTTTAGAGCCCCTGTGCTGTGCTTGGTTGCTCAGTTGTCTGACTTCTTGAGATCCCATGGACTGTAGCCCACCAGGCTACTCTGTCCATGGGGATTCTCCAGACAAGAATACTGGAGTGGGTTGCCATGCCCTCCTCCAGGGGATCTTTCTAACCTAGGGATCGAACCCAGGTCTCCTGCATTGCAGGCAGATTTTTTACTGTCTGAGCCACCAGGGAAGCCCAAGAATAATGGAGTGGGTAAGCCTATCCCTTCTCCAGGGGATCATCCCAACCCAGGAATCAAACCAGGGCCTCCTGCATTGCAGGCAGATTCTTTACCACCTGAGATACCAGGGAAGCCCTTAGAACCACTATAGATAACTAAATTCCAATTTGTGTCTGTCCTGCTGTATGAGTATTGGACTTAGATGTTAGGCATGATTGATTTATGCACTCATTAAACTCATTTGATGAGCTATATTTATTATCAAATTGCAAGATGAGATCACCAACAAGATTCTAGATACTGATACTAATACTGATTCTAGACACTGAGACTTATTACTAAAATCAACCTCATAAGCAACTGCTAGAAATGGAAAGCCATCTTCTGATTAAATGTCAGCCACCCACAGGGGTAAAGAGGCAGAGCAAGAGTTGCCAACAGCAACTACTGAAATGCAGAGGCAAGCCATTCCCAAATTCTAGGTGGAAATAAATGCCACTAAGTCACAGGGTAGCTCTTTACCAAATCAACTACACCAACAGCTACAATACAACCAGCATCATCAATTATGTACATAATATTTTAAAAGGAAAATCTATATCGTAGTTAAGGTTGGCTAATGTCCATAGAAATTTTAAATGTAATTAAAATTTATTAAAGGCTCTGCTAATATTCTTTTATCAAGAAAACTAATTTGCTTACTTAAGATAATTCATCTTCATTACATTTCTATTTCTAATCTGAAATATAGATACATTTAAATCACAGAACTGAGTATCTGAATCCTCAAACACCAGAGATTCTAGTTCAGTTAATACTCTTGTGTTCATAAATATGATCAAGAAACATGCCTTACTTAAAAATATCAGTCAAAAGAAACATAATTCTCTAGTCATCTGCCACTTCAAATTTTAACTACATCATGCTTATCGTAGTTAAATGTGAATGAAATTTTAAAAAATACTCTCTGCTAAAATGGAATCTCATTATTGAACTCAATGTGTCCTAACTGCACTTTTCACCACATATAAATAATAAACATACTTTTATAGTTGAAATCTTATCACTAGATTTTTACACTTCATCTAAGATCAGAGACTAGATAATTTTTAAACTACAATTTTATAGTACTTAAAAATTCTATGTGTAGTATTTAGCATCAAATTAGTAATTATACAATAAATATAGACTATTTGATTTCTACTCAGAATTTCTTCTTATATCAGTGGTTCTCAAACTTCTTTAGGACATGTGCACTGCATTATATTTCATGGTAAATCTTTCTTAAAAAATAAAAATTTTAAGATAAAACCAGACAAATGAAGAGCTGTTCAAATTGAAAATGGAACAGCCCATTTGCCAGCCTATCCATTCCATCTACCTTAGGGGCTCGAGGTTTGAAAACTGATCTACTTCAACCTCACCATTTTACTAACAACTCAAACTGTTCTTTAGGCCTACTGGCCTGTATTCATTTAATATATTTTACAATTTTGGCACTTTTGCTATCCTGAATTTGCCACAAAACCCCTTAAGAATGTGTCATCCTTACTACTACAGGCTCACACACCATTTAAACTCTGTCTCAAGTATTGGATATATATTAAATAAATATGTTTGTCCAAATGCCTAATTAAAATGGCCACACAACCCAGTTGCTTTAACAACCTATTTTTCCTTAATGTCAAGAATCTAGCATAAAGACTTCACACAGAAAAGGCAGAGTAGTATAAAAATTCTCAGCCTACAGGATTTTACAAGACATAAGTGTTTGATACTCAAATCAGTTTTTTAGGGATAATGCAACTGTTCCTCGGTACAGAGAGGCTGACAACAGGGAAGTATCAGCAGAGAATGCGTGGTGCACACTGACATGAAAGCAAACATGAAGACTTTGGGGAAGAGGTGACATACCCACTGGAACCATGTCCTGGTACTGCGGCCTGCTGACTGTATTGAACGTACTCGACGGCCTGGGAAGAACTGGTGGTCCTGCATGTCGAGAATCTTCTCCTACCTGCAGACATAAGCAGTGTTTATGTTCTACACTAAATCCCAGAGTACTTTACAACGGTGTCCTTAGCCAAGTTGTTCAGAACACCAACAACGAGCATTGCTAAGTACCAACTGATCAGAACAGAGGCTAGCTTGAAGAGCGGACACAAGACTCTCAAAACCTCTGCTTCAGTTGCTGAACTGAGGGGAGCGGTTGGGGTATCCATGTCCCTGAGAGGGGCCAGGGCTGTGACTACTGACCAAGCATACAGAAGGAGCTCAATATGCCTATGGGGATGTGGATGCTGAATACATGTTCCTCTGAATTAACTTCTACCTGACAGACCACAGACCTGCAACAATATACCAGAGAGAACACTTGGGTGTGACAGAATTCACTGGGGCAGTGCTAGGATATGCCTTCTTTTGGCCAAGCAAGTCAGGGAATCCCTTGCCTCAGCAGAGGAGGAGCTGAAGAGCAGCAGTCTTCGTGAGGGTTTCTGAGTTGAGTATTATCTCCTCAGAAGCAATTTTACGTGCTTATTAGTGCACCCAGAGCAACAGCTCTTTCTGGTTTGAACCTCCCACACCAGCGAGCTAATCATAGCAGGTGTGGAGGAGCTAAATAGGGTTGCCCCAACCCAAATTAGTTTTTTTACCTACTATAGACTTAGAAACTCATATATATAAGTAGATAAACAAAAATGTCCATTAATAGTCTTACCAGAAAACTCTAACACTGCTTTAGCTTCTGTTTTAGCATTTTCCCCCCACGTTACAGAAATATTTCATGACAACGGTAGAACAATCATATGAGAGAGTTAAGAGAATAAGAGGCAAAATAACTTTCTGGATTTATAAATTTGTACATTAATTTTTTAATGAGTTTTTGTTTTATTTTTATATTTTTAAATTTTAGTTAATTTGTTTATTTTTAATTGGAGGATGACTGCTTTACAATATTGTGTTAGCTTCTGCCGTATATCAACATGAATCAACCACAGGTGTACATATGTCCCCTCCTCCTGAGCCTCCCTCCCACCTCCCACTCCATCCCACCCTCTGGGTTATCACAGAGCACCAGATTTGAGCCCCCTGCATCCAGTAAATTTCCGCTGGCCATCTAATTTTACATATGGCAATGTAGATGTCTCAAAGCTGCTCTCTCAATTCATCCCACCCTCTCCTTCCCCTCTTGGGTCCACAAGTCTCTTCTCTATGTCTGCGTCTCCACTGCTGCCCTACAGATAGGTTCGTCAGTACCATCTTTCTATATTCCATATATGTGTGTCAATATGCGATATCTGTCTTTCTCTTTCTGACTTACTTCACTCTGTATAGGCTTTAGGTTCATCCACCTTACTAGAAATGAGTCAAGCATGTTCCTTTTTATGTCTGAGTAATATTCTGCTGTGTATATGTACCACGACTTCTTTATCCATTTATCTGTCAATGAACATCTAATTGTTTCCATGTCTTAGCTATTGTAAACAGTGTTGTGATGAACAGTGGGGTACATGAGTCTTTTTCAATTATAGTTTCCTTAGGGTACATGGTCAGTAGAGGGATTATTGGGTCATATGGTAATTTTATTCCTAGTTTTTTAAGGAATCTCTATACTGTATGCAGGTCAAGAAGCAACAGTTAGAACTGGACATGGTACATCAGACTGGTTCCAAATTGGGAAAGGAGTACATCAAGGCTATATATTGTCACCCTGCTTATTTAACTTATATGCAGAGTACATCATAAGAAATGCAGAGCTGGATGAAGAACAAGCTGGAATCAAGATTACCGGGAGAAATATCAATAACCTCAGATATGCAGATGACACCACCCTAATGGCAGAGAGCAAAGAGGAACTAAAGAGCCTCTTGATGAAAGTGAAAGGGGAGAGTTAAAAAGTTGGCTTAAAACTCAACATTCAGAAAACTAAGATCATGGCATCTGGTCCCATCACTTCATGGCAAATAGATGGGGAAACAATGGAAACAATGGCCATCATCAAAAAATCTGTAAACAATAAATGCTGGAGAGGGTATAGAGAAGAGGGAATCCTCTTGCACTGTTGGTAGGAGTGCAAGAGGATTCTTGCATTTGGGCTCCAAATTTTCTTGGGCTCCAAAATCACTGCAGATAGTAACTGCAGCCATGAAATTAAAAGACACTTGCCTCTTGGAAGAAAGGTTATGACCAACCTAGACAGTATATTAAAAAGCACAGACATTACTCTGTCAACAAAGGTACCTCTAGGCAAAGCTATGGTTTTTCCAGTAGTCATGTATGGATACAAGAGTTGGACTATAAAGAAAGCTGCGCGCAGAAGAACTGATGCTTTTGAACTGTGGTGTTGGTGAAGACTCTTGAGAGTCCCTTGGACCGCAAGGAGATCCAACCAGTCCATCCTAAACGAAATCAGTCCTGAATATTCACTGGAAGGACTGATGCTGAAGCTGAAACTCCAATACTTTGGCCACCTGATGCAAAGAACTGACTCATTGGAAAAGACCTTGATGCTCGGAAAGATTGAAGGCGGGAGGAGAAGGGGACAACAGAGGATGAGATGGCTGGATGGCATCACTGACTCGATGCACATGAGTTTGAGTAAGCTCTGGGAGGTGGTGATGGACAGGGAAGCCTGGCCTGCTGCAGTCCATGGGGTTGCAAAGAGTCAGACGTGACTGAGAGACTGAACTAATTATACTATTCTCCATAGTGGCTGTATCAATTTGCATTCCCACCAACAGTGCAAGAGGATTCCCTCTTCTCTACACATTCTCCAGCATTTATTGTTTGCAGATTTTTTGATGATGGCCATTCTGACTGGTGTAAGGTGATACTCATTGTAGTTCTGATTTGCATTTCTCTAATAATGAGTGATATTGAGCATCTGTTCATGTATTTGTTAGCCATCTGTATGTCTTCTTTGGAGAAATGTCTGTTTAGGACTTCTGTCCACCTTTGGATGGGGCTGTTTGCTTTTCTGGTATTGAGTTGAATGAGTTACTTGTATATTTTGGAGATTAATCTTTTGTCAGTTTTTTTCACTTGCTATTATTTTCTCTAATTGTGAGCATTTTCTTTTTACCTTGTTCACAGTTCCCTTCACTGTGCAAAAACTTTTAAGTTTAATTAGGCCCTGCTTGTTTATTTTTGTTTTTATTTTCATTACTCTAGGAGGTGGGTCATAGAGGATCTTGCTGTGATTTATGTCAAAGAGTGTTTTATGTATGTTTTCCTCTAAGAGTTTAACAGTTTCTTTGAGTTTATCTTTGTGTATGCTTTTAGGAAGTGTTCAAATTTCATTTTTTTATACATAGCTGTCCAGTTTTCCCTTCACTACTTAATAAATCAATACTTTTAAAATAAAGTTTCTACTACTACCCAATCAAAGCTTCATAATCATTTTATCACACTGCTTCAGTTAGGTGTTTGGTGACGGTTTTTCTAAATGCCCTAAAGTGGAAACATTGTCCCCGTCCTTCACTGCCTGTTTATTCTTCAGAATGTTCTCATTCATTCTTCAAAGTGCAGCTCAAACAGCCTCTCCTCGATAAAGCTTTCCCTTCCCTTCAAGCTGATGTCAAATGCCACCTTCTCTGACTGCCATAGCACTTGGGGGACATTTTAAAAGCAGCTGCCATTATTAACAGTCTATAAAGCATTTTTCACTTGTATTGCTATTCATCTGGATTATAGTTAGTTTTATATATTCTCTCTGTCATTTTTTTTGTATACCTCACATTAACCATGTTTCTACACTACTGGTGTTCAATAAGTATTCATTTGTTGGATGGAAGAGATACCCAAATTTCTACTACCTGGAATATTTGCTAAATGAGTCTAAGAGAATGGCTGGGAAGACTTGTGAATGTAACTAGAATCTTCCCACTGCACTTCTCTTGAGTTATTGGCTTTGAGAAATGAGGCCAATATATATATGAAGCCAATGAAATCTCCTCTTGGGGGAGATTTTGATCATTAACTACATCTTGTTCGTCATTCACCAAACTTATCATTTCAATCTACCAATATATACTTTCCATTCTGTCAGTAAGGTGCCTTTTGTCATCATTTCCTAGAATAGCCTAAGTTCTTCTTGACACCCTGCTTCTTCACACCGACCATCAGACTGTGGGCAAGTCATGATAGATGTGCAATTACTACAGGATGTGCGTGCTTCCAACAGCTGGGCCAGAAGGCACATTCACCTCAAAGGTTTAACAATGCTGGGGCTAAATGCTGAGACTTTATAGGGTCATCTTAGTGCCACTGCTCAGTTTCCATCCATAAAAAGAAAAATTGTGATTCAAATTTTAAGGTGGACCTTAGTATCCTTACTACTAGACCATGCTGCTACTGCTGCTGCTAAGTCGCGTCAGTCGTGTCCGACTCTGTGCAACCCCACAGACGGCAGCCCACCAGGCTCCCCCATCCGTGGGACTCTCCAGGCAAGAACACCGGAGTGGGTTGCCATTTCCTTTTCCAATGCATGAAAGTGAAAAGTGAAAGTGAAGTCGCTCAGTTGTATCTGACTCTTAGTGACCCCATGGACTGCAGCCTACCAGGCTCCTCCGTCCATGGGATTTTCCAAGCAAGAATACTGGAGTGGGGTGCCATTGCCTTCTCTGACTAGACCATGAAGTAATTCAAATTCTGAGGCAGAGGAGTTGAAAGAAAGTATAAATAAAGTTACTAATCTCTTGCACGTTGTTCTGATCAGACTGAACAGTCAGCATCATATGGTGGAGTGGAGATAAGGCAAGTGTCTAAAGGGCACAGGTTGCACGATAAAACCAGGCACAGCCCTAATATGCTACATATGATGTACAAAGTCCAAAGGTGAGAGGTCTATACTGCTTTTTAGGTGAATGTATTAGCATCATCCAGTTTACCACTAATGGTTTATATGACAGCCAGGTAGAGATTTATTAGCTACTCATAAAACATACATATTTTTGTGCATACCTCATCCTGCAATATATTTATATATCATTTTTATATGAGCTTCTTGTGTGTACTCGTCTATGTCTGCACTTTTAACCAGCAAACACACGTGATCCTTAGAGCCAGTATGTAAATCGTGAGGGGAAATTCCAAGAGTGGAATTCTGGTAAATCAAGTCCAGTTATTTATTGCATTCATAATCTTTTCTTATAATAGAAGCTACAAAAATATTTGACATACAATATAATACTGAAAAGATGATATGCTCATAGACAAAACCTGGAAAAGGAATGCAGGAAAAGAATCTTAATTCTACTCGTCTAAGGGAATTTTTAGAAACAATGTATATAAAGTGATGATATATGACATTCAAAGCATAAGTCTATTGTTGCTGTTGGTCAGTCACTAAGCCATGTCTGACTCTTGCAACTCCACGTCCTGTGTATAGCACACCAGGCTCTTCTGTCCTTCACTATCTCCTGGAGTTTGCTCAAATTCATGTTCATTGAGTTGGTGATGCTACCTAACCATCTCACCCTCTACTGCCCTCTTGTCTTGTACTGAGGAGAGAATATTTGACATAAAACATTCCTCTTTTATTTATTTAACCTGCAACCGAAAAAGGGAAACAGAAAGAGAGTATTCCTTTTTTCTGTTCTTTTCTGGTTAGGTTATTGGAGAGCCCTCATGTGGTTACCATGGGTCACTGCAAACCAGCAAAGTAGAGTACAGTAGAGCTTTTAATTCTGCCCATTTTCTCTGGGCATTTCATGTATAGAAATCAACTCTCATATGTACCCTAATTTTAAAGAAGATTAGAGAGGATCACAACCTCATAGCCTAGGCTGGAGATTTTCATCTAATTCAGCAATCCTCACTTAAGAAACGTCCCTACCTTTAACCCAATTTTTATCCCCAATTAAAATCTCAGGGACAGAGAAGCCTGGCAGGCTACAGTCCATGGGGTCGCAAAAGTCAGACACGACTGAGTGACGGAGCAAAAGCTATGTTCATTTCTTCCTATGAAGTTGCTATCAGGTATGCCAAAGGGCTCCCCAACACCTTCTCTTGAACACTGTATTGCATTATGAATCTTCTCTCATCACCCACTGAACTTTAAAAAAAAAAAAAATCTAATTTCTTCAACCTTTCTTCTAATGTCTTACTTTTAAACTTGCAATTTAGGTTCTATTTGTTTCCAGAGAAGCCCTGTCAACATTCCAGTACTTTTCAGCCTCCAAATGATAGTCTCAAACTAGGAAAACAAAGCAATATGAAAGAGCCAGCAATATTCAATAAATCCCACATCCTGCATTCCTACCAACCAACAGGTCGCTTGCTACAGCTGGGACTCACCTCGCCTGCGCTGTGGCTGCGCTGCCGGGTCAGGTGTTGTCGATGCACCAGTGCGCTCGTGGGTCTGCTGCTCTGAAGCGGGAGTCGGGGATCGATGAAAGTGGTGGTTCGGGAGTTGTGGTCAACAAAAAATGCCTAGGAAGCAATCCACTGAGTCAACAGTCCATACATGCCACAGACTTGTCCTATCGTTTCACACATTCAGGAAGAGACCCACTTTGGAGCAATAACCTTAGCTCTGTTTTCTTGTAATTTCAAATCTTCGGGAGAATTACTCCTTCCTCCCTCAGGACAGACCAGAACACAGGAAGCAACGCTTAGGCTGGATTCAGAGTGAAGAGAGCAGGAAGGAACATGGTCCCTGTGTTTAGGAAATACTCTTAAGAGACAGTCATCAAGTTAGGATCTTAGAGAAAAATCACCTGATTAGACATTTGGGCTTCTCTTAATTGATGCTAAGTGCATACTGCTATGGGATATTACCAAGTTCTTCTTTCAAACATCATTGACTTCTCTTTTCCTTTTATGCAATCAGCTACCAAGTCCTCCCCCCATTTTCCCAATATAGAGTCTTCTCTATTTCTCCCATCCCAGCCTGGCTACCATTCATTCCATTATTTCAGGACTTTCTCTTAAATGTAAAATTATTAATAGTTTCTCGGTTGGTTCACATCTCTAACAACCTTGATTCACTGAATTGGCACCTCACTATGAGAATATATTTTTCTAAAAGCTTTGACTATATCTCCACTCCAATCCAAAACCTCTACTGGCTACCTGTTATCTACAAAAAAAAAAAAAAAAAAAAAAATCCAACCCTTTGGTCACTTTCTAAGACTCTTTAAAGTCTCCTTATTTGCTCTTCAGTTTAGTCATCAGTTACACATCCAAATTCTATCACATTCAATGACTCTGGGCAAGGCACTTAAGTTCTCTGGGCTACATATTTCTTATAAAAACATGTCTCCATCTCTCCCTCATCCATAACAAACATTTCTTCCCCATAATGTGACAGGAGGGAGGAAATCATGTCTGACACATTTACTGCAGAATCCCTAGTGACATGAAAACATGAATGAGCATAAGCCACTTCCCTCAGTTTCACAGTAAAGTCTGCAAGCAATGTAGAAAGGCCTTTAAAAATTCTTTTTAATTCTAACACTCTTCACAAGAGCTATTTTTCATTATCAGTAAGAACCAAATGGTAGTAAGTTTTCAAAGAAAAATTCATTCAAGGCAATAATGAAGCCCATTATCTCAAGGACAATTAAAAATGTAAATTTTCCATGACCAGGTAAAGTTAATTAGTTAATTTTATCTTTTATCAAAGATAAAAAGGACTATTAGGAAAGCCTGGAAACTCATTACTGATTAAAATATCAGGACACAAGCTATATGTCAAATAACCTAAATGAGCAAAATAGAACTGACAACTCAAACCGATGGAGCTCCTTTAACAAAGTACTATACCTTAAAGACTAGGAAAGAACACATCTAGATAAATCCCAGGGGCAGATGGTATATTTATGCCAATTTAAAAAATCACCTTTCCATTATGAAACAAAATGTTTCTGCAGATACAGAATCAGGGAACAGGGCACAATAATTTGTAAGTAGCTCCCAAATAGGCAGAAAATGACTTCTTTAAAAAATAACTTTAAGCATAAAGTGCATTAGAAACAAAGCAGAGAAATAACCAGAACCAGAATCCTTGTTGGCCCTTTTCTCAATGTCTGATTTCTAAGTACAAAGATTAGATTAAATGGAAGTCGTGTAGGAGATGGTGTCATCAACCTTATATCCCTGGGTAATGTTCCCTTTTTTCATAACCTACCAGATGGAATGTCTTACTTCTCTGATCCTGTTAAAAAAAAAGTACATCAGTTGTAAACCCTACACAGGTTTGTATTGACAGGCTGTGTTCTCAAATGTGACACCAGTTCCTGTTTGATTTGAGCTTCTAATCAACATCTGGATGTTACTTCTGCCACTCTTTAAAATGTCATAAAATAGAAATTCAATTATTTTTATAAGTGGACATTTCAAAATAATATCATATCAATCTCACATCCTCTTTAAGAAGATTAAGCTCTTACTACTTACAACAATAATATGAACCATGCTAAGGGGAAAATGCAAAGAGTATGAAAATAGGATTGCCTACTTACTCTACCTAATTTCTTAGGCATGTTTTGAAGGTGCAGGTGGCCATTTAGAGGTAACAATGATGCACTTGTAATTGTAAGGACAAATGGGTGTGTCCATCTAGGTCAGTTGTGATTTACATGGAGTGTCACAGTATAATTTGATGTTAAGAGGCTTGTCTAAAATCCATTCTCTAAAGAATTATACTGTAAATGCCTTCAGGGTAGGGACTCCTTTCTCACCCTGTTCTCTCTGATAGCTTTTAGGGTTACGTCTGGGAGAAAGAGGGTGCTCAGAAAATAAACTTCCAAAAACTTGAATAGCAGACTCTTGACCAAAATACAAGAAGACAAATGACAATGAACTAACCAAGTATTAAAAATCACATTTTTAAAAAAAAATAAGCATAGAAAGACTGACAAGTTTGAAAAAAACAAATGAGAGAAGTGTGTGGGTATGTGTGTGTGTTGGGTAAAACATGTGGAGAACTGAAGACTACAAAACCACAAATAAGATAGAAGGTTTCAAAATATCTCAAATGGACATGTATAAACTACCAAGTTAAACCTTGAGAAGTCGAAGACAAAGTAGTGATTAAATGCTTGCGATCCAGAAAGACAAGCCTGGGTCTGAGCCCTAGCTCCACCACTTACTACTGACATAACCTTGGGCAAACTACTTTTCTTTAAACCAAATTTCTTTTCTGTTAAATAGGGACAGTAATGCCTACATCAAACAAAGGTAAAATGAGATGGTTCATAGAAATTTTTGAAGATAGTCTCTGTGACCCCTTAAATGTGACTTACTATTATTACTATTATTATTACTAATAGTAGTTTTAACTTCTGAGACATTTTTCTAAAGATCATAATTTTTCTCCCTACAGTCTATACACCAAGCTCAAAAAAATGGAGAACCAGTAAAACTGTACTTCCCAGGCTCCTTCTAGCTCTGTATGGCCTAGATTACGTTCTGGCCAATGAGATGTAAACAGGGTGCCACGTGATACTTCTGGACAACCTCCTTACAAGGAGATTTTCACAAGGTGAAGTCTTCCTTCTGTTCTTCATCCATTTAGCTTCCTAAAACAAAGACGTGAACCAAACAGAGCTCCAGCAGCCATACCGAACCTTGAAGAGTTTGTTTGGCTTTAGTAAGACTGAGTGGCTAAGCAAAAAAACTATAAGGAGCTAGGCTCTTACAATTTAAGGAACCACCCTAAAACCTACAGACTACCTACCTCTGAACTTCTTCATATGAGAGAATAAAATCTTGCATATTAAACTTTGTACAGGTTTCTGTCACAGGGTAGCCAAACCAAATCCTAACTGATGCACTGTCTCAGCCCAGATGAACATATAAGCCAGCCACCACCATTATAAATAAGATTTTTCATTATTTCATAAATAATGATGTCTTATTGTTGTTCACCTTCAATACAGTTGGGTAATGGTTCGAGGTTTAAGTGAAACGTAGGGCTGGGAAAGTATAAAGCTGAGATTTGAATCCATCTTCCTGACTCCAAAGCCCAGTGAGCAGTGCCTCCTTCCCCTCTCATCTTTTCTTATTTCTCTTTTTTTCCCCATTCTTTCTTCCTCCTATTTTTCCTTTTGATGTTCTTCCTACTTTCCTCACACCTCACATAGTACTTGAGTTTAGCAAAACATTTACATATTTATTGAATTAGGCCGACAATAACATTCACTTTCAACACTGGCAAGCCCACTACTGATGCTGGACAGCAAACGGTACTTCCTCCGCACAGTCCGAGGACTGCTCCCCTGCTGGAGACAGCGCTGTGGGTGGGGAGAGGTGCTAGTCCGTATTCCACAAGGGGCTCCGATTCAGAGAAGACGGAATGTGTGTATTGTTTGCATGAGCTTTTTAAGCCTGCCAGATGCTTGGGGAGAAGTCCCTGTGAAGACCTGTATGGAAGCCACGCCTAGTGCACGAGCACTGAGGGCAGCACCAGGAAGCAGCTTCTCTGAGCATGCGCTGTGCTCTCCTGTTAACTGTGCGACCCTGGACAGTGCTTTGCTACATCCACTCCAAGGAGATGACTCAAATCCCAACTGAGTTATGGAAAATGTATTCTACTTTAACATGAAGAGGAAAGCATAAACAAATACCACCCAAAATTTAGGCTTGCCATTTCTATTTGTGATGCACAAATCAATTATGTCACAAAAGTAGATCACGTTCCCATAGGATATCCTAAGTAGCTCAAGTCAGTATCAAAGCTGACTGACTTTTTTTTTTTCTTTTTTTTAATTTAATTTGGGTCACTTTTTATGTCATTATTATTGAGTGGTCTGCTTTTATTTATGAAATTTTCTACCAGGTATTAATAAATACTGCCTGAGTAAACAGTATGTTGAGAATGCAGACCACATTGAAAAAGCAATTGTATCCAAAAATGAATCTTTTTCAGATTAGCCACTAGCTAAGCAAATTTTGAAAACATACAGTCTCTACTGTTAAGTTTCATTAAGGAAATTCACTCAAGCTTCCCCGTGCTGGACCAACTAGAACTAACAATATAATAAAAAACTGAAAGGAATGCAAATATCCAAATTCAAATCTCATTTTAAAAACTTCTACCCTTTCACTGCTTCAGGGCATGGTCAGAGTCAGAAAATATGAGCTGGTTGGAGCCAAGTGGTATTTTAGTGAGGCCAAACAAAATACACTTCTCTCTTTACACAATTCTTTTTTTAAGTTTCTATTATTTTAAGAAAAGAAAAAGCCATCAGTATTTGTGAAGAAATACCAACCTCAGGCTCAACAAATCTAAGTCACAGAAGTTTGAAATTGTTTCC
Organism: Bubalus kerabau; assembly: GCF_029407905.1. Taxonomy (NCBI): domain Eukaryota; kingdom Metazoa; phylum Chordata; class Mammalia; order Artiodactyla; family Bovidae; genus Bubalus; species Bubalus kerabau. The sequence goes on from NC_073626.1 coordinate 138,737,123, forward strand.
AGTTAACATTTTGCCAAACCAGGAATCCATATTAAAAGACCATGTAAACAAAATAAAACAAAAAGCACTTGTAACTATGCTACAAAAAGACATCAGATCTTCTTTCTTTCCCTAAAAGAACAACAATTTAAAGATTAGACGTGCTACATACTGAATCTGTTCTAACTTCTACTTTATCAGCTCTATAAAATATTAAAATGCTCAAAAAAGTTAATTGTAATCTAATTTCTATAAAGATTTTAATTTACTCACACATTCTCTCCCTTCCAAAATATAAATCTCCTCTCAGCTCCTGGTCCCCTCTCTAGCATTTTCCCAATTATAAGGAATAAACATGCTATTATTTTCTCTATATTATATCCCAGACAGATCTCTGTTACCAAATGATAGATGAAAAGACCTGAATGATATAGTTTATTATAAGTAAAAAACAATCATGCTAACATTTTCTACTATTTGGTTCATTTGAAGGAATGAGTGGTCCTAAATATCTCATGACATCTGTATCAATCACAAAAAAGTTAAAGAAAGTTATTTTGTTAAATTGTTATGATAAGAGAGCTAAAGTTGAGAGAAAAACAGGGACACAAGGCACTGGGTTAGAGTTTTGGAAACAGCTGATCAGTTAGTACATGCGGATAAGTAAAACATTCCCCACACTTCATACATAAATGTTAGCTCAAGGCAGGGCAGGGCAGGGGGGAGGCAGATTTTATGTGTTGGGAGTGGTGGTATTTAGGTGTTGAGACATATAATACAGGGAAGTCAGTGACATGCTGGGGATGGCTTGGACCAGATTCCATGAACTCATTGTGAAATTTCAAGAAATTATGGTAGCTGGTTGACGATGATGCTGGCAGCCTGAAATTGGCTATGGTGAGAGAATTTACACCATGGAAAATGGCAAATGCTACAGATCAGCCCTCTTCCCCACCACCCCTAAGGAGCTGGTTGCTAAGCATTTACCACTACAGAAAACCAAGGATGAAGTTATCCAAATCAGTACATTTTAGGTAATACAGAAGGGCATTACCATGAAATCTGAAGATAGCATACTACATTTTTTATAAAGATCCAATGCCGGTCAGAGGACAACTCTTTAAAAGCAAAAGACAAAGGCCATCTTCATATTTGAGCAATTCCTTCAAGACTCCATGGCACTAGCATTTTATTCAAAAATACATTCGCAAAACCAAACTCTGCTCTATTCTCTCATTCAGAAAGGTATACAGCCTCAGAAGATTATTCACTTCAGCCTCTTTGTGCATTTGCATGGGTTGCTTTTTGGTCTAACAAGTTTGTACCCCTTACAAATAAGCAAGAGATCCTCTAAAAGTGTGCTATATAAAGGTTAATTTTATTTCTACTTGGAATACTATGTAATTGGAGGTGATTAAACCAGATCATGGCATCCGGTCTCACCATTTCATGGGAAATAGATGGGGAAACGGTGGAAACAGTGTCAGACTTTATTTTTCTGGGCTCCAAAATCACTACAGATGGTGACTGCAGCCATGAAATTAAAAGACGCTTACTCCTTGGAAGGAAAGTTATGACCAACCTAGATAGCATATTCAAAAGCAGAGACATTACTTTGCCAACAAAAGTTCGTCTAGTCAAGGCTGTGGTTTTTCCTGTCGTCATGTATGGATTTGAGAGTTGGACTGTGAAGAAGGCTGAGCACCGAAGAATTGATGCTTTTGAACTGTGGTGTTGGAGAAGACTCTTGAGAGTCCCTTGGACTGCAAGGAGATCCAACCAGTCCATTCTGAAGGAGATCAGCCCTGGGATTTCTTTGGAAGGAATGATGCTAAAGCTGAAATTCCAGTACCTTGGCCACCTCATGCGAAGAGTTGACTCATTGGAAAAGACTCTGATGCTTGGAGGGATTGGGGGCAGGAGGAGAAGGGGACGACAGAGGATGAGATGGTTGGATGGCATCACCGACTCGATGGACATGAGTTTGAGTGAACTCCGGGAGTTGGTGATGGACAGGGAGGCCTGGCGTGCTGCGATTCATGGGGCCGCAAAGAGTCGGACATGACTGAGCGACTGATCTGATCTGAGACCAGATCACCGGTCCGTCTAGTCAAGGCTACGGTTTTTCCAGTGGTCATGTATGGATGTGAGAGTTGGACTGTTAAGAAAGCTGAGCACCGAAGAATTGATGTTTTTGAACTGTGGTATTGGAGAAGACTCTTGAGAGTCCCTTGGACTGCAAGGAGATCCAATCAGTCCATTCTAAAGGAGATCAGTCCTGGGTGTTCATTGGAAGGACTGATGCTAAAGCTGAAACTCCAATACTTTGGCCACCTCATGCGAAGAGTTGACTCATTGGAAAAGACTCTGATACTGGGAGGGATTGGGGACAGGAGGAGAAGGGGACGACAGAGGATGAGATGGCTGGATGGCATCACCGACTCGATGGACATGAGTTTGGGTGAACACCGGGAGTTGGTGATGGACAGGGAGGCCTGGCGTGCTGCAATTAATGGGGTCACAAAGAGTCGGACACGACTGAGCGACTGAACTGACTGACTGACTGACTGAAACCAGATCACCACCACAAAGTTATTAGTTGTTTCAAAGTAATTAAAGGGATGCACCACAAAAATAAGAAATACAGTGCTCTAATAGACAAAAAAAGAAAAAAAAAACATAGTTTTCTAAGTGTAGAACTTACTGAGCTAAAAGACTTTGGGGATTCACTTGAAACCTCCAAATATTAAGTTGCATTATACTCATTAAGATGAACCTGACCTAATAAACTGTGGCCATGAGCTTCATATAGGATTAAAACCAAAGTCTATGTCATCACTTGGGCAACTTCTCCAGCCACAGAGGCTATTAGAGTATGGTAAAATGAGAATCCTCAAGCAGGCTAGGACTGTGGTAACTTTCATGGTACAAATATCTTCTCTCTTCTAAAAATCTATCCTAACCAAAACTGCTACTTGTCATGGTTATTCTACTTGCCAAGTTGAATATTCAGACCATGCTGATACTCAACTCCCCAATCTGACATCCAAAGTCACAATGTCCTAGAGTTACAAAGCTTGGCTTTAGAAAGCTTTGGGATAGGATGCTTCACATTTAACAAGCAGATGGTTACCATTTTACATTTTTCTTTAAAGAACCCTTATCATTTATATCACTTTTTTTAAAGTCCACAGTTTCTTAGCATTTTAATTTAGGCTCGAGTAGAATGATCTGGGGAAAGCACCTGTGAGAGTGTCCCACAGTACTCTACTGTTTGACAGTTCAAAACAAAAAGCAGGAAAAAAGGGTTATTCCATATTTGCCATCTGAAAGGGGAGACAAAAAATAAATAACACTTTTTCCAAAAACTAAACCAAACAATAAGTTCACTATATAAACTTAGAAAATATCAAGCTTTGTCATAACTTTCTAACTGTCCATGTCTTTTGTATCATTCTCTCTGTTATTCTTAACTCTCTTCGACAGATTTCACTCCACTGATACTGATCTGTGATGGTTAATTTCATGTGTTAACTGGGCCAGTGGGTGCCAAACAATATTCTGGATGTGTCTGTTGGTGTTTCTGGAAGAGATACCTTTCAATCAGTAGCCTGAGTTAAACAGATGGCCCTCCCCAGTGTGGGTGAAAGTGAAAGTGTTAGTCTCTGCAACCCCATGGAATGTAGCCCTCCAGGCTCCTCTGTTCATGGGATTCTCCAGGCAAGAATACTGGAGTGGGTTGCCATGCCCTCCTTCAGGGGATCTTCCCGACCCAGGGATCAAACCCAGGTCTCCTGCGTTGCAGGCAAATTCTTTACCATTTGAGCTACCTGGGAAGCCCTCCGGTGTGGATGGGCCTCATAAAATCACTGAAGGTCAAAAGCCTGAGTAAGAGGGACCTGCTTTGGCCTGACTGAGTAGGAACATTGGCGTTTTCTTGAGTCTTGAGTCGTGAGCCTGCTGGGTTTTGTATTGGATCTTATACCATCAGCTCTTTGTGTGTGCGTGTGTGTGTGTGTGTGTGTGTGCGCGCGCTTGTATCTAATACAGGGTTTCTCAACACTTTTCCACTACTTCTTCAAAGGAACCAAACATACCCACTCAGGATGTGTTCTTTTTTCCATTTCTTTACGTTAGGTGTTTTCCTTCCTTTCCCATGCCCTGTTTTCTCTCCCCCACAGTCTAATTTTATAAAAATCCTACTTATCATTTAGGGTTCAGTTCAAATCCAATCTTTACTATGAAACCTCTCCACGTATTCCATTCCAGGAATGTCATTCTGCATCTATACTAGTGCATGATGCCTATACTGTGTTTTCATAATACAAATCAGAGGCACTAAAGTAGAACAGTCTTGGGGAGGGTGCCTAGTGGTTTTACACTGGAAGGGCATGATTCTGTGCAAATAAATGCATGGATCTGATTTCAGTTCTGGTTCTAAGAAGAAAGCTACTTCTCTTGTGAAGGATGTTTCTAAAATGCTATCTTCATGATCATAGCTTATAGAGTATGTAACCACCACAGAAGAAGACCAGTAATCTAGCAAGAGACAAATCTAGCAGAGAGACCACAATAACAGAGGACTCATAGTAGAGAAACTGATAATGCTCTGGGTCATCGTACAGGTTTCAGACAGAAGCAAACACTTGAGGGCAGACTACCCTGCACTGGTCAAGAACAATATGGACAAAAGGAACAAGAACAGTAAAGTGACCCCTATTGTGACAAAACAATTTTGTTGGACCACCTTGGTTAAGGGAGATCAGCAGGCTGCTAAGAGGAGGCATGGGACACTACACTAATTCTACGCTGCATCTTTGATAAGTCACTGTGTATTTCCCATTAGAGTAAGGATTCAGCCATCAATAACAAATCTTCATCATTTTCATAAAAGTCTAAATTGAAACTGTCTATTGTTCTAGATAGATTCTTGCTTCTACCTAATCATTCAAATCAAGATTTTAGTGAGCTGGGTAGGAATAACCAGGTGAGTAGCATTCCTGACTTAGTGCGCCACGTGGTCCATTTTATTCTGTAGGTGTCTGCATAATCCATATTTTTTTCCCCAAACTAAGTAATAAAACTCTAGAGATTTGTAATTGTACGGCTTTTATTTTCTACACTATAAGCAATAAGTCAATTACTGAGTAAATTGTGTTAATTATAATCCTAATTGTTTTTCTTCCATTAGTTATCCCATGATTATCTAACTGGATGCCAACCACAGCCCCAGAAGCTGGACAGGACAAGTTACTAACTCTCACTTTAGAGAAAACTGAGGTTTGTAGAAGTTAGACTAGACAATGATAGATCCAGGAATCCTGACCCACTGCAGCATAATTTCTTCAAATTCTTCAAATTAACAATGGGAAGGAAGAAAATAAAGGAGTGAAGAAGGGAGGGAGGAAGAAAAGAAAAAAGAAAGGAGGAAAGAATAAAAGTGAGGAAGAAAGAATGAACACTACTATGTTAAGTAACATTTGGTTTTCCTTATTAAAACTCATAATCGTCTACAGATATATTATCCCCATGAGCACATACTAATGATCAAACCCAGCCAAGAATCAAAAGCACTTTAACCAATTCACATTTTAATAATACTGATGCATATTTCTTGCATAAATATAAAAAGTTTATATCAACACTGTAACCCAGATCCCAAATTACTCTTTTTTTCCACAGTCCTGAGAGTGTACAAAAGTTTAAGAATTATTACAATAGAAGAAAGAAGAGATTTTCTTTCTATACTGGCCTACTTTCTTTGCTTAAATGTTTTGTTTCAAATAAGACAAGTCAAAATGTGTCCTATATGTTAGTTGAAAATCCTAGACTTTTAGGTTCAACAAATATGTATACATAGATGTTAATCACAGTCTCATGAGGACTATCCTGCATAAAATAAAACTTGGATTAATTGCTAGGATAAAAACAATTAAGAAAATCAAGTAGTGAAACAAAATACTAATTAAAACACAGTGTGGAATTGTGAACAAGATACCTTTCCAAATGTAATTAAAAGTAGAACTATATCATCTAATCCTTAAGATTAAAGAATCAAAGATCTATAAAATCTAGGAGCTGAAAAGGGAAACTTAGTCTTCCTCTAATTTAACCTACTGCTTTTTAAAAATAGTTTTATTTAGACATAACTCAGATACTATACAATTCACCCATTTGAACAGTACAATCCACTGTTTTTAGTATATACATAGGATTGTGCAACCATCACCATAATATAATGTTAAAACATTCTCTCCACCAAGAGAAATCCTACACCTATTAGGTTGAATTAGAGGAAGACTAGGCTTCCCTTTTTAGCTCCTAGATCTGTGGTATTTAAGCATGAAGTCATGAATGTGTTTCTGGTGGGGTGTCATCTGATAAAATACCTATAATCTAATAAAAACCTATTTGTATGACTCAGCCTTGAAGGACACCAGTAATCCCAACACCTGGACTGGAACTCTTCTTCCCTGGAATGATAAAGTATATCTCATTTTCAAAGACAATCCCTCCCAATAGAGTACAGTAGTTAAGAGGTATGCTCCTAAAGTTAGAATCCTGAATTCCTCACTTGCTTACTAATACACACATTAGAAGAACCTGACTGTTGATGCAGGAGACATAAGAGATGCAGATTCGATCCCTGGGTCAGGAAGGTACCTTGGAGGAGGACATGGCAACCGATTCCAGTATTCTTGCCTGCAAAATCCCATGGACAGAGGTGCCTGCTGGGCTACGGTCCGTAGGATTGCAAAGAGTCAGACACAACTGAAGCGGCTTAGCAGACGCATGCATGCATGCAAATTTCAATAAAATGTGAACAATAATGATAATACCCACCTCATAAATGGCCATGAGGTCAAAATAAAATAATCCATGAACAAATACCAAGTGAAGTGCCTGGCACATGGATTGAGCCCAATAAATGTAGGTGTCATCACCATCATTATCATCTTACCTAGAAGGCCTGACAGTCCGTTCTTACTCTTTAATTCATAGTCAATGTTAAAAGAATATTTCACTTCTCTTCTTTCATGTAAGTCAAGGACATTTTTCACCCTAGAACTCCACCAAAAAGCACACCAGATCTAGAATTTTGTGAAATCTCAGCCAACTTAAACCCTTGGCCTTAAGTAATTAGAAGAAAAGTCTCTTCCAAATTGGAGACAGCTAAACTGTAGTACAAGCATAATCACTACCCTGTTCAAACATGTAATGTGAAAAATCCAAGACAACACATGGAATAAGAGAGGTCAAACCAGGCAAATCCTAGGAGCTACTTCCAGTGAGTGCACAGAAGGAGGAGCGAGTGGCAATGGGGAGAGAGCCTGGACGCTTGCTTGTTCGTCCAAAGCAGAGATCACTGAAAAACTAGGAATCTACAGATGACAAATTTCATTCATTCATCAAACCTGTTTTGAGAATCTTCTATATGAATGGCACTGGGGTTGTAAAGGGAGTAATTAAAAAAAATAAACAGAAGCACTCTTAAGGAGGGGATCATCTGCTTGGGAAGACAAAACAAGTTAACAGCAACACCATGAGACACATAGGTATAGGCCTCATGAAACAGTGCAAGGGGGACTGTGGGGACTCACTTATGCCTAGAGAGCCAAGAGCAATCCACCCACTCTGCTGCCCTTCGATGGTGTGTATGAAAGCCCCACCCTCTCAACCATGGTAGGAAACCATGCCACATGCTCCCAGAGCACCGTTTACTGCCTTCACTATAAGAGCTAGAAGATGTGTATTCACCTCCTCCCTGGTGAGAGGCAGGGTGACAGCATAGACTCTGGATCTGGATGGACTAAGTCAAATCCAATTCTACCACACAGGAATTACAGGACCTTGGTCAGCTCACTTAGCCATGCTGTGCTTTAGTTTCCTCTTCTAAAAAAATATGGATTAAAAATAGCAGTTATGAACAAGGTTGCTTTGAGAATGGAAGGAATTAATCTAAATGTATAGCTACATCTAGCACATATCTAGTAGTACACACTGCATAATACTACACGGTGAGTTTGTATCATATTTGTCACAGTGGCTTGCATATAGCAGGCATTCGGAAGTGTGGTGAATGGCAAAACTAATGAAAACAAAAGGAAGATGCTGCACTTGAGAAAAGAAGACGGAGCCAAATTTCATAGGCCTGAGCAGCTAAATTTGACAACATTTCTCATAAGAACCATGTCTTTTCATGCAGGTGAGGATTTGGTCATCCTATTTCATGTCAATTCTAGAAATTAGTCATCACTCTGGGGAAAAAAAACTCATAGTATTTAATAGCTTCTGATGCTATATTAAATGGGAAAAAAAGTTTACTCCCTTTAAACATTCTAGAGGTAAAGCAATACATCAAAAAGGGGCAGTTAAAATTTCAGGCTAGTAGAAAACCCGTTAACGGCGAAGGATGGGAGCTATGATTTTTAAAGTACAGCCACGGCAAGAGCCTCTCCCAAATGTTCTTTCAAGCTATTTTTGTTTATGGGAAGTCAGTCATTCGTAAAGAAAGGATGATGGGAAGCACAGGGAGATATACCTGCTTTCATTAAGGTATCCAGCTTAGCTAAAAATCTTACTAAAGTCTAAATGCACAAAGCAGAGGATTCAGGCTAAAGAGATCCTCTTTCAGGCCTGTCTGGTAATTCATTCTGTCCACAAGGCCAGGGATCCTTCCATATCTTTCATGCCACACATCATTCAAAAGGAAAGTCACCAGCAACCTGTGAGGTCAGCTATCTCCCAACTCACACTCAATGCTCTTAACAATGCTTACAACTTTAGGCTGAAACCCCATATGAGTCCAAACCCTCAGGAAAGAGGATAGATGGTTATGTTACCCACACAGTCGAGATAATGTTTACCTCTGTTTAACCATCGAAACTTTTATAAAAGCTATGAGACAGAACTTGTTCTTAAGAATACATCATAACTCATCTTAAATAGTATTATAAGTTCAACTTAAACTCTTCTCAAGGTTCAGGTGTTATTAATAAGAGGCTTTCTCTTGAAGCATGTCTGGCAAGTTATGACTGGCAAGAAAGGAACCTTCCCTTCCAGGTCTGCATGATAAGTTCCTGATTCCCTTCAGCTAAGGATACAAAATGACTTAACATGTTAAGTCTCTGCACAGAGCAGAAATACATGCAGCATTATCTCAGCTTGGGTTTTTCCCTGGACCTGTGGTTTTCTATGGGGTCGCTGAGGGTCGGACACGACTGAGCGACTTCACTTTCACTTTTCACTTTCATGCATTGGAGAAGGAAATGGCAACCCATTCCAGTGTTCTTGCCTGGAGAATCCCAGGGTTGGGGGAGCCTGGTGGGCTGTCGTCTATGGGGTCACACAGAGTCAGACACGACTGAAGTGACTTAGCAGCAGCAGCAGTAGTTTTCTAATGAGTATAGATCCCCATGACATCAGGAAAAAAAACTGTCAGAGTTGAGAACAGAGCTGATTCTTGGTCTGCTAATGCTCTTTTACATGCAGGCATAATACCATCAGTATTTTCCATCGCCCTTTCTTGGACTACCTGCGCATTTCCATTTAGTAGAATGTTTACAAACACTCGGCACCAGCAAAGTCACATCCTCCTTGGGAAAGAGAGAGCACAGGAACTGCCAAGTGTCCCTGCAGGTTCCCCATGTCCTGGAAAGGCTTCCCTGCCGTCCCACCTAACTCTGATATACCACTATTCTACCTGTGGTTTAGGGACCTCATCACAAATCCATTCTCTTTCATCTATTCTGAACTTCATGCTTACCACTTCTAATCTTCTCTGGGCTGAGAATTAGAGGTTTACTAAAAATTTTACAAAACTCAGGTCAGTAGTTTCAATGAAAGTCTGAGGGTTCCTCCCATGCATTAAAATGTATCCATGCAATTTGTAATATCAATTTTGACTGCTGCTAAGTTCTCAGATAAGATTGCTAGAAGCTGAGTTCAGGATGAGCAAGATACACTGTGGTATTTTTGCTAGAGGGTACTTTAGGGAAGAATGGAATGCACTGAGTACTTTCCACATTCCACTCACCTGAATGCTCTTCCCTGGTATGGTTTATTTCTCACTTCATTTACATCTGAGTGCACGCAGAGCTTAAGTTGTGAGTCCTTCCCCAGACACCCTCTATAAAATAACTCTCCACTCCTGCCTTTTCCTAGACCCCATATTCTGCTTTTCTTTAAATCAAAACTTTAATCAGCTCTTAGTATGCGTGGTATTTACTTGTCCATTGCCCATCTCTTTTCATCAGAAAGACAGTTCTATGGAGTGTTGGCTGCTCTGTTTTGCACAGGTGTTCAATAAATATTCATTGAATGAAAAAGTCAAATACAGTTATAAATATTTTGTCGATCCTCCCCACACTTACAAGTCACATATTTCAAGTATTTTTACAGACAGGAAAAGTGTTGGTTGGTTTCTCAATACTTGGAGAGCATAATATGGTGGTTAGGAGCAAGGACCTTTGAACCAGACTGCATGGGTTAGAGCCCAGCTCAGACATTGCCCATCTCTAGTCTCTGGGCAAGTCACTGAACCATTCTGCACCTGAACTCTGCATATGTAAATAGCAATAATAACAACAGTACTGTCTTACAGAGTTATTGTGGAGAGCTTAAACATAAAGAACTTAAACAGTTCATGGCTCCTAGGACATGCTGAACAAGAGTTAAATAAACAAAATCTTGGCTGAGAAACACCTTAATAAGAATTACTAACTTTCTCACTTTGATTTCTTACTCATAAGACAACCTCCTGATAGTAACCCAGCTTTCTGATTCATTTGTCTAAAAAGGAAGTGCAGATGTGGTTACCTGGCCTGGTGAGAGTTACGTATTTCTCATCATAAATTAATCAATCTTTGAATCTTGTTTAACATGCTAACAAAATCAGGGTTTTGAACCAACAAGACTAAGGCCCAAACCCGGATGGTGTCACAGACACACCTTGTGTTGTTGCTTAGCAACCTCCTAGCCACCTTCTCCAAACAATGCCACAACTTGTATTCAACTATCCACAACACAGCTAGGAGAGGGAAGTATCATTGCCTAAGAAACCTCTTCTCTAATCAGTAGAAAATGGTGAGAGATTACAGTTCAAAGAATGTCCATGCAAAGTGGGTGTTTTGCCCAGCAAGTGCCCTGACTCCCATAGACTGCATATACCACTTCAAAAGAGGGTAGCAACTGCTGATGGTAACAAACAACCTGCTTGTCCAGGTTTCCTTTGAACCAGGAGATGGACTTTTTCCCCTCACAAAGGACTTTCAGCCCTCACTTGATGGGTAGAGCCAAGTGCCAAAGTCACAAGATCGCACAGTCATGCGGCGGCTTCCCCACGGCCACTCCTACAAGTTACCTTGCCCTGATGATCGTGTTTCATTTCCCAGCCCCTTGGCAGCTCCAGTTGTTTGTTTGCAAACATGTTGAGGAATCCCACGAGGTCCCGGTTATGCTGGTAGCGTTCAAAGTGGTGGGTGTCCCGCCGGACTTTGGTGATCATGTGCTTCAAACATGTGTTGTTTGTAAACATGCGGTAGGCACTCTGGAGAGAAGGATGGGAAAGCCACGTTAATCCGCTTTGTGACATGCAAAAGCAACACATAAACTCCCATGGACATATTTAATCTTCAGATGGTATACCAGATTCAGTGAACTCTAGACCCACACAGGAGACAAAGCAAAATAATTTTGATTAAAGTAAAATAGACTACAGAAAGTCAGGGAGTCTTCACTAATGAATCTAGTTTTCTAAGGAACAATAACACTGTGGAGTTTCATTCTACAGGAGATATAAGACCTTAAAGTTGGTTTTAGGCAAACCCCACACAGTCAAAATTACACCATTCAGGAAACAAATATACCACCTCACAGAGAGCCCCATTATAACCAGCATTTCCTCCAGCACAAAATCTCTGGCTCTTTGGGTGCATGCCAATGAAACAGTTGGCATACAGTTAGGAGCCAAGTTGTATAGAAAAATGGCCATAAATCTGAATATTAGAAGTACATGCAATAGGCTGAGTAGTTCCCACTGAGAATCATATTCAACTGAGACCACAGTAGATTAGAGTTTTTCATCTTGTGCTTAAAAGCATAATCTCAGTAAATAGAATAGCAAGCAGAATTACCTAGACTGTATATCTTAGTATTTTTTTAATCTTTTTTTCTTCTCTATTTTTCCTGTACACACACACACGCACATATTCATACACACACTCTGGTAGGCTAAATTTACATGATTGAAATATACATTTAATAAAACCCCATTATACCAGCACACATAAAAAAGTGATTGTTCTGTAAAATGTCATCAGTGTCATCTTCTGATTCTTAAAGAAGAGTCCAGAAAAAAAAAAAAAAAGACCATAAGCCATGGGCTGTCCTTATGAGTCAGTCAGCAGATATTCAACACAGTACCATGTGCCAAGCAGTAGAAAAGGAGTAACTGTATAGGCCATTTCCTTGAAGGAATGTGATATTCATGAAACTGACCCACCATGAAGGATCTCTCCCGGAACGCTATTCTCCTCAGGTAGATTCAAAGGGCTTTGGATTCCCCCTACCTTTAGTATCCCAGGGATATCAGACTGAGTGTGGAGGCCTACAGGCTCTACTTTATGAGTTCTGTTATTTATTTTCTTTTAGACAGACCAAGGTAAACCTGAAAGAAATCAGAATCTCTGGAAATAACTTCACCTTAATAAACATTTACTGCGCTGGTTATTGAGAATAAAAGATGAATAAGCAGGGATAGTCAACAAGGTTCCTGTCTTTCCAGAGACCCTCAGAATGTGTCACGTCTAGGTCAGACAATTCATTGCTGACGGGAGTGCCTTCAAGAGCTTTCTTTCCTTTGGCATGGTGAGCATAGCAACTGGCCATGTCTGAAATGGTGGCTGCTCTCAGTTTGGGTTCCTGGGTTTCTGAAGGACTCCAGGGATCAGAGAACCCTGACAACTCAATTTGGAATGAGAAACAGCCCTCTGTTAGCTTAAGCCACTGAGACGTGTTGGTCACCATGACTGATGTATAACTCACACTACACAAAGTAACTTTTCTACAGTTATTCTGACTGATTTGCTATCATTAACCTTATGCTTTGTATGGAAATTATTTTTCCCCTATAAAAATGGAAGGCAGGAAGGTCAGACACATTAAACTCTTCTCAAATACTAGTGTACTAGTTCCTCAGTACACCTGAGTAGCAAGTATTTGAGATCACATTTCAACCTGATAGTCTAAATGAGAGGAGGTCTGACGGCTGTGAGAAATCATGAGGTTCAGAGTACAGAGCACTGCCAGAGCAGGCAGGCCCATGCAGGGGCTCTGGGCAATTAGAGCATGAGAGAATAAGAAAATGATACCAAGAAAGCAGAGAAGGAGACTAATAAAAGAAGTCGGAGGCTGTCAGAGACTAACATTAGCTAACTAATAGTTTAGCCCGTGGCTGACCCTGCCTTGGAGTCTTATGCACAATCAACAAGGCATCTGTTTTCTGTATTTGGCTGCATGTTGCTGATTTATTTTCACACAAGCCATTGCAAGCATAGAGGCCGGAGATAACACTAGCCTCTGTGATGGTGGCAGTAATGAACTTTCAAGTCGTGCTCCCTAATAAGTCTCTTTGGGAACAAATTATTGTGGGATAATTCTGTCAGATAAATCATTTCTAAACTGGTGTATCTCTTGTCACCCTCCCTTAACCCTCCCCCCACCCATTCAAGTAAGTAAATAGGCCACATCCTGATTCTTTATCTGGGGCACCAGAAAGGCTCCTCACTCTGCTAAAGAAAAGCAGCAGAATTGCATTAGGGCAAGAAGTAGTAGTAATTAGGTGAAGGAGCCCATCCCAGCCTCGGGCAGGAAGCAATCCCCTGGGGTTGGACAGCTCTTTCAGCACAGGAGTCTTAAGGCTGGTCTTATAATTAATTACATCCTTTCATCTTCCCCCTCTCCACTCAGTGAGACATGTAATATAGTGCCAAGTTCAACTGATCTTTGCAAAAAGCATCTACCAAAGTAAATTTAAGTATAAGAAAGATTCCTCTCATCAGCATCTAGCAAACAACCTTGAGAATCACGGCTTTTTCAAGTCTGAATAATATGCACATGATTATTAAGGTTTATATAAAATACATAAGGCAAACAGGAACATCCCTCTAGACTCTGGCTGCATGTTTATAAAGAAATTACATATATACTTACTCACATATATGTTTACTTATGTATGTTTATATATGTGTATGTGTAACATATTTACACATGTCTGTATTTATATACAGGCTTCCCTGGTGGCTCAGTCGGTAAAGAATCTGCCTGCAATCTGGGAGACCTGGGTTCAGTCCCTGGGTTGGGAAGATCCCCTGGAGGAGGGCATGGCAACCCACTCCAGTATTCTTGCATAGAGAATCCAAATAGACAAAGGAGCGTATCAGGCTGCAGTCAATGGGGTCACAAAGAGTTGAACATGACTGAGCGACCAAGCACACATACATATGCTTATATACATATCCATCTATTCTATTTTTGAATATATATTTTATGTTTATTCAATATATATAGTATTGTTTTAAAATGTGCATTATATATATGTATATACATATATATGATCAGAAGTATACTTATTCAGAAAAGATATTTATACTCCAGTTCATACAGAACTATGCTGAGGTTTCTAATCACAGCTCACGGATAGAGACAAAGAAAGTCATTTAATCTCTGCCTCAATTTGCTCAGCTCAATGATGTGATAATAGTAACTGCCCTGATTTCTTCATAGGCCTGTGTGATTCAAATCCAGTGGAACAAAGGGTGTAAAAGTACATTGAAGAGGTAAAAATCACTGTAAAACCATGGAGTTGAACTAAGTACAAGAATATATAAGGGATTATGCCTACCACCACTGTGTTCTAACAGATCAATGATAGTAGTAAAACTGTTTTCTACTTTCAGTCTTTGAAGATCCTGGGCAAGCATTCCACCTTCTATTAAGGGAAGAAGGGTCTCATAACCCCTTATTAATTATGTGCTAAGTTAAGTGAAGTTGCTCAGTCGTGTCCGACTCTCTGCGACCCCATGGACTGCAGCCTACCAGGCTCCTCCGTCCACGGGATTTTCCAGGCAAGAGTACTGGAGTGGGTTGCCATTTCCTTCTCCAGGGGACCTTTCCAACCCTGGGATCAAACCCAGGTCTCCCGCATTTGCAGGCAGACACTTTGCCATTGAAGCCACCAGGGAAGCCCTGTTCTAAACACTGAGGATACAGACACAAGCACAACCCAATCACTGAAAAGAATGGAGAGGGAAAATTACAGGGGAAGGTGGAAGACAGGTGTTCAGTGGAGGCAGAAAGTAGTTTGGAAAACAGAGGTCACAGTAGCAGTGAAAATGCTGAAATACACTGATAAAACTAGCAGAGCTAAGAATTAGAGGGGTCCAAAGGGCTTCCCTTGCAGCTCAGTAGGTAAGGAATCTGCCTGCAGTGCAGGAGACCTGGGTTCGATCCCTGGGTTGGGAAGATCCCCTGGAGAAGGAAATGGCAAGCCGCTCCATTATCCTTGCCTGAAAAGTCTCATGGACAGAAGAGCCTGGTGGGCTGCAGTCCATGGGGTCGCAAAGAGTCGGGCATGACTGAGTGACTAACACTAACTAACTAAAGAGCTCAGAAACACTAAACAGGTAGGATTAGGTAGAAAGAGCCTTGTCTTCATGGAAGCTGACAGGACAAACCTGTGTGTGAAAAGAAAAGAAACATCTTTATTCTCCCTTCTGGGGTCTAGTGGGTCTAACTGGAAAGGGATCCTTTTTTGCGTTTGAGTTGCTGTTTTGCTTTGGTCTTACAGAACAAGATGCAGTAAAGGGATCTGATCTGCTACCTGAAACAAAAGTGGACTTATTTCATAGCAGTGTCATGATAAAACTTCTTGCACAGAGTGATCTCACCTTGGAAGATGTTGCATGTGGGTTCACACCGGTTAAGGTGATTTGGCAACTGTTAATAGTAAGCAGAACCCCTTTAAATGATACCTAAAGGATGCAAAGTTTTCTTGCCTGGCAATGTGATTTAAAATGTCCATTTTGGTTATCCCTTCTCTAATCCAAAACTCCATTTCCCAATCCTCTTGGTCATTTCTTATCTTATCGTTCTAGTAAAGAAATAAATACTGCACGGTTAGATGAATGATCAACTGAGAATTAACTGAATTTCTTTGTGGAATTTCATTAAAATTACACTTCTTAGAGCTTAATGTGTTTTGTATGGTTACGTGTTTGAAGAGTTAGAAGTGAAAAATATCGAGAAGAACCGAGAGGAAATTATTGCCATTTGGCAACAGAATAAGAAAATTATATGTCTTATCAATCAACCAACTTATCAATTAGTTAATCACAATCAATGCAAGTAATAATCAAACCTCCTTTTTTGGGAGCAGGTTTTTTAAGTGTTACAGTGATCATATGTCCAGGATTACCTGGCCCAGTCTTAATTTACTCTGTTATTTCCAATAACACAGGTTAGTACATTGTTGCTAAATAAAATCTTTCATTTTCCAGAAATTCTTCATCAAGAATAGGTTTTCTGAATTCATGCTTGGAAAACATTATCACTGCTGCCATAGTAAATGTATACAAAGGCTCACAAGGAAGTAGATGTGAGCATCTGTATACATTATTCACTAAACAAAATTTATTATAAACAAAATCAAGTAACATTGTTTTCATAAGATATATGCTAGTATATGGAAATAGTCTTGTTTTATGCAGTTTATCTTCACAATATTTATAATCATAGGGACTTTATATTTTTCTCATCTGGCTAAGAAGTAAAATGGAGGGAAAATTAAACTTATTGACAAAACTAACTGTAATTATCAACTCATCTATTTTGCAATAGCACAAGTCTCTGACTTATAAGAAATATATGAGTATTTTAGAACAATACTTTTTTTCATTAAGTAGAAAGGAGTTTATATGATAGAATTAAAGTATTTCTGGGAGAAGGCAATGGCACCCCACTCCAGTACTGTTGCCCAGAAAATCCCATGGATGGAGGAGCCTGGTGGGTTGCAGTCCATGGGTCTGCACGCTAAGAGTCAGACACGACTGAGTGACTTCACTTTCACTTTCCACTTTCATGCATTGGAGAAGGAAATGGCAACCCACTCCAGTGTTCTTGCCTGGAGAATCCCATGGACAGAGAAGCCTGGTAGGCTGCAGTCCATGGGGTCGCACAGAGTCAGACACGACTGAAGTGACTTGGCAACAATAGAACATATTAAAAGCTAAATTAGTAATTATTTAGAGCTTTCCTGGTGGCTCAGATGGTAAAGAATCTGCCTGCAATGCAGGAGACATGGGTTCAATCTCTGGGTTGGCAAGATTCCCTGGAGAAGGGAATGGCTACCCCCTCCAGTATAAAATAATCATTTGGCATGTATGTTGGAAAAATTATTTAGTTGCATATAATGAAATGTATGTATGTTTGATAATTATTAGACAAACACAGTCATCCCAAATATCAAAGACATGACACTAAGAATTAAATCTTGAGTTATCAGGGGAAATGGTTTAAGACAATTTTGGAAGCAATCTGATCATAACCAGCAGAGGGCAGTAGAATATATCTTAAAGCAACTACAATGCAAAAACAGTAAAAACAAACACACAGACACAGACACACACAAACAAAAAACAGTATTTTGTTCCTCAAGTTTTCCTTTAGAGTTATGGCAACTATGTATCTACTTAATTTTTGTTGTTTTCAATAAAGATGATTAGGTATTAAACCAAAGAAGTATTAGAGCTAATAAATGAATTCAGCAAAGTCATAAAATACAAGATTAAAATACAGAAATCTGTTGCTTTTCTATTATTCACTAATCATGAGTTAACAGAGAAAGCAAAAAAAATTCTGTTTAAAATTGCCTTAAAAAGAATAAAATACATAGAATACACTTAACCAAGGATGTGAAAGATTTATGTCCTTAAAACTATAAAACATTGATAAAGGAAACTGAAAATGTTTAGAAAAGGAAAGATCCTCTGTATCCTTGGGTTGGAAGAATTAATATTGTTAAAATGTCCATACTACTCAAGGCAATCTACAGATTTAATGCAATCCCTATGAAATACCCATGGCATTTTACATAGAACTAGAATAAAAAAAAAACCAACTAAAATTTGTACCGAAGCACAAAAGACCATGAATTGCCAAATCAATCTTGAGAAAAAAGAACAAAGCTAGAGTGACCATGATCCCTGACTTCAGAATATACACAAAGCTACAGTAATCAAAACAGTGTGGTTCAGTTCAGTTCAGTTCAGTTGCTCAGTCATGTCTGACTCTTTGCTACCCCATGAATCGCAGCACGCCAGGCCTCCCTGTCCATCACCAACTCCTGGAGTTCACTCAGACTCACGTCCATCGAGTCAGCGATGCCATCCAGCCATCTCATCCTCTGTTGTCCCCTTCTCCTCCTGCCCCCAATCCCTCCCAGCATCAGAGTCTTTTCCAAAAACAGTGTGGTACTGGGCACAAAAACAGATACATAGATAAATGGAACAGAACAGAAAGCCAAAAATAAACCCACATACTTCAAGTCACTTAATCTATGACAAAGGAGGCAAGAGTATACAGTGGAGGAAAAACAGTATCTTCAATAAGTGGTGCTGAGAAACCTGGACACCTACATGTTAATGAATGAAATTAGAACAGTTCCTAATACCATGTACAAAACTAAACTCAAAATGGATTAAAAACTTAAATGTAAGACATCAAATCATAAAATTCCTAGAAGAGAACAAACGCAGAACACTCTTTGACCTAAATCATAGAAACATATATTTTTTGGATGTCTCCTAAAGCAAAAGAAACAAAAGCAAAAATAAACAATTGGGACTTAACTGAGCTTAAAAGCTTTGGCATAGCAAAGGAAACCTACTAAGTGGGAGAAAATTCCCACTGTTAAAGTGGGAATGAAAATTGGCACAGCCACTGTGGAAAAGAGTATGAAGGTTTTACAAAAAACTAAAACTAGAACTACCATATGATCCAGCAATTCCACTCCTGGGTATACATCTGGGAAAAAACACTAATTTGAAAAGATATATGTACCCAAATGTTTACAACAGTATTATTTACAATAACCAAGATATGGAAGCAGCCAGTTTCCATCAACAGATGAACAGCTAAAGAAGACACAATTACCCAGCCATAATAAATAATGAAATTCTGCCATTTGCAACAATGTGGATGGACCTAAAGAGTATTATGTTTAGTGAATTAAGACAAAGACAAACACAGTATGTTATCACATAATATGTGAAATCAAGAAAATATAAAAAATGAATATATATAACAAAACAGAAATCACACAACAAAAAAGATGGTAGCTTGAAATTGGCCACAGTGGGAATATTAACACTACAGAAATCAGTAAGTGCAAATCAAGTCTTAATACTGTTTTATGGGCTGTCTAGACTAGAAATAAGTAAACTAGAGACTTATGGACTGGCTAGCTGTGTTTGCAAACAAAGTTTTATTGGAATATAATCGCATCCATTCATTTACATGCTGTCCTTGGCCCAAAAGCTGAAGATATTTATGCTCTGGCCCTTTCCAGAAAAAGTTTGCCTGCTGCCAGTTTCTAAACATAAGTTCTAGATTTAAGAAATTGATGAAGAAAATAAAACGCTAATAATATAGAATAAAGTTCAAATTGTGCTGTTACACTGCAAATAGCACACATACACACAAACAAAATGAACAAAAATAAATCCAATATTCAAAAACTATTATCTGGCTCAACAAAGAAGGTGCTGACCTCATTGACAAAAGTATGTGAAAAGTATCAGCTCTTTCTCCGAGATACATTCTCACCATCTCTACTGCTACTGCACTAGTCCAGGTCCTGTCCATGTCTCACCACAGGGCCTTTTCACTTATTCCTGGGTGACAAGTTTGCCTTTTAAAACCTATTTTCAACATAGCAGGTAAACTTAAAAAAAATTTTTTTTTTTTCATTATCAGAGAAATGCAAATCAAAACCACTATGAGGTACCATTTCACGCCAGTCAGAATGGCGGCAATCCAAAAGTCTACAAGTAATAAATGCTGGAGAGGGTGTGGAGAAAAGGGAACCCTCTTACACCGTTGGTGGGAATGCAAACTAGTACAGCCACTATGGAGAACAGTGGAGATTCCTTAAAAAACTGGAAATAGACCTGCCTTATGATCCAGCAATCCCACTGCTGGGCATACACACTGAGGAAACAAGAAGGGAAAGAGACACATGTACCCCAATGTTCATCGCAGCACTGTTTATAATAGCCAGGACATGGAAGCAACCATCAGCAGATGAATGGATAAGAAAGCTATGGTACATATACACAATGGAGTATTATTCAGCCATTAAAAAGAATACATTTGAAGCAGTTCTAATGAGGTGGATGAAACTGGAGCCTATTATACAGAGTGAAGTAAGCCAGAAAGAAAAACATCAATACAGTATACTAACACATATATATGGAATTTAGAAAGATGGTAACAATAACCCTGTGTACGAGACAGCAAAAGAGACACTGATGTATAGAACAGTCTTATGGACTCTGTGAGAGAGGGAGAGGGTGGGAAGATTTTGGAGAATGGCATTGAAACATGTAAAATATCATGTATGAAACGAGTTGCCAGTCCAGGTTCGATGCACGATACTGGATGCTTGGGGCTGGTGCACTGGGACGACCCAGAGGGATGGAATGGGGAGGGAGGGGGGTTCGGGATGGGGAACACATGTATACCTGTGGCGGATTCATTTTGATATTTGGCAAAACTAATACAGTTATGTAAAGTTTAAAAATAAAATAAAATTAAAAAAATAAATAAAAAAAAAATCAAAACTACATCCCCATATGAACTCCTTTAGGAATAAAACCCACTTAGAATGAAGCCCAAACTCCTTGCCAGATTACACAAGCCCTGCATTTTGAAGCCCTGCTCACCCTTCTGATCATATCATATACTACATCAAACTCATTCCTGTCCTCAAGCCTTTGTTCTTGCTTGGCAAGGAAAGTTCTTCTCTAAGACCTTTACCTTCCTAGCTTCTTGAAATTGTATAACATCTTGGAGAAGTCTTTCCATCCACCGGATCTAAACCAGCATCTCCAACAGCTTGGCCCCTTACTCACCCTAGCCCAGTCATCTATACAGTTTCAGTTGCCTCATGATACATTTCACTGCCTGAATTATCTTTTTGTTCACTAGTTCATCTTTATTCTACTCTTGTCTTGTTTACCACTCTAACCTGAGACTCTGGAATGTACTAGGCAAATTATGGGCATTTAATAAATATTGGTTGAATGAAGGCATAAACAAATGAACAAGCAAAGGAAAACTTGTGTTACCTGATTCCAAGTTCAAAGCTCTTCCCACCACAGCATGACTTATTGTTTTACAGTGACAACTCTAAATGTTATTCATTCTTCTTTATATGAAAGCCTTCCATCTCCTAGAATTGTTCCATACATGAGTTTAGATTCCTGTAACCTGGCTTCTGAAAAAAATACATATCATCCTGCTGGCAAAGGTCCATATAGTCAAGGCTATGGTCTTCCCAGTGGTCAGTTCAAAGAGCTGGACCATAAAGAAGGCAGAGTGCCAAAGAATTGATGCCTTTGAACTCTGGTGCTGGAGAAGACTCCTGAAATTCCCTTGGACAGCGAGGTGATCAAACCAGACAATTTTAAAGGAAATCAACCCTAAATACTCATTGGAAGGACTGATGCTGAAGATGAAGCTCCGGTATTTTGGTCACCTGATGCAAACAACTGACTCATTGGAAAAGTCCCTGACGCTGGGAAAGACTGAGGGCCGAAGGAGAAGAGGGTGTCAGAGGATGAGATGGCTAGATGGCATCACCAATGCAATGGACATGAACTTGGGCAAACTCCAGGAGATGGTTAGAGACAAGGAGGCCTCGCATGCTGCAGTCCATGGGGTTGCAAAAAGTCAGACATGACTGTGCGACTTAACAACAACCTGGCTTCTGCCCACCTTTCAAATCTGACTTTTGCTAGTGTTCTATGCTCTCCACATACCAGCAATACCAAACTGCTGCACTAGTAATTCAGTTTCAGTAGTTCTACAAATTACTAAGACAGCCCTGCAACTTTATGAATCGCTTATTTTGTAAATGATGCTCTTTCTACCTAGAGAGCTCTGGCCTGTCTTATTTCTAGGGCAAATTCCTACACAATCTTTAAAACTATCAGTCTTTAAAACCTTCTACTATTGCCTTTCTACAGCCTCCAAATCCAAGAATGTCACTCTGATCTCAGAATAGAATCTAAATCCCCTGCCATGCCCCACAGGCAGATCTATGATCTGGATCTTGCTGACTTTCCAACGTCCAGTGTGATACCACACCACTCATTCTTTCTATCACCACACAGCAGCCCCTCTGCCCTCTTCTGAGCCCTAGGGTCCATGCATGCGCTATTTCAAGTGCTCCAAACACCACTACTCTCCTCCCGCAAAAAAAAAAAAAAAAAAAAAAAAAAAAAAAAACATGATCTCCCATACACATTTTATATATTTTAAAATATTCCTCTATTTATTGATTTATTTTTTCAGATTACAGCAATGTAACATTTTATTTCTTTGTTCTTTTGGAGAGCCCGTAATCATGATCTCAAAGCCCAATCTAACCAATGCCTGTGGTCAGTGCTCAGATAGTTGGTTATATTTGTGCAGGAAAAATAAAGTGATCATTAAGAGTACAGAGAGTCAGCATCTCTGGGATTTTAACCCTAACAATCCCTTGAGCAATTTATTTCACCCCTCTGTACCTTGGTTTCTTCATCAGGAAAACACAAAAGTTTTATCGAGCTCATAGGTTTCTAGGTTTGGCTAAATGGTTCAAGACATGGGTAGTACTTAATGCTGAGCTGGAACACATGGCACTTGGGAAACATCAGCTATTTCCATTCTTACTGTCAATACACAAATGAGGATAACTTCCTCTGGCCTATTGCTTGTTTGTTCACATCCTCTTAGACTGGCTACTCACAGGGTTGGAATGCAGCACGGTGAAGAACTCTGGGCTGATGAGGAACTTCACGGGGGGAGACTGTAACAGCAACGTGAGCCTGGATCTGGAGGTAGAGTGGGGCAGGACGCTTTCCCGTCGGAAATCTAGATGGGGCAGACCACAAAGGCATTCAGGGAAAGCTTTGCACCTGGAAACATACTTATTCACTTGCATCTATATTTTTAAAGAACACCTATATCATTTACTATTATTTTAATCCTCAAGATATTTTTTTTGTATCTGTAAATTCATGTGTAAAACCCAGCTGCTCTTCATCACACTAAAATGGAGCTCAGTAATGTTCATAGTCATTGTTAACATTTAAATGCATCCTGAGATGCAGGTTGCATCTCAGGTGATCAGATTCTTTTCTTTATTCACTACTGCACAGACCCAGAGATTTAAAGTAATTTATATTCTATTTGGTTTTGTGATTCTTAGTACTAAATAAAAAGTCAAAAATTAGAAGAGGTGTCTGGTGAATTTGACTTTTTGAATTGGATTACTAGATCTTAATGAAGATCAGAAATCCTTTTAAAGAAAGCCTCATTTCTTGGAAACCCTTAGTTATTTGTTTTCTACTTTTGTAAGATTACAAAACACACCAACCCGCAGGCTCTTACCTGCACTGGCTTGGTGAAAGTCGGCTTCCTCCCCGGCCCCATCAATGGCATTGCTATTTTCCTCAGGCCTCTCGTTGGTCATGGTTCTGCGGATACTCTGGTATCTAAAATCAGGAGCCTAGAGTTAGATCACAGCAGCCTCGAAAACATGGGGCTCACCGCTGCCCCAGAACTCAGACGTTTTCACCACCTCCCCAGCCTGGGCCATTTCCTCCCCCAAATTCACCCCTCTACCTTCTGGGCCATCTGTTGAGTAAACCATTGAATTTAATGTCTTCTGTTCAAAGTTTGCAGAACATTTTCCTAACAAATTAATAAAACTTTTTTATTTTAAATTGTGGCCTTTAATCAAAGAAAACTAAATCCCCATATTGTTAAGAACAACTTTTGCTCCATAGCAATTCATTTTTGAAAAAGAAGGATAGATTTTAAAAGCTTAGGCAAATTATAAAGACGCATCACAAATGAAGATTCTAGATATTTAAAAAGCTATTTGGCTTCAAATGACAAATATATATGCTCCGTCGTACTAAAAATCAATGCCTTGGGTTGATCATTACTTATTTCCTCTCTATAGTTTCCAAGCAAGCTGTGGATGTGTGCACTTAATACTTTTCAACCAAGAGACAGACAGTCAATGAAGTCTATGAATCAAGAGAGGCCACAGCTCCGCCTTAATGACAGGACACCCAAAGATGAAAGAGGTAACTGCGTTTTCCATTTCGCACATGTGAAAATTAGCCCAACCACAAAACTGCCCATCCTCACCGCCGGTTCAGCTGCTCCATCTGCTGTATGGAGTTGGACCTCTGCAGCACCTGCGGGGCAGGGGGAGCTGTGGGCCGCTGCCACGTCGTGGTTCTGTTTACGTGATCCACGTAGAAGATCCTGCCGTGGCTGTCAATGCGCGCCTCCCAGTCTAAACAGCAGTAATGCATGGAGAGGGATTAGGAGGAGCAACTGAAGCCATTGATGTGGCTCATTAAGCAGCACGTGTTTATCTCTCTGACATGCTATAATTTGGGGCTAATAACATATACCTGGCTGCATAATCCAGCAACCCCCCCACTCCTAGTCCACACCAGAATGTGCTTCGCCAGTCAGTAAACAGCTCCTGAGTGCATAACCAACCCCTTAAAAAATTCCTGATCATGGGGGGTCCCCCTCAAACTGCCTCCAATGCTCATCCTTTACATGTAAGTACCAGCATTTAAAAAATACTAGTTGGTATCATAATGTTTTAGATATTCACATCAAAATTGGTATTGATGTTTATTGTCACCCAAAAAAAATTATTTTTCTGTTTTTTCCCTAACTTGGAAGAAAGATTCATAGCTGGAAATCTCCACATGCACATTTATACACAATTTTAATAGATGTAGTCTTCAGAAGAAATTGCTATCCTAGTCATCAAACAGTATCATTATCTATGAATTTCCATTTGCACTTTCCCAAAGAGGAATAAATTTCCAGAGCAAGGTTAATGACTTGTTTCCAACCTCAAATAAATACCATGTTTTAAAAGATTGTTTAATTTTATGTCTAAGCAATCTCATTAAATGTATTAGTCTTTGTTAATAAACATATAAGAGCACATTCAGTAAACACAGCAACCAGACTGGTCTTCAGGGCCAGACACCCTACCTCTGTGAATTCTCTAAGAGGTCATTTCCCTATTAAAATAAGCACATCATGAGGTGATCTTTACAAAAGGCAACATTTTTAAGTTGATGCAGTTGGGAAGGGTAATTTATATAGGAATATATGAAAACAGCAGAGATCTATTCTTTAACCAGGAAAGTTCTTTATATAATGTTATTTCTATGGCAAATATGTTTTGAAATTAATAAGCACCTTTCTCTTGAACAGCTCTGTTAATATCAAAACTCTCCATGTGATCACATAGTTTATCAACAGAAAACATGGGTGTAAAACTAGGGACCAAGGGGAAAGTATGCTTGCTCCTGACCAGCTATGGCATTTACTCTGTAGGTGAGCGGAACATGTATTCCAACAAAGTCTTTAGGATTGCAGAGACCGGCGTGGTGGACCAGCCAGCACCAGAAGACCACTGAGGGCTGCCTCAGCTGGAATTTGAAAGATTTCCTTTTGTTGCTCTCAGCCTGTCATAACTTATGATATATGGCAAGGGAAAGAAAACTTGGGCTCAGGAAAAGCAGAACACAAAACAACAAACAACTCCATGTCGCTCGTGCTCCAAGGTGACACAGACTCATGACAAAGCAGGCTGCCAAACCTGAATTATCTGGGGACAGCTACAATCTCATCAGTAGGACAGTTGCAAAAGACCGCGTGCTCAGCCTCCCATATGCGGTCAAAGGGTAAGGACATAAAAGCATGTTCAGGAACCATTTTTCAAACCCTTTGATCCATTCCATTGTTTTGCTCTGCTCTTCACATAGTTTCCCAGCTCCAAGATTCTGAGAACAAGTATTCCCACTGCATTCCTCTCTCATCAGAGCCAGGATGATTCAAGCACATGCTGTATATCAAATCAAACGCACATGGAAACAAATGGCCATTCCTTCCCCCCAAGAATGTTTACATTAGCTTCCAATTTTTAAAAAATGTAGC
Source organism: Bubalus kerabau (assembly GCF_029407905.1). Classification (NCBI taxonomy): domain Eukaryota; kingdom Metazoa; phylum Chordata; class Mammalia; order Artiodactyla; family Bovidae; genus Bubalus; species Bubalus kerabau. The sequence continues at coordinate 138,763,409 of NC_073626.1, forward strand.
ATAGGTCAATTAGGAATAAAAACCAACTAAAGGAAGCAGAGAGAGAGAGAGAAATATGCTGCCAAGCTCCCAAGATGAGGCTGTAACTAAAATTTGGCTCCAAGTTTTCTGGCATTTGAGTCAGAAAAGAAAACACACTGTTGCATACTTTCCATTTTCTGACAAAAGAAAATAAAAAATTAACTTCAAAGGTGGAACTTTTCCCTTGAATAAACTACATAAGAATTTACCCCATGAAACATGACCTGTATGAGGCCCATATGGATAGCAAAATGGAGGAGAATGGCTTTGAGGGAAAGGGGTAATCTCCAAATATATTCACCTCTGTACCTTGCACACAGCATGTGACAAATGAACAAATAATTCAAATAAAGTATAGCTATAAAAAAGAATGAATCTTGTATTCACTTTCCACAAAGGCCAGGAATAACCTTAATTTGCATTTCAGTAAAGATATTTCTATACAAAGGGAAGAAGGACTCTGTGGGAGAGGGAGAGGGTGGGATGATTTGGGAGAATAGCATTGAAACATGTATATTATCATATGTGAAATAGATCGCTAGTCCAGGTTTGACGCATGAGACAGGGTGTTCGGGGCTGGTGCACTGGGATGACCCAGAGGGATGGGATGGGCAGGGAGGTGGGAGGGGGGTTCAGGATGGGGAACACATGTACACCCGTGGCGGATTCATGTCAATGTATGGCAAAACCACTACAATATTGTAATGTAATTAGCCTCCAATTAAAATAAATAAATTTATTTTAAAAAAAAGAAAACAATTTCCAAAAATTTGCTTTCTTAGAATATGGGATGCTGGATGTACATTATGACTCTCCCTATCAAATATCGTATATTTACACTGAAGTTCTTACCTAAATCCCCGTAAAGAGAAATGCTATTTTATTGGTCTTAAGTGGACGCTTGGCATTGGATTGGGAAAGACTGTTATGCTATTGGCATATTCGTGAACTACACATCCACGCTTACCCAAGTAGTCGATACCCTTCCATCCAGGCAAAGACAGCAGAGGTGCCTACAGGAAGGTCAGTCCTCTATCATTATATATCAAAATTACTTTTCAGGAGGCAGGGGTATGTTGTTTAATATTCGTTTTCACATGAGGCCTGGTTTGTTCTTGGTTAAGAAAGCAAATGAGAACACATTGTCCGACCTAAGTTTCATTCACAGCTAATACTAAAATCAGACAGGCAGGGTTAGAAGACTGGGATCTTAGCATTTACTTCCTTGTCTTGCCACAATGTAAACTGGGGTATATAATCAGTATGCTGTGTGTGTTTGTGTGTGCACACACATGTGTTGAACTAGATTAGTAAATAGAAAGCCTATAACTAGCCATGGCTTTATCACACTTTTGCTACGTGATGTTCAACAAATGACTACACCTCTATGGACCACAGTTTCTTTACCTGAAAAATTAGCGGAGGTCAGAAGTAAGCATTGCTAAGGTCCCTTTCATACTAAAATAACATGAGTCAGCAAATGACATGCATTTTACTACATTAGGTTCAGTAAGGACCTAGGACCATCTTATGTCTGGGCCAGAATTTCCAATATAGACTCTAAATCCATTCATACTTTTTGTCCAGAGGCTCTGGGGTCCTGAAAACCATCCGCTAACTGCACTTCGGTCACTGCAGCTCCAATATTATCTTTTGTGCATTTTGGTCTTCCACATAAGACTTCATTTCCATAAAGAGCTTCATGGCAATAAAAAGGTTTGAAAACTATTATGTAGAGAAATGTATCTCAAGGTATGAGGCTCTGAAAGTATGTATCAGAATCACTGTGAGGATCGATGTAAATACAGATTCCCAGGAATTATCCTAGCTCTTCAGAATCAGACTATCTGAAGCCAGCATTCAGTTATCTACATTTTTAATAACCTTCCCAGGTGGTTCCTAAGCACACTAAAATTTAAGGAACACCCAAACAAATTACTAATAACTTTAAAATGTAGCCAATTCACTGTACAAACCCACGGAGCTAATGCTGGACTTCTCAGAGGTCATGAAGTACAGGCTCACAAGAAACGAAATTTCAGTCTAAATACTCCAAACTGAAATCCAGGAGCAATGGGATACTTAGATACCCTGAAATTCAAATATATTAAAAACATCCCCCTTTAAATAGCTGGACAATAAGGGGAAGTTGCAGAATTAGAAAGCGTCAAAATCTGCACCAAGCCACTGTCACAGTGTCTATCTCAGAGGCAGGAAGGTAGAGCAGGTGAGGCCTTAGACAGTTTCAACTTTTGGAATCAGCCCATATGGGCACGGAGCAGGGGGCAACTGTAAGGCCCCTCTTCATCTCATCATTCTTCTTCCTCACTCCTTTCACACTAGACCTTGGTCTCCACTGGACCACCCAGGTGATCAGACGAAGACGTGAACACATCTCAGTGAATGCTGAGGCTGGGAAGAATCAACGTCTAGACAGGATGAGTCACATCTCAGGGAAGCCAGTACCGAACTGTCTACATGAATCAAAGTGGTGAGAGGACCGTGAGCGGGGCCTGACTTCATTATAACTGGATTTAGGAAAATGAAACACCTGAGGGTTGTGAAGTAAACTTACAAGCTCACTATAAAAATGATAATAATCATGGTATCCTCACCAAAATGGTGAGATGACGAAGTTAAAATGAACTAAAGGTACTTTTAAGGAAATAATTAAGCTTTGTAATAGATGCTACAAATTTTTCCTTATTGAAACAATCAAGGAATTATGATACCATTTGTATAAAGTACAAAAGTAAGTTAAACTTGTCTGTGCTTTTGGGAGTCAAGACAGTAGGTGCCCCTGCCCTTTGGCAGTGCGAGTTAGAGACTGCAAGCGGGCACAAGGAACAAGCGATGTGTTGCCGGCGGCCGGAGTGGGCTCAGGTTGTGGGAATTTAGCAGGCGGAATGGGCTCTTTTCTGCATGCATGTTATGTTCGAATAAAAAGTTTAAAAAAATTAAAAATCTCAAATCTCTTAATATTCAGTTTTTAAGGAAGAAGCTTTTCAGATTAAAAGCATGAATTTTTTTTCTCAAAAATAACTTTAAGGTTCTAGAGACTAAGAGCCCCTAACTTTAAACAGAGTAGAAATTCTATAAGATTAATTGTACTTTTCACATTCAGTGCCTTCTTTTAAACTTTTATTTCAAAGGATGTTCTAATAACAAAAGTGCACAACCACATAAAAAAATGGTAACCGTTCCCCTGTGTCTTTCCAGGGCTACCCCATTTGAACCCACCATATAAGTAATACACTAATCTAGATTCTATAAGAGTCCACTGTTCATCAGTGAATTATTCATCCCTATTCCTACCCTTTTGGGGGAAAAATATTTTTCAACAGCTTCCTATTGTCTCCAGTGCAGCCATGGGTTAAGTCACAATTATCCTGGAGGCAATAAGAGAAAAATAAAATAGCTTTTCAGAAGGGGCTGAGCTGACCATTCTTTTTTTCTCACTCATCTTAATGCTAAAAAGACCAAGATTCGTCATGCGGATAACACTGAGTGGGCTTCAGCCCTGAATGGCCTCCATCTGCCAGCCTATCAATCATCTCAGAATAAGATACAGCAGATTCTTAAGGCACTCAGTACATATTCAACTCAACCAGCTTCCCTGCAAAGCTCTCAAGACTGCCATGCCTGGTTCTTTTAAGAACCAGAGCTTTCTTATTTTGTATGGCTCATTGGAATGTCTCTCAACCAGTAGTTGGGGTTATATAGCCTGTAAGGTCACAGCACAGGGTCCATGGCCTAAAGCAAAAATAAGAGTTTAAGAACCAATCAGTAGATCATTATTACAGCTGAGGCAGTCTTTGTACTAAGTCCAAATCTGCTCCCTGATCCTGAGATAGGAGGAATAAAGCTGGAAGAAGCAAACAAAGCAGGAAACCTGCTTTACATAAAAGGAGATCAAACAGATGTTCGGAGACTAAGTTATAACTCTGACATATAGATGACCACAGAGTCAGCTTTAAGACTGAAGAAGCATGGCAAGGACATCTCTGTATCCTCTTAATTGAGTTTGCAAATCTTCAGAGAGAAGCAAGCTTTATTGGATGGTTTCCTCACTGTATGTTAGTACACATATTTTTAAGGCAAATATAGCTAAAATAGCAACAATATTAATAAGGAAGAAGAAAAAAAGAGTCAAGAATGGGGGGATCATGCTTCAGGACCCCGTCCTGCAGGTGTGGGGATGACATACACAGAGGAAAAAACGCTTCTGAATCCAACACAGATGCTTAACAGACCAAAGCCATCTGCACCAAAAGATGGCTGCTAATACTGCCCCTGTCACTGCTTTTCTTCTCTGTGAGGGGCCTCCCAGGGAAAGGTTCTGCTAAGTAACTTTAACCTGGAAAGAAAAGAAAGCTAAGCATCTTTTCAGTCTTCCTAGCTCTGCCCTCAAAACACAACATAATAAAGTGTCAGGGCAGCGCCCAAACTCTCTAATTTCAGGTGTTGCCTGGGCCTAATACCAAAATATGTCACCACTTTGCCACTAACCAAGCTTTCAGAATTTACTTTCATCTACCTACACAATAGTCCCTATCATTATAATCTTAAATCACAGAGGAGGAAAAAATGTTTGAGACTGTCTCAACTTTTGTGTGTATTAGTTGCTCAGTCGTGTTTGACTCTTCCAACCCATGGACAGGGGCTCGCCAGGCTCCTCTGTCCATAGAACTCTCCAGGCAAGAATATTGGAATGGGTTGCTATTCCCTTCTCCAGGGGATCTTCCCAACCCAGGGATCAAACCCGGGTCTTCTGCATTGCAGGCAGATTTTTTACACTCTGAACCACCAGGGAAGCCCATCTCAACTTTTATTAGTATGAAATCTTAAGTTCCTTAACTTATCTGGGTTTTGCTTTCTCCATCTATAAAGAATCAGGTCAGTTGATTTCTACCCATTGATCTATAAGTTACAGATAAGACTTTCTTGACCTACTTCACAAAATTGTTACAAAGAATTTTTTTTTAAAACATTTAAGATGCATTGTAAACTGTAAAGCACTACATAAGTTTTAGGTATTACAATGCATGCATGCATTCTAAGTTGCTTCAGTCATGACCAACTCTCTGTGACCCACCAGGTTTCTCTGCCTGTGGGGATTCTCCAGGTAAGAATATTGGAGTGGGTTGACATGCCCTCCTCTGGGATCTTCCCAACCCAGAGATCGAACCCATGTGTCTCTTACATCTCCTACATTAGCAGGCAAGTTCTTTACCACTAGCACCACCTGGGAAATCCCCAGGTACTATAATAAGTAATGTTAAAAGTATAACCCTAACCTTAAAATATCTTAGCCAGGTCATTTAACAGACCGACCAACTGCACACTCCAAGTGGACCCCCTTAGCTGAGGCTCCCATGAGACAATGTGTGAATGCAGAATGCCATAGCTCTAAGTTAGAAGCATGGCCAGAGACTGCTAGCAGCAGAGCTGCCCAGTGAGGAAAAGAAGGCAGAGAACTGGCCGGGACAGGACAGACAAATAACACAGGCAACCAAGTATTTAAATAAACTGTCAATAGATGAGACAGACTGGGAATAGGAGAGAGCAAAGCAGTGCGGGGACGGAGTTTGAACAGTAATCAGGTATGCTCAGACATAATCTATAACTGATTCATGATAGTTTAAAACCCTAAATTTGCAAGTTAATAATACATAAGAAGGAACAACTCAAGAATTTTCCTCCTGTTCATCAGTTACTCATTAAATTGGATATACTACTAAGGTGCTTTTCTCATTACGGATATATTAAGTTATTAAAATGAACAACCAACTGTTAATTTCTTTAAATCCTAAAATTTTAGTATTACATCTGTGTAATGCAAATACCAGTATTGAAACAAATGCATGGAAACAGCACAAAGAGCGGACGTAATTTCAGCAGGAAAGTACCTGTCTTTCTTAAATACAATCTAGAGACCAAATTATGAGTCCAACAGAATTCAGATGTAGCCAGGAGTCTATAGCCACACCACCCTGAATGCACCCGATCTCCTCAGAGGCGGCTAGGAGGGTGCCATTTCTCCATACACTGATGCAACGCCATGCCTCATGTCCAGGTGCCTGAAACTCCAATTACTTATTATTAATCCACATACGCATGTAAGCAAGCTCTCCCCCAATTCTCTCCTGATGTTTCTAATTCAACTTTATCCAATTATATCTATATATCACCCAGGAATATTTTTCTTTTCTGCCCCTAATGTTTTCTGCAAGGGTAAGTAATAAGGAAGTTTCCCTCCCCCACCTCCAACCTGCTTAAGATGACCCAATGGCTAATTAATCTCTTGGCTTACTTTTTAACACTGCTTAAAATATATGTTTCCTATGAATAATCACCCTCAGTTACCCAAATATATGAACAAGGGGAGGATTTGTACACAACAGTATTTCCAAATGATTAATTTAATATTTCTACAAATTGCTCATAGCACCTTTCAGCTCTTTTGTCAGAATTCGCCCAAACTAACCACTCAGCATTTTAGCCTTTTAAATGCATACTATCTCTTCCCTCTTATGTCCTACCATTTTTAAAACACAGAGGGCCAAAAGGATCAGCTTCTTGCCATGATCACATATAAGAAAGTGAACAGAGAGGTGAATCAGAACGAAAAGCAATAAGGCAGAAAGATGTATTTTCCAGTATGTTCTTAAATGCAGTATTTACTATTATTAATATCATTGTTTACCAAAAGGCTTTGCTCTCACAGAGTAATATTGCTTTAAGGGATTATAGAAACTTAAATAGAGTTTAAATTACATCCAGCCGATGATTGGCCATGGGCATCACCCAGCTCTCTGAATTTAGGCTGCATAACTTTCCTAGCATCCCTAGTCCTCACCCATGTCTCCTTTAAGTGCTATGTGTTTCTTGAAAGTGAAGGAAATGAAATATCTTTCAAATCCCCAGATAATCATCATACTCCCCCAAAAATAGTAACTTCTGAAATTAATAACACTTCTCTGGATTTCCCTAAGAGAAAAAACAGGACCTTGTACTTAATAACTTAAAATGTTACAAATAAATAAAAAACAGTATAATACATGGAGCTAAAGCTTTTCTAAGAGATTCCACCTATTTGTTACAATCTCTATATGTGTAATAATTGAAATATTTGTGTAATAATTAATTACACAATAATTGAATATTTGTGTAATAATTGAACATTCATGCTGTCATTAGGCAAATTTAAAGTTTTTCTATTGTATACCCAGTTGTCCATAACATCTGGATTTCTTTCCCTTTATTTACTCTCCCCAGCTGCCCTTTCATCTGGTGGAACAGTGCCAGCTGGGAGACGACAGCTAAGCACTTTCCAGACTGTATCTGCTCGGTCGAGTGGCAGCTGCCAGCTCCCTTCTTCTGGGGTCCTGGGCATCTATCCTTTAAGTCCCGTGGGTCCTATCACCCTTGAACCCTTTGGTCAAGGTAAGCCCTTTAGTTAGCAGTTCCTCACTTGGTGGGAGAGCCTCGTCCACCCTCTGGTACCGGCTAACATCCTGGCGAACTGAAGGCAGCGATCGCAGTGGCTGGTGGCCGTTGGATTGACAACCTAGGATTAAAGGTAAACAGTTACCTAGGTATTGTTTTCCCCTTCAGTGTCAAAACAGCCCTTGTAAAAAAAAAAAAAAAAAACTTTACATAAATCCTGGGGCCAACCACATCTCCCATCCCTCTCCTCCTCTGCCTGTTCCCACGCTGGCCTCGGTCCTAGTCATGCACCAAAGCTTTAGGGTCACACAGTGACCTCAAGACAATGAATGGAGAAAAAAATATATGGAGGAAGAAAAAAGGGGATACTTTAGGTAGCAAATAAATTACAGAATAAGAAAATCATTTCTATTTCTGAGTCTATGCTATTTAGGCATAGGAAATTATCCTTGGACTTTCTGATGCATCTGTAACAGAACAGTTTGAAGGAATCATTCTACCAATCCACATTCACTGAGACAGAAAGCAAATTTTTCATGTAAGCTTGCATCCTCAGACACTCAAACAGCATATTTCCAAGTGTCAGAACACATCACCTAACTTAGTAGACATTTCTTATACTGCAGAAGGCAAAAAATGACTTTTGATGCAAAGCACACACGAACCTTCTGTTTTGAAGCTTCGTGCAATAAGGAGCGACTTTAAGATGTTCCAGAAAACCTCACAGATAATACTGGTAGATGCTGCCAGCCTGTCTGGCTTTGTATCTACACACCTGGAAATTCCTTATTAAAAGCTTCTTCACACTGCCCAGATGAGAGGACCGAGCCCTGGGCACATGAATGCCACGGTGCACAGCATGCACATGCGCAGTTTGCTCCTGTACATCTGCCCTTAGGCACTCCAGGCCTCCAGGGCTGTATGGACCAAAGGCTCCCCCACCCAACAGGCCACTTTCCTAGGGAAAGCAGGTGCCCACATTGATACAGAGCCTTGAAGTTCATTATTTGACAGCCCTCTTATTTCAGCAGTAGAAGATCCATTTAAAAAAAAAAAAGCTGTTGAACCCAAAGGTGAAGAACTCAGCTAATATTTGACCTGCAGCATAATTTACATTGAGGGACAACCCTCTGAGCAGGTATCCCTGAGACACAGGCCACATTGTCTTCTACATCCTACCTCCAATCGCGCCCTCCTCCTGGGCGGTGGCCCCTTCACAAGCCCCTGGGGTATCCCGAGCAGCACCCTCTTCTTGGGGCTGGCTCTCAGCAGCAGCAGCAGCTCCCTCCAGGCTCCCCCTCCGCTGCCAGACCTCCCCCACCTCCTCCTGGTCAGGTACAGTGGTTGATTCTGACCCTGGCCCTTCCTCCTCTCCACTGGGCACCTGCACCACAGGTAAGGAACCAGCAGTGCATATGGAATCCTGGGACCCTTCAGCAGGGCCACTGCTGGCGGGCTCTGCTGCACAGGCTCCATCTTCCTCCTCCTGAGAAGAAAAGGCTGGAGTTTCAGGAAACCGTGCGCTCTCAAGAGATGAGCACCGTGTCTCCACCGAGGAGAGCTGCGTGGTAACACTCTCATTGCAGGAGCTGTCGGCCCCTTCCAGGTCACTCTCTCCCTCGGGCCTGGTGCTGGCCTCGCTCACACTCTCTGTCCTGGCAGGGTCGCTGGGCTCTGTTTCTGAGGACACCTGGGAAGGCTCAGACCCCTGATCGAGGGACTCTGTCTCACTGACAGCTCTTCGGCTCCCCCCGGACGTGTCAGAAGTGCCCGTGTCAGCTCCACTTGTGGGCTGATCCACCTCCTGAGAGCCACACAATTCAGTGCTGCCCTGGTCCACACTTGGTTGAGATTCTGGGCCATTCTCGCTTTCATCTGGGACCGGGCCTGAGGGTAAAGAGGTCTCTGCAAGCTCTGGAAGATTTCCTGGCTTATCCTCAAAGGAAGCAGCTTCATTAATGGAGGCTTCCTCAGTCTCCACTGGGTTGTCTTCTGGCTTTGTCTGAGATGCCAGGCTCCCATCATCAGTTCTTGATGCCCTGCTAAACATGATCAACCCTCCTTCCTCCTCCAAGGAGGATGGATAGCCCAGGTCTTGCTGGAACTCGTGGTCTTCTTCATCTGAGTCAATATGAAGCATTGCATTGAGTCTTGTATCAGTGGGAAAACTACTCCTTAACTTTGGAGAGGCTCCCACGGACCTCTCCGAGCAAGTAGCTGCACCTGACCTAGAATGGCCACTGTGTTCAATAGCATCTAAATAATCATTGAGTGAATCCTGACGTCCTCTGGGAGGTGAGGTCCTTGAAGAAGTAGAAGTTAATTCTTCTGTGTCTATTTCCAGAGTAGAACTAGTCCTGAGAGAATGCTTGGGTGTCCCATCAGCACTTTCCTCAGAAACTGGTCCATTGGAACAAACTGGGCTGTCGTGATGGCCCCCTGGCATGTCCTCCTCATCAGAAGGGCTTCCTAGGTCTCCGTTCACAGAACTGACTCCAAGTATTGTGCCAACAGCTTCTGGAGAGGCATCTGAAGGAGAAAACAGCATTTATAAAAACAAAGGCATTATTACATATTAACTTTTAATATCCTAATCCTTTGCCGCCGATCAGTTCAAAGAATTCAGTCATCCCACTGAGGGCTTTTCACAGCAAGGGTCCCCAACCCCAGGGGCACACACTGGAAAAATCCACACAGCAGAAGGTGAGTGGCAGGCAAGTGAGTGAAGCCTCATCTGCACTTACAGCCTCTCCACATCACTCACATTATGCCTGAGCTCCGCTTCCTGTCAGTTGCGGCATAATAAATGGAATGCAATTGAATTATCACAAAGCCATCCCCCATATCCCTGGTCTGTGGAAAAACTGTCTTCCATGAGACTAGTCCCTGGTGCCAGAAAGGCTGGGGACTGTTTTACAGTTATCACCAACTTGCTAAGATTCACTACTTACTACTAAACAGGTACATATATTGCTGGTCAGCATAACACATGAGGTTTTATATGTTCACTGCTGCTGAAAATTCCACATCCCCGTTTCCAAACACAGATAAAAACCTAAGTGAGATTTTTTTTTTTTTTTTAATAAACAGGCTTTCATATCTGCTTGGAAAACTTCAGCAGGTAATCATTCGATAGCTATTTTATGTTCAGAACAGGACACAAACAATTCTATTCAAATGTAAATTGACAACAGAAAGTGAAAAGTGAAAGTGAAGTCACTCAGTCATGTCCGACTCTTTGCGACCCCATGGACTGTAGCCCACCAGGCTCCTCTATCCATGGGATTCGCCAGGCAAGAATACTGGAGTGGGTTGCTATTTCCCTCTCCAGGGGGATCTTCATGACCTAGGGATCGAACCCAGGTCTACTGCATTGCAGGCAGACGCTCTAACCTCTGAGCCACCAGGGAAGCCCAAAACTGACAACAGATTAAGATTCAAATGTAAACTGGCAACAGATTAAGATTTAACAAGTTCTACCTACAGTGATGTATTTACACAGATATCTCACCTTCATGCATAGAAGATGTGACCTCCACTCTGAACTGGAGGTACCCACTCACATGGTCAGCTGGGAGCCTTCTGCCAAGGTTGTAGCTGAGCATCTGGTCACTGCAAGAATAGAAATGGTTCTTTGATCCTACTTCTCTGCTGTCAGGCTTCATCTTCTTCCTACAGGCCACCCCCTAAACCCCACGTATTTCTCTTAAAACTTTCATACTCATAAGAAAGTGAAAAGGCAAGTTAGAGTCAACGTAATATTATTCATTTGTATAAATGAATACTTATAAACCCAGGGATAAAAGGGAATCTTGTCACAAGTAAAATTATTAGTAAATGCAATACAATACAAAATGCAATACAATGTTGTTATGATTTTTTAAAGGGCACTGATTTGTTCTCTCACTGCTAACAGTGATCAGGAAAAGGACATTTTAAAAGCCATCAAGGAGCTGGAAAAGGCCTAAAATTTTGAGTGTTTCCTGACTCAAGTGTAAATGAATAGAGGGCCTGGTTCCTTAGCATTTAGCATGAGGCAAGACTACTGGAGTGGGTAGCCATTCCCTTCTCCAGGGGGGTCCTCCAGACCCAGGGATTGAACCAGGTCTCCCACATTGCAGGCAGAATTCTTACCAGGGAAGTCCCTCTAAAAAGACAGGTACAGGGAATTCCCTGGTAGTCCAGTGGTTACAACTCTGAGCTTCCACTGTAAGCTCGGCAGGGGTTTGACCCCTGGTTGGGGAACTAAGATATGCCATTGGCGTGGACAAAAGTAAAGACAGACAGAGGTAAGGGTCATCACATGGAGGGCACAGACAGAGCTGCTACATTCTGAAGAACAGGAGTGGGGAGTTAGGAGAGAGCTGTGTGAGAACAGGCCAGGCTCTGATAGCTGCTCTGGCTGTGTGAGGGGCAGAGGGCTGCAGCACTTCCCCTTTCTCATTTGTAGAGTAAGGGGCTTGCTCTTGGCCCTAGCTTGGTGGGAGTGACTATCACTGATTCTCTGGGCAACTTGTGAGCGATACTGATGGGATGGTTGGAGAAGCTGGCTGCACCACCCAGTGGGGTCTTGTTGCCATACTGGCAGGTGGACTGGAGGGGCCCACACAAATGGACCTGCCTAGCTTCTGCTCCATCTTAGCTCCAGGCTCAGGCTATTGGCTTCCTTGAGGATGAAATAGTTGATATATTTAAACTCTGTGTTTATTTATCAAAGTCAAATACAATTACATCATTTCCTTGTATGCAAGCAACTTTCATTCTGAATCTGATGCATTCTTAATTAAGGAAAATAATCAGAGGGATAGGACCAAATCACACCATCTCTGCTCTCACACTGCCCTCTAATGGCAACTTTGGGTGGAAAACACAAGGCCTCCACCTAATACTTGAACCAATGTAGAGTTCAGAGCCTCTAGTCCCTATTGATTACTAATCTACACGACTATTTCCCTTGTTCTCTACCTCCTCGGCATAATTTTAAATAGATGGTACCTGTTTAAAAGAACACATGCTAATGTAAAATCCCAGTTCAGCTCTTATGAATTTCTTTGGCTTAATACAAAGAATTTCCTAAAACAATAAGATTCTTTTACTTTTTACTTTTTCTTCCCTATAAATTTTGTAATAAATATTTGATTGATGCTCTTAAAATGCTTTGTTTCCCCCATCTGAGTGCTAACATCCTAATAAGGGCTTTGCATGCATCATCGCCTTCGATCCTCCTGTGAGCCAGGTGGTGGCCCGGTTTTCTAGAAGAGGAAGTTAAGGCACAGGGAGGATAGGTAACTTGCCCAAGGCCAGATAACAATTAAGTGACAGAACCAGGATTAGAACACAGATATTTATGACATAGAAGCCCCTGCTCTGTAGGCCCCAGATCATATCTCATTTTATGAGCACTTTCCATAATCTTGGCTGCTTAAGTAGCATGGATTTTAATGATATTTACTCATGGCTCATCCCAATGCATTTGACATCACAATGTTTTGTGTACTTAAGCTGGTATTTTAAGAAGATTTCTTCCTATAAAGGGATGTTTTGGCATTAACTATTAGATGATACAAGTATGTTAAATGCTATTACATTAGAATGTTCTAATAATTCTACAATGACTGTAACCTGCATAACAGAAGTGATGTCTTTTTCCCTGACTGCTGTCTTCCAGCATTTAGACAGTGCCTGACATGCAGAGATGCTCCACCTCTGTCCACTAATCCATGAACCCAGCAGCAAACTACCTGAACCTACTCTCAACAATGTGGTCCTCATCCATCTCTCTGGACATTCAGTCTTGGAATAATAAAATTTTCCCTTCTTTGCTAAAATCAAATTGACTCTCCTCTCCTCCTCTTTGGGCAATAAAAGTAAAGTGTTGGTGCTGATGATGAAGACTTTAAAAAGTGATGGATTTTAGCTAGGAAGTAAATGATTAGTAGGGATTCTAAGAATGGGATCCATTCTTTTGCTCATTATCATATTCCAATACCCAAAACAGTGTTTAACATTTAGTAGATACTATACATATACACATCCACATATTTGTTGAATACATTTAACAAATGAGACTCTTTACTTTGAAAAAAAGATTTTTAATAGGCATTAGTGCTGTTTTTCACCCAAACCGACAAGATACTCAACTCTACCATCTCTAAGAATAGGAAAGACTCCCTATTCAGAAATTCCAAGTCAAGGGGGTTTCATCCTTGCTGAGTGACTGCCAGGGGATTCACCTATTCTTACTCAGTTTCATCTGACTCATCCTGCCTCTTTCCTGTGATAGATAATTGTGTACCCTATATTATATATTATTATGGTATATAATTATAAAGACTAAGTGCCAAAGAACTCCCACTGCCTGACTGAGACATTTTCTCACTAGTGTAATCAGAGCAAATGACAAAGCATGGGAAAGTGATGCGCTCTTTGGACAGAATGCAAGCCACTTTCTGAAAAAAATGTCACATTCAAACCAATACTCTTGAAATAGGTAATCAGTAAGGAGTTTCAGCTCATCCTATAAAATTTTACCATATGAAACTTCAATTACTTCAGAGAATTGCAGTCTACAAAACACATAAGAAAACTCATTATTTTTCAAGATGTATCAATTACTTGACAGAAAGTAATAATCAGATTAAAAATATATTTAGATGCTAAGAGCAGATATACCAATATGTAGTATCATATTTATTTAATAAAGCAAATCCCTAAGTATCAGGCAATGCTTTTAATATACTTGTGTGGAAATACTTTGTAATTCTGGCGTATCACAAATTCATGCTGGACTTCCTTCCAGTACACACAGAATCTATGCCAGGCAGTATTATGTGTCCATTCTTTAAAAGACTGAATGAAAGTCAGCAAGTTAACAGGAGATTAAAGCACTAATAAGGCTTTATTTTTCCTTGATCATTCTTATGGGTATACATAAATTAACACTTCTTTTATATATATAAATTATATGATTATACTTATGTAAATTAAATTATAAGCATATTATATTTCCAGTAGTTAATTTTCACCAATTATAATTTTTCATTTTCCATCAATCCTAAAAATAATTTTTAGAAACTTCCCAAAGCTGAAGCTCCAATACTTTGGCCACCTGATGCTAAAAGCCAACTCATTGGAAAAGACCCTGATGCTGGGAAAGACTGAAGGCAAAGGTATAAGGGGCAACAGAGGATGAGATGGTTAGACAGTATCACTGACTCAATGGACATGAATTTGAGCAACCTCCAGAAGATAGTGGAGGACAGAAGAGCCTGGCATGCTGCAGTCCATGGTGTAGCAAAGAGTTGGACATGACTTAACGACTGAACAACAACAACAAAAGAGTATTACCTCCACTAGGAGCAATATTTGCTATCCTTAAAAATAATAGCAATTTCCCTGTTTTATCAAATTAAACCAGGCTGCTAGAATTTCAGCATAATATTTCTAGTTTATGTGGTCTGGCTCAACCATTGCCTCTAATGGACAGAGAATTAGATTCCATTGCTGCTGCTACTGCTGCTAAGTTGCTTCAGTCGTGTCCGAATCTGTGCAACCCCATAGACGACAGCCCACCAGGCTTCCCCGTCCCTGGGATTCTCCAGGCAAGAACACTGGAGTGGGTTGCCAGTTCCTTCTCCAATGTATGAAAGTGAAAAGTGAAAGTGAAGTCACTCAGTCGTGTCCGACTCTTAGCGACCCCACGGACTGCAGCCTACCAGGCTCCTCCATCCATGGGATTCTCCAGGCAAGAGTACTGGAGTGGGGTGCCATTGCCGTCTCCGTAGATTCCATTAGAATCTCTTAATTTCAGATGTCAAAGGGGTCTTTGAGATTACCTGGTCTAACGACTTCATTTTTCAAACAAGGAAACTAATGTCTGAAAAAATCGTGACTTGTCAAAATACTAAGAGGACAGTTAATTAGCTGCAAAGTGCCTATGAATGATCAACCCCTCAGTTAGCTGGATGAATATTCCATCACTGCCAGCCTTAAAGTGTGGCAGAGAAGTCGAGATTCTGGAACAGACTGATCTGCTCAAATCCCAGCTCCATCACTGGCTTGCTAGCCTCAGATTCCTCATCTCTGAAAGAGGTATAACAACACTGTTCACCTCACAGAGTTGTCGAGATTATAGAAGCAGATGAGTGTAATTTAGTTAACTTCTGACATAGACTAGGGCCATACCATCTTTTTTTGTTTATTTTGTTCACTATTGCTGCTACCACTACCACAGCTACTGTTTATCACTGATACTGCTGACTACCACCACTGTTATCATACATTCATAATGTTCTCCTAAAATGAAAAGGATGCCCCCTAGGGCTACCTCAGAGCAGCTGTGTTACTGAGTGTGCTGATACTTACCGTGTGAAAATATATACACCATTTATAATAAGGAATGGAGGCATGTTATGATTTCTCAACTACTTGATTCACAGCTTACAAAAAGCTAACAGAAAGGAGACAGATGTCAAACCACATTTTAAAATTCTCTCAATGAGTAATTTCTAGTTGCCTAAATGAATGTCTTAGAGCTCTAAGTACATGTCTTAGAGCTCCACACCATCTCAGAGTCTAGGCTCTGTTTTAAATGGCCCTAAAATAAGGTGGTTTTGGTATCTCAGGCATAACAAAAATCTCTGGATAAGGTTAATCAGGATTCGGAGGTGTCAATCTGATACTGGCATCCTGTTCTGGGGAGAGGCTGTTATAGCAAGACTTCAATATACTCAAAAATCAACTGAGCACTGTGACATTTCACGCTGAAATGCTAATAGTAGGTACATCTTGGGAAAGATAGATAACTCAAAAAAGATACATGAAAATAAAGTCCTTTTTGTCCTGCACATTTTAAGGCATATGCCAGCACTTTCATTTTTAAAAGAAGTATATTACCACTTCTTATCAGTGAGAAAAGCCCTAGGACTTCAAAGTATCATTTCAGTTGCTTCAGCAGAAACTACTTGCAACATGATCCCTGATTACCCAATGGCTTGCCGCTCCAGTAGCCTCTGGACTGGAATGGTGAGCTTCCCCAGGAAACGCTTAATGATAGGCCGGCTCTTAGCAAACTTGTCTTTAATTTCAATCTCTAAGACATCAGTAAGGAGTGCAAAAAAGGAGTATTTCTGAAAACAAAACATAACACAAGTCAAAAAAGAAATACAAAATTATGTATATCATTTTATTAATATATATTGCTATAAGAAAAATTAGCATCTCTTAAATTCTAATGACATAGAGAGTCTACATTGCCAGAAAAATTGCAACAATTGTCAATCTTTTATTCACTCAGAATCATGAACAGTCACAAAGATTAAAAAGCAACAGTTAGGATCTAGATGACAAAGGAAGCACCTTCAATCATCCAACTCTTCCGGGTTGAATAGTTTGAGGAGATGCTATCAGATATTAAATTATGCACAATACAATTTTAGTGCTCACCACATATATTGTATTTTAACTCTTTAATATTTAATATCCTGTTATATGGTGGCTTAGAATTAACCAATACTCTGATTAACAGCAAACTTAATTCCTGATCCCATGGTATTTTGAAGTTGTACATCATCGTCCTTCACTTAGTGGTTAAAATAGAAGCACCTAAGGAATATTATGATTTCCCTGGTTTACAGCAAAATAGAACAATGTTCAAATAGAAGTTACTTAATTTAAAAGGCACACAGAGACATTTCTCCTGGGATAGAAAAATAAAACTATGAGGTTAAGATAAGCTTTGTTGTTTTCAGAATGCCATTGGAAAAAACTGGATCTGATATTAATAAGGATATAAAAGAAAAATAACCTGCTTTACTCATTTACAAACACTTTCATATATATTACAAAGATAAAGTGTTCCTAATTATGATGAGCATTTCAGAAAAAGTGAATGATGGAGCCAGAAATCTAACCTGAACCATTTGTCTCTGTCCCTGGTAGTATCCAGGCAACAACAATGACGTCTGACTAGTGCCAGCCAACTTTACACTCAGGGGTCACTAAGTTTATATAGTCACAACAATTTAATTTCCCCAAAGGGCCATGAAGTTTAGCAATCTGCTTAATGGAAAAAGCACTTGCTTAGAATAAGACAGCAGAGTTTAAGCACTACTTCTGCCCCTGAATAGCTAGTTACGTGAACATTTTAAGCTTTTGTTTATTAATCACAAAAAGAGAGATGAGAATATCATCCCTTACATACCCTTTATCATGCCTGCACTGGTAACATGGCTAAGAACTCTGTAAATATTACATGTTAGAAAAATAAAGTTATTGCTAGTATCATTACTATCTCTACTCTTTGCCTTCTAAGTGATCATCATGCAATCATCTAAGCTTCTAATGTGTTCAATTAAGTGGTATTCCTTTAAGAGTTATTCACTATTTGGAGACAGTATTTCAAATCAGGAATAAAAAAATTGACAATATTTAGCCACTAACATAACCATGAAAACTGCCCAAGAGAAACATCTTGCTATGCTGGCAAGTCTCAAACAGCCACAGCTTTTCTCCAGTTGGTTTTGGAACTCTTGAAACTCTCTCTCCAATGAAATACTGTTCAGCATTGTTAGAACATATTATTGTCATTAAACATTTAGGGAGTGATTTAATTAACTGTGCAACTCCCATGCCAATATACGTTTGTGTTAGCTCAGTTGGTAAAGAATCTGCCTGCAATGCAAGAGACCCCGGTTCGATTCCTGGGTCTGGAGAAGGGATAGGCTACCCCCCCCACCCCCCCAGTATTCGTGGGCTTTCCTTATGGCTCAGCTGGTAAAAGAATCCGCCTGCAATGCAGGAGACCTGGGTTTGATCCCTGGGATGGGAAGATCCCCTGGAGAAGGGAAAGGCTACCCACTCCAGTATTCTGACCTGGAGAATTCCATGGACTGTATCATCCATGGGGTCACAAAGAGTCAGACATGACTGAACGACTTGCACTTTCAGTTTCAGAAACACTCATTAAAACTAGTATGTGAACTGGGTCTTGATTCCCTGAGAAATGGTAGAACTCATGCTCTGCTCGCTACAACAGAATCAACGTCTCTGTTCAGTCTGTGACAAAAAAATATTTCCAATGGGAAAACCCTGGGCTTGATTTCACTAATATGGCACACTGCAATGACTGGTAGCGTATTGCAGCTATGAGAAAGTCTGAAGTACCATCAACACAATCTGCCTTCCCTCAGGATGACAATTCCTCAACCGCCTCGTGTGACTAACCAAAATCTAGAAATCAAAAAAACATTTGCCAAAGCCTGTAGGGAGAGAAATTCCATTAATTTATATTGAGTATGTGCTAGAACAAAATATAAAAATTTTAAATAAAAATGGGATCAATGTTACTGACTTTTCCTTCTGCCTCAGGCTCCCATATGGCTCTGCAAGGCACTGTTACTGTCCTTACAAAATTTTGATACTTTGTCCATCATTAATTTTTGCCTTGATTTTGATTTCGTTAAAAAAATATTGCATTGAAATATTAATTTTGATTATTGAGTCTTTGGAACCCTATAAATAACACATCTGAGGGAAGTCCCTCATTTGCTTAACCCTAGACCCACCCCTGGTTAGAAGGGAATATCTCATTTTCATTGTACCCTTTTCCTAACAGAACTTCCAGACACCTCAGCCATATTACCCACACCCATGAGCAGCTGAATGATACAGAGACCAGTGGAGAGAGATGGAGTTGGCCAACTTCTTGTGAAGCAGAAGGTCTCTGACGATCATCTTACCTCTCGGTGCCAAACTGGATTAGTGGTGTTACTGATGATAGTAGACCTCCTCTCCTGCCCATGGTGGGCACAGGTGGGGAAACTGCTCTTCTTCCCTGGCTGAATGGACATCTTAAGATAAGGGTCAGGATTGAAGAACATCCCTTTCTTTAGCCCAACTGCCCTAAGGTCTTTAAAGAAAGAAAGAGAGGAGGAAGAAGGGAAGGAAAGAGAGAGGGAGAGGAAAGGGACAGAAGATAAGAGATTCATATGTTCTGATTAGAACAAGCAGATCAATGGCAATTCATTCTTAAATAATTACACAGGAAACTCTAAACAGAAACTATTCAGCAAAACAATAACAAAATTAATCACTCTATGATTGCTTAGATAAGTGAGGGCAAGTAGGTTATGACTAACTCCAGCAAAGGGTCCTCTAACAGGCTGCAGAATGAAGCCAAACTTGTATCACCACCTTCAGTTCAGTTAAGTCGCTCAGTCGTGTCCGACTCTTTGCGACCCATGAATTGCAGCATGCCAGGCCTCCCTGTCCATCACCAACTCCCGGAGTTCACTCAAACTCACATCCATTGAGTCAGTGATACCATCCAGCCATCTCGTCCTCTGTCGTCCCCTTTTCCTCCTGCCTCCAATCCCTCCCAGCATCAGAGTCTTTTCCAATGAGTCAACTCTTCGCATGAGGTGGCCAAAGTACTGGAGTTTCAGCTTTAGCATCATTCCTTCCAAAGAACACTTGATTCTAATTTTGATTAGAATTAGTACCATTTTGATTCTAATATGTGCATCTTCACCACCTTTTTCTATGTAGCTTAGCAACCAGTACTTCACACAATGTCTTAAGAGAAATCCTTAGTAAATACTGTATTTAAAAAGAAAACCAATATGTCCTTTCATGAGATAAAAGTGAATCTTCTACATAAATATATGAAATGTAGAGACTTAAGTTTAATTGGGGATGAAACTTCAGAGCACACATTCAGCTGTACCATATGTAAAATGCCATATATATTCTACAAATGAATGTTAGATGAAAAAGAGAGACCAGCAGTATTTCTAAAATTTGATTGCTATCTGCTACATTAAATAACTGTGAGGTTATTTTTTCAGTAGTCTGTTAAATAACTTAAATATTTGTTAAAAGTCCCATAACTCATCTTAGATTCACCAGTTGTTATTTCACACAATATGAGCTGCTAAAATTTCTGACTAACGTCTGGTTAGTGAAGAGACTAACACTTTTTAAAATGGCCAAGCTACAGGACGCAAAAATGTCAGGAAATAAAGCTGGCTTCACAGGATCCCCAATGCCTTTCTGAGAATATCAGTCAGGATAAGGTTGGCTTGAGAGCTAAGTGTTCTTGAAAGCTTCTGGAGAAGAGACAGTTTCTAGGTAACTTTATACAGTTATGATCAGTGTAGGGAAGTCCTGACCACTGATTCAGAAAAAGAATTATGTGGATAGGCTCTGAACCCTCAAAGACCTTGTGTGTGTGTGCTAAGTTGCTTCAGTGGCATCTGATGCTTTGCGACCCTATGGACTGTAGCCTGCTGGATTCCTATGTCCATGGGATTCTCCAGGCAAGAATACCGGAGTGGGTTGCCATGCCCTCCTCCAGAGGATTTTCCCAGCCCAAGGATCAAACCCAGATCTCCTGCATTGCAGGTAAATTCTTCACCATTTGAACTACCCAGGAAGCCCCCAGGGTATGTCTCCTGCATTGACAGGAGTGGGCTCTTGACCACTGAGCCCCCTAGGAAGCCCCTCAAAGACCTCTGAATGACCCGAATCAGCTGGGGAAGAGACCCTGTAGAGTAAGTTCACACTTTTTAAAAGGTCACCAGGGTCATCCTACTTAAGTCCACCATTCCTGAAACACAAAGTCTTTCTCAGAAGGACAGACTTGGCCTGGGGTTTCCCATAGCATCATATTCTCTAAGGAGTGCTCCCTTGAAGAAGTTCACCAATGGCCAAAAAAAAAACTTGCGGCCTAGATAACATGTGATGAAAACAGACCGGGACTGTTTAATGTCTCATAACTGGCAGCAGAGGGAGGCAGTCTAACACGTCAGAAAAGATTGAAAAACTCAACCAAGAGGACCTTATGCTAAGAACACTGCAAAGATAGTAAGATCTTTGATCTAAAAGCCCATGAGAGAAGGGAAAGATTGAGCAAAGAACTAGACAGGTACTTCAGAGAAGCTGCTGTAATCTCATTAGCCTCATGGATCCCATCTCTGGAAAGTCCTACTATGAAATCATTATTAATACAGTGCTTGTATTTTACAGTCAATCTAATAATGCTACATGTTTTCACTTGGTTTTATTTGGTAATTTTGAGAAAAAATACAATTTGAATATTTTCTTATCCTTATTGTTGGGCTTGCTTCAGACTCAAAGACAAAGGAATGATATTCTTTAGCTGTTAAAGGGATTTTTACTTCTCAAGAAGGGATTTCTTTGCAGTAAACAAGTACATGTACAGAAATGGCTGTCATGAAGTCTGACAGAGCTAAATTATTCATGCAAAACACTCCTTTGAAGAAATAGCATCCACCAGAAGATTAAGCCACAGCGATGAAAGATGTCACTGTTAACCTTTTCTACAAGAGACACTATACAAATAAGTCTTCATTAATAAACATAATAAACTACCAGTTATTTGTACTCTGATTATACAGTTCACTTTATCCATATCTTGACTTCCTCTTTTATGTTTTACATATTTTATTGCTCATAAATATGCATAACACCTAATAGATTAAAGAAGGACTCACAGTCACAAAGGTATGACAGGTTAAATATCTTTAACTGCTTACTTAGAGAAGAGCTTTAAGACTTTCATCAAAAAACAGTTTTTGCTTTATCTGTAGAGTTCAATTATTTGTGTCCCTATTTATTCACAGATAATCAAGAGCAGAATATTTGCAGAAAGATATTCTACAGAGCTTAAATGCTCTCCATAAAGACTGTCATCCACTGTCAATATGCTACACCAGATGAATTATTTAGAATTACCTTTATAAAATTGCTTTCATCTTCTATACTTTTTAGACATTTCTGTATATCATCTGCAAATACTTGATCACACAGTAGGAAATAAAACAGATTTTAGATAGCCAGCCTCCATGTGTACTGCGGTGGATGTTGGAAAAAGTTGTATATAAAGAAAAAGCATCTGGCTATGCCCCAAAGCTTATTTTCTGCTTTTCAGGAAAATGTCTTGGGATTTTTAGCTCTCATCTGGTCATTTTCAAATAGTGGGTTAATTAACATTCCCTCTGTGGTCAAAATCAATATGTGTGTGTCATGTTCACAAAAATATTGATCACTTGAAAGCTCAGAGCAATTATTCTAAAATAAGAAAACTGTGGTATGGGTAGACTAAGTTTTCTGGGCCATGGAGGTTTGGGAAGCTGTTCCTTATCTGTAAAATAAGGATTCATTTTTGTTCCTGCAACCCACCTGCACCCCTCCGCTAGAACCCTTAAGTACAGGTAGCCAACTAAAATATATTCAAAAGAAAGATAAGGGGGGTGAGGAGTTTATCACAGGCTGTGGTATACTTAGATTTTTAAAACCCTGAGGGTTCCAATGAAAATATATCTACTGGTCAAATTTGAACTATTTATAGCCTCTGAGATTTGCCAGAGAACCAAACCAAAAAGGTAGTCATGGTAAGTAACTTCATATGGGGAGGAAAAGGAACATGCTAGATCAGAAATGGATACTACAATGGCCTTGGGCCAGAAATGAGCTAACACATGAGCTTACATCATACATGATAATCATGCATCCATGGATGCGTGTTTTCAAGATCAGCCTCCTAACTTTCACTATTAAAAATGTCAATTTTCGTGAATAACATTTTCTGCAGTGAACAAAAAGTGAATCTACTGATAATTTAAATTTCAGAAGTACTACACCAATGGAAAAAAAATGAAAACAGACATGGTGACAGACATCTGTTAGAATTTATCTTACATGTGCTGCAGTACAGTTGTCTGTTTCAAAAGTCCATTTCAAATATTGATTTCCTTAGAGTAATCAGTAGTCATGTATGGATGTGAGAGTTGGACTATAAAGAAAGCTGCTGCTGCAAGCCGAAGAATTGATGCTTTTGAACTGTGGTGTTGGAGAAAACGCTTGCGAGTCCCTTGGACTGCAAGATCAAACCAGTCCATCCTAAAGGAAATCAGTCCTGACTATTCATTGGAAGGAATGATGCTGAAACTGAAACTCCAATACTTTGGCTACCTGAAGAACTAACTCATTTGAAAAGACCCTGATGCTGGGAAAGACTGAAGGCTGGAGGAGAACGGGATGCCAGAGGATGAGATGGTTGGATGGCATCACCAACTCGATGGACATGAGTTTGGGTAAGCTCCAGGAGTTGGTGATGGACAGGGAAGCCTGGCGTGCTGCAGTCCATGGGGTCACAAAGAGTTGGACATGACTAAGCGACTGAACTGAACTGAGAGTACACTTCACCTTTGTTGTTGTTGCACAGTTGCTAAGTTGTGTCCTACTCTTTGCAAACCCATGCACTGCAGCATGCCAGGCTCCCCTGTCCTCCACTATCTTCTGGAGTTTGCTCAAATTCATGTCCACTGAATCAGTGATGCTATATAACCATCTCATCCTCTGCCACACAATTCTCCTTTTGTGTTCAGTCTTTCCAGCATCAAGGTCTTTTCGGCTGTCAGCATCAGGTGGCCCAAGTATTGGAGCTTCAGCTTCAGCAACAGTCTTTCCGATGAATACTAAATGTTGATCTCCTTTAGGATTGACTGGTTTGATTTTGCAGTCCAGAGGAAACTCAGGAGTCTTCTCTACCAACACAATTCAAAAGCATTAATTTTTTGGTGCTCAGTGCTCTTTATGGTCAAACTTTCACATGATGACAGGAAAAACCATAGCTTTAACTATACAGACTTTTGTCAGCAAATTGACATCCCTGCTTTTTAGTATGTCAGTTATAACTTTCCTTCCAAGGAGCAAGCATCTTTTAATTTCACGGCTGCAGTCACAGTCCACAGTCATTTTGGTGATCAAGAAAATAAAATCTGTCACTGCTTCCACTTTACCCCTCTATTTGACATGAAGTGATGGGACTAGGGATAGGATTGTCTTCACGACCCAGATTATCATGATGGTGTGATCACTCACCTAGAGCCAGACATCCTGGAATGCAAAGTCAACTGGGCTTTAGGAAGCATCACTACAAACAAAGCTAGTGAAGGTGATGGATTTCAGCTGAGTTATTTCAAATCCTAAATGATGATGCTGTTGAAGTGCTGCACTCAATATGTCAGCAAATTTGGAAAACACAGCAGTGGCCACAGGACTGGAAAAGGTCAGGTTTCATTCCAATCCCAAAGAAAGTCAATGATAAAGAATGCTCAAACTACCATACAATTGCACTTATCTCACATGCTAGGAAAGTCATGCTCAAAATTCTCCAAGCCGGGCTTCAACAGTACATGAACAGTGAACTTCCAGATGTTCAAGATGGAATTAGAAAAGGCAGAGGAACCAGATATCAAATCGCCAACATCCACTGGATCACTGAAAAAGCAAGGAAGCTGTAGAAAAACATCTAGCTCTGCTTTATTGACTATGCCAAAGCCTTTGACTGTGTGGGTCACAACAAACTGTGGAAAATTCTTCAAGAGATGGGAATACCAGACCACCTGATCTGTCTCCTGAGAAAGCTGTATGCAGGTCAAGAAGCAACAGTTAGAACCAGACATGGAACAACAGACTGTTTTCAAATCGGGAAAGGAGGATGTCAAGGCTATTTATTGTCATCCTGCTTATTTAACTTATATGCAGAGTGCATCCTGAGAAATGCTGGACTGGATGAAGCACAAGCTGGAATCAAGATTGCCAGGAGAAATATCAATAACCTCAGATATGCAGATGACACCACCCTTATGGCAGAAAGTGAAGAAGAACTAAAGAGCCTCTTGATGAAAGTGAAAGAGGAGAGTGAAAAAGTCGGCTTAAAGCTCAACATTCAGAAAACTACGATCATGGCATCCGGTCCCATCACTTCATGGCAAATAGATGGGGAAACAGTGGGAACAGTGGCAGGCTTTATTTTTGGGGGCTCCAAAATCACTGCTGATGATGACTGCAGCCATGAAATTAAAAGATGCTTGCTCCTTGGAAGAAAAGTTATGACCAACCTAGACAGCATATTAGAAAGCAGAGACATTACTTTGCCAACAAAGGTCCATCTAGTCAAAGCTATGGTTTTTCCAGTAGTCATGTATGGATGTGAGAGTTTGACTATGAAGAAAGCTGAGCGCCGAAGAATTGATGCTTTTGAACTGTGGTGTTGGAGAAGACTCTTGAGAGTCCCGTGGACTGCAAGGAGATCTAACCAGTCCATCCTAAAGGAAATCAGTCCTGAATATTCATTGGAAGGACTGATGCTGAAGCTGAAACTCCAATACTTTGGCAACTGATGCAAAGAACTTACTCATTTGAAAAGACCCTGATGCTGGGAAAGACCGAAGGCAGGAAGAGAAGGGGATGACAGAGGATGAGACGGTTGGAGATGGCATCACTGCCTCAGTGGACATGAGTTTGAGTAAACTCCAGGAGTTGGTGATGGGAGGCCTGGCATGCTGCAGTTCATGGGGCCGCAAAGAGTCAGACACGACTGAGCGACTGAACTGAACTGATGGGACCAGATGCCATGATCGTAGTTTTTTGAGTGCTGAGTTTCAACCCAGCTTTTTCCTCTCTCCTCTTTTACCCTCTTTCATCAAAAGGTTCTTCAGTTTTTCTTCACATCCTGCCATAAGAATGGTGTTATCTGCATATTTGAGGATGTTCATATTTCTCCCAGAAATCTGAGTTCCAGCTTGTGAGTCATCCAGCTTGGTATTTTGAATTATGTACTCTGAATATAAGTTAAATAAGCAGGGTGACAATATATAGCCGTGTCATACTCCTTCCCCGATTTTGAACCAGTCCATTTTTCTATGTCCGGTTTTAACTGTTGCTTCTTTACAGGTTTCCTAGGAGATGGGTAAGGTGGTCTGGTATTCCCATCTTTTTAAGAATTTTCCACAGATTCTTGTGATCCACATAGTCAAAGGCTTTAGCATAGTCAGTGAAGCAGAAATAGATGTTTTTCTAGAACTCCCTTGCTTTCTCCATGATCCAATGAATGTTGGCAAGTTGAACTCTGGTTCCTCTGTCTTTTTGAAACCCGGGTTATACATCTGGGTCATGCATTGCTGAAGCCTAGCTTGAAGGATTTTGAGCAGAACCTTGCTAGCATGTGAAATGAGTGCAATTGTAGGCTACTTCATACATTCTTTGGCATGCCCTTCTTTGGGATTGGAATGAAAACTTTTCCAGTCCTGTGGCCACTGCTGAATTTTCCAAATTTGTTGACATACTGAGTGCAGGATTTTAACATCATCATCTTTTAGGATTTGAAATAGCTCAACTGGAATTCCATCATTTCCACTAGCTTTGTTTGCAGTAACGTTTCCTAAGGCCCATTTGACTTCACACTCCAGGATGTCCAGTTTTAGGTGAGTGCCCACACTATTGTGGTTATCTGAGTCTTTAGGATCTTTCTTGTATAGTTCATTTGTGTATTCTTGTAACCTCTTCTTCATCTCTTCTGCCTCTGTTAGGTGCTTACTGTTTCTGTCCTTTATTGTGCCCATCTTTGCATGAAATGTCCCCTTGGTACTTCCAATTTTCTTGAAGAGATCACTAGTCCTTCCCATTCTGCTGTTTTCCTTTATTTATTTGCATTGTTCATTTAAGAAGGCCTTCATGTCTCTCCTTGATATTCTCTGAAACTCTGCATTCGGTTGGGTGTATCTTTCCCTTTCTCCCTTGCCTTTTGTTTTTCTTCTTTCCTCAGCTATTTGTAAAGTCTGCTTAGACAGCCACTTTGTCTTTTTGCATTTCTTTTTCTTTGAGATGGTTTTGGTCACTGCCACCCGTACAATGTTACACACATGCATCCATGGTTCTCTGGGTACTTTGTTTACTGGATCTAATCCCTTGAATCTGTTCGTCACCTCCACTGTATAATAAGGGATTTGATCTAGGTCATACCTGAGTAGCCTAGTGGTTTCCCCTACTTTCTTCAATTTAAGCCTGAATTTTGCAATAAGGAGCTTAAGATCGGAGGCATAGTCAGCTCCAGGTCTTGTTTTTGCTGACAGTATAGAGCTTCTCCAACTTCAGCTGCAAAGAACATAAATATCTCATTTTGGTATTGATCATCTGGTGATAGCCATGTATAGAGTTGTCTCCTGGGTGGTTGGAAAAGGATGTTTGTTATGATCAGCATGTTTTCTTGACAAAACTCTGTTAGCCTTTGCCCTGGTTCATTTTGTACTCCAAGCCCAAACTTGCCTGTTTTTCCAGATATCTCCTAACTTTTGCATTCCAATCCCCTATGATGAAAAGGACATCTTTCTTTGGTGTTAGTTCTAGATGGTCTTGTAGATCTTCATAGAACTGGTCAACTTCAACTTTTTTGGCATCAGTGGCTGGGGCACAGACTTGAATTACTGTGATGTTGAATATTTTGACTTGGAAATGAACTGAGATCATGCTGTTGTTCTTGCAGTTGCACCCAGGTACTGCATTTTGAACTCTTTTGTTGACCATAAGGGTTACTCCATTTCTTCTAAGGGATTCTTGCCCACAGTAGTAGATATAATGGTCATCTGAATTAAATTTGCCCGTTCCCATCCACTTTAGTTCACTGATTCCTAAGATGTTGATGTTCACTCTTGCCATCTCTTGCCTGACTATGCCCAATTTACCTGGATTCATGGATCTAACATTCCAGCTTCCTGTGCAATATTGTTCTTTACAGCATCAGACTTTACTTTCCCTACCAGACATATCCCCAAATGAGCACCATTTCTGCTTTGTCCCCAGCCACTTCATTCTTTATTGAGCTCTTAGTAATTGCCATCCGCTCTTCTCCAGTAGCATATTGGACACCTTCCGACCTGGGGGCAGGGGGACTCATCTTCCAGTGTTGTATCTTTTTGTCTTTTCATTCAGTCCATGGAGTTCTCACGGCAAGAATACTGGAGTAGGGTGCGGTTTCCCCTTCCAGTGGACCACATTTTGTCAAAGCTCTTCACTATGACCCATACATCTTTGGTGGCCCTGCACAGCATGGCTCATAGCTTCATTTCACAAGCCCTATGGCCACAAGGCTGTGATCGTGAAGGGGATTCTTGGCCTTTTAAAACTGCCAATCAATTTTTTTTTTAAATCATTGGCTTTCAAACGTCTTTTGACAGTAACACCTGCATGACATCCATTATACTGAAACTCATTTTACACATATACATGTGTGTATATTTTGTGTGTGAACATTTTCAGTTTGTAGAAACTGGTGTCCTATGAAATACATTTCCCTTTGGTGTTTAAACTCTAATTTTTTCTATTCTTTTTTTAATTGCTAGTTTCAACTAAATTAATCTTATAAACCACAAATGAATTCCAACTCACAAGCTGAAAAGCAGTGCTTTAGTTGTATGATAAATATACAACCATCAGAATATTTTACTAACCAGAAAATAAACAACAAAATATTGTCTTCTCCATTTTCCAATATTTATATGTATTTCTCCATAGAAATAGGAGTATCTCTTGGGTTTTTTTATCCCTTGTCTCTAAATTTTTCCTTTCTCTAAATGAGGTAAACACAAATTGTTTTATCAAAGCTCTATAGTGGGATGAGCACATATTGCATTACAGTTTTTCTTAAGTAACAGTCTTTTTATCACCAGAAAACTTCCTAGAAGAAATAATTTCTGAGTATATACCAATAATTTAATTTTACCTTGGTAAGAAATATGCTTGAATTTCCAGAAATATTACAAAAAATACTTTGCATATTATATTTAAGAGTTCTACAGAAAGAAGCAACTGTTCCTAAGTTTGAATTGCACACTTTCACACTGGACATAGTGTTTAAAGATATCCTTACCTGACAAAGTAAAGCTAACAAGCTTCCGAGAATGCTGATTTCCTGAAGCCCCTCCTTCCATGCCTTCTGCCCCCATCTGCAGAGAAAAAAACACATATCTGAAGTTTCAGTGGAATATAATATCTTCCTAGGGAACCACATATGTTTGCAAATATGATTATTTTTGTATCAAACATGTATTGTAGTACATGACTTCATTTGCTACAAAACTTGGAATCAACACACAAAAGCAAATTCTCAAAAGAGGTCATACCTAAATGTAATCTTTACCCAAAATGTAACCAACATGAACTTTTAAATTCCCTGGAATAGGAATCAACCTACTTTATGTCTTTTTATTTCTTTGATAAGAATATAGTTGATATGTAGTCAAGGTACTTATATTGCTATTATAGTATTAAAACATGCCCTTAAGTTAAAAATCAAACATCAGATTTCTTCCAATTAGGAAAGCCTAGACTAAACAGGTGATTTATATCAAATTCATTCATGTAGAGGTAGAATTATCTCCTCCTGCTAAATATTTCTGAGTAAGCATGTGGATGTCCCATCGCCCTCATAGGCTCCTCTTTTATTACGCTACTGGCATATGACACATGCTCTTACAATTAGCAACAATAAGAACTTGCAATCCTATTGTATTATTATCGCAGTGTAAAGCTTTTCCTAAAAGCTTCTGAGTAAGTTACATCTCACTCATTTATAGACCATGGAGCAGATTTAAGTCTTTCTCTCAATTCATATAATTAGTGCTCAACTTGTGGTTAAAAAAAAAAAAAGGAAAAAATTTTTTAGGAAAAAAAGTTTTCGTGGTTCTTTAAATAGAAGTCTGCAATACTGTAAGAAACAGAACTGAAGGCAGAATATATTTTGAATCGTTAAGAAATAGAAACCACATTTTAAACCCTTCCATCTTATCTTTGTGGCACTCCCCACCTCCTTTAAAAATCATACATTACCAAGAAATAAAACTTTCACTAATCTAAGCAAAGTTGAGGAACTTGAAACTAAATTCCATTCAAATAATGAAAAATAGATTTCTACTTTCTTTGTGCTTTATGTACTTAGTCACTCAGTCTTGTCCAACTCCTTGTGATCCCATAAACTGTAGCCCACCAGGCTCCTCTGTCCGTGGGATATCCCAAGCAAGAATACTAGAGTGGGTTGCCATTTCCTTCTCCAGGGGATCTTCCCTACCCAGGGATCAAACCCAGGTCTCCTGCACTATAGGTAGATTCTTTACCATCTGAGCCACCAGGGAAGCTTCGAATATAACTAAAAACTCTCCACTAGGTAATTCTAGCCAGTTAGTTTCACCTCTGACTTTCTTTCCCTTTTTGGGAGGGCTGTGGTGGGTCTTCCTTGTGGCCACAGGCTTCTCCTATTGGGAAGCATAGTCTGTAGAGCTCATGAGCTCAGTAGTTGTGACTCGTGGGATCTTAGTTCCCCAACCAGGGATTGAACCTGCATCCTCTCCATTGGAAGGCAGATTCTCAAACCCTGGACCACCTGGGAAGTCCCTCATGACTACTTTCTGTACCTTAGTCAAGACTATCCTGTATGACACTTAACTACTTCCTGATTGCTTCACATGTCATTTGTAATAGACTAGAGTACCATCCAGACATCTTTCCTTCATTCCATCCAATTGCACATAGTCTTGAAAGAAGTAACTGAGAAACTCTACAGGGAAGGAAATGAGCTGCTATCCTAATCACATGGTCTCCTTTATCACACATCCTTTTGCAATGAATCAAGATTTTTAAAAAAAATTGTGTCTTCTCTGTCATGTGTACTTTGACGTCATTTTCATTCATCAGAGTACAGTGATGTGTGTCACTTGGAACAGGAAATCCTTCACTTCAGGAACAGATAAAAGCGACCATCACTCACTACCATGCATTGTTTCAATAGAATTAACAGTGTTGCTTATGAGCTTTCCTGGATTAAATCTATGAAGGGAGTTTATTTAAAATCCTCTCTCTAAACAGAGTTCAGATGTGTTTATTATTACTGATGTCACTATATCTGGTGGTCAGCTTTGGTCTTTCCTGGCTTTATTGTCATGAATGATAAAGTTGAATTCTCTGAGTATTAGCTCATATGAGCATTCACCAGAGTCCTGGTAAATGACACTGTTTGCCTATGAATTATGTGAGAATTATTTCATATTAGCCTTTTGCCAGACAGGGAACATATTTATAAGGAGAATTTAAGGGCATATTCCTTAGTTTCAATAACATCTTACAACATTTTGAGTAGGCTTTGAATGATGAGACTATGAATCTTTTCAGAGTCCCATTGATCTCAATTGGCATGAAAAGACATCATGTTTTCAGAGGGGGCACATCTCCCTGGGCAGTGTGGTCCATTTGAGGGAAGGCCATGATTTGTGAGACGCCTGGCACAGGAGGGACACGTGTTGCTGTGTCTGTCTCAGTTGTAGTCCGTACTACCTTGTTATTCACCACTTTGTAGTCCAGCAGTGTCGGGACGGTGAAGGCAGGAAAAAGCAGACAGTGATGTTGTCTGGCCAGTTTGGTGCTGTCTTTGCTGTATTTGACTTGACTAGATGGACCTTTGTTGGCAAAGTAATGTCTCTGCTTTTCAATATGCTATCTAGGTTGGTCTATTTAACCTGGGAATGATGAGTCAGATGGGTATAACACAATACAATAAACCACAGATGCTTGCTGAGAGCCAATCAACCTCCCAGTTTTAGCACCACCAAGAATTAAAATGTGGTTTCTACTGCCCAACTATTCTTTGCATCTAATTGTGGAATAATCATACTGAAAGGGGTTTGTGAATATCAATGTTGTCAGTCAATCACAATACCTACACACAGGTCATATACCTAGGTGACCATCATGCTGTCCTAGAAACCCAGTGCTCAGCCCACAGTGAAATGCCCATTGGCACAGCCTCTCAATAATGGATACAGACCCAACATCTCAAGCGGGTCAGAAGTCTATTGACCATCAATTCCATTAGTCAGTCTTTGAACCAAAATGTTCTATTATGATTGTGAGTGTTGTATCTGTGAAGCTTTTAAGCTGGTCTAAAATCTGTCTGAACCAAATTAATTATCTCCAACTGTCCACAGGCTTTGACAGAATAATCTCAATGCAAAATCAATGAAATGAGATCAATGCTCACCAGGCTGTAAGCTCCCCCTGCCATCAGTGATATCTGATCATGGAAACTGCTCAAGTCTAAGAAAATCTGAATCCAGAAAGTCATGTTTGGAAGCTATTATTTAATTTCACACACAGTTAATCTTTCAAAAGTTTTATTATAAACAGCCCCACTTTTCCAGTTTTGTATTTTTTTAGAATATTAATTACAGCGTGTTCCAGTGCTTATTACTATGTGACATGACTACAGAGTTTCTAGTCAACAATTGTTATCCTCTCTGTGAACCTTCAAAGTCTTATCTAGTAAATGTGGGTTATTTTTAATGTTCTATACTTTGTTCACTTCAACAGAAACTCTAATATAATTCAAATGTGAGCAGAGTACTTAGATACTGAAATTTTTACACATATTGTTCCCTCTATCTCAAATGTTCTTCCCTCCCCCTCTTCACCTAAGTAACTTCTATTCATCCTTCAGATTGTCCTGTAAACATGCCTTCTTCAGGGAAGCCTTCCAAGATCTTCCTGATCAGGATGAATCTTGCTAGTATATGCTCTCATAGCCTCATTTTACTGTCACTTGTAGTAATTATCACTCAAATAAATACATCTTAACTGATGTGTGTCTCGAGCCCTACCAAACAAGAGAGCTGTGTTTTTGCTTATCATTTCATTCCTAATGGTGAGTATAAGCCTGATACTTAGAGCCACCCGGTAAATACCTGTTTGAATGAATTAATGAAAGGGAAAGACTGCTTGATATGGCTTTGGTGGGTCAGACAATTTCAAAATGCCATCTGCAGAAATTACTTTCTGAATTTGAGGGAGTGAACCTGTCCACTTACCTATTTCCAAAAACACATATATCTGTAAATGTGTACACACACATATATAATATTATGAAGATTTTACACTATGGGAATTGATATTTTTCTTCTGAATTTTCATGAACTGATTCTTATTAATGACTTATAAGAACTGCAATGATTTACATATCTTGGACTCTAAGAATCTCCCCAAACTATCTAAGTCCACGTGTGCTCAGTCACTTCAGTCATGTCCAATTCTTTGTGACCCTATGGACTGTATGTTGCCCGTCAAGCTCCTCTGTCCATGGGATTCTCTAGGCAAGAGTAATGGAATGGGTCATCATTTCCTCCCCCAGGTGATCTTCCCGACCCAGGGATCAAATCCATGTCTCTTATGTCTCCTATAATGCCAGGCGGGTTCCTTACCACTAGTGCCACCTGGGACAGCTATCTCAATCCAACCATCCATATACAATGGAATACATTTTGTGAAACTGTTAGATTCTAACGTTAGTTGGGGAAGTGAAAAATCACAAAATTGTGAAAAGTAATTCTTAAGAAAGTACCATATTGGAAATGGATATACTCTCCTTCATAAGTCCAACACAATCAGTTTCCTCCAAAGCTAAACTAGATATCTGCTTCCTTAATTGAGGACTGGTAAAGAGGTTGGCTTCTGTTGAGTAGCCATACTGAAAATATGTGTGGTACCTGTAGGCGCTAGAGCTCAACTCAGCATCAAGAGGGATTTGGCACTAAGACCTTCCAAAGGAATAGCACATTCAATTCACAATCCCCATCTCACACTCTCTTTGTGGTGAAGCTTGCTAAGCTGACTGGCAGGTAGACTCACTCACTATTTAAATTGCTTTTTTTCCTCTCTTTTACCCACTGAGTTCATGGAAACTAAATTCACATAAGATGCAATGCCACCATTTCCTACCAACCAGCCACCCCAACAAAGTTTAAAAAACTTTCCATGATGGCCACTCACTAATTTATTTCATGAGAAGGTTCCCTAGAGAGTTGACTATATACAGAATTATTAATCAAGCCATATTTTCCCACTGATTTGTATTATGGAGTTAGTTAAGCCATCCTGTAAGTTATTTCCTTTCCCAAAACGGCGCCCACGCTGTTATGTGTTTCCTTTTTCATTGTTTCCCATAACCTTGCCAGAGCTGCAGAGGCAAAAATAGAAACCGAGGCCTCTGGAACTGTGGCTGGAGGAAGTGGGCATGGAGGGGCACTCACCATCACAGCTGGGTTCTTCACCGTGATGCAAGGGGTCGTGGCTCGCAGGGCTCCACTGATGCCGTGGTAGTATTTGAAACAGATTTTTATCTCGGCTGCAAGTTGATTGGAGAAGAACAATAATTTAAATGCAGAAACAAGTCCTTTGGGCCTCACCTGAGGAAATTCAACAGGCTGCTTCTAGGCAAATCACACTCAGGACTCTGAATGACCCCCCCTTTTCCAGTCAGAGGCAAAAGATTATACAAGTCTTGTTTGATTTTATAGGCTTCTCTGAAAATTTCTAAGAACAGCCCAAACATATTAGAAAAACAGTGCATAAAAACAATATCCCAAATACAGTGTAGAGATAAGAATAGAGGAGCTCCTGATGGACAAAACGTAGGTTGGATCTCTGCACCCGTTATTATTTACCCCTCACATCAGGAGGCAGAAATTCCTGTCCCCATAGTACAGATCAGGTAACTCAAACCAGGGCTCTGCAACAGCCTAGAGGTGTGGGATGGGGGGAAGGTGGTAGGGAGGTTCAGGAGGGAGAGGGCATAGGTATACTTACGGCTTACTCATGTTGATGTTTGGCAGAAATCAACACAATACTGCAAAGCAATTATCATTCAATTAAAAATAAAATAATTTTTTAAAACAGCATTGAGGTTTGCTAATGGTCAAAGAGAAAATGACAGAGTCAGGATTCAAACCCCATCTGTTCCATTCCAAAGCCTTCACTCCTATCCTCTACAATAAAGACAGACAGCAGCTGTTATTGGAAACAGAAAGAAGCAGACTAAGAAGTATGAAGGAAACCTGTAGGTGACTCTGCAGTGAGAAAACCTGGAAACCTATATTATTTCAATTTTCTGGGACTTCCCTGGTGGTCCAGTAGTTAAGACTGTGTACTCCCAATGCAGGGGGACTGGGTTCTATCCTTGGTCAGGGAACAAGATCCCACATGCTACAACTAAGACCTGGCACATTTCAGTTCAGCCACTCAGTCATGTCCGACTTTTTGCGACACCACGGACTGCAGCACGCCAGGCTTCCCTATCCATCACCAACTCTCAGAGCTTACTCAAAATCATGTCCATTGAGTCAGTGAGGCAATCCAACCATCTCTCTGTCATCCCCTTCTCCTCCTGCCTTCAATCTTTCCCAGCATCAGGGTCTTTTCCAATGAGTCAGTTCTTCGCATCAGGTGGCCAAAGTATTCGAGTTTCAGCTTCAGCATCAGTCCTTCCAATGAATATTCAGGACTGATTTCCTTTAGGATGGACTGGTTAGATCTCCTTGTAGTCCAAAGGACTCTCAAGAGTCTTCTCCAACATCACAGTTCAAAAGCTTCAATTCTTTGGCGCTCAGCTTTCTTTATAGTCCAACTCTCACATCCATACATGACCACTGAAACAACCATAGCCTTGACTAGACGGACCTTTGTTGGCTAAGTAATGTCTCTGCTTTTTAACATGCTGTCTAGGTTGTTCATAACTTTCCTTCCAAGGAGTAAGCGTCTTTTAATTTCATGTCTGCAGTCACAATCTACAGTGATTTTGGAGCCCCCTAAAATGAGGCCTCTGACTGTTTCCATTGTTTCACAATCTATTTGCCATGAAGTGATGGGACCAGATGCCATGATCTTCGTTTTCTGAATGTTGAGCTTTAAGCCAACTTTTTCACTCTCCACTTTCACTTTCATCAAGAGGCTTTTTAGTTCCTCTTCACTTTCTGCCTTAAGGGTGGTGTCATCTGCATATCTGAGGTTACTGATACTTCTCCCAGCAATCTTGATTCCAGCTTGTGCTTCATCCAGCCCAGCATTTCTCATGATGTACTCTGCATATAAATTAAATGAGCAGAGTAACAATATACAGCCTTGATGTACTCCTTTCACAATTTGGAATCAGTCGTTGTCCCATGTCTGGTTCTAATTGTTGCTTCATAACCTGCATACAGATTTCTCAGGAGGAAGGTCTGGTATTCCCATTTCTTGAAGAATTTTCCACAGTTTGTTGTGATCCACACAGTCAACGGCTTGGCATAGTCGGTGAAGCAGAAGTAGATGTTTTTCTGGAACTCTCTTGCTTTTTCTATGATCCAACGGATGTTGGCAGTTTGATATCTGGTTCCTCTGCCTTTTCTAAAACCAGCTTGAACATCTGGAAGTTCTCAGTTCATGTACTGCTGAAGCCTTGCTTGGTGAATTTTGAGCATTATTTTGCTAGTTTGTGAGATGAGTACAATCGTGTGGTAGTTTGAACATTCTTTGGCATTGCGTTTCTTTGGGATTGGAATGAAAACTGACCTTTTCCAGT
The DNA here is from genome assembly GCF_029407905.1 of Bubalus kerabau. Lineage (NCBI taxonomy): Eukaryota > Metazoa > Chordata > Mammalia > Artiodactyla > Bovidae > Bubalus > Bubalus kerabau. Next base: position 138,800,118 of record NC_073626.1, read on the forward strand.
CCTGTGGCCACTGCTGAGTTTTCCAAATTTGCTGGCATGTTGAGTGCAGCAGCAGCATCTTTTATGATTTGAAATAGCTCAACTGAAATTTCACTACTTCCACCAGCCAACCAAAAAAAAAATCTTTTCCCCAAGTGAGTTCAATGAAGTCACTAGACAAGGATCAGACTGAGGAACCACCAGTAAATATGCATCTATATCTCCACAGGTATGTATGTGTATATATATTAGATATAACTACATATATATACATATATATGTACTTGTATATATATGTATTCATATATTATATAATTTGAACTTGATAACAAGACTACAAATGCCAATTGCTGTTTTTGGAAACTAAGTACAATTACCATGAAGCCAATGTATGTCAAAGAGTAGAACCGAGTGAAATTTTCTGTATACAGAGAGTGTGAGACACTGAAGTTTAACTGTGAGATGTCTTTTTCCCAATGTTTCATTTAATAGAGGCAACAGTGCTGAAGGGCAGAGCCCAGAGGAGAGTCCTAGCCTACGAGAGTGGGATTCCTCTCTCAGCTGAGTCCCCTGGATTATTAAAAGGGGCCACTCAATGTGATTTTCCAAGGAAGTTAATATTGCACTGACTTTACTAACTGCAACAAATGTACGAGGGTACAGAGTATTTGGTTTGCTTATTTTAAGAAAAAGATACAACAATTAAAGAAAAATCCTATTTTAGGTCTATACAGGAATATTATATATAAAAATCTAATACTATTCTTTCCCATCAGTTAAAAAACACTAAATCTCAAAAAAAAAAAAAAAAAGGTTTATTATGGGGTAAAATATAGAATCTTTCATGTACATTAATCACAATGCAGTAATTCAGAATGCAGCTGGCATTATCAAGCGAAAGCTTTTAGCCATGCCCAGCACTCTGTTAGACAGTGCGAAGGAATCAGAGAGAGGAGTCTGGTCTAGCAGGTGTTTCATGGTGCAGCTGTCAAGATGACAAAATCCAGAAGACAAGCACTGAAAAGGCAGAGTACCAGGGTACAAGGGTGGAGATTGTGGAGAAGATTCGCGAGGGCATGGTGGAGTCAGAAAGGCCTCACAGAACAAACAAAATCAAACCTTCAGCTGAGAGAAACAAGGGGAGAGAGAGAGAGGAGTGAGGAGCAGCAAGCGCAGGGGACCAGGGATAAGCATGCTGGCTGGAGGGCCAGCAAGATGACCTTGGCAGGAATTCCCTGGGAACCCTAAATGACTTGACTGAGCACTAACACTGGGTTTTGATGATCTCAGAAACAGTAATAACTGTGTTCAGTTCAATTCAGTCACTCAGTCGTGTCCAAATCTTTGCAACCCCATGGACTGCAGCACGCCAGGCTTCCCTGTACAGCACCAACTCCCGGAGCTTGCTCAAACTCACGACCATAGAGTCAGTCATGCCATCCAACCATCTCATCCTGTGTTGTCCCCTTCTCCTCCTGCTCTCAATCTTTCCGAGCATCAGGGTCTTTTCTAAGAAGTCAGCTGTTCACATCAGGTAGCCAAAATATAGGAGCTTCAGTTTCAGCATCAGTCCTTGCAATGAATATTCAGGACTGATTTCCTTTAGGATGGACTGGTTGGATCTCCTTGCAGTCCAAGGGACTCTCAAGAGTCTTCTCCAACACCACAGTTCAGCAAATCACTCTCCCACTTATTTTCTCCAAAAATGATAGCATGTATTCTGCAAGAACAAAGCTAAGTCATACACACAAAGCCTGTCAAAGTGAAACAAGCTCTGCAAAAGGTGGGAATTCTGTGGACATGAGCTCATTAGTATCATGTTCTACATGTTGGGAAACAGCATCATGTGAATCTGCCTGCAGCAGTGCCTCACAGATCCAATCAATAGCCAGTGAGTGAGCAGTTTGTTTTTCAATAAAGAGAAGTGCATTTTTACAAGATATTTTCCCCCTGCCTCTCAAGTTAGGACACCACCTCCTCTTTTGTGAAGTTTTAACAGTCAGCTAGGTAACAGAGCTCCAGAAAAACATCTATTTCTGCTTTATTGACTATGCCAAAGCCTTTGACTGTGTGGATCACAACAAACTGTGGAAAATTCTTCAAGAGATGGGAATACCAAAGCTTCCTCCTGAGAAATCTGTATGCAGGTCAAGAAGCAACAGTTAGAACCAGACATGGAACAACAGACTAGTTCCAAATTGGGAAAGAAGTATGTCAAGGCTGTATATTGTCACCCTGCTCATTTAACATATGCAGAGTACATCATGAGAAATGCTGGGCTGGAAGAAGCACAAGCTGGAATCAAGATTGCCGGGAGAAATATCAATCACCTCAGATATGCAGATGACACCACCCTTATGGCAGAAAGAGAAGAAAAACTAAAGAGCCTCTTGATGAAAGTGAAAGAGGACAGTGAAAATGTTGGCTAAAACTCAACATTCAGAAAATGAAGATCATGGCATCTGGTCCCATCACTTCATAGCAAATAGATGGGGAAACAATGGAAACAGGACAGATCTCATTTTGGCAGGCTCCAAAATCACTGCAGATGGTGATTGCAGCCATGAAATTAAAAGACACTTGCTCCTTGGAAGAAAAGCTATGACTAACCTAGACAGCATATTAAAAAGCAGAGACATTACTTTGCCAACAAAGATTCATCTAGTCAAAGCTATGGCTTTTCCAGTAGTCAAATATGAATGTGAGAGTTGGACCATAAAGAAAGCTAAGTGCCAAAGAATTGATGCTTTTGAACTGTGGTGCTGGATAAGACTCTTAAGAGTCCCTTGGACTGCAAGGAGATCCAACCAGTCCGTCCTAAAGGAAATCAGTCCTGAATATTCATTGGAAGGATTGATGCTGAAGCTGCAACTCCAATACTCCGGCCACCTGATGTGAAGAACTGACTCACTGGAAAAGACCCTGATGCTGGGAAAGATTGAAGGTGGCAAGAGAAGGGAACAACAGAGGATGAGATGGTTGGATGGCATCACTGACTCAATGGAAATGAGTTTGAGTAGGCTCTGGGAGTTGGTGATGGACAGGGAGGTCTGGTGTGCTGCAGTCCATGGGGCTGCAAAGAGTCAGACATGACTGAGTAACCAAACTGAACTGAGGTAAGAGACTAGGAAACTAACAGACCAAAAAAGTAGCTGCTTATTTTTGTCTGATAACCAGACCAGCTTTGCCAGCTGACTCGTTTTAAGTGCTATTTTATTCCTTGGTAAAACAACAATCTCCAACCCCTGAGATAAATTATAATCCCTGAAAGTATAAGATAAACTCATTGTGAACTGTGCACTGCAGATTTTGTGGAGATGGTCACCAAAAACCACAGAACTGATAGCTTTATAATGCTTTAAGATTCGGTGTAAAGACATGGGGATTTACACAGATCACTTGTTACAAAACCAAATGCATAAGCTAGTTGCCAGGGAGAAAAACCCAGTACCAGACAGAACTAGCTGTTTGCACCTGGACTGAAACTAGCCACCTCTTTCAGCAGGACAGCAGTGAAGCCTTCTGCCCATAAAATACAGGAGGGTTTCATGCTGAGTGGGAGGTTTCACCTTCACATGTTATATAGTGTTTGAGGAGGTCATTCAAGATTACAAAAAATGATGCAACCAAACAACATCCCCTCTTGAGGAAGTGAGAGCAGCATTTTGATAAATGTCTCTGAACATTTTAGTTATGAGAAGAAGTATCTGGGGAGAACACTCAAGAGGGTGGATGAGAGAAGCTGGTGTTCATGTTTCTATTTTAGCTACTATTTTTAACCTCCAACTGCAAGAGGAAACAGAAAGCTATTCCTGAGAAACAGATGCAAGAACAGGTGAAAGCAAATCCAGGCATGATGACAGAGCATCAGATAAGACAGGAGCCACTGGTCACAGGGAAGAGGCTCACAGGCAGTAAAGCTGGAGGATATGAACTAAGGAGCATTCTACCTGAGAAGGGTTTCTCCACAGCCTGATGTGGCAGCTACATCACCCCTGCATGATTAAGTTACCTCAGTCGTGTCTGACTCTGTGTGACCCCATGGACTGTAGCCTTCCAGGCTCCTCTTACATGGGATTCTCCAAGCAAGAATACTGGAGTGGGTTACCATGTCTTCCTCTAGGGGATCTTCCTGACCTGAGGATCGAACCCTCATCTCTTGTGTCTCCTGCATTGCATGTGGATTCTTTACCACTAGCGCCACCATTTGGGAAACCCAACATCACCCCTAATTGCCTCAAACTCTGGAGAGGGAAATATATACATATCTTTGTACACATATTTTATGTGGTTCCTTTTGATTATAAAAGGCAAAAATATTTTCTTCCAAAAAATCACGTCATTAAACATGTTGCCTCAGAGACAGTAAGCCAGGAGAAGAGTGAGGCCTCCCACTTTAACCTAAAAGGAACTACAGTCAGGTGGGCCAGATCTCACCTCAGAGGAAACTGGCATCTTCCTCTCTCTCAGGTCCCCTCTGAACAGCTGAAGCCAGTCATGGATCATGGAAACATTTTTTGGCCCCTTTTAAAAATCTTCTGGACATATTTATTTATAAAGTTATGAAAATAAGGTTTAGCAGCCTCTAAGCAGAAGAGGCAATGGCACCCCACTCCAGTACTCTTGCCTGGAAAATCCCATGGATGGAGGAGCCTGGTGGGCTGCAGTCCATGGGTTGCTAAGATAAGCGACTGAACGACTTCACTTTCACTTTTCACTTTCATGCATTGGAGGAAGAAATGGCAACCCACTCCAGTGTTCTTGCCTGGAGAATCCCAGGGACAGCGGAGCCTGGTGGGCTGCCGTCTATGGGGTCGCACAGAGTTGGACACGACTGAAGCGACTTAGCAGCAGCAGCAGCAGCAAGTGCTGATAAGACAAAGAAGCCCTCTTATTATCAAAATTTTAATTTACCAGCTTCCATAAATACAAATGAAGATGTCCCCCAGAGCAAGGACATCTCAACTCCATGTCCACCACAGATGGAAGGGTGATCACTGTCCAAAGACAACACTATGTACTTGTTGGGAGTGGTTGGGAAAGCGGAAAGAACTTAAACCTGTTCCCAAGTAAAGGAGTTTCTGTAATCGTGCCATGATGACATTGCATTTTAAAGCAATCATTCTACCACTTGTTTAAAGAAAGAATATACTTCTGAGTTTATATATAAATGAAGTATTTTTATAAAGATCAGATAAAACTGGTAAAAGTGGTTGTCTTTGGAAAGGGGAAATTGGTGACTGGGGCATGAAGTTGGGAGAGATTACTTTCATTTTTTGTGTCTTTTTAACATTATACTCTTTTCATCTGTTATCTGTTCAAAACTGATTTTTAAAAGAAATCTCAACTCAGCTACATTAACTCTAGGCATTAGTGTAAGATTCCATTTCAAGCCTTCTTTGAAAAAAAGGTTCTACAGGCCACTTTCTGCAAGAAATGATTTTGTTTCAAAGACTAGGATCTTTGAAACATCATCTACCACATTAAATACCTTCAATATTCCCTTAGGAAGTAATTAATAGCTTGCTCCTTTTTAGAAAACCTGGATTTCCCTCAAGTTTTAGAAGTTGACTATTTTGAACCATAAAGACAGATGGAAATGTCCTTCATTTAGCCATTTCTATCTCATTAAAATGGAATAATTTTTAAAAATCAAGCTAATTGCAATAATTCAGAAAACAAGATTTTAACCACTGCCTTTGTGCTTTTAATAAATTCTTAATATTATGATTCCTATTGATAGGCTCTTTTATTCAGAGGCCACAAGTTGAAAAAGAGTACACACATTCCAATTCTCATGCTTTTGACAAAATTCACCCATAGTTCTAGTGACGTGCTCACTTGGTTATATGTTACTGCATCATCATCTCTTTACTGAGAGCAAATGCAGCCAGAAGGCTTCCCTCGTGGCTCAACGGTAAAGAGTACTAGGTGTGGAAGATGTGCTGGAGAAGGAAATGACAACCCACTCCAGTACTCCTGCCTGAGAAATCCTATGGATAGAGAAGCCTGGCAGGTTACAGTCCATGGGGTCACAAAAGAGTCAGACCAGACTTGGTGACTAAGCAACAGCATGCAGCCTGAAAGAACCAGGGCTTCCCTTGCTTAAGCTCAGAAAAACAATCTTGAATATCAAAGACAGACTGCATCAGTGAAATGTGGCACATCCTAACTGGATGAGAGAAGTCACTGGAACTAAAACATAAGTATGCTCGTAGAGCATGAAAAGAGCCAAATCTCTCTAAGGGGCAAAAAGGCCCTTCTGACGTTGGTTGAAAAGGGCTTAGCAAAGGAGAAAGTTATAGCAGGGGCTCCGACAATACAAATAAAAAGCTGAGGCTCTCCCCTTTCCCCCCACCCATTAAAAAGCCACCCACAAAGGTTCTGTTTCAAACTTGAATGCCAATCAGAGGTGAGGCTGTCACTTACACAAGCCACATGCATCCATACTGCACAGCTTCCTAATCCTATCTACTTCCCAGGGCTGAGACAGATAAGATGTGTGAAAATACTAGATAACTTATACAAATAGCAATGTTCTGTTATCATCATTAATGATCACAAAGCAGTTCAGTTCAGTACATAGCAATGTAGTTGACTATTTCTAAGCTCATACTGACCCAGGACTTAGTGAGTTCTTGAATGATGCCTGGCAAAAAGTTGGACTTAACCAAATACTTCATGATGGCTGGGGACATAATGAACAAATAAATGGAAGGGATGAAGGAAGGACAAAAAGCAGGTCTGAATGAATGAATGACCAAAGTCTATGAAAGACTACATAGAATAAAATAGATGTTCTAACATACCAAAACAATTTTTGAAACCTCTTAGATGTCAAAACTCAAGAATATACATTGCACAGGTGATCCATTCATTTTCCATGAGCATGACCTCATTTGAGGAATTCTGACAGTCTTGTGACAAGTGAGTGCACATGAAGCTGATCCTCCTCTCCAATGTCTAGGAAGGTTATTTACCTAAAATTAAACCTGTCTTTGTCCTTCAAATTCATCCCAGTGGGCCCTGTAAGTCTGGGTCACCTGCCTCCTCTGGAGGTTTGTCCAGATAAACAAAAGCCATCTTTACTTTCAGAAACAGCCTAAATAGTGCTCAAACCCAGGTTTGCCCACAAACTTAAGTCAATTTTCAGAGAATTTTACTTTACTTGGACTTCTGATTAGCTAAATATAAATGTTCTTTCTGAAGATGAAAGCAAAAGTTTTTAATGTCATAAGTTTTCAAGATCAGAGGTTGAAAACATAGATATGGTTAACCCATTCCGCAATCCGAATTTTTTTTTTTTTTACGTTTCACATCATTATCTCCAGAGATTCATACAAAACTTCATTATGCTGGGAAGTCCCCTTAGATCTGCTCAAGCCAGACATGGAATAAAATAAAAAAAAATTGATGTCTAAAAGACACGGACTACACTTCTAAGCACTGATATAAATAACACCTGAGATTTTTACACTGAATGGATTTCAAAGGGATAGAAACGTGTCCTGGGGGAGACCCCATTCTGATGAATGAAGATAAGCTTATTCTAAAGCCAAATCTTTCTGTACTTCCTATTCACTTTCACTTTAACTTATACAGCTTTACTCAGTCCTTAAAAAGGTATTAATGAATATTTCCAGTTTCACAATCATGCTGCACAATACCCTCACTGTGTGAAGAATTGAGGTGGAAATGCTAAAGTAGTGGAGAAAACCGAAAGCATTCCCAATTCCTAACTTCAACGTCAAGCCCACTTCTGCTAAACATTATCAGTGAGATGTAAAGAAAGACATTTGTCAAGACAGAGATGCTCACTATATCCTAGTCAGCCAGGACATTACAAATCTCTAATTCACACTTCATGGAGAAAGAAAATCAATCATGGCAAGTGGGATATTCTGTAAATGGGTTTTTTTTTAATTCATAATGTTCCAAATTACAGCAGCATGTGGCACTGACCTCTTCCCAGGTGTTCACATGAGCCCCATAATGTGAATCTGCACACTCCATCAAAAGGCAATCATTCCTAGAAGTCATCAGCATTTTAGAGCAAACAGGAAGGTTTTCCCTGAAGTTCAATTGGCAGTATTTCTCAGCTAGATCAGCCTCTTAAACCCAGGGATCTTTTCAAAGGAGGAATCACATTGAAAGTAAACCCAGCTACTTCCCATTCCATTTTTTACCAGATTCTTTTATCACTTACGCTTCTCATTACTTAGAGACAGCAGCTGGACTACTGTCAGAAAGTAAAGATGAGAAATAAGGCAAAAACAAATCGCCCATAATCTCACCTCCCAGATACAACCGTTGTTCACATTTTGGTGAATCTCCGAGACTTTTTCGTACATGTTGTATTAGCTAGGAGAGGATGAGATGGTTGGACAGCATCACCGATGCAATGGACATGAGTTTGAGTAGGCTCCGGGAGTTGTTGATGGACAGGGAAGCCTGGTGTGCTTCAGTCCATGGAGTTCCAAAGAGTCGGACATGACTGAGCAACTGAACTAATGCTTCATATATCTGCTTCCCACACTCCTCACTTACTGTTACATGATGAACATTTTCTCTTAACAACTACATTACACATAAGGTTTAAAAACAAACCAGAAATTGAACTCTGAAGAAAAAGACACTCCTTATAGGGCACAAGTGGGATTAGAGAAAGCTGTGAAATGCTGACCTACCAGTAAAATGGTCAAACAAATTATCTGATGTCTTTAAAGGCAATTCAAAAATAATAGCTGTTAATATTTTAAAAGACTTTTTATATTACAGAAGTTTTACATGCTTCAAAACAGATATGCTTATAGCAGGTTTCCATTTTTAATCAAACTGACATCCAACTAGTCCATCCTAAAGGAAATCAGTCCTGAATATTCACTGGAAGAACTGATGCTGAAGCTGAAAATCGAATACTTTGGCCACCTGATGTGAATAACTGACTCATTGGAAAAGACCCTGATGCTGGGAAAGATTGAAGGCAGGAGGAGAAGGGGACAACAGAGGATGGGATAGTTGGATGGCATCACTGACTAAATGGACATGAGTTTGAGTAAGTTCTGGGAGTTAGTGATGGACAGGGAAGCCTGCTGCAGTCCATGGGGTCGCAAAGAGTCAGACATAACTGAGCAACTTAACTGAGCTGAGGTACCATTCTTAAGTACCAGTATCTCTGGTACCAGTATATTCTCTCTTTCTTATATTAAATTCCATATAGAAAACTTAATTCTTACTATGGAGTTAAACAGCTCAGAAACATTTTAAAGAGCTCAGTTTTTTCTCTACTGCAAAAAAATAAACTCTGTAAATGTAGAAGTTAACCTGGACAGACCAGTAAATCATTTATATGTATACATGTGCCTATGTGTGTATATACATATATATATATAACTATATAGAAGTACTGCACATAGGATGTGTGTTTATAAATAAATATAACATCAAATCAACTGGGTAATGGTTATTTGCAGCCAATCTCTGATGCCTAGTAAATGACCTCTATGGTAATGTGCCCCAGATTATCTCATCTACACTTGGAAAGACCAAGACCCAAAAGCAAAACTTATTCTTCTATTGGGAAAAATAATAGTGAAGTATCCTAGAGGCAAATAAAATTCTTAAATTAACTGAATCTTGAATTATCCTTTCTGCCCTTTGAAATTAATATAGTATTAATTATAAATGAAGAACAAGGGTATATAAAATGTGTAACAAAATAATCACACAATTTATATGCCATATATTCATCAGATATATGTTATACACACACACATCTAGAGACATACATACAGTTTTTTCAAACCATAGTTACATTCTCTAATGAATATTTCTCAAAAGAATATATTTTACAGTTTGGGGTGACATGGCATATATTTACAAATAATAATCAAAAACTTTTACAATAAAATTCATAAAAGACTTCATAGATTTCTGCATATTTCTGCAATGTTCAAATACAAACTTATGTTAACACTTAGGTACTTACGCTCCATGAAATAGGGCCCAGGCTCAATTCTCCATACAATTTGTCCTTTTTGTGTTCCAGTCACACCCCTGTTTTTAGAATCCCAGAAGTTGGCTGGAGAATTCTCATCTGGAAAAACCAAATAAACACTTTTAAGCTTATAATTATAACTTCTTTGTCTTTCCTTAGCTCAAAGATGTAGTATGAATTCTAAAATAAATGGAAAAAAGTAAAGAGGGAAATATTAATGGACATTATTGTTAATGACAGTTGGTTATTTAAGATGGCAGAGTAGACGGACATGAGCTCATCTTCTCCTACAAGAACTCCAAAATTACAACTCACTGGTGAACAATCGTCAGTAGGAGAATGTTCAATCCCACCAAAAAAATATACCCTACATCCAAGGGCAAAGGAGAAGCCCAAGCAAAATGGTAGGAGGGGTGAAACTGCGTTTAGAATCAAACCCCATACCCGACAGAAATGCTCGGAGAACTTAAACTAAAATCTTGTGCACACCAGGAGACTCCACAGAGACTGAGCCAGACCTGTCTTTGAGTGTTTGAGTGTCTCCTGTGGAGCTATGGGTCAGCAGTGCATTATAGGGAACTGGAATGCAAAAGTAGGAAATCAAGAGATAACTGGAGTAACAGGCAAATCTGGCCTTGAAGTACAGAATGAAGCAGGACAAAGGCTAACAGAGTTTTGCTAAGAGAACGCACTGGCCTTAACACCCTCTTTCAACAACACAAGAGAAGACTCTACACATGGACATTACCAGATGGTCAACACCAAATCATACTGATTATATTTTTTTGCAGGCAAAGATAGAGAAGCTCTATACAGTCAGAGAAAACAAGACCAGGAGCTGACTGTGGCTCAGATCATGAATTCCTTATTGGCAAATTCAAACTTAAATTGAAGAAAGTAGGGAAAACCACTAGACCATTCAGGTATGACCTAAATCAAATCCCCTCCAATTTGACAGTGGACATGATAAACAGATTCAAGGGATTAGATCTGATAACAGACTGCCTGAAGAACTATGGACGGAGGTTCATGACATTGTACAGGAGACAGTGATCAAGACCATCCCCAAGGGAAACAAAAATGCAAAAAGGCAAAATGGTTGTCTGAAGAGGCCTTACAAAGAGCTGAGAAAATAAAAGAAGCTAAAGGCAAAAGAGAAAAGGAAAGATATATCCATGTGAATGCAGAGTTCCAAAGAATAGCAAGGAGAGATAAGAAAGCCTTCCTCAGTGATCAATGCAAAGAAATAGAGGAAAACAACAGAATGGGAAAGACTAGAGATCTCTTCAAGAAAATTAGAGATACCAAGGGAACATTTCATGCAAAGATGGGCACAATAAAGGACAGAAATGGTATGGACCTAACAAAAGCAGAAGATATTAAGAAGAGGTGGCAAGAATACAGAGAAGAACTATACAAAAAAGATCTTCAAGACCCAGAAAATCGCGATGGTGTGATCACTAACCTAGAGTCAGACATCCAGGAATGTGAAGTCAAGTGGGCCTTAGGAAGCATCACTACGAACAAAGCTAGTGGAGGTGATGGAATTCCAGTTGAGCTATTTCAAATCCTAAAAGATGATGCTATGAACATGCCACAGTCAATATGCTAGCTAATCTGGAAAACTCAGCAGTGGCCACAGGACTGGAAAAGGTCAGTTTTCATTCCAATCCCAAAGAAATGCAAGGCCAGAGAATGTTCAAACTACCACACAACTGCACTCATCTCACATGCTAGCAAAGGAATGCTCAAATCCTCCAAGCCAGGCGTCAACAGTACATGAACCTTGAACTTCCAGATATTCAAGCTGGATTTAGAAAAAGCAGAGGAACTAGAGATCAAATTGCCAATATCCGTTGGATCATCAAAAAAGCAAGAGAGTTCCAGAAAAATATCTACCTCTGCTTTATTGACTATGCCAAAGCCTTTGACTGTGTGGATCGCAACAAACTGTGGAAAATTCTTCAAGAGATGGGAATACCAGACCACCTGACCTGCCTCCTGAGAAATCTATACGCAGGTCAAGAAGCAACACTTAGAACTGGACATGGAACAACAGATTGGTTCCAAATCAGGAAAGGAGTATCAAGGCTGTATATTGTCACCCTGCCTATTTAACTTATATGCAGAGTACATCATGTGAAGTGCTGGACTGGATGAAGCACAAGCTGGAATCAAGATTGCCGGGAGGAATATCAATAACCTCAGATATGCAGATGACACCACCCTTACAGCAGAAAGCAAAGAAGAACAAAAGAGCCTCTTGATGGAAGTGAAAGAGGAGAGTGAAAAAGCTGGCTTAAAACTCAACATTCAGAAAACTAAGATGATGGCATCCGGTCTCATCACTTCATGGAAAATATATGGGGAAACAGTGGAAACAGTGTCAGACTTTATTTTTCTGGGCTCCAAAATCACTGCAGATGGTGACTGCAGCCATGAAATTAAAAGACGCTTACTCCTTGGAAGGAAAGTTATGACCAACCTAGACAGTATATTAAAAAGCAGAGACATTACTTTGCCAACAAAGGTCCATCTAGTCAAAGCTATTGTTTTTCCAGTAGTCATGTATGGATGTGAGAGTTGGACTATAAAGAAAGCTGAGCACCAAAGAATTGATGCTTTTGAATTGTGGTGTTGGAGAAGACTCTTGAGAGCCCCTTGGACTGCAAGGAGATCCAATCAGTCAATCCTAAGGAAATCAGTCCTGAATATTCATTGGAAGGACTGATGGTGGAGCTGAAACTCCAATACTCTGGACAACTGATGCAAAGAACTGACTCATGGAAAAGTCCCTAATGCTGGACAAGATTGAAAGCAGGAGGAAAAGCAGATGACAAAGGATGAGATGTTTCAATGGCATCACCGAGTCGATGGACATGAGTTTGAATGAGCTCCAGGAGTTGGTGATGGCAGGGAAGCCTTACGTGCTGCAGTCCATGGGGTCACAAAGAGTCAGACACGACTGAGTGACTGAACTGAACTGATTCATAATGATTTACTTAATGACTTGAATTTACAAGGGAGAACTAGGGAGAAGAGTGGGCAGGTGGAAAGTAAAGGGCATGTCTGGGCTAAAGTGCCAAAAGACAAAACTGCAAAGAACAAAGAGTATGATTGTTCATCAACCAGCAATGAGATGACACACAAAAAGAGATTGGGTGAGCTCCTGTCTATAAAATCCTTTATTAAAAAAAAAAGATGAATAGCTAAGCTGATAGACTATAAGAGAATCAAGATGGGGTTAAGAGAGGGGATATTAAGCTAGGAAACTGAGTCAAGACACAGCACAGGTTTGCCATGGATAGTGTTCAGGAAATACCAAGCAAGTCAGCACGTTGGCTGAGATAATTGTTCACAATGGTCAGCAGTGAGTTACCTTGACACAACATAAAAGAAGGAAAGAGGAAGAAGGACAGAAAGGACAGATCCAAAGAATAGGCCTGAAAGCAGCATTGTCTCTAAGTTCTCTGACTTCATGGCACTAAGAAAATGGTCATATTTGTAGGATACACTGGGGTACATGAAAGAGACATTGACCACGTAGGTTGACAATAGGGGTGCTCTGGCTGCCCCAGGCTCTGCCCCACCCTGAAGGCATAAGGGATTCATGTTCTTTAACTTGCTCACATCACACTAGTTTGAAGCTCGGTCCTAAGGTCCTGGAATAGGAAATGAAACTAAGGATGTGACAAAGAGACCATTCAGAGTTTTACAGGTACACAAGTGTGTGCACAGAGACACCGGCTCTTAATGTCAGATGCACCTCATTTTCATCCCCAAACCTCTTTTCTAGGAGGGAAGATTAGGCATACACTGTAACTGAGAGCTGAAATTAAGCAGACAGGGTGAAGTCAGTGATCCACTAAAACAGGAAAGGTAGAAAACAGGTTCAAAGTCCAAGGAAATAGTCCTGAGAATAAAAACCTCAATTCTTAAGAGCATAAAAGAAACAGAAGGTGGTCCACGTGAGGGGTCGGATAATCCAGCTCTGAGGGATTTCTGTCTGTGGTTTCCCTTGCAGCCCACTGGTTTTATGACATTGAGAAGTCAAAGAGGTCTGGGAGGAGTGGTCCTTTCTGCTGTCTGTAATCAACACAGCATAAGTCAAAGGTTCTTTACAGTGAAAGGCCAAGGAGCAGTGTCACCTCCTTTCAGAAAAATAATACGAGGCAATCCACTCCATCCCATCACAGAACTACAACCACACTGATATTTAGAAGGCACTCAAGTATCACCTAAAACTGGATTTGAAAGATGGCATGTGGCTCCTCGGGGCAGATGCTGCTCACTGCCTCTCCCTTGAGCCTCTTCCTTGTCAACTGAACCCCAATTCTGTCCAAGGTAACAATGTGCCCAGTTAAAACTGCTGCTGCTGCTGTTAAGTCGCTTTAGTCATGTCCGACTCTATGCGACCCCATAGACAGCAGCTCACCAGGCTCCTCCATCCATGGGATTCTCCAGGCAAGAACACTGGAGTGGGGTGCCATTGCCTTCTCCGCCCAGTTAAAACAGTTACCCTTAAATGCAGCTAAGGGTGGCATGTGGCCAGTGCATGTGGGTTGAATTCTACTGGGTGGGACTTCTGGGGGAGCTATTATTATTAAGACTGATAAGAGGACATTTAATAATCTTTTTGCTCTCCCCTCCCACCTCCTCTGTCCTTAAATGAGAGCCACAAGCTAAGGATGACAGATAAAGAAGCTAGAAACATCCATGATGATCCTTTGAACCCTGAATGGCCCTCAGACTTCTTGCTACTGAGGCAAAAATAAATTCCTAGTTATTTAAGCCCTGTGGTTGGGTTTCTGTCACTTGTGGCCGAACAAAATTCCTAACAGACACAATTACCATCCTAAAAGTCATTCAGTGATTTAGACCCATGAGGCCTGACTTGAACCAGAATCACTGAGACTGCATCACTTCTCCAGTTTAGACAACAAAGGTAGCTTCTTCTCTAAAACATACTTTAATGGGCAAAGTTGCTTGCATAGGAACAGAGACTCTCATGTTTTCACAAAAAGATGTATTGTACTAGCTGTTGGTCACATGGAAGGCTTCAGGAAGCTGGACCCTGAGGGGAGCAGAACACAGGCACAGGGAGTAGAAGGTGTCCGTCCAACTGTTCAAAATGCTAGACAGCTATGCACATGAGAAATTTTCTGAAAATACTGCTGTGTCAGTTTCCTCTTGAGGCCTCAGGAAAGACAGGCAACAACAAATCTCATTTTAAGATCACAATGATAAAATGCAACTTCCACAAAATTATACTTCTTAAAGTGTGACCTCACTGTAAGAGGGTTGGCACTTCTACTATTACTAAACTTTTTCTCCCAAGGCATCAGTTAAGCCAAACCAAGTACACACTTCTGACATATCAACCCTAGGGAGATGGAGCACTGAAGAGCAGAAACAGAGGGGAGGGTGGGGGTAATGAGATGAGAATTATCGTAAGAGGACTTATCCCCACACAGAAGTGATTCCTGGGGCTTGACACAACCCTTTACATGTTCCCTGGAGGAGAATCGTGTCAGAGAACCAGTGCCAGCATCTCCTGTTCCAAGAGCCACTAGTAACTTTTTCTTTGCCTATTATATTCACTTCGAGGTAGAAATACTGCATTGCATGAATATCCTCCCTTGGTCTCAGAATTCAGAAATAAGGGAGAATGAGTTATGGGTGCTTCCTCCTCAGACCCTTAACCAAGAAAGAGACCTAGAGTAAGGTGTTCAAATCACCTACCAGCTCATGGGGTTAGCATAAACCATATATCTCTGACTTTAGCTCCTATCGTTGGTTTACAGGCAATGTGGACAACTCCATTTGGTTAAATTTATGATATTTAAAGAAACAAAGGCAGTTCTCTGGAAGCAAAATGTTGAAAAGGTACCGTGATCATTCAGACTCATAAGGAACTCAAACGTCCCATATATGATGAGAAATGAATCAGAATTAGGATGAAAAGGCCCAGAGCAGATGCCTGATGGGTCTGCTCTTTTCTTTTAAGCCCCAAGTCACAAGGAGAAACAATCCTGTAAACCTTCATGGGGAAGGTCTTATTCCCACCATGCAGAGTGTCTGTCACGTAGAACTTACCCAAGTTGGTTAGTATTCTGGCTATTCTACATGGAAATTTTTCTCTGATGAGATTATATTTCTGATAATTCATCATCCCTGACAGATAGTAGCACTCTTGACATTGAGTGACAGTTACTCTTAACTGAAGATATAAAATTCCTAGAAATAAACCAGTGTAGGGTCACAGAATAGGGTCACAGTATTTTACAGTTGTGTTCACAACCTCCACGGCTCCAGCTCCCACTGCCATGAGACAGCAGAGCTCTGGCCTGCCTTGGTGGCACCATTCTAAAAACTAAATAGAATGACTCATCCTTTGTCTTTGTTTCAAGAACACTGATTTTAATTTGTCCTTCAGATTAAAACTTTTTAAAGTAGGTAAACACCTTCAATTAGGCTGCAATCCGTTCTCACCTAGCCAAAGAACACCTTCTTACTGACTGTGGTTCTCTGCTCAGATCTGCTTTTCATGGATATTTGAGGACAGAATATTTTTTCTCAGATTGTGTAACTTGTTTTTCTTTACCCTCATTTAACATCTATTTTAGGCAATTCAATCTTTCTTAAACGCCCCTACTCCAAAGAAGAAAAATAATTGAGTATAAAATACTATACCAAAGAAAGGGTTCTAAATTCCCTAGATGTTATCATATAGATACAATATATGCATCTATTTCTTCCATTAATTCAACAAAGATTCTGAGAGATCAAATAAATGTCATTGCTCTTTAAACTCAATTATCAATTGTTCTGTTTATACTTGGCCACTTCCCTTCCCCATTTCTCTTAAGAACTGTGTAGATCTGTCCTCATATCCTCTAATTTCTACCCTATGACTTAGAGCAAGGTACCGTGCATTCTACAACATCCAGATCATGGACGATATGAGGCCCCATCTCCCTGGTTTCTCCATCTCCCTACTGTCATCTTTTCTGTACACATATCTATTTCTTGCCTTCTTGCTCAGAGTTCTAGGCAATAATGGTGGTGCCCTTGACTCAAACACTTCTATCAGCACCTTCTCTCACCTTGATCATTAGATTCTTCCTCCCAACCTAAAACACATCAGCCTCCGTGAGGTATATTTTCCTGCTTTTGCTCCTTGCCCCTTTTCTCATTCACATTCTTATTTTCCTTCCTACCAAGATTAAAGTGTCTGTTACAGTTACAATGGAGTTTATATTCTCAGAGTGTATATTCTAGATATTTAGGTAACTTTCTAGCTGGAATATAATCATAAAAACATTGGAGATGTTTAATGCATGTACCTAAATATTCTTCTCTAAATGGTTTGGCAGAGTTTATATAAAGCTTGTCCACTCATGTCTCTTACATATTCTTTGTTCTCTTATAAATCTAGTTGGCAGTACATTTTCTCTAAATATAAAGGCATAGCACACACCCCAAAAGCCCTAAAATCCTTCTAATAAAATTTTCATACCTATTTGTTAATATTGTGGGATCATAATCAAGAAAATTCTTAAAAATCTTTACTCTTGCCTTATTTTAGCAATCCATGATATTTTCCCAACTGATTTCATTTACTGTTTTTTAAAATTACAGTTAGCCCTTCAAAAAAGGCAGAGGAACCAGAGATCAAACTGCCAACATCCAATGGATAATCAAAAAAGTAACAGAGTTCCAGAAAAACATCTACTTCTGCTTTATCGACTATCCCAAAACCTTTGAATGTGTGGATCATAATAAACTGTAGGAAATTCTGAAAGAGATGGGGATACCAGACCACCTAACCTGCCTCTTGAGAAACCTGTATGCAGGTCAGGAAGCAACAGTTAGAACTGGACATGGAACGACAGACTGGTTCCAAACAGGAAAAGAAGTATGTCAAGGCTGTATATTGTCACCCTGCTTATTTAACTTATATGCAGAGTACATCATGAGAAATGCTGGGCTGGAAGAAGCACAAGCTGGAGTGAAGTTTGCTGGGAGAAATATCCATAACCTCAGATATGCAGAGGACACCACCCTTTTGGCAGAAAGTGAAGAACTAAAGAGTCTCTTGATGAAGGTGAAAGAAGAGAGTGAACAAGTTGCCTTAAAGTTCAACATTCAGAAAACTAAGATCATGGCATCCGGTCCCATCACTTCATGGCAAATAGATGGGAAAACAGTGGAAACAGTGTCAGAATTTATTTTTCTGGGCTCCAAAATCACTGCAGAAGGTGATTGCAGCCATGAAATTAAAAGACGCTTGCTCCTTGGAAGGAAAGTTATGACCAACCTAGACAGCATGTTAAAAAGCAGAGACATTACTTAGCCAACAAAGGTCCGTCTAGTCAAGGCTATGGTTGTTTCAGTGGTCATGTATGGATGTGAGAGTTGGACTATAAAGAAAGCTGAGTGCCAAAGAATTGAAGCTTTTGAACTGTGGTGTTGGAGAAGACTCTTGAGAGTCCCTTGGACTGCAAAGAGATCCAACCAGTCCATCCTAAAGGAAATCAGTCCTGAATATTCATTGGAAGGATTGATGCTGAAGCTGAAACTCCAATACTTTGGCCACCTCATGCGAAGAGCTGACTTATTTGAAAAGACCCCGATGCTGGGAAAGATTGAGGGCAGGAGGAGAAGGGGACAACAGAGGATGAGATGGTTGGATGGCATCACCAACTCAATGGACATGGGTTTGAGTGAACTCCGGAAGTTGGTGATGGACAGGGAGGCCTGGCGTGCTGCGGTTCATGGGGTCGCAAAGAGTTGGACACGACTGAGCGACTAAACTGGAACTTCAACAAAAGCAGGGATTAGGTAAACTGCCCCTCTCTGTAGTCAAAAATCAACCTATAGTCAGCCCTCTGCATATTCAATGGGTTCCTCCTTATCCACAGGTAGTTTCACATCCACAATTTCAACCAACCATGGATCGTGTGGAACTACAGTATTTATACTGAAAAAAATCGAGTATTAGTAGACCTGAGTAATTTAAACCCATGTTGTTCAAAGATCAGCTGTACTCTTTAGGGTTACTCCAGTTAATTTTGTTTTTAATACTAGAACTACTTATGTTAAGTCTGCTTCTCCAAGGGAAAAACAAAGTATTTGGACCCAGGAATAAAGGAGCAGGCGTACAAGATTACACTACAAAAAACTAACTCTCTTTTTTACTAATTATAGAGTACAGTAGCTCAGAGAACTTTCTCAGATTTGGTCAGTTAGATGAGAAACAGTCTCTTTCCCTTAATGAAAACCACATGGTTTTACCTTGTCTTAAACAAAATCTCAATATAAATTGATTTACCAATATCTCCTACACATTTGCTTCCCAAGTGGCTCAGTGGTAAAGAATCCACCTGCCTATGCAGGAGCCACAGGAGACATGGGTTCAATCCCTGGGTTGCGAAGATCCCCAGAGGAGGAAATGGTAACCCACTCCAGTATTCTTGCCTGGAAAACGCCATGGACAGAGGAGTCTGGCAGGCTACAGTCCATGGGGTTGCCAGAGTTGGACATGACTGAGCACGCCTGCACCTTCCCCTTTAGCTAACTGATCCTCCAGGGCAAGGATTGCTTAACTCCATGGCTCACAATGAATACCCTGGGATTCTCCAAAACACAGATTTCTAGTTAGTAGGTTTGAGTCAGGATGCAGGAATCTGAATTTTAGCAAACACCTCATTCAGTTGATTCTGATACAGTACTACAAAAATACCTCATGTGGAAAAAAACTTGTTCCATGGTAATCTCCAGGGAAACTGAGCAATCATATCTGCCATGCACATCTCATTAATCATTTCCCTCTCATTTGTCAGTTTGTTCCTTCCTCCTTTCTTTCCTTCCTTCCCTTGAATGGTTTTTATTGACCGACTACTATGAAAGCCAACACCCCATCTCCTGCCATAACGAGATGGCAGCATAGAAGAAAAAGACTGGCATGTCAGGTACAACGCAATACTAAAACTGCTAGGATAGAGGCGTGCATACTTTATAAAGTTATTAAAGGAGAACCAAAGAGGAATAATCAGCATTCCCTGTGACTGTGTATAATGAATACGGTGCTGGTCTCTCAAGTTTGAAAAGTCTTTTGGAGATGAACATGGAGCTATACTTTCGGAGATCTACACATTTAAGCCAGTCATTAAGGTATTTCAATCCATTTCTCCTTTTCTTCCTTGGAAAGGAAGGTTAATTATGTTAACTTAATATATGATTGTAAAGATTAATTTTAAAAAATAAATTCTTTTAAAATGCCACTGAGACCTAAAATAACATAAGCATAAAGTCTTTCATGCACCAAACTCTTCCTTCCCCATAATATTTCACAAAGAGAGATCAGTGTGAAGGTAATCTTTTAAAGATTAATTTTTTCTGTATGATTTTTGGATTCCAGAAAATGTCCTATGAATAGGTTTTGAAGATAATAAAAATATATATAGGTGATATGACCAGACATATCAAACATATCCAAATATAATTTGGATTTGAAAATGTTTCTATGTCTATATTAGTATTTCTAAAACCTCCATACAGTACTGGAGATAAAACAGGAACAAAAAAAGTATTCAAAGTCCTCACACTTCTATCAGCCAATCTAGGGGAATTGAAAAAAAGATGAGAAATTTTGTGAGAAAGATGCCATGTGACAGACTGTTCCAGAGATGAAAAATGATGCTTACAAATTTTCTTTTGCTCCAAAGCAATCGCTCCCTATATTTTCTCATAAAATGTCATAAACATCTAAATTGATATAAAATTACTGTGGGATACAAATTGAATATCCCTACATCCTGAGATAAGATCATAAAGGAGCCTCAATTTATTCTAGCTACACTCAGAAATTAGATGCCTTGTCTAGGATTTGGGATTTAGAAAGCAATCCTAAACTATTAATATAATTTGAAACAAAATGATCATTCTAGACCTAGGCAAAAACACACCTTCACAGGGGCTGTGTGACTGTTAAAACTCTGCAAATTTACCTGAAAGTGCTAGGCAAGTTATGTGAGAGGAAAACTCTGATAATGACTGAGATTTGAACTAAGCTGCAGGGAAGCGGTGACTCTTTACCACTGATTGTACCAAAGAGAGCACCAATCTTATTAAGTGCTATGAGAATTCCCTAACAAACTGCCTCATGAATTGGCACACTTTACATTTGTTTTTAACCCGATGTCCCTAGATTCCCAATTCTGTACACTAACACCCTCTCTGAGTAGGGAAAAAATAAAAAAGAGTGTGTATATTAGACATATTTAGAGATCGCAATGATGACACCATGTTATCAAATGAGAATGTCCAACCTGGTGACTATGGCTTTGGAACCACTTGAATGGCATTTTTCTTAGAGAGACCAGAAAGTTTTGCTGATTATAACGTGCTGGAGAATAGAGAAAAAGACAGTAGCACATTACAGGACAGAAAAAGCAACAGGGGCTGAGAAGATTCGCTTGCAAGAGGGAAAGGTCTGCCCTTGGGAATGTTTGCACTGAAGTCGGTGTCTCACTGCCTGCAAGGGAACAAGGGAGCATTTGGCATGGGGATGGGGGAGTGGAGTGGGGTGCATATACTGATTCAATGTCATACACACCCACAGTATGAGAGAGGTTGTGTTACTGTTGTCTCTACAGGAGGCCTCACCAGGAGTGGTAGAGCTCAATCCAAATTATATGTTTCAGTAGATCCATGCTGGGTGACATAATTTATAACCAAGTCCTAAACCATACCCCTGAGGTCTCCTCAACATTCAGACCTCCATACATGCTGGGCAGAGGCTGGAGGCCCTGCTAAGCAACTTCCTATATAAAATACCTGATCCTAAACTAGTCAGTTAAACCCTCACTTTGACAAGGAAGGAGTGAGGGAACCACCAACAGATCAGTGAGAAGAAATACTTGGACTCATTTCAGTAAATACCTCCCAAGAGTTTCAGTCAGAGAGGGTTTATAGAAGCATTCATTTTAAACACAGGCATCCCAGGTGGTGCAGTGGTTAAAGACTCGCCTGCCAATGCAGGACACACAGGAGACACAGGTTCAATCCCTGGGTGAGGAAGATCCCCTGGAGAAGGAAACGGCAACCCACTCCAGTATTCTTGCCTGGAGAATCCCATGGACAGGAGAGCCTGGCAGGCTACAGTCCATGGGATCACAAAGAGTCAGACACACATGCCTGCATAATGTTTACATGTAAAAAATGGATCCCTATTTCTTTCAGAGTAAAATTCAAAGTCTTTACAGAGGTGAACAGTGTCCTACAGGACTTGGCAGCCCCGGTCTCCACCCCTCAAAAAATTACAGCTCTGAGTTCATCTTTCCCTACTCTGCCCCTGTACCCACTCTATCCACTCCAGCCACAATGGACTCCCTGATAGTGAAGGGGATCCAAGTACACCATGCCAAAATAATGTCACTGAGCTGAAAGTAACTAGTTTTCTGCTCTCCTCTTTAAATCTAAAAGCAAGACCCAAATTTTCATCTCTAAAGTCTTCCTCTTCCATACTAGAAAGAGTAAAATGACTCAATCACTACTCACCAAAGGAGAAGGAACTAGCTTCAGTCTGCATAACAAACCTTCCTAAAAACCCTTATCCTCCAGTAGTTCCCCCCATATATTTACCTTCCCACAATTTACCACTCCTAGAAGCCAACTCCTACTCCCTTTGTCTAGTTACGTCTCCACAATTTATTGCCCTTTGTTAAAGTAGCATATAAGCCCAAGTTTAATCACTCTTTCTGGTCTTCATGTACAAGAAGGCTTTGTGTAAGTAGAAATAAAAATTTTAACAGTTATTAAAATTTGCGTATCCTTTTTCCTCTTAATCTGTCTTCTGTCAGTCTAATTTGCCGGCCTGGTAGCCATACCTAAGAGAATAGAGGAATGTTTTTTTTCCTCCTCTGCAATATCCTCAAAGTTCTGTTCAGGATTCTGCCTCAGGATCTATTTGTCTGAAACTTTCCCCCCATATATCCATATGGATCAGTCCTCTCCTTAAATCATTTTTATTTTTTGCTTGCACATAACAATCTCAATGAAATCTACCCTAACTGCCTCTAGCATTCCTGGAGTATCTTACCCTACTCAATTTCCTTTCCAAAACCCTATCACTATCTAACACTCTATATAATCTATATATTTGTATACTGTCTTTCTCTCCAAGAGGTCAAGAACTTTTGTCTATTCTGTTCACTGATGTATATTAAGTAACTGGAACAATATCTGGCACATAGTAGGTGCTCATATTTAGTTGAGTAAGAGATGTCTTCATATATTCTTTTCATTATGATGCTATAGCATTAAGTGAATATCAGTATTATACTGTTAAAATATACAAAGGAGGAAAAAAATTCTCACCAAGGAATGCATAAAACCTTTTTTAAAGAGATCTATGTCTTTTTCAAAATAGAGAAAACCAAGGACGATATTGCTTAGTTCTATTACACTAACTTAACAAGATCAATTTACTTAAACTCTCAATCTTTATAACAATAATTTTGTATTAATTCAATCACAGTGATACGCCTAGTTGACATTCAACTCTGTTTATATCTTACAGGCTGTCACACCAATGCACAAAAAGATGAATTCACTTTCCTCAGAACACATGATCAATTTCTCACAAAGGTCTTTGAAACGTATTAAACAAGATTTTTTCCTGATGAAGACTTTCAGAGCATTTCTAAATTAAGATTTATCTTTTTCCTCAGCTGAATATTTTCCTATAGGAAACTCAAATTCCTTGATAATACATCAAATGGAAAAATCACTAAAAGTTTACTTACAACAAATACTCTATTTTATTTGGCTATTATAAAAATTTATAATAAATATTATTGTGAAAAAAGAATATGCAATTTGTAATAGTTTTAGTCAATTTCATGTTAGAAATATAAGCAGGAATTAGGCACTCTGTAAAATTTGAGACTTAAAGATGAAGTATACACTGCTGTCAGTACATAATTTTCCCCAACAGTTTGCATGGCTATATTTCCTCCAGAAATTATACTTTTACAATGAGAATGTAAGCCTAAACTCCTTTAAAGGGTCAAGCATGGTCAGCATATGGTATCTTGGTAAACACCTTGGCACAAGATCCACTTTAGGAATATTATGTAACAATGACACTGAAATACCACAATTCCCTTCCTGGTACCAAAGCTTACAGGTTAAAACAAAACTTCCTATTATTAAAGAACTTTCATGAGAAACAGTAGGTAAATGATATTTTTCCAAAGGTCCATAATTTGAGGCAAAACTATGACAGGCTAACAAAAGTTAGAAGGGAGACTTTAAGGCCTAAAAACAGAAAGAAAACAATTACAGAAGTGATGGTGGAAATGAAATTCAAAATTAATTCAACACATATTTACTGAAAGAAAGCTGAGCACCAAAGAATTGATGCTTTTGAACTGTGGCGTGGGAGAAGACTCTTGACAGTCCCTTGGACTGCAAGGAGATCCAACCAGTCCATCCTAAAGGAGATCAGTCCTGGGTGTTCACTGGAGGGACTGATGTTGAAGCTGAAACTCCAATACTTTGGCCAACTGGTCCGGAGAGCTGACTCATTTGAAAGTACCCTGATGCTGGGAAAGATTGAGGGCCAGAGGAGAAGGGGACAACAGAGGATGAGATGGTTGGATGGCATCACCAACTCAATGGACATGGGTTTGGGTGGACTCCGGGAGTTGGTGATGGACAGGGAGGCTTGGCGTGCTGCGGTTCATGGGGTCGCAAAGAGCTGGACTTGACTGAGCTACTGAACCGAACTGAACTGATATTTACTGAGCAAACCCTCTCTGGCAGGCCGTATTCTAAGTGACAGGGATTTGAGGGGGAATAGGAGAGTCAAAGTCCCTGTCCTTGTGGAAACTTTGGTCCAGTGGGGAAAGCGATGAATAATCAAACACAAAATAATGTGCATGCTAGGTAGTATAGTAGATATAATGTAAAGTCAGGTGGTGGTAACATGACTTAAAGAAATACAGCCAGGGAGCAGGAGGGGAGTGAGGTTGGTGGAAGAATACTATTTTCCATTGGCTGTTGAGGGAAACATTTGAACAGGGCCATGAATGAAGTGAGAATGTTTTCAACTGGGAGATTTGCAACAAAGGAAAATCCAAGCACCCTGAAACAGGATAAGCCCTCCATGTTCCCAGGAACAATAAAGTGAAGCAGAGTGAATGATGAGGCAGAGAGTAGGAGAAGATGAGCTGGGAGAGTTGGGCAGGGCCAGCTTGCAGACATGGACAGTAATAAACACTAGAGAGCTGACCTTGCACTGGGCACTGTTCTGCTGTGTTGCCTTATTAACTCATTACAACCTCTAACAATCCTTTGAGGTATCATTATGAGATTTTTAATAATAGGGAAACTAAGACACAAAGAAGTCAAGAAATGCACTACAAATCCCAAAACTAGTACATGCAGCGTGAACCCAGGCTGTCTTGCTCCAGAAGCCACATTTCTCAATGCTATGCCAGACCATCGATCTAGACCACAGTGAAGAGTCTGGATTTCACTTGGAGGATAATGGAATCACTGGAGAATTCAAAGCAGGAAAGGGACATGATCTGCATCTAATAAAAAAAAATCCTCTGGCTGCAGTGTACAGAGTACATTGTACAAGGATAGAGAGGATGGTGCACCATGATGTTTTAGGCCCAGGCCCAGCACAAGCCTTGGAGCCATAACCTAAACATGACCTTCCTCCCATCGCCATCTTTCCTGTGCAGACAGAGCCACCGAAGCTATAAATATCCACCCTTAGAGTACAAGGCTCTGAACCAATTCCAGGCTCTTCAATCCAGTGACCCTGGGAGGTGACTCATCTGCCTCTAAACTCTCTCCAAGCCCAACCATCACCCTCACTAAGTCCACCATTCTCCTCCTTTCCCCTTCTTTATTCAAACAACTCCTGAAAATCCAACTATCCCCACATTCAACCTTAATCAGCCAATACAGAAAGTTCTGATTCTCCATCACTTAGTAATTCAACAAAATCCTTAATGCAGCATATTTAATATGTCACTAGCAGTTAGTCCACAAGGACCCTCTATTCACCAACAGAAGTATGTTTTTTTGTTTTTAGGTACATACCATTTATTACAGGTGCAATGAAAGTCCTATATTGCGTGATAATCATGTTACCAGGCTGCGGCTGCTAGGTGATGCTAAGATCCTAGAACTTCATAAAATAGCAGACCTAAGTTTAAAGTCCATTTTTCCCATTTACTGTATGACCTTGGGCAAGTCTTAAAACTGCAAATACTCCATTTCTTTCTTCCATAAAATGATATTAGCACTCCTAGCTCAGAACTCTGTAGGGAGGACATATGTATAGAATGTGAAACTGGTACATACTAGGAGCCACATGGCTAGGTTTCTAAATCTATTTCATCCTTTTTAAAAAGAGCTATGTCTTTAATACTCATAAAGCACAATTTCCCAACTTTATTTCGTTTTAACTTTTTAAATGTATTTCCTTTAAAGAAACTATCTTATTCTGATTTTTCAAAAATACAATTAAAGCAAAAAAGCATACTTATTTATATGTTTTCAGAAATTTTTCTTTCTTAGGCAAAGGATGCCAAATAATCAGGCAGCAAAAGTACAGTGATATTAATAGCACATTATGCCACGAACTATGCCATGTAGCACATTCTCCCACATAGAGTATCTGCCTAGTTCTTGGAGAGAGGGTCAATCAAAGCTGAAAGCTCTTTCAATGAGCTTTAAGCCTGGCTTTAAAAAAAGTCAGGTAGGGACTTCCCTGGTGGTCTAGTGGCTAAGACTCTGTACTCTCAATGCAAGGGGTCCATGTTTGGTCTCTGATCAGGGAACTAGCTCCCACAGGCTACACCTAAAAGACCCAGCACAGGCAATTAAGTATTAAAAAAAGGAAAGAAAGAAAGAAACGGGCAGAGGCACCCTCATCTCTATACACAGTAAATCCAAGACTGAATACAGTTTCAACTTAGGAATCTCTGTCACCCACTGTGTGCCTAAAAAGTCACCAGAAATCGCACTGTTTTGACTACATATCCTCCTTTTCTTTCCTCTGATTATTTTGTATGAATACACTAAGCTCTCACTCATAGATAATTCCTTCTAATACTAAAAGAAGTTTAAAAGCAACTTCTAGATCCTCCAGGATGTCTCTTTTACACTGGACATGATAACTGAAGATCCTGGGAAATGTACCATCATAAAATATAATATTTAGTACTAAACCATTCTTTGGTTCAGGGTGAATTACTACTTTGATCTTAAGAAGCTCATTAAAAAGAACTTGTAATAAGGACTGGAAAGTGTAATAGGTAACTTTATTTAAAGAAGGCTATTGCCCTTACTGAAGTGAACCAGATACTTGTCGGAGTTAATCCAAACAAGTTCTGAAAATATAAATTAGGAACACGTGGGAGCAATCTTTCTGGAACAGTTACTGCTACTGATTCTAAAGAATAATTTTGAGGAAGGGGCTACTCCCTTGGGTCCTGCCCCAAAATGGCTTTATCAGAAGATTGATAACCCTCCCAGAAATTAGATTGCTCACCTGAATCTTTACTACATCATCAATTTCCTTTTCATTAAACAGAGCATGTTATTCAATAAGGATGCTCCTGGCATTCTAGTGGATAATTCTTCGTAAGTATCTGTCCAGTACATTATACAAATAGTTAAGAATCCCTGGCTCTCAGGCACTAAATGCTAAGTATGCTATATGCCCATAAAAAATAACATCCCCAACCCCTTTGAGAACCATTTTTGGTACAGAGCCAAAAAAATAAATTTTTTCATTTTAAAAATTAAAATAGAATTGAAATTTTGCCCTACCTTCATCTCAGTTTCTAAACAATTATAGCAGATTCAGAAGGTCTATAGAAAACTTGGCCAGTTTGCCACAGA
This sequence comes from Bubalus kerabau, assembly GCF_029407905.1. NCBI lineage: Eukaryota > Metazoa > Chordata > Mammalia > Artiodactyla > Bovidae > Bubalus > Bubalus kerabau. Next base: position 138,828,028 of record NC_073626.1, read on the forward strand.
TGCCACAAGAAAATATCTTTTAAAACATGGTTTTATTCTTGAGTTACAATTTTTTTGTAAGATTGTTAAATCATTACTCTCTAGAATGTGAATTCATATGAATAAATACTTTTCCACAAAAATATTACATTACAAATAAATCGGTTTTAACATCTCATTCCCAGAGAAAACAGTTTTTAAATCCATCAAAAACACTATTATTCCAGAGGCAGATGACCTGTCATGAAATCTATTTTGACTCAGTCTAATGCCATTTTCAAAGCATTCTTGTAGGTAGAATCTGTACTTCACATCACAGTAAAATAATTCATCTAAAACCAGTGAAACTCTAGAAATTCACAGTGAGGGGACTGTATAGATGTTTGTAAAAGTTTCACAAAAGCGTTAATCCCAGCACTGATCTCTGATCTAAACGTGATAAATGCACCAGATAATTTGTTAATAACTGTTCCTCACCAAGCTGAGAATGGACAGTATTAAGAATTTTTCAAAGAGAAAGGCAGAGAGAACCGTAAATCCCAAGCAGTTGGACATGGAAATCAGAGAGTGGAATTCATTTCACAGAACTTTCTAATACCTTACCTCAAAAAATTCCAAAGAGTACATCTCTGCTTTCACCAGGGTAGAATCCATCATCTCAAATCAGATTTAGGAAGCAGCAGGAAGAAACATTTCATTTTCCTTAAAACAATGCACCCAGCATGCCCATTGGCAATTTCATTCATAGGAGTGGCCAGAACCAAAGTCTAAGAGGATCTGGAGTCCTAATGTGGTGGGGAGAGAACTGCAGGTCCACTCCTGAAGCTCTTGCTGCTCCTCTTCCCCCGAAGTTCTAGAAATGAAATACCGAGGGGGACTCAGGCAGGCCACTATGGAGACTTTTGTCCAGCTATGAACTGAGAGCTGCCACTGCCTTTCATCAAGACTTATCACTGTTCAGGCATCCAAAGTGAAAAAACAATCATGTACCAGTGTCCCTGAGGCTGAGGCAGCCGTGGCCACGCCCCTGTCAAGCACAGGATGCAATCGCCCCATCCTCCCCTCACTTCCTTCCTCTGCTTTTCCATGGGAGAATTCCAAAGAACGAGTTCTGTGGGTATACACACACACACACACACACACACACTCGCGCACACAGTGGCCTGATGTCAATAAGCTGTTATCACAGAGAGGGGGGGTTTCTGTTTGACTTACTCAGAAAAGAGTGGCCACTACATGGGGAACTCTAATTTACCGTTATCATTAATCAGATACAGCCTTCATTTAAGTTACTGAAATAGGCTCACAGCATCCTAGCCAATCCAGAATGGAGTCTGTGGATTTGTGATTTCAAATTGTAAACAAGCACTAAAACTTTTTCATATATCAAACTGCTTTCACAAAAACCCCTAAATGTGGTTATCAATCCAGAGGTTATTTTCAGACCTTACTTCTAAAGCAAAAATAGATACAGTCACCAATTTAGCTGGTGCTGCTATCTTACTCTAGGAAGCAGTTGTGGTGGGAGACTCTCTAGTCAGATGTGTTGTTCTTCAGTGGAGAAATGGGCTTCATAAAACTGTGCACCCTGGGCTATTGTCGCAACTTTGAAGTACTGGCTGAATTGGGTGAATGCAATCAAAGGCTACAAGACCATCTCTTTCCAGCAAAACTTCCAGGAAAGCAAGATGAGATGCCTCATTTGTCACATGCTTTGCTGTGAAATGGGACAGACTAGATTTAAGCTCCATGCTACATTTGGTAGCTGTAATTTCCTTTCCACTGAGACTTAGTTTGCCATGAAGCCTCAGAACTTTGGACTGTTTCTGGAATAGACTGAGTGACCACAGCAAGCTTGGCATTCCAGAACCGCCATCACCCTGCCCACCCTCTACTGGACATGCAAACCAGTCACATCTTAAGGCAAATCATTGTGGATTTCTGGGTGTGTCCTAGCAAACAACAATAATAGCAAGCAGGTATGGAATGCCTTCTCTGTACCAGGAACCATAGTAAATGCTTTAAAAAATAGTCTCTAATGAATGCTCTAAACCATGCTCTAAAACTGAGGTCAGTGGTGTTATTAGGTCCATTTTACAGATGAGGAAGGGCTTTCCTGGTGGCTCTGATGGTAAAGAATCTGCCTGCAATGCAGGAGACCCAGGTTCAATCTCTGGGTCAGGGAAGACCCCTGGAAAAGGGAATGGCTAACCACTCCAGTATTCCTGCCTGGAGAATTCCATGGACAGAGAAGACTGACGGGCTACGGTCCATGGGGTTGAAAAGATCTGGACATAACTGAAGTGACTAACTCTTTACTTTTCACAGATGAGGAAACAGAGACCCACAGAAAGGAAGTGATAACAGCCAGGATTAAAGTCAGATCTGAATAGACTCAAACCCAAGCTCTTTTACAATACACTGCCTCCCTCAAATAACACTGTGAAAATGCCAGTGTCCTCACTGATTAATAGGTAGCCAACAGGCCCAAGGCAGCCTCAGTCACCATTAGGAGATTAGAAAAAGTAAGCTAGAAAAGATGAATATGTTTCCTATTGTTGGCATGAAAGATGGCTACAGCCTATGAACAAGTCTTCTCAACAATGTCAGCACTTTTGTTTTCATCACAAGTCTGTTTAACCCTTACCTCCACTCACTTTCAGGTCCCTGGACCCACCTGATTCTCCCATCACTCTGGCCCTCTAAGCCATTATTCTTTGCCTTCCCAATATTGTAACATTTGCCAGATATGCCACTTTAGCTGAACTCTAGATTCTGGTCCATCCACGTGTCACCGACATTCATGGGTGACAGGCTATTTTCCTATGTAAAGGAAATCTTCTTCCTCACAGCACAAGACTTTGTCATAATGGAATATAGATCTCCTCAAGTTGATCAAGAAAGAAACTTACAGAGTAGAGCAAGGGAGACAAGATGACTGTTACAGCTTAGCCTTAAGGCCATCACATACACCCTTTCATAGCTAGTACCTCTTCACTCACAGTAATCTACTGTAATAAGAAGATATAACCAAAGGAGAATAGTGTTAGACCTTCAAAGTTACATATGCCACTCTTTCCTGTAAACCACACCTTTGAAGAAAACACCAAAAAAAAAAAAAAATCAACAGAAACAAATAAAATGGTAAAGCACACTAATGTCAATTTTGTATCCATATAATACCTTAGCTTTTTTGCCTGTTATGTTATCATATGGCACCAGGCACTGGGAAACATGTGAACAAGGCAAACACAGCTCCTGCTCTTTCTTGCAGAGCTTCTATTTTAGAAAGAGAGAGAAACATAAAATAACAAACATAAATTCTTTAGTTCTTATTATGATACACACTACTAAGGCAAAAGAGAAAGTAGGTGGTAAGGAAATGGCTGAGCTGGGGACATGACCCAGGTCAGAGAATAAGAGAAAGCTTCCTCAAGGAGTTGGTGTGTGGACTAAATCCTGAAGGATGACTAGGAATGGGGGAGGGGATGGAAGAGGAGAGAGAGCTCTTTCCAGATAGTCAAGAGCTGTGGAGAAGCCGTCAGATGGGAAGCAACATGACCTTTTCTTTTTCTGCAATTTGTTTATTCATTTATTTTCTCCTTTTTTTCCCCCAAGCTTTAAACTTTTTATTTTGTATTGGGGTACAGCCGGTTAATAACGTTGTGGTAGTTTCAGGTGAGCAGCAAAGGGACTCAGCCATACATATATGCGAGCTTAGTCGCTCAGTTGTGTCCGACTCTTTGGGACCCCATGGACTATAGCCAACCAGGCTCCTCTGTCCATAAGGATTCTCCAGGCAAGAATACTGGAGTGGGTTGACATGCCCTTCTCCAGGGGTTTTTCCCGACCCAGAGATCGAACCCAGGTCTTCCGCATTGCAGGCAGATTATTTACCATCTGAGCCACCAGTAAAGCCCCAGCCATACATATATATGTATCCATTTCCCCCTGCAAACCCTCCTCCCACCAGGCTGGCACACAACATTGAGCAGGGTTCCATGTGCTATACAATAGGTCCTTGTTGGCTATCCATTTTAAATATAGCGGTGTGGACATGAACTTCCCAAAGTCCCTATCCCTCCCCACCCTCACCCTAGCAACCATAAGTTCATTTAGAAGTCTGTAAGTCTCTTTCTGTTTTGTAAGAAACTTGTTAGATACCACATATAAGGGATGTCACATGATATTTCTACTTCTTTGTCTGACTTACCTCACTCAGTATGACACTCTCTAGATCCATCACACGACCTTTTCAAAGACTGAAGGAAGACCAATGTGACTAGAGCACATAGGAGGGGGGAAAGATGAGTCCATGGAAAGAGAACAGACTGGACATTTTCAGCAACAGTGTATAGGGAGAGAAAAGGAAGCTTAAGAATAAAGGAATGGAAACTGTCCCTTTCCCCTTTCCTAAGCTCTCGTTCTGAAAGGCCAATTGATGATCACAGTTCTCAACATTCTGAGCAAGGATGCTGTGGGTGGAACTGTGATTTGTGGCTGCTGAATGAATTAATCACATAAATTAAATTAAATGATTAAAGACATTACTTAACTAAAGTAGCTTACTTCCCCAAAGTTCACAGAATATTTATTAAAAGTAAAGTAGAGAAGAGCAAAACACAATTCTCAGATTATAATACAAATTGGCAATGGAAAAATTCAACAGTGTCTCTGCCAGCTTTCTTTATGCTGGCATCAAAGCACAAAACAGAATCCAGGTTAGCACATCAGGAAGCAACAACCCCTTTCCTGAAAAGCCCATTTTGATTTTCCTTTGTGTTTATGCCTTTTGCATGCCTGAGCCTGACATCACTCATATGCATTACTGAAGTCTTGCAGCAAGTGTCTACTATCTGCTACAGTTTGAACTGCCTGCTTTCTCTTCAACATTGTGTTCATAAAGCAGCCAGATGAATGCTCATTTCATCATCACTCTGTTTTTGGATTCCAAAAATCTTCCAATGGAAATACATATTGGCTTGTGTATAAATCAGAAAGCTTTTGAAAATAAATTTTGAAGTGAGACAGCTACTAAAAAATCAGGGGGAGAACCCTCAAATCTAAACTCAAGTAGACACATGTATATGAAACATGTTTTCATATACATATATTTTTAATTTAGCTTAGAAAGTAGTAACAATCAAATACAATAAAAATAATAATGGCTATCATCTGTTATCTATTAAGAAACTTCTATGTGCCAGGCACACACTCCCTCATTTTATCCTCAAAATAATCTTCTGGAATTGTCACTACAATCCCTATTTCACAAATTAAATGGGGGATAGACAGATTGAATTACTTGCTGTTACTTACATAGCAAGAAACCAGCTGAATTTCAAAGCTAGGGTTTACATGACATCAAAGCTTATCCACACATTCTGCACTGCTATATAATTCCCAGCAATAACTACCTACCACTCACCAATGCCAAGAATTGTGCTGATATTTCAGAATCATTAATTGATAGAGTTCTCCCAGCAATTCTGAGAGGTGTTGCTATCCTTAATATGAGGAAACAGTTTGGAGAGGTGGAGTAATTTGATCAAGGGCACACATGGCAAGGTTGAAAAGCTCAAAGGAAGATTTTCCAATAACCTGCATAATTTCACATCCGCAACATTCCTGGGTTACTCACAGTTCAGTAAAGATAAGTATGGGCCTGTTACTTTCTTAGGGTTTCGCAGTTTTACCTGGGAAATTATCATTACACTTAGGAAAAGAGTACAGTCCCCAAAGAACTGATTTTCTTATCCTAAATGAATAAGGAAATCTCTTTATCAATGCCCATTCAAGTCAAAATACCAGGATTCTGATTCTCTGCTTTCATAAACAAGAATAAATGACCCTTACTTTTCTGACAAATACACACACACAGTATAATGTGCCTAAAACTCTGAAAGGCATAAACAAATAAGTGTTTCTTTTTAAAAAAAAAAGTCATTTCCACTAATGAACTAAAGATACAGCTATAGTGGAATCTCTTTTATTTGACTGATGTATATTTTAGAGCTCTAAGAATATACTATTTTTCCATACGGGTTAATTTGGTAATAACACCTAAAAATGTAGTATTTTTCCTTATCAATACATTTTGTATTAAGTTCAGATTAATGTAAAGACAAGTGTTTTTAAAAGAAATATTAACATATTATATACAATTATATACAATCCCACAAGCCTCATTCAATTCATAATAACCAGTTAATTATATGCATACTGGATTCTGTTGCTATGCTAGGTCTTATTCCAAATAAAATTGTATTATTATAAAGCAAGGTGAATTAAAGAATAGATTTTAGGCATGAAAGCTCTGAAAATAAAATGAAAAAGATGCAAAATTACTACAATAGAGAAGGATGCAGAATTATTATATTTGTGTGTGTTCTGTGTTTCTGTCTATAAAATGAGAACATAATGCTTTTTCAATAAGGCTTTGTTAATGCTTGCGATTGGAGGAGGGAGTGGCAATCCACTCCAGTATCCTTGCCTGGAGAATCCCATGGACAGAGAAGCCTGGTGGGCTACAGTCCATAGGGTCACACAGGGTCGGACACGACTAAGCAACTAACACACACACACACACACACACACACGCTTGAGACAGCAATCAATACGATAACATCTTGGAGATTCTCTGCTGAAAGCACCTATAGAGAGACTCCAATATATTAACATTAGCTGACATTCCAGAATTGGCATTTTAATATACCACCATAGTGTATGATAATGTAGACTCTAACACAGAGATTTCTAAAAACCCTGAAAGAGTACAACTCAAATTCCATTGTGTACTAGAATCACCTGGTGAGGCTCATGTTTAAACTTTAGATTAAATTTCACAGAGCAAATCAGAGAAATTCTGATTCAGTGGACATAAGGATCTTAGGAGTCTTCGTTGTTACACAATTACCCGAGCTAACTCTGGTACCAGTGGTCCTTAAACCACACTGACCTGTAATCTCAAAATGTAATAGACCGTATATGTGTATGTGAGGTATGCTAAGTCACTTCAGTCGTGTCCGACTCTGTGCAACCCCATATACGGCAGCCCATCAGGCTCCACCATCCCTGGGATTCTCCAGACAAGAACACTGGAGTGGGTTGCCATTTCCTTCTCCAGTGCATGAAAGTGAAAAGTGAAAGGGAAGTTGCTCAGTCATGTCTGACTCTTCATGACCCCATGGATTGAAGCCTACCAGGCTCCTCTGTCCATGGGATTTTCCAGGCAAGAGTACTGGAGTGGGTTGCCATTGCCTTCTCCAATGTGAGGTATACATGTATGTAAATGTCACATTTGATTTTGTGAATTTGTTTTAGTAGAAAACTCAAAAAGAAACATGCTTCTTTGTACCTTTGCAGTGTTCCCTACCCTAACAATCCTCATGTTAATTATTTCCAATCCATCTTAAGAGGAAAACTATATAATAAGAAGACAAACAAGTACAGGGAAAATGAAGAGACAGGAAGGGACACTAACATGAGAAAAAAAAGTGTCTGTATTCAAATCTAGAACAGTGATCCTCAAAATATGGGCTATGGGTCAGCACTGGGTCATAAGCTGGCTGTTAATGACCTGAGAAAAGTACAGAAATCACACATGAGCCTTCAGAAGCTTTTACAGAAATTGTCAAGAGTAATTTTAAGTCTGTTCAATACAATAATAAAAATGTGGGCTTATATTTTGTGGATCTTCTTTTTTACTCCATTTCATTCTTCTAGTAGCTTGTTTTTATTCTAATTTACAAATGATCAGTGTCTGTGATAGATCTGGCTAACTACAGGTAATTTGAGAAACTCTGGTAAACTCTAGATGGAAGAATCGGTCATGTTTGGGAGCCTCCTAGCCCAGGGTTTGATAAAAAAAGTGGCTTTCTGTAACACCATTTCCAAAGGTTAGGGGCCAGAAACAATTTATGGAATGAATGTCTGAACTAACATCTTTAACTTTTCATAATAACTCACTCTGAGTCTGTCAGCAATGCATCAATCTATGTGTTACACTGAACTGACCGTCTTTCTTTTAGCTTGTACCACCTCTTAGAATAATATTTTAGTAAAATTTCCTAGAAGTTTACTTTCAGGAGCAAAAAGCAGTCCTTGTTTCACTCATGGTAAATTTGTGTCTTTCAACTTGCAAAGAAACCCTTGAGTTTTAATATTTGAGAATTCAGTGATGAACTTTTGTCACCACATCTACTGTGTAGATATTATATCTGTGAATCTTTGTTGACATGAAACTATTGTTTCAGGCTGTTCTCAAGAAAGCAGCCTGGTCCTCTTAGCACTGGGTCCCTATCAGCTATCTAATGATATCTAAACAGCTATCTAATTGCTATTTTTGGCTATGACAACAGTAATAAGAAGCACAAAATATCAGTACATTATTTCAGTCGTAGATATTTACATAGACACAGATCTCATTTTGCAATTTTCCTGTCTCCTAGTAAAATCTGAATAATTCTCTTATTGAAGACCTACATTCTAAACAGAATTGAACCTAAACACTAGGCATATTCCTACAGTTTCTGTTTCAGGTCAGTATATCCTTTCATGCCCCCCTGAGTTGCTACTTTTGCTCTACGAATGTTGCCAAAAATAACTTTTCCTCTTCCCAGTTAAATATGGTATTTATAAAAGGTGGGAATGGAGAATTTGGGAGCATGAATCTGTACACACAACAGACAAACTCACAATAATAGCAACTGCACTCCTAGCTGTCAACATTTCTAGCCAGGAAAAGTGAAAAATGAAGGTTTTTGGTTTTTTTTCTCCAAATTAATTATGCTCCTTTTTAAAAAGAGAATAAAGCCATCTTTAAATATCTAAGTTTGTTCTGTGTTGCTTAGAAGTTATGTCACACACTAAATTTGTTAATTCTGTTTTCTTAACATTTTTAATCCAATTTAAGATATTATTTTCATGTAGTGAGTTTATATGACTAAGAACTTTCTGACAGCTTGAAGGCAGCATAGAAAAGCACTGGTTCTGCTGCCAAAACGGATGCCTGTTAGCTGTGTGACACTGGCCCAATGAGTAACCTTCCACAAACTTTAGCTCACTCATCCCCATTTATAAAATGGGGATAATAACAGTGTACAACCAGCACAATTTTGAGAGGATGGTAAAGCTATAAAAAGCAAGGAGACAGTGTGCCTGGAACAGAGTACTCACTCACTATTGGCAAACTCTCAGATTCAAGTGTTGCCTTCATTCTCAATAGAGAAGACGCTAAATCATTGGATTATTTGAAGAAGTTTTCAGAATTTTATTTTGGTGACAAATATGAATATTAAGTAGATTAATGACAATCACTAGGAAAGCAGTTGGCTAGATGAACTAACATCAGAAGTCACTTGGAGCCAGTTTATCTAACATGACTCAACCAGGCTTCAATTTAGTACTTTCATTAAAATTCAAGTAACAATGTTGGAGAAAAAGAATTGCCTTTTACTAAAGAAATTAAAATTATGTCAATTCCTTTTATTGTACTACATACATTTGCTTCAGCTTTGGCAATCTGTTTGGGAAAGCAGAGTAGATAAAACTAAAATAAAACTAAAATCACAAGACATATTTGTAAAAGTAGATGGCATTCATCCAAAATGCCCTTCCTGGAACAAACTGTAACAACTTGATTCACTGCCGCCCTTTCCTACCAAACTATATTTAAGGACCTGTAAGCATTTCCATTATGAACAGCTATCATCAGGATTTGTCATTTTACCTTCTAATCTGTTTTAGAGTTTATGTATAAACATCGTAAATAACAATCTCTTTTTAAAAAGCTTTTGTTTTTTAAATTTAACAACTTCCTTCAGTAAAGAATACTTTCAGTACAGCACAGAAGAATTCCTTCAGTACAAGGTGGGGGATACCATAAATAACAGAAAATTACAGATTATTTTATATATAAAAAAATGTTTTAATAAGCAAAATAAGATGCATGGTCACGAAATATGTGGCATCAGAGATTATATAAATTCAGTGGTCATGGTCTCATGAACTGCAATAATTTGAAACTAGAAAAGTGTTCAAAAAGATGAATAGGTAAATAATGACACAGCCATTTTATAGAATATTATGTAGTTATTACACTATGCTCCCAAATAATTTTTAATGACATGGGAAGCATTCACAACATATTGCTAATATGTGGGAAAATGTACTGAAGAGTTATATGTATGTGAAAGTCACTCACTGTGTCCAACTCTTTGCGACCCCATGGACTATATAGTCCATGGAATTCTCCAGGCCAAAATACTGGAGTGTGTAGCCTTTCCCTTCTCCAGGGAATCTTTCCAACCCAAGGATTGAAACCAGGTTTCCCACATTGCAGGCAGATTCTTTACCAGCTGAGCCACAGGGGAAGCCCAAGAATACTGGAGTGGGTAGCCTATCCCTTGTCCAAAGGATCTTCCCAACCTAGGAATCGAACCGGGGTCTCCTGCATTGCAGGAGGATTCTTTACCAATTGAGCTATGCAGGAAGCCCAGAGATATATGTATAATATGAGCTTAATTGCCCTTAAACACACACATGAAATTTATAAAAATAAAGTTGTAAAAGGAATATTCAAAATATTCAGAGTAGTCATTGTCTGGCAGGAAGACTTAAGGGGCTGGCTACCCAGGTGGCTCAATGGTAAAGAACCCACCTGTCAATGCAGGAGAAACAGGAGACTCGAGGTAGATTCCTGGATTGGGAAGATTCCCTAGAGGAGGAAATGGCAATCCACTCCAGTATTCTTGCTGGAGAACCCCATGGACAGAGGAGCCTAGCAGGCTATAGTACATGGAATGGCAAAGAGTCACACACGACCGAGCGCACACACATGCATGCAGGCAGACTTAAATGTCCTTGTATTCTTCCATATTTCCTAACTTTTCAGAAGGAACTTGCATTACTTTAATGATTAGAAAAGAGAGGCTTCAATCTGGCCTAATGTGACAGAGAAATACAGAAACAGTAATAAATTTAAAAATGAAGTTTCCCTTACAAATCTATCTATCCTGACACTTGAAGATATTACTTATAGCATGAATTTATTAAGTACTCATTCAAAAGGAGTTGTTATTTATCAAATGGAGTTGGCCAAAAATAGTGACCTTGTAGCTAACCCACATTATCCATAAACCTTGTCTCAAGATACCAAAAACCACAAGTATCATCCATCACAAAAACACCTTCAGGGGAAAAAACACAAATTCAAGATATATCTGATAAAGGAACTGTGGAAAAAAAAAAAATCGAAGCAAAAGATGTCACATGAAAACTAGTTTGACTCTGAGTTTAAAACTATATTTAAAACTCCAAGTACTGCATGTTCAACAACTCAAAGAAATCTGCTCCGAATGGAATTATGACATAAATTTAAACCAAACATAAATATACTCAAAGAATTCAGATTCCCAGGCTATTTCAGTGCCTCTGTACCTTCTACTGTAAACACAGAGGTGTGTGCACACATATAAATATATAACCCAACAGAAAAATCATAGTAAAATCAATAAACATCCATGACCATAGATATTTCCAGTTTCTCTTTAAAAAAAAAAAACAAAAACCTTGAATAAATTTTATTGAAAAAGCAAGTTTTACATTTTTCATCAAGATTACATTTTTTTTAATTTATATGGTCCATTATATGTCAGCTATTATGCAAAGTATTTTCACTTGAGCTCTATTTTTCAATATGTCCTCTTTCACCAATGTTAGAAAATCTGGTCCATGTGGATACACTGTCATACTCAATCCACTCTATCAGTCTGTGTTCTTTGAGATTAAGAACACAGAAGATACTTTCTTAATCATCATATTCCAAGAATTATCCAGTGCTGGGAAACATCCAATATACATTTTTGATTAAATGAATAAGAACTGATTCTCTATCCCAGATAACCATGATAGTGTGATCACTCACCTAGAGCCAAACATCCCGGAATGTGAAGTCAAGTGGGCTTTAGGAAGCATCACTACAAACAAAGCTAGAGGAGGTGATGGAATTCCAGTTGAGCTATTTCAAATCCTAAAAGATGATGCTGTAAAAGTGCTGCACTCAATATGTCAGCAAATTTGGAAAACTCAGCAGTGGCCACAGGACTGGAAAAGGTCAGTTTTCATTCCAGTCCCAAAGAAAGGAAATGCCAAAGAACGTTCACACTACCACACAATTGCACTCATCTCACATGCTAGCAAAATGATGCTCAAAATTCTCCAAGCTAGTCTTCAATAGTACATGAACCGAGAACTTGAAGATGTTCAAGATGGATTTAGAAAAGGCAGAAGAACCAGAGATCAAATTACCAACATCCATTGGATCATAGAAAAAGCAAGAGAATTCCAGAAAAACATCAATTTCTGCTTTATTGCTACACCAAAGCCTTTGACTGTGTGGATCACAACAAACTGTGGAAAATTCTTCAAGAGATGGGAACACCAGACCAACTTACCTTCCTCCTGAGAAATGTGTATTCGGGTCAAGAAGCAACAGTTAGAACCAGACTTGGAACAACAGACTGGTTTCAAATCGGGAAAGGAGGATTCCAAGGCTGTATATTGTCACCCTACTTATTTAACTGAAATGCAGAGTATATCATGCAAAATGCCAGGCTGGATGAAACACAAGATGGAATCAAGATTGCCAGGAGAAATATGATATGCATATATGCAGACGACACCACCCTTACAGCAGAAAGCAAAGAGGAACTAAAGGGCCTCTTGATTAAAGTGAAAGAGGGAAGTGAAAAAGCTGGCTGAAAACTCACCATTCAGAAAACTAAGATCATGGCATCCAGTCCCATCACTTCATGGCAAATAGACGGGCAAACAATGGAAACACTGACAGACTTTATTTTCTTGGGCTCCAAAATCACTGCAGATGGTGACTGCAGCCATGAAATTAAAAAACACTTGCTCCTTGGAAGGAAAACTATGACAAACCTAGACAGCATATTAAAAAGCAGGGACATTATTTTACGAACAAAGGTCTGTCTAGTCAAGGCTATGGTTTTTCAAATAGTCATGTATGGATGTGAGAGGTGGACCATAAAGAAGGCTGAGCACTGAAGAATTGATGGTTTTGACCTGTGGTGTTGGAGAAGACTCTTGAGAGTCCCTTGGACTGCAAGGAGATCCAACCAGTCCATCCTAAAGGAAATCAGTCCTGAATATTCATTGGTAGGACTAATGTTGAAGCTGAAGCTACAATACTTGGCCACCTGATGCGAAGAGCTGACTCATTAGGAAAGACCCTGATGCTGGGAAAGATTAAAGGCAGGAGGAGAAGGGGACGACAGAGGATGAGCTGGTTGGATGGCATCACTGACTCAATGGACATGAGTTTGAACAAGCTCGGGGAGATGGTGAAAGAGAGGAAAGCCTTGCATGCTGCAGTGCATGGGGTTGCAAAGAATCAGACACAACTGAGCAACTGAACTGAGCTCTATCCAAGTTTCTTTATTTCCCTCAGACTTTGCTTTAAACATCATAAGTATGAAACATTTTATAACTTTTTGTTGTTGTTGTTGTTAGTGGCTCAGTCATGTCTGACTCTTTTCAACCCCATGGACTATAGCCAGGCTCCTCTGTCCAGTGGACTTTCCAGGCAAGAATACTGGAGTGGGTTGCCATTTCCTTATCCAGGGGACCTTCCCAACCAGGGATGGAATGTGAGTCTCCTGCATTGTAGGTGGATTCTTTACCACCTAAGCCACCAGGAAGGCCTCACTTTATAACTTATTGGTCTCCAAATATATGTATTTTGGAGCAACCAGTAAAAATTTGAAGAGATACTAAGAGTTGAACAGACAGAAAGCAACATCTAAATAATCTCCTTATACTGACTGACAAGTAAATGAGAAGAATCTGACAACAAAATATAAATTCTAATAGTTTCTCATCTTTAGGGGAAAACATAAGTTACAAACTCTATAAAAACTACTATTTGGGGACTTCCCTGATGGTTCAGTGGTAAAGAATCTGCCTGCCAATGCAGGAGACACAGGTTGGATCCCTGATCCAGGAAGATCCCACATGCCTCAAAGCAACTAAGCTCATGAGTCACAACTACTGAACCTATGCTCTAGAACCCAGGAGTTACAACTACTGAAGCCCACACACCTAGAGCCCCTGCTCCACAACAAGAAAAACCACTGCAATGGGAAGCCCATGTACAACCAGAGAGGAGCCCCCACTGCCTGCAACTAGAAAAAAGCCCTCATGGTAATGAAGAGCCAGCAGAGCCAAAAATAAATAAAACTATATTAAAAAACTACTCTTTGAAGATGCTAAAATTTCATAAGCAGATCAAGGAAGTTTTAATAACATTACTCTCTAAATAAAATAGAAACTAAGTTAGTTGAAGCTATACATTCAGTAGCTTGGACATTCAGTGCTAAAACACTGAATAAATAATTAAGACCTTAAAGAGAGAGGAGAGTCTCAAATACAACCTAAGAGGAAACATATTATGGCTACTTTTAGTTTTTTATGTGCTTAAGTTTATATATTTGTTATGGTGCTAAAAATTATCCTGGTGTAAATTCTTCTAAATGGCATAAGAAAAGTTAATTCACAAACGAGGAAAAGCTTCCATTTTACAAATTGATCATGCAATAACAACTGTAACATCTGAAATGGCTTAGAATAAGCTTTTCTCCCCACTTCTTGCCAGCAGATTAAGTCAATGCAGCTAAATTAAAAGTAGAAAATGTGAACCAAACAAACAAGCAAAATACAAAAGAAAAAATGGAAAAGAAAACGAAGAAATTTTTTCTCTTGGCAAGTCTGTTCAGATGCATTCTCACATAGCATTTATACAGGTCTCTGAAAACCAGCTTTCATTGCTAATTTTGTGTTCGGATTACTTTTCTACTCATTACTCTGAGAGCAGCAAAGTCAACATATTCCTCCTCTTTGGGGCTATGGGCCAGTGAGACTGCAATAAGTATAGCAGAACACTTAAGAGCCCAATGTCAGAAGTCAGCCTGCTGGGTTCAAATCTGGACTTTGCCATGTCACCTTTTGGTAATTTTGGCTAAGTTGCCTTAAGTCCCATTGGTGGTTGTGATGATGGTTTAGCCACTAAGTTGTGTCCAACTCTTTTCACCCCATAGACTGTAGTCCACTAGGTTTCTCTGTGCATCAAACCCAGGTTTCCTGCATTTCAGATGGATATTTTACCATAAATCCCATTGCATAAAGTCAAAATAGCATAGTGTGATACAGATAATAGATATAGCATGCTGAATACACACACACACACATTTGTTTTCATTTATGAAAAAATATACAGATAAAAAAACAAAGCCACCACAAATCATTACCTACATGGACAGTGAAGGGATAAAATATAACACTGCTCTTCAAACACTTTCTTACACAGTTTTACCATTGGCCTAAATGGTTCAATTTGAATATTTTTTTAAAAGCTGCACCCATTAAAACACAAACATTTTTTAAACACATAAGCTTACAACAATATTAAAATATGTATAGCCACTCTCCAAAAAGAAGTAAACCTCTTAATCACAACTGAAAATAACTAGGCCACTAATGCCATGCATTTTTAAAACAGTCATTGAAATCAAAGAATTAAGCATTTACCTTGACATTTTCAGTATTAACTGTATTTCAGAGTAACAGAGATGCTGAAGCTGATGGAACATGCATCTTACATAAGCATCCCAGGAAATAAATGTAGAAGGAATAAAATTATTAGAAAATACAGTTTTCTAACACCTAAGAAAACGAAGATCATGGCATCCGGTCCCATCACTTCATGGGAAATAGATGGGGAAACAGTGGAAACAGTGTTAGACTTTATTTTTCTGGGCTCCAAAATCACTGCAGATGGTGACTACAGCCATGAAATTAAAAGACGCTTACTCCTTGGAAGGAAAGTTATGTCCAACCTAGATAGCATATTCAAAAGCAGAGACATTACTTCGCCAACAAAGGTCCGTCTAGTCAAGGCTATGGTTTTTCCAGTGGTCATGTATGGATGTGATAGTTGGACTGTGAAGAAGGCTGAGCGCTGAAGAATTGATGCTTTTGAACTGTGGTGTTGGAGAAGACTCTTGAGAGTCCCCTGGACTGCAAGGAGATCCAACCAGTCCATTCTGAAGGAGATCAGCCCTGGGATTTCTTTGGAAGGAATGATGCTAAAGCTGAAACTCCAGTACTTTGGCCACCTCATGCGAAGAGTTGACTCATTGGAAAAGACTCTGATGCTGGGAGGGATTGGGGGCAGGAGGAGAAGGGGATGACAGAGGATGAGATAGCTAGATGGCATCACTGACTCGATGGACGTGAGTCTGAGTGAACTCCGGGAGTTGGTGATGGACAGGGAGGCCTGGCGTGCTGCGATTCATGGGGTCACAAGGAGTCGGACACGACTGAGAGACTGAACTGAACAGAAGAAACAAACCTAAGCAAAAATATTATGTGACACATCAATGGGAAACTTTCTAATGAGGACATCAAGGTGTCATAATCTGAACCCGCAAATCAACCTTAGCATCAGGAAGAATGGGAAAACCAGATGTTAAGGATTTAATGTATCTTTTGATTGAATGAAATGTGGAATATTATAGCACCACTAATGACTGAAATCAGTGCTAGTCAAGACCTTTGCATAAATTCAAATTTACAAGAAATATGGGAGACTGTCAAGCAAGTTAAAAGGTACTGCTATTGTTTTCCAGTTGCTAAGTCATGACCAACCCTTTGTGACCCAATAGACTGCAGCACACCAGGCTCCTCTGTCCTTCATTATCTCACAGAGTTTGCTCAAATTCAAGTCCACTGAGTTGGTCACACCATCCAACCATCTCATCCTGTTGCCCCCTCTTCTCCTGGCCTCAATCTTTCCCGGAATCGGTATTTTCCAACGAGCTGGCTCTTCACATCAGGTGGCCAAAGTATTGGCACTTCAGCATCAGTCCTTCCAATGAAGATTCAGGGTTGGTTTTCTTCAGGATTGACTGTTTTGATCTCCTTGCAGTCCAAGACACTCTCAAGAGCCTCCTCCAGCACAATTTGAAAGCATCAATTCTTCGGTGATCAGCCTTCTTTATGGTCCAACTATCACACTGGTACATGGCTACTGGAAAAACCATATCTTTGACTATAGGACTTTCATCAGCAAAGTGGTATCTCTGCTTTTGAATACACTGCCTAGGTTTGTCACAGCTTTCCTTCCAAGGAGCAAGAGTTTTTTAATTTCAAGGCTGAAGTCACTGTCCACAGTGGTTTCTTGGAGCTCAAGAAAATAAAATCTGTCACTGATTCCACTTTTTCCCTTCCTATTTGCCATGAAGTTATGGAACCAAATGCCATGATCTTAATTTTTTGAACGTTTATTTTTAAGCCAAATTTTTCACTCTCCTCTTTCACCCTCATCAAGAGGCTGTTTAGTTCCACTTCACTTTCTGCCATTAGAGTGGTATCATCTGCATATTTGAGACTGTTGATATTTCTCCTGGCAATCTTATTCCAGCATGTGATTTATCCAGTCAGGCATTTCCCAAGATGTACTCTGCATAGATGTTAAATAAGCATGGTGACAATATACAGCCTTGTCAAACTCCTTGCCCGATTTTGAACCAGTCGGTTGTTCCATGTCTGGTTCTGTTGCTTCTTGACCCACATACAGGTTTCTCAGGAGACAGGTAAAGTGGTTTAATACTCACATTTCTTTAAGAATGTTCCACAGTTTGTTGTGATCCACACAGTCAAAGGCTTTAGCATAGTCGGTGAAGGAGATGTTCTGGAATTCCCTTGCTGCCTCTATCATCCAACAAATGTTGGCAATTTGATCTCTGGTTCCTCTGCCTCTTTGAAACTCAGCTTGTACATCTGGAAGTTCTCAGTTCACATACTGCTGAAACCAGACTTTGCTAATGGGCTCTATGTGTATGATGGATTCATATCTTGAGCACTCAAGCCTCTTACCACTCTGCCTCAACCTTCACTTGCTGTTTGCACAGACTCAAGATCAGAGAGATGAGAAAAATGAAAGCCTTCTCAGGTCTTTGCTGGGTATAACACAGTCCTGTATATGTGTGTCCCTAGATATATCATCTAGAATATATCAAGGTTTTTCAAAGTCTTGCATATTATTCTTTTACATTTTTTTAGCCAGCCGTTTGCATGCCCTAGCAGTATCCCCAACTCAGGCAGTTATGTTAAACAGTTACCAGTGATTGCTGTGTGTGTTTAGTTGCTCAGTCATGTCCGACTCTTTATGACACCACGAACTGCAGCCCACCAGGCTCCTCTGTCCACAGGAATTCTCCAGGCAAGAATACTGGAGTGGGTTGCCATGCCCTCCTCCCAGGGATCTTTCTAACCCAGGGATCGAACCCAGGTCTCCCACATTGCAGGCAGATTCTTTACTGTCTGAGCCACTAGGGAAGCTCAGTGATTATTTTTTGACAAATATCTTGGAGATACCATGATTTGCTCTGAGTAAGCTCTGAGGTAGGTCAAATAAAGAGAAGTTCCATGAATTGGGCCTTTCCAGAGAGCAGCCAGATACATCAAGCAGTGGCAATTCTCTAAGTATGAGACTTTACAGGGAGCTGGGAACCCATTCTGCTCGTGTTTATAGCTGTCAAGCTGTTGGCTTTCTAAGTCACCTTGGTCATAAAGCTTTTGGTTTTCAAAGCTACTATGCAGCTTGGCCTAGGGAGTTAGAAATAAGGTAAGTTACAACATTGGGAAGCCAAAACCTGTTATTCTAGTTGAGATACAACCTGTTTCTTGAACAAATGCTCCTCTTGTACTTCAAAACATTCAGCTTATTTTCAGAATGCTGGAAAAGTTAATTTTGAAAATTCTCTCCAATGTTCTCATTATATTTTTGAGAAGACTTCTGAAGATCCTTACTCTACCATTCAGAACTGCTTCTCCTCACAAGGATCCCTTGAAGATTATATTAAGTTATTCCTATTGGCCTTCTCAGTTCAACGAGTTGTCACTTTCAGGAAGCATATATGCTTAAAGCATGATCCTTAGGGAACTAAAAAGTCCTTTATAGACAATGCTCTTTGACTGCAGACTTCACTGAAAATAACACATGGTTATCTTGTCACTGATTGTAAAGATCACTCATCACAAACTCATCTCTCCTAATGAAAAAACAATTAAGTACAACATGCCCTCCTGACCATGGAGGCTATGACAGCAGTTTCTGTTAAATTGCTATCTTCATTTCATAATGCTTCTGCACCTTTGTTGTTAACAAGTTATAAATCAGTATAGCAAACACGGTAAATGTCCATACACAATGTCCACTAAAAATGAATCAACACTGGCATTTTCAAGGTGTTCACTAGCTTATCGTGGTATAAGGGACTACCAAGGGACAGATTCCAGTCTATTAATAGGCAGAAAATATTTCTTATGTCAAAATTAGTAAAAGTAGAAGAGAAATTCTGGGGAGTCAGGAAGCAGACACTTACCTCCGACCAGAGGGCAAGAGTTTCCCAGAAACCAGACTCAGATGGGGTTGGAGGAATCATTAGTATGGCAATATCCTTACACTAAGGCTCTCTGTAAACCATGATTTGGAAGCTTAGTGTGATATTAAAAGGTGAACTTTCCTAAACTGCCAAGAGTGTACCATCTAATACAGAGAATGGCTTGCATTAATTTTTTAACTAGTTTAAAATGAAATAAAATTAAACATAACCTTAAACAAAACAAAATAATGAAGTTCCTTAAGAGTTAAGATTAAAAAGAGGTAAATGAATGAACTAGTATTCCCCTTTATGGATAGGAGCAAACTTGCTTTAGGATCTTAAATAATTCTTCTAAACCTCAAATCCTTGGATCTTTAAAGATAGATTTTTTAAGATACTGAAATCCATAATAGAAAGTAAACTTTGTATGTATGTATACATTTTATTTTTCCCTGTAAAGAGGCCCCACAGCATTCATCATACTCTCAAAGGATTAATTAAAAGTGCCATAACAGTAAATGTATCATAAATTGCACCTAGCACCATATTAAAAGGATTATACACTGCGGCCAAGCGGGATTTATCTCAGGGATGCAAAAGTAGTTAATAGGCAAACATCAATCAATGAAATACACCATATTAAAAAAAACGAAAAGAGGAAAACCACCTGATCATCTCAACTGATGCAGTCAAAATATATGTGGAACAATCTAACATTCTTATGATAAACATACTTAACAAATTAGGAATAGAAGGGCATTTATGAAAAACACACAGCTAACATCATATGCACTGGTGAAAGACTAAAAACTTTCTCCTTAAGATCAGGAATAAGATAAGGACATCTGATATTGCCACTTCTATTCAACATTGTACTGAAAGTTATAGACACAGAATTAGGCAAGAAAGAGAAAGAAAAGACATCTAAATTGAAAAATAAATAAAACTAGTCATGGTAACATGTTCTTATAAAGAAAATCCTAAAGAATCCACAAGAAAAATACTAGAGCTAATAAATTCAGCAAAGTTAAAAGAATGAAAAATTAAGTTTTATTTCTACATGCTAGCAAGAAATATCCAAAAAATAAGAAAGCAATTCCATTTACAAGAGCATCCAAAAGGATAAAATATCTAAGAATAAGTTTATGCAAGCAGGTGAAAGACTTATGTGTACATTGAAGTATATACAACATTGCTTAAAGAAATTAAAGAAGACATACAGATTCAATTCAGTAACTATCAAAAGTCCAATTAATTTTTCTTAAATAAATGAGAAGACTGATTTCAAATTCATTTGGAATTTCAAGAGGCCCAAAACAGTCAAAACAATCTAGAAAAAAGACCACAGTTGGAGACTTTGTACTTCTTAGTTGATAATTTACTACAAAACTACAGTAATAAAAACAGCATGGTACTGGCATAAGGATAGATAAACAGATGAATAGAACAGAACAGAGAGTACAGAAATAAGCCCATATATTTATGGTCAACTGATTTTTAATATGGATACTTAAGGACTTCCCTGTAGCTCAAATGGTAAAGAATCTGCCTGCAATGTAGGAGACCAGGGTTTGATCCCTGGGTCAGGAAAATCCTCTGGAGAAGGGAATGACAATTCACTCCAGTATTCTTGCCTGGAGAATTCCATAGACAGAGAAGCCTGGCAGGCTACAGTTCGTGGGGTCACAAAGAATAGGACACGACTGAGTGACTAACACACACAAGGATACTTAAGACTATATAATGGGGAAAGAACAGTCTCTTCAATAAATGTTTCTGAGATAGCCAGATATCCACATATAAAAGAATGATAAAGCTAAAACTAATAAGCACTGTGCAGGGCCATCAAGACGGATAGGTCACAGTGAATAGTTCTGGCAATATGTGGTCCATGGGAGGAGGAAACAGCAACCCACTCCAGTATTCTTGACTGGAGAACCCCATGAATAGTATGAAAAGGCAAAAGACATGACACCAGAAGAAAAGTCCCCCAGGCCAGAAGGTGCCCAGTGTGCCACTAGGGAAGAGAGAGGGCTTAAGATTACTAATACTCCAGAAAGAATGACGCAGTGGGGCCAAAGTGGAAATGATGCTGTTGTGGATGTGTCTGGTGGTGAAAGTAAAGTCTGATGCTGTAAAGAACAATATTGCATAGGAACCTGGAATGTTAGGTCCATGAATCAAGGTAAATTGGTCATGGACAAGCAGGGGATGGAAAGGTTGAATATCAATATCTTAGCAATCAGTGAAATAAAATGGACAGGTCTGGGTGACTTTAATTCAGATGACCATTATACCTACTACTGTGGGCAAGAATCTCTTAGATGAAATGGAGTAGCCCTCAGAAAATGAAAGTGTCAGTTTCTCAGTAGCATCTCACTTTTTGCAACTCCATGGTCTATAGCCCTCCAGGCTCCTCTGTCCATGGAATTCTCCACGTAATACTGGAGTGGGTAGTCATTCCCTTCTCCAGGGGATCATCCCAACCCACGGATCAAACCCACATCTCCTGCATTTCAAGCAGACCCTTTACCATCTGAGCCACCGGGGATGCCCTCATAGTCAACAAAAGAGTCCAAAATGCAATACTTGGGTTTGAGCTCAAAAACAACTCTATGATCTCAGTTTGTTTCCAAAGGAGACCATTCAACATCACAGTAATCCAAGTCTGTGCCTCAACCACTAATGCCAAAGAAGCTTAAGTTGACTGGTTCTATGAGGACTTACACCACTTTCTAGAACTAACACCAAAAAAAGATGTCCTTTTCATTACTGGGGATTAGAATGCAAAAATAGGAAGACAAGAGATACTTGTAATAACAAGCAAGTTTGGCCTTGGAGTATAAAACGAAGCAGGGCAAAGGCTAACAGAATTCTGTGTAGAAAATATGCTGGTCATAGCAAACATCCTTTTACAACAACCCAAGAGATGACTACACATGGGCATCACAACATGATTAATATGATTAATTATATTAATTAATATAACTAAAATATCAATCACAATAATATGATTAATATGGAAAACCGATTGATTATGTTCTTTGCAACCTAAGTTGAAGAAGCTCTATGCTGCTGCTGCTAAGTCGCTTCAGTCGTGTCTGACTCTGCGCGACCCCATAGACGGCAGCCCACCAGGCTCCCCCATCCCTGGGATTCTCCAGGCAAGAACACTGGAGTGGGTTGCCATTTCCTTCTCCAATGCATGAAAGTGAAAGGTGAAAGTGAAGTCGCTCAGTCATGTCTGACTCCTAGTGACCCCATGGACTGCAGCCTACCAGGCTCCTCTGTCCACGGCGTTTTTCCAGGCAAGAGTGGGTTGCCATTGCCTTCTCTGGAAGAAGCTCTATATAGTCAGCAAAAACAAGTCTCAAAAACAAGTCCTGGACCTGACTGTGGCTCAGACCGTGAGTTCCTTATTACAAAATTCAGGCTTAAGTTGAAGAAAAGAGGGAAAACCACTAGGCCATTCAGTTCAGTTCAGTCACTCAGTCATGTCTGACTCTGCGACCCCATGAATTGCAGCACGCCAGGCCTCCCTGTCCATCACCAACTCCCGGAGTTCACTCAGACTCATGTCCATCGAGTCGGTGATGCCATCCAGCCATCTCATCCTCTGTCGTCCCCTACTCCTCCTGCCCCCAATCCCTCCCAGTATCAGTCTCTTCCAATGAGTCAACTCTTCGCATGAGGTGGCCAAAGTACTGGACTTTCAGCTTCAGCATCATTCCTTCCAAAGAACACCCAGGGCTGATCTCCTTCATCTCCTTGCAGTCCAAGGGACTCTCAAGAGTCTTCTCCAACACGTCCAAGGTAAGGAGCAGCGGCTGCACTTTGCTGGAGCAGCCGTGAAGAGATACCCCACGTCCAAGGTAAGAGAAACCCAAGTAAGACGGTAGGTGTTGCAAGAGGGCATCAGAGGGCAGGCACAATGAAACCATAATCACAGAAAACTAGTCAATCTAATCACACTAGGACTACAGCCTTGTCTAACTCAATGAAACTAAGCCATGCCCTGTGGGGCCACACAAGACGGGCGGGTCATGGTGGAGAGGTCTGACAGAATGTAGTCCACTGGAGAAGGGAATGGCAAACCACTTCAGTATTCTTGCCTTGAGAACCCCATGAATGGTATGAAAAGGCAAAATGATAGGATACTGAAAGAGGAACTCCCCAGGTCAGTGCATGCCCAATATGATCCTGGAGATCAGTGGAGAAATAACTCCAGAAAGAATGAAGGGATGGAGCCAAAGCAAAATCAATACCCAGCTGTGGATGTGACTGGTTATAGAAGCAAGGTCCAATGCTGTAAAGAGCAATATTGCATAGGAACCTGGAATATCAGGTCCATGAATCAAGGCAAATTGGAAGTGGTCAAATGAGAGATGGCAAGAGTGAATGTCGACATTCTAGGAATCAGCGAACTGAAATGGACTGGAATGGGTGAATTTACCTCAGATGACCATTATATCTACTACTGCGGGCAGGAATCCCTCAGAAGAAATGGAGTAGCCATCATGGTCAACAAAAGAGTCTGAAATGCAGTACTTGGATGCAATCTCAAAAACGACAGAATGGTCTCTGTTCGTTTCCAAGGCAAACCATTCACTATCACAGTAATCCAAGTCTATGCCCCAACCAGTAACGCTAAAGAAGCTGAAGTTGAACGGTTCTATGAAGACCTACAAGACCTTTTAGAACTAACACCCAAAAAAAGATGTCCTTTTCATTATAGGGGACTGGAATGCCAAAGCAGGAAGTCAAGAAACACCTGGAGTAACAGGCAAATTCGGCCTTGGAATATGGAATTAAGCAGGGCAAAGGCTAATAGAATTTTGCCAAGAGAACGCACTGGTCATAGCAAACACCCTCTTCCAACAACACAAGAGAAGACTCTACACATGGACATCACCAGATGGTCAACACCGAAATCAGATTGATTATATTCTTTGCAGCCAAAGATGGAGAAGCTCTATACAATCAGCAAAAATAAGACCAGGAGCTGACTGTGGCTCAGATCATGAGCTCCTTATTGCCAAATTCAGACCTAAATTGAAGAAAGTAGGGAAAACCACTAGACCATTCAGGTATGACCTAATCAAATCCCTTATGATTATACAGTGGAAGTGAGAAATAGATTTAAGGGACTAGATCTGATAGATAGAGTGCCTGATGAACTATGGATGGAGGTTCTTGACATTGTACAGGAGACAGGGATCAAGACCATCCCCATGGAAAAGAAATACAAAAAAAAAAAAAAAAAAAAAAGCAAAACGGCTGTCTGGGGAGGCCATTCAGGTATGACCTAAATCAAATCCCTTATGATTATACAGTGGAGGTGGCTGTATATTAGATGTATATCTATTAGATCTAATTCCTTGGATCTTGTATTAGATCTAATAGATAGAGTGCCTGAAGAGCTATGAATGAGGGTTCATAACTCTGTATAGGAGGCAGTAACCAAAACCATCCCAAAGAAGAAACGCAATAAGGCAAAGCGGTTAGAACCAGACATGGAACAATGAGGAGGCTTTACAAATAGCTGAGGAAAGAAGAGAATGAAAGGCAAAGGAGAAAGGAAAGGCTATACCCATCTAAATGCAGAGTTCCAGAGAAAATTAAGGAGAGACAGAAGGCCTTCTTAAATGAACAATGCAAAGAAATAAGGAAAAACAATGGAATGGGAGAGACTAGAGATTACCAAGAAAATTGAAGATATCAAGGGAACATTTCACTAAAGGATGGGCATGATAAAGGACAGAAACAATAAGGACATAACAGAAACAGAAGAAAAAAAGAAGAGGTGGCAAGAATACACAGAAGAAACACACAAGGTCCTAATGATCCAGATAATCAACATGGTGTGCTCATTCACTTAAAGCCAGACATCCTGGAGTCTGAAGTCAAGTGGGCCTTGGGGAGTATTATTGCAAACAAAGCTAGTGGAAATGATGGAATTCCAGTTGAGCTATTTCAAATCCTAAAAGTGCTGCACTCAATATGTCAGCAAATTTGAAAAACTCAGCAGTGACCACAGGACTGGAAAAGTTCAGTTTCCATTTTAATTTCAAAGACGGGCAATGCCAAAGAATGTTCAAAGTACCATACAATTCCACTCATCTTACATGCTAGCAAGGTTATGCTCAAAATCCTTCAAGTGAAGCTTCAGTAGTGGGTGAACAGAGAACTTCCAGATGTACAAGCTGCGTTTCAAAGAGGCAGAGGAAAGAAAGAAAGAAAGTGAAGTCGTTCAGTCATGTCTGACTCTTTGTGACCCCATGGACTGCAGCCTGCCAGGTTCCTCTGTCCAGGGATTTTCCAAAATCCTTCAAGCTAGGCTTCAGTAGTGGGTGAACTGAGAACTTCCAGACGTACAAGCTGGGTTTTAAAGAGGCAGAGGAACCAGAGGTCAAATAGCCAATATTTTTTGGATTATACAGAAAGCAAGGGAATTCCAGAAAAACATCTACTTGCTTCACTGATTATACTAAAGCCTTTGACTGTGTGGATCACAACAAACTGTGGAAAATTCTTAGAGCTATGGGAATATGAGACTACTTTACCTGTCTCCTGAGAAACTTGTATGTGGGCCAAGAAGAACATTTAGAACCAGACATGGAACAACGAACTGGTTCAAAATTGGCAAAGGAGTAAGACAAGGCTGTATACTGTCACCCTGCATATTTAACTTATATATACAGTACATCATGCAAAATTCTGGGCTGGATGAATCACAAGCTGGAATCAAGATTGCTGGGAGAAATATCAACAACCTCAGATATACAGATGATACCACTCTAATGGCAGAAAGTGAAGTGCAACTAAAGAGCCTCTTGATGAGGGTGGAAAAGGAGAGTGAAAAGCTGGCTTGAAACTCAACATTCAAAAAATAAAGATCCTGGCATCTGGTCCCATCAGTTCGTAGCAAATAGAATTGGAAAAGTGGAAACAGTGACAGATTTTATTTTCGAGGGCTCCAAAATCACCTGGACGGTGACTAGAGCCATGAAATTAAAAGATGCTTGTTCCTTAGAAGGAAAGCTATGACGAACCTAGACAGCATATTCAAAAGCAGTGATATCACTTGGTCGACACATGTCCATATAGTCAAAGCTGTAGGTTTTTCAGTAGTCAGGTACATGTGTGAGAGTTGCACCCTAAAGCATGCTGAGCAGTGAATAACTGATGCTTTCAAATTGTGGTGCTGGAGAAGATGCTTGAGAGTGCCTTGGACTCTTGTACTGCAGGGAGTTCAAATTAAATGAAATTAACCCTGAATATTCATGGGAAGGATTGTTACTAAAGCTGAAGCTCAAATACTTTGGCCACCTTATGTGAAGAGCCAACTCGATGGAAAAGACCCTGATGCTGCAAAATACTGAAGGCAAAAGGAGAAGGGGGCAACACAGGATAAGATGGTTAGACAGCATCACCTACTCATCTCCAGGAGACAATGGAGGACAGAGGAGCCTGGTGTGCTGAAGTCCATGATATCACAAAAAGTCGGACAGGATTTAGTGACTGAACAACCACAATACCCGTTGGGAGGAAAGGAGACATTTGGAAAAGCAGGAGAGGTTAAAGGGAGACTTTTAATCTATACCCTTTAAATTTAAAGAAACTTTTGAGCCATATGACTAGATCACTTAATCCAAAGAAGGCCTCTGTTACATGGTCATTCAAATGTGGCAAAATATTCTGTGATAAAATATTTTAACACTACTATTTTAAATAAAATTAGAAACTGAGACACTTTCAAATTTTGCAAATCACTGTAGTCAAGAAAATGCTGATGAAGCCCAAAAGCATAGAATAAGAGTCTGTATATTTGATTGGGGGAGTATGTTCTCTGTTGGCAGCAATGAATACTTTGTCTTCATTTATAAATTATCTGGCACTAAAAAGAGATCTACAGAGGTTGACTCATGTGGAAACTGCACTTCCATCTTGCTTTACTATAATGGTCTTAAACCAGGGTTGTTGACATGATCATGCCATATTTAAAAAATGTAATTGGCTTCAATGTTAAATAATTCTATTGCAGATGACAGCAAGACTACAAGTAATTTTTATTTTATTCTTTATAGTCCCTGCATTTTCTACCTTTTTCCTGAGCTTAACCTTCATGATCAGGAATAAAATTATGTTTTTTATAAGACAGATGACCCTAGAGGCAGTATGGAGGAGGAACTGCAGCAGGAAGAGACTGGTAGTAGGAACATCAGTCAGAGTTCCTGGATGGAAGGTAAGGGGAAAGATGACAAGGATCTGAATAAAAACAGAGGTAGTGGGGGTACACAGTATAAATAGGTAAGATGAAGAGTGCTGACCAGGCTGAATGGATAAAATACTGAAGAAAAATTCAAGAATAATTCCCAAATTTCTGTGTTGAACTAAACTCAGTAATATTATTGCTGAACTGCCACTAGCAATATTAGAGAAAAAAAGAGGGGGGCTGGTTGCAGGACCAAGATGGAGGCAATTTCAGTTCAAGCAAGAGTAAGTTTGAGGGATCTGGGCCCATTCCAGTAAAGATGTCAAATCAACACTGGAAATACGGTAAAAACACTCAGAACTAAATGGATTGGTGGTCTAAATGTATAGATGTTAGCTGAAGCTATGGAAGAAATGGAAGAGATTGTTCAGAGTTTCAGAGCAAAATTAGAAGAAAAGAGCATAGGATAAAAGACAGAAGAACACCAGTCCTTAAGGTGAAAAGAAGCAGTAAAGGAAGGAACAGAAATAAATGTAAACAGGTAACTAGGGAAGAATGGACTTATTTCCAAGACAGAAAATGTAAGATCAACATTATCAAATACTGTAAAGTAATAAATAAATAAATAAATAATTAAAAAAGGAAAGAAAAAAAATTATCAAATACTGCAAAGATGAAAGGATAAAGCCTGAAAATGTCATTGCACTTGGCAATGACAAGGTCCCCAGTGAGTTTAGTGGGAGCAGAAACAGTCCATTGTTGGGGTCTGGAGCTAGACTGCTATGGGCTGAAGAGTGAGATGGAAGATGAGTATTCTAACCAAACACACTCAGTTTTTAACTGAAGGATAATTGCTTTACAACAAATCTAATCACTGAATATCCAACTTTCACACTGTATATATACCATTCATTGAAAATCTTTAATAAGTGAGACTAGAAAGTTTATCTTCCTTTTATTTGATGACAAAAGGTGAAGAGGTTTAGTTCAACAGTTAAATATATCCCCTGTGTTCAAGTCCTGTTTCTATCACCTATAGCTGTGTGACTTTGGACATATAATTTTACACCTCCATCCTTCAAAATTCTCATGGGTAAAATGGAGATGGAAATTGTACAATTTCAAGAGATTGGTGAGGAACAGATGATGTAACTCATGCAAAGCAACTAGTTGAGTATGGGCCCACTCAAGATTCAGATGTTGTATTTCCTAATTCTTCTATCTGTTCAAAACCAGAAAGAAATCAAACCTGGATCTCCCAACTGAAGTTCTAATTATTCCATTTAGTACTTCTCATTAAGCTTTCTCATTCATTAGACAAGGAACATTCACTGAGCCTCTTCCATGGACCAGATATGTGCTGGATCCCAAGACACAAAAATGATTAAGTTTTGGTCCCAACTTTGAATAAAATCACTGATACATATTTCTTTGTGTTAAAAAAAAATCACAAGTTGACAAGTATAAAAATGGAAGAGTTCTTATAAGGGTTACCTATAAGGGTTGTGAAGAAGCAAAAAGAGAATACAAATTTATATGTACTTACACAATAAAATGATGAAAAGAACACTTGATATACCCTGCACTTTTTACAGTCTTTCCTTACAATGTCCCTAGCTAAATTAAAAAAAATTCTAAGCTGCCAGTTGATTAATTTCTTTTGCATGCTTTATAAAATATTAATCACTTATTCTAAATACCTGTTTAATCTGTTTTATTTTTCTCTGCATTTCTCAATAGCTTCCTGGCATTAACAATAAATCTCTTGACTCACCTGTTGGTTTCTTTTCTGTAACTCATATGCAATAAATCACATGGAATCTCATTAAGATGTAAATGTCTTCTCTGCCTTACAAACAACAGCTTATTTACTTAATCACAATATAAAAGTTATAGTTAATGAAGAGTATTCAATAAACCACTGAAAATAGAATTGAAGCAAATCTTTTAATATGATCTCAGTAGAGAGAAATAAATATTTCAACCTGTAAAACACCTTCCTGAGATCCTGTATTATTAGTTATCCCTCTCCCTTAATACTATAAGCTGATACTATAACCTGATAGAAAAAAAGCACACTGTTCTCCTAGATGGGACTCTAAAGACCTAGCTTCAGGTCTTAGAAGATCATTTATGGGCTTCCCTGGTGGCTCAGATGGTAAAGAATCCACCTGCAAAGCAGAAGACCCGGGTTCATTCCCTGAGTTGGGAAGATTCCCTGGAGTAAGGCATGGCAACCCACTCTAGTATTCTTGCCTGGAGAATCCTCATGGACAGAGGAGCCTGGCGGGCTACAGTCCATGGGGTCACAAAGAGTCAGACACAACTAAGCAACTAAGCACACATAACCTGCTAGAAAAAAAAGCATACTAGTCACCTAGGTAGGACTCTGAACACCTACCTGCAAGGTCTTAGAAGATCATTTTTCTGATCTAGGGTTAGTTCTTTATTCTGAACTTCAGTGAAGGAGTACTGAAAATACCTGTTGAGCCTAGCCACGGTTGTTGAAAAAAAAAAAACTAGAAAGTTTTATCCAGTGCTCTTCAAATTCCCAAGTCCAATACTAATGTGAAGTATTTTATTGAAATGTAACTTACCTGGACTAAAATAACAGCTACAGTAGATGTTTCTTAATTACTTATTTTAAATTAGACCAAAGGAAACTAATCTGATGGGAAGTCAATCTCTAAATATCTGCCAAATATATTTCATTTACTATAAAATACCTCTCTTAATGTGGAAAATGTCAGGATAATGCAGAGCTGTGTATCCTGAACTTCTTTCCACTCACATATACAAATGTGCTACCTCCAACCCCATCCTGGAAACTGTTTGGAAAGAAGAAACATGGGCTATAACCTTATGAAGAATTGGACTAAGGAGAAAGTAGAATGACAAAATTCACTGAACAGTTATTTACTGACTGCCTATTTCATGCCAGAAACAATTCTGGAATACATGCATGAACTAAACAACAACAACAAAAACTCCTGCCTTCATGGAACTTACATTGTAGCAAGAGACAGAAGAGAGTGATAGACAATAAACAACAGACATAAGCAAAGTTAGGGAGTATATTGGAAGGTGTAAAGTGTTTGGGGGAAACAGTAGAACAGGTTAGAGGCTTCAGAACAGGAAAGCAGGATAGAATTCATTCAGGAAGTAACACTGGAGCAAAAGATTGAGTAAGACTGGGGGGTTAGTCTCTATGTTCTGGGCACAGAGAAGGAATGTGCAATGGTGCTAATGCAAGAGCTTGCTGGAAAATTCTTGCAGAGGAGCAAACAAAAGGAAAATTTTTGATGATTTAAAGGAGCAGAGAAATTAAGAGCAATATAAAGAAAGATAGCACCTGTCTGAATTAGCTTTTCCTACAGTCACTTTACACAGTGTTGATCTGTCTTGGTTGGTAATCTGGGTACTCCAGCACTGCAAGTTAGAAAAAGGCAGGAGAAATCTCAACCTTCTATGTTCTGAATCTCTTTTCAAGAAAAATGAAGGCCTCGGGGCCAAGACCATCTCCTTCCTAGGCAGTGTTTTTCAAATACAACTAATGAATGGATTCTTTATATACAGAGAAAAAAAATTCTGGCATGATTCCTAGCATAGATAAGTTCTTTTTACTATAATATTAAATATACACAAATGTATAACTAAATGCCAATAGTGCCAAACAAAATTATAAAACAAAAAATTCTGCATTAAATACAAGCAAAACTAGAAAACAAATAAAATTCTAATTAACAAGGCTCATTTACTGTGATCGATGACGGTGTTTGCTGGAACTATAATGAGATCATAACACTGACTACTAAAGC
Source organism: Bubalus kerabau (assembly GCF_029407905.1). Lineage (NCBI taxonomy): Eukaryota > Metazoa > Chordata > Mammalia > Artiodactyla > Bovidae > Bubalus > Bubalus kerabau. The sequence continues at coordinate 138,859,509 of NC_073626.1, forward strand.
AAAAAGTTATGTTGAGTTAATCGTGAAAATAATGCATGTTGCTGGGCGATGACTCAGTTCTTCTCATTTTTCTTTATTAAAGCTACTGTGAAATTTTTGTTTGGGGCCCTTTCTTGGCACAAGCACATTAAGCTTACCTTTTATCTTTCTCATAAGTTCAGACAATTAAAGCAGTATTACATGGTGACAGCAACATTAGAAGCACAAATGCCATACACTGGTGATCCTAATGAGTCACAATATGTTTAAATATGAATACTTAGAAGAAGGAAATGGCAACACTCCAGTATTCTTGCCTGGAAAATCCCATGGACAAAGGAGCCTGGCAGGCTATATGATCCATGGGGTCACAAAGAGCTGAACACGACCGAGCATCTGAGCACACGGGTGCTGGGTCCTGAAGAGGCAGATGATCCCAGAAGCAAAAACACAGAGTTTAAAATTCTTCATAAAAAATAAACCCCAGGGAAGACGCTTCACGTCCCCAGGGATCGGTATCTTATGGCCGTATTTCAGCCCACAGCAGAGGAGAGCCCACAAAAGTGTGTGCGGTGTAAAGCGACACAGGGAAGAGAATAACAGGCCAGATTAGAGCATCCATCTTCCTTGCTGTGAGTTTGGGGATATCATTTAGCAACTTTGTGATTTCACTAAAAAGTAGCAGCAGTAGATAATTTTTATCAAAATCAAAGCCTTCATTTGTCTCAATTAAATAGAGTTTATGAATGCTGAGCTATGAAGAAACATTCCTTAAAATACAATTTCATTATTCTTATTTACAGAAAAGTCATTTTCTAAAGACTAATTTTTTGCTTTTTCATGACTTCCTTTAGGTATATGGATTTGACACTTAATATAGTGTGTATTATCTGTTACCCACTTATATGCTACTATTATTCCCATATTATAGATGGTGAAACTGAGGTATAAAGAGATTGCATAATGTGCCCACAGGCACACAGCTGATTAGTAGCAGGGTCACACTTCAATTCAGATGCTTGGCTTCAGAGTACATGGGTTTCACTCCCATGCTATACTATCTGATCCTTACCTGTGGGCTTTAAACATATACCTATTTTCTTTTTCCTTAATGTATTTATAGCATCTAATCATATGTATGATATTCAATATATAAGAAACCTAGAAAAATGTAATGAGGACTGAACTTTTCTGTGTATCAAAAGCAAAATATTCTGGCAGTTTTGCAGAAGTGAAACCATTAGGGTTACTACTTGTGTTTATTTCTCAGACTCAAGAGTCACCATCCACAGAGCTGCTTTTTGATTATTATATGTTATATGTTGGCTCCTGTTGGCTGGGAAGACTAGCACTGGGGGCGTGACTACTGCCATGATGAAAAGCACCCCTGTGAAAAACTCACCAGAAGTATAACCTTTCTAGCCAACAGGAAAGCAAGTTCCTAGAACTGGAAGCATGGATAGATTGGTACATAATAAATTGTGATTGAAGTGCAATCTGTTGTGAATTAGTCACTTCATGGGCCATTCGGGACAAATTTTTCACCTGTGTCTGGTTTCTCTCTCCATATGGCACAGCGACCTCATGCCATTAACTGAAGAACATTCCATGCATGAAATTAACTGTTGTACTGTGGAACTGTCCATTGCTGGCAAATGGATGTACTACCAAGAAGCCTTACAGAGAGACATTTCCTTAGTGCAGCATTTTCTAAAGTGCATCTTGAGAAACCTTAGTGCTTTGAGAAGCTACTAGGAAAAGCGGCTCCTGGTCAAATAAGATAGACACAACAGGCTGCCCCTTGGAGGTTCATAACATTCATTGGCAAATATCAATATAAATACTCCCAGAAGCCTTCTGACATCCATGGTATCTTAAACTGACTTGATCAGGGGACTCTTTACTACATATAGCCTGAGGACTACAGTTTGAGACTGTGACTTGAAATTCCCACTATTGTGGATATTCCTCCTGGTTCTGCAAGAAGTTTGATCTTGTCAGGCTCCTACAAGTTAGTTAGAATCAGAACTGCAGACTAAGCTGATAAAGAAAAAAGCAGCTTGAAGGGGTCTAATTTCTGCATCTTCTGGTCTTCTAGGAAAACTACACAGAAAGTCAAATTATCACTAGAAGTTTGGTAGCAAGAAATCAAAAGTAGGGGAACAACTTAAGATGGTTAAAAGTCTCTGGCTACTCCCATCTGATACATGCACATCTGGCCCTTGGGACCACACAGCCCTCATCTCGAGCCAGCACATCCTCTCCCTGGACAGTGACTGGATGGACCCTGCCAAGGACTACACTGCTCACTCTACACTTCTGAGACGCCTTCTGATTTTTCATTACCTCTTTGGATTTTTTAAAACCTTAGTTCTAGCACAGTCAGGGCTTGGAATAATAATAATTAATTATTCAGTACTTCTTCAGTGTCAGGTATCTTATGAAGTACTTTTATTCATTAGCTCATGATATTTTCCTTACAACTCCATGAGGTAGACCCTACCATAGCACCCATTTTTTTTCATGAGGTACCTGAGACTCAAAGACGCTATGAAACTTACACAATGTCACAGAGAAAATGTGGCCAAGCCAAAATTTAAATCCAGGCCATCAATTTTTGAAATCTATGCTCTTCAGTAGAAACTTCAGTTATTTAAAGACCTGAGAACTTGACAAGTTCTTTAAGATGACTTGGCATGGTCAATATGGCAACTTTATAGTTTAATTCTGAGGGAATTACTTTTATATTCCTGTCAGAATTCCTTCTACTCCCCTAAACTATCACATATCATGACTTCTCAGCAGCCGCTGATCACCTCACACTGAGCAGCAGACGTCACTGCATGGAATACTAAACACACTAGAAGTGACCCTGAGCGGGTTATTAATCTATTCTGTGCCTTGACTTTCTTATCTGTAAAACAATTATACTTCCATTAATTAATAACATGGCAGGGATTACATTTTCCTGTGAATGCATTTTTAGCCTCCTGGGGAAAATAATGCCATCTAAAATCTTGTTGTTTTTTTAATTAATACAACACTCTCATACAGAATGCCTATTGGGGCCAATGCATTCACTCTTCTGGAAACAAATACACATTGCTACAAAACCTATCAGCGTAAGAAACAAGATACTTGGACAAAAATGAATTAAGACTTCACAATAGGCAAGAATGTTGTTTTTATTTGTGATGAATGGACCAAGTATTTAGACCAGAGAATTTTCTGCTTTGAACTTTGTATGTTGTCTAGGAAATTCCACATTGTTATATTCTTACACTCATTGGCATTGGCGAGGCACTCCTTTGCCTCACTCCTACTCCCATCCACTTTGCACCCTTTTCATTCTACTCTCTGCCCTGGGACACTGACTTGTATTGACTACATCACTGAACTCAGTTGCTTTCAAGATTGAAATTGGATTTAGTCAATAGGTAGTATCAACAAGAGATAGAAAGGAGGCCAAAGAGGAAAGTCGGGATATTAAACTCCCAGTCCTAAATATATAGCTCCTGGGCAGGTTATATAGTTCCTACCAGGTAACTGTCTCCATCTGGCTCTCTTTGTCTCCAGGTTCTGGTAATGGCCCCCTCTTCCTGTATCTTCAGGCCTAGTTGGTTAATGGTACACACTCCACACTAACCATATGTCACCCCCTGTGATTTCCCCACGCCCTGCTCTTACCCTTGTACACAGTCCCTGTATCAAAGGATCTTCAAATTACCTAAGCTTAGATGGCCATCTGCATTCTGCATGGACCCTGACTGAAACAGAACTCGATCAAGAACACCCTTGTGCCATTTTTGCACTGAATGAGTATTGTTCTCATTATAATATTTAATTCTTATGAATGTATGATTTAGATTGTCAGGTCTCACATTGGAACCCAGTGTAATCCTATAGAGTTTTCATTTTCGAGGTTTAATTCTTATATGCTTTCTCTCTCATAGTGCACTTGACTTTTGAGGACAAGAATCAGTTCAGTTCAGTTCAGTCGCTCAGTCATGTCCGATTCTTTGTGACCCCATGAATCACAGCACACCAGGCCTCCCTGTCCATCACCAACTCCCAGAGTTCACTCAAACTCATGTCCATCGAGTCAGTGATGCCATCCAGCCATCTCATCCTCTGTCGTCCCCTTCTCCTCCTGCCCCCAATCCCTCTCAGCATCAGAGTTTTTCCAATGAGTCAACTCTTCACATGAGGTGGCCAAATTACTGGAGTTTCAGCTTCAGCTTCAGTCCCTCCAATGAACACCCAGGACTGATTTCCTTTAGGATGGACTGGTTGGATCTCCTTGCAGTCCAAGGGACTCTCAAGAGTCTTCTCCAACACCACAGTTCAAAAGCATCAATTCTTTGGCACTCAGCCTTCTTCACAGTCCAACTCTCACATCCATACATGACCACAGGAAAAACCATAGCCTTGACTAGACGGACCTTTGTTGGCAAAGTTATATCTCTGCTTTTCAATATACTATCTAGGTTGGTCATAACTTTCCTTCCAAGGAGTAAGCGTCTTTTAATTTCATGGCTCTAATCACCACCTGCAGTGATTTTGGAGCCACAAAAAATAAAGTCTGACACTGCTTTGCCATCTATTTCCCATGAAGTGATGGGACCAGATGCCAAGATCTTCTTTTTCTGAATGTTGAGTTTTAAGCCAACTTTTTCACTCTCCTCTTTCACTTTCATCAAGAGGCTTTTTAGTTACTCTTCACTTTCTGCCATAAGGGTGGTGTCATCTGCATATCTGAGGTTATTGATATTTCTCCTGGCAATCTTGATTCCAGCTTGTGCTTCTTCCAGCCCAGCATTTCTCATGATGTACTCTGCATGTAAGTTAACTAAGCAGGGTGACAATATACAGCCTTGACGTACTCCTTTTCCTATTTGGAACCAGTCTGCTGTTCCATGTCCAGTTCTAACTGTTGCTTCCTGACCTGCATACAGATTTCTCTAGAGGCAGGTCAGGTGGTCTGGTATTCCCATCTCTTTCAGAATTTTCCACAGTTTATTGTGATGGAGAAGCTCTACACAGTCAGCAAAAACAAGACCAGGAGCTGACTGCGGCTCAGATCATGAACCCCTTATTGCCAAATTCAGACGTAAATTGAAGAAAGTAGGGAAAACCACTAGACCATTCAGGTATGACCTAAATCAAATCCCTTGTGATTATACAGTGGAAGTGAGAAATAGATTTAAGGGACTAGATCTGATAGAGTGCCTGATGAACTATGGAATGAGGTTCGTGACATTGTACAGGAGACAGGGATCAAGACCATCCCCATGGAAAAGAAATGCAAAAAAGCAAAATGGCTGTCTGGGGAGGCCTTACAAATAGCTGTGAAGAGAAGAGAAGCGAAAAGCAAAGGAGAAAAGGAAAGATATAAGCATCTGAACGCAGAGTTCCAAAGAATAGCAAGGAGAGATAAGAAAGCCTTCCTCAGTGATCAGTGCAAAGAAAAAGAGGAAAACAACAGAATGGGAAAGATTAGAAATCTCTTCAAGAAAATTAGAGATACCAAGGGAACATTTCATGCAAAGATGGGCTCGATAAAGGACAGAAATGGTATGGACCTAACAGAAGCAGAAGATATTAAGAAGAGGTGGCAAGAATACACAGAAGAACTGTACAAAAAAAAAAAAAGAGGACCAGAATAAGAAGATATATATTCTAGCTCCAGATATTATATTAGCTCCCTAGGACTGCTATAAGAAAGCATCACAAACTGAGTGACTTAAAACAACAGAAAGTTATTCTCTCAGAGTTCCAGAGGCAAAAAGCTTGAAACCAATTTGTTCAGAAAGTCAGTCTCCCTTGCCTCTTCCTAGCTTTGATAGTTCCCGGCAATCCTTGGTGTTCTTTGGCTTGTAGCTGCTCCACTGCAACTTCTGCCTCTGTTTCACCTGGACGTCTTCTCCATGTCTTTGATTGACCTCTCCTCTTCTTTTAAGGACACCAGTCATTGGATTTAAGATCCACCTTAATCCAATATAGTTTTATCTTAATGATATCTAAGATCTAATTTCCAAATAAGGTCATAGTCTGAGGATTCAGGCAGACATGAATTTTGGAAGGACACTGTCTAACCCATTTATAGATATGCTATGTAAATCTGTTCAAATAATTTTATTTTTCAGATTCAGTTTTTATCTGTAAAATAGATTATATTAAGATTGGTAATAGAATATAATAAATGGAATAATATTGTCCTCTATCTCCTAGTCATGCTAATTGCTTATACAACTCTTTACAGAATAAAGTCTGTATTTCACTAAACATGTACTTTATGTAACTTCTACTATTCAATTCAGATAGGCATGTAAGATGAAATCTATTTTATGGGTCAGGGTTATATAATCTTTAAGGATCCTTCTAGTTCTTTGATTTTAAGTTTTAAACTCATCAATTAAAATGCTATGTACAGAAGCCTAAAGAACTGTATCATATAAAAGAAATTTATTCTTTTAATAGTAAATGTAAATGTTCAAGTCAAGGACTTGGGAAAGGAGATCTGTTAGTGTTTAGTCAGCAGTGAAACACAACATATTCCATCTCTAAAAATCAGAATAGTAGTTTATAAATCTCAGAAGTAGGAAAAGTTAGTGAAAAAGCATTAATCATTTCCCCTAACGAAATACAAAAATGACAACAGTATGTTTCAGAAATATTTCTGGAAAACATGAAATAAATCCAAGAGCAACAGAAATCAACACTGAAACAACAGTAAAGAGTGAAAAGGAAGACATGAAAATATCAGTGTTAGCACACAAGACTTACATATCTAGAAAATGACTCCAGAAAAAAATAATACAGATAATAAGAGTGAGACCTACAGAGAACTATGTGTTTTCTATTTCTTTCATTACCTAAGGTATAAGACAAATTAATTAGATAAAGGGAAACTAAATTTTGCTATAACTAAGAATAATATACTTTTCTCCATCCTTTTCCTAAACTTGGGGCTGGCTTTGTAACTATAGTGAGTCAATAAGCACCGTCCTTTAGTCCATGAGAGAGTTCAGACCATCTAAAAGTAGACACAGAAGCCAGACAGATGGATGATCCATCTAATATCCTGGATCGGAAAAATCATCTAACTTACCCCAGATCATATAGTTAGTAGCAGCACTAGATCTAAGCTCAGTTTTTATAATTCCAAAATTCAATATACCAAAATAACTTTCTAAGTGAAAGAAAAATAGATTTGCAAGTATTCTTTTTCAAATGTTTGCCACTTAATGGGGACAAAACAGTCTTTTGAACAAAAGGGAAAACTGGGTATCTACATATGAAAGAATAAAGTTGGACTATTACCTTATACCACATACAAAAAATAACTCAAAATGGATCAAAGACATAGGCATAAGAGCTAACACTATAAAATTCTTAGAAAGCCTTGTAATTCATGATATTTCATGTTCAATGTAAACAACATGCAAATAATTCCATCCCAGTAGCAGACCACCTTGGGCTATACTTTAGAGGCCAGTGTTACTTATCCACCACTGTCTGAAGTAGAAATTTTCTGGTAAAGATCTCTAAGAAGCCCTATTTTAAGTTTCCACAATTTTAAGTTGCCAATTATAAGAACAGCAACTTATGATCAAGCTCTTCCTTCAAGTCAAGTACAGTGATATATGCACTTTACATTTATTGATTTTTTTCTCCAGTCCCATAAGACTTATGGTGCCCATCTGATAGATGATGAAAGTGTAATTCATATAATGTGCCCAGGTCCAAGCTGCCAGTAGGTGACAAAGATGGAATTCAAATCCAGACTTATTGAACATCAATGCTGATGTTCTAACCACATAGTCTCCTACGTAAGACTGAAAGATGTTTGAACTTGCAGGCCTAACTGTTCTCAAAAGGATACTTCAAGTTATAAGCAAATGTTAACACATCTTTGAATAAAAGGTTCAATAGCCTTTTAATGCTGTGTCTACTGACATTTTCAAGACAAGAAAATAGTGGCACTGGATGCTGCCAAGCTTTCAGTACAAGGAAGGTTCTCTGGAGATTTAAATAAACTCCTGGAGAAGATGCTAATACAGTAGGAACTCAATATTATATTATGAATAATTGAACTGCAAGAGTAATGACTAACTGGGAACCACCTAGAATAATAAAAAAATGCTAGGATCTGGAAGTATGGAGAATCTGTCTAATAAGAAATTAATTGGCTTTCTCCTTCAGGCCAGTTTCTCAGGAACTTTTTCATAAATCTAAGAACCAAATCTCAGATTTTTAACAATCTTTCTAATCACAGTAAATAGTGTTTGTTGCTTTTGTAACCTTCACTGTGGGATTCTTGATGCCTTTCCAAAAAGGATAACCTAATTTTAACTGCCAACATTGCAGGAGAAATTGCATCACTCCTGTTACATACATCAGTAAGGAAATGGGACAGACAGAGGAAGGAACAGATTTTCAAGTTGGGGGGAAGGAGTAGAGCATATGACTAATGCCTGCATACCTCTGAAAAAGATATAGCATTTTCGCTGTTGAGTGAAAAGATAAGCTTGTGCATTGTATTAAAATCAAGCCCTTTGACTGAAACAGGATAGCCTAGAAATAGTTCAGAAGCACGGGATATTTGAAACTTGAAAATGGACTTTCAAAGACGCTATTTTTATAAACCAAATGTGCACAGGAAATTCTGTTATTCTACTTCTATTCCATAGCTTAAAGAGTTGTATTGTCCTAGCACAAAGATTTTCTTGGACTCAATCCCAGTCATGTTTACTTAAAAATCATGAAAATCTCACTAAATATATCTTATCCCAGATAGCATCTTCCTGACAGATGCCCCCTCCATCATTTTCCAAGGCTGAATGGTAACCCTTTTGCCCTCTCTCTGAGCCACTAACCTGCATTCTCAGGAAATGTAAATACAAAGTTTAAAATAATTTTATATTCTTATATTCAACTAGTGTCTACTTAAAATACAATTTTAAAATTTCCATGAAACCTACAAAGGTATACAATTTTATTTGTGATGCACACCTTAATCATTCAGCAGGCTTGTACCTGCTATCATTTGAGTGATTTCTAATTTCATTTCATAGCTAATAATAGATTTTAGTAAAATGATACAATGTTTCTGGAAGGATATTTTGCAGTATCCTGCAAATTAAATGTGCACATTCATTGCCTAGCAATTCAATGCCTAAAAAGTAATTTTTTAGAAATACCAATACAGATGCTCAAAAACATAAGTGCAAGAATACTTCTTGCAGTACTATTTGCAATACTAAATTTTGGCACCAACCCAAATAACCCTCAATAGACTAATGATTAAATAAATTATGGTACAAGTTTATTAATGAATATTACAAAGAAGTTAAAAACAATACCAAGATTGATGGATGTCCAAGATGCACTGCAAAGTGGAAATACAAGCAATTTACAGAATAATATATCTAGCAAGATATATTTTTTGTTTAAAAGTCTATTTTTTCATCTATATGTGTTCACGTGCATTATTACACAAAATCCATCATTAATACTTCTTACCTTTGGTGGAGAAAGGGAAACAATCTGTATTATTTGTAATTTGTACAAAAAATACAATATTCTTGTAGCAGTTTTTAAATAAAATTTCTCTTTAAAAACTCTAGCTTTGAAAGTATTAATCATCCCCTCCTCTTACCTAATATTTCAAAGTATCATGTCAGGCAACAATATATCTTTCAGGTAACAATAAAAAAATGTTTTCTACACACAGATATGAATATACATTCACAGATAGTTTTAAATGAAAGAAACATTTAAAGAGCTTTATTTGTATCTTAGCAAAAAAAATATTTTCTTAATGGCAATACTTATTCATCAATATAATTTCCAATAGAAAACAAAATTGCCCAGATGAGTGAAAATATTGAATTAAAGGATGGTAACTGTTTATGACAACTAGGCAGGCATCCCAAGGAGAGAAACTTGCTACAAAAACCTTAAATTACTAAAAGGAAATGGCAAGCTTTCATCAGAAATTCAATAATCAAGCCTCTTTCACTTTTCACTTTCATGCATTGGAGGAGGAAATGGCAACCCACTCCAGTGTTCTTGCCTTGAGAATCCCAGGGACGGTGGGGCCTGGTGGGCTGCCATCTATGGGGTTGCACAGAGTCAGACACGACTGAAGCGACTTAGCAGCAGCAGCAGCATATAGTACCTGACCATTTAACAGACCTTGGATTTAATTTGGGAGGGAGTGGTTTGCAGGCAGCATATTTTTTATTTTATATTCAAAAGGAAACTTAATAACTAGTGTCCAACATGAGGATACAAGTAGAGGCTTTTAGCCATAAAAGTCACGCACAAAGCACCTGCCCAGCACAGGTCACTTTGGCTACTTCTGTTCAGTCCCCCTGAGAGATATTATGCTCCATAATGTTTCCCTGTCAATCATTTAATGGCTTTTTTCAGAATGAATAAAGCAGCATATTGAATAATGTGTTTTTCATGGTACCAAATACAAATTACCAAAGTCTACCTTTGACAGTGACCTGGAATCCCCACCCCAACTCTAGAAAAAGCAAACTGTAATAGAGCAGACATAATTTCTATGGCTGACAATTTGGGAGACCAAATAAGTACTTATGAGGGAAACCTAAATATTTGTAAAGCATATAAAGTAAGAATTACCAACAAATAAGTGTCTTTGCCTTAGTGTTTTTCATTCTTTTGTCCCTCTCCCAACTAATAACCAGCTTTAACTGTGCCAGTTTAGGTAGAATCACAGGCAAAGAGACAGCTAGTAAGTACAAAACAGCCACTGGCTACCAAAATGATGCTCAACTAAATGCATTTTCATTCTTTATTTGATAGTTGATGTAATGTGCAAGAAAATGTTTCATAAATATGTTTTGAGGACCATTATCATACTAACAAAGTAACAGATCACTAAAGGCTTCTGTTTTCCGCACACACTGGGATTACATATAAACTACTTCTAAGGAAAGGTAGACTCTACTATTAAAAATTCATCTCATGAAGTTAAAAAGAGTTTCCGTAAGTGTAAACCTTCAAATCTTCAAGATGCCATAATTTTCTAGATGTCCTTTCCAAAAGACATGTATACTATGCAGCTCATTTCTGTAAATGTGACTTGATTACCAAGTCCTCAGCAACTTACGTGATTTTAGGAGACTGACTCATTTCCCTAAAGCTTTACAGCTATCTCTTGTTAGTGAAAAAGTTCTAAAGCTTAAAAGCTCTCAAGGAAATGAACCAAAACATTCTGGAAAATACATTCTTTGCAGGAAAGATAACAATGGCTATAAGACCAGAAGGTATAAGGAAGTAACAGGGAAGAAGAATGGCAAAAGGTAATAGGACTCAGATCTTTTCTAGTAAATTTAAAAAACAGGAACAGGTCTGTCTCCCATCTTAATATGTGTAACCAGATTGTAAGCCAGACACTTTTTTAAGTTTTCACAGATCGTGTATCAAGCATGTTGTCCTAATTCAGCACCATACTGTCAATATTTTCTATAGCATCTTTTCTTTCTTTTAAAATTATGTTACAACAATATAGTTTGGGCTTTATATTCACCTAAGAATAATGTTTTAGGTAGGTGCCACTTGACTTTGATAATGTACAATAGAACCATTTATTGGCTGTGGCTGGCTAACCACGTTATATTAGGTTTTGGCCACATGCAATTAAGTTTTAGGGAAAGTTTTCTGTTTGCATCCATACAGTAAACAGTTCTCTTACAATTGAAGGATCTGCAGCAACTTGCAGTATCCACAATAGATAAACCTGATTTTTGAAATCTTTGTTGATAGTGGGGAGGCACACGGTGCTAGAGTGGTCCTGGTCTATGAACTCCAATAGTCAAAAAACATAATTCTCCCTATGACTCTCCTTCACGAATGTTTACTTATCTGCACAAAGTGTTAGTCATGTTTCTTTCTGCCATCTCTGCTAGGATAATGTAGGAATAGAGAGTCTTCAAAATCTTTTCTTAAATCTCTCAGTAGTAGAAAATGATGTTCTCATTTCCCAGCACCCAGTAAACCTGGCTTAAGCAGGCAGGAAAGTTTGGAGGGTCTTTGGAACCTCTTCTCTTTCCCACAGCACACCTTATCTGAGTCATGAGGATTCTGCTGATACCATCTTCAATGTGCCCTCTACACATTCTACTTCCATCTATTTCTCCACTATCAGCCCACACTCTCTGTCACCTTCACTGCTACCAGACTGTGACCTACAATTCATTCTCCACCAGCAGCTAAAGTGATCTAAGAAATCAAACTTGTTCTTTGCTTCTTAAAATCCCTCACTGGTCTCCCCTATACTTGGAATAAAACCCAAACTCCTTATGCTGGTTTATAAAGTACTCTGTGATCCAACTTCTGTCTGTCTGACCCCCATTATGTCTCATGTCCCCCTTATCTACTCTGCTCCAGCCACACTGGCCCTCTTTCTGTTACTGAAACCTGCCAAGCTCATTCATTCCTGTCTACGAATTATGCTAAAACTATTCCCTCTGCCTATAAATTTCCTATCTCTGACATTGGCATGGTCTTTTCCTTCTTGTCATTCAGCTTATAAGCGTCACTTTTCAGAGAGGCCTTTTTTGACTCCCAGTATAAATCTATCCGATTATTCCTATCATATTACTCTGATTTTCTATTCTCATTGTGCTTACTCAATAATACTGATATTTTATTGCTCACTTATTTTCTGTCTTTCCTCTCTAAAATACAAGCTCCACAAAAAGAGATCCACTTTGTCTTATTCACTGCTCTATGCCAAGATGGAGAAGGATGCCTAGCACCAAGCAGGTGTACAATAAATACTTCATAATGAATGCTTACAAGGAGAGCTCAAAGAATACAAGCTTTCTGGTACAAAAATGTTACATTTCCAAAATGACTATATTGCATTTATGTGGCAGACAGTACTTTCAAACACTTCCACAGTCATTTGTTTAATCCTCCCAACAAACTTTTAGAAGTTCACCATGATTCTTCCTTTCCCTAACACAGACAGAAGATGCTAAGTGATTTAAACCAGGTCATAGAGTCAGGCAGTACAGTGCTGAGACTAAAACCTAATTGCTGGACTCCTTGCTCAGTGCTCTTCTTACGAAGCCTAAGCTAACACATGAAAGCATATACTGAACTGGAGCCTTCTGCTATCATGTGCTCTGTGTATGTACTGCACTTAGAAGATTATACTGAAGTTATTTGTTCACATCTCCTCTCCCACATGCTATATGTTCCTATAAAACAAAGCTGATGTTTTATTCATCTGTTTATTACCAGTGCCTAGCACACTGCTTAGTACATGGTAAGCATTTAAATGCTTGTTGAATTTAAATCAGAGCCAAGTGCTCTTCTCTGTGCAAACCAGACAGGTTATTCTCTATCTCAATACTGAAGGTTTCACTCTGAATACATAAAAACCCTTTAATGGTTCTTTTGAAAAGCCTCAAAGTTCACATCATCCATCACCTTCTGAGTTCTCTCACTGACAACTCATGTACCACAAGTTGTAGGTTAAAAGTGAAAGTTGCTCAGTTGTGTCGACTCTTTGTGACCCCGTGGACTGTAGCCCGCCAGGCTCCTCTGTCTATGGGATTCTTCCAGGCAAGAACACTGGAGTGGGTAGTCATTCCCTTCTCCAGGGGATCTTCCCGACCCAGGGATTGAACCTGGGTCTCCTGTATTGCAGGCAGATTCTTTACTTCCTGAGCCACCAGAGAAGTCCAAGATGAAGGGCTTAAATGAGTCCAAATGATTTCTTCCAAATCAGTATTCCAATTCACTTTCTATTTCTTAATGTGAACAAAGAGCATATAGAAAATCTAAGATTTATTTAATCTGAAGTCAGAGGCTAGTGACATAAACTATATTTTTGTCCATGCTCTGAATGTGAGAAAATAAAATAGTCATAATGATTTAATAAGAACACTGAATGGGATATAAAGAATTACAGGTTTCAGTCCGAGGCAATGACTCTTAACAGCTATGTGGATATTTACTTGCAGGTTTCCATCAGTTTCTCAGTTTCCTCATCTATAGTTTACAAATTTTCTATTATCTTTAGGGCCCTTTTGGTTCTAAAGGCTTCCCAGGTGGTTCAATGATAAAGAATCCATCTGCTAATGCAGGAGATGCAGGAGACTAGAGTTTGATCTCTGGGTTCAGAAGATCCCCTGGAGAAGGAAATGGCAGTCCGCTCTAGTATTCTTGCCTGAAGAGTTCTATGGACAGAGGAGCCTGGTGGGCTACAGTCCATGCAGTCACAGAGTCAGTCAGGACTGAGCACACATGCCCCCTCCCTGGTTCTACAGAATCTGTTATTCTGTAAGCAGTCCTGATTATCGTGTATTGTTCTCAATATCTTATCCACATCCCCAGAGTCTCTGAACTCAAAACAGCTAGATGCTATAATTAGAGTTAAAAGTACTATAATTAAATTTGACTGTGGAGGTAATAGTCAAATATATATAAATCAATAAAAAATGGCTGACTGACTAGGTGGATGGAAGGGGTTCCTCATCTTCCACTGGACTTTCTCTCAAGATGCAAAACCTTTTGAATAGCAAAATGTAAATTCCACTTGATTATTTCAAAATGCTGAGGAACCAAAAGAAACATTCCCTCTTAGCACTAAGCATTTATTATCAAACCTTAACTCAGATCAGATCAGATCAGTCGCTCAGTCATGTCCGACTCTTTGCGACCCCATGAATCGCAGCACGCCAGGCCTCCCTGTCCATCACCAACTCCCAGAGTTCACTCAGACTCACGTCCATCGAGTCAGCGATGCCATCCAGCCATCTCATCCTCTGTTGTCCCCTTCTCCTCCTGCCCCCAATCCCTCTCAGCATCAGAGTCTTTTCCAATGAGTCAACTCTTCGCATGAGGTGGCCAGGGTACTGGAGTTTCAGCTTTAGCATCATTCCTTCCAAAGAACACCCAGGGCTGATCTCCTTCAGAATGGACTGGTTGGATCTCCTTGCAGTCCAAGGGACTCTCAAGAGTCTTCTCCAGCATCACAGTTCAAAAGCATCAATTCTTCAGCACTCAGCCTTCTTCACAGTCCAACTCTCACATCCATACATGACCACAGGAAAAACCATAGCCTTGACTAGACAAACCTTTGTTGGCAAAGTAATATCTCTGCTTTTGAATATGCTATCTAGGTTGGTCATAACTTTCCTTCCAAGGAGTAAGCACCTTTTAATTTCATGGCTGCAGTCACCATCTGTAGTGATTTTGGAGCCCAGAAAAATAAAGTCTGACACTGCTTCCACTGTTTCCCCATCTATTTCCCATGAAGTGGTGGGACCAGATGCCATGATCTTCGTTTTCTGAATGTTGAGCTTTAAGCCCACTTTTTCACTCTCCTCTTTCACTTTCATCAAGAGGCTTTTGAGTTCCTCTTCACTTTCTGCCATAAGGGTGGTGTCATCTGCATATCTGAGGTCATTGATATTTCTCCCGGCAATCTTGATTCCAGTTTGTGTTTCATTTTACCTGAGCTAATCAATAAAATGGGCTCTTATCTTAGTCTTTTATCTCCAATTAGCTCAAGGGGCCTACCTATCTCACAAAGCAATGATCACTGATATGCTACCAGTAATGCCAAAAAGAACAGGCAGAAGAATATAACTGGTGGTGTATTGGAGCTGGTTGTTCATAGTTTCTGAAACTTGGAGAGCTGGTTTTTAGATAGCTTGAAATTGGCCATGGTCGAAGTCTTTATATGATAGAAATCTATCAACACTACCAATCAGAGGATATTTTTTAAAGAGAAAGACAGGTAATACGCTAATGCAAAGCAATTAGCTGAGCAACTAGCTGGGCTCACTCAAGACTCAGATGCTATATTTCCTAATTCTAGAATTAGGAAAGACTTGGGCTTCCCTGGTGGCTCAGAGGTTAAAGCGTCTGCCTGCAATGCAGGAGACCTGGGTTGGATCCCTGGGCCAGGAAGATCCCCTGGAGAAGGAAATGGCAACCCACTGCAGTATTCTTGCCTGGAGAATCCCCTGGGTGGAAGAGCCTGGTGGGCTACAGTCCATGGGGTCGCAAAGAGACAGACATGACTGAGCGACTTCACTTTCACTTGTACTTTCTAGGCAAAACAGACAATACAAACCAACAGAAAACAGACAGAAGATCTGATTTCTAGCCCTATATTTCCACTGATTGGCCATGATAACTAGAGTGAGTCTATGAACCTCTGTTTTGTTGACTAAAATGCAACAGAAGTGGAACAAAGATCCCTTTAGAATCTAAAAGTTAGGATTTTAAGATTCTCTATGTAGGTCATACCTACCCCAACTCCTGAGGTCTTCTTACAGGAAATGCTCCATGAAACAAAACCTGGATAACACCAAGACATTGCTCAATCTTCCCTCCATTGTGAGAGCACTACTTCAGTCTGATGCATTGGGCCAATCAACCATGCTCAAACCTGGCCAGTTTATAAATTCCCAGGATCTCTTAACTAATGAGCTGCATCCAAAAAAAAAAAAAAAAAAAAAAATTCCAGAAAGCCTCCTGTGCTGATTTAAGGATTTCCTTCAGATTTAAGCTAAAGGCTCAGAAAGGACTCCTGGTCATTTTGTCAAGCATCTGCTACTTCTATATCCTGTTGCCGCGGTGAAGTTAAATAAGGAGCCCTCTGGCAAGCGGGCAGGAATGAAAAGTATCATGCTGCTAGAATACGATGTAGAAGAAGCACATAATACCAGAGCTAATATCCTAATACAAGATCTAAGCCACCATCCCGAGGCCAATATACAATAAATCCCTTAAAGGCAAAGACTATTATCCACAAAATCTGGTATGAGAACCATGAAAGATCTGCTACAGTGAATTCCCTGGCTTGGCAGAATTTGAGGTTAATTAATCTGAGGTTGGTATATAGGCAACAAAGAACATTTAGTTAAACATTTCTCCCAGAGCAGCAAAGGACTCCTCAAAATAGCTGCTCCCTCTTGAGAAGCCAGCACAGATTTATCCCACAATGTAGGATGGCAGTGTTATCCTGCATGATTGGATCATGAAAAGATATAAATACTCCTGTTGCTCTTCCAAGTGTTCTCATTTCTGGATGCAAGGATTTGTAAATATCATCATCATTCTACTGTTTCACTCTTCAAAATAAAAATACACATAACACATTTGGGGGGAAATATTTAATTGGTAAATAGCAACAGTACAGTTTGGACATAGTCCTAAAAGTGATAAGAAATATATCATCCAAGAGGACCAATTTGTCAGTATACATATTGACAGCCAAAAAAATTGTTTTAACATTCAGGCACAGAGAACAGAACTTAAAAATAGAGACAGTGGCTTAAATTTAGACTGGATTCTAGAAAATGATCATACATATCCAATCTAACTTATAGAAATAGATTTTTGAGAAATTATGGGAAAAGGCAGGGAATTATTCAATATTTAAGTCCATCTGCTGTGTTTAGGTCCAGATAAGTACCTAAACCATTGAAAACAATTTCTAAAGTTTCCTAGGAATACAGGAGTCAAAAAATCTTGGAAATCCAGTCCACAACTAAAAGTATTATCTAAATCAACAATATTCTGAATCTGAATTCTATAAGAACACCTCAGGTACAATACATCACTGAATTCAATTGTATGTCAAATTGAAATACAATCTATAGGACACAGAATCCTCAGTTTTTCCTTTTAAAATGCTCATTGATTCAACAAACTCATATTGAATTTGAATTTGGTACTGGAACTAGGGATCCAAACAGGATTAAGGCATGGCCAGTCTGTGACCTCATAGAGTAGGGCAGAAGGCACAGACCCGCCAATGGTAAAGATACAGGATGCTGAGAGCTGTGATAACAACAGCCCATCCAGATAAATACAGACTCTGGAGCTTCAAACGCCATACAAGGCAATAGCTCAGCTGGAGGCAGCAGCATCTTTTAATTAAGGACCAGACTCTGTGGTGAATTCAAATAGTGTTCTTTCTTTTAAGTGGGTGCTACCATTTCTAAAGATAACTTTTTTTCTGGCCAGAAGAAGAAGAAAAAAAAACTACAAAGCAGTGGAAGTTTAAAAAAAGCAATCCGGGTTCAACACTAAGGCTTGTGGAAAGGAGGACAGCCCTTTACATTACACAGGGTGCCAAAGTCCAGGCATCTAGGGGACCTCACATAAAAGGAGACACACCAAAGGATGCCCAGACTCAGGATATGATGGTGCTGGGGTGGGACTGGAGGGGGACGTTGTTGAAGTAGAAAGAGAGAGAAAGGGCAGCCTGAGAAGACCTTAAAGCTCTTGAGAAGGCATTTTTAATTCAAAACTCACGTTTCATCAGAATTACATTGGAAGAAGATCATGTTTTTCACTTTAAGAATTCTTGCTTAGTTACATTCCCAGCATTTAAGCAAATACCTACTGTATTCATTTCCTAGGGTCATCATAACGAAGTACCACAAATTGGATATTCTCAACAGAAATGTATTGTCTCACAGTTCTGGAGGCCCAAAGTCCAAAATCAAGGTGCTAACAGACTTCTGAGCACTGTGAGGGCAGGATCTGCTCCAGGCCTCTCACCTTGGCTTGTAGATGACTATCTTCATATTTATATGGCATTCCCCCTGAATGGCATGTCTTTATCCAAATTTCCCCTTTTCACAAGGACAACAGTCATATTAGATTAAGGTCAATCCCAATGACCTTATTTCTAACTTGATTACCTCTGTGAAGACCCTCTCTGTAAATAAAGTCATATTCTGAAGTACTACAGTTAGGACCTCAGCATATAAATTTCCAGGAGACACAATTCAACCCATAACATCTATATTATAAAAGACATGGTCCCTGCCCACAAAGAGTTTATAAGCTAATTGAGAAGTCGGGAATGAGTCACATGAGACAATTCAAGAAAAAACATTCAGAGGATGTAATCGAATTATAAGCTCTGTGTTTTGGGCAAAAGTCTCTAGGGTAGTGGTTCCTAAACATACATGAGCATTGGCGCCTTCATAATTATTGCCACATCTCCGTAGCACTATTTACTTGGTGCTTTTTAATTTCTACTTTTTTTACCTAAGTAAGTGTATCATAGTCCATTAATGAAAAAGCAGTATCCTTGCTAAAAATAGCAAGGCAAACTTAAAAGTAAACACACCATTATTAAAATTTTTAAAACAGTCCATAAACTATATGAAATCCTCTCACCTTATTTGTTAACACAGCAGTAAAGGCTGGTACACTGGAGAGAGCTCTTTAAATTGGGAAATCATAAGACAATTTTAATCAAATTTGTTACCATCAATCTAACCTTGGATAAGCAACTTAACCTATTGTGTTTCCTCATCTAGTTTCCACCATCAGGTGGCACAGTTAAAATTAAGTGGTTGGTTGCCATAACAATTATAGGAAACGTGCCCGAAAGAACTCTCTAAATATAAAAGCACTCAGCGCCAAAGAATTGATGCTTTTGAACTGTGGTGTTGAAGACTCTTGAGAGACCCTTGGACTGCAAGGAGATCCAACCAGTCCATTCTGAAGGAGATCAGCCCTGGGTGTTCTTTGGAAGGAATGATGCTAAAGCTGAAACTCTAGTACTCTGGCCACGTCATGCGAAGAGTTGACTCACTGGAAAAGACTCTGATGCTGGGAGGGATTGGGGGCAGGAGGAGAAGGGGATGACAGAGGATGAGATGGCTGGATGGCATCACCGACTCGATGGACATGAGTCTGAGTGAACTCCGGGAGTTGGTGATGGACAGGGAGGCCTGGCGGGCTGCGATTCATGGGGTCGCAAAGAGTCGGACACGACGGAGCGACTGAACTAAACTAAACTAAACTAAACTAAACATAGTATCATGGATAAACTGGAAGGGAGACTGAAACCTTAGCCTTAATTCTGCCTCCTTTTTCACTCTAATTTGGAGCTCTCCCTTAATCCTTTGAGGTTTACCATCACTACACTGACTGCCCATACCACCCCTCGCTTCTCTCACCTGTCAGTTCATGCTGGTCTCTATAGGAACACTGAGGCCATTCAGCAACAGGTGGCCACATTTTAGTCTCCCTGTGCTTTATGCCTTGAGAACAGCAGAGGCAGACCTGCCTCAGCTTTTGGTCTGTTGTTGGCCATGATCACTGCTCTACACTTCACCTCTGCACCCAGCTGTATTCACCAGTGTTGTCAAAAGTACCAAGAACACAGTCCCCTGATTCTCTCTTCTTTTCTGCTTTTGAGTGAAATGCTTTGCTTTTCCACAAATAGTTCAGAGCCTGATGCCACATGCATATTTTCTTCAAAAGTGGCTCTCTCCAGGGGACTGGAGCAGAGCTGTCAATCAGCTTGGCTTAGAAGCAAGAGATCAGAGGAAGGCATTTTCCCCAACAGTACCATTTTCCATCCCACTTTACCTAGTTCCAGTCAGTTCAATTTCACCTCTGACCCTCAGCATAAAACCACGTCTATAACATCTCTGTAACCTTCAGTCTTATAACATCACAATTTGCAACTTGAAAATCAAATCTCAAAGTGTCTTCTCCCCCTCAAAGCTATGGTTTTTCCAGTAGTCATATATGGATGTGACAGTTGGACTGTAAAGAAAACTGAGCACCAAAGAATTGATGCTTTTGAACTGCCATGTTGGAGAAGATTCTTGAGAGTCCCTTGGACTGCAAGGAGATGCAACTAGTCCATCCTAAAGGAAATCAGTCTTGAATATTCATTGGAAGAACTTATGCTGAAGCTGAAACTCCAATATTTTGGCCAAGTGACGCGAAGAACTGACTCATTGGAAAAGACCATGATGCTGGGAAATGATTGAAGGCAGGAAGAGAAGGGGATGACAGAGAAGGAAATGGTTGGATTGCATCATCAACTCAATGGACATGAGTTTGAGCAAGCTCCGGGAGTTGGTGATAGACAGGGAAGCCTGGCATGCTGCAGTCCATGAGGTCACAAAGAGTCGGACATGACTGAGTGACTGAACTGAACTGAACTGAACATAAATTTTATAACTGGGTATTCAATGAGCTATATTACATTGAGCAAGCAAGACTCATTGGGTGCAACTTAGCTCTATTCTTATACCCTGCTGCTTGTCCTCATCTGTTCTGGGGGACTAGTTCTTTGCCCACCACTGAATGGAATGAGAACAGGCCCCTTCATTTTTCTGGTCATTCTGAGATAATGAAAAGTTCTTTGGTCACATCAAGTCACAAGAGTATTCACTTCTGCAAAGAAAATGTCTAGTCCTGTGTCAGAGGCAAAAGTTCTAGCTTCAGTTAACGACCTCTTCTCTCTTCACATAAGCCTGCTTCAGGCAGAAAACCTTCAGAGAGAAAAGGAAGCCTAGCTAGATCCCACCATGTGGATTGTTTCCCACCAGTTGCTGATTCTCAGTGTAACAGTAAGGTGGAAAGAAGAGAGGACAGGAGGGAAAGGAGGTCTGATTGAGCTGGTATGGCCACAACCTGGTGCTCGTACTCAGCAAACTTGGAGTAGCTCTCTCTCAAGGGGACCTCCCTGGGTTCTGAAAAGATACCCTGTTTCTGAAGATGTGTGTGAAAGTCCCCCAGTCATGTCTGACTCTTTGTGACCCCATGGATTGTACAGGCAATAGAATTCTCCAGGACAGAATACTGGAGTGGGTAGCCGTTCCCTTCTCTGGGGTATCTTCCCAACCCAGGGATCAAACCCAGGTCTTCCGCTTTGCAGGTGGATTCTTTACCATCTGAGCCACCAGGGAAACCTAAGATTCTCACCTGCAGTTTCCTTGATGTGGTCACTAACAGTCCTCTTTCCCCCAATGCTGGGACTCCATGAACACACTTGGCCTCTTCTTTGGTCCCATTCTTTTGGGTGGCCCCTGGGAGACAGCAGCTTTCCATCTAGTTCTTTGAGCAGGTGTGACAATGACCCCACACTAGCCCTGTTGGGCAGACTCCACTCCTGATTCATAAGAAACATGCATTCTTGTGCCAACAACTCAGGCCATGCAGGCCATTGCCAGCAAGCCCTCCTCACTCAGAGGTCCAGCACAGGTTTTTACCTGTAGAGCCCTCAGGAGAGGACCAGACACCAGTCCACTGTGTCCCTCTCACTGCAGAGGACACTTGTGAGCCTCTTAGAGCAGTTGCTCTGAGATCCCTCTCAATTGATATCCGGTGGAAAGAAGCACATTACCTGTCAGAGAGAAGGAACAGGTTCCCCAGTGCATGGACAATGCTCCTAGAAAAAACCGTTCCTCAAATTAACAACTCTGAACACCTGGGTGGCCAGGTAAGGGTCACAAGAATGATTCTGGATCACCTGCTTCCCAGGTGCTGTTTGGGTGGTCAAGCATTTCACTTTGGAATGTGGATGTGGCCATACACATAGATACAAAACTAGTTCTGTATTAAGATCCTTGCACACAATGAGGCTATTCATCAACTGAAGTACAATTGCAATCATCACATTTCCTACATACAGTGTTCAGTTTTATTTTTTAACTCAACAAATACTTTATCCAAAAGTAATGGGATATACTTGGCAGTACAGCCAGCAAATGGAAACAGAAAAAATGTGTTCTTTGCCTGGCTCAAATATGCAGTCTCATCATTATCAACATCATTACATTTGATACTTCTTATACTCTTATTAAACCAAGTCCTGTGCATAGCACCTTATACGTATGCAGAAAAATTCTACTGGGGATTTTATTATTTCCTATGAGATTGCTACTGTTATCAGAGAGGGTATGTAACCTGTTCATTACACAGGAAGCAAATGGCAAAGCAGAGATTTAAACACAGGTCTATCCAACTTCATAGCCTAAACACTTGATCTCTAGTGTCTATTATGTAAGTTGGGAGGTTTATGAAAAAAGATAATAGAGCATAAGCTACAAAGTCAGAAAAATTTCAACTCCTCTTTATTCTAATTGAAAACAGCTTGAAAAGGTTAATTAAGTTATTGGTCTATTACTTTGGCTATAAAATGAAAATACTAATAACTGCCTCAACTAGACATCTGCTGCACTGCAGAGCATCCATCTCTCGCCCCATTCTCAGCAGTGCAGCTTTTGCAGCACAATCCCACCCCTACCTCCAGGTGGAACCTGGGTGGTTTGGAGGATAATTTCCATATGCCAGTCTCCTGGCCACAGTTATTTGTTCAGGGAAGGGCTAGATTTGTTTGGCTTTTCTTAATCATGCTGCTGATCCCATCACTTCATGGCAAACAGAAGGGGAAACAGTGGAAACAGTGACAGACTTTATTTTGGGGGGCTCCAAAATCACTGCAGATGATGACTGCAGCCATGAAATTAAAAGATGTTTGCTCCTTGGAAGAAAAGTTATGACCAACTTAGACAGCATATTAAAAAGCAGAGACATTACTTTGTCAACAAAGGTCTGTCTAGTCAAAGCTATGGTTTTTCCAGTAGTCACGTATGGTTGTGAGAGTTGGACTATAAAGAAAGCCGACCACTGAAGAATTGATGCTCTTGAACTATGGTCTTGGAGAAGACTCTTGAGAGTTCCTTGGACTATAAGGAGATCAAACCAGTCCATCCTAAAGGAAATCAGTCCTGAATATTCATTGGAAGGAGTGATGCTGAAGCTGAAACTCCAATACTTTGCCACCTGATGCAAAAAACTGACTCATTTGAAAAGACCCTGATGCTGGGAAAGATTGAAGGCAGGAGGAGAAAGGGAAGACAGAGGATGAGATGGTTGGATGGCATCAAACAACTTGATGGACATGAGTTTGAGTAAGCTCTGGGAGTTGGTGATGGACAGGGAAGCCTGGCATGCTACAGTCCATGGAGTTGCAGAGTTGGACACAACTGAGCGACTGAACTGAACTGAACTAATGACTGTAACTTTCAAAATAAATTTCAATAGGTGAATAATATATTTTAATGATTCCCAATGACAAAAAGAAAAACAGTACTTCACTACCACTTTGGGCTTTCCCAGTTGTTCAGCAGTAAAGAATCTGCCTGCTGTGTAGGAGACACAGGAGACACGGATATCACCTGGAGGAAAAAATGGCAACCTGCTCCAGTATTCTTGCCTGGAAAATCCCATGAATAGAGGAGTTTGGGGAGCTACAGGCCATGGGGTCACAAAGAGACACAACTGAGCATGACGAGTGAGTGAGTATCAACTTCACTTCAGTACTAGCATTCAGTTTTCTTAAATAAGTAACAAGGTTTCCTTACATTTGAATTAAACTTATGTGGGATGAGGAATTCCAGGGTTCTATACGTAAGGATGATAATATGGCTGCTTATCTTAGCGATATTGCCATAGTTTCAAAGACTAACAAGTAATAATAATAATTTCTAGAAGAAATTTTGTTGTTTTCATAGCACTCCATTCAGGCAAGTGAATTATGTGATGCACTAGAAAAGTCTAAGTTAGTTGACATATGCTGACTGTAACCCTGCTCAAATCAGCATTTGCAGTGGGTCGCGTGCATAGCAAAATTCACCTTGTTTATCCCCTTGAAATGGCTCAGGAATGACAGATTTTGGCAGTTAAAGTGAACAAAGAAAAAAATGGCTGTTACACAGCCCCAAAGTAAGAATTTAACCTCCTTCAGATGTTCACTGAATTCTTAAGGCTTTCCCTTTTCACATGAAATGTTTCATCATATCAAAAATATGCCACAGGACTTACACTTACAGAAAAACCTATTTATTTGGATGCTTTAAAAAGATACATATTAAATACTTAGAACCCTATTAGTTAATGTAAATTTTCAGTTGGAAATTTCAAGATTTTTTTAGGTTAGTCTTTCAGTAACATATCTGCTTCTATATTACAGCTTAATGATGTAACTATAGTCTAAAAAATTGTTCTTCTTTTTGTAGAGTAAAAAGATGATCATTCCTTGATCTGTCAATAATCACATAATAGCACTTTTTCATACCAGAAGTATAATAGTTATATAATGAAAATACAAGTATATATTTCTGAATATCAAAAACAGTACAGACATTCTTCATGTCAAACTCACAGTTTTCAGAAAAATATCCAAGTTTGCTCAGAGTGGAAGATGCATGTTTTGAAAACATGGCCAAAAAAGTGAGTGTTTGAAGCAGTAGAGTTCAGGGAGTAAATTTATTTGTATTTAAACATACAGTGCTTTCCATATTAAAGATGGAATCCATGGGTAAGGAAACAGCAATCTAAAGGCCAATATATTGTATATAATTGGGAAAAAACTAGAATGACAGCACTATATTATCTTAAATATAGATATTTTAAAATTTTTTTCAGACGCCTGCTACACAGTCAACTCCTAACATTGTTGAGCAAACAAATGAATGGATGAATACCAAAAATAATCTTTTGAATAAAATCATTAAGAGAAAACTACACAGATGGCCAACTGGCACATGAAAAGATGGTAAACATCGCTAATTATCAGAGAAATGTACATCAAAACCACAGGGAGATGTCACCTCACACCTGTCAGAACTACCATCAAAAAAACAAAAATGCTGGTGAGGATGCAGAGAAAAAGGAACCCTCCTACACTATTGGTAGGAATGTAAATTGGTCCAGCCACCAGGGAAAACACTATGGTGGTTCCTCAAAAAACTAAAAATAGAACTACCCTGTGATCCAGCAGTTCCACTCCTGAGTATATACACACTAATTTTAAAAGATATATGCTCCTCAATGTTCATAGCAGCATGTTCTACAATAGTCATGAACAAATACTCTTAAGTGTATTTGATAGCTACTCTGGAAACTAAATACCTAATGCATAAATTATTCTACTTGATTGAATTTCAGATTAAACTGCAGTTTTTCTAACACCTTGGAAATCATGCTGGTTTAGAACTTACATAATACTCAAATTAATATACTGCATTATTTAACAGTCATGTTTTAGGTGCTTTGTATAATCCCCAGAGCTCAAGCTCAAAAGAATGGATTTTGTTTTCTGTAAGAAGAAGTAACCCAGTATGTCACTTTAATCTGAAAATCCCTTCTTCTGGACTCAGTGGCTAAATTCGTGCTGCTGCTTTAAACTACCAAGAAAATGGTTTCACTATTATTAACAATAGCCAGCATAAGGATGATAGTTTACAATCAGTAAGCTCTTACAAAGAGCCCAGGCACTTTGGTAAGAATATTATATGCATTATCTCATTTAATTCTCATAATACTGGTATTCTTCTTCATCCTCTTTTTTTTTTTAAAAAAAGATGAGGAACCTGAGATTTAAAAACATTATACAATTCTCCCAAGCTAGTAAGTAGAGTTGAATTTACTAGTCTGTCTGACTGCAGAGCCTGAACTCTAACCACTGATAACCTCAGAATTTCTCAAAGTGTGCTGCATGTGACAATCCTGGGTGCGCAGCCCACAGACAAAAGTTACTTATTAACAGTTAATGCATGTTAGAAAGAAAAACAGCGATCACAACAAATCTCTCCCAGACCCTGTGGCTTAGAACAACAAGGTCAGGGTAGAAAACCAGTTCATTTTCTTTAATCAGACGGTTTAAGGAAAAGGATAAATAGTACAAATGGTAATCCAACACTGTGAAAATCAAGAAAGTAATAATTAACTAAAGGTTGAAAAACACTGGACTATATTTTTCAACACACAAGAAGAAAAATGAAGACTGGTTCACAGGACACTTAAGCCCCAGTCTTGACTGCACCCAACTACCAGCATGGTTTCACCATTCTGGACCTTAGTTTTTCTTATCTATAAAACATGAGCTTAAACTTTGGGATCTTAGAGCTCAAAAATGCATGATCCTAATGCCTTGGATCATTATTGCAATTTTATTGCAAGAGAAGACTCTTGAGAGTCCCTTGGACTGCAAGGAGATCAAATCAGTCAATCCAAATCAACCCTGAATATTCATTTGAAGGACTGATGCTGAAGCTGAAGCTCCAATACTTTGGCCACCTGATGCGAAAAGCCAACTCACTGGCAAAGACCCCCATGTTGGGAAAGATTGAGGACAAGAGAAGGGGGTGACAGAGGATGAGACAGTTGGATGGCATCACTGACTCAACAGACATGAGTTTAAGCAAACTCCAAGATATAGTGAAGGACAGGAAAGCCTGGCGTGCTGCAGTTCATGGGGTCACAGAGAGTCGGACACAATTTAGTAACTGAACAACAGTCTTTAGAGATACAGTCAACATAGATGCTGAGAGGTATACTCAAACAATATTGGTAAATTATCTTTTTGTTACTGATCCATGATAAGAGAATAAGCTGATCCAGAATGTGAAATACCTACATTAGTAAGCCCATTATTTAGTTTAGATGATTTTTTACAGCAAGATCTTCTCAATGAAGGAAGCTTCCACATTGATTTACATTCTATAGAAAGTTTCTTACTGAGTCACAGATCAGTAACAAACAGTTCAGCCCATGTACCTGAAGTGGCCTGCACATGAGAAATGGCAAATAAAACTTCTTGAAGTGTTTTTCTTTTGAAGAATCCAAAAAACAAGCACAAGATAAAAGGTTAAGGGGAATTTAATAGTGAGCCTGAAACAAATTTAATATTTTCTGCCCCTCTATAAAAAGCGTCCATTTGATTTTTCATGGAAAGCTGTTCGTGCTGATTGCCCAAGAGTTCTTACACAATAAAAGCATTTGGCTTTTTTTATCTGGAGAGTTTAGATGGAGGCAATGAGTAGCAGTATTAAATTTGTGAGGGGTCAATTCTAATTTTGGAGACAAACAAATTATAAATCTAGTGATTTCTGGAAGCTATCTGCAAAGTATTAATGGCTATAATTTGGAGATTCAGGGCTATAGGTACACTGTGATCATCTCTGGAAATCTTGGGTGTACATGAGATTTTCTGGAGGGAGAAAATATAATTAGCTTCTGTTTTAAAAACAATGTTCACAGTCAAAGTTTCCCCAGATAGTGTTTTGACATTTTCAACATTTTTTCTTTGTACTCCCAATAGGATCTCTACATTGCCCACACTGTCTAAAGATTCTTATTTCTGATCCAGAAGGACATGTTTTCCCTTCAGATTAGTAGTGCTAAAAGTCATTCAGAGCAAACTGAACAGTGCAAAACATTAGCAATTAGCTAAACAAAAACAAATCATACTTCCTACCTACTTCTAGGTAGGAAGAAAATGTAAGCCAAGAGAAACAACAATCAAAACGCACACTGTGCCAATAAGCCACACCTCACCAGCCCTATATTCCACCCAAATCCTTCCCCTGTGGGACTTATTTCTATAGAGACCATCTCTCAGTTCCACAAATAAAACTAGATGTTGCTAGGAAACAATCCGGCTTCTCAGGACACAGCTGAAAAGGAGTGGCTGCTTCCTACTAAGAGGTACAGAAACCTGAAGCTGTTCCTGCTGTATGTGCGTTTATGAAACTTATTTCACAGAGCCCAAGAGAGAACATGTTATGCATATTCCTTTAGTCATGACAGCCTTAAATTCAGGACAGCACTAAGGCAGACGCCAACATTCTTTTCCCATCCTAGCCCTGCACTCATTCTTTACTTTCAGGTCTTCTCTAAATTCATCATCTACCCTATCTCCCTTTAACAGGGGCCAAGAAAACTGTTTTGCATATTTCAAAATTTCTAAATACTCATTTGGAAGATTTTCCCCATCATGTCATTGATTTTATTAAACTTTTGAAAATTTCCACATGGGTTGGAGTTGCTACTTTGAAAATTTTATGTCAAATTTTGTTACTTCTCGTGAAAACAACCGAGTGGTTTTTACCTATATTAAAGCAGCCCAAACCATCTCTGAAGCAGTAACTACAGAGGTAGCCCACTCACTTTTCATCCTACCTTTGACAGTGGTTGTGTTCCTCTTTTTTCCTTTCTCATCTTAATAGCCATCCCAGCAGCTCAGTTAGGAATGACTGCTGGTACAAGAAAGGCTCACTACTGATGACTTAAACACGGGTGAAGATTTTTTCCTTTGGAGTGCCAGTCCAAGCTCTTTCTTTCTTCTCTGTAATCCTTGGCTCTTAATCTTCCTGACTGATAACTTATAATGGTTACATGTATATAACAAGTCAAGCGTCACATCCTTTCACCAGAGTCACAAGCACAAGAGAAAGTGGGGGTTAAAGACTCTCTTCATGAGGCTTTGGCTTTTCCTTGGAAAAGGAAGTTGCCCCAAAGTCTTCCCTTTACACATCACTGGCCAGAACTGGGTCATATGTGCACTCCTAGACTACTCACTACTTGGACTGCCACATTAGTTTAGACCCTTCTTAAGTCTAGAGAGGGCCTACTTGCCCTGAAAGCAAGGGCTTGCTGCCCACCTCCTAAACCCATAATGAAGCAGGAATCAGGAAATGGCTGTCAGTTAAAAATCACAGAGCTGCCATCCCTCCCTTACCACATGGGATGGCCAAGTTGTCACAGAAGTAAGGCTGTCTCTAGTCTAGAAGTCAAAATAATCCATCCAGAATGAGATGAACAAGCCCCAGGAGAGAAAGGGCTATCTCTCCTTAAATCAAGGCCTCTTACTCTCACTTTGAGGTCCCAGATAAGTCAATCTATCTTTTAAACACAGCTGTGGTTCTTCAACTATATAAATGACCCATGCTTAATATTTCAGAAGTTAGTACCTGGGCCTTTTAAAGTCATTTATTGTGGAAGACCTGTTAAAAACCAACAGTGTGTCTGAAAATACCACATATCTTATTCTACCTCATGATACTTCTATTCCTGAATGCTTGTCTCTGTGTTCATCCATCCTTTTAAGAGGTCTGAGGGCACTAACTCCTCACCCCTCTTCCGTGCTAGGGATCTAAAACTATTTGAAAATATACTAAGGAGACAAACATATGGGACTCAAACTACCACTTACTATTTATTCAGAGTTCTCTGGAAATGGCTAGATGGGGAAATTAAGTGGAACCTCTTATCACCCATCCTAAATCAAAAGTAGGGGAGAAACTTCTGCTCCAGGCTATATGGTAGTAATTAGTTCCAGGCTTGTCTTCCTAATGAAATGACTGTAAAACTAGTAAGCAGTTATTTTATGACATTGCACAATAGACTAAAATCCCAGAGAGAAGGGAAACTTATAAGGTGACTCCATGACCATCCTGATCTTATCCGGGGAACAATTTCCTGAGTGCAGCACAGGGAGCTAGAGTTCATGACAGTTCTAATGAGCTAAGGAGGCAGCAATCAGAGTTTGGGTCAACTAAAGTGGCTAGAATCTGCAGGCAAGGCACTGGAAAGAGTGAGGAGGGAATAAAGGGGATCCCCCACAAGCCTTTGGCTGTGGTCTGGGCTGCATACGTGCAGGGTGAGACTACCAAGGCTTTCCAGAGAATAGCTGCTCCAGGGCTGAGAGTGCAATGGAGTTAAAGTAGTCAAGCAGTTCTGGAGAACACTGGAATTACAGACCAGCCAGAGAGAATGGTTAACGTTCCAGGCATCTGGCTAAGACATCAGAAATGGCATTACTTACGAATAAGCACAAAGTCCTAGAGTAAAGCCCACAAAAAACCTACTCTAACAAAACCCCAAATCAAGTCCTAACAAAATCCATAAAGGAGACTAAACCTGAAGACTGAATCTCATTAAGTTAGAAGAGCTGGATAACTATATTAGGCTTTCCACAGATACATTCTAACCAAGTGTTAAATCATAGCTAGTAAGTTCAGGGAAATAAATCATCCAACCAGAATAAAAATAAACATTAAAATTAAAAGTATGCCACAGAACTCAGAATTTCTACAATACAGAATCCTCAATGTCCACTGTAAAGTGAAAAAATGCAAAGAAACAGGAAAATGGGACTCACAGTCAACAGAAAAACAGACAATAAAAAGAGACCCTTAGATAAGCCCTCCTCTAAGATTAGATATAGCAGACAATTTAAAGCAGATACATTCAAATCAATTCAAATAACCGAAAAAAGATATGGCCTGACAGAGTTAAGATATATCAGACTCTCATAAGATAAATTAAAACTATAAAAAGGGAAATGCATAGTCTATCAAGAAAAATAAATGACCCAATCAAAAAATGGGCCAAAGAACTAAATAGACATTTCTCCAAAGAAGACATAAAGATGGCTAACAAACACATGAAAAGATGCTCAACATCACTCATTATCAGAGAAATGCAAATCAAAACCACTATGAGGTACCATTTCACACCAGTCAGAATGGCTGCAATCCAAAAGTCTACAAGTAATAAATGCTGGAGAGGGTGTGGAGAAAAGGGAACCCTCTTACACTGTTGGTGGGAATGCAAACTAGTGCAGCCACTATGGAGAACAGTGTGGAGATTCCTTAAAAAACTGGAAATAGACATGCCTTATGATCCAGCAATCCCACTGCTGGGCATACACACTGAGAAAACCAGAAGGGAAAGAGACACGAGTACCCCAATGTTCATCGCAGCACTGTTTATAATAGCCATGACCTGGAAGCAACCTAGATGTCCATCAGCAGATGAATGGATAAGAAAGCAGTGGTACATATACACAATGGAGTATTATTCAGCCATTAAAAAGAATACATTTGAATCAGTTCTAATGAGGTGGATGAAACTGGAGCCTATTATACAGAGTGAAGTAAGCCAGAAAGAAAAACACCAATACAGTATACTAACGCATATATATGGAATTTAGAAAGATGGTAACAGTAACCCTGTGTACGAGACAGCAAAAGAGACACTGATGTATAGAACAGTCTTATGGACTCTGTGGGAGAGGGAGAGGGTGGGAAGATTTGGGAGAATGGCATTGAAACATGTAAATATCATGTATGAAATGAGATGCCAGTCCAGGTTCGATGCACGATACTGGATGCTTGGGGCTGGTGCACTGGGACGACCCAGAGGGATGGAATGGGGAGGGAGGAGGGAGGAGGGTTCAGGATGGGGAACACATGTATACCTGTGGCGGATTCATTTTGATATTTGGCAAATCTAATACAGTTATGTAAAGTTTAAAAATAAAATAAAATTAAAAAAAAAAAAAAAAAGAAAAGTCAAATAACTGAAATTTTTAAATCCACTGAACAGGCCTAACAGGAGAATGAAGAAAAACAAAAAGAAAAGTAGGCAAACTAGGTTGAATTCTAATACTAAAGAGATTAAAGCAAAATTAACCAGAGCCTCAGAACCTTAAAGAACAACATGTAACATATGTGTAACTGAAGTCTCAGAAAAAGAAGTTCTCAGAAAAAAGAAAAAAATATCCAAAGAATTCATGACCAAACTTTTCACAATTTTCATTAAAAATATTTACTTAAAAAGTTTAAAGAATCCCAACCAATATAGATAAAAAGAAAATCACACCTAGGTACATTATAGACAAACTGTTGAAAACCAAGATAAAGAAAAAAATATTGAAAGTAGCCAAAGGGAAAAAAAGAGACACAATACATACAGGCAATCAAAAATATCATGAGGATATGTGAGAAAGACACAGAGAAAACTTGAAATTAACTAAAGAAGAACAGCACTTTTCAAGAGATATATTTGCCAAAATATTTTCCTAGCTATATCCTTGGGCTAATTCTCGATTTAGACCTCTGATCTATACTCTAGAAAGTGAAATAAATACAAGAACACCAAGATTTTGTGACTTGGGAATAAGATAAACTTGGCCTTCCTTTCCTTATTTCCTTCTCAGTTAAATATAGATAAAGAACTAAAACAAGAGGGATGCAGAAACAGAAAGACGGTGGGGGAAAAACTATAAAGTAATATAGTTTATATTATAATACAGTAATAGGAATCATTGTCTTAAGTGATTCTAGCATCTTACAGATTAAAGTGTTTTTGTTGTGTACACTGTCTTAAGTGATTCTAGCATCTTACAGATTAAATTGTTGTGGTTTAGTCGCTAAGTCATCTCCATTTCTTTTGCAACCCCATGGACTGCAGCCATCAGGCTCTTCTGTCCATGGGATTTCCCAGGCAAGAATACTGGAGTGGGTTGCCTTTCCTTCTCCAGAAGATCATCCTGACCCAGGGATCAAACCCACTTCTCCTGCTTTGGCAAGCAGACTCTTTACCACTAAGCCACCAGGGGAGCCCACAAATTAAGATATTCACAAAAAAAAAAAAAAAAAAGATATTCACACACAAAAAAGGAATCACCCTATGCAAGAAAATAAAATTGTATCCCAAAATATGACACATAAAAAAATCATCTAAGAAAACACAATATGCTATTTGTAGCTTAATGTTAAGCATTACAAAATCTTAAGTGAGGGAAAAAAAAGGAAAAAATATGAGAAAAGTGAAAAGAAAAATGTTTCATAAAATCCAAAAGGGCAAAAATTACATCAAAACCACAAGAGTTACCTCTAAAGTCACATCAAAACTGCAATATTCTTTTGTGAACAGAATAGATATTAGATATAAACATATAATTTTAAAATCATGTATCTCCCTCACTATAAACATATATTTAAACACACCAGGGGAAAATGCTGAACTCTGAAGACTTTTCCTCCCCTTTTTCTTTTTGTCATAAGAGGAAATAGAAAAATTAAAATTCATTGAATTTTTGTTTCAATTTCTTGCTATCTAGCATGATTCAGCATTAAAATTTCCATAAGTAAATATAAATCAATTTTATTTTAGTCAATATAAAATTGTCCAGAGAAACAAAGTGCCATCAAGGGTATTACTTTGCCTCAACTAGGGTTTCTCAACAGTGTGCTGACATGTGAGGATAGATAATTCTTTGTTGTGAGGGGGTGTCCTCTGCATTGTAGGCTGTTTGGCAGCATCACTGATCTCCCATTTCCCCTATCCAGTTCTGCCAAACAAAAACATCGCCAAACACTGCCAAATGTCCCGTAGAGGAAGTAGGCAAATTGCCCCTGGTAGAGAAGCAGTGCATAAACTAGTTTTCCCACCCTACTGCCACTCTGTTCACACACACACACACACACATAAAGTGCTTGGCTTATAATCTACATTGAAAGGAACAATGTCTTCTGATAAGACATCTGTTGTTAATTTTTTTTTTTTTTAAAGAACTCCCTTCATGCAGCGATAAAGCTCTCCAACTTTGGGGAATGTTAAGATTTTCTTACTAGATTTGATTTAGATTTCTTTATGACTGGTTAGTAGGTTTTACTTCTGCTTTCAACTCAAGTAACAGATATTCTATTTTCTGGGACATGGTAATTCATCATGAACTCACCTATAAAAAGAGATGCAAATCAGCTAAACAGGGTTGGGACACTTTCATTAAAACAAATAGCAACCTATTTCTAAGTCATTTGTTAGAAGACTATGACACTTTCTTTACCTAATTGATCTAAGATACATCAAGGAATTTTGAAATAAAAAGATACTTTAGACTGCAAGTTATTCTTAATGTAATTCAACCTTCTGAAAATACAGAACATTTTTTATATCAGTTATCTAAATCTGAACATCTTTTCCATTGGTTTAAAAATACTTGTAAATGTTTATAGCCACCTCTTTCCAAAATGCAGCTAATGATCAAGGGTAAAGTGAAGTTTTAAAAAGAAAATACTGCAGGTTCTGATGTTTAATTAGGGGAGAAATTAAACACAGAATTCATATCAGCAAAGGTATTTATAACTGTTGTTTCCCCTACCCCAATGAAGAAGAAAAAAATTCCCAGGATATGGCTGTTTTAATTTATGTATGTGAATTTCTTCCCAGGAGAAAACATAGAATAGTATAATGTCAGAGCAAAATGTATGCGCTAAGTCACAAGCAAGTCCAGTTCATTTGACTTACCTATGTGATATAGTCCTATCCAATCACTGGGATCCACCTCCTCTTTAATGTCCCAGAAGATGATGAGGTTCTGGGCTTGCCCCAGAGTGTACTCATACATGCTGGCCGTCAAGCTGGAGCGGCTCTCAGAGGTCACCAGATCTGTGTCACTGTTGGCCCGCTGTAGGGTCATATTCTCTGTCATGGAGCTCTGGGCAGCCAGGCTCTGGAGGTTCTCTGGACTCAGGGTGTACCGCATCTGGGGATTTCGACGCCTTACAAAAAGCAGGTGCTCCCGGGCTGAGCTAGCCATCCCGTCTGCCTCTCTGAAGTTGACTTCCTACAAAGCTGTAGAGACAAACACATACAAAGCATTAGCATTACAATGCAAGGAATTACATTTAAGCTTCCCAGACAATGACTTTATGAGTGTTTGTTAAAGCCTAACCCACGCAATAATCTGCTGTCAAAATAAAACCTACTACTCTACTGTCAACTGATGATGTCAGAAACAACTTCCATAGGCTGAGGTCACATGATGGCAAAGGTCATCAAACACCTGTGGCCTCAATTTCATTACTGGGCACAGTGTCCTCATAGCAATTAAGAAGGGGCTTTCCCTACCATCACTTTTATGTCTATCCTTCCTCCTTCAGAAATAGCATCATCCTCTCCTTCACCCAACTCACATATTTATTTGTTGATGCAATTAAATTTTAAAATAGCAAGACAGAAAATTTTGACCCATGTTAAACAGAGTTGAAATACACCAGTGAGGACAAGTTCATGTGCTCAATTTCCTTCTCATAGGAATAAAACCCACCAAATCCTTCTTCAGGAACTTGCCCAAATGTTACCTCCTCACTTACATATAGTTGACCATTCCATTTAAAACTGCAACATCCAAGCATTTCCCACCCCTGCTTCCTTGCTTTACTTTTCTCAAAAGCAATTACCATGATCTGCTGTACCACAGAGCACCATGCACTTATTTGGTTCTTGTGTATTTTCCCCCACAAGAAGGTAAGCTTGGGGAAAGAACAGTCTGCTCAATAAAAGGTGATTGGAAAAACGGGGCAACCATGTGAAAAGAATGCAACTGGACCACTACCTTGCACCATACACAAAAAACCAACTAAAAATGGATTAAAAACTTGAAGACCTGAAACCATAAAACTCCTAGAAGAAAACACAGACCAAAATTTCTTTGACTTAAATCGTTGCAATATTTTTTTTTTTTTTTGGTCTGTTTCCTAAGGCAAAGGAAACAAAAGCAAAAGTAAATAAATGGTATCTAACTAAACTTAAAAGTTTTGGCATGGTAAAGGAAATTACTGATGAAACAAAAGGACAACCTACTGAATGGAAGAAAATATTTGTAAATGATATGACTGATAAGGAGCTAAACATGAGGAGATGATATATACTGATAAGGAGCTAAATAATCTGATAAGGAGCCAAAATATACAAAGAGCTCATGCAACTCAATATCAAAAAAAAAAACACAACCCAATTAAAATATAGGCAGAAGATCTGAATAGACATTTTTCCAAAGAACACATACAGATGGCAAACAGGCACAAGAAAAAATGCTCAAAATTACTAATCATCAGGGAAATGCAATTCAAAACCACAATGAGATATCCCCCTCATACCTGTCAGAATGGCTACCATCAAAAGCCAAACAAATAACAAATGTTGGCTACGACATGGAGAAAAGGAAACTCTCCTGCACTGTTGGAGGCAATGTAAATCAGTACAGCCATTATGGAAAACCATATGGAGATTTTTCAAAATATTAAAAATAGAACTACCATATGATATAGCAAGGAGATCAAATCAGTCAATCTTAAGGGAGATCAACCCTGAATATTCACTGGAAGGACTGATGCCGAAGCTAAAGCTCCAGTATTTTGGTCATCTAATGTGAACAGACAACTCATTGGAAAAGTCCCTGATGCTGGGAAAGATTGAGGGCACAAGGAGAACAGGGCATCAAAGGATGAGATGGCTGGACAGCATCACCGATGCAATGAACATGAACCTGGGCAAATTAGGGGAGATGTTGAGGGACAGGGCGGCCTGGCTTGCTGCGGTCCATGGGGTCACCAAGACTTGAACATGACTGGGCAACTGAACAAGAACAACAACAACAGTGATACAGCAATTCCACTTCTGGGTATACATCCAAAAGAAATGAAAACAGGATCTCAAAGAGACATCTACACTCCCCCCTGTTCACTGCTGTGTTATGTGAAATAGCCAAAATATGTAGACAACCTAAGTGTCATTTAATGAATAAATGGATAAAGAAGATGCAATATTGATGTATGTATGCAATACATACATTGGAATATTATCCATTTGTGAGAAAGAAGAAAATCCTGCTGTTTGGAATAACATAGCTGAACACTGAAGCATCATGCTAAGTGAAATAAGTCAGAGAAAGAAATTATCTCACTTATATGTGGAATCTAATTTAAAAAGAAAAGTCAAACAGCTAGAAACAAACCAAAAGAGTGGTAACCATGGGCTGCAAGATGGGAATAATGGGGAGGTTGGTAAAGGCTACAAACTCTCAATTTTCAGATGAATAAGGTTTGAGGAGCTAAAGTGAACGATGAATGACTACAGTTAATGACACCATATTATATAATTGAAATTTGCTAAGAGAGCAGAATTTAAATGTACTTATCAAAAAAAATAATAAAAGAGGTGATGAAGGTGTTCATTAACTGGATGGTGGGAATCCTTTCACAATGTACACAAATATCAAATCATCATGATGTAAATGTTAAATATCTTACAATTGCATTATCAATTATACCACAATAAAGCTGAGAATTAAAAAGAAAAAAAAAGAATGTAAGCTTCACAAATGCATGTTTGGTCACAGCTTCATCTCCAGCGTTTTCAACAGTGCCTCGTAAACAGTTCAGTTCAGTCGCTCAGTTGTGTCCAACTCTTTGCAACCCCATGGACCGCAGCACACCAAGCTTCCCCATCCAGCACCAACTCCTAGACCTTGCTCAAACTCATGTCCATTAAGCTGGTGATGCCATCCAATCATCTTATCCTCTGTCATCCCCTTCTCCTCCTGCCTTCAATTTTTCCCAACATCAGGATCTTTTCCAGTGAGTCAGTTCTTTGCATCAGGTGGCCACAGTATTGGAGCCTCAGTTTCAGCATCAGCCCTTCCAATGAATATTCAGGACTGATTTCCTTTAGGATTGACTGGTTGGATCTCCTTGCAGTCCAACGGTCTCTCAAGAGTCTTCTCCAACACCACAGTTCAAAACTATCAATTCTTTGGCACTAAGCTTTCTTTATACTCCAACTCTCATATCCATACATGACTACCGGAAAAGCCATAGCTTTGACCAGATAGACCTTTGTTTGCAAAGTAATGTTTCCGCTTTTTAATATGCTGTCTAAGCTGGTCACAGCTTTTCTTCCAAGCAAGCATCTTTTAATTTCATGGCTGCAATCACCATCTGCAGTGATTTTGGAGCCCAAGAAAATAAAGTTTGTTACTGCTTCCATTGTTTCCCCATCTATTTGTCATGAAGTGATGAGACCGATGCCATGATCTTCATTTTTTGAATGGTAAGTTTTAAGCCAGATTTTTCATGCTCCTTTTTTACTTTCATCAAAAGGCTCTTTAGTTTCCCTTTGCTTTCTGCCATAAGGGTGTTTTCATCTGCATATCTGAGGTTATTGATATTTGTCCCGACAATCTTGGTTCCAGTTTATGCTTCATCCAGCATTTCACATGATGTACTCTGCATATACCCAGCATTTCACATGATGTACTCTACATATAAGTTAAATAAGTAGCAAGACAATATACAGCCTTGACGTACTCCTTTCCCAATTTGGACCAGTAGGTAGTACAAAGTAGGTATCAATAAATGTTGAATAAGCAGATCAGTGACCAGTGAGCATCCTTCTCCAAGATACCCGTTAAGTTCCTAGGAGACACTCCTTACTATCTCCTAGATACTCACGACTTAACACCTTGAGTCCCTTTTCTGCGCCTGGTTTCTAACTGGTCCACAATATTTCTACCATCTGGATCATGATAAGTTATTTCCTTTGGCTCCCATCTAAAAGAACAAAGCCTTCCCTGTTTGAACTTAGATTCAGCCCCCTGCTGGCTCACTTTGAGTCTAGTCATAGATACCCATTTTCTTCTCCATTGCCAGACTCTGACAAAGATTCTTTCCAAGACCTCTGTACTTTATTAAAAAAACGAAGATCATGGCATCTGGTCATATCACTTCATGGAAAATAGATGGGGAAACAATGGAAACAGTGACAAACTTTATTTTGCTGGGCTCCAAAATCACTGTAGATGGTTGACTGTAGCCATGAAATTATAATGTTTGGCTCTACATAGAATGAATATGGCTCTCTTCTTCACTATCTCTTTCATGACTACTTCATTCACCAATAGGTTTATGGATTTAACATTTACTCTGCATCCCCAGTACCTGCTGGCCTCTTCAACATATTACATCTTTTCAAAAGACCACTCCTATAAGGTGTTCTAGAAAGTTAACTAGAACTTTCATTAAAAAAAAAAAAGTAATCCTGGGTTCAATGGTTACATTATTAACTAATAATCTTGGATACCTAGTCTGAGGAAAGAAAAGAGGATTCCCTAATTTTTCCCATCCCCTCATCCATTTTCACAAACACTCGGGTGAAGGGGAAAATTCTGCCACTGCCAAGGTCACAGTACTTGCAAATATATTTATTCAATTAATTTATGTGATAAAGTTGATCTCACACTTTTAGCACTATACTTGAATTTAAAAAATCACTGGGATTGGTGGGCAAGATGTCCTGTGTAAAAAGGACAGAAATAAAGTGAACAGAGAAACTAATACCTCTTCATAAATTTAACTATTGCTTTCTGATGTGGTATATAGTAGCTCTGACATCATATAACCCATAACTGTTACACAACTTCAAATACATGAAGCCTAAAATTCAGGTCAACCTCTAATGTGAGGTTTCATGAAATTTTCATTTTAGTGAATTTCACCAGGCCATTCTTTGTCTGTAAACCCAGAGTGAGCTCAGCACCACATCAGCTTCAACAGGCACTATAAATAATTAACTCCTAACACATTGTAGTCAAATAGAAAATGCAGGCTATACGTAACTAAGCTATTTCCCTGGAAGAAATAGGCCAAAACCTTTACTGCTTTAAGCAACAACAAAAAATACCTGAAAATTACTCTACTCTAGAAAGAAAAGGGGTAAAGGGATGTATACGAAAACTATTTTATTTTTTAATGACCTCTATTTAATCAGAGAGATAGGTAAAACACAATGGGAAAAAGAATAAGTTCCAAACTCTGATTATGGGTTTCGGTCATCTCTCTACTATTAAGTTGCTCTGTCATCTTGGAAAATTTATTTTAACTCTCTGTGCTTCCCATCACTATAAGAGAGACATAGTAACACCTGCTTGCAAAATAGAATTTTGGAGAAAACTAAATTAATCAGTACACGTAGAACATTTAGAACAGTGCCTGGCATATAAGTGCTCAATTGTGTTTAACTATTAATATTAATAATGTTATGTGATGACATTCTACTTTAATTATACCAAGTAGTACTGATTTTAATACTCCTTTGATCCCCACAATTATTGGGAGAGTAGATTATCAGCACCCTCAATTATTCAAAGCACAGGCCCCAAAACAGAAAGAAAAAAAAGAGCCTTGTAGGCAATGAGGAAAAGCTATCCTGAAGCCCAAGTCTTAGCCCTATAGCAAGGGACTGACAAGGGCCACTCTCTGGTCCTCCAGCCAGAGATAAAGCTTGAAATTTGATTTACTCATCATTATTGGGTTCATTCATTTATTCACACATTCAACAAACTTTTATTGAGTACCTCCCTTGTGAAAGCCATTAAAGATAAAATAGAGCAAAAGATCAAATCCCTACCTTGTGAAGTTTCATTTTTACAAAGAGAGAAAACAACAGACAGGTAAAAAAAAAAAATGAATAAATAACATATTTATTTTTAGTGGAAAAGCAAAAATAAGCTAGAAATGTGTGAATTTGCTAGCCTAACTGAACCCTGCAAAAAAAAAAAAAATGTATGAAGCATCTATGACTGGCATAAAACTATAGAGTATACCAAACAGTAAAGAGAGTAAGTTCAGTTCAGTTCAGTCGCTCAGTCGTGTCTGACTCTTTGCGACCCCATGAATCACAGCACGCCAGGCCTCCCTGTCCATCACCAACTCCTGGAGTTCACTCAGACTCATGTCCATCGAGTCAGTAATGCCATCCAGCCATCTCATCCTCTGTCGTCCCCTTCTCCTCCTGCCCCCAATCCCTCCCAGCATCAGAGTCTTTTCCAATGAGTCAACTCTTTGCATGAGGTGGCCAAAGTACTGGAGTTTCAGCTTTAGCATCATTCCTTCCAAAGAAATCCCAGGGCTGATCTCCTTCAGAAGGGACTGGTTGGATCTCCCTGCAGTCCAAGGGACTCTCAAGAGTCTTCTCCAACACCACAGTTCAAAAGCATCAATTCTTCGGCACTCAGCCTTCTTCACATCCATACACTCTCACATCCATACATGACCACAGGAAAAACCATAGCCTTGACTAGACGGACCTTTGTTGGCAAAGTAATGTCTCTGCTTTTGAATATGCTATCTAGGTTGGTCATAACTTTCCTTCCAAGGAGTAAGCGTCTTTCAATTTCATGGATGCAGTCACCATCTGCAGTGATTTTGGAGCCCAGAAAAATCAAGTCTGACAATGTTTCCACTGTTTCCCCATCTATTTCCCATGAAGTGATGGGACCGGATGCCATGATCTTCGTTTTCTGAATGTTGAGTTTTAAGCCAACTTTTTCACTCTCCTCTTTCACTTTCATCAAGAGGCTTTTGAGTTCCTCTTCACTTTCTGCCATAAGGGTGGTGTCATCTGCATATCTGAGGTTATTGATATTTCTCCCGGCAATCTTGATTCCAGCTTGTGCTTCTTCCAGTCCAGCGTTTCTCATGATGTACTCTGCATATAAGTTAAATAAGCAGGGTGACAATATACAGCCTTGACGTACTCCTTTTCCTATTTGGAACCAGTCTAAAAAATGACAGAATGATCTCTGTTCGTTTCCAAGGCAAACAATTAAATATCACGGTAATCCAAGTCTATGCCCCAACCAGTAACGCTGAAGAAGCTGAAGTTGAACGGTTCTATGAAGACCTACAAGACCTTTTAGAACTAACACCCAAAAAACATGTCCTTTTCATTATAGAGGACTGGAATGCAAAAGTAGGAAGTCAAGAAACACCTGGAGTAACAGGCAAATTTGGCCTTGGAATACGGAATGAAGCAGGGCAAAGACTAATAGAGTTTTGCCAAGGAAATGCACTGGTCATAGCAAATACCCTCTTCCAACAACACAAGAGAAGACTCTACACATGGACATTACCCGATGGTCAACATTGAAATCAGAGTGATTATGTTCTTTGCAGCCAAAGATGGAGAAGCTCTATACAGTCAACAAAAACAAGACCGGGAGCTGACTGTGGCTCAGATCATGAACTCCTTATTACCAAGAGAGTAAGGTTTCCTTTCAAATTCTTTCTTATCTTTCCCTAAGGCATGTAACATGGCTCTTACTCTTCAAGAACTTTAAGAGGAAAGATCAAATAATTCACATATGAAAGAATTCAACCTGGTATTAATGACACTTCATGTACATGTACAATTTGTCCCCCAAGTATGTGATAGAACTAGTAAATGCTCATGGGGCATCAGGAAGTGACAGTAATATAAAATATTGTACATTTTCCAAAACATTTTCACTCCTATCATCTCAAGTGAGACCCCAAAATAATATGAATTAAGTTTGAAAAATGCTGTCATCTCTATTTTCAGATGAAAAAAACTGAATATCTGCAAGACAAAAGATTGGCTGAAGGAGATCTGAGGTAAGTCTTAAAGGATAAGAGGAAAAGAATAAATGTATGAAAAGCATTCATACATCCTAACTGGAAGGATGGTTATGGAGAAGCAAGCAAGGAAGAAGATATGAGAGGGAAGAAACAAAATGAAAACCAGAAGTTCTGCAGACATCTGTGTCTCTTTTGCTGTCTCACATATAGGATTATCAGTACCATCTGTCTAAATTCCATATATATGTGTTAGTACACTGTATTGGTGTTTTTCTTTCTGACTTACTTCACTCTGTATAATAGGCTCCAGTTTCACCACCTCACTAGAACTAATTCAAATGTGTTCTTTTTAATTGCTGAGTAATATTCCATTGTGTATATGTACCACAGCTTTCTTATCCATTCATCTGCTGATGGACATCTAGGTT
Organism: Bubalus kerabau; assembly: GCF_029407905.1. Classification (NCBI taxonomy): domain Eukaryota; kingdom Metazoa; phylum Chordata; class Mammalia; order Artiodactyla; family Bovidae; genus Bubalus; species Bubalus kerabau. The sequence goes on from NC_073626.1 coordinate 138,902,542, forward strand.
GCTTCCATGTCCTGGCTATTATAAACAGTGCTGCAATGAACATTGAGGTACACGTGTCTCTTTCAATTCTGGTTTCCTCAGTGTGTATGCCCAGCAGTGGGATTGCTGGGTCATATAGCAGTTCTAGTTCCAGTATTTTAAGGAATCTCCACATTGTTCTCCATACTGGCTGTACTAGTTTGCATTCCCACCAACAGTGTAAGAGGGTTCCCTTTTCTCCACACCCTCTCCAGCATTTATTGTTTGTAGATGTTTGGATAGCAGCCATTCTGACCTGCCTGAGATGGTACCTCATTGTGGTTTTGATTTGCATTTCTCTGATAATGAGTGATGTTGAGCATCTTTTCATGTGTTTGTTAGCCATTTGTATGTCTTCTTTGGAGAAATGTCTGTCTAGTTCTTTGGCCCATTTTTTGATTGGGTTGTATATTTTTCTGGAATTGAGCTGCAGGAGTTGCTTGTATATTTTTGAGATTAATTCTTTGTCAATTGCTTCATTTGCTATTATTTTCTCCCATTCTGAAGGCTGTCTTTTCATTTGCTTATAGTTTCCTTTGTTGTGCAAAAGCTTGTAAGTTTAATTAGGCCCTGTTTGTTTATTTTTGCTTTTATTCCCATTACTCTGGGAGGTGGGTCATAGAGGATCCTGCTGTGATATATGTCAGAGAGTGTTTTGCCTATGTTTTCCTCTAGGACTTTTATAGTTTCTGGTCTTATGTTTAGATCTTTAAGAAATATACTATGTTCATGGATTGGATGAATCAATATAGTGAAAATGAGTATACTACCCAAAGCAATCTATAGACTCAATGCAATTCCTATCAAGCTACCAACAGTATTTTTCACAGAACTAGAACAAATAACTTCACAATTTGTATGGAAATACAAAAACCTTGAATAGCCAAAGCAATCTTGAGAAAGAAGAATAGAACTGGAGGAATCAACCTGCCAGAATTTAGGCTATACTACAAAGCTAAAGTCATCAAGACAGTATGGTACTGGCACAAAGACAGAAATATAGATTAATGGAACAAAATAGAAAGCTCAGAGATAAATCCACGCACCTATGGACACCTTATCTTTGACAAAGGAGGCAAGAATATACAATGGAGAAAAGACAATCTCTTTAACAAGTGGTGCTGGGAAAACTGGTCAACTACTTGTAAAAGAATGAAACTAGAACACTTTCTAATGACATATACAAAAATATATTTACATTTTGAATTCTAAAAGGAACTCAAGCACAGCTCTTAAAGAATTGTTTCTATTTAAAAACAAAGTTAATTCCAACTTCCAAACCACCCACTTTAAAGGAACTTTTAGAGCCAGCACTTTCAAGCCAGTCGCTGCATGTAGTGTGATGTGAAACAAGGGAAAGAAGAGAAGATCAGAAGAAACTTGGGCAAAGAACATGAAGTAATTTACTTGGAACCTCACCAGTGAGCAGGGAGCCATTCCAGGATCTCAAGCAGAGGAACCAAAATATAAAATTTAAGCATGAGAAAGTTAATCTGAAAGCTTACGAAGGACTGATTTTAAGAGGAAGAAAACAGAGATGAGGAAAACAGTTAAAAGCTAACTGATTAGTTAAGACATCTGGCACTGAGTGTTAAGAATAGATTTCATTAAGAATAGAATTCAGTTCATGTAACAGCAATATTTCAAAGTAATAACACAGTCAATCAGGAATATTTCAAAGAAAGAGCCCCAAAACTTCGTGACATATTGAATATAGGGGATAAAAGTGAGGGAGCAAATTAAGACTCAATTCTGGATTTTTAATCTAACTGCAAACAGAATCCCAGAGGCATTGATGAGGCTGAGAAAAGCAATACTACTTTGGGTGTTTAAAATAAAAGCAATATATCTCAGTAACTCTGTCCCAAAGACTCTTGTGAAGGTAGGCCTGAGTTGCTGGTTATTATGAGGCCAGGGACAAAACAAATACTCAAATGCAGGTTTCTGCTTGTAATGGTCTTAGAATTTATTAGTTACAATTGACTATGGCAATATATCTCTAAAAGGATCAGCTCAGTGTTTAAAAACCTCACTAAGATGTTTTACTCTATATAACTTGGATTAGTGGGAAAGAAATAAAGTCAAAATGCTGAGATTACAATGAGGCTAATCACTGTAATCATTACCAAACCTGCTTTGGAAAACTTCATTTTTCCATTATAAAAAAAGTAGTGTATTTTTTAAGAGTTCACATCTCCATAATAAACAAGATCAAATACGATGTAGAAATCAATTTGCAAAGTTGCATAAAAGTTTTAAAAATTAAACTACTCTACAGTTAAAATTTTAGTTTATAACTACAGTATTTCAATGCAATGTTCTCTTATGGGAAAATCAGTGTTACACAAACAACAGGTAATGACTGCTTCATATTTTCTGTTGATATCTAAGAATTCTTCATTGGTATCTTGGTTTCATATCTATGCTTTTTGCAATAAGAAAGACAAATTTTCTTTGGACTGTCATCCATGAAAACCTTTAGTAGATGAAGCTAATGGTAAGGGAAACTGATTAGTAGTCACCATATTTATTAAAAAGATAGCTGGTCCTTTAAAGCTCCTTAGACAATCCACCCCACTGTGAGCCTCTGCTGAGGCTCTATGTCCCATTCCCAAATGACACAATTTAACATGATATAACACTCCCTGGGTGGGGTGGGGGGGTGGGACACCCTCCTCTTCTAATTATGATTAGGTCTGCAATAGGTTGCTCTCTCACATGAACAGACATCTGCTTAAACAACAATCAAAAACAAAATCACCTTTATTCCAGAGGTTGAGAGAGTTATAATTACTATACAAATTGCAAAACACCTTAGTATATACAACTTCATTTCCAAAAGCAGCAGATTCTGTTTAGAAGATAAAGACAGCAGCAGATGACAAATACATTAAACAAGTGTTTTTATTTAAAATATATTTGTTAATGAATCTGGAGGTCAATTTATTAAATTTCACCTAAACAGCAAAACTGAAAATATTCATTATGAAAAGATTTTACAGACTGGAAATCACCCTCAGATTTTAACTTCTTAGACTGAAAAATAATAATAATAATGACTAACATCTTTGTTAACCCTTCAAATTTCTTCAAATACACCACACGCATATGCATACACAACACATATACGTATATTATACCAAACTCTATTTGTGTTTTACTATATAAATGAGGAAAACAAAGTGGGGTGAATTATATTTATGACAAGAGACACTAAAGAAAATATAATGTGTCTGCAATATGCAGAGATGTGAAAGGTCTGGGAACAGAAAACAGCAAGCCATTAGACCCCACAAGGCAAGGTGTCACCTGAGATGAAGAAGTGAAAGTTGCTCAGTCATGTCTGACTTTTTGCAACCACATGGACTATACAGTCCATGGAATTCTCCAGGCTAGAATACTGGAGTGGGGAGCCGTTCCCTTCTCCAGGGGATTTTTCGAACCCAAGGATCGAACCCAGGTCTCCTGCATTGCAGGCAGATTCTTTACAAGCTGAGCCACCAGGGTAGCTGGAGATGAAGAAAGTTACCACCAAATTCTCAACTAAGACCCCACCTCAGTAACTGTTCACTGTGCCTACTTGCTAAGAGAAAGCAGCAAGCTTTATTCATTGTTTATCATACATAACCATAACCCAATGCTAGCTTACTCAGCAAGGAAGTGCTAATAAAATGATTAAGATCAGAAAAATTCCTCCTATACAGTCTACCAATAAATGATTTCAGGGCATTCAACAGAGAGCTTGGGGTGCCTGAAGCTGCCATCATGTCCTCTTTTCAGGTGTTAAAGTACCAGTTCAGTTCAGTTCAGTCACTCAGTCGTGTCTGACTCTTTGCAACACCATGAACTGTAGCATACCAGGCCTCCCTGTCCCTCACCAACTCTCAGAGCCTACCCAAACTCATGTCCATTGAGTCGGTGATGCCATCCAACCATCTCATTCTCTGTCATCCCCTCCTCCTCCTGCCCTCAATCTTTCCCACCAGCAGGGTCTTTTCAAATCAGTCAGGTCTTTGCATCAGATGGCCAAAGTATTGGAGTTTCAGCTTCAACATCAGTCCTTCCAATGAACACCTGGGACTGATCTCCTTTACAATGGACCGGTTGGATCTCCTTGCAGTCCAAGGGACTCTCAAGAGTCTTCTCCAACACCACAGTTCAAAAGCATCAATTCTACGGTGCTCAGCCTTCTTTATGGTCCAACTCTCACATCCATACATGACTACTGGAAAAACCATAGCCTTGACTAGACGGACCTTTGTTGGCTAAGTAATGTCTCTGCTTTTAAACATGCTGTCTAGGTTGGCCATAACTTTCCTTCCAAGGAGCAAGCGTCTTTTAATTTCCTGGCTGCAGTCAACATCTGCAGTGATTTGGGAGCCCCCAAAATAAAGTCTCTCACTGTTTCCATTTTTCCCCATCCTTTTACCTTGAAGTGATGGGACCAGATGCCATGATCTTAGTTTTCTGAATGTTGAGCTTTAAGCCAACTTTTTCAGTCTCTTCTTTCACTTTCATCAAGAGGCTCTTTAGTTCTTCTTCACTTTCTGCCATAAGGGTGGTGTCATCTGCATATCTGAGGTTATTGATATTTCTCCTGGCAATCTGGATTCCAGCTTGTGCTTCTTCGAGCCCAGTCATGATGTACTCTGCATAGAAGTTAAATAAGCAGGGTGATCATATACAGCCTTGACATACTCCTTTTCCTATTTGGAACCAGTCTGCTGTTCCATGTCCAGTTCTAACTGTTGCTTCCTGACCTGCATACAGGTTTCTCAAGCAGCAGGTCAGGTGGTCTGGTATTCCCATCTCTTTCAGAATTTTCCACAAAAGTTTATTGCGATCCACACAGTCAAAGGCTTTGGCATAGTCAATAAAGCAGAAATAAATGTTTTTCTGGAATTCTCTTGCTTTTTTGATGATCCAGCAGATGTTGGCAATTTGATCTCTGGTTCCTCTGCCTTTTCTAAAACCAACTTGAACATCTGGAAGTTCATGGTTTACATATTGCTGAAGCCTGGCTTGGAGAATTTTGAGCATTACTTTACTAGCGCGTGAGATGAGTGCAATTGTGCAGTAGTTTGAGCATTCTTTGGCATTGCCTTTCTTTGGGATTGGAATGAAAACTGACCTTTTCCAGTCCTGTGGCCACTGCTGAGTTTTCCAAATTTGCTGACATATTGAGTGCAGCACTTCCACAGCATCATCTTTTAGGATTCGAAATAGCTCAACTGGAATTCCATCACCTCCACTAGCTTTGTTTGTAGTGATGCTTCCTAAGGCCCACTTCACTTCACATTCCAGAATGTCTGGCTCTAGGTGAGTGATCACACCAATGCAATTAACTGCGTCATGAAGAATCAGGAAATGCAATTTTCCTCCAGGCTGCTGCCCTTTAGAAAAAGGCTCTTCTCCCCACAATTTTAGCAAATACGTTATGATCCACAACATAATAATAGCCCACCTTTAAATCTGGAAAAGAAGTAGACACAAATAGACATAATTTTGTTTCAAAAGTTGTTAATTTTAAAGACTGAGTCCAACAGAACATTCAAGCTGTTGATTTAGTATTAAACCAATGGATATGCAGCCAGATAAGTAAGAGAAAATAATTAAGATTTGGTTTAACTGTTTTGAAATTAACTACAAATACTCTATACTCCACAGGTACTTTCTTCCATTCCCATTGCCACAACAGCACTAAGTCAAATTCACATCAGACCAAATCTAGGCCATCATTTCTTTTTGTAAAGTTTTTAATGACTTTAGCATATTTTTTATGTATTTATCTTTATTTTTTCATCACATTACTTGGTCTGTGGGATCTTAGTACCCTAACTAGGGAGTAAACTCATGTCCTCTGCAATGGAAGCATAGAATCTTAACCACTGGAGCACCAGGGAAGTCCTGGCCATCACTTCTTAAAAGACCTCTCCAATGCTTGTATTTTCCCCCAGACAATCCATCTACTCTCTCCCTGTAGCACTCTTTCAGTGACTATACTCCCAGTCAAGTAAAATACATAATTAAAGGACTACAAAAGAAGTGAAAAAAGGGGCAGGAGTGGGACCTGGTTTAGGCAGGGTGAGTAGACAGGCCTCTCACAGGCAGTGACAATTAAACTGATTAAGCTGAGACCTGAAGTTAGCAGGCCATTGCACACTGCGGTGAAACGTAAGAATAGCATGTATTTGAGTGGTGTTTCTGGGGGTTCATGGTGGAGAAGGAAAGGTGGTTTTTAGTGGATTTCTTTATAATACCATAAACAAACACAAAGCTCTTTACAAAGTTCCTCCATGGAAGGGTAACTATCTGTTCCTCATGAAAATGCTTATAGCGTGCCCAGCATCACTCATGCCATCCTTTCCACCTCCTGCACCTACTCTGCCTTCAAGGCCTTCACTTTCATCTTGAAGAACACAGAGACAGAAGGCAACATTCCTACTACTGAATTCTAGTGGTCTCTTGTATACCATTCGTATCACGGGTACTTCACAATGCCTCAGAATCTATAAATATTCATGTCTTGCCAGATTATAAACTCTTTGAGGACAAATTACTGTTTCTCTTACATGCTATATCCTCTATAAAATAATAATTTTTATAAATATTTTTCAAATACATGAATGGATAGAGTTGACTCCTACTAATGAGAAAATATGAATATAAAATAATTAAACAACACTATGAATACATGTTGAATTTCCTTTAGATTTAGTCACAATAGCCATCCAAAAAAACACTAATACTGTATATTGTCAACTATATGTGGAATCTAAAAAATGAACCAAATTATTAAAACGAAACAAACTCACAGACATAGTGAGTTTGTTTTGTTTTAATAACAAACAAAACAACTTTTGTTTGTTATAACTCACAAACTAGTGGCGATCAGTGGAGAGAGGGAAGTGGGGAGTGGCAAGACACAGGTAGGGGATTGAGACACAATGCTATGTATAAAATAAATCAGCTTCAAGAATACAGCCATTGTATTATAATAACTTTAAGTGGTGTGTAACCTAAAAAATATTGAACCACTATGTTTTATACCTAAAACTTTGTAAATCATCTATTACTTCAATTAAAAATAAAATAAAAATTAATAAAACACCAATACCCAAGATTTCCATGGTATATAGAATGATCTGGAAGAACCAAAACTTAAATGAATATGTCGTATGTGGATAAGCAAATAGTTGTATTCAGTATCATGACCCTGCTTATTGATACCAAGCTTAATTTTGATTCAAGTATTAAGATAAAAACTGTTTTAAAATTGTTCCCAAAATGACTACCTACATTTTCATAGCACTATAGTCTCCAATATTTTTTGACAAAGAAAAACATCCTTTTTACCTAGGTATTCTTTATCCAGGCACACACTATTAAGAAACTAAAGAAGAAAGCAAAAATTTCACAAAACAATAAACTGAAGACTTTTTATTTGGGTCTTCATTCATTTAAAGTTGATCCCTGCCACTTGTATCTCTTTCAGTTGGTCCCTCACTGAAATTCAGATGTTCTAACAATAAATTCATGCAAAGAGAAACTGCATGAACTAATAAAAGACTCAGAATTTCATAAAAGTCAATTTAAATGATTTTGAAGAACTAGAATCATATGCTAAACCACTGATAATGAAGAGTCTGGCAAAGTCAGAATAGTTACTAACTGAAGGAGAAAATTTTAAGCCCAATTTGAATATCATAAGATTAAAAAGAGGCCATGGGAAGGCTGACAGCAGCCTGGCACAATTCTTATAATATGACTTTCATGATTGGGTCAGTCAGTCAGTTCAGTCGCTCAGGCGTTCCCGACTCTTTGAGACACCATGGACTTCAACACACCAGGCTTCCCTGTCCATCACCAACTCCCAGAGTTTGCTCAGACTTACGTCCACTGAGTTGGTGATGTCAACCAACCATCTCATCCTCTGTCACCCCTTCTCCTTCTGCCTTCAATCTTTCCCAGCATCAGCGTCTTTTCAATTGAGTCAGTTCTTTGCATCAGGTGATCAAAGTATCGGAGCTTCAGCTTCACCATCAGTCCTTCCAATGAATATTTAGGATTGATTTCCTTTAGGATTGACTGGTTTGATTTCTTTACAGTCCAAGGGACTCTCAAGAGTCTTCTCCAACACCACAGTTCAAAAGCATCAGTTCTTCAGCACTCAGCTTTCTTTATGCTCCAACTCTCACATCTATACATGACTACTGGAAAAACCATAGCTTTGACTAGATGGACCTTTGTGGGCAAAGCAGTGTCTCTGTTTTTTCATATGCTTTCTAGGTTGGTCATACCTTTTCTACCAAGGAGCAAGCCCCTTTTAATTTCAAGGCTGTAGTCACCATCTGCAGTGATTTTGGAGCCCCCAAAATAAAGTCTCTCACTGTTTCCATTGTTTCCCCATATATTTGCCATTAAGTGATGAGATCAGATGCCATGATCTTAGTTTTCAGAATATTGAGTTTTAAGTCAACTTTTTCACTCTCCTCTTTCACTTTCATCAAGAGGCTTGACAAATATCATATTATGTATTATACAATTTTTTTTGAAAAAATTAACTCCCCAACCCTCGAAAAATATCAACACTTCACTTTTCCTTTTTTCACTCTAGTAAGTAGGCCATGTTTGTGAGTATAGAAAAAGCCATATTGGATGATGTTGGATCATAGAAAAAGCAAGACACGCCAGAAAAACATCTATTTCTGCTTTATTAATTACGCCAAAGCCTTTGACTGTGTAGATCACAACAAACTATGGAAAATTCTTAAAGAGATGGGAATACCAGACCACCTGACCTGCCTCCTGAGAAATCTCTATGCAGGTCAAGAAGCAACAGTTAGAATAGGACATGGAACAACAGACTGCTTCCAAATTGGGAAAGGAGTACATCAAGGTTGTATATTGTCACCCTGCTTATTTAATTTCTATGTAGAATACATCTTGCAAAACCCGGGCTGGATGAAGCACAAGCTGGAATCAAGACTGCTGGGAGAAATATCAATAACCTCAGACATGCAGATGACACCATCCTTATGGCAGAAAGTGAAGAGGAACTAAAGAGCCTCTTGATGAAAGTGAAAGAGGAGAGTGAAAAACTTGGCTTAAAACTCAACATTCAAAAAACTAAGATCATGGCATCTGGTCCCATCACTTCAAGGCAAATAGATGGGGAAGCAATGGAAACAGTGAGAGACTTTATTTTGGGGGCTCCCAAATCACTGCAGATGATGACTGCAGCCATGAAATTAAAAGTCACTTACTCATTGGAAGAAAAGCTACGACCAACCTAGACAGCATAAGGCCTATGCCCACAAAGGTCCATCTAGTCAAAGCTACGGTTTTTCCAGTAGTCACGTATGGATGTGAGAGTTGGACTATAAAGAAAGCTGAGCGCACAATTGATGCTTTTGAACTGTGGTGTTGGAGAAGACTCTTGAGAGTCCCTTGGACTGCAAGGAGATCCAACCAGTCCATCCTAAAGGAAATCAGTCCTGAATATTCATTGGAAGGACTGATGGTGAAGCTGAAACTCCAATACTTTTGCCACCTGATACTTCAGGGCAACTAAGCCTGTAGGCCACAACTACTAAAGCCCATGCACCCTAGAGCCTTTGCTCCAACAAGAGAAGCCACCACACTGAGAAGCCCATGTGCCACAGCTGGAGAGTAGTCCCCAGCCGCCACAACTAGACAACACGTGGCACAGCAACAAAAACCCAGCACAGCCAAAATAATAAATAAATAATCATTTTTTAAAAACCTAAATGTTATACATAAGTTTAACTGATTTCCATAATTTGACCTTTTGTTTGTGGAGTTTAAACCCTTTTCCCTAATTACTATGAAATCTGGCTTCCCCAGTGTAAATGGAGTCACTTTAAGACTCCTGCTTCTCTGGTATATCTTGTCTATGCTTGCTACCACACTCACTCCATGTTATCTCCATAACCACCCTATGCTGCTGCTGCTGCTGCTGCTAAGTTGCTTCAGTCATGTCCAACTCTGTGCAACCACATAGACGGCAGCCCTCCAGGCTCCCCCGTCCCTGGGATTCTCCAGGCAAGAACACTGGAGTGGGTTGCCATTTCCCTCTCCATTAACCACCCTATGATGGAGCTATAAATCCAGATTGCATTTCCAGATGAGAGTATCATGGTAGTGGATGACACAGCTGAGGCCCACACTTAGGTCTTTCAAGCCTGGTTCCCTTCCTATATGTCACAGCTCCTTGCGGCAACTATACCTAAGCCACATCATGGAGTACCTATGGTTACCCACAAAATTGTGTGGGGGTGGGGAAGAAATCTTCTATTTACAGGATTTAAAATCAGTGCCTTAAATGCAGGTGTCAAGCAGCCTCCGGCTGCCAAAGGAGAGTTCCTCAGCTGACCTGTCATGATTCATACCTGCCTTCTCACTCTCATTTTTGGCCCACCTACTACAAGCTTTGCAGACACAGAAAGTCATTATTTACTCATTTGTTATGAGCCACAGATTTATTATAAGTCAACTTCATAAAACCATAATATTGTTAAGAAGCAGCAAGCTCCCTCTCTCAAGACAGTCTCCATGGACTCTGAAAACCATGTAATGTGAAGGCATGAAAAAGAGGCCCCACAGAGTGGCTTTGCTGATAGGAGCCATGCCAGAACAGGACAAATCAGAAAAATCAGAGCCTTTTTGGTCTTCTCCTCTCACCCATTCATTTTTTTAAAAGAATAATGAATATGTATTAAGACTGTCCCTAAGCAAGCACATGAAAGTTTGTACATAAAAATTCTGTGGTAAGCAAAGATGTAAGGTTCTAACTCCCATGTCAGTGTTGGGATTGGTTTTCATGGCATTTCAATGTATGTTAAAAGGAAAACAGCGCTGGCTTCTTATCTTGAAGATACAGGGAGGAAGAAGGAAATTTGTGATGTCAAGTCTGGGAAGTTTGCCTGTCTAAACCACCAACTTTCTTCTGCTCAAATGCCTTGATGTATACAACTAATCCTCAGGGACCCTAACAGCTCTCCAGCCAACTTCACAATGACATGTCATTAAGTTCTTACACAATGCAACTTGGTCTTTTCCACTTCTTTTCCTTCCTATTAGTTTCACCAAGATGTCCAGTGCAGTATCAGTGACATGGAAACTATTCAGTGGAAGTGAAACAAATATGGAATGAAGCAAGGTTTAAGTCGGTGGAATCATCTCTATAGAATAGACAATTCTTACAAAATAATTATAGAACCATTTTAGTTAGGTTATATATCAGATAAAGTTCTATAACTTTAAGTAAAATTGCCAACTTTTCTCTAAAGATGCTGAAAACAATCATTAGTTTCAATGAGTCAAATTATTTTAACTTGTTAAATTTTTAGAAATTGGATTCCTACTCCAAATTCAATATGCTACAAGAAGCTGCATTTTAACTAATAGATGAAAATCTACTCAAAGAAAAATCCATTCAATTTATAGATATTTACTTTTGCTTAAAATGCTACACTATTAAATTTATAAAAGTATCACGGCCTTATAGATTCAAATATAAAATCTCATGAAAATGTAAATCAATTATAACTGGTTGTAATTGAGGGAAAATCTCAAAACACTAGGCACTTATTCATTACCTCATTAATCTAATTCTTTTCTTAAAAGAAAGATCCCAGTGTAAAGCAAAAAGTCACTCTCTGCCATGATCAATCTTTCTGTTGTGATATACAAATAACTGGGATAAAGAAAAGATTTTGAATCACAAGTATCAGCACTTCTCCTCTCTTTCTCTCCTGCTCAAAGAGGAAAGGATTCTCCTCCTTGCCTTCTGGAGGTATGGAGACACTGGTGGTCAGCCGGGCTGAGAACCAGGGAGATAGCTATGTTTTGACTCCAGCCTCAGTCCACTGTGCCTGAGACCAGGCTCACCCCTGGGCTCTTCTGCCACTTTTCTTTTTTTCTCCTTTTGGTTAGGTAAGTTGGGTTGGGTTTCTGTCACAAACTTCAGTTCAGTTCAGTTTAGTCGCTCAGACTCTCTGCGACCCCATGGACGTAGGGAAAAGCCACTAGACCATTCAGGTATGACCTAAATCAAATACCTTACAATTATATAATGGAAGTGACAAATAGATTTAAGGGACTAGATCTGATAGACAGAGTGCCTGATGAACTATGGACAGAGGTTCGTGACATTGTACAGGAGGCAGGGATCATGATCATCTCCAAGAAAAAGAAATGCAAAAAAGCAAAATGACTGTCTGAGGAGGACTTACCAAAGGCTGTGAAAAGAAGAAATGCGAAAAGCAAAGGAGAAAAGGAAAGATATACCTATTTGAATGCTGAGCTCCAAAGAATAGCAAAGAGAGATAAGAAAGCCTTCCTCAGCGATCAATGCAAAGAAATAGAGGAAAACAACAGAATGGGAAAGACTAGAGATCTCTTCAAGAAAATTAGAGATACCAAGGGAACATTTCATGCAAAGATGGGCTCAATAAAGGACAAAAATGGTATGTACCTAACAGAAGCAGAAGATATTAAGAAGAGATGGCAAGAATACACAGAACTATACAAAAAAGATCTTCATGACCCAGATAATCACGATGGTGTGATCACCCACCTAGAGCCAGACATCCTGGAATGTGAAGTGAAGTGGGCCTTAGGAAGCATCACTACAAACAAAGCTAGAGGAGGTGATGGAATTCCAGTGGAGCTATTTCAAATCCTAAAAGTCACAGACTTAGGAATCCTAGACAATAAACGAGATGTCCCACTACTTAGTTACAAAACCTAGATAATGGGGGAAGCAGGGAGGGGAAAACGGGAAAGTCCAAAGAATCTGAGTTGACTTAAAAAAAAAAAACAGAGAGGGGCAGGGAAAAAAAGATAAGAAAAATACATGATGACGGAAAGGGAGATATATGTACAAATTTCCAGCTATAAAATAAATAAGTAGTTTTGAGGATCTAATGTACAGCACAGTGATTACATATGAAAATTTGTAAACGGATAGTAAATTTTACCACCACAAAAAAGAAATGGTAATTATATCACATGACGGAAGTGTTAGCTAGCTATAGTGGTAATTAATCATTTTCGATATATATCAAATCAACATGTTATACACCTAAATTTACACAAAGTTATGTGCCAATTATATTTCAATACAGCTGGGGCTGGTGAGGGGAGAACCAAAAGGGAAAGACTGCAGGGATTAAGCATGAAGAACATTTTCTCTGGGAGATTAGTATGAGGAAAAAGGCAGACAGGAGAAAGAGCTATCAGTAATATGAAAATCACAGAATGTGTCTACCATATTCTAGACCTCAACCTAAATCCTAACCCACCATGGGATGGGGCCCACAAACCAGATTGTTCACATGTTTCCCAGTTGGTGTTGATGAATGCTGAAATTTGAAAGCTACTGATGTAAGAACGCTCAAACTACCGCACAATTGCACTCATCTCACATGCTAGTAAAGTAATGCTCAAAATTCTCCAAGCCAGGCTTCAGCAATACATGAACCATGAACTTCCAGATGTTCAAGGTGGTTTTAGAAAAGGCAGAGGAACCAGAGATCAAATTGCCAATATCCGCTGGATCATGGAAAAAGCAAGAGAGTTCCAGAAAAACATCTATTTCTGCTTTATTGACTATGCCAAAGCCTTTGACTGTATGGACCACAATCAACTGTGGAAAATTCTGAAAGACATGGGAATACAGACCACCTGACCTGCTGCTTGAGAAACCTGTATGTAGGTCAGGAAGCAACAGTTAGAATTGGACATGGAACAACAGACTGGTTCCACATAGGAAAAGGAGTACGTCAAGGCTGTATATTGTCACCCTGCTTAGTTAACTTATATGCAGAGTACATCATGAGAAATGCTGGGCTGGAAGAAGCGCAAGCTGGAATCCAGATTGCCAGGAGAAATATCAATAACCTCAGATATGCAGATGACACCACCCTTAAGGCAGAAAGTGAAGAGGAACTAAAGAGCCTCTTGATGAAAGTGAAGGTGGAGAGTGAAAAAGTTGGCTTAAAGCTCAACATTCAGAAAACTAAGATCATGGCATCTGGTCCCATCACTTCATGGGAAATAGATGGGAAAACAGTGGGAACAGTGTCAGACTTTATTTTTTTGGGCTCCAAAATCACTGCAGATGGTGACTGCAGCCATGAAATTAAAAGATGCTTACTCCTTGGAAGGAAAGTTATGACCAACCTAGGTAGCATATTCAAAAGCAGAGACATTACTTTGCCAACAAAGGTCCATCTAGTCAAGGCTATGGTTTTTCCTGTGGTCATGTATGGATGTGAGAGTTGGACTGTGAAGAAGGCTGAGCACCGTAGAATTGATGCTTTTGAACTGTGGTGTTGGAGAAGACTCTTGAGAGTCCCTTGGACTGCAAGGAGATCCAACCAGTCCATTCTGAAGGAGATCAGTCCTGGGTGGTCTTTGGAAGGAATGATGCTGAAGCTGAAACTCCAATACTTTTGCCACCTGATACGAAGAGTTGACTTATTGGAAAAGACTCTGATGCTGGGAGGGATTGGGAGCAGGAGGAGAAGGGGACGACAGAGGATGAGATGGCTGGATGGCATCACCAACTCGATGCACATGAGTTCGAGTAAACTCTGGGAGTTGGTGATGGACAGGGAGGCCTGGCATGCTGCAATTCATGGGGACGCAAAGAGTCAGACATGACTGAGTGACTGAACTGAACTGAACTGAACTGATTTAAGAAAGTGCCAGCTCATCTCTATACAGTTCCAAGCTTAATAAGTGAGATGCTCTCTCTCCAAGTATATCCAAGTTTATTAAACTAATTTTAAAAGAAGCAGATGTCAAATGAGAGACTATAGTCTTTCTAAAATTTAATTTACTTCCCATAAAATTTAGAGCAACATAATCATTTAAACAATAAAAACTTAGATAACACAAAATCTTATTTATTCATCTTCATTCTTATTCTTATTCCCAAAGTTTTTCATGGCATGTTGCAGTACAATTCAACATGCTAAAAAGAAATCAATGAAGAAAAGCCAGGGGAAGCAAGCCAGGGATAAAGTTTACGCCCAGAACTCTTGCCATTCAGCACAACTGAGATACTAGAAATAGGCCATTGATTTGTTTCTAAATTTCCCATTAATAGCATCCCAACCAAAGATTCACAAAGATCACAAGCCTAATTCACACTGATGACCCCAAAGCTCTAAGGAAAAAAAACATGGACCAATAAACACATCCTGGTATATTTTCCGAGCAGGGTTTACCAGTGGGCCACAGGCCAATGAGATAATCCTATGATTTCAGCAAGTCAATTCCTGGGGAGGGAATATAAAAACACAACTAAGCCTCAGCCACAAGACCAGTGAGGATCCATGATAAAATTGTGACCTCCAATAATGAGCCTATTTTCCAATAAATTTGCTTTTAACAGTAATTAGTTCTATTCTAAGCAATATGTTTAGGGAAGTCAAAAAGACTTTAATTTATATTACTCTACCCACAGAAACCACAATTTATAAGCAAACAAATTCACTCACACGAGAGAGGAGAAGGTAGACTCCATTCCCCTTTAAGAAAACAGACTTTTATGACTGAAAACAGCAAATCACCAAGACTACCTATAAGAAACCAGTTATGAATTCTTTTTTCTATTACATCATAAAATTTTAGGATATCCAACTGGGATGATGCTACAATATAATGGACAATCAATTACTTCAAAAGAAGATTTTGAAAGAGTACAGCCAATTAAATTAGTTTTAAGCATATATACCCAAAGTCTAATTTAAAAAAAAAAAAAAAAATTGCTCAAAAGCAGGGCATTACTAGCCAAGTCCAAACCCAGGGTGGGATATGCAATAGAATACAAGTTCTGTGATGTTTTTACACCAAGCTAAAATTTAAGAACATTCTAATCAGGATCTGTATATATGATCACAAAGGAAATGTTTGACTGTTTGACAAAAGATTCAGGATTATTAATGACATTAGTTTACTTCAAATGCAGCTTTAAGATATTATCTGCTTTAATGTTTAATAATAGCTTGTATTTATTTATTTTAACAGAGTTCTATCTTTATATGAATTGTTATGGAAAAGTTACATTTAAATCAGGAAGCTCAAGTCAACTAGGGTGGGCTCTGGAGTTTAGCACACATCCAGAGCTCATTAGCCCCACCTAATGACAGCACGTCTAGACCTCTATAGCAGTTTTAGAGTAAGGAATAGAGAACCTTGGAAGTCGAAACTTCAAAAACAAAACTGTGATGTGGAGCTTCAGGAAGAGCTCACATAAAATATTGCCTCCCATTCAGAAAGTACGACACCAAATTAAAACGTGCCAACCTAATTTTATCACAAAAAAATAAGAGTTAAGGGAATAAGTAAAAGAAATACTTTTTAGGGCTTTTTTCCAACTATAAAAATGACACATGCTCAATATAAAAGTTCAAAAAAGATGAGAGAAGAAAAAGATAAATATCATCTATAATGCCAGCACCCAGCGATGCCAGCCCACTGCTATTCTGGTCTGTAAACACACGAATAGCTATTTAAACATATAGATGAGATGAGATCATACTGTAGAGTACAAACTGCTTTGCAATATGTTCTTTTCATACAAATTCTAATGTGGACATTCATATTAATAAACATAGCACTATACCATCCTTTTTAATAGCCATATAACATTCTATCATGTAATATTTCATAATTTTGTTAAATAATTCACTCAAGATGATCGTTTTCTCATTGCCGTAAACCACAGTGTAAACACATCTTCTCACTGACTATTAGGATAAATTAACTGACTATTGGGATAAATTTACTAAAAGTGGAACTTTTGGATTCTAAGGTGATGAAGAGTGCTTTTTTTTTTTTTTTTTCCAAAAAATAGGCACAATAAACATTCCTCACACTTGAAATGCAAGTGAGGTGGCTATTTTCCTTCCAGAAACTTTCACCGATACTGAATGTCATCAACCTCTGCAGATAGTTTAGTGAGTAAGGGAACAGTTCAGAGGAAGAGTTCTACAGTAGGGTTCAAATTTTAGCTCTGCCATGGACTAGCTCTATGACCTCTGGAAAGATAACATCTCTGCAGATTTCTGTGAAACAGAGACTGTATCATTATACCTACAATAAAGGATTATTTTTAAGGATTAAATGAGTCACTGCAACACCTGATACACAATAAGGACAAAATAAATATTCACTCATTATATTAGATAGTGCCCATCTGAAAGTGAAAACAAAGGTCATTTTTAAATTAATTTATTACTTTAATTGGAAGCTACGGTAGGTGTTGCGACAGAGCATCAGAGAGCAGACACAATGAAACCATAATCACAGAAAACTAGTCAATCTAATCACATAGACCACAGCCTTGTCTAACTCAGTGAAACTAAGCCATGCCCTGTGGGGCCACCCGAGATGGGTGGGTCATGGCAGAGAGGTCTGACAGAATGTGGTCCACTGGAGAAGGGAATGGCAAACCACTTCAGTATTCTTGCCTTGAGAACCCCATGAACGGTATGAAAAGGCAAAATGATAGGATACTGAAAGGGAACTCCCCGGGTTGGTAGGTGCCCAATATGCTACTGGAGATGAGTGGAGAAATAACTCCAGAAAGAATGAGGGGATGGAGCCAAAACAAAAACAATACCCAGTTGTGGATGTGACTAGTGATAGAAGCAATGTCCAATGCTGTAAAGAGCAATATTGCATAGGAACCTGGAATGTCAGGTCCATGAATCAAGGCAAATTGGAAGTGGTGAAACAGGAGATGGTAAGAGTGAACGTCAACATTCTAGGAATCAACGAACTAAAATGGACTGGTGGGTGAATTTAACTCAGATGACCATAATATCTACTACTGCTGGCAGGAATCCCTTAGAAGAAATGGAGTAGTCATCATGGTCAACAAAAGAGTACAAAATGCAGTACTTGGATGCAATCTCAAAAACGACAGAATGACCTCTGTTCGTTTCCAAGGCAAACCATTCAATATCACAGTAATCCAAGTCTATGCCCTAACCAGTAAAGAAGTAGTTTTCTTCAGAAAACTGAAGAAGCTGACGTTGAACAGTTCCATGAAGACATACAAGACCTTTTAGAACTAACACCCAAAAAACATGTCCTTTTCATTATAGGGGACTGGAATGCAAAAGTAGGAAGTCAAGAAACACCTGGAGTAACAGGCAAATTTGGCCTTGGAATACGGAATGAAACAGGGCAAAGGCTAATAGAGTTTTGCCAAAAGAACACACTGGTCATAGCAAACAACCTCTTCCAACAACACAAGAGAAGACTCTACACATGGACATCACCAGATGGTCAACACCAAAATCAGATTCATTATATTCTTTGCATCCAAAGATGGAGAAGCTCTATATAGTCAGCAAAAACAAGACTGGGAGCTGACTGTGGCTCAGATCATGAGCTCCTTATTGCCAAATTCAGACTTAAATTGAAGAAAGTAGGGAAAACCACTAGACCATTCAGGTATGACCTAAATCAAATCCCTTATGATTATACAGTGGAAGTGAGAAATAGATTTAAGGGCCTAGATCTGATAGATAGAGTGCCTGATGAACTATGGACAGAGTTTCGTGACATTGTACAGGAGACAGGGATCAAGACCATCCCCATGGAAAAGAAATGCAAAAAGGCAAAATGGCTGTCTGCGGAGGCCTTACAAATAGCTGTGAAAAGAAGAGAAGTGAAAAGCAAAGGAGAAAAGGAAAGATATAAGCATCTGAATGCAGAGTTCCAAAGAATAGCAAGAAGAGATAAGAAAGCCTTCTTCAGCGATCAATGCAAAGAAATAGAGGAAAACAACAGAATGGGAAAGACTAGAGATCTCTTCAGGAAAATCAGAGATACCAAAGGAACATTTAATGCAAAGATGGGCTTGATAAAGGACAGAAATGGTATGGACCTAACAGAAGCAGAAGATATTAAGAGGAGATGGCAAGAACACACAGAAGAACTGTACAAAAAAGATCTTCACGACCCAGATAATCACGATGGTGTGATCACTGACCTAGAGCCAGACATCCTGGAATGTGAAGTGAAGTGGGCTTTAGAAAGCATCACTACGAACAAAGCTAGTGGAGGTGATGGAATTCCAGTGGAGCTATTTCAAATCCTGAAAGATGATGTTGTGAAAGTGCTGCACTCAATATGCCAGCAAATGTGGAAAACTCAGCAGTGGCCACAGGACTGGAAAAGGTCAGTTTTCATTCCAATCCCAAAGAAAGGCAATGCCAAAGAATGCTCAAACTACTGCACAATTGCACTCATCTCACATGCTAGTAAAGTAATGCTCAACATTCTCCAAGCCAGGCTTCAGTGATATGTGACTTCCTGATGTTCAAGCTGGTTTTAGAAAAGGCAGAGGAACCAGAGATCAAATTGCCAATATCCGCTGGATCATGGAAAAAGCAAGAGAGTTCCAGAAAAACATCTATTTCTGCTTTATCGACTATACCAAAGCCTTTGATTGTGTGGATCACAATACATTGTGGAAAATTCTGAAAGAGATGGGAATACCAGACACCTGACCTGCCTCTTGAGAAATCTGTATGCAGGTCAGGAAGCAACAGTTAGAACTGGACATGGAACAACAGACTGGTTCCACATAGGAAAAGGAGTACGTCAAGGCTGTATATTGTCACCCTGTTTATTTAACTTATATGTAGAGTACATCATGAGAAACGCTGGGCTGGAAGAAGCACAGGCTGGAATCAAGATTGCCAGGAGAAATATCAATAACCTCAGATATGCAGATGACACCACCCTTAAGGCAGAAAGTGAAGAGTAACTAAAAAGCCTCTTGATGAAAGTGAAAGTGGAGAGTGAAAAAGTTGGCTTAAAACTCAACATTCAGAAAACTAAGATCATGGCATCTGGTCCCATCACTTCATGGGAAATAGATGGCGAAACAGTGGAAACAGTGTCAGACTTTATTTTGGGGGGGCTCCAAAATCACTGCAGATGGTGACTGCAGCCATGAAGTTAAAAGACGCTTACTCCTTGGAAGGAAGGTTATGACCAACCTAGATAGCATATTCAAAAGCAGAGACATTACTTTGCCAACAAAGGTCCATCTAGTCAAGGCTATGGTTTTTCCTGTGGTCATGTATGGATGTGAGAGTTGGACTGTGAAGAAGGCTGAGCACCGTAGAATTGATGCTTTTGAACTGTGGTGTTGGAGAAGACTCTTGAGAGTCCCTTGGACTGCAAGGAGATCCAACCAGTCCATTCTGAAGGAGATCAGCCCTGGGATTTCTTTGGAAGGAATGATGCTAAAGCTGAAACTCCAGTACTTTGGCCACCTCATGCGAAGAGTTGACTTATTGGAAAAGACTCTGATGCTGGGAGGGATTAGGGGCAGGAGGAGAAGGGGACGACAGAGGATGAGATGGCTGGATGGCATCACTGACTCAATGGACATGAGTCTGAGTGAACTCTGGGAGTTGGTGATGGACAGGGAAGTCTGGCGTGCTGCAATTCATGGGGTCACAAAGAGTCGGACACGACTGAGCTACTGAACTGAAGTGAACTGAACTGATACTGTATTGGTGTTTTTCTTTCTGACTTACTTCAGTCTGTATAATAGGCTCCAGTTTCATCCACTTCATGAGAACTAATTGAAATATGTTCTTTTTAATGGCTGAGTAATATTCTATTGTGTATATGTACCACAGCTTTCTTATCCATTCATCTGCCAATGGACATCTAGGTTGCTTCCATGTCCTCACTATTGGAAACAGTGCTGCGATGAACAGGTGTCTCTTTCAATCCTGGTTTCCTCGGTGTGTATGGCCAGCAGTGCGTTGCTGGGTCATAAGGCTGTTCTATTTCCAGTTTTTTAAGGAATCACCACCCTGTTCTCCATAGTGGCTGTACTAGTTTGCATTCCCACCAACAGTGTAAGAGGGTTCCGTTTTCTCTGCGCCCTCTGCAGCACTTATTGTTTGTAGACTTTCGGATAGCAGCCATTCTGACTGGCGTGAGGTGATACCTCATTGTGATTTTGATTTGCATTTCTCTGATAATGAGTGATGTTGAGTATCTTTTCATGTGTTTGTTAACCATCTGTATGTCTTCTTTGGAGAAATATCCGTTTAGTTCTTTGGCCCATTTTTTTTATTGGGTCGTTTATTTTTCTGGCATTAAGCTGCAGGAGCTGCTTTGTATATTTTTGAGGTTAATTCTTTATCAGTTGCTTCGTTTGCTAGTATTTTCTCCCATTCTGAAGGCTGTCTTTTCACCTTGCTTATAGTTTCCTCCATTGTGCAAAAGCTTTTAAGTTTAATTAGGTCCCATTTGTTTATTTTTGTTTCTATTTCCATTACTCTGGGAGGTGGGTCATAGAGGATCCTGCTGTGATATATGTCAGAGAATGTTTTGCCTATATATTCCTCTAGGAGTTTTATAGTTTCTGGTCTTATGTTTAGATCTTTAATCCATTTTGAGTTTATTTTTGTGTATGGTGTTAGAAAGTGTTCTAGTTTCATTATTTTACAAGTGGTTGACCAGTTTTCCCAGCACCATTTGTTAAAGAGATTGTCTTTTCTCCTTTGTATATTCTTACCTCCTTTGTCAAAGATAAGGTGTCTATAGGTGTGTGGTTTTATCTCTGGGCTTTCTATTTTGTTCCATTGGTCTATATTTCTGTCAAAGTTCATTGCTTTAAATTTGCATTTATTTGATTCTTACTGGGATTAAACATAGACCCTTTAATTTTAATAAACGATTTTTACTTTATTGATCATTTTTTTTTAAGTAGTCAATCATATTTACAAATAATGGTGACTTCTGATATCTTCCTATTTTATTTTTCTGGAATAATTGCACTGGTTAGAATTTGTAAAATCAAGTTGGGTAAAGGTTGTGGTCTTGCTGCTGCTGCTGCTGCTGCTAAGTCGCTTCAGTCGTGTCCGACTCTGTGCGACCCCATAGACGGCAGCCCACCAGGCTTCCCCGTCCCTGGGATTCTCCAGGCAAGAAAACTGGAGTCGGTTGCCATTTCCTTCTCCAATGCATGAAAGTGAAAAGTGAAAATGAAGTTGCTCAGTCGTGTCCAACCCTCAGTGACCCCATGGCCTGCAGCCTTCCAGGCTCCTCTGTCCGTGGGATTTTCCAGGCAAGAGTACTGGAGTGGGGTGCCATTGCCTTCTCCATGTGGTCTTACATACGCTTATATATTTGTATATATATATCCCTATATCCTTCATGACTTTATGGTAACAAAAGCATTTTTAAAGTATCCCAAAATTCAAAAGTATAAAAAAGTGAGGTATAGATAGCTTTTTAAATATAGGATCCTATAAAGTAACTGTTAAATATAAATTCTGCATTGTTTATAAATTGTGGTATTTAATCATGGCATTCCTTGGGGAAAAAAATCTTCTTTGATATTTAAAAACAAATCTTTATTAACTAAATTTGAATACACCTTTAATAAAGATCAGAGTAATATTTAATGCTAGGAACATGAAATATAAAATAAAAAAATTGTTATATTACTCAAATTAGAGAAGTAAAGGAAATTCAAAAAACAATAATGTAGCTTGCCCAATGATCCCAAATCAACTATATTTTGTTAAAGAAATATATAAATAACAGAAAAATTTTAAACCACCATTTGTAATCAAAAAATATTGAGCCATTTAACTTTAAGTATCTGCATTTGGATCTAGTATTTTTGACTCCTAGTGTTTTTTCTTCCTAAAACATCATGTAAATTTCAAAAGAAAGACTCCATTTCTCACAGTTCACACATACACCCACATTTTGAGAAGAAGCCTGAATTATCTCTAGATATCAAAACCTTCAGTACAAATTAAGCCCCTTAATTGCTAATCCCCAATTTAGGGCTACTAAAGTCACAGAACATGTTAGTTTTCTTTTTTTAAGTTAAATAACAGAAAAGACACTCTATTAAAACTCAATACTAAGTCAAATATTCTGAAAGATCTTCCCCAGGTCTTAACAAAATGTATAGTCCTGCTTTCTGTTTGCGCTTCCCCAGTGGCTCAATGGTAAAGACTGCCTGCAATGCAGGAGTTGCAGGAGATTCAGTTTCGATCCCTGGGTCAGGAAGATCCCCTGGAGAAGGGCATGGCAACCCACTCTAGTATTCTTGCCTGGAATATTCCAAGGACTAAGGAGCCTGGCGGGCTACAGTCCATAGGGTTGCAACAGTCGGACACAACTGAAGCGACTTCACACAGCACACTTTCTGATAGCCTGAGAGCTACAAACCCAGAAGCAAAATTATGGAACAGAACAAAAGCATTATTTACTGAGCACTTAAAATGCGCCAGACCCTATGCTATGAGCTTATACTACAGTCATTATCTCCTTCACCTAGTAAGGAAAATACTGTCATCCCACTGGCTTCACATTGGCTTTGCCACAGAGTCTTTCCCAAGCACCCTGAACACAGATTGCAAATTGTTCTTTGGGAGTCATGACTGACCAGCTGTTCTCTGAGGAAAGAAGAGGAGCTATCAGGGCCACAGGCACTGCAGACACACTTGGAGTTTGGAGTGGTGAGAGACTGATTACTGGAGATCACGACAATCAGCAAGCAACAGTAACTATATCCCAGGGCACGGGACAGGGTAAAATGACTCTTAAATATGACCAGACAACCTTCCTTTTACCCTCCTGGAATACTATCTTTGAATAAGAGTGAGCATGGCTAAGAAACACTGGATTTGCTGTCCTACAGAATGTAAAACAAGGGAAGTTTACCAGGCAAAACACTAATTCAATGAAGCAAAACCCATGGATAAGTTATAGCCCTTTCAATAAAAGATGATTCAAATTTAAACAACCTAAGTTTTCTTTATTCTTTAATACAACAACGCACCTACCATGTACATGGACTGTTCATTTGGAAGAGCCAAAAGATTTCTAAATAATAAGTTCATTGGTTCCTTTGTATCTATTCACAGTATTCCTATTCTGGCAACAAGCTCAAAACAAGAGATCCAAATTAAGCCAAAGAAATCGAAATCATCTGGAAAAGCATCATCGTGCCTAACGAATAGATTTGGTATAGAATCAAGAAATAAATTCTAGGTGACTAAGTACTAGGTGTTCATTAAGCATTTATTTTATGTCCAGTATACCATGTTAGGCACTGTAGAATATACAGAAGAAAAAAAAGAAGACTTGGTTCATATTCTCTAGAAGCTTACAATCCAGTTGAGCAAACAATATTAAATAAATAACAAGCAGCACAGAACTCCAGAAATTAAATGATAAATTCTGCACATGAGTGACTGAAGAATTATTGATAATTAGAAATGATATGCAAAATAAATTAGCCCAAAGAAAGAATAGAATGAGGGACGCCAGACTTTTTCATAAACTTTGGATTCTACTCAACCCACTATATTTTTCTTCAGGGAAAATTCTATTATATAATTCAAGATGACAATGACATTTCTGGATCCATTAATAGTGCTTTCCAGATGGCCAATTCCTGGTTATGCTTTAATCAGGTCTTAGCTGAAGAGAATCATAAAACTTCAGATTTTAAGTTTTCACTATGTCCCAGAAATATAACGAGAACAGGTTCTTTTTTATTAATAGGTCTTCCTTTAAGACCATTTATTTATAAAATGGCATACCTGGTGGCTCAGTCGGTAAAGAACCCGCCTGCAATGCAGGAGACCTGGGTTCAATCCCTGGGTTAGGAAGATACCCTGGAGAAGAATGTACTGAATTTTTAAGTAAGTGATAAATTTATATGGGTTTTCCTGGTGGCTCAGTAGTAAACAATCTGCTTGCAATACAGGAAATGAAGGTTCAATCCCTGGACTGGGAAGATCCCCTGGAGAAGGAAATGGCAACCCACTCCAGTATCCTTGCCTGGACAGAGGAGCCTGGTAGGCTACCATCCATGGGGTCACAAGAGTCAGACACAACTCAGTAACTAAACTATTACCACCACCATCAAATTTATATATCTCCAAACCACAACCACCACAAAAAAGAAAAAGAGGCACTGAACAAAATAAAATGATCATTTATTATGCTTAACAATCCTGAGTATTACTGGAAATAAGTCAGGTCAAAACAACTGTATTCTTTATCTCAACAACATTAGAAATGTAGACCTTAAGGAGACCCATGAGTGAACAAATGAAAAGATTAGGAAATAAAATGTAAGGGAAAGCTTTAAGGGAGTGACCCAAGCAGCTGAAACAAATAGGTAAGAGCAGCAGATGGGGGAAAGCAGCTCTCACTGCTCTCTATCCCCTGTTCCAGGGAGACTTCCAAACAAAAGAGCGATGCCCCCTACTTGCACTAGCAGTAGGAAAAAAAAGCAAATTCTCCCATTCTTCCAGTGATACTAAGGCCAAGGCTTCTGAGCGCTGGAAGAAGTTCAACTTGGAAGTTCTATAGTCCCCAAGTAGCAGTTAGTCACAAGGGTATGTAATAACACAATTCTGCCTTCCATAGTTGATCACCAGCAATCACACCAATAGCCCTGTGTGTGCAGAAAGGGGGTCTCACCTCTCTTGTGAGATTAGAACATAAGAAAAGCAGCAGTGGTTCTTCTAAAAGACATCTGTTCTATTAATTACAACTGTTATCATGGGTTACTAACTAAGAGATGAAGTCTCTAAAAAATAAGAGTGATGCCTGAGTGCCTGGGATGTTTGGCAATAGACTGAAATGAATCTGAAGTAGATTCTTCATGCAAGTCAGGCCGTATGCTCCTTTCCTTCACAATCACCACCCTGACAGGGAAAAAAAGCAAAATGTAGAGTAGAAATTTTAATAGAAATGAAAGTTCAAAACTGAGGCTGGGCTTCTCCAGAATACTAATATAGACTGACACCAGTCTACATTATGACTATTACAGAAATAATTTGTAAAGAAATAGCTAATATTGTTTACCACTGTTTTCAACTTGCTTATATAATGTCTTATTGTATAAGGTGAAACTATTTCCAAGGTGACTTAATTGAACTACCTGATCTCTTTGTTCTCTGAATTCTACTAGACAATGGTTCTTTGCAACAATTCGCCTCACCATATGACACTGTACATTTTACACTGCTGCAATTAGGCAGTAGTTCTTGTCCAGTGACCCTCTTCCCCTGAAAATCCACAGAGGCCACTGAGCTACCTGTACCCTGCTTAGTCGCTCAGTTGTATCCGACTCTGCAACCCCATGGACTGTAGCCCACCGGGCTCCTGTGTCCATGGGGATTCCCCAGGAAAGACTACTGGAGTGGGTTGCCATGCCCTCCTCCAGAAGATTGTCCCAACCCAGGGATCAAACCCAAGTCTCTCTCAATTACAGGCCGATTCTTTACCATCTGAGACACCAGGGAAGCCCAATGAACCAACTAGCAACATTCACTATCTGCACTTCATTTTGACCCAAGAAATAAAATCAAACTGTGCTGGTAGTTTCATGTAAAGAAACAGAGTACTTCCCCTTCCTCCCTCCTCCACCTATGAGAAGTCAGGTCCTTTTATTTTACCTTGAAATCTATCTCCCTTCCTTCCTTCTTTTCTCCCTTCCTCCCGTCCTTCCTTTTTCTTTTTTTTCCAGAAGCTCTTTCACCAATACTTCAGAAGAGGGGTACATTATAATTGCCACCCACTTTGGGGGCCCTTGTCTTCTCTGCTGCTTCCAATTTCATGTTGGATCTTCCAACATGAAACATTAAGAAAATGGCACCCAAGAAAGCATATGCTGCCATGGTAGCACCAGCTGTTATTGCCTCATTTTTCACTTTTAAACATACTTCAGAACTCCCAACTGAAAAACTGTATACATTATATAGAAAATAAAAAATTTTAGTTTAGATCCACAGTAAAGTACTATTTCTGGGACTTAGAATTACAGCCTGAGTACCATCAGTGTTTCAGGTGTGTTATGTTTTAACAGAGAGGGTTCCACCAAAACCAAAGCAGATCCTATTTCCTTGCAAGATATCAAATGACGGGTTATTGATAACTAAGCTCAGTATTTAATCCACTTTCCATTATAAAATTACCCAACAATCAAGAAACGGAAAAAGCCAAAGGAAAACCTGAAGTATTATTCCCAAGATTTTACAAACAAGAGGCAAACACACAGTCTGTAATTACCTCGTTGGCCAAGCTCAAAGCCATAAGCATTCTAGGAGGGCAAAAGGTTAATGCCACAATGATTGTTTATGTGCCAGTTAGGCAAGGGGATGAGAAACCTCCAAAAATAAGATAAGATTACACATTTCTAAAACATTCACTGAAAGGAGGGGGTGGTAATGCACGCATTTGCCTGACATCCTAACACCCTCCTGCAGAGGTGGTTCTATATACACCTCAAGGGAAGGTGAAGGAGTTCACAGCTTTAAGAGTGAACATGTTTTATTTCTAACTAACAAATTAAAGTATTTGGCAGTAATTTTTTTAAGCAGATGGACTGGAATATTTCAGGAAATGCTAAGGGGCTGATTTTCTATTGCTTTTTAGAATTTCAAGTTATAAAATAAGATTTTGGCTAATCTAGTCTTCTTCTAAATTCAGCAGTGTTTATTAAAGGCACCAAGCTTTAACTTTCTTATCTGGATTATCAGTGAAGCAGTAATCAGCTTTAATTAGGAAGGCAAATTCACATGGTCAAAATAATGCTGGATTTGGTGACTTTATTCTTCCCAAATAATGAGAGGTTAAAAAAATAAGCATGTGCACGGACAAAATGGGCCCAAATTTATACCATGATTTTCAGGGTGCTCTTAAATTCACTATTTATTCTTCTGCTTTTAAACCCAACCTTGTCTTCAGGAACCTGCCTTATCTTTTACTCTTTCCACGACAAAGATTAGAACACTTGCTTTACAAACACCTATATTTATATTAAGCTCAAACAAACTCATGTTTCCTGTGTCAGGCAAATCCATGGCCATTCAGGCTGACCACTGATCCAAGAGGACACTAAATAAAAATGAAGCTTTGCAACTTCTTGATTTATATTACTTTATCTGTGTAATTCTACTGAATGTTCTACTGGATACAAAGGAATTATTCCTCTTTCTTTGGCTTCTTCCTTAGATCAATCATCTGGCCAATATTTATTGAACATCTGCTATGCACACAGTTTTTCAAAGAATCGCTTTCACAGGCTGTCCAAACAGCTATAAATTTTGCTAAGATCCAATCCCATAACCTCTTCATTGGCTCTCTAACATAGAAGCCTGTAAAAATATTTTTTAGTAACTAGAAATTTTGTCTAAAGGATAAGAATTCTCTTCACGACACCTACACACTAAAAGAATCCAGTGAACAAGAACAAATGATCCCCCACCGCGTCCATAAATTGGACATTCATATCTGCTAATATTTGGCTCCTGAAATCTGGATAATGAGTTGGGTTAATGATTTAAGTTGTGTGCTAAAAGGAGCTGGCTCTCACTGGAGCAGGCTCTCAGGAGCTGACTGCATGCATCTCTTCCCAATCTCTGGAGACCTCAAGTTGGCAGCCCAAGATAACCAAGAGGAAAACATTTACACCCCTGTGACTATCCTCCAAACATTTCCCTCTCCTGAAAGTTGTCCAGATCTATTCTGCCCCTGGATTCAGATGGTAGGAGTTTAGCTACCAAGGGTTACCTTTTACATTAGGAAACCATCACTTGTGAGAAACAGGAAAAAACTAAAAACAGAAAATTGTAAGATCCTCAGCCCTCAGGGAACTTGAGGATCCAACACCAAATACTTCTGAAGTTTGCAAGGGGGTGAACATTTGAAACTGTCAAAAAGAGCTCACAGAGTAAAGGGAAGATGGATTCGATAGAGCGCTTAAGTGATGGCTATGATTTTGGTCAGCCAGAAAGTGGGGAAACAGTCATCCTGTTGAGATTACTGAATGGGCAGGAAGAGAGGTCAAAGAGTAAGGTGAAGACTTCACTGGTGATCCAGTGGTTAAGGCTCCGAGTTTCCACTGCAGGTGGCACAGGTTCCATCTCTGGTTGGAGAATTAAGATCCCACATGTCGGGTGGCACGTCCACAAAACCACACACACATACACACACACACACACACGAGTAAGGTGAGCCAGAAAAGTACGGTGAGCCTGTATGCTTTGACCTGGAAAGCTAGAGGTAGAGGGAGCTACTAGGAATAGTCTTTCCAATTTTGCTTGACATGTTGTTTTTCTGATCTTTAACTTCTTACTGATCTCTGATAATACCAAATCCGTTGGTTTTCAGTCTGGTTAGACTAGCACTCACACTAGTACTGGGCACAGCACACTGTTGTGTCATCTGGTAACTCTGAGCCTCCTGCTGGGACATAACAAATTATAGCTGATGCCAGCTTGACCTCATAAAGTCAGCTTGGCTTCATAAAGCTCACATTAGGGCTTCCCAAGGCAATAGTTTAGGATAGATTTCAGCCTAGCCCTTGTCTTCAGCAAGTTGCAAATTATTAGAATTTAAATGAAGGTGATGCTCATCTTCAAGATTTAGAAAAACTATGCATATGTATTCTTTAAGCCATTCACTTGGAGTCTCAAATGTCTCTCCCCTCCTTATCTTTGCACCCTATAAATACTATACCACAACTACTATTCTTAGTACTAACCTGTTAGTATAACCTCTATAGACTCTGGAATCAAACTACCTGGGATGAGGTGAAAGAGAAGGATGAGAGATAGGAGATGTGGCAGGGAGAGGACGGGAGGAGGACCTACTATTTATCAAGACCTTTCTCTGGGCCTTTTTGCAGATCCCATTAAATCCTCACAGCAATCTTGTGAGATAGGAAGACACTGAGGCTCAGTTCAATACTTTTATTATTGGACTTCCCATGCTTGTTAAAATTTTGATTTCAATAACTGACCACTCTCTTCCTAGGTGCTATGGGCTCAAAGTGAGGAAATGGCTGTGGTGTATATGTATCTCCAGTCTGCTATATGCCCATAAGGGTAGTCGATATAAAACTTATGAATAAAAATAATGTCAGAAGTGGTAATTAACTTTCCACATTAAACTTGAAAAATTAAAAATAATAATATTGGGTTTTGGCAATACAAATTATTACAACACAAAAGCAAGAAAAGAGAAGGTCCTTTCCATTTGTGAGCAAAATCCTTGATGCTCTTTTTATCCCACCTCCTATATCTTCTTCTTACTGAATAAATTTCATGCTTCCCTAGACTTCCCCTTACAACCCCTCCAGTCCAGGCCTAAGACTATCCCCTACTCTTCTCTTGCTAAAAAAAACAAAAACAAAACAACTTTCATTTCCTTATAAAATAGCAGATAGCAACAAAGTCAAATAATTATCAACATACAAATGACTGGTAACCCCTTCATTCTCCTAGTTGTTTCTTTAAAGAAGAACATTTGAATTAAGCAAATGAACTAAAAGGAATATCTCATGGTAGACCCTCAAGTTGTCTGGCATATGTACAGCTTTATCAACACCCACCCATTCCCAGGCTTCAGTTACTTTGAAAGAAAACTAGGAGAGGAGATGGTTCCTTCTGAGGCAGGTCAACCTTTACCGGAATTCTATTGTTGAAAGCAAAACTTCTCAAACTTCACTTGTCAAGACACAATTTCTGCTTCAGTAGGATAGGGATGGAGCCAGAATCTGCATTTCTAATCAATCACCAAGTGTTGGAGGAACTGCCTGGCTGCAGACTGCCCTTAGAGTAGCACTGCTTGAAGCTATTCCACTTCACTGCTTGTTCTGAATGCCTCCACTTCGACACCCAGACTTGTAAAATGTATGAAGGTATAAGGTCTTTTTTCAATCTAAATCTCAGGAAGGCAAGATCTGTAACACTGGGAACTGGACTTGGGGAGGAAAAAAACAAGGGAGAGGATGACATGCACAAATCAAGACACACATGTCTAGACCAAGCCTGCAGGTATTCAAAAGAGAACCACAGAAAGGCTAAATTGTTGGGTTTTCCTGCATTTATCTGAGTTATTGCCTTGGGAGCCTTTTGGTTGCCTAAAATGTCTTTTAGTAAGTGAATGACAGGTTACTTGCACTGCAATGTTACCTTACAGAAGAAGAAATGAATTTTCTAAATGGAAGGGATCTGATTTGATACCCAAACAGGGCCAGATGTGAGAGCAAAAACAAAGATCTTTTATTTTTATTGAAGGTCACTGAATCACTGTGTGTGCGTGTGTGTATACAAATATGACACCAGCAGAGAAAACTCGGTAAGGGAAAAAAATAGAAAATTGAACAAAATATGTAAGTACTTTACAAAAATAAAATGTAAATAGCCCATAAACATATGATAAAAAGATAAATATTATTTCACATCCATCAAATTGGCAAAACTTAAATAGTCTAATGACACTAAGTGTTAACAAGGATGAGGAGCAAGAAGAATTCCCATATACTCTGGTTTTGAGTGTTATAAATATGAAGGGGTGCATGCTTTGCAACACAGCAATTCTACTCCTAGGTACATCCCAGAAAAACACTGGTGAAATCCCTACCAGGATTATTTGTAATGGGGGAAAAAAGAAACGAAATGTCATTTATAGAATAAACTGTGGCATTTTCAAACTTTAAAATATCATAGAGTTGTGGGAATGAACAAACTAGTTATCCAAAATCAACATGCATGGGGGAAGCTATAGAGAAATACATGCAACATACTATAAGTATGTATTGCAGAAAATTGAAAACAAGCAAAACAATAACTCATTGTTTAGGACCCAAACATAGGTCTACAGTTTCGTGGAAATAAGAAACAACAAATTCAAAAGAATAGATGGTTCTGCAGGAAGAAGGTAGTGTTTTAATTTTCAAGGTATTCAATAAAAATATGGGCCTTGGTTTTTGTATGTCTCACATATTTTATAATAAAAATTTAGGACCTTGTCTTCATAAACTGGTAACCATATTCCCTTAATAGATAACTGATAGCAAGTGACTGCAAACAAAAGTGATATTCAAGTCATATCATTCTAAAGTTTACTAAAAATCACTAGAATTAGTGCTATGACTCAAAAGGAGCCATGCAAGTACACTGAATAATCTTCTGCTTTCTAAATCAGTGGTCTCCAAAGTGGGGTACACTGGGCTCAAGAATAAAATATTCAAACATATTTACTTGTAAAAATCCCTCTGATTTCTAGCTCTTGTCCATTATATAATATACATAATCTTGTTTTTCTTCAGTTGCTAAATCGTGTCCGACTCTTTACAATCCCACGGACTATACTCATGGACTGCAGCATGACTGATTCCTCTGTCCTCCACTATCTCCTGAAATTTGCTGGAAATTCATGTCCATTGAATTGGTGACACTATCTAACTATCTCATTCTCTGCTGTCCCCTTCTCCATTTGCCTTCAATCTTTCCCAGCATCAGGGACTTTTCCTGATGAGTCAACAGGCAACTATTCGTATTAGGTAGCCAAAGTATTGAAGCTTCAGTTTCAGCATCAGTCCTTCCAATGAATACTCACAGTTAATTTCCTTCAGTCTCTTTGTAGTCCAGGGGACTCACAAGTGTCTTCTCCAGCATCACAATTCAAAAGCATCAATTTTTTGGCCCTCAGCCTTCCTCATGGTCCAACTCTCATATTGAAAGTGATTACTGGAAAAACCGTAGCTTTAACTATACAGACCTTTGTTGGCAAAGTGATGTCTGTTTTTAATGCTGTCTAGGTTGGTCATGGGGCTTCCCTCATAGCTCACTCAGTAAAGAATCTGCCTGCAATGCAGGAGTCCTGGGTTCAATTCCTGGGTCGGGAAGATGCCCTGGAGAAGGAAATGGCAACCTACTCCAGTATTCTTGCCTGGAGAATCCCATTGACAGAGGAGCCTAGCAGGCTACGGTCCATGGGGTCACAAGAGTCAGACACAACTTAGCGCCTAAACTACTATTACTAGGTTGGTCATAGGTTTCCTTCCAAGGAGAAAGCGTCTTTTAAGTTCATGGCTGCAGGCATCATCCATAGTCATTTTGGAACCCAAGAATATAAAATCTGTCACTGCTTCCACTTTTCCCCTTCTATTTGCCATGAAGTGATGGGACCGGATGCCATGATCTTAGTTTTTTTAACGTTTTTCAAGATGGCTTTTTCACTCTCCTCTTTCACCCTCAAGAGGCTCTGTAGTTCCTCTTCACTTTCTGCCATTAGAGTGGTATCATCTGCATATCTGAGGTTGTTGATATTTATCCCTGCAATCTTGATTCCAGCTTCTGAGTCATCCAGTCCAGCATTTTGCACAATCTATTCTGCACCAGGATTCCCTGGTGGCTCAGACGGTAAAGCATCTGCCTGCAATGCAGGAGACCTGGGTTCGATTCCTGGGTCAGGAAGATCCCCTGGAGAAGGAAATGGCAATCCACTTCAGCGCTCTTGCCTGGAAAATCCCATGGACAGAGGAGCCTGATAGGCTACAGTCCATGGGGTCACAGGGTCGGACACG
Source organism: Bubalus kerabau (assembly GCF_029407905.1). NCBI lineage: Eukaryota > Metazoa > Chordata > Mammalia > Artiodactyla > Bovidae > Bubalus > Bubalus kerabau. The sequence goes on from NC_073626.1 coordinate 138,935,996, forward strand.
ACTGAGTGACTTCACTTCACTTCATTCTGCATAGAAGCTAAGTAAGCAGGGTGACAATATACAACATTGTCATACTCGTTTACCAATTCTGAACTAGGAGTTCTTCCTGGTTTAGTTCTAACTGTTGGTTCTTGACCACTGACAGGTTTCTCAAGAGACAAGTAAAGGGTCTGATACTCCCATCTCTTTCAGAATTTTCCAGTTTGTTGTGATCTACACAGCCAATGGCTTTAGAGCAATCAATGAAGCAGATGTAGATGTTTTTCTGTAACTCTTTTGCTTTCTTCATGATCCAATGAATGTTGGCAGTTTGATCTCTAGTACCTCTGCCTTTTCTAAACCCAGCTGGTACACCTGAAAGTTCTCAGTTTATGTACTGCTGAAGCCTAACTTGAAGGATTTTGAGCATAAGCTTACTAGCATGTGAAATGACTACATCTGTATGGTAGTTTGAACATTCATCGGCATTGCCTTTCCTTGAGATTAGAGTGAAAACTGACCTTTTCCAGTCCTGTGGCCACTGTTGAGTTTTCCAAATTTGTTGACATATTGAGTGCAGCACTTTCACAGCATCATCTTTTAGGATTTGAAATAGCTCAACTGGAATTCCATCACCTCCACTAGCTTTATTCGCTGTAATGCTTCGTAAGGCAGGTCATTAAGATCTTTTTTGCATAGTCCTTCTGTGTATTCTTGTCACCCATTCTTAAAATCTTCTGCTTCTGTTAGAAGCAGATTTTCTGTTAGGTCCTTACCATTTCTGTCCTTTATTGTGCCCATCCTTCCAAGAAATGTTCCTTTGATATCTCCGATTTTCTTGAATAAATCTCTAGTATTTCCAATTATATTGTTTTCCTCTGTTTTTTTGCATTGTTCATTTAAGAAGGCTTTCTCATCTCTCCTTGATATTCTTTTGAACTCCGCATTCAGTTGGGTATATCTTTGGCTTTCTCTCTTGCCTTTCACTTCTCTTCTTTCTTCAGCTATTTGTAAGGCCTCCTCAGACAACCACTTTGCCTTTTTGCATTTCTTTTTCTTGAGGATGGTTTTGGTCATCGCCACTTGTACAATGTTACAAACCTCCATCTATAGTTCTTTGGCGCTCTCCCAGATCTAATCCCTTGAAATTCGTCACCTCCACTGTATAATCATAATGGAGTTTACTTAGGTCCTACCTGAACGGCCTATTGGTTTTCCTTACTTTCCTCAATTTAAGTCTGAATTTTGCAATAAGGAGCTCTTGACCTGAGCCAGTGAGCTCCAGGTCTTGCTTTTGCTGGCTCTATAGAGCTTCTCCATCTTTAGCTGCAAAGAATATAGTCAATCTGATTTCAGTAAGAACCATCTGGTAATGTCCAAGTGTAGAGTCATCTCTTGGGTTGTTGGAAGAGGGTGTTTGCTGTGACAAGCATGTTCTCTTGCCAAACCTCTGTTAGCCTTTGCCCTGTTTCATTCTGGACTCCAAGCCCAAACTTACCTGTTACTCCAGGTATCTCTTGACTTCCTACTTTTGCATTCCAATCCCCTATGATGAAAAGGACATCTTTTTTGGTGTTAGTTCTAGAAGGTGTTGTAGGTCTTTATAGAACTGGTCAACTTCAGCTTCTTTGACATCAATGATTGGGGCATACACTTGGATAACTGTAATGTTGAATGGTTTGCGTTGGAAATGAAGCAAGATCATTCTATCGATTTAGAGGTTGCAATCAAGTACTGCATTTCAGACTCTTGTTGATTCTATTTCTTCTAAGGGATTCTTGCCCACAGTAGTAGATATAATGGCTATCTGAATTAAATTCACCCAATCCCGTCCATTTTAGTTCACTGATTCCTAAAATGTTGATATTCAATCTTGCCATCTCCTGCTTGACTACACTCAATTTACCTTGATTCACAGACTTAACATTCCAGGTTCCTATGCAATATTGTTCTTTACAGCATCAGACTTTAGTTTCATCCCTAACACATCCACAACTGTCATTTCAACTTTGGCCCAGCCACGTCATTCTTTCTAGAGCTATTAGTAATTACCCTCCGCTCTTGCCCAGGAGCATAATGGACACCTTCTGACCTGGGGGGCTCATACTCTGGTGTCATATCTTTTTGCCTTTTTATATTGTCTATGGGATTCTCCAGGCAAGAATACTGGAGTGGGTTGCCATTTTCTCCTCCAGTGAACCACATTTTGTCAGAACTCTTCACTCTGACCTTTCCATCTTGGGTAGCCCTGCACAGCATGGCTCATAGCTTCATTGAGTTACACAAGCCCCTTCACCACAACAAGACTGTGATCCACGAAGGAGAATGTACATAACAGAAACAAGCATAAGTTAATTTATATATGTGCTTGCACAGTGGTAAGAGTATGTCACATATAAAATATTCATTGATCCGTGTTCAAAATTTTAAAAGTTTAGAAGCCAGTATTCAAGATGACCACTGACTTTAAAAATCACCCATCCAGGTAACCTGAAGTTTAAAAATAGAAATTTTGGAAGAGGACCACATTCACAAAGAGTTTTATTAGTGAAAAATACCCTGAAGTAGATGATTAAAACTACAACCTGGTATCAAACCATGTTTGAAAACTTTCTATAGATCAAATTTTACATCAGGCTTTAAAATAAATATTGATACCAATGTCAACCAGTGCAGTATCAAGTCTGGATGTATTAGTGTATAATATTCTGTTTAAAAAAGAAAAAAAAAACAGAAATCATTTGGAAAATTCACGTGGAACACAGGACACAGTCTAGGAAACTGATTGCCTCTCATTAACACAAGAGCTAAGTTAACATTCTCCAACTGCTCTCAGCTATTGATATTCATTTCGGAACAGGCAGGACACATTTAGAAAATGGCACACCACCAGAAAGTGTGGGTGAGGGTGTGCAATTTTGCCTATTACAATGCAGCCAGAATCTTTCCAGAACCAACTTCAGGAGCCAGAGAAGTAAATTTGTTGCATAAAACCTTTACATTGGGGTGTAATCCTCTTACAAAATAAACTATATAAAATTGAGTAGTATCATCTCACTATAAATATTCATTCATTGAGGATGCATTTTAAAATAAACTTTTTGGCCTTTAAGCTAGTGATTCTGGTTATTGACAACTGAATTCATAATTAAAAAGATATAGTTTCACTCAATGTATAATAAAGAATCTACATTTACCTCTTAATAAAAATGATATGACTATTTATTGACATGTATCATTTATCAATTTAACAGTGACAGAAAAATGTAAGAACAGACACATTAGCCAGCTACGATAAAGGCTTGACTTTGGGCAGAAGCAGAAACAGAGGTAGGTGGATACTAAAACTATCATTAAGCCATAAATTGAGGGAAAGTAATCTATTTACTAGGATTAGTGTGCGTTTTACTCTAATAATATTGTTTTCATACCAAGTCAAGAACAGCCTTCTCAAAAGCATTTCTTTGGATACTAATTTGGAAAATCTCACTAAAGGGAAGAGGTCTTTAGTAGTACCAATTTATACCAATATCTATTTCATGACTTGTAAAGGAGGTACACATCTCTTAAAAAGATACAAAGTTTATACAAAAAACTATCTGTCATTTCACATCTGAGAATAGAAAGAAGTATCAAAAATTTCTCACCCTGTTTCCATTGCTGACTATTTGTTAAGGTGCATCACAGGATGAAATAGATCATGCCAAGACAGATAAGTTTTTGATGAAAGCATTTGCTATGATTTCTTATTTCTTCCCACAAGTTCATGAGACAAAGTAATCAATCTAATATCCAGGCTTTTGAAGCAGTGGCCCTTTTATTAGAGTGTATTTAGTATACAATAAAAAACATGGTCTGCATCATACTCCCACCCCATAGCCTCAACCCCATGGCAAAGGGAGAAGGGACTTATCACTGATGCGTCTCACAGCTTAACAAAGTTCTCTGACGCACAGCAGTCCACTCTGGCTCCATTGCCCCATAGTTCTGCCTTCTGAAGAACCTCAATGACCAAAGTCTCTTCTCAGTGGTTTTCTCTGAGAGGCTTAGAAGACCCTGGGCAACACAGCCTCTACCCACCTAGTTTGCTACCCTGATGCAGTTGAACAGTTCCTCCTTCAGACCAGGGGCATCACTGAGGGGCTGTCCAGGTTGGAGAGGTCCTAAATCTATTCACCTTTTGTGCTAGAACTCTTTCAGCAGTAAATAATGGGAACAGAGGGGAGGAGTAGAGAAAGGAGGGGAAAGCAGAAGAGAGATGAGAGGGAAGGGGGAAGAAAGGAGGCTCACATAACTGAAAACTCTATGGATGGATATGTCATATGTCATATCTTCAGACATAGTTGGATCCACAAGACAGCATTAGAGCTTGATCTCTTTTTCTCCATCTCTCACCTCTGCTTTTCTCTCTGATCCTCATTTTCTACCAGGGTCTAATGCCTTCTGGCCGCTCCAGGCTTACATCTTCCAGGTCTTATTCTTTCTAAAGATTCCCAATAAAATTTCCAGAATGAACACTTATCAGTTCCAATCAGCCTCAGTTGGGTTCTCTGCTCATCCCTGAGCCAATCACTGTGGTCTGAGAGGTGCAAGGCCTTCTGTAATTGACCCAGACTGGGTCATATGCCCACCCAGCAACTGGAAGAAGGATGGTTTCAGAAAGCAAACCCAGGTGCTACTACAGAAAAAAGAGCATTTAGGTAAACCCACAGTGGATCTCAGGACCCTCCTCATCCTGCCCTGGTCTTCACACTCCGTCCCACATTCTCCCAACCTAGGACCCTTCATCCCTCACCATGTCTGTCCAGGATAGGACCTCTCAACATATTTTCCTAACACAGGAAACTCCATGTGGTATAATGACCCTAAAGTCAAACAACCTGACTTCCAGTTCTGGCTCTATCACTTCAGCAAGTTGCATAATGTCTCTGTGTCTCTGCTTCTTCATCAGAGAGAGAAAAAAAAAAGGTGGGTGGGAGGCAGGCAAGAGTAGCACATCTACCATTACGTTGATGGGACAAATAAATAAGATGATACAGGCAAAAGAGCTCCTCACATGAAGTTCTCTCTCAAAATATGTTAGGTATTAATATTCAATGATTGGTTAACATTTCACTAACACTGCCTCATTTTTGCTTATATTTGAGACATCTTATACATGCAATTTATAAAAAGATACCACTGAGGAACACACATAAGATAAGCAGGAGGCATATCTGAAGAGTGTTTTCTAAAATTATATTTCCTAATTTATCTTCTCACCATCAATGTATGAATGGAAGTGAATGAATGAATGATGCAGTGAAAACTGCATCCTTATACAAAACTGGGTATTATTTTCTAATCCTTTTCAGAGCCATTATGAAAAAACTCCTTAATAACTATCAATTAGATCTATTTTTAATCCACAAGACACTATAAACACCTAAAATGTCTAAAAATACATTAATTACTTTACATTTCATCCAAAGCTCTCACTGATTTCATATTGTGGCTATTATCTAATTTGGTTACTGATAAACTCAGAAAAGAAGGAAGCACAGCCTACAATTTGAATGTTTAGGAAACTAGAATTCTGAACCGAAGAAGACTGAGCTTTTTCATCCTAAAAGAAATACAAAAAATCTAGTTAGAAATAATATCATGTCCTCAGCTCATTAAAAGCAAAAGCTAAGTGGATATATGAAAAGAAGAAATTAGTCAATTTTAATGTGTAGAAGAAAGTTGTAATGAATATTTTTCCAACAGTTATCTAATAAGCATTGTAGTCTATTCAACTCATCAAATTGCTACCATTAAAAAAAATCAAACTCAATTTCCTTATTAAAGTTAAAAATTAATAGGCCATTTACAGGAAATTTTATATCCCTTTTAAAATAAAGAAAACCCTGCTCTGCTTTCTCAGCTTTCAAGTGTTTCAGGAGGAAAATTCTAAACGGCATGCAGAATGCATTTATCATCAAAATCCTCTAAAATGTCCCAGGGGATTTCATTTTCAATAGTGCCATATTTTAAAACAAAGTCTATATATGCTATTAATTGATTTTTCTTTAATTCTTTTCAAATACGTGTTGCAAAAAGAAGAAATCTGAATGAATGCTTCATACTCCTTTGAAGTGAAATTTGAGTAAAACTGACAGAAAGATGCTAAGCTCCCACTGCATGCCTGACAGTTGGGATGGGTGGGGAGCTGAAGACCACCCCTGTCTTGCAGGAGCTGAGCACTTCACAGAGCACACAAGTCTCCAGTGACTCAGATACTAATCTGCGAGAAACATAAATAAGTTTAAAAGAGTGAAATCAGAGTTTCCTTGGTGACAGAAGAGGTTCCAGACAAAGGGAACACCTGACCTAGGCTAGGCTCTGAAGAAGAGTCATATTTAGATAGACAGAGTGAGGAGGACAAAACATCCCACTGCAATCCCTGGGCAACACACTATGGCTCCCGTGAAAATGGATGCATTTCCAAAGACACGTCTCCTTGCTGCTGGTATGTAACATCCTCATGTTTCCTACTATTCAATAATGTACAAAGATCTTACATTGCCCAGTAGCTTTGCAGTCACTGTGGTCTAACCATAAAGTTCTTTAAAGACTGAATATCCTCTTGCTTATACCCAATAACCAGAATGGGTAAAAAAAGGTATGTCAAGGGGAAATCATTATTGTTTTTGTTATTATCATTATTTGTTTTAACTTTACTCTCAACAGTTGCTTTTTACACCTAGTTTCCATAAACATTTTCATAGAAGAATAGTATTAAAAAAATTATGCCAGAAGTACCAGGAGAGCCAATTCATAACAAAAGAAGTAACCCAGCCCTGCAAGGGGAACAGGGCAGTCTAAGATACTAGAAAGCAGGCTTTGTTGCCACTTGCTCCATATTTGGAAAATTCTGTAATGATCTGTATTGCCAAATAGAGACTCATTCACAGCATCCTGTAAGAACAGCTAGGAGCCAAGGCTATGGCAAAGACAACCTCTAAACTGTAGTATATAGAAGAGAGGCTCTTTTGTAACAAACTTGATGGTTACTAAATTTCATTCCTAGGGAAAGGTGGAGTCAAGCAACACCTATTGGAACACATGTTGGAACTCCAGTTGGTGAGAAGCAACACAGCCAATATCAGAGCCAAAAAGAAGGGTACATATAAGCCTCAAATATTAAGAACTGGCCACAACAGTGGAGCATAAACTCATTCCACTAGGACACTATTACTCAAGTACAAAGCCACCTTCTCCTTTTCATATGTAATGAGTAAAGAAGCAACAGTACAGAAAATTGACCACTGTGGGCCTAAGTGGGGGAAAAGTGCATACAGGTTGGTGATAGAATAAGGAAGTGAAGCCAGAGCTTTTCAGGTCACTTCCAGCTCCATCTCAGCCATATGTCTCCCTCATCTCTCTCAAAAGGAAATTGGGAATAAAATTCCCAAAGTACCAGCACCCCTTGGCATACTATTCAGCCCTCTGTTACAGACAAAAACATGAGAAAGAACTCATGCTTGCCAACAGGATTGCATGCTCTCTGACTACAATCATCAGTAAGTTCTCAATCTTCTCAACGAGAAGTGCAAACGACAACCAGGTGGAAAAGCTCTTGCCAGTGCAGGGACGTCTCAAATGTCAGTAGCACAATCACAATTGAAATTGCCCCAATACATTTCTCAGACTACCTCCGGTTGATAGTCACTGAGTCAGGACTTTCTCAGTGGTCCAGTGATTAAGACTCCGCATTCCCAATGTAGGGGGCACAGGGTCAATCCCTGGTTGGGAAACTAAGATCCCAGATGCCAAACAGAGTGGCTTAAGAGGAAAAAAAAAAAAAAGCCACTGGGGCACTGAGCCATAGCTACTCACTCTGCTCCACTGCCCAAGTCTCCATACAATGCAGAGCCAAGTACATTACACTGTATTAACATAGCACTCAATATTTCCAAGGGCAAATTCAGAGTCTGTCTCCTCTTCGTCCACCAGCTCACTCTCTAGACAACCTTATTTCTATAAATAGAAACTGCCTTAAGAGCTCTGAGTTGTCTTTGACTCTTTCTCCCACTCCATATTTTCTTCTCAATCTTGCCCTGACTTTCCATTCCTCTTTCCTGAAGGACTAAGATATTCTCCCATCTCATCTCCCTGTCACTGGACAACCTGATCTCCTCCTAGTCTGTCTTAACACAGCTCTACTTGCTCATCATTCATGCTTAGAAATACCTGAAGGACTCCCAACTGCCTACTAAACGAAATGCAATGACCCAGCATTGATAACCTTTCTTAACATGACCCCCAAAAGATTTTCCTACCACACCAACTATTACTCCCCTCAAAATACCTATCTTCCACTCTGTGCATTCTTCCCCAACCCAGTCCTCACCTCAGCCATGTGCTTTCTTACTCTTCCCAATGAGAGAGAGAGCTCTTTTTGAAACACCTTTCCACGTTTCTAGCGAAATCAGCCTGGAGGTCCTGCTCACAAAGCCTTCCCAACTTCCCCAACATAAGATTTCTTTCTCCTTCCACCCTCCCTCCTCCACACAGTACTTTGTATTTTATTATCTTCATACACATATTCTGATACAGATCCACTGAAATGAGGAATAAATGTTGGATCTGGACTATTCCATGTGTGACAAAAGCTTAATTTCTGTTTAGCGACCCACTGTCTCAATCCACTAGAATTGGATGAGGTCTCCCCCAGGTCCCAAGGGTGGAGCCGAGGATTCCAGAGATCGTTAACACATCCCATCTGCCAGCCACAGTGAGGGGTTCTGGGATGTACATGCACATCATACAAGGCTTGGCAATAGTGCTCAGTCAGAATCCAGTCCCCAGCTTTTCCTCAGCGCGCAGGAAAAGCACTAAATAGGGAGGATGGAAAGCTGGATGGGACAGAACTGAAAGGTGAGACACATCACTTAACACCTGCAACGCACCATACAGTGCCTAGTCGTATCCCTGAAGTTTTCATTTACGAGTAAAAAATACTCTTCTCTTGCTTAAGCAAGTTTGAGGTCCCTCACCACCATAAATCCAGCCTAAAACATCCTTTCTACTGTCTGTTGGCTACATAAGCAAAATGTCTAACCCTAAGTCACGCTTCCCCTCCATTCTTAGCTCAACCATGACTCTGCATATTATAAATTTGTACAAAGACAAATGTGCATTGTACTAATTTAGTACCTGTACTCAAGAAATCTTTTCCATATGGATTGGAGAGTAAACATTTTAATTAGAATGAAATAAAGGATTTAAATTTATCCCTTTGCAGTCTTTCCAGTCATCACCTTATCACCTGTAGTCAGTAGACACCGAAAAGCTTTTATTAACAAGTTTCAGGAAGGTTTTGCATTCATAATTAAACTCTTCTGTAAAAACCTATTGCTGCTTTCAGGATTTCTTAAGCACTCGTGGCATATGGTAAAGCAGGTGTTTGCCAGCAAATGTTTTTTAAAAGATCTTTTCAAGACCACAAACTGGTTTCTCCTTCTAAAATTAGAATATTACAATTTTAGCTTGGATTCCCTGACCCTTGCAATTACATATTAACTTCATCCTATTAAAGAAGCCACAGGCTGATTAGGTGCTGCCACAAGAGGTGCAGTTATGCTGGTTTTCTTCAAGCCCTGAGTAAGCTTCACAGACATGATTTATGGCAAGAATATATATGCTCTGGAAAAATAAGCACATGTGTGCCCAGCCACATTGGGATATTGTGGACTCACTTACAGTGGAAATCAGGAGCAGTGCTGAGTTGCTTCAGTCATGTCTCACTTTTTGCAACCCCCTGGACTGTAGCCCACCAGGCTCCTGTATCCATGGGATTATCCCAGCAAGAATACTGGAGTGGGTTGCCATTTTCTCCTCCAGGGGATCTTTCCAACTTAAGGATAGAACCCACATCTCCTGCAGCTCCTACATTGGCATGTAGATTCTCTACCACTGAGCCACCTGGGAAGCCCTCGAACTCAGGAGAACATCTCCTAAAAGACATCCCACGATCTTACTTCTTTCCAGGATTAACTGACCCTCAGTTTCAAGTCCCAGCCCTCAGGCTTACAAACTCAAAAACACAGGTGGCACTCCACCAAGCTGGATGCATTTTCAAAGGTGAACTTTCATAAAACAAGCTTCTGGACCAATACAGAAAATTAAAATGCCAATAAGTATGGTTAACAAATAATAATAATAATAACTATCTTTATTAGATATTAGAAAACTATTGGATATTAGGTACTAAAAAATTTAAAGTTCACCTGATCACTCTATTCTCTCCCATAGCTAAGCTCATGAAAGACAAATCATAGTCATAAGATTGCTTTGGTAAGCACTGAAATCAAAGAAAAGGGGACTTAGATGTCCTTACAAAATGTACCTCAGACAAGACAGCTAGGGAAATGTCATTCCTACAAGAATCCACGTCAACTGGCCACACTCCCCCACCTGTGGAGAGCTAGCTGTGCCATGTCGAAGCCCCCCTCATTCCACATGCCTTCTAACTGCCCTTTCAGGCTTAGCTACATAATTCGCAGAGCTCAATCCAAAAGGAAAATGTGGAGCTCATAGTTCAAAAAGTGGGATAAAAGTGCCACGAAAATTCCAAAATACAAAATGTCTCCTTTCTTCCATTCTCTGTCTCTTTTTCCCTCCCTCCTTCCCTCTTTTCCTCCTTTCCTCCTCAACCCATCATGGTGTTATTTAATTTGCCACTTAAAATCTGCTTCTGTCAGTAAAGAGATATTCACAGGGCCAGTACAGATCTTCACAGGTACCCAAGAGCCCTGGTCCCATAACTTGGCATAGGTGTGCAGCCCACCAGATAGCAGGTTCCCTCTGCTACCAGGTCCCTCCCTGGCTGGACTGACAAGGTCTGAGCCAGGGGCAGCAAAGTGAAGTGAAGTCAAGTCAAACAGGCATCTGCCCTTGCAATGTGGCATGTGCCCAACCTACGGTGGACAGGCCATCCCAAAGAACTGCAACCCCTGAGTCTGAGCACACTCAGTACCTGGAATGGGAGTGGGCAAGCGGTTCACTCTTGTTGTACTCAATATGCCAGCAAATTTGGAAAACTCAGCAGTGGCCACAGGACTGGAAAAGGTCAGTTTTCATTCCAATCCCAAAGAAAGGCAATGCCAAAAAATGCTGAAACTACTGCACAATTGCACTCATCTCACACGCTAGCAAAGGAATGCTGAAAATTCTCCAAGCCAGGCTGCAACAGTACGTGAACCATGAACTTCTAGATGTTCAAGCTGGATTTTGAAAAAGCAGAGGAACCAGAGATAAAATGGCCAATATCTGTTGGATCATCAAAAAAGCAAGAGAATTCCAAAAAAAATCTACTTCTGCTTTATTTACAACGCCAAAGCCTTTGACTGTGTGGATCACAAGAAACTGTGGAAACTTCTTCAAGAGATGGGAATACCAGATCTCCTGACCTGCCTCCTACAAATCTGTATGCAGGTCAAGAAGCAACAGTTAGAACTGGACATGAAACAACAGACTGGTTCCAGTATATTGTCACCCTGCTTATTTAACTTATCTGCAGAGCACAACGTATGAAATGCCAGGATGGATAAAGCATAAGATGGAATCAAGACTGATGAGAGAAATATCTATAACATCAGATATGCAGATAACACCACTCTTACAGCAGAAAGTGAAGAGGAACTAAAGAGCCTCTTGATGAAAGTGAAAGAGGAGAGTGAAAAAGTTGGCTTAAAACTCAACATTAAGAAAACTAAGATCATGGCATCTGGTCCCATCAATTCATGGCAAATAAATGGGGAAACAGTGGAGCAGTGAGAGACTTTATTTTGGGGGGCTCCAAAATCATTGCATATGGTGACTGCAGCCATGAAATTAAAAGAAACTTACTCCTTGAATGTGAGAGTTGGACTGTGAAGAAAGCTGAGCACTGAAGAGTTGATGCTTTTGAACTATGGTGTTGGAGAAGACTCTTGAGAGTCCCTTGGACTGCAAGGAGATCCAACCAGTCCATCCTAAAGGAGGTCAGTCCCGGGTGTTCATTGGAAGGACTGATGCTGAAGCTGAAACTCCAATACTTTGGCCACCTCATGTGAAGAACTAACTCACTGGAAAAGACCCTGATGCTGGGAAAGATTGAAGGCAGGAGGAGAAAGGGATGACAGAGAATGAGATGGTTGGATGGCATCACTGACTCAATGGACATGAGTTTGAGCAAGCTCCAAGAGTTGGTAATGGACATCGAAACCTGGCGTGCTGCAGTCCATGGGTTTGCAAAGAGTCAGACACGACTGAGCAATTGAACTGACTGAAGGGGTTCAAAACCCCAATGAGTCACTATGGTTCTGCCAGCCCAAGGTGGGAATGTCTGCCACCATGCTTTATACCAAGACACCAAGGCATGTGTATATTTGGACCCTGACCCTCTCTGCATCTAGACTCCCACCCAGTCAAGACAGGAGCAGGCCTGGACCATGGTACCAGGAAGTGAAGAAGCAGACACCCAAGCACCTGTCCCAGGGAGGTTGGGCTCCATGATCTTGGGCATGCTCAGTTGTCCCATCAGACTTCACTTACAAAAACTACAAACTCAAAGGTAAAATCATCCAGAATTTCAAGACAGCAACTACAGAGCACTTCACTCCAAGCACAGAGCCCTTCTGGTGGGACCATCTTATATGACTGTAAAGCCAGCCTGCTTGTCCCAACTTCTGTTTTCTTTTAAATGTCACTGGGTACACCACAGCTTCAACTAGCAAACATAGTCCGATTTTGCCCATAGCTACAACTTGACAGCTTACTTCAAGAAAATAACGGTTCCTCTTTAATTAACCAATTACTTTCTAGACTGGTATTTTAAACGGTAAGCAACTTCCACAAGACACAGTATTGATTTCAAAATCGAACTAAAAGAAGCATTCTTATTTTCCTTATTTCCAAGCCCTTCTATAGGCCCAAACACTGACAATATCGACCACTGGCCAAGTGTAGCAATAACCACAGACTGAAACTGCCTCAAGAATGCATTTATCTCCATTCATTTATTCAATGGACTTAACAAATCTTGTGTGCTTATATACCAGGCATTATGCTCTGTGTTACAAAGTTCAAGAAGCACACAGTCCCTTGAAGAGCGCACACTGAAACAGAGAAAGACACAGAAGTGGACAATTTCATTTGATAAGTGCTATGAGACCATTTGTCATGGAAGCACAAAGGCAGGGTATTCAACCCAGCCTGGTGGAGGAAGATAAAGGTTTTCCAGACATTTTCCATCAAGGAGTGAGAACATTTTCCCCAAGAATACGAGTAGCACTTTGGAGTTACACATTCCACCTTGGAGTTGCTGCTGCTACTGCTAAGTTGCTTCAGTTCTGTCCGACTCTGTGCGACCCCATAGACGGCAGCCCACCAGGTTCCGCTGTCCCTGGGATTCTCCAGGCAAGAACACTGGAGTGGGCTGCCATTGTCTTCTCCGACCTTGGAGTTACACATTCCTTTTTCCTCAGAATCTGTCATATGAGAACACACCACCTCCTGCAAAGTACCAAGTAGTCCTGCCCCTCCCTTTGCCCCCACTAAAAAAAATCAACCTAGATCTGTTCAAGACTTCAGAACCAGCTACCAATTTACAAGTAATACAGGGCACAGGGGAGCATATTAAACTGGTCACAAGGAATGCAGTCAGCAAAATCCTGTGAGAAACTCTTAATAGGACAAATACCCCAATTTCTTCAAAAACTAAACTACAAGAAAAAAATAGGTAGAAGACCACTCAGTAGATTAACAGAGACTTAAAGGACATATCCACTAACTGCAATATGTGGGCCTTGTGTGGAAGTTTTTGAATCTTTGTAGGGGAAAACATTATAACATTTATGAGACAAAGATATTTAATGAAATTAAGGATCTGTTCATTGTCCAGATGTGATCATAACACTGTAGTTACAGTTAAAGAGGCAAGAAAAGTATAATGGTTAGGGCTCCAAGCCTTGGGCTCACATTTCCTGGTTTCAGACATCTCTTCGGAGACAGGGCAATAAAACTTTGAGTAAGATGGCTTACTCAATGGTGGCATGTCCTCCTCTCTAACACAGGAAATAATAATGGCAGTTGCTTCATTAAGTTGTTGGAGGATTATGAGATGTACCATGAAAAAGCATTCAGTACAGTGTCTGCTGCTGCTGCTGCTGCTAAGTCGCTTCAGTCGTGTCCGACTGTGTGACCCCATAGACGGCAGGCCACCAGGATTCCCCATCCCTGGAATTCTCCAGGCAAGAACACTGGAGTGGGTTGCCATTTCCTTCTCCAGTGCATGAAAAGTGAAAAGTGAAAGTGAAGTCGCTCAGTCGTGTCCGACTCTAGCGACGCCATGGACTGCAGCCTACCAGGCTCCTCCACCCATGGGATTTTCCAGGCAAGAGTACTGGAGTGGGGTGCCATTGCCTTCTCCGAGTACAGTGTCTGGTTCACAATAATCATCCATTGTGTTTTTATTACCACTGAGGTGATGAGCAACCTTTTTAAAACCTTGCTATTGATTGCCCTCAGCTCAGTTACTCTGGACTAGATTCCTTCTTCTGCCCAACCAGATGCCTGCAGGACATCACTTAAAGGGAGTTCACCATTCACATCTGTGCTCCTCTCTATTCTACGCCTTCCCTCCCAGCTGCCAAAACTCACAAACCCATATTCCTTTTCTTTACTGCCCAATGGGCTTGAAAAGTATAATCCCAGGAATCAAGGATTCTCCTGCAAATGGCTCTGGTTCATCTCCTTGGTTAAATCTCTCTGGATAAAATCTCTTTGTTTTTTTTTTTGTTTTTTTTTTTTTTATTTTTTTTTTAATTTTATTTTATTTTTAAACTTTACATAACTGTATTAGATTTGCCAAATATCAAAATGAATCCGCCACAGGTATACATGTGTTCCCCATCCTGAACCCTCCTCCCTCCTCCCTCCCCATTCCATCCCTCTGGGTCGTCCCAGTGCACCAGCCCCAAGCATCCAGTATCGTGCATCGAACCTGGACTGGCATCTCATTTCATACATGATATTTTACATGTTTCAATGCCATTCTCCCAAATCTTCCCACCCTCTCCCTCTCCCACAGAGTCCATAAGACTGTTCTATACATCAGTGTCTCTTTTGCTGTCTCGTACACAGGGTTATTGTTACCATCTTTCTAAATTCCATATATATGCGTTAGTATACTGTATTGGTGTTTTTCTTTCTGGCTTACTTCACTCTGTATAATCTCTTTGAATTCATCCATTCATGCCCTAATTCACCCAATGGGACCCAGGCAGGGTCCTCCCATCCCTGGCAATGGCAATCTCATGCTTCTTCCTCCACTCCAGGCTTATGCTGTGTGTCCTGTGTTCAACAAACAATTTCACTGTTTGCTGCTTATCACTGCCTTTAGGCTACAGAACCAAGTCTGAAGGTTTTCACCCTCTGCTGCAATTGTGACCCTTTCTCCACTTCAGAGCAGAGAAGGTCTTAAATTCTTAAGACCAGGATTGCCTTACACCTAATTCATTCCTCCAAGGCTACTTACTTGGTGCTTTGCACATGTAGACGCCCCAAACTTCCTTCCTGTTTTTTACAATACTTCAGTTCAGTCGCTCAGTCGTGTCTGACTCTTTGCGACCCCATGAATCATAGAACGGCAGGCCTCCCTGTCCATCACCAACTCCCAAAGTTCACCCAAACTCATGTCCATCGAGTCGGTGATGCCATCCAGCCATCTCATCCTCTGTCGTCCCCTTCTCTTCCTGCCCCCAATCCCTCCCAGCATCAGAGTCTTTTCCAATGAGTCAACTCTTCACATGAGGTGGCCAAAGTATTGGAGTTTCAGCTTCAGCATCACTCCTTCCAATGAACACCCAGGGCTGATCTCCTTTAGGATGGACTGATTGGATCTCCTTGCAGTCCAAGGGACTCTCAAGACTCTTCTCCAACACCACAGTTCAAAAGCATCAATTCTTCAGCGCTCAGCTTTCTTGACAGTCCAACTCTCACATCCATACATGACCACTGGAAAAACCATAGCCTTGACTAGACGGACCTTTGTTGGCAAAGTAATATCTCTGCTTTTCAATATGCTATCTAGGTTGGTCATAACTTTCCTTCCAAGGAGTAAGCATCTTTTAATTTCATGGCTGCAATCACCATCTGCTTTTTCCAGTGGTCATGTATGGATGTGAGAGTTGGACTGTGAAGAAAGCTGAGCGCCAGAGAATTAATGCTTTTGAACTGTGGTGTTGGAGAAGACTCTTGAGAGTCCCTTGGACTGCAAGGAGATCCAACCAGTCCATTCTAAAGGAGATCGGCCCTGGGTGTTCTTTGGAAGGAATGATGCTAAAGCTGAAACTCTAGTACTCTGGCCACCTCGTGAGAAGAGTTGACTCATTGGAAAAGACTCTGATGCTGGGAGGGATTGGGGGCAGGAGGAAAAGAGGACAACAGAGGATGAGATGGCTGGATGGCATCACCGACTCGATGGACGTGAGTTTGAGTGAACTCCGGGAGTTGGTGATGGACAGGGAGGCCTGGCATGCTACAATTCATGGGGCCGCAAAGAGTTGGACATGACTGAGCAACTGAACTGAACTGAACTTTCCTATTTTATAATAGTATTTTATAATACTTAGAAGAAGGAAATAAAGCTAGTTTACATGTCAGAGTCTGGAGAAAATAGCATACAAAGATGGGATGCTATTGGGAAACCAGTGTAGAGAAAGTGATAGTGTTCTTAGAATCTCCCATTCTAAAAGGAAAAAAAAACTCTAATTCTTCCTGACTTCTTAGAAATAAACCTGGGCTGTCTATCATAGTTATGCTGCTAATTAGCTATTCAGGACTCCCAGTAGATGATTTAACTTCTCTAGGCTCCAGCTTTTTCATCTATAACATGAGGATGTTGGATTATAGGAGCTCTGAAAACTCTCTCAGCTCTAAAGGTATGATTTTAAATATTAGAAATAAAAGTCCCAGATGCAAATGTTGATCCATAGTGGAAGCAGGTGGACCCTTAGTCACTGACACTATTTTCTCAATAACTATTAACCAAAAATGTTTTGTGATAACTAAAATGAACACTAAAAAAACTATTAACAGCATTATAAATTCTAATAATAGTATAACATATATCAGTTGCCTTAAATTGCATTACTAGAATCACACGGCATTAGTCTAACACCTTGGGAAATAGAATCATAATGTTAATATTAATAACTTACTGGCACAGAGTCCAGTATATTTTCAAATGCTATCGATACATGGTAGCCAGTCTGACAGCTGCTGAGTTCATTCATTTAATTAGGAATTTTGCCCTAGATGATGTTCTGTTCAAGCTTTAGAGACTGTATCATGCTAAGGTGAGATTGCCAGGCTGAGCTAGAATAATTCTTTGGTTTCTCTTCCTTGCTCCCCTTTGTTCTCTGGAATTTAGGTATAAAATTGAGCTATCAACCACTTTTGTTCAAGGCTGACCCACCTTAACCACCATGTTTAAATGCAGCCAATGCTATAAAAATATATCTAGAGACAGATATATTTCCAGGAAATTGAACAAGACTGAAATAAACATTTGTAAATAAAATCACAGACTCACAGTCGGCACAGAAGTAGGATTTCAGCTAAGTATCCTGCCAGCCGGAATCTGTTTGGGGCCCATATTTTTACCTGTCCTGGAAACTCCACTACAATGAATCTAACAGCCACAGTACATAAAGGCAAGGGTTTGTTAGCAGCCATAGCAAAAAGCTGCCCCAACTGTACTATGGGCAAAAGGGTGGTATCAAAAGAATATCAGCATAATCATGTCATCATTTTCCTCACTGGCTATGGAAACATTATATTAGAAAGAAGGGGATAGGTGTAACTTAAAGAAGTATTTTAGTGATGGAGGTCAAATCATCATTTCAGTCTTTCTTAAAGTTTTTGCTACTGAATGATGAAGCAGAAAAGAAATCTAGACACTTGGGTGCAAGAGCCAGCCACAAGAGCCAACCAACCACTAAAAGGAGTATCAAAATTGACAGAAAGTATAGCTGCTATTAGAGAATATGAAAGATAATCTTATGAGCACTAAGCTAAATTTTTTTTATTCTTAAAATATCTCATTGTAAGTATAGCATTATCTTGCATGTTCTTCATAAATCCCAATCCAGGTAAGTTTACAAAATGTCTTTAGGTTTGGTTGCTTAACCTTCCAAGTTTGTGTGCTGTACTTAGTTGCTCAGTCGTGTCCAACTCTTTGCAACCCCATGGACTGTACCCACCAGGCTCCTCTGTCTATGGGGATTCTCCAGGCAAAAATACTGGAGTGGGTTACCATGCTCTCTTCTAGGGGATCTTTCCTACCCAGGGATCGAACCCAGGTCTCCCACACTGCAGGCAGATTCTTTACCATTTGAGCCACCAGGGAAGCCAAGAATACTGGAGTGGGCAGCCTTTCCTTTCTCCAGGGGATCTTCCTGATCCAGGAATCAAACCAGGGTCTCCTGCATTGCAGGCGGATTCTCTACCAGTTGAGCTACCAGGGAAGCCCTAAACCTTCCAAGTTTAAAGCACCTCATTTTTATCTTAACCTGAAATTATTCCCAGCATCTGCAGTTGTATAACACTTCTAAACAATTTCAGGCAACTTGGCTTGTCTATAGAATCTTTAAGAAGCAATTTACAAAGTGACTCACTTTGGTGACCCAGAAGTATTTTCACATCTGACAAGTACATCATTCACTCATTCAAGTGCACAGCAAGCACCTATTCCATGCAAGGGCACTTGGCAGAGTCAAGGGAGATCTGCAATTTCAATAGGACAACATCCTCACCATCAGAGTCCACAGGCCAATGTATCAGACACATGAGCACATCAGGTAAGTACCTAACTTGGAGATGCTCCCTGAAGCAGAAGAGGACAGCACAGTCTCAGGGCCCAACACCAACTGAAAAAACATTCAAACACACTGGAAACCTGAGGATATGCAAAACACTCTCATATCACTCTCATCTTTTGGAAATAAAGATATAAAAAATTCATAAACAAAGTCAGGAAAAGAAATCAGTGCTTTTACATATTATTTCAAATGTCTATCATTTCCTTTGTCTAGTTACCTATTTCAGAGTTGCATTAATGCATATTTTAAATGACCTAAGACATGCAAAGAGTTGACTCACTGGAAAAGACTCTGATGCTGGGAGGGATTGGGGGCAAGAGGAAAAGGGGACAAAAGAGGATGAGATGGCTGGATGGCATCACCGACTCAATGGACGTGTTTGAGTGAACTCCGGGAGTTGGTGATGGGCAGGGAGGCCTGGCATGCTGCAGTCCATAGGGTCGCAAAGAGTCAGACATGACTGAGTGACTGAACTGAACTGAAGATGTATCAATGCCTTTAAGAAGAAATTCATTCTCATTATACTTCAATTTAAGGTTTCCCAGTTGAAGCCACTAACCTTAGGAAAACAGATTCGTAAATAAAAGCAGGCTAGTAGCCAGAAGAAATTCAGTGGGGGTGGGGGGAAAGTACAAACATATTAATGAAACATATATTGAACTTGAACAGAGGGGAGGGTCTTTGAAGCACAAAGTTCAGCAACCTAAAGCTACGTAGGGCCCTTCTGTGACAAAGCATCGGCTTATCTGCCGCCGTATTGGATCCCCACTTGAAAGGTTTATTTAAACTTCTATAGAATAAGCAAGGTCACTGCCTTACCATATTGAAAAGTTTTATCAAGAAAATGTCACAACCCAGTTGAAGTCATTCATTAACAATTATAATTTTTAAAAGTCAGCAGAGGAATTCAAAAGACTATCATTAATTCAACAAATGTTTATGATATACTGTACTAGTTTGCTTGGCTACCACAACAAAATACCACAGACGAAGTGGCTTAAACAACAGAAATTTATCTTCCCACAGTTTTGGAGGGCAGAAAACCGAGGTCAAGAGCAGCAGCATTGGCTCTTCCAGGCCAGTCTCCTTGGCTTATAGATGGTCACCTTCTTCGTCTTCACATGGTCTTTCCTTTGTGTGTGTCTGCGTCCTAATCTCCTCTTATTATAAGGACACTAGTCATATGGGTCAAGGTCCACCTTAATAACCTTATTTGAATTTAACTATCTCTTTTAAAACCCTATCTCCAAATACATTCCATTCTGAGGTAATGAAGGTCAGAACTTTACCTGTAAATTTTGAGGGGGCATAATTCAGTCCATAACATACCTAATCTGTGCCTAAGAGAACAGCATTGAAACATGTATGTTACCATATGTAAAACAGAGGACCAGTGCAAGTTCGATGCACGAAGCAGGGCACCTGAAGTAGGTGCTTTGGGACAACATAGAGGGATAGGGTGGGGAGGGATTTGGGATGGGGGGGTTTCAGGATGAGGGGAACACATGTATATCTATGGCCAATTCATATTGGGGAAAAAAAAAAAAAACAAAACAAAACAAGAGCAGAACATCAGTGTTTCACCCATCTTCATGGTACTTAATTTTTCATTAGTATCTTTCACATGTTAGTTACACATATGTAGTAATTTAAGGACCAATAATTAACAGGCATCAAACCTAATGAACCATGGACTACAACTGATAAATCATGCAACCATACCTAAAGAAAGAGAAGCAAACAAGAATGAAACGAGAGGTACAGGAAAAGGAATGAGCTACTTTGCACGACTCAATGCTGGAGCATTCGTACAGCACAGAGAGTGGGTGACCTTCATTCCAGTCACAGTGCCTACAGGTTCCCAGGTGCCCACCCAGAAGCTCATGTGCTTCAACTGCAGTAATGTTGTTGAACAGCACTCAACACATACAATTTAAATCAATCCAAGCAGGCTTTCCGTACTTAATATTCCATACTATAATATTGCTGCTTCCCTCCCTTTAACTGCTTGGTCCTGCAACTATCTTTACCAAGTAGAGATTTCCAGGATCCAGGAAGAGTCATGTCAGTAATCAGTCTGTCCAGATCATAAAAGTCATGTTAGGTAGCTTCCAATCATCCTCCCAGACTTGCAATCCAAAGCCTTAATCTTCTTCATTTCTTTGGTTCCTCCATTTTGGAGCATGAGTTGTATTAATTGCAGGATCAGAATAGAAAAAAAATAACTTATTTCAGGCCAGAGCTTAAATTAACTCCATGAAAACAATGAGTTAAGTAGTTTTAAAATATCAGTAACAGCAGGAATGAAGGGCAGGATAACAATACACCATTTCTGAAGGGGAATTTAGAAATAAATGTCAAATTCTTTGCCTTAAAATTACATACTTTTGACCCATAATTCCATAAATAGGAAATTTCCCCAAAGATGTGCATTAAAATGTGAGTGCCTTTATATTCATTACGTGATATATAGCATCAAAATCTGGAAACAACCTTAACACTTAAAGTAAAGAAATTATGGAACATTCAAAAGACAGAATACTAAAAATGCCTACTAAAAATATTTATGGATATGGAAAATATTTCAACTATAATTGAGTTTAAAATTTTTAAACTGTGCAAAACAGTGCTATACCATGACCCCAGAGTTTTCAACTATACCACATTTATTTTGGGTATGCACTACATATGAATTTATTTATGTCCTGATTTTAGAATTCGATTTTTTCTTAAGATGAAATTACACACAATAAATCTGTTAAAATATACAAAAGCAACACAATAGTGATAGTAAAACAAAAATGAGTGAATCCTGGAGGTCAACTAGAACAATTTAAAATTCTCCACACAAGAGCACCTGATGCCACAGCAGATACATATTTTCCTTTCATCCAGCTCAGTAGTTCTCCAGATTTCATCTACATAAAAACCTCTGCCCCATGTAACACACAAAACTCTTCTACACTCTTCTTTATGCTTGAGTCAAAGGATTTTTTATGGGTGCTTTGATTTTAACCTCCAGTGACTACTATATGTATATATATGTATATATATATATTTCTTTAAAAGTGTATATTTTATATAAAATGTACATTATGTGTTCCTTAAATATATATTTATATATTATATATTTAATTATATATGTGTATATATATATATGTTTCTGAACATGTGTATATATGTGGATATGCATACATATATCCTTCATGTATATTTTATATACACACACATATAGCATATATGTGTATGTACTTCTCTGTGTGAGTGTGTGTTCCTTAAAAATGGACTATCTGGATATACACCAGAACAATAATAGAACGGTAGGTTAATTTGTTATTCTTTTGTACTTTTCATTAATCTGCAATCAGAAGAAAACATTACTATTTCAAGAAGATAACAGACAAGGCTTTTTCTTTTCCTTTCCTATATACCTGATCATGTTACAAGAAAATCAGAAAAAAAACAGTATCTCTTATCTAGCATTTCCCAAGTTAATGATCCAGAACCACTCTACCTAAAATTCGGTCCTTCAACCGCAGTGGGTGTTAACACCTGTCTCTCTTAAGAGGCCTACTCAGAATTGCTTGTCCATACATTAGATAACCTCAAATTGTTTTGCTTCTGGAATTTCTTCACTTTTTATTTTTCTGGTCTCCTGCCTCTGAGCCTGTTTTCAGTCAACTAGCCACTTCTTCTTCTAGCATGCTGTTTCTATCTGCTTTTTAGTGAGAAACTAGATAATTATGTCATCACTGTTCCAAATTTAGATGTGCCAATGGATGGGGTTTAACATCGCACCTATTGCCTCAACACATGTGCTTTTATTTTAATGCATAAACTCGGACATACACTTTCATTTCACAAAGGCCTTCTTTGTCCTCCACATTCTTTAAAAGCTGAGTGTGTTGAGGATGAACTTTGTGCCTCGGACCGCCCTAGTCCTCTACAAGACTAACCCTTTGAACTCTCACAACAGCCTTAAGGGGTAAGGAAAAGAACCCCCATTTTACAGCGTGGATTCAGGGTGTTAACACAGGCACGCTGCTTCTCACAGATATGTTATCAGATAACTGGCCTCAGAGAAAGCGAGGTACTTTTAAAGAAAATGATCTGCCCAAATTTTCTTATCATTGTGCAAATAATAATCTTGTATATTCACTAGGACTCAATTTTCATAAAATCTTAGCAATCATAAAGACCTTCAAAGCTATCTCAGTCATAGAGTCAAACCCTTTTGTAAATAATAGATAATCTCCACTTTTCACATAATAAAAATTAACCACTTGTTTCACAAAGGAAGAGACGCAGTGAGTTTACAATTCTGTTCTCCATTCCCACACTCAAGGCTTTCTTAACATATGAATCGGAGAAGGCAATGGCACCCCACTCCAGTACTCTTGCCTGGAAAATCCTATGGATGGAGGAGCGTGGTGGGCTGCAGTCCATGGGGTCGCGAAGAGTTGGAAACGACTGAGCGACTTCACTTTCACTTTTCACTTTCCTGCATTGGAGAAGGAAATGGCAACCCACTCCGGTGTTCTTGCCTGGAGAATCCCAGGGATGGGGGAGCCTGGTGGCTACCGTCTATGGGGTCACACAGAGTCGGACACGACTGAAGTGACTTAGCAGCAACATATGAATACATGTTGAATTAATATAATGGTTTAAAACATGTGCTTTGAAAACTGGCAGCCCTGGTTTGAGTTCCAATTTATGAGCTCTGTGGCTGTAGGCAAAGCTCTCAACCTCGCTGAGTCCCAGCTTTCTTACTGGCCAAACAGAAGTAACTGTACCCACAACCTCTGAGTCTTTGTAAGGATGAATTAAATAACACATATGAAGTACACAGTACCTGTCATTTAGTAAACGCTTAATAGATGTTCTTAACATTTATAAAGTTTCATGCCAGTTCAGCATTCAGCCAGATGTTCAGTTTCACGAAATAGGCCTTGTATGCAAATCAAGAGTTCATTATAAAAAGCCCTTCAACTACAAACCCCTTCAGAATTACCTATTAGGAAGCAAAATGTAGAATGCTACTAATTACATTTCTGAAATCAGTAAGTGCTTAACTAGAAGATATTTTTTAAGGTAGGCTAATTTTAGCCTCAAAAGATAATTTTTCCTTTGAAGCAAAAATGAGATACTAGGCCTGTTGCTCTTGTTAACCTAGTTTTTCAAAAAATACACACAAATTCTAACTTTTGAAAATCCTACTGTTCTAATTTTTGACTCTACAGTGATATTTTTTAAGGTAGGCTAATTTTAGCCTCAAAAGATAATTTTTCCTTTGAAGCAAAAATGAGATACTAGGCCTGTTGCTCTTGTTAACCTAGTTTTTCAAAAAATACGCACAAATTCTAACTTTTGAAAATCCTACTGTTCTAATTTTTGACTCTACAGTTTCCTATTGTCATCATCCTACATTCAGTTGCACACACTGAGAGCCTGGGACTCAGCCTCTCACTTGTAACGAGGTAACAGCATGTGTCATAGGGTCTTGTGGCTATTACATGAGATATCATAAGGTGCTCCATGTAATGCTTTTAAACAGTATACAGAAAGCACTTGCTGGATGTAGCAGTTATTCATTAATTATATAAATCTTTCTTTATAAATTGAATAGCAGAGACCAACTGTTTACATCTGGTAGTCTATGCAATTGTGGAAAGCACAAATCCCGAACTGGGTAATGATTATGAAGAATTATAGATATCACTGTTAAGCAAGTTATCAATATTTCTTAGCAATAAACCTGCACTCCTTCTGGATAAAATAGCACAGGGATTCCAGTAAGAAGGCCAATCACATTATAACTTTGAAATGGCATTTGGAGGCTTTGCATTTCCCTAACAGGCACTTGGAGAAGTCAATGGCACCCCACTCCAGTACTCTTGCCTGGAAAATCCCATGGACAGAGGAGCCTGGTAGGCTGCAGTCCATGAGGTCACTAAGAGTCGGGCATGACTGAGTGACTTCACTTTGACTTTTCACTTTGATGCACTGGAGAAAGAAATGGCAACCCACTCCGGTGTTCTTGCCTGGAGAATCCCAGGGATGGGGGAGCCTGGTGGGCTGCCGTCTATGGGGTTGCACAGAGTCGGACACGACTGAAGCGATTTAGCAGCAGCAGCAGCAACAGACATTTGCAATTACTAATCTCCGAATTTTGGAGTGGTGATTATTTGATGTTTGTTAGGATCAATGTTTGAGTTCAAAGTATAAGACATTCCTTCTTGTACAAAGCATAGGATGTGTGTAAGGCAGTGGTTCTCATCCTGGCTGCATATAAAAATCAGCTGGTGGACTGAGGAACAGGTGATCCCAAGGAGGGCAATTCCCTGAAGAAACTCAAGCCAATAAAGACCGGGTCCTGGAATGGGGCCTCAGCATCTGTAGTGTTTTGTTTTAAAGTTTCCCAGATAATTCTAATACACAGTGAAGACTGAGAACCATATGTTATGAGGAGAAACAAGAGAAGCAGGGAAGAAAATTCTGGAAAAAGAGATCAGGCCATTTTACCCCATTTTGTAGATGGCCTTTTCACTCTGCTGTTTTCTTTGCTGCACATATGTTTCTAAGTTTGGTGTCGTCCCACTTGTCTATTTTTGCTTCTGTTGTCTGTGCTTTTGGTGTCCTACCCAAAAAAAAAAAAAAATCATTGCCAAATCCAATGTCAGGAAGCTTTTCCTCTATGTTTTCTTCTAGGAGCTTCATAGTTTTAGGACTTTACATTTAAGACTTTAATCCATTTTGAGTTAATTTTGGTATATGGTATAAGGTGAGGGTCCATCTTCATCTTTTTGCATGTGGATATCTAGTTTTCTCAACACTGTTCATTAAAAAAAAAAAAGACTGTCCTTTCCCTAATGTGTAGCCTTGGCACCCATGTTGAAGATCATTTGACTAAATACTTGATGATTTATTACTAAGGCCTCTTTTGCAACATACATAAAGCAAAACTGTACTCCTTTTGTATATATTATTTTGTAATCTACTTCCTTCATTTAAAATAGATAATTGATGATTACTTTCCCTTGTAATATTGTTTTTTCCTATTATTTTAAAGGCTTTTCTCTGAAAGTAACACATGCTCAATGCAAATGAGAAAGGTAAAGAAAAAAGTATAAGTAATCAGTAACCCCACAGCCAAAGTTAACCACTGCTAACAGTTCAGTACATTTATCCAGAACATTTTATTTTTTGAAAATGAAAATCATTTTTCCAGATGGTAGTCTCATATCCTACTATTTTCCACCCACTACACTTTTGGTACCTGACCTAGAGCTACAAATGAAGCAGCATCTAGACCAGTGCCTCACACACAGAAGGCACTCAAATACTTGTTGAATGAATGGAATGAATGAAGAGATGTGTGACCTCAATTAATTGAGTTAGTCCAGTTAAGAAGCAAACAAGTACAAAAATAACTACGGACAGAATGGTAAATGTTACAACAGAGCTGTGATAGGTGCACCAAAGCACAGAATAACACTCAAAATGCTAGGTCACTTCCTCCAAAAGAGATGGTGCCTACTTTGAGTCTTAGACAAGGACCGCAAGAAGACGTGCAGGTGAACAAGCAAGGAAGAACAAGCAGGAAGGGCACCAAGGCAACAAGCAAAGGAAAGGAATAAGAGAACAGCATAGGAGGAAACAGCAGAGTTCATCTCCGAGGGAAGATAAGAGTGAGTGTATATTTGTGCACCTCTGTTTGTGCACATATGTGTGTGCATGTGTGATCATGTTTGAGGGACTAAGAAGTGTGTGGCAGAATACCGACTCAGGAAGCTGATAAAGCATGAGGAAGGCAAATCATAGAGGGCTTTGAATGTACCCTCAAGAATTTCAACTTCATCTTGAAAACTATGGGAGCAACTAAGGCATTCAAGAATGAAAGTTACATACTCAATGTGGTACACAGTTCTCTGGCTGTTCTTTGGATGGGCGACAAGACTGGAAGCTGTGAGCAGTTCTACTGCACGATTCTAAGTCAAAAGTGATGTGGGTCTGACTCACCCAGCACAGAGGTGTGAGAGGGGAAAGGAGAGGACAGAGATCAGCTATCAGTTATTAAGGAGGAAGAGTCATTAGGGCATAGTGAGTAATTAGGTTTGGTTACTATGAGGAGGAAGAGTCCAGACAACCCCCAGTTTTCTAAAAAGCAGGGTCACAAGAGAAAAAGCAGTTGACAAACAAAAAATGTTGAGTTCCACTAGGTACACGTGGAGTGTGAGGTATCTGTGATGCGAGGAAGGGGAGGGCTCCAGAAGAAGAGGCATAGAGAAACTGAACTGGGAGCAGAGCACAGAGTTGAGAGCAGGGAGAAAAAAAGAGAGAAGGACAAAGACAAAGAGCAGAGAACATGAGCACGAGACAGGGGAATGAGGAAGATATGTCTGGGAAACAGACTGGGAAGGGAAGTGGCCATAGAGTGATATTCAAGAAAGGAAGGAGACGGCTCACTACCATAACAGCAGAGGTTGTAAAAACTAATCTTGAAAAGAAAAAAAGGAGTTTTAAGAAGAAAAAGGTGATTAAAACAATATGACAGAGGAAGATACTAAGAAAAATAAAGAAGAAACTATAAGGTCAGTAAAAAGAGTAAAAAGTAGAAACTCTCTAAACACAGGAAGACAAATCCCTGAATCACTTAAGAACTCGATGTCTTTCATCATACCACTCTATCCTATCTCTTACCAATACCAAATACAGCATCTATAATTTCCCCACCTATATCAAACAAAACATGACAAAACTTGTAAATTTCATAGAAGGTGTGATTGTATTCTAGATTCAGACTCTGGCACCACTGTCCCTGTGATGATTTGACTTCTTTGATGGGCAGAATCCACCCAGATCTCAGTTACTGCAGCCTTTTGTTATCTTGTAAAGGGGAGGATATGGGGAGAAAGAGGGAAGAAAGGAAAGGAATGGAAGGGGAAGGAAAGAATGCAGGAAGAAAGGAAGAGAAAAAGAAAAGAACGGAGAAAGCGAAAAAGAGAAAGAAAAATGAAAGAGGAGGGAGGGAGGAGGAAAAGAAAGGAGAGAAAGAAACAACTTAAAAAGAAGGGCAAAGAGCAATTCAGAGAGTGAGAAAATGCTCTTGAAGCTCTACCAGAAGACCTCACATGGGATCAAATATTTCTGTTAGAAAACTAAATGGTATTTTCAGAGCTCTCCAGAGCCTCCCTCTGAGTTGCTTGCCTGTTTCCCGACTTTAATGCTGGCCAGCGGGATTGAGCAGTCAGACAGAGCTTCTCATTATGTCAGAGTACAGGGAGGGTGGCCAAGCTTCGCACCATCATACACTGCAGATGCAATCCCCCTAGGCTCAGAGAAAAACTATGATTCTGGAAAAGCCTCAAGCCTGTGCACTCTGCCAGCATTACACAAATGAGTGTTCATAATAGAAAAATAAACTCAGCAGCTACACTGAGCATCCTCCCAGGGCCCAGGGTGTGGGTGGCAGCCTTCCTCTGGAAGGGACAGAAACGGGAAGAGAACACGTGGGATGAAGCACCCTTAATTATTAACACATACTCTGCCCTATTTTTAGACAGGTTTAATGAATGGAATGATATTTTAACTTGGTAACAAAGACTGGGACCCAGCATCCAAAGTAACTATTAAACAAGAATAGAAAGCTCAGTGTCCACCTCTGGTCCATGTGATTCCACATATAAGTTCAGAGAAATTTAGCAGCTTTACTTCTATTTGTTTCCTCATTAGGAAAGCAGAGCTAATATTAAATCCTTAAACAGAAGATTTAAATAAACTGCTATTATTGCTGAAGTGGTGCCATGAAAGATGGGTAACTATCATTACATCATCAATCTCTGGTGATAATGTTCAGATTAGCTCATGAACAAAGGCCCCGTGTGGCGGATTCATTTTGATATTTGGCAAAACTAATACAATTATGTAAAGTTTAAAAATAAAATAAAATTAAAAACAAAAAAAAAGAAAAAGAAAAAGTTAACACTATACAGATTTTGCTTATTAATGTACCAATATGCTGATGTTGAGACCTTAGCCCTGAAGCAGAATTGCATGCCACTCTCCAGGGAAAGAAAGTGGCCTATTCCATCACAGCAGAAACGGTCTCCAAATAACTGTCTTAAAATTACAATCCCACGCTAGGCAACATCTTGTCAGAGAATTTGACATAAATGTCTTCTAAGATACGGACCAAATGTTGGATGAATTTAGTCACCTCAAAACTGCAGTATAACCATAAATGCATGGCTTAAATAATTTGATATTGTTAGGAGATAAAAATTTTCATACAAAACCACAATTCTATTAGATCAGTGTATTTACTAGGTGGTATTCTCAGGAGTACAGAGCAGTAACATCTATCCAAAATGCACCAGCTTTAACAGAAGTCCTTGGGTCTTTCATGACACTTGTATTTTTATATTAGCTGGCTAGTAAAATGTAAACAAGCCTTAGTTTTTGTTTTGTTTTGTTTTTTTTTAAAAAGGTATAGTCTTAGAATTACAAATTAACAAATGGAATAGTTTCAAGGACCATAATGTTTGTGAAACCCCGCTTACTATGTTTTGTCTCTAAAATGGGAACGTGCACGTACACATTCTAAGATTGGGAAATATCCACTAAGACTACCATTACCACATTGAGCAACAGAGCTATATGCATGAAAGTCAGTTTGCTCATATTCTCTAATATAATCCCATCTCTCAAGGGTGTATTATAAGGAACAGAAACAAATCCCTTCTTACATTCAAAACAACAAAACACCCAATTTCCTGCTTAGAATAAACACCAGGAAGAGTTAAGGCATGTCAGATCATAATTCTGACAAATATTTCCTCCCACATTAAAAAAAAAAAAAGAGCCACATGTAAAAATAGCTCTTTTAAAGGAGATCAAAAAAGGAAAAAAAGTCTCAAAACATAAACACAAAACCATGATTCTGTTTCTTTATATTTCTGAATTGAGCTTTATTCCCTTTACAATAAGTAGGGGAAATTATGAAAATGATATTATAGAAGAATATGTAATGGCATAGGGAAGTGTTCATAACACCATAGATTGTTAAAATAATAAAACGCTTATTTCAAGACAACATATACATTAAGGTCCTACTGTTGCTGCTGCTGCTAAGTCGCTTCAGTCATGTCCGACTCTGTGCGATCCCATAGACGGCAGCCCACCAGGCTCCCCCATCCCTGGGATTCTCCAGGCAAGAACACTGGAGTGGGTTGCCATTTCCTTCTCCAATGCATGAAAGTGAAAAGTGAAACTGAAGTCACTCAGCCATGTCCGACTCTTAGCAACCCCAATGGACTGCAGCCCTCCAGGCTCCTCAGTCCATGGGGTTTTACAGGCAAGAGTACTGGAGTGGGGTGCCATTGCCTTCTCCAATTCAGGTCCTAAGTTTATCACAAAGAATACACATACACACACCACATAAAAAAACTCCTGCATCCATATAAACCCCAGAGGAAAAAGGAGCAAATTAATTTTTCTCATAGGTTACCTCTAAATGGCTGGATTGCTAATAAATATTTTCCTCTTTATTTTTCAGGATTTTCCTATTTTCTACAATAACTATGACATTTAAAGTCAAAGTAGCATCTAACCTGTTTCGAATATTGTGAAAACTAAATGATACCATTCTCAGGGGAAAGCACAAAACTCAGTACCTACACATAGTAAGTAAGCTGAGCACCAAAAAATTGATGCTTTTGAACTGTGGTGTTGGAGAAGACTCTTGAGAGTCCCTTGGACTGCAGGGAGATCCAACCTGTCAATCCTAAAGGAAATCAGTTCTGAATATTCATTGGAAGGACTGATGCTGAAGCTGAAACTCCAATATGTTGGCCACCTGATGTGAAGAACCAACTCATTGGAAAAGGCCCTGATGCTGGGAAAGATTGAAGGCAGGAGGAGAAGGGGACAAAGGAGGATGAAATGGTTGGATGGCATCACTGACACGATGGACAGGAGTTTAAGTAAGCTCTGGGAGTTGGTGATGTACAGGGAAGCCTGGCATGCTGAAGTCCACAGGGTCGCAAAGAGTCAGACACTACTGAACAACTGAACAGAACTGAACTGAAACACTAGTTTAAAATTTTATGTAAAATAAAGGTAGTAACTTTTATTCTTGTAATCTTATTTAAATTCTTTTTTCTTAAAGTGTAATTATACTGGGAGTTGTCCTCAAGAAACATTAAATTTACAGAGACAATGAGTCCCTGGTATTGTTTTGCTTTGTTAATCAGAAGACAGTATAATATTATAAATTAGTAGGCTCCTAGGTATACTAAACATACTTTTCAAAATGGTGCTTTGTTTTCATGCTTTGTGAGAAGCTATAAGAAGGTTTCTCAAGGGCTCAAAGAGGGAGATATAACCACTCCTATCATCTATGGTCCTCAAAGCTATTTATTCTCAAAGACACTGTTATAATTCAGTGGTGTTAGAGTCGGACAAAACTGAGTGACTTCACTTTCACTTTTCACTTTGATGCACTGGAGAAGGAAATGGCAACCCACTCCAGTGTTCTTGCCTGGAGGATCCCAGGAATGGGGGAGCCTGGTGGGCTGCCGTCTATGGGGTCACACAGAGTCGGACACGACTGAAGCAACTTAGCAGCAGCAGCAGCAGTAGAAGGATACATCTAGTTTCAACAGGGACTAATAAGTGATCAAGAGAGAGAGCAAAAGAACCCACTTCATGGAATTACACAGTAAAGAAAGTCCCATAGAATCAAGATATTTAATCCAAATCCTTTCTTTCAAACCACTAAACTAAAAAAATTCCAAAAGAAAATAGCCTTGGGATGTGAAGGAGCAGACCAAAAAGCCAGTGAACACTTAACACACTCAAGTTTGCCACTGCCCTTTCAGGAATCCACTTGGCCCCCAACCTTGGGAAGTGGGGCTTGTAAACTAGCAAATAATCCACAGAAACACTGGCGAGATGGCAGAGCAAAAGGTAAAGAACAGAAATGTACTGTTTCTTTCTTCTAATAGTTGAACGATACTCTAACCTTTGTTACTGTAACTGAATGAAGTTCATCTGCAGAGAAGATTACAAGGAAAGAAGAGCTAGGCAGTCCAGGGGAAGGAGGTGTCTGAGAATTAAGAGAGCCAAAGGACTTACAAGTAAGGGCAGAGACACTTCACAGCCAGGGCTGACTCCAAACAAGAGCTCTTTCTCTCATACTGTCGCCTCCACACTCCACTACAACCACAGCAGAGCAGGAGGAGTTAGCAGCAGCCCTTCTTTCTCACACTCAGCACACTGAGGAAGATGCCAAATAAATAAGGAAATAAACACAGGTAGATGAAGATGGTCAAAACATATAAACTTCCAGATATAAGATAAGAAAGTACCATGGATATAATGTCCAACATGATTAATATAATTAACACTGCTGTATGGTATATACGAAAGTCATTAAGAAAATAAATCAAGCCAATCAAACCAGTCAATCCTAAGGCAAATCAACCCTGAATATTCATTGGAAGGACTGATGCTGAAGCTGAAGCTCCAATACTTTGGCCACCTGATGTGAAGACCCAACTCATTGGAAAAAGACTCTGATGCTGGGAAAGACTGAGGGCAGGAGGATAAGGGGGTGACAAAGAATGAGATGGTTGGATGGCATCCTCAACTCAATGAACCTGAGTTTGAGCAAACTCTGGGAGATGGTGAAGGACAGGGAAGCCTGGCGTGCTGCAGTCCATGGGGTCACAAAGAGTAGGACACAACTGAGTGACTGAACAACAACAAAGAGAATAAATCCTAGGAGTTCTCATCACAAAGAAAAATTTTTTTTCTTGTTCTTTTATTTTTTATCTATATGAGATGATGGATGTTCATTAAACTTATTAAACTTATTATGGTAATCATTTCATGATTGTCAAATCATTATGTTGTACATCTTAAACTTACACAGTGTTGTATATCAATTATATCTCAATAAAACTGAAGAAAAAAGACACACATAAACACACAAAAGACATAGGTATCCAACTGCCTGAAACATGCCATTCATTCTCTAGACTAGGCCCTCCTTGCAAGGATTTTATTTAACTACTTACTTTGCCAACAAAGGTCCGTCTAGTCAAGGCTATGGTTTTTCCTGTGGTCATGTATGGATGTGAGAGATGGACTGTGAAGAAGGCTGAGCGCCGAAGAATTGATGCTTTTGAACTGTGGTATTGGAGAAGACTCTTGAGAGTCCCTTGGACTGCAAGGAGATCCAACCAGTCCATTCTGAAGGAGATCAGCCCTGGGATTTCTTTGGAAGGAATGTTGCTAAAGCTGAAACTCCAGTACTTTGGCCACATCATGCAAAGAGTTGACTCATTGGAAAAGACTCTGATGCTGGGAGGGATTGGGAGCAGGAGGAGAAGGGGACGAGAGGATGAGATGGCTGGATGGCATCACTGACTCGATGGACGTGAATCTGAGTGAACTCCGGGAGTTGGTGATGGATAGGGAGGCCTGGTGTGCTGCGATTCATGGGGTCGAAAAGAGTTAGACACGACTGAGTGACTGAACCAAACCAACTCTTGATATGCTCTAAGAACACTTCAGCCAAAACCAATTAAAACAAACAAACAAAATTTAACAATATTTGTTCAAAGGCTGAAGGATGCGAGCATCCCTCTTTCTCTTTACTATTTTTGGTCTTTCTTCCCTGTTTCATACTCCCTCACCTGTTGCCTGGGCTTCCCAAGAGGCTCAGTGGTGAAGAATCCACCTGCCAATCCAAGACACACAGGTTCGATCCCTGGGTCAGGAAGATTTTCTGGAGGAGGAAATGGCGAATCCACTCCAGTATTCTTGCCTGGAAAGTCCCATGGACAGAGGAGCCTGATGGGCTACAATTCATGGGGTTGCAAAGAGTCAGACATGACTGAGGTGCATGACACACACACCTGTTTCCCAGCAATGATAGGTGATATACGTGCCCACAAACCAAATTTATTCACAAATCTGCTCTCATTCAATGCAGAGAATTCCTTCAAAGCATTTTTTAAAGATTTATTCCAGTGAGAACCTTCATATGCAGCTGGTGGGAATGCAAAATGGTGCAGCCACTTTGACAAATAGTCCAAATTTTAAATATAAGTATTCATTTACTATATAACCCAGCAAGAGCACACCTAGGTGTCAACCCAACAGAAATTAAAATATATGTCCATATAAAAGCTGTACAGGAATGTTCATAACAGCATTATTCGTAATAGCCAAAAAAGTGGAAAACAACTCAAACGTCCATGCTGGTGAATAGTTAATATATGATATGCCATACAATAGAATACTATTCAGCAATATAAGGAATAAAGTACTGATTTATACTGCAACATGCTGCTGCTAAGTCACTTCAGTCATGTCCGACTCTGGGCAACCCCATAGACGGCAGCCCACCAGGCTCCTCTGTCCTTGGGATTCTCCAGGCAAGAATACTGGAGTGGGTACTGCAACATGAATGAACCTCAAAAATGTACTAAGGGAAAAAAGCCAAAACCAAACCAACACATATTGTATGATTCCACTCATATGAAATAGTCAAAAAAAGCAAATCTAGAAATACAGAAAGTAGAATATTTGTTGCCAAGGGCTGAAGATAGGGGAAAGGATTAACTATAAATGGGCATGAGGAGTTTTATGGTGGTGAAAATGTTCTAAAACTAGGCTGTGGTGATGCCTGTACAGTCCTGTAAATTAACTAAGTACTATTGAATTATATAGATAAAATCAATGAGTTTTATGATAAACTATACCTCAATACAGTTGTAAGAAAAGTGCACAGTGCCTAGACCACCAAAAAAACAAGGTTTATTCTACTCCTACTGCACTCCAAGTCTAGGTAATCCCTATACTTAATGAATTTAAAATACAATGGAATATTACACAAAGTTTTGTGTTGTTTTTTTTTTAAAGAGAAGCTTTAGGGAATTCCTTGGCAGTCCAGTTGTTAGGACTCACTTTCATTGTCGAGGCCTGGGTTCCATCCTTGGTTGGGAAACTAAGAACCCACAAGCCACATTGCACAGCCAAAGAAAAAGAGAGAGAAAAGCTTTAGCCTTCTGACTGATTTGTTTATTAACCAAGAACTGTGTCTATAATGCAAGAAAACCAACCACAATCAACCAAGACTAATTCTCAAGATGTTATCAGACAGCTGATACTACTTAACATAGTAAATCATCTAAATATTTGCAAATTGTCTCAATTCCAAATTCTTTAGTACTCTAACTGTCCATATATTGATATAATAAAGAAAACAAATTTACTCCAAGTATACAACTGGCTTCCAAGGTAAAGATAATTACAAGAAATAAATTCACTATGATTCCGGATTAGCTCTTCTAAGACTTCACTTAAAGTTAATATGATCCAGAAAGAAAAACACCAATACAGTATACTAACGCATATATATGGAATTTAGAAAGATGGTAATGATAACCCTGTATGCAAGACAGCAGAAGAGACACAGATGTATAGAACAGTCTTTTGGACTCTGTGAGAGAGGGTGAGGGTGGGATGGTTTGGGAGAATGGCATTGAAACATGTATATTATCACATGTGAAACGGATCACCAGTCCAGGTTCAATGCATGATACAGGGTGCTCGGGGCTGGTGCACTGGAGGGATGGGATCAGGAGGGAGGTGGGAGGGAAGTTCAGGATGGGGAACACATGTACACCCGTGGTAGATTCATGTCAATGTATGACAAAACCAATACAATATTGTATAGTAATTAGCCTCCAAAATAAATAAATAAATAAAGTGGAAAAAAAATAAAATAAAGTTAATATGATCCCAATAGAACTGAGAGACAATTTCATGAATAACTTTTTCAAATAGGGCAAGGTTAAATATTTGAATCTGGGTGGAAATTTTAAATTTCAAGCCTAAAATAAAATCCTGATTTCAAAACATACCTGACCATTTGAAATGATATACACTATGATTTAATGCTTAAAATAAAGACATGCAAATCTCTTAAAAAAAACTAACAACCAAAAATGTTGCAAAGTAAATAGAGTAAAACAAATGTGTTTGAGAGTAACATTTGGTACAAAATGTGAGGATGAGCACAGAATGTCCCAGAAACAAGAGGTACACACTGGTCATAAAGCCACTGTGCCTTTGTTACCTGACAGGCAGCATAGGGGCTGGCGTTTTCCCAGACTACCAGTTCCCATGATGCAAGGCCACTGGACAGAACTACGGTGACTTTCCTGCCCCTCACTAAAAAGCTCCAATGTAAGTAAATTACTCCCACAAACCACTGAGGAAGATGTCCAGAGACATGGCCAAGCCTGCAAACAGTTTACAGAAGACTGACTCTTGAGAGTCCCTTGGACTGCAAGGAGATCCAACCAGTCCATTATAAAGGAGATTGGTCCTGGGTGTTCTTTGGAAGGAATGATGCTAAAGCTGAAACTCCAGTACTTGGGCCATCTCATGCAAAGAGTTGACTCATTGGAAAAGACTTTGATGGGGAGGGATTGGGGGCAGGAGGAGAAGGGGACAACAGAGGATGAGATGGCTGGATGGCCATCAGTGACTCGATGGACGTGAGTTTGAGTGAACGCCGGAAGTTGGTGATGGACAGGGAGACCTGGAGTGCTGCGATTCATGGGGTCACAAAGAGTCGGACACGACTGAGCGACTGAACTGAACTGAAATAGAAAATAAAATTACATAGTCCATTAAGTGTCAGGCCTGTTAAAGACTAGATTATCAAACTGAAATTATTAAACTTTCCAGCAACTTCATCCTCAGCCAGAAGATAAAGGATTGAGGATGAAAGGTTGGGGATGAGGGGTAGGGGGAACAGAGATGAAGTACATTTTTCTTTCTGATGTGGTAATTTAAGGGTGTTACCAAAGTATTCTCTTTGAAAGAAAATTTGGGTGGAAAAAAATGCATTCAAAAGCAATTAACATCAATAGCAGCAATTAAATGCTGCCACACTTTTTGGATCCTCATCATATTTAATCTTACATTACTTATTTTTGAAGGTGTCAGAGAAACTGCCCTTCTTGAACAAAATTTCAGTTAAAAAATTCAATAGATACATTTTACTGACACAAACAACAAAAACTTTTCATATTTGTAACGCCAGAGAGCAGAGCTATGACCTTGACAAAGATCTTGACTCTTCAAAAAAAAAAAAAAAAGAAAAATAACAGAAACTCTGCCATAAAGTTGAAGCAGAAATAGAGATGGTAGATTAAAATAAGTACATTCAAGATATTTCAGAAAAATCTGCTTGAATGTTTCTAATAAGTTCAGAAATAGATAAGATAATAAACAAAAATTCAGCTATGTCTTTGCTACTAAAGGAAATATTTTATTTTTAAACATTGGGTCTCTGAGTACCTGAATTTTCAATCCAATTATCTTTCAAAGAGTCAATCAGGGAAGTCAGTGTACTAGGTACTGTCCATTCCCTTTTTAAAAATATATGTTTCTTTTGCCTGTCAAAGGTCTTGTTCAGTCGCTAAGTTGTGCCGACTCTTTGTGACCCCATGAACTGCAGCATGCGAGGCTTCCCTGTCCTTCACTATTTCCTGGAGTTTGCTCCAATTCACATCCACTGAGTCGGTTATACTATCAAACTGTCTCATTCTCTGTCATCTGCTTCTCCTTTTGTCTTCAGTCTTTCACTGCCTCAGGGTCTTTTCAAATGAGCTGGCTCTTCGCATCAGGTGGCCAAAATGCTGGAGCTTCAGCTTCAGTCCTTCCAATGAATATTCAAAGGTCTGTTGCTCAGTCACTCAGTCGTGCCCAACTCTTTGTGACCCCTTGGACTGTGGCCATCAGGCTTCTCTGTACATGGATTCTCTGGGCAAGAATACTGGAGTGGACTGTCATTTCCTTCTCCAATTCAAAGGTCTAATTGGCCATAATTCAGGTGAGAGACTAGAGGAAGAGCATTTTCTTGGTGCTTTCAATACTTTTAAGTCAGTGAGATTACAAGCAGATTTATACAATAGCCAACATTAGCTACTAAATATGGGAAGGGTGGGGGAGAAGGTTATTTATTTATTATTCAGAATTAGTTTCCCTCTATAAGCATTTATGACTGTTCAGTGGTTATATACCTAGACCTAGAGTACAAAGACAAGCTGCTCATTGTCTAAGAAAGGAAAACCAGCATGTAAGTAAATACATTACAATTCAACTCTAAGTTAGAATTGAGTTGGTTAAAGGAGGTAGTGACTAACCCCCCAGACTACTGCTAAGTCACTTCAGTCGTGTCCGACTCTGTGTGACCCCATAGATGGCAGCCCACCAGGCTCCCCTGTCCCTGGGATTCTCCAGACAAGAACACTGGAGTGGGTTGCCATTTCCTTCTCCAATGCATGAAAGTGAAAAGTCAAAGTGAAGTCGCTCAGTTGTGTCTGACTCTTAGCGACCCCATGGACTGCAGCCTACCAGGCTCCTCCACCCATGGGATTTTCCAGGCAAGAGTACTGGAGTGGGGTCCCATTGCCTTCTCCACCCCTCTTTTTCCCAATCCATGGCTTCAGCGATGCCTCACAGAAATCACTGCTTTTGTGTTCAGTCCTTAAGGATGTTTAGGAATTCATCAGGTAGGGAGAGGCATTCCAAGCCCAAAGTCATGAACATCTGAGAGCAGGACTTGTCCTGGAAAATGGCCTGAGTAAGCCAAAAGGGTAGAGATGCAAGCTGCGGCTGGACAGAGAATTGGAATCCAGATCATAAAAAAATATATATGCCATGGTGACAAGTTGGCACCAGAGGGCTACCAAAAATAGGAATTTTCCACTAATGAGGTGATCAGATTTCCATATTAGAAAAAGCATTCTAGTAGAAGTGTGGAGGATGGTATTAAGGGAAGAAAACCTGAAGACAATCGTAATGACCCTAAACGACAGAAAAGATGGTATAGATACTTAAAAGGCAGAATTTCCAGAATTCAATATTCTGTTAGGTGGGAAAGAGAAGGAGGGCGGTTATAGAAGGGACAAGTTTAGGAACAAGTTCCCAGATGTCTTGGTCCAACTGGGTAGATGGTGTTGCCATTTACAAAAACCAAGCACATGAGGGAAGGGCATGCCAACAGAGTGGTGGGTAGGAGTAAGGCCAAGATAGTCTTGGACATTCAAGATATCCAGTACAGAACTGAATATATGAAATCCAAAAGTTTAATGTTACTACAATTTCCCAGTATATTTTTGTATGCAAAACTCTCTTCAGGTGACAGATAAAGTGATTCATGTTTATTCATTCCATATATTCTGGTGCATGTTTCCAAGATGCAAGTCTGTCTACTGAAGATTCCATAAGGCTTCTGTATGTGGAGGAAATAACTCTAGATTCAAAGTCAACACTCGGATTACAAATATTGGCTTTGCACATGCTCTGCGATCTCCAGTGCTTGCCCACTTTAACCTTCTGTAAAATGTAGATGCTTTCTGCCCAGCACTACTAGGAGGGTTAAATAAGGTAAATGCATGGAAAGGTGCAGCATGATACCAGGCACACTGTAGATGACCAATGAAAGTTGACAGAATACAACATATATCATTCTATACACTCAAAAAGTTTGTGAGTTGGTGAGAAGATAAGATGTGTATAATAACAATGATATAATGTAAAAGATGATGTATGCCTCTAAGGAGATAAAAAGAGTGACAGCTGGTCAAAGGAGGGAGAGGCCACTTACAAAAAAGATATAAGGAAGAACTTTCATATAAACTGGACCTGAAGAACAAGTAGGATTTAGACATGCAGAGACAGAGAGAGAAGGGCAGTCCTTTCCAGGTGCTGGGGAAAGGCAGGATGGCATCAGCCCAGGCAACTGTGATCAAAGAAGCTGGCTTTATATTAAGGCTCTAGCCTTAATATAACTCACTAGCTGCATGACTTTAGACAAAATATTCAACCCAAATGAGGATAACAGCAATTATCTTTTAGTCATCATTAGGATTTTTTTTTCTTAAAAATTATTATTATTTTTGTTTGTTTGTTTGTTTTTTAATTTTATTTTATTTTTAAACCTGAAACACTGTATTAGTTTTGCCAAACATCAAAACGAATCCGCCACAGGTATACATATGCTCCATAAAATAGGTTAAGTCTCTTAGTGCAGGACACATGGCAGCTAGCATCATATTTAGCAGAAACCAGAGACAGGAAATCGAGGGAAGGCCAATTTGGCTACAGCACACAGTTCACAATGCTGAATAGTTTGCATAAAGTGGAAAATAGACTATAGAGCTTAAAAAAGAGAGAAAGAGGATTTGGGACTTTATTCCTCAGGCAAGAAAAGCCACTGAAGGTTTTACAGCAGGAAAGGAAGATGTATGTCCTCTATCTTTCCCAATATGACTTTTTATTTATAATACAAGGAAATTTAATTGTAAAATCATGTGCCTTCCATCACCCATGCTTGACTGCACACAGAAATTCTCAATGACAGCATCTAGAAATTGAAAAGACTAATTCTAGACTAACAAAAAAAAAAAACTAGCTGAAATAGCAGGTGCTTGCACATACTTTTTTAAATTTAATTATATGTGAGTGTGTATGTGTATGTCCTGAATCACTAAAAAAATACAAACCCCTTGGGCCATGACAGCCCCAGAAACTAGTACAGTTCTGAAACATGAAACTCAGAGAATATTTATTGATGTCCTAAATAATTTTTCTTTTTATCAATAACAATTGCAATATACTGGTGATGATTATGAGAAATGCTGATTAACTTTTTCCATACATACATATATATGTTTACATATACATATATGGAATACATTTTTACATACACACATGTACATATATAGTAATTCTCATACATTTACATTCTATCAGTATTACTAATACAGTGTATCAAGTATATCAAGTATTTTTTATACTTGTCATACTCATATTCTTTTTATAGCATGTTTGCCCCCAAATCTTAAGTCCTTATTCATTCTTCATTTGCCACTGAACTCCCACTGGAGTTAAAATCATCAAATTTCCAATTCAGATATGCCTTGACTTTTCCTCCAAGGAGCTTATTTTGCTTTATAATTAGTCTCAAATTTATTAAGTCCTTGTGAGACACTAGGTATGAAATAATACATAACCTAACTGGCCCGTAAGACAGAGTAAATATTCTTCCTAAAAGTTTACCCCCTCAAGAGCTTATGGCACTGAGAAGGCCATGTGTTTTGTATGTCACTCAAATGTTAACCTGATGTTAACATTTGGATGATGTTTCTTCAACTATTCTGTATCACAGTAATTCATTTTTTCCAAGCATTTATTGAGTACCTGCCATTTGCCAGACATTACAAAAGGCTGAATCAGAGATCAAATTGCCAACATCCATTGGACTAGAGAAAAAGCAAGGGAATTCCATGGAAAAAACATCTATCTGCTTCATTGACTATGCCAAAGCCTTTGACTGTGTGGATCACAACAAACTGTGGGAAATTCTTCAAGAGATGGGAATACCAGACCACCTTTCCTGCCTCCTGAGAAACCAGTATGCAGGTCAAGCAGCAACAGTTAGAACCACACATGGAACAACAGACTGGTTCCAAATGGGGAAAGGAGTATGTCAAGGCTGTATACTGTCATCAAGCATATCTAACTTACATGTAGAGTGTGTGCACACGTGTTTTGCTCTGTCCAACCCTATGGACTGCAGCCCGCCAGGCTCCTCTGCCCATGGGATTCTCTAGGCAAGAATACTGGAGTAGGCTGCCATTTCCTGCTCCAGAGGATCTTCCAGATCCAGGGATCAAACCCACATCTCTAGGGTCTTCAGCATTGCAGGTGGATTCTTTACCACTGAGCCACCTGAGACCATCCTTATATGCAAAGTACATCAGGCGAAATGTCAGGCTGGATGAGGTACAAGCTGGAATCAAGACTGCCAGGAGAAATATCAATAACCTCAGATATGCAGATGACAACTCCCTCATGGCAGAAAGTGAAGAAGAACTAAAGAGCCTCTTGATGAGGGTGAAGGAGGAGAGTGGAAAAAGCTGGCTTAAAAGGTAACATTCAAGAAACGAAGAACATGGCATCCAGTCCCATCACTTCATGGCAAATAAATGGGGGAAAATTGAAACAGTGGCGGAGTTTATTTTCTTGGGCTCCAAAATCACTGCAGATGGTGACTGCAGCCATGAAATTAAAAAATGCTTGCTCCTTGGAAGAAAAGCTATGACAAACCTAGACAGCATATTAAAAAGCAGAGACATTACTTTGCCAACAAAGGTCAGTATACTGAAAGCTATGGTTTTTCCAGGGATCATGTATGGATGTGAGAGCTGGACCATAA
Organism: Bubalus kerabau; assembly: GCF_029407905.1. Classification (NCBI taxonomy): domain Eukaryota; kingdom Metazoa; phylum Chordata; class Mammalia; order Artiodactyla; family Bovidae; genus Bubalus; species Bubalus kerabau. The sequence continues at coordinate 138,978,173 of NC_073626.1, forward strand.
AGAAGGCTGAGCACCGAAGAATTGATGCTTTTGAACTGTGGTGTTGGAGAAGACTCTTGCGAGTCCCTTGGACAGCAAGGAGATCAAACCAGTCAAGCCTAGAGGAAATCAAGTCTGAGTACACACTGGAAGGACTGATGCTGAAGTTGAAGTTCCAATACTTTGGCCACCTGATATGAAGAGCCAACTCAATGGAAAAGACCCTGATGCTGAGAAAGACCGAGGGCAGGAGGAGAAGTGGGTGACAGAGGATGAGATGACTGGATGGCATCACCAACTCAATGGACATGCATTTGAGCAAACTGTGGGAGAGAGCGAAGGACAGAAAGCCTGGCATGCTGCAGTTCATGGGGTCACAAAGAGTCAGACACAACTGAGTGACTAAACAACCATGAACAACCGCTGATTATTAGTAAACATTTATGAATGAATATCAAGTTTGCATTCAGACACTGGAGATTTTAGGCTCTTCATTTTTGTATCTCAAGGACCAGCTTAATATCTGGCAGCATAAATTGGAAATGAGTGGTTCCTGACTTGACTGACTGAATCACAAAGCCATTATTCAGCAATGACAGAGCCTCAACTCTTCAAGAAGGTAAAGACATACTAGGAACACCAAGAGCTACTGTTGCTCCCTAATAAATGGAAGTCATATTAATCTTACAACCTGCATTTTTCTCAACAGTTATGCATAAGTGTTTTCTCATTTAATTCAAACTTTTCAGCATGTGTCAGTTTAGATAAATAAATAATTATTGCATGACTACATAATTATTCTAGCCATTCCCATTTACTGGAAATAGCCCAAAGGTTCTCTTTTTGTTCATTTTTATGAATAATATTATGGTGAACATCTTTCTGCATAAAGTTTGTATGTATTTCTGATTATTTCTTAGAATAGGAACCCAGAAGTAGAATTTAAAGGTGACATTTAAAGTTTTGATGCTGTACTGACAAAAGCTTGAATTCATTCTGACTGCAGGATATAAAAGTACTAATTTCACAGCACCTTTGCCAGCATTAGGCAGTCTTAATTTTTTAAATTAATCCTGGTTTGCTAATTTAAACACATTAGACAAATAAATGAAAATAATGCTATTTGCATTTAAAGGTTTCAAAGCAAGAGATCCTGAAAATACTTGGCAATGCAGAAGAAAATAACCTATTTTGATAGGGGCTTAACTTGGAAAATGATTCTGGGTTTATTATTAGAATCCATAGGCAGTTTCAGACATCTTTTATCTTTACTGCTAACCTTCTCAAAGTCAAATCGAAAGTCCTTCACTCTAACTTTTCACATTACACTGAATTGTAGGGCTTATTTCTCACTCTTAGATTCAACAAGATATTTAAAAGCATGCATTCTTTTATTTTTATTTTTTTCTATTTACATGAAGTTTTATTTATTTTTTTTGATTTTATTTTATTTTTAAACTTTACAATATTGTATTGGTTTTGCCAAATATCAAAATGAATCCGCCACAGGTATACATGTGTTCCCCATCCTGAACCCTCCTCCCTCCTCCCTCCCCATACCATCCCTCTGGGTCGTCCCAGTGCACCAGCCCCAAGCATCCAGCATCGTGCATCGAACCTGGACTGGTAACTCATTTCATATATGATATTATACGTATTTCAATGCCATTCTCCCAAATCATCCCACCCTCTCCTTCTCCCACAGAGTCCAAAGGACTGTTCTATACATCAGTGTCTCTTTTGCTGTCTCGTATACAGGGTTATTGTTACCATCTTTCTAAATTCCATATATATGCGTTAGTATACTGTATTGGTGTTTTTCTTTCTGGCTTACTTCACTCTGTATAATAGGCTCTAGTTTCATCCATCTCATTAGAACTGATTCAAATGTATTCTTTTTAATGACTGAGTAATACTCCATTGTGTATATGTACCACTGCTTTCTTATCCATTCATCTGCTGATGGACATCTAGGTTGCTTCCATGTCCTGGCTATTATAAACAGTGCTGCGATGAACGTTGGGGTACATGTGTCTCTTTCCCTTCTGGTTTCCTCAGTGTGTATGCCCAGCAGTGGGATTGCAGGATCATAAGGCAGTTCTATTTCCGGCTTTTTAAGGAATCTCCACACTGTTCTCCATAGTGGCTGTACTAGTTTGCATTCCCACCAACAGTGTAAGAGGGTTCCCTTTTCTCCACACCCTCTCCAGCATTTATTGCTTGTATTCTTTTAAATGGACAAGAATTAAATTTTTTTTAAGTATTCAATATACACTAAACATCAGTGTTAACAAAATGCCCAACACCTCAAAGAACTCAAGGAAATCCAAAAAATTCCTTTCCTCAAAGGTTTTATTTATTTTAACTTCATTATTCTCAATCATTCTGAGTTAAGGATTAAACTGCATACCCTTTCAGAGAGACCTGACATTGTTACAACAAAGTTCACCTGTGTATTAATTGCATTTCTACTATTTTCTATAAGCATATGACAACAGGCAGGACAACTTGTCAATTTATATTATTTCTAAGATTCCATTTTATTTCAAGTTCTACTGTGTGTTTTATTTTTTTAATTTAAATTTATTTTAATTGGAGGCTAATTACTTTACAATATTGTATTGGTTTTGCCATAATGTCCTTCCTCAAAAATGAAACAGATACAGTAAACTCCTTGCTCATAATGGAAAGAGAAAGTCATCTGAAATCCTCAAATGATTCCAAACAGTGAAAATTACATGTGAAAACCATCTAAAGAACTAAAAAACTTCCTTTCTTCAAGTTTTTTAACTAAGATCCAGCACTTTAAATTATCAACTTTTAGAAAGAAGAAAAAACAGCACATAACTTGATATAACTCAAGATAAAGCAAACTGAAAACCCAATTTCCCTCCCATAACCTAAAGACAACACAGGCATTAGAAGTAGTTTGACTTCCTTAATATATAGATACATAAAACACATACATACATATACAAATACATACATGAAATATTCCAAAATTAATTAAAATATGTGAGCATTTCAAATAATAGAAACAATTTCCATGGCTAAGCAAAAAAGATCAAAACCTAATAAAGTATTATTGCTGCTATTAGAAAAGTGAACAGTAGACTTTGTGTTTCACAGAACAATAAAATTCCAAAAACATCCTGCATACTGACATAAAGCACCTTTATATTTTGTCAAAGATATTTAAAAGAAAAAAAAGCACAGTTAACACCATTTTATCACTATACCATTTAATTCCTTAGGTTAAATAATCTCAGCTTTAATAAATACTCAATAGTAGAAATACATGCTTTTTTAAACCCACAAAAATGTTGTCTCAGAAGAACTGGCAATGACTTACCTGGACTGTACCCAAATGAAGATCGGCCACTGTCCCCTCCACATCTCCATTTCTTGTCCACATCCCCTGCTGCTACTTCTTTTTGTCCTCCACCCTTTCTCTGTCAACAGGACAGTCACCTACCCTGGACCCAACACTTCAGAAACTAAGGTCAAGGCAGACTTGGCTTGAAGGACACAATGCCCACAGAGGGGGGCAAATTTCCAATAGCAAGAAAATCCTCCATTTTCCTGCCCTAATGGCTTCAGTTAAGCCACTTTCCAAAAGTAAAGATTTTCCTCTTTGAAATATAAATGTAGAGACGGATAAGGAGGAAAGATAAAATGAGTGCAAATAACATAATGAAACCACCTACTTATTTTGATATCCTTGTGCAGAAATTGGTAATTAAAGTAACAATATATAGATTTTCATGTAATAAAAAATAATCCAGCAGCAACAGAAACACATTTTTTTAATCTCTTTTAAGAAAACCATAAAATAGAATAACTTTTTAAAATTATAAGTTATAAAAGGTGACTAATTTATGTTTTCTTTTCTGTGAAATTCTCCTTTCAAATTTTGCATGGCATTAAAGAGAGAGTTGGAAGGGGTGCCAGAACAGTAGAAAAAAACAATTTTTTAAGGAACAAACTACCAATTCTCAAATTAGCACTAGTAGTCTAAGTCCTCCATGTGTTTTGTATTTATATTCATAAGAGCACAGGGTTTTTTCCTTCTTTAGATTTTTTTTTTAATGTTCCTTTAAAATGTAAAAGATTCTCAATGTTTAAACCCACAAGTACCATCATAGGTCAAAACATTAAGTGACTTACGCTTACTTCTAATTAAATATAAAAGGAAAATGATATCTTCTGGTTTGGAAATGTGAATTCTTCCACATTTCTTGAGTATTACATAAAAAGAGTTGTTGCATAATTTTCTGAAGCCAGAAGATTAGTATATATACCATTTTACTAAGTTTCAGCTACTATACTTTCCTCAATAAAGACCATTACACAGGATGAATCCCACTTCCCATTCTCTTCTAGCACTCCCTCAACCCCTCAACCCCACAAACGCTTTAGATTACAAGCAAACTTACTCACTCAAGTCACCTTGAACAAGCAAACTTCAAAGATCAGTAAAAACACAGTGGTTTTTATAATATGCCCTATTTATTGGCCTTCATTAACCAACTCTGGTAGTCAGAGGGATTGTCTGTGTTTGTTTTGCTCCTTCCTTCCTTCTTTCCTCACTTCCACCCTTCCTTCCTTCCAAACTAACTGAACTACATATCATTCTATAATGGATATTTACAGTGAAAATGTAAATCAGGACATTATTGTGAAGTTTCCTTCTCTCAGAGAGAAAATATGCTATAGTAATATGCTACAAGAACATATTATCAAATTCACTTAACTGAGGCTCCCTAAATGATACAAAAAATATTGAAACTTTTTATGTTCCAAGAGGAAAATGGATACTGAAGAGCAATAGCTGACTCTTCTGTCTGTTACACATAACTTCACCCCGATGATGAAGGGAGACGATGAAGGGAACTTCCCTTCTCATCCCTTTCACTGCTGAATAACTCCCTCCCTTCCACTGCTGCTCAGATCTCATGACTATTCCTTCTTTCATTCAACAAGTATGTGCCAGGCATTGTTCTAAGAAACAATGGAGAGCTGGAGCAGTGAGGGTCCCTGCCTAGTGGAGCTTATGTTGGGTGGAGGGGGCATGCTCTTTACCCAGCCTGGATGCTGCCAACACCAACAGGCAGTGGCATGTGGGCTGGAGCCACGCTCTTACACAGGTCCACTCTTAACAACTGCAGGGTTCAGAGCAAAACTACAAATGGAGACTGGCTCACCTCCTTACATCTGTTTAAATATTGAAAGGCTATAAATTAAGCTAATGAATATGTTTTATTCTCCTACCTTGACTCTCATAATGGCTTTAAAGGACAGATCTGAATTGTGAATTCCAGCCAGAATGTGGTGTCAAAGGGGCCACCAGCTCTATCCAACAAAAGTGGTCTCACTCAGGCATACTTGTGGGCACTGAGCCAGTTCATCAGCCTCTATTCACACCTTCTGCAAAGACATCCTAGACACCCCTTGAGCCTAAGCGTATGCACACTGACTTCCCAGTCTGCCCTTAGTAGGAAATCTGCAGAGGTCAAACAGGCTCTAGAAGCAGGTTTGGGGCTTTGAAGCAAGGAAATGCAGTACCCAGAGTTCCCAGAGGGTATTTCAAAAGGCAGGGCAAGTTCAGGCATAGGTCCAGGTAGATATATTGCTTGTGGACTCCTTGCCCCATGGGAAGGAAGGGCCTCTTGCCCAGTTCTAAGGGCACAAGTGTGTTCCTGAAGTGCAGAGGGCAGGAGATTAAATTGTTCAATGTCTTCAGTATCATTTAAGAGCTGAGACAGAGAAAGGGGAGCAGAGGAGTCAGGGGCAAGGGGAAAAAAACCTACTATCCTAATGCCACCAAGTGATGCCACCACTGCCCACTACAGTGTTCTCCTCCATCCAGGTGGCACACAGCAGAAGGAAGGGGAAGCAGGGAAGGAAGAGAGCCGGCATTCTCCTACTGCAGGAGGGTGTCTCCTATAATAGTCGAGAGCACAGCCCAGAAGAACCAGGTGCGAAAAAAAGAAAGTAAGGGTAAGTAAGGGAACTGATATTACCAACCAAGCCTCTGCTGAAGACCAGTTCTGCCCATCTCATAGGGACAGAAATGCAACACAAAGATTTCATCATAATCATTTTGATATTTGGCAAAACTAATACAGTTATGTAAAGTTTAAAAATAAAATAAAATTAAATTAAAAAAAAAGAATAGCCAAAAAAAAAAAAAATCAGTCTTTAGTAAGTTTATTAAATTATACCCAATAATTTAAAGTACTTTTCCCTCCACAGGCTTTGCTCTGCTCTTCGTGAGCCTTCCATAGCAGAGCCAACCCAGTGATTCCTGCTGGCAAACCAATCACAGATGCTTCTAATCTGGGGGTAGCCCACGCTTGCTTGATTCAGAATGTCAGAGGCCATGTTATGCCTGGCTAAGCAGTGTGCCGGGACTCTGGTATGGCCACCCCCCAATCACAGAGATGTAGTCCACACTCTACTGGGCTCACCTACTGGATGCTTCTTCTACCTGACTAATTCATTCAGTCCCTCCAGGCCAGAGACACCTGGCAGCAAAGCTGTCTCACATGATCGTCATAGCAGTTAATGCCCCTTCCTCTTCCTCTGTCTACCCACCAGGCAAATGCATGGGCTTCAGGGAAATGCTTATAGATCAATGCCAGCCCATGGGTCCACAAACCTCAACATCACATTACAGTCTATATTGTGTTATCCTCCCACCAAGAGCATAATTCTCCCTTTCTTCCTCCACACCAGCCTTCAGCTTATAAGAATTCAAGTTCACTCCCTTTTCTCCCTGACATATCTCTTTTACTTGATTTGAATTATTTATTTGTGAGTTCTGTGGGATGGAGTATATGATCAGACATTATGTTCAGTTCAGTTAAGTCGCTCAGTAGTGTCCGACTCTTTGTGACCCCATTGACTGCAGCACGCCAGGCTTCCCTGTCCATCACCAACTCCCACAGTTTACTCAAACTCATGTCCATTGAGTCGGTGATACCATCCAACCATCTCATCCTCTGTCGTCCCCTTCTCCTCCTGCCTTCAATCTTTCCCAGCATCAGGGTCTTTTCAAATGAGTCAGTTCTTTGCATCAGGTGGCCAAAGTATTGGAGTTTCAGCTCCAACATCAGTCTTTCCAATGAACATTCAGGACTGATTTCCTTTCAGATTGACTGATTTGATCTCCTTGCAGTCCAAGAGACTCTCAAGAGTCTTCTCCAACACCACAGTTCAAAAGCATCAATTCTTCGGCACTCAGCTTTCTTTATACTCCAACTCTCACATCCATACATGACTATTGGAAAAACCATAATCTTGACTGACGGACCTTTGTTGGCAAAGTAATGTCTCTGCTTTTTAATATGCTGTCTAGGTTGGTCATAATTTTCCTTGCAAGGAGTAAGTGTCTTTTAATTTCATGGCTGCAGTTACCATCTGCAGTGATTTTGGGGCCCCAAAATATAAAGCCTGACACTGTTTCCACTGTTTCTTCATCTATTTGCCATGAAGGGATGGGACCAGATGCCATGACCTTTGTTTTCTGAATGTTGAGCTTTAAGCCAACTTTTTCATTCTCCTCTTTCACTTTCATCAAGAGGCTCTTTAGTTCTCTTCACTTTCTGCCATATGAGTGGTGTCATCTGCATATCTGAGATTATTGATATTTCTCCTGGCAATCCTGATTCCAGCTTGTGCTTCATCCAGCCCAGCGTTTCTCATGATGTACTCTGTATATAAGTTAAATCAGCAGGGTGACAATATACAGCCTTGACGTACTCCTTTTCCTATTTGGAACCAGTCTGTTGTTCCATGTCCAGTTCTGTTGCTTCTTGACTAACATACAGGTTTCTCAAGAGGCAGGTCAGGTGGTCTGGCATTCCCATCTCTTGAAGAATTTTCCACAGTCTATTGTGATCCACACAGTCGAAGGCTTCGGCATAATCAATTAAGCAGAAATAGGTGTTTTTCTGGAACTCTCTTGCTTTAGGTATCTGCACTCAAATACTGGAGGAGGTTTTGAACATATGTTTTACATTTAGGAACCATGCTTCTTATATATATTTTCTCATTTACTCTTCACCAAATTTCACAACTATTATTACTATCCACAGTTTTAGCCACTGAGTTTAGAGAGATTAAACAAGTTATTCAAGATGACAAAGTTAGAATAAGTGTGAACGTAGCAGAGTTCTACCTGTACCTATGAAAGTTCAGTCACTCTCTTTACACTGTTTGTTTCCTGCCTGATGAATGGCTGCTGACTGTAGAGACTTAGGTATTGGTGTTTGGCTACATTTTGCCTTAGATAGCCTATAAAAGACTGATCAGCAATAACGAGAATAAAATATTACATTAACTTTATAGTTTAAAGAGAACTTTTAAAATAATTTTTAAACACCAAAGTAGCAAAAAGAAAGAATATGGACTAAATAACAATTAATGAAAGAAAAAACAAACTAACTTGTTTAATAAAGCAAAAGATGATAGTTTGAAGAGACCAATAGGGCAAAAAATCACAGGTTAGCCTGATTTTTAAAAAGAAGAAAAACAGAAATAAGCAACACTAAAAAAGAGAAAGAGATCGTTTCAGATTTTTACCAATAAATTTGAAACTCTAACCCAATCTGGGAAAATATAAATATACCAATCATTCAACAAATACTTATGGAGGACCTTCTATATGCCAAGCCCTGGGTGTATCACAGTCAACAAATAAATGAAGTCCTTCCCACTGTAGAGCTCTCTGAGCAGAGGGAGGGGGATGTTGAGGGATAAAGAAAAATAAATATGTAGTATGTCACGCAGTGATAGGGGCCAAAAGAAAAATAAACATGATTCGTGGAGAGAGACAAGGAAAGAGGCTCAACTTTTAATGAAGTGGTCAGGAAAGGACAGAGTCACATGGGTCAAAGGGGAAAAAAACTGAAACTACTTGACTTGTTCAAGTTCTGTGAGGAGAACAAAGAGGTAACATGATCTGATGTCACTTTAAAATAAGCACTACTGCAGAGACCAATCATTCTGGGAGAAATTTGAAAAGTTATAAAAAAAATACTACCTCTAAAAAATGGGATGCTTCTAATAGCTTTATAAGTGAACTCTATCTAGCCTTTGAAGAACTGATAACCCCTATATGGAAAGCTTCTGAACATTTACGAGGCTCACATAACCTGCAGAACAAAGCAGACAAGGCTACATATAGAGCTCTCCTTGCTACCCCTACCCTCTTCTCTAGCACCATCCCCTACATACGTACACACACATACACATATATACACCCACTACTTCATAGGCCAGTGTTTCCCAAACCTCAATCACTCCAGTACCATCTTCACAACTTTTAACATATTCAAATACCACCTGTAGTACATTTAAATATCATTCATTTAACATTCATTTAAACTGATTGGCTACTCTAAAAGATAAATTTCTACCACTATCATAAATGGAAAACTAGTATCATTTGTCAAAACTAATTAAAATAATTGCATGCCTATTATAATTTTTTAAATATTAATCTGCAAACTACCTAAGAGGAAGTCACATTCTGCCAGTACTTGGTGCTGGCACATGAACCATATTTTGAGAAACATTGTCACAGGCCAAACTCCCTATGACTCTCAGTATAAAACATTTTAAATATCATATTAAAAAATCTAATACAGAGATTGTTTTAAAGAACAATGTATCAATAAATTTTATTCCAGAAATAAAAGAATGGCTCAATACTAGGAAATCTATTTATGGGTGCATACATTAAATTTAATATATGTGCATGGGTTTATATACACATAGAGAGACACACGTGGATAGACTACATTCAAAACCATTCACTATCACTCTTGAAATAGTCATACCCAACCTAGAAAAACAAGCTAAGAGGGTCTTATATAATCTGACCAACGTCTAGCTCATACATTCATACATTTAGAGCAGTGGTTCTCAACCAGAGGTGACTTTGCCCCCCAGGGTACATTTGGCAATGTCTGGGAACATTTTTGATTGTCATGACTAGAGTGACTGATACTGATATACAGTGGGTAGAGGCCAGGGATAAACATTCAATAATGAACACATGGGACAACTCCCATGACAAATAATTAAACAGTCCAAAATATCAATAGTAGCGAGGTTGAGAAACCTTGGCTTAGAGGACACACAACATCTAACTCCAAAATCTGCCCGCACGTTCCAGGACTCTTTCCATTGCACTGCATTTCTATCACCGAATTAAAATATTATTCCTACGAAAAAAATACATTTTGAATTCCAAACAACCAATTCTAAAACTTACCTAAACATTAAACATACCTGAAGACTCACAATCAAGAGAAAGGACTCGAGGATTTGTCTTCCCCCAGTGGAACTACAAGTAAGGAAAATTAACACATTTCTTCCACCACCAGGGAATGGTCAGATGGTTTAAGAAAAGTCAACCAAAATGTGCGTTCAGCTACTTTTCTCCTGTGACATTAACATTCCTCTTTGACTCCAACATGCCCTGGGTCCATCATTTTAAACTCTCCTGGGAGATTTTATAATAGGCTAGTGTGGTTTAAGTACTGTTTGCTTACACCATTTATACAGTTTAGGTATTAGGGAGAAAAAAGATGGACTCCTTTAAACAAGCAGGTATTTTTAATCCCTCTGCAACTGAAAGAGTACTGCTTTCTGAAAAATGGAAAGAGACATAAATATGTTACCTGACTTTTCTTCTGTTAAATCTCCTGACCTCCTTTTTCTAACCTGCTTTCGACTTTAACTACAAGTGCAGAGGGGAGAAAAGAACAGTTAATAAGCCACCCTGTGTCAAACATAGAAGCTTGCATCCATCAGTCTCTGGGGATATTCAAGACAAACAAGCTAAATTTCTCCACCCTTCCCTGTGATGCAGCTAAAATACAAATTATAAAACTAAACCAGTAAACATATTCTACAAGATCACAATTGAAGAGCCTGAAAAAGAAAGCTACTGGATTCTCACTGCAGCTGATGAGTGTGAAGTGTTTTGACTTTCAAAATTCATGGATTATAAAAAGCATCAGTGTGTGTGGAGGGTTATGTGTAGGATGAGTAGGTGGGGGTATAATAAGAAACAGTATTCTGGTTCTTCAGCAGATTTAATTCCTTCATCCCAGCCTCCCACTGGTATATGAAGATATGCAAATTACCCCAGAATGAGCCTCTATATGTCCATCTTCCTCCTTCTGCCTCTTTGCCCTCCATCCCCTCATCCCCTAAAGATATCTTATCAGAGAACCAGCACTTGCTTCTTTCACTTTTCCTCCATCTTCCCCATCTCTGAAGAGAACTCCATGATTTCCTACAGGATTTCTTTTTATGAATATTTTTATCTTGAGTTTTCAAATAACCAGTTATTACTCTGTAAGAAATATTTCTACCAAAATCAGGACAAAAAATAAATTGTTAAATGTTTAAATTAGTTTCCTGCTTAAATATATAAAATGTTAAAGGGTTAAATAGAATTTTAACATTTTCTTATAAAAGATTCCCTTTGTTACGTAGTACTTCATAATATTTTTTTTAAAAAACCTTCCAGCCCTCCACACTAAAGACTTTTAAATATTTTTATGTGGGATTTTACTAGTACTTTCCACAAATGTGGGGATATTTTTAAAACTTGGGCATCTACTTTTTTAAATTGTATGATCAAAAAACCCCAAAGAGCTTATACAAGCAGTTGTAGTTATTATGTCACACTGCAGTTTTAATTATTAAGAAACTAATTTAATAGTGACTTATTTTTCCCCTCAGAATTGTAACCACAAGCAATTAGTAGTAAGAACTTCTCCCCTATCCCCCTGAAAATCTCTAAAAATTAGACTCTGTGATCTGCGATAATACAGGTGCAATAAATAAATTACCTTTAGAATTTTAAAGTATTACTGCATTCCCAAATGTGAAATCACAAGCACCGGAATGTAATTAAGAAGCTTATTAAAACATCAATCAATATGTCCATTCATTTTCTGAAATAATTCAAAAGAAATGGGTTTTTAAAGCAGGATTGGCTGCCATATTGCACACTGCAGAGATGCAAATTAATTCCACAACCCACCCTCAAGCCTACTGCGCCAATACCTTCACTTCATTTACCCAACAAATACGTGAGTGCCTGATACATGCCACACATGAGCAGTGGTTGAAAACCCCGTGATGAACAAGCAGAGAGGGCCAGTTATAGAGCTTACAGCTTGGTATTAAATAAGTAAGCACATACATAAGTTTATGATTACAAAGTATAAGTGCAATTGAAGAAACAAACAGGAAAGACTATGCCAGAATAAGGAAGACACTGTTTTGTAAGGTTAGCATTGCATGAGAAAACTGTATAATTCAAAAAATAAAGCTGTAAGAGGCAAGCAGACAGAGGATGATACATGAAAGTTTCTAGAAAGGTCAGTAGGGGAGTAGAGGGGGAGGAGCGTGAAAGGCAGGGTAAAGTGAACAGCAATCATTCAGAGCAGGCCCTGAAAATCAGGGTAACATGTGTTATGACATCACTAATAGCGCAACCTGATTGGTTCCCTCGCCACAGTCTGCGCACTAGACACTCTGTGAAGCAGGAGAGATTCTGATACATTATTCTGTGTGCACAAGCTCCCATACCCCCAAAGCGCTAGGCAGGTAAAGAAAATTAAGCCAGCTAAAAACACACCTTGTGAGAAAGATGGGGATTGTGAAGACACTGGTGGAAACTGGAAAACAGGCAGCCAGCAACTGCCACTCTTATCCATGGGGCCAAACATTAGGGATTTTTTTTAAAAGATGCTAGAAATTTAGATTTTTTTTTCATGTAACATATCCCAGTTTTTAAAGATAATATGGGCCAAATAAAGTAAGTTTGAGGACCACCACTCTGCAACCTTCTTGAGGTATTTTATGTTACTTAGATACAAAATTTCTAAACCTTCAACTGTTTTTACTTTTTAATGTACAATTAACAGTGTCTCAGACCAAGAAAACAAACCAAAACCTATAAGACAATCCGTTCCACTATTATTGTCCTTCATTCTCTTTTTTTAACTGACACATAACTGCCATAAAAATCGGCGTTAGTTTCAGGTGTACAGCATAATGACTTAAGGTCTGTATTTATTGCAAAATGATCACTATAAGTCTAATTAACATCCATCACTACACACACTTACAAATTTTTGTTCTGCAAATTTTCAGATCTACTCTCTTAGCTACTTCCAAATACACGTTCTAGTACTATTAACTATAGTCATCATGCTGCACATTACACACCCAGGACTTGTAAGTGCTAGTCTGTACCTTTGTCCCCTTTTACCCATTTCACCTTTATTCTTTAAATCTAAACATTTCATACATATTTTAAGCATAGATAACATTAAAGATATAATAGCATACCTCATATCATTCTATACTTTATATGTAAACTTTAAATGTTTGTCTTTAAAGGTTTTTAAAACATTTAAAATGTCTGTCTTTAAATGTTCAAGTCTACCAAATGTTTGTTGTTTTTCACCCGTTACAGCAGTCCACCTAAAGAATACTTAATAAGCATTTTCAGCACAATGCTAAATCTCCATTCTCAGAGTGCTTATAATACTGTTGATGAGAAAATAGTAGCAAAAAAAACAATTAGAAGACCATGAAAACCAGTATATAATTAAATCTGAATGTATAAAACAAATGAACATAGTAAGAAGTCACAAAAATGAGATTCTGAGAGACTGGCTTACCAAGGAGGATTTGGATAGGCACAGAAGAAGAGAAAAAATAAATCATGCAATAGAGAGATAGAATAATACTTGAAGAATGTATATTATTCAAGAATAATACTTGAAGACTATTGGTCAATGGCTTGCTACTGGTCTATAAAATAAGCACAGAAATGGAAGTAAGCAGTTAGAAACTTTTCTAGCATCTTGACACTGCCCTGACGTCCAAGCTTGTAGTCAGTGGACTTTTCTCGCTGGACAAGTCATAGACCAGTTAGAGTACCATCAAACTAACAAGCAGGGTCACATGTGGCACAAGCTGCATGCCAGGAATACACACTAGGTCTACATCACAACATACTAACATTTTCACGCTTGTGATCAACTATAACCCAACAGTGTATAAAACTCATATATCATTTCTTTATTCAAGAGGCAAATTATTTACTACAGAATTGCTGAAATCAGCAACTGATAAAAGATGGAAAATTAGTTTGAAAATAATAGGATGACTTGCTTCACTTTGGATAAAAGGTTTAAATAAATATTCTGAGCTTGCTAAAATTGCTTTAAAAATCTAGTCTTCCTTTCCTGTCAACATAGGCCTTGCAGGAATGGTTTCTCTGCTATGAGTGTTATCAAATCAAAACCTAAAACACTTTAGGTATACATTATGCCTTACAAGTAGCATGTCATCAGCCCTGTAATTTTTGTAATTTTCTTCTTTTTTTTCCTATGTTATGTTTGCTATTGTTTACTGAAATGTCATTTTGTCTGTTGAATCTAATAATAAAAAGTTTGGGCTTATATTTTATATGTATGGTTCCTGTTTTATTTTGCTAGTTAGTAATTCATAATGTATTGACAATTAAAATTTTTAAAAAAGAAAAACTGACCCTTCTGCACAGATAATTTGAGAAATACTGACCTAACCCCAGACTGCTAGAAAAATAAGCCAGAATTATGCAAATATAGCTTTCCCAAGGGCTATCTTTTCTAAAATTCAGGATGTGCTGCTTGGTAATGGACTCGGTATCAAATCACACTGAACCAGAGAATAAGAAAGTTTCTGCAAGATGCCCTGTTTGGAAAAGGCTGGAGTCTTTTAGTAAGACTCGGTTAAGCTAGGTACAAGCTATATATTCCATTCCTCATGAGCTTCTTGCCAGGAAATATGTTATAAAATAAAGTCACAAACTAAATTAAGCCAGAGGTACACTTACTACTGAGCAGGCACCAGACCTGTTTTGTAATTCAAGGAAGTCCCACGTTCTCCCTCTGGTACTTCCTACTACCAACTAAGACAAAAGACACTCCCAGAAAGACATCAGGGCATCCTGATGGCAGGACAAACCAGTATTCTGGGGTCCCTGACCCAGTGGTGACTCCCAGGCTTCCCATAGCTCATTTATACAAAAGGCATTCATTTCATGGATGGAAAATTATTCCCAACATCCCTTAGGGTAATGAAATTCTCTGGTGTGGATTTCTATACTTGAAGTTCTAAATAAATAATACTGAGGTGTTTATTCCTTATATAGAAGTGTTAGTCACTCAGTCGTATCCAACTCCTTGTGACCCCATGGACTGTTGCCCACCAGGCTCCTCTGTCTGTGGGATTCTTCAAGCAAGAATACTGGAGTGGGTTGCCATTCCCTTCTCCAGGGGATCTTCCCAACCTGGGGATCGAACCCAGGTCTCCTGCACTGCAGGCAGATTCTTTACCACCTGTGCTACAGGGAAGCCCCACCTGAAATAATAGGCTCTAAGAAGAAAATTAGGCAAGGATTATGCTATTTATTCTGAAGCACTTTTGGACTACATTGACACACATACAACAGAAGGATTTTAAAGGCCCATTTAGTCAAAGCTATGGTTTTTTCAGTACTCATGTATGGACGTGAGAGTTGGACCATAAAGAAAGCTGAGCACCAAAGAATTGATGCTTTTGAACTGTGGTGTTGGAGAAGACCTTGAGAGTCCCTTGGGCTACAAGGAGATCAAGTCAATCTGAATGGAAATCAATCCTGGATACTCATTGGAAGGACTGATGCTGTAGCTGAAGCTCCAGTACTTCAGCCACCAGATGTGAAGAGCCAACTCATTGGAAAAGGCCCTGATGCTGGAAAGATTGAAGGCAGGAGGAGAAGGGAACCACAGAGGATGAGATGATTGGATGGCATCCCCAACTCAATGGACTTGAGTTTGAGCAAGCTCCAGCAGACGGTGAAGGACAGGGAAGCCTGGTGTACTGCAGTCCATGGGGTCGCAGAGAGTCCAACACAACTGAACGACTGAACAACAACAAATTCCAATAGTTCTACTGAAATAAAGTCTCTCTTTGATGCCGTGAATAAATCAACACTTGCTCATCTCCCATTTTAACAAGAAGCATAAATTTGGCTTTAGAATCTTTGGCAAGTATCATATCAGACTAGAAATTAATTGCCTTGTTTTGTTTTACCTTTCATTTGTTTTCAAAACAATTTCATTCACTGTTTTGTTTTCATTTCATTTGTTAATTACCTTGTTTCATTGCTACAGTTACTTTCTCTTAATCATGTAATAAAGATATAGCGCTACCTTTTCAATTAAATTTCCTTAAGTTAAATTAAAACTTGTGGCAGATTCGTTTTGATGTTTGGCAAAACTAATACAGTGTTTGAGGTTTAAAAATAAAATAAAATTAAAAAGGAAAAAAAAAAGGCAAATTTAAGACCGAAATGGTAATGGCTTTTAAAACAAAAGGGTTCTGTGTATCATCTCAGAGAACTCCCTTAGAGAGTTCTCATTTAGTAATGTCAGACGAGCCTTGGCTTGTCGCCTGCTGCCTTCGTGTCTACCTGGTTGTCCTCTCTGTATTTCTGCCTCTCCTGGTCATGCCTCTCTGGCTCCCCACAGTCTTCCCACTCTGCCTGTCCCATAGTGTCCCAGGTGTCAGCATATGTCTCCACTACTACATACAGCACCTTGAATACCAAGATATGTCATTTCTCTGTGTCCCTAGTGTCATGCCCCTATCTTAGGCACAGAGAAGGAGCCCAGTAGACGTCTGCCTCGGGACTAGAACTGATTCCATTTACAACCATCAAAAAGAAACAGAAAACATATTTAATATCAATAATTTACATAAGTGCTTTATACACCATCTCAGTTAATGCAGCCTTCAGTCTTTTGAGGCATTATCATCGTCCCTGTGCTATGCTCAGATGCTCAGTCATGTCCTACTCTTTGCAACCCCATGGGCTGTATAGTCCACCAGGCTCCTCTGTCCATGGGATTCTACAGGCAAGACTACCAGAGTAGAGAGAGGAAATAAGGTGAGAAGAGGCTAGGTCCCTGTCTGTTCTCAAACCCTTAGCAGGTGGTGGATTCAGGATTAAAACTCCCACTTCATGTGAAACTGACTTTTCTCTGCCACCCAGGTCCACTTTCACAGGTTCACCAGTATAGCAGACACACAAAATCATTATCAACAATTTCTCCCACAACTCCCTATCAGTAACTCAACAACTGTACCACCTTCCCTCAAAAACCAAACAGGAAAGAAAGATCATCAGCAGTTTGGTTCAGCTGTGATATCAGCATCTTAATCAGTCTATGTTCTGAAGAACATTTATGCACTTTCTTATTTCTTGAAAACACATGAGTGTAAAATCCCACAATAAACTCTGCTTTAAAAAAGGAGTAATTCATGCTAGGAAGCATTTTGTCTGATTGTTCCTCAGTTCTTGAGGTCAACCCAGCCCACTCCTGATGGCAAAAAGGCAAAAGCTTCCCTGAAACACTCAGAGAAAGACAGACGCAGAGTCACAGACCACAGGTATTCTGACAGTTTCCTTGTTTTTCAGTGTTGGGTGTAATCGGATTGAAAGAAAAATTTTACATTCAAGCCAAGAAGTTCAGAATGATGAGAATTATGTGAATTAGGTATATTTGCTTTTGTATGCTCTTCTATATTTTTCGTAAGTCTTACAAGTGAACAAAAGTACTACTTTTTATAATTAGGGTGGAAAATGTTATAATTTTTAAAAAGACCTAGAGATTTCTTCTTGCCAATAACCTATGGCATGTATTAACTTAAACCAAACTTGAGCATAAGCCAAGTGTTATATTATCTAGAATTTACTTTTAAATACTACAGCAGAGAAATATGAAGTGTATGTGTGAGTTAACTTCAATCTCCCATCCTAATTGGGACTGCATCCTTACAGCAGTCAGCTGACACTGACTCAAAAGAAGCACTCTACCTTCCTCTCCAATCAAAACCAGCAATTTTGATCGTAGGTCTTTAGATGTTAGAGACAAGATTCCACTGTCAAATTAGTGGTGCTGAAGATGAGTTCAAAAATATAACGATTAAGTGCAGTGTGGTATTCTGGATTGGACTCTGGAACTAGAACAGGATATCAGTGGGAGAAAGTCTGGAGTTTAGCTAACATTGATATGCCAGTGTTCATACTCAATCCCTGATAGCTCAGCTGGTAAAGAATCTACCTGCAATGGAGGAGACCCCAGTTCAATTCCTGGGTTGGGAAGATCTACTGGCAAAGGGATAGACTATCCACTCCAGTATTTTGGGGCTTCCCTTGTGGCTCAGCTGGTAAAGAATCTACCTGCAATGCAGGAGACCTGGGTTTGATCCTGGGTTGGGAAGATGCCCTAGAGAAGGCAAAGGCTACCCACGCCAATATTCTGGTCTAGAGAATTCCATAGACTGGACTGTATAGTCCATGGGGTTGCAAAGAGTTGGACATGATTAAGCAACTTTCACTTTACTTCACATCTTTAACAACTAGATCATGGTAATGTGGAAGGTTAACAAAAGGAGAAATCAGATAAGGGGAATATGAAAATTCTGTATTATCTTTGCAATTTTTCTGTAAATGTCAAATTATTAACATTACCAAAAATAAAAACCTACGAGCTTATAGACCATGACATTAAGACTAGCATCTTAGGCTTGATTCTTCAAGGCTCTATGGATAGCCTCTGTTCCACCAGATTCCTGTCCATACCCAACAATAGGTAGCTGGCTAACAAAGTATCCTTGCTAGAATATTGTTGCAATAGACCCCAGGAAAACCTATCATGCAAAGCACAACTAAAAATCACCAAAATATGAGAGACTGCTGGGAATTCACAGAGCTTACAGAACAGGTTGTACAGTTCTTTTGTATATTCTTGCTAACAAACATCTTTATGTGCAATGGAATGAAGTCTGAAACTTGTTTTCATTATTATCCAGTAAGAAAGCTACTCCTAAGTAGGTTAGTGATGTTTTACAAATAAGTCTAATAGTTGTTCATAACCAGAATGGCTTAGATTGTTTTGTAATACAATACTCAAAACAGTTTTCTCAACTGTAGTTTTTAATGGTGGATGTGCATCCATGCCCCATAAGAAAGCAGAATAAAGACAAGGAGACAAGGTAGGTCTGAGGAAATTCAATCAGGTCTCACAGGAGGAAATACATGAGTAATAATTCACCATAGATACGAAAAAATTATAAAGTCAGAAAAACACACTGAGAGCAGCACAAAACTAGCTCAAACATAGAACAGTATGGATTTAGGACCTACAGTAGAGAGTATACAATTAAAGCAAGTTTCTCAACCATTCCTTAATGCTGCTTCTGCCAAAATCCAACGGACGTGGGCATATGAACACATTGGACAGAAACAAGGGCAAGAAGAAAAGCCGGATTTCATCTTCCCAACAATCTAATGCAATAGATTAGATGTTACCATTCCATTTTACATGTGGAGAATTGACATTCTCTTGTAGGTAAAATATTAACTGGCCCAAGGTCACAAAGCTAGGAAGCAGTGGGACAGAATGAGACCCAAGCCTGTCACTTCCGAGCACTTTCTCCAATCCTGCACAGTCTCCCTTCTATTTAACCACTACTGTGAAAAGTGAGCACCAGAAAGAAAAACCCATGATTAGCTGCCAACTCACAACTGACTTTATGCAGAAAACATCTAACGAAGATAATTATAAAATATTCTCTTCACAATGTTTCAGAAATGTAGATATGAATATCAGCAAATTATTTCAACCCTTTCATTTTTAACCCAGTCATTGTTCACAATGTGAAGTTGTTCTTACCAAACTTGGAAGCTCACCTAGACGATCTGAGGCAATGCTAAGAGCACTGCGAATGCCAGGAAAACTTTCTCAGAATGTCCAAGTTTACTTGAAGTGAAGTAAAGTAAAACAGTATTTCTATGTTAAAAATAAGAAGTGTGTGTAAACTAGAATGCTACATCTGCATGAATATTAAAAACAATGCCTTTCAGAGAAACTTCACACTCTCAACACACTTTGAACTGTACTTCAAGCTTCCAGGAGTTTACAATTCTCATAGAAGTATTTCAGTGGAAATATTTAAGAAACATCAAATGATTTTTATGTCCCGGTCAAAATTTCACATGCAGTTCTCTAATTTAATGCTTAAAGAAAGTTCAAGGACATGACGACTCTCAGGCTTCCACTTTTTAGTATTTCAACATTTTTTAAAAATATTGATAGATTCCTTAATTTTTTGTTTACAGAGACCATAAAAGGTTGAGTGAATTACCTTCCTCTCAAAGTTTCATTTTCCTCTTCTAAAAAATGAGTCCCACATCAAGGGCTCAATAGATGTTGATGATGAAACTGATGGTATCTTTGATTAATGCTCACCTACATCTTAAGGAGATGTATATGCCAAATTTTCCCTAATAAAAATGACATAAGACTTTTAAATAAATCACTTTAAATGATCCAATTATTACCAAGCAATTAATTAAATATTAAGGTAATATTGGTGCCTACATGATTGGAAATTGACTAATTAATGGAAAACAAAGTTAAGCATATTACTTTTTAATTACATAAAAGCAACATTACCACCATCTTGTCCTCTCTATGGGAGGCAGAACACACTCAGCCTCCCCCATTTAAAACCAACTTGTTGCCTGAGGCAACCAAAAGCTAATAGATTTCCAAAGTCAGTGTGGAGAGTCAGTGGCAAAAACACCAAGCCTAGAACCCTGGCATCCTAGCATTATAATCCTAGGCTCCACTGACCAGAACATGATGCTCCTTCAAAAAGCAAAACAAAACAAAACAAAAAAGAAGGCTTTTCTATTGTGCACATCCAAGGCATTGTCAACACATCACTGCTTCATTGTTCTGCCCACTCTTCATCAGAGCAGTCACAATTATGTGGTCATGCCTGGTTCTTTTCCTAATTCTAGTAAGTCAGAAGAAAGAATTTCATATTCCTACAACTTTTCATTCTTCTCTGGAACTCCAAATTCACTATTTAAATGTTTCATTCAATGACTTGAGTAAAAATGAAAGAGGATAGTCAACTACCTAGAAACTCTGTTGTTTTCTCTGATCTGTATTAGTGAAATGCCCCAAAAACCTGGGATAAGATATTACTTATCTGTGCAGGCAGTTGTGGTTACCCAGAACTAGAAGACTGATTTCACTAATGAGAACAATTCTAGTGAAGACACTCTCTAAGAGTTTTCTCAGAAGTAAAAATTGAATGAGGTTGAGGGTTATAACCACATGCAGAAATCACACCATAAGGAATCAATGTTCCTGCACATAATTAAACTGTAACATTTAAGACAAAAGAATTTTCTGGTACTGCCAAAGCAAAACCATCCTTCTAAGCACTCAACTGGCTGTTGGCCTTTGTAGATTCCCCTCATCTGATGCCAGGAGTGATTAAGAATGGTAATTTGGAAAGGGAATATGATAACACATCCAGGAGGAAAATTATGTATTTTTGCCATTTCTCATCACACTTTGACAAATGACTAAATTCTACTTGGTAATAGGAACTCAAACGAGTTTTATTTTAAATATTTATTATAAATACATCTAAAAGGCATTTTATTATTATTAAAAGCTCAGCCAAGATCTATTCTAGTCCTGCCACTAATTCTCTTTATGATCTTGGGCAAGTTACAACCTATTTGAACCTCGTTTCTATATCTGTCAAATAAAATTAATAACCCATATGCTAGGTTCAAAAGTTTAAAAGGATTAAAAAATTAATAGGGAAGTATGGTGTTGGAGAAGACGCTTGAGAGTCCCTTGGACTGCAAGGAGATCCAACCAGTCCATTCTGAAGGAGATCAGCCCTGGGTGTTCTTTGGAAGGAATGATGCTAAAGCTCCAGTACTTTGGCCACCTCATGCAAAGAGTTGACTCACTGGAAAAGACTCTGATGCTGGGAGGGATTGGGGGCAGGAGGAGAAGGGGACAACAGAGGATGAGATGGCTGGATGGCATCACCAACTCGATGGACGTGAGTCTGAGTGAACTCCGGGAGTTGGTAATGGACAGGGAGGCCTGGCGTGCTGCGATTCATGGGGTCGCAAAGAGTCAGACATGACTGAGCGACTGAACTGAACTGAACTGAACTGATGCTAGGAAAAAATATATATATATTCTAAGAGTTTTGATGAACATATAGTCAGATTTAAGACAATGGGCATGCCTCATTCATGCTCTCTTTCTCTCTTTATGAGGACTGGAATCCAGGCATGATGACCCAATTTTAACCACGCAGATGAACAACACTACACTTGGGGATGGTGGAACAACAGTTTGGGAAGAACCTAAATGATCATGAAGAGCAATGATGTCCAGCCACCTGTCCAAACAAACTGGAACTGTCAAATGAGAAACAAACATCTCTGTTCTTTTGGCCACTATTTTATTGGATTTCTTTGTTACAGCAGCCTACCCTACACCAACTAATATAGTTTTTAAGAACTAAGCACAAAAACGAATCAGTACAAACCAAATCCTGTTAACAGATATTTTCTGCTTGGTCCTTAGGATCTTAGTCTGCACAGTACTTTGCTTGTATGTTTGTTTAATTTTTACTTAGATGTCAACATTTAAAAAAGAGACAACTTTGTATAATGATCCAAGAGTCTTTAGAAAAAGGGAAAAAATTAGAAAATCTGGCAACAATGACAAATGGCAACACTTGGAACCGAATAGACGTGTCCCCTTCAGAGAGGACATGTGCTATCCCCATAACTTCCAACCATTGTAACAGGCCTGTTTTATTCATTTCATTTTCCTATTCTCAAGCCCTAGTAAATATCGGACTTTGCAACTTCTCATTAAATAAAATTATGAACATTTAAACTCTGGGGGATTTATATAATGCTATGAATTTCAGGCCTGGATAGCAACAGATTAAAATAGTTAATTGCTGCTAATCTCTCCTCCATGATATCCTGCCTATTAACTACATTATGTCTAATAGATATCCATCCCTACAGAGTCCATATCACCACATCCTTTCTCACCTAAATTACTGCAATAGCCTACCAGACTTCCAGCCTTCCATCTTACCCACATATTCATTCACAGCATTAAAACCACAGCCACCTTTTCAAATTACAAACTTAATTCCCTTCTTTCCATGGGTTTCACAATTCCCTTTGGATAAATCCTGAATTCCTTATCATAGTTTGTGAAGCTGTCCTGTAATTTACTTTAAAATACAGTGAGATGATGAGATATATAGTTAACAGTCCAAGTTCCCGAAATCAAGAACTCACTCCTCTTAGCATTACCAAGACCCTATTCAGGTATCCACCCTCCTCTAGAAGCTACTGTACCAAATCCTGACCATTCTATGGGAGGTATATAAACTTCAGCCTTGCTTGAGTTATAATCTGTGGCCACTCTGTTGTAAACACCTGAAATTATTTGCTAACTAACTATAGCCAGTGTTTTTCAATTCCTTAAATACACCATATTCCCTCTTACCATGAGTTCTGTGCATATGTTCTTCCCTCTGCCTGGAACTTTTCCAACTTCTAACCTTCATCTAGCCAACTTTTATTTCAGTTCTCACTTCCTTTGAGAGATTATCCCTGGATCTTAAGACCAGCTTCCATTCCCCTTGACATGTAGTCCAACAGTAGACTTCTTTATAACTCTGAGAAACTCTGTACACAGTGGTTCACTAAATAGAAGGAAGGCCAAAAACAGTTTTTCATTGGTGAAGTGACTGATCAAGAAAAAAAAACCTGATTTCCAGAATGACCTTCAGAGCACAGCTTGTCTGAGCTATCGTAACATGGGCTGACTCTGTTATAGCAGCTTAGCTTCTACCTTAGAAACGCCTTACTGTGTTTAATGTTTTTTGAGTCTATGAAGAAAACACATTCTCTCTCAATTCTGAGTCTTTACATATGCTAATCCTTGTACCTGGAACACTCGACAGCTTCCTAACATTAACCTAGCTAACTATTAGTTTCCAGATAGCAGCTACAGTTCAGTTCAGTTCAGTCGCTCAGTCATGTCTGACTCTTTGCAACCCCATGAACCGCAACATGCCAGGCCTCCCTGTCCATCACCAACTCCCAGAGTTCACTCAAACTCACATCCATTGAGTCGGTGATACCATCCAGCCATCTCATCCTCTATTATCCCCTTCTCCTCCTGCCCCCAATCCCTCCCAGCATCAGGGTCTTTTCCAGTGAGTCAACTCTTCGCATGAGGTGACCAAAGTATTGGAGTTTCAGCCACAGCATCAGTGCTTCCAATGAACACCCAGGACTGGTCTCCTTTAGAATGGACTGGTTGGATCTCCTTGCAGTCCAAGGGACTCTCAAGAGTCTTCTGCAACACCACAGTTCAAAAGCATCAATTCTTCTGCACTCAGCTTTCTTCACAGTTCAACTCTCACATCCATACATGACTACTGGAAAAACCATAGCCTTGACTAGATGGACCTTTGTTGGCAAAGTAATATCTCTGCTTTTTAATACACTATCTAGGTTGCTCATAACTTTCCTTCCAAAGAGTAAGCGTCTTTTACTTTCATGGTTGTGATCACCATCTGCAGTGATTTTTTCAGCTTAAGGATCATCTTTTTGGAGAAATCCTCCCTTTGTGTCCATCAGATCCAACAGAAGACCCTACAGCCCTCTCATCATTACATGATATTTACTGACCTTTGTTTTGTAATAGTCTCTTTCCTTAGATAAATTTTAAGCTCCTTGTGGAGGGGCCACTTTTGATGTGTTTATCACTACATTGGCAACACCTAGTACTGTGTCAGGCACCTATCATTATGACCCAGGTCACATCCCTCCATCTTGGCCACATGCCATTATCTTGCTATAATCTACATATATCTCCACACTTTATTTTACTTATAGTAACACTAATAAAGAGAAGGAAAGATAGGAGGACAAACAGAAGGAAAACAAGAGAGACAGGAAGAAGCAGAGATGAGTTTTGTAAATTTGGCACAGCTTAGTGAAATAGAGGAAAACAACAAAATGGGAAAGACTAGAGATCTCTTCAAGAAAATTAGAGATACCAAGGGAAAATTTCATGCAAAGATGGGCTCGATAAAGGACAGAAATGGTATGGACCTAACAGAAGCAGAAGATATTAAGAAGAGGTGGCAAGAATACACAGAAGAACTTACAAAAAAGATCTTCATGACCCAGATAATCACGATGGTGTGATCACTCACCTAGAGCTAGACATCCTAGAATGTGAAGTCAAGTGTGCCGTAGAAAGCATCACTACGAACAAAGCTAGTGGAGGTGATGGAATTCCAGTTGAGCTATTCCAAATCCTGAAAGATGATGCTGTGAAAGTGCTGCACTCAATATGCCAGCAAATGTGGAAAACTCAGCAGTGGCCACAGGACTGGAAAAGGTCAGTTTTCATTCCAATCCCAAAGAAAGGCAATGCCAAAGAATGCTCAAACTACTGCACAATTGCACTCATCTCACACGCTAGTAAAGTAATGCTCAAAATTCTCCAAGCCAGGCTTCAGCAATACATGAACCGTGAACTTCCAAATGTTCAAGCTGGTTTTAGAAAAGGCAGAGGAACCAGAGATCAAATTGCCAACATCTGCTGGATCATCAAAAAAGCAAGAGAGTTCCAGAAAAACATCTATTTCTGCTTTTTTGACTATACCAAAGCCTTCGACTGTGTGGATCACAATACACTGTGGAAAATTCTGAAAAAGATGGGAATACCAGACCACCTGACCTGCCTCTTGAGAAACCTATATGCAGGTCAGGAAGCAATAGTTAGAACTGGACATGGAACAACAGACTGGTTCCAAACAGGAAAAGGAGTATATCAAGGCTGTATATTGTCACCCTGTTTATTTAACTTATATGCAGAGTACATCATGAGAAACACTGGACTGGAAGAAACACAAGCTGGAATCAAGATTGTTGGGAGAAATATCAATAACCTCAGATATGCAGATGACACCACCCTTATGGCAGAAAGTGAAGAGGAACTCAAAAGCCTCTTGATGAAAGTGAAAGTGGAGAGTGAAAAAGTTGGCTTAAAGCTCAACATTCAGAAAACGAAGATCATGGCATCCGGTCCCATCACTTCATGGGAAATAGATGGGGAAACAGTGGAAACAGTGTCAGACTTTATTTTTGGGGGCTCCAAAATCACTGCAGATGGTGACTGCAGCCATGAAATTAAAAGACGCTTACTCCTTGGAAGGAAAGTTATGACCAACCTAGATAGCATATTCAAAAGCAGAGACATTACTTTGCCAACAAAGGTCCGTCTAGTCAAGGCTATGGTTTTCCAGTGGTCATGTATGGATGTGAAAATTGGACTGTGAAGAAGGCTGAGTGCCAAAAAATTGATGCTTTTGAGCTGTGGTGTTGGAGAAGACTCTTGAGAGTCCCTTGGACTGCAAGGAGATCCACCCAGTCCATTCTAAAGGAGATCAGTCCTGGGTGTTCATTGGAAGCACTTATGCTGAGGCTGAAACTCCAATACTTTGCCCACCTCATGCGAAGAGTTGACTCACTGGAAAAGACTCTGATGCTGGGAGGGATTGGGGGCAGGAGGAGAAGGGGACGACAGAGGATGAGATGGCTGATAGCATCACCTACTCAATGGACGTGAGTTTGAGTGAACTCCGGGAGTTGGTGATGGACAGGGAGGCCTGGCGTGCTGCGATTCATGGGGTCTCAAAGAGTTAGACATGACTGAGCGACTGAACTGAACTGAACTGAGTGAACCCTCCTGTCTAGGCTACTCCCCAAAACTCCTTGTTTTAAAAAAAATACATTCAAAATATGTAGAGGTTGAAAAAAGATGCATAATATATATTTTCTTTAGCTATAATTTTTTCAGGCCCATAGCATCTCTGGTGTGTAGATAAACCCAACTGGATGCGTTCTTACTATTTTTTTTTATCTTGGATAGAAGTTCAACTGCATCTTAACCATGTTAGTCTGGAGACTAAGATATGATGCTTCACTAGTATGTTTTAATTCTTCCTGGAAACCAGGAACTGGGAAGCTGGTCAATCTTTTGGTAAACAAATAAGTTGTAATGTTGTGAAAATGTCCAAATGTAGGTAGATGCCACCTACCCCTCCCTAGAGAAACTGTGAGCAAGCTCCCTACACTGGTTGGGAATTACCAATCAATGGCCTCTACTTGCTTCCAAAATACTGTTTCTAGCACACTGGTGTCTATCATTGACATGGCCTTGCCATAATATGAAGCAGCCTCAACCACCAGAGATAAAAATTGCTTTTTAAATTATTTTGAATCACAGCACCCAAGAGACAATTCGCCTCTCTTCTTTTTCTCACCTTGTATCTCACTTCCCTCTCCACCTTTAATGTGCAGGTTATAAGACAGAAAGGCTCCTATTCCGTAATTTCAGCAAGATTGTATGTATCCCTGTCCTGGCACCAGAAAAGCAATATATAGATGTAATTTCATTCTTGATTTTCCATTAGTAATGTGTTTAATCAGGCAAGTTAGTCTGCTTTGTTTTTCAGCTGTTACATTGTCTGACTCTTGTGACTCCATGTACTGCAGCCCACCAGGCTCCCCTTGGAGGAATATATATATGTTATATAACTTTTTTCAACCACCACATATTTTGAGAAAAGTTAAATTGCCAAGTCCAAGGGATTTCCCAGGCAAGAATACTGGAGTGGGTTGCCATTGCCTTCTCCAGATCTTCCCAACAACACAGGGATCAAACCCACATGTCCTGCGTTGGCAGGCGAATTCATTACCACTGAGCCACCAGGGAAGCCCAAGTAGTCTGTTACTGTCACCTTAAATTAGGCTGCCTTGTTTCTGGCTCAGCTCACCCTACTATCAAACAGGATATAGTTAGATTCCAGAATTTAATGAAATGCCTCAGATGAAACCTTTATAGTCTCTTCCATTTTTACTTTGCATGAAGAACAAGAAACCAAATTTTGCTTTAGACTGAAATATAACACTAGCCTCATGTAAAATGATTATTGTACATAATTTATATCCTTATTTCCATGAACTGTCTAACCCAGTGCATCTGCTATCTTGATACTGTTCATGAGGTATCAGCTGATCAGGAGATTTTATTTATTTCTTTATTCTTGCTCCTTGATTTACTATCGCACACTATTCCCAGAATTCTGATTTCATTTGCTTTCACTGATAATCTGAATCTGCTAACAAGTCCCCTCTCTGTGTCCTAGACTAAACGAGATCAGACAATTGGAAAGTAGTACGTACAAATGTTAATATCCAGCTATTTATTCTCCTACTTCCCAGGTGTATTTCCTGACCACAGGAAAGGTTCAGTCTGGCTATAAATGAGTCTTCAATATGTGTCAGGGCCTCCTGTCCTTGTGCCATAAAAAATCTTTACTCTGCTTTGTTCTTAAATTATTCAGCTCTTCCCTACTGCACACACTAACCACTCATATGTCAGTATTAATAAACAGGAATAAATTATTAGTGGCAACATATTCTGAGATCTCAGTTCAGGGAGTGTGAAACATCATGGGAGAATCTGTTACTTTTCTCTTCTTTAAATAATACACTCAAAGACCACAGAATGCAGCCTTAGAAATGGAACAGGGGTTGAAATGATGGCTAAATCCTCTCCTATTCTCCTATGCCTCACTCCACCTCCCATAAATATCAGAAGAGAGGCTGCATATTCTGGGGAATGTAGGCCAGCTGCTGTGACGTTAGGAGGGAGATTTGGGGCTCGGAGATATAAATTTTTCAAAGAGCTAAAAGTAGCTCCCAAGAGCCTACTAACACAACCCCCTGCCTCAGCTTCAGACAGCATTTCCATCATCAGTCCCTACTTTGAAACAAGATGGTGCTCACTTTGCCTCCTCTGGTGGCTCCACCTGGCTGGGCAGGGTTAACCGGGATAAACAGGGCACTTTTTGTTCTTTTCTTGCTTCAAATCGTTTTAGGGGAAAACCATCTTGCTACAAGCCTGAGACACCAAAATCAAATTCTATTTCAACTGCCACAAAGCTCCTCACAACTAAATGGGGGAATTTTTGAAATGGCAAATACTAACTTAACAAAGCTGCTAACTCCCAAGTAACATAGTCCTCTTCAATCTACACAGATTTGAACAACAAAATGACTAAAAAGAAAACAAACTGTCAATAATAACTAAAAACACGCTTCTTCAACTGCTAAACAAACTAGCTTCTAAAAAGCCATATTTAAGGCTTAATTTTTCACAGTACTCCCAGAACAGGAAAAATAGATATTCCAGTCTGTAAAAATCAGGGCTGCTTTCAGAACATGGGTAATGACTCCAACTGAACAAACACAAAATCAGGATCAGTACTAAAATAAATATGGGTTGGTCCTTGCCTCCACTGTGAGAAACAGACTGTTTACCATGCTGGCCTTGTTATTATCTTAAGTACTGCTTCCAACGGTACTTTGGAACAGTACTCCAACAGTACTGCCAACAGTACTTTCCTATGCACAGGAAGGACAAGATTTCAAATATACCAGTGTTTAGAAATTTTATAACATCTGACACCAAATTTTATAACGTCTGACATCAAATTTACCTGTCACAAGGCAGAGGTTGGTTGAGTTCGGTGTAACGCCTTGTATGACATACTGAAAGATAAACGAGACTCTGGCTAAAGGCAAATTACAGGGCAATCTAATTAAAGTCTCAGGCACACTGCACTTAGAGCCTACATGTGAGAATACTGTACACTCCCTTACCATAAACCTTGTAGGTCCAATTCCTGTGGAAAAATCAACCCTATTTGTGGCTATTTTTCCCCTCCCCCACCTCACCTATTCCTAATCAGTAGTCACTCTGGAAATGCAGGGATGACATAAGTTTGAAAGAGCAGAATTAGAGTGCAAGAAGCAGAAACAGCTTGGAAAATTAGACCTTAAAGACGAATAGTCATAAATTATGTTGTCACCCTGCTTTTGTCCAGAATGTCAGAAATTGGTCATTTCATTATGATTCACGTCATCAATTAGAGATTTGAATTAACAAGCATTGTTTGTTAAAAGAAAGATCCAACTACCTCCAGGGGAATCAGTAGACTATGAAAATTTTAATCCGATTTCTTTCCACTCTAACACCTATCGAAGACTAGTTTCAGAGGGGGAAAAAATGGATGATTGCGAATTCATAATTTGGGAGCACTTTAGAACAATCTGGAAAGGTAAAGTAAACCCTTAGGAACTGTATGACATTCTAAAAGCTCAAGCTCTATTTTTCTAAGTGGCCAGGGTTGGATACAGAGGACGCATTGAATAAGTCAGTGATTAACAGAGCTCATGGAATAGTAACCTGATATTGTTACCAAAACACAAGGTTTTGTGCCCAATGCACAGTGAAGCCAAACAATATCGAAATGATGAAGTTTGGAACAAAGAAAGGTTTACTGCAGGGCCATGAAAGGAAACGGATGACTCATGTCTTAAAAGCCTCAAACTCCCCAAAAGCTTTCAGCAAAGCCCTTTTATAGAAAAGGTGAAGGAGGGGTGTGGTTAAGTTAGTTATTGCAAACTTCTTGGTGTCAGAACCTTTGTTCTTGTGATCAGGTCATGGTCAGGTAATGATGTTCCTGTAAATCTCCACCAAACAAATGTTATTCTCTGTTCTGACATGAAAGGGCAAAGTCCCAAGGCTCAACTTTCACCCTCTAAGGTCCGGGTCCTGGCTAAGAGGAGGCAGACCTCAGTTGGTGGTTCCTTCAGGACCAGGTCTCCAGACCCTGGCCAGCTGTCATCACTGAGGGAGCGAGGTGCTCAGGACCCAAGCAGGACCCAAACCCAGAAGAGGTCCTGCAGACTGGGTCCTATGCCGACTGCTGCCGCTATTAGGTGGTAGAGACAGGGATGGGTGAGAGTTTCACTACTGCCTCAAGGCCTGGGCCCGGCCAGTGTGTGGCCTTGGTGAGGGCTCTGGAGCCCTGCAGGACAGAGCCCTGAGCCTGTTCCCTGGGCCTCTCAGTTCACTCGCTGGCCCAATACCGGGTAAGCTGGAAGGGGAGAAGGCTGGGACCCGCCTCTTACCTCACTGTCCTCCCGATGACCACCACTACACTGATTGAATGCACTCACTACCAGTCGCTCACTGATGGTTGATTGCTTGTGGGCAGGCCCCACTGCAGCACCGACCAATGGCTGAGCAAGACCACTAATGGTCCTGCAGCAGGTAACCTTTGCCTGGTAATAGGGTTGGGGTGTGGAATGGCGCACAGGAACCATTGAGTGCTAAGGAGGCTGCACTCAGCTACACTCTATTACAATATGACACCACTTTGATGCTCCTATAAAATGTATGCAAAACCTCTGGCTTTGTCCAATTCTGAGCGCATTAGTCTTCCTGGTCCGCCTAGCTGCATGGTTTGCCACTCTGAGCTGTGACAGCTATGGCAGCATTCTGCATAAGGGACAACTGTTGGGGGTCGAGGACTACATGAGAGAGCTAGACTAGAAAGATCAGAAATGTCACGAGCCACTCACTTTCCAGAGAATGTGTCTAAATTCATCAATTTTAAAAGTTATCGTGCTCGGCCCCACAAAACTCCTACTGTCTATGCATCTATGTCCGCATCAATTTCCAGAATTTTTCTATTGATAAGCAAAAAGAGGAACCATGAGAAAAAATAATTTCTTGATATCCACTCGAGTTTGCCATTTGATGCCTTCACCCCCACCCAGGGCTCACCTCATCTTGAAGAGGGAAAAGGAGTTTCATGGCAAATGATTTTCAAGAGGCACAAAATCCAATCTTCTGAATAGGAACTGAGAACTGCAAGGCGTTACCACCAGTATTAGTCTGCCAAGTGGCTATCATGCTACATGAATAAACTGAGCATTGATTCAACCAAGACAGAAGCTTCTGAAACTCACTGGGTCTTTGATGGCCTATAATTGAACAGGCCCAGAACTCCCCACAAATCATCCATCTCATGTGTGGGACACACATCTCATAGCTAGATCATCTAACTCCAAACACAGAAGCCAAGAAAATGGAACTAGTGAAAAGGAAGGAGAGGACAAAAATCAATTCCTATTTAATCTTGCCTAAAGTCATTCCTATCTAAGAAGAAGGAAGAAAACTATTCTGCTTTCTCTCTCCATATCACAGGCCTCCTGCTCCTAGGAAAAAACTGAGTTACCGCATACCATGAATCAGCTTCAGTGGAAGAACCCGAACACCTTAACACCATTATAGAATTTCCAGGAAACTGTACTCCTAGACATAAACAAAAACAAGGAAAGAAGATACTGGGAAAATCTGCTGGGAATGTAGAATGTGCTATGTATTTATGCAGACAGGGTTGGAGGTGGGAAGACTGAAAGGCTGTGGATGGAAGGCAATAGATCCCAGAGGAATTCAAACATCCAACCTAAAGACAGCTAGCTTGATCCAAAGATGGAAAAACTGACCAAATCTAGGATCAGGACGTGGCAGAGTTCTTGGCCAATGAAGCAGACAAGACAGGACACAGATAAGTATAATTATGAAAAGATTTCTCATAAAACCAGGGACAGCCTGAACCAGGGTGAAGAACAGCCCAGCTGAGGTGTG
The DNA here is from genome assembly GCF_029407905.1 of Bubalus kerabau. Classification (NCBI taxonomy): domain Eukaryota; kingdom Metazoa; phylum Chordata; class Mammalia; order Artiodactyla; family Bovidae; genus Bubalus; species Bubalus kerabau. Next base: position 139,010,731 of record NC_073626.1, read on the forward strand.
GCTGAATGGCACTCAGTAGAGAGACTGAGGAGTCCGACAGAGACGGACAAGAGCTTCAGTTTTTTTCCTCTCTACCATAGAGAGGTCCCTCCCCGGAGTCCTCCATACCACTTCCCCAAAGTGACCTGTCTGAGTGTATCTCAACTGCTCGTGATAATGACTAACAAGGGAGATAAGAAAGGAGCAAGCAGTTGTCAAATTTTAGAATATCTATGAATACTTGAGCTTGTTAAAAATGAAGAATCCCAGGCCCCACTCCAAGAGAATCTGATACAGGCAGTTCTAAGAAGTTGTAGTTATAGTCAATAAAAAAGCCAGCACAGCAGCCTGATTCATTCTGAGTGAAAAAGGTACCCACGCACTCCATAATCCTCGGAGAAGCTACTGCAAAAAAAGTTCTACAGAATTAGCCACATTACCTTTAGGGGAGAGTTGTGGCTCCAACTTGGATCACATTCTATTAGGCAATCACCTCATAGCTCAGTTAATCCCAGACTTAGTGCCCCTCCACCCTCAACCTTGAGCATTAAAAAAGAAAAAAAGGCTTTTGTCTTGTTGAAAACTTTAAGTTTGTAAAACTATACAAAGGAATCATGAGCAAACATGTTCCGACACTTTTCTTTTTGCTTGTGTAAGTTTTACTCCCAGGTCCCTTCGCTTTTATATGAAGAAAAGCCTGGTAATATAAGAGCAAACAGAGACTAGCTTGCCAGCCTCTCATCAAAGCTTACCAGAAAGAAAAGCTGAGTAACCTGCCTGGGTACCAGCTGTTGCTCTGTACGAAATCAGCCCACTGCCACAACAGTTTCCTTGGAGCCAAAGTGTTCTTTGAAAGTGGAAAATATATCTCTGAACAAAGAATCCAAGTCCTTCCAACAATGAGAAGTAGTAGTCTGAAAAGGAAGAGCCTGTTCAATTATTTTTTTGTCCTAAAAGTAAGGAACTATTGCCCAAATGGCATGAATATCAGCAGAAGCCTAGAAGTACCTAGAGTCTCAAGCTGGGACCAAATGGATCGTTACAGAAACTCTGAACACTCCTAAGTTCTTGTCTGAGGAACTCAACCACCGTAGGAACTTAGGTGAATCACTTAACCTCTGAGGCTCATTCTACAAATGTGCAAAGTGGAGGTAACATCCCCTGCATCCCTCCTCATAGGAAGTGGTATGGCTTGGATGGCAAAAAACATACAAGAATTTTGTGTAAAATGTTAGTCAACAAATACTTTAACATATTTTTATCACCATAGTTTCTATGTCTTTAAGACTTTAAAAAATTGAAAAAGCAACTATTTGCTCTATCCATTAATGACCTGGGGCTTCCCTGGTGACTCAGATGGTAAAGAATCTGCCTGTAAAGCAAGAGACCAGAGTTCAATCCCTGGGTCAGGAAGCTCCCCTGGAGAAGGGAATGGCAACCCACTCTAGTATTCTTGCCTGGGAAATCCCACAGACAGGGGAGCCTGGCAGGCTACAGTCCATGAGGTCGCAAAGACTCAGACACAACTGAGTGACTTTCACAGGAACAACATTAATGACCTACTCATTAATCTTTAAGTTATGATGGTAATCTGTAACCATGAATGAAATTGTTCAGAACATAGTAATAATCAAGTATAGGAGAGAAGGAATATATTTATGCCTAAGGAACTTCTGGGTTCAATCCCTGGGTGAGAAAGATTTTCTAGAGTAGGAAATGGCAACTCACTCCAGTATTCTTACCTGAAAATTCCATGGACAGAAGAGCCTGGCAGACTACAGTCCATGGGGTCACAAAAAGCAGGATGCAACTGAGCATCCTACTCTTGAAGAGATTTGTGAGCTTCCCTGGTGGCTCAGTGGTAAACAACCCACCTGCCAAAGTAAGAGAGGCAGCTTCAGTCCTTAAATGGCTGATAGAGGACTGCATCAAACTAAAAGTTTTCTGTGCAGCAAAGGAAACATCAGAGTGAAGAGACAACCTACAGAATGGGAGAAAACATATTTGGAAAATATTTCCAAATAATACATCTGATAAGGAGTTAATATCTAAAATACATATACATAAGGCACTCAACTTGATAGAAAGAAACCTGGTTTGAAATTTGACAAAAGATCTGAAGAGACATTTCTCAGATGACGTACAAATGGTCAATAGGTATATGAAAAGAGGCTCAACATCACTAATCATCAGCAAAATGTAAATTATAACCACAATGAGATCCCTCACACCTGAGTGAATGTTTATTATCAAAGAGATAAAAGATAAGCATTGCTGAGGATGTTGAGAAACGGGAACCCTTGCACATTGTTGGTGGGAATGTAAAACGCTACAGCCATTATAGAAAACAGTAAAAACAGTATATGTATAATGGAATATTAGAACAGGATTTAAAATGAAGGAAATCTGTCATTTATGATATGGATGAAACTGAAGGACATTTAGAACTGGACATGGAACAACAGACTGGTTCCAAATAGGAAAAGGAGTACGTCAAGGCTGTATATTGTCACCCTGCTTATTTAACTTATATGCAGAGTACATCATGAGAAACGCTGGGCTGGAAGAAGCACAAGCTGGAATCAAGATTGCCGGGAGAAATATCAATAACCTCAGATATGCAGATGACAACACCCTTATTGCAGAAAGTGAAGAGGAACTAAAAAGCCTCTTGATGGAAGTGAAAGACAAGAGTGAAAAAGTTGGCTTAAAGCTCAACATTCAGAAAACAAAGATCATGGCATCTGGTCCCATCACTTCATGGGAAATAGATGCGGAAACAGTTGGAAACAATGTCAGACTTTATTTTGGGGGGCTCCAAAATCACTGCAGATGTTGATTGCAGCCATGAAATTAAAAGACACTTACTCCTTGGAATGAAAGTTATGACCAACTTAGATAGCATATTCAAAAGCAGAGACATTACTTTGCTAGCAAAGGTCCATCTAGTCAAGGCTATGATTTTTCCAGTGGTCACGTATGGATGTGAGAGTTGGACTGTGAAGAAAGCTGAGTGCCGAAGAATTGATGCCTTTGAACTGTGGTGTTGGAGAAGAGTCTTGAGAATCCCTTGGACTGCAAGGAGATCCAATCAGTCTATTCTAAAGGAGATCAGTCCTGGGTGTTCTTTGAAAGGACTGATGCTAAAGCCGAAACTCCAGTACTTTGGCCAGCTCATGTGAAGAGTTGACTCATTGGAAAAGACTCTGATGTTGGGAGGGATTAGGGGCAGGAGGAGAAGGGGACGACAGAGGATGAGATGGCTGGATGGCAACACCAAATCGATGGACATGAGTTTGGGTGAACTCTGGGAGTTGGTGATGGACAGGGAGGCCTGGCATGCAACAATTCATGGGGTCACAAAGAGTCGGACACGACTGAGCGACTGAACTGAACTGAAGGACATTATGCTGAATGAAATAAGCCAGGCACAGAAAGGCAAATACTCCATGATCTCACTTATGTGGGATGTAGAACAAATTCGTAGAAGCAGAATGTAGAATGGTGGTTACCAGGAGTTGGGTTCGTGGGGATGAAGAGGAGAGATATGGAAATGTTAGTCAAGGGGTATAAAGCTCCAGTTATATAGGATGAATAAATCTAGAGATCTAATGAACAGCATGATGACTATAGTTGTTAACACTATAATGAATATTGGAAATGTGCTAAGAGAGTATTTCAGGTGCTCTCATCACACACACACAAAAAAAGCTATGTGAGGAGGTGGTATATTAACTAGCTTGACTGTAGTAATCAACTCACTAGGTATATGTATGCAGAAGGCAATGGCACCCTACTCCGGTACTCCTGCCTGGAAAATCCCATGGACAGAGGAGCCTGGTAGGCTGCACTCCATGGGGTCGCTGAGGGTCAGACACGACTGAGCGACTTCACTTTCACTTTTCACTTTCATGCATTGGAGAAGGAAATGGCAACCCACTCCAGTGTTCTTGCCTGGAGAATCCCAAGGATGGAGGAGCCTGGTGAGCTGCCATCTATGAGGTCACACAGAGTCGGACACGACTGAAGTGACTTAGCAGCAGCAGGTATATGTATATATTAAGTTATCATATTTTACAATTTTTAAATGGCTTGTAGAGATTAGTAAGCTTCCCTGGTAAAGAACCCATCTGCCAAAGTAGGAGAGGCAACTTCAGTCCTTGGGCTGGGAAGATCCCCTGGAGAAGGAAATGGCAACCCACTCCAGTATTCTTGCCTGGGAAATCCCATGGACAGAGGAACCTGGCAGGCTACAGTCTATGGGGTTGCAAGAGTCAGACATGATTTAGTAACTAAACAACAACAAGGTAACTAAATCTCAAATATCATCTTCTTTTATCATACATATTCCTGAAACAAAAAATAGAAACAACTACGAGGAAGTGCAATATTTTTAACCATTACACTTGGAACAATCACACCAAGACATGACTGGTCACCCTAATTACATACCAGAGGGTACCAGGAACTAGAAAGAAAAAAAAAAAAAAAGAAACTACATAAAACTACCCTTAGCTCATCTGTGTTCTTCCATCCATGAGTATCTTTACATTAAAATCTCTCTTACCAACCTCCTGTAACCCAGGCTTCACTTAACCAATCACCTCACATAGCCAATGCTCTTCATTTCCTCCGTAAAACACACTAATGCCCTTGGACCTCCCGGGGGGCTGCCCTCCAGCCTTCCTTTGTGCCTCTGTTTTGACCAGTTAAGCTCTGTGCCCCTAAAAGCCAACTGTGTTTGTTCCTGAACTGCTTACGCCAGTTCTACTTGTCATTATAATTATATAATTTAATATTATGTAAACCATAGAAATTCAAGACCATAAAGAAAGACTGGTTGTATCCATGGAAACCAAGTTAAATGCTTTAGAAAGATTTGGTAAAGGCAAGTAACTAAAAATATTTTTGTCAAATTCAGAATGAGTGGGGGGTTCTGCAGGCAAGAATACTGGAGCGTATTGGCCAATACTGGTTGCCATACCTGTCTAGAGCACTATATTTCCTGCTGCCCTAACCGCCAACTCCCCTGAGTACCTGGTGCTGCCAGAACCCCTGTGACCAAAGCAGCTGCACCACCTCCACACCTGGCCCTCACAAGGGCAAACCCAATTCCTCCAGGGCAGCCTCAAGAGCAAACCCCAGTGGACGACCCACATGCAGAGGTGGAAATAAAACCACAATTGAAATCCTGAGGCAGTGTGGATAAGGAAGAAGACCCAAAACCTTCCCACCAGCTCTACAAGCTGCAGATTAAATCCACAGGATCAACTAGGCAGACTCTGTGACTATAGAACATATAAACGATCATTGAGAGATCCAACAAAAGAAAACTCACTAGTTCTGATAGCTGTGGACATTGGAGGCAAAAACACAGAGGAGCAAGACCAAATTAGAATCTAAGCTGCCCCCACAGCAGGTCCAGAGATGAGCACAGTGTTAGAGGACATCCTAGGGAGGGGAGGTGGACCGTGACTCCCAAAGAGGGAAGGGACTGTGAGAGCAGTGACTCAAGAAAAGCATGTATTATTCGTATGTTTCGACGTGTTCTGTAGAGTCTTTGGGCGTCCCTGGTGGCTCAGCTGGTAGATTCTTTTGGATTTTTTTTCCTTTTTTCTCCTTTTTCCCCCTCTGTTGTAGTTGTCAATTTTATTGGCACTATAAAATCTAATTAAGCTTTTGAACTTTCTTTTTTTCCTTTTTTTCTCAGCCACATTTTTTATTGTTGTTATAAACCTCTGCCTCTACGTTGGGCTTTTGGAGTTCTGGGGAGTTTTCCTTTTTTTTTTTTTTTTTTTCTTCTCTTTTTTTAATTTTAATTCTCAATTTTTTAAACCTATTATTTTTTTCTACATTTATTCCTTTGTTTGCTTTTCCTACTGTTCTTTTCTCCTTGCAGTTAATCTTTAATGTATATAAATTTTCTTTAACTATCTCTATTTAACTTTGCATATGTATTCTTTCCTTCTTTTCTTTCTTTCCTTTCCTCTAAACATATTTATTAGTTTTATTTTCATTGCTTTATTACCCAAATGGCACCTTGCTTTAGTTTTGTTTTCCAGTTTGTGCTTTAGTTTTATTCTGGTAGACATAATTTTTGGTGCCCTTTGTTCGCCAAGTCAGTCTATTGTACTTTATTTATGTTGGATTGTTTAGATTTTGCTTATGGGTGCACATCTGTATATTAAGTCACACTTTTTATTGTTGTTATAAACTTCTGCATCTACATTGGGCTTTTGCAGTTCTGTGGAGTTTTCCTTTTTATTCTTTTTTCTTTCTTCCATCTTCCATTTTTCTTCTTTTCTCTTTTTTATAATTTTAACCTTTAATGTTTTAGAATCTATTATATTTTTTTCTACATTTATTGCTTTGTTTGCCTTTCCTACTGTTCTTTTCCCCTTGCAGTTAATCCTTAATGTATCTTCTTCATCTAACTTTTTTTAACTTTGCATAACTATTCTTTCTTTCCTTTCCTCTCAACATATTTGTTAGTTTGGTTTCCATTGCTTTATCCCCTACTTGGCACCTTGCTTTAGTTTTGTTTTCCAGTTTGTGCTTTAGGTAGTTTTGTTCTAAACTGGTAAATATGATTTTTTATTTCCTTTGTTCGCAGGGTCAATCTATTGTACTTTATTTTTGTTGGACTGTTTTGACTCTGCTATATATTTGAATATATATATATATATATATTTATATAGTCCATTATTTTAATTATTATTTGCCTGATTTTGTAACTGTCATTTCTCTGGGGTTCATCTTTGGTTTCTCATTTTTGGATATTTGTTTTAATCTCACTTAATACCATAACAAACCATTTGTGGAATCTTCCTTCCTGACTAGAGATCAAGTCCTGAGCCTTTGGAGTTGGAGCACTGACTCCAACACCCTAGACTACCAAAGAAGTAACCCAAGGGGGTATCAAATAGTGAGAACTCACAGAAAGGAAACCACTGGAATACAAGGCAGAGCATCACCCAACCACCAGTAGCACCCTGTGCAGGATGATTCATCTAAACAACGAACAAAACAAAAATACAAACCCAATCATCAGCAGACAGAATTACCACCTCACTCAGCCTTGCCCATCAGAGGAAAAACAAACAAACAAAAACTCAGCACAAATCTCACCCTATACAAAGCTTATACAAACCACTGAACCAACCTTAGGAGGGCAGAAAGCAAAAAGAAGAAAGAATTCAACCTTGAAGCCTGGGAAAATGAGACCTCAAACAAAATTAAAAATAATAATAATAATAATAATGAAAAGGCAGAGAAATACTACACAAATGAAGGAACAAACTAGAAACACAATGTCCAAATAAATGAGGAGGAAATAGGCAAACTACCTGAAAAAGAATTCAGAATAATGATAGTAAAGATGATCAAAAACCTTGAAAACAAAATGAAGAAAATGCAAGAATCAATTAACAAAGACCTAGAAGGATTAGAGAATAAACATGCCGAGACAAACAATATAATTACAGAAATTAAAAATACTCCAGAAGGAATCAATAGCAGAATATCTGAAGCAGAAGAATGAATCAGTGAGCTGGACAATAAAATGGTGGAAATAACTTCTGAAGAACAGAATAAAGTAAAAAGAATGAAAAGAGCTGAGGACAGTCTCAGAGACCTCTGGGAAAACATCAAATGCACCAACATTCAAATTATAGGGGTCCCAGAAGAAGAAGAGAAAGAGAAAGAGTATGAGAAAAAATTTGAAGAGATTATAGTTGAAAATTTCCCCAATGTGGAGAAAGAGGTAGTCAATCAAGTCCAAGAGGCACAAAGAGTCCCATACAGGATAAACCCAACAAGAAATATGCCAAGACACATAATAATCAAGCTAACAAAGACTAAACACAAAGAAAGAATATTAAAAGCAGCAAGGGAAAAACAAGTAACATACAAGTAAAACTGCACATGTTTAACAGCTGATGTTTCAGCAGAAATTCTGCAGGCCAGAAGGGAATGGCAGGATATATTTAAAGTTCTGAAAGGGAAAAATCTACAACCAAGATTACTGTACCCAGCAAGGATCTCATTCAAAACTGATGGAGAAATAAAAAGCTTTTCAGACAAGCAAAAGTTAAGAGAATTCAGTACTAACAAACCAGTTTTACAACAAATGTTAAAGGGACTTATATAGTCAAGAAATACAAGAGAAGAAAAAGATCTACAAAATCAACCCCAAGCAATTAAGAAAATGGCAATAGGAACATATATATCAATAATTACTTTAAATGTAAATAGATTAAATGCTCCAACCAAAAAAACCACAGACTGGCTGAATGGATACAAACACAAGACCCATATATATGTTGTCTACAAGAAACCCACTTCAGACCTAAAGATACATATAAACTGAAAGTGAGAGGATGGAAAAATGTACTCCATGCAAATGGGAAGCAAATGAAAGCTGGAGTAGCAATCCTCATATCAGACAAAATAGACCTTAAAATAAAGAAGATTATAAGAGATAAGGAAAGACACTACATAATGATCAAGGGACCAATCCAAGAGGAAGACATAACAATTGTAAATATCTATGCACCTAACATAGCAGCACCTCAATATGACAAACACTAACAGACATAAAAGGAGAAATTGACAGTAACACAATAATAGTAGGAGACTTCAACACCCCACTCACACCAATGGACAGATGATCAAAACAGAAATTAATAAGGAAACACAAGTCTTAATTAAATGATACATTAGATGAGATGGATTTCATCAATATCTTCAGGACATTCTATCCAAATGCAGAAGAATACATCTTCTTCTCAAGTGCACGTGGAACATTCTCCAGGATACACCATATCCTGGCTCACAAATCAAACCTTAGTTAATTTAAGAAAACTGAAATCATATCAAGCATCTTCTCTGACCACAATGTTATGAGACTAGGTATTAATTACAAGAAGAAAACTGTACAAAACACAAACACATGGAGATTAAACAACACATTTCTAAATAACCAATATGTTACTGAAGAAATCAAAAGGGAAATCAAAAAATTTCTAGAAACAAATGACAATGAAAATACGACAACTCAAAAACTATGGGATGCAGCAAAAGCAGTTCTAAGAGGAAAGTTTATAGCACTACAATCCTACCTCAAGAAACAAGGAAAATATCATTTAGACAGCCTAACTTTACACCTAAAACAACTGGAAAAAGAAAAACAAAAAAACCCCAAAATTAGCAGAAGGAAATAAATCATAAAGATCCAAGCAGAAATAACTGAAAAAGAACTGAAAGAAACAATAGTAAAGCTTAATAAAACTAAATGCTGGTTCTTTGAGAAGATAAACAAAATTGACAATCTTTTGTCAAAATTGACAAAACTGATGAGTCTTTAGCCAGACTCATCAAGAAGAAAAGAGAGAAGAATCAAATCAACAAAGTTAGAAATGAAAAAGGAGAGATTACAATAGACAATGCAGAAATACAAAGGATTATAAGAGACTGTCATGAACAACTACATGGCAATAAAATGGATAACCTGGAAGAAATGGACAGATTCTTAGAAAAGTTCAATCTTCCAAGACTGATCCAGGAAGAAACAGAAATTATGAACAACCCAATTAACAAGCACTGAAATAGATACTGTGATTTAAAGAAAATCTCCCAAAAAACAAAATCCGAGGACCAGATGGCTTCACAGGAGAATTCTAGCAAACATTTAGAGAAGAGTTAATACCTACCCTTCTAAAACTCAAAAAATTGCAGAGGAAGGAACACTTCCAAACTCATTCTGAGGCCACCATCACCCTGATACCAAAAACCAGACAAAGACAACAAAAAAAGGAAAACTAGAGGCCAACAGCACTGATGAACACAGATGTAAAAACCCTCAACAAAATTTTAGCAAACAGAATTCAGCAACACATCAAAAAGCTCATATACCATGATCAAGTTGGGTTTATTCCAGGAACTCAAGGATTCTTCAATATACACAAATTAGTCAATGTGATACACCATATTAACAAATTGAAGGATAAAAATCATATGATAATCTCAATAGATGCAGAAAAAGCCTTTGACAAAATTCAACATCATTTATGATAAGAACTCTTCCAAAAAATGGACACAGAAGGAACCTATCTCAACATAGTAAAGACCATGAATGATAAGCCTACAGCAAACATTATTCTCAATGGTGAAAAACTGAAAGCATTCCCCCTAAGATCAGGAACAAGACAAGGGTGTCCACTTTCATCACTATTATTCAACATAATTCTGGAAGTCCTAGCTACAGCAATCAGAAAAGAAAAAGAAATACAAGGAATCCAGATAGGAAAAGAAGAACTAAAGCTCTCACTGTTTGCAGATGACATGATACTGTACATAGAAAACCCTAAAGATAGTATCAGAAAATTACAAGAGCTAATCAGTGAATTTAGCAAAGTTGTAGGATACAAAATCAATACACAGAAATCACTTGCATTTCTATATACTGACAATGAAAAATCAGAAAGAGAAATGAAGGAATCAATCCCATTCACCACTGCAACAAAAAGAATTAAATATCCAGGAATAAACTTACCTAAGGAGGCAAAAGAACTGTACACAGAAAATTATAAGATACTGATGAAAGAAATCAAAGACAACATAAACAGATGGAGAGATAATCCATGGCTTGGGCAGGAAGAATCAATATTGTGAAAATGACTATACTACCAAATGCAATCTACAGATTCAATGTGATCCCTATCAAATTACCAACTGCATTTTTCACAGAACTAGAACAAAAAATTTCACAATTCATATGGAAACACAAAAGACCCCAAATAGCCAAAGCAATCTTGAGAAAGAAGAATGAAGCTGGAGGAATCAACCTTCCTGACTTCAGATTATACTACAAAGCTACAGTCATCAAGACAGTATGGTGCTAGCACAAAAACAGAAATACAGACCAATGGACAAGATAAGACAGCCCAGACATAAACCCATGTACCTATGGGTACCTTATTTTTGGCAAAGGAGGCAAGAATATACAAAGGGGCAAAGACAGCCTCTTCAATAAATGGTGCTGGGAAAACTGGACAGCTACATGTAAAACAATGAAATTAGACCACTTCCTAATACCATACACAAAGATAAACTCAAAATGGATTACAGAAATGGTCTAAATGTAAGACCAGAAACTATAAAACTCTTAGAGGAAAACATAGGCAGAGCACTCAATGACATAAATTAAAGCAAGATCCTCTATGACTCACCTCCTAGAGTAAACGGAAATAAAAACAAAAGTAAACAAGTGGGACCTGATTAAACTTAAAAGCTTTTGCACAGCAAAGGAAACTATAAGTAAGGTGAAAATACAACCTTCAGAATGGGAGAAAATAATAGTAAATCAAACAGACAAAGGAGTAATTTCCAAAATATACAAGCAGCTCATACAACTCAATGCCAGAAAAACAAACAACCCAATCAAAAAGTGGGAAAAAGACCTAAACAGACATTTCTCCAAAGAAGACATACAGAAAGACGCTCAACATCGCTCATTATTATAGAAATGCAAATCAAAACCACAACGAGATATCACTTCACAGTGGTCAGAATGGCCATCAACAAAAAGTCTACAAACAATAAATGCTGGAGAGGGTGTGGAGAAAAGGGAACACTCTTGCACTGTTGGCGGGAATGTAAATTAATACAGACACTATGGAAGATGGTATGGAGAGTCCTTAAAAAACTAGGAATAAAACCACCATATGACCCAGCAATCCCACTCTTAGGCATATACCCTGAGGAAACCAAAACTGAAAAAGACACAGGTATCCCGTTTTTCATTGCAGCACTATTTACAATAGCTAGAAAATGGAAGCAACCTAGATGTCCATCGACAGATGAGATAAAGAAGCTGTGGTACATATACACAATGGAATATTGCTCAGCCATAAAAAGGAATGCTGCTGCTGCTAAGTCACTTCAGTCATGTCCAACTCTGTGCGACCCCATAGACAGCAGCCCATCAGGCTCCCCCATCCCTGGGATTCTCCAGGCAAGAACACTGGAGTGGGTTGCCATTTCCTTCTCTAATGCATGAAAGGGAAAAGTGAAAGTGAAGCCCAAGCCCTAACACAGGGCAAACCTCTACTCGGTCCCCCGAAGGACGAATCACCCAACTAGAGCTGCCCTCCATCCTGAGCCTCGTGGGACCTTGAAAGACCAGATGAAAATGTTTACCATCTGGGGCAGGCAAGAGTGGTTAGTAAAGTCCCATTTGTTCTTGAGCTGAGAAACAGTTCTCCACTGTCACAGGAACAGGAAGGGAAGAAACAGGGAGATGCTGGGAAGGAACAGTCACCACCCCCTTCTCTCCCAGCTTGCACACCAACTCTCCCTCAGCCTCACCCCCACTCTCCCCTCTAACAACTCCAGCTAACAAACACCCAGAAAGTCTCAGCCCACTGTTGCAAAATTACTTCCTGATTCCACAGGTACCATTTCTGGAAGTGATTTCCATCCTGAGTCATATTTGCACAGCATGAAGTAGAAACAGGAAAAATAATAGTACTGCTTCTCAAAGAACAAGTCAAATCAGAGGTCTCTAGAGAATATTTACATTAAATACAAAGTTGGCTGCATGGCAGGTCTGATCTGTTGTGGCAATTCCCATCTTCCTGTTGCCGTGCCCTTTTTAAAAACCGGCATACCACACACGCAAAGTGGGAAATGGTGTGGGAATTCAAAAGGAAAAAGCAAGGGAAAACAGCAAGGGAAAGGAGACGTCCACAGGGTCTCAGACCTCAGACTTCATTTGTCTGGGACCAGATTTACTATCTCAGTCTGGAAAACTCTGAGGTCTGATTGCCTGTTTGCCACATTCAGAGTAGAGCCTTCTCTCAGGGGTAAATTCATCTTATTGTAATTCATAAGATCCCTATGTGTTGTGTGTGTGGTGGAGGGGGTGCATGTATGTAAACACATACGCACAAGAAAATGTCACTATTAATTTACGGGGAAAACTGTCAACAATTAACACAGAGGCAAATGCATTTCTTTGTACAGGCACATCACATGGAAATAAAATAGTAGAGCAACAGAGGAAAACTGCCATCTCTGCCTATCCAAATGTATTCCTCTTTACTCTTGATTACTTCTGGGAACAACACATTCCTATCAAAAGAATCTATGGTTTAGATGGCTGGGTGGGCACATGTCTCAGGTCTGGCCAGTCATGGGACTCAAACTGCCCCAGTAACTGGTGAGATTGCTAAACCATGAGAATATGAGCTGGGAGACCCAGAAAGCCACCTGAAGGAGAGAGCACTGACTGAAGATGAAACCAAACGGTGAGCAGAACAGAGATGGAGAGAGACACTGTCTGACAACATCGTTAAACATGAGAGTCAACCAGGAACCTCCTTGAACTTTTCATTTAGGAGAGAGAGTGAATTCCCTCCTTTTCTTGAGCCACTTTGAGGTGGATTTCTATCTCTTACAAACAAAAGAAAGTCCTGATTAACATATAAGAGTTTTGACAAAGAAAATGGACTGCTGCTGCTGCTGCTAAGTCGCTTCAGTCGTGTCCGACTCTGTGCGACCCCATAGACGGCAGCCCACCAGGCTCCCCCGTCCCTGGGATTCTCCAGGCAAGAACACTGGAGTGGGTTGCCATTTCCTTCTCCAACGCGTGAAAGTGAAGTCGCTTGACTTGAATGTTTAATCAACATTCATTTAAAGTAGCTTAATGCATCTGTGTCTATGCCAGAGCAGCTCATCCTTGGTCATCCTTCTGTTCTTTGACACCTGACCAACCCCACCTGCCCTGACACATTCTTTAAACCATGCTCATACAGCCAATCCACCTGGCAGGCCTGCAGTGATTCTGTCTCTGCTCCATTTAACTCTCAGAGGGCAATCATATATCCCTTGTTCCCAAGTCCTTAACTGGATGCATCACTGAATCCCAAGAATTAAGTGTAATCGAAAACCATTTAATAAACTGTTAATCCTATGGCACCCAAGAGAGCTATTAAATCCTCCAAGTTAAATGCTACAGACTCCTCCCAGTGAATTCTAGCATCGAAAAATCATTTACTGAAACAAAACTACAGAGACAACAGTTTCCAACTATTAGGATATATCAATGGTATTTTCAACTAATGTAAACACATCGTTCTTATACTCTAATTAAGGTGGGCTCTTTAAATCCATATTATCTTGATTACAAGGAGTAATTCATGCGTAATTCTATAAGAAGTTCAAGGACAAGACAGAATTGTGTATCTTTGTAAGTTTAACTCCTATTATAGTTATTTTTTGTGCAAATAAAGGCTGCAGAATACTACTTCCTCAACTCAGACACAAATTCTGTCTGTGGTTAGATTTGTCGATGGCCTCCCCCCAGTGCCACTTGCCAGTTTTTTGTCCTCATTAATCAATGCCTTGCAGAGAAGCAAACAGCTGTTTTCTCATCAGGCTGTTGTCATCATTTGTTTGTATGTCTCCCCACTAAATTCAGCTCTTTGGAAGACTTCATGACTAGTCTAGCACTGTGTCTAGCAGATGCTCTATAAACATTAGTTGAGTGGATTTAATTAACTACATTTGTCAGGCTTTTACCAGAATATCTGGTTTACAACCTTTATGTCACTGTTCTGTTTCAGGCATCAAGGAAAGACTGGACAAGAGTCATAGACGCTTGGTGTCTGCTCTCCCTTCAAGGACAGGGTAGAGATAAGAGTTTCTTCCACACAAGCTTTCAACCTTTGTAAAATGTATGCTGCAATCTGCCTAAAACTATCTGGACCAGGGTTTGGTGCCTGACCTAAAGGTGTTAACTCCAGACTGGACATGAGAAAGGCCATTGACCTTCAAGGTAGCCAGCTATGAAAGTTCAACCTGAGGAGGGATAAAATGTACTGAACATTGATTAAGCACCTAAATAAAATGCTTTCTCGGGGTGTTTGAATGCATGCTGTACAGAAAAAGTTGCCATATAGTCGAAAGACATACACAAAAAAAAAATCAAGAAAAAATTAAAACAAACTCTAAAACAGAAGCCAAGAAAAATCAAAATCTATGAGGATTCTAGGGAGAAGGAAATATCTATGACTTCAGAGAACAAGCAGGAGACAACACAGCAAGAAGCTAAGTATCAGGAAAGTACTATAGCTACTGTTACATGGTCTGAAATTTCCTTTACAATGTGATATGAATAGCCAATTTATCAAAGGGCCTCATTAAAAGACAGTAAGTTTTCCAATAATCTTTACCTCTACTCACAAGCTGAGGTTGTCTGCTATCAAAGTGGACATAAGACATCAGTTTTTACTCTTGAAATTTGAGGTGTTCAGGACTTGTGAATTGTCTATAAATATTTCCAGGGTACCCCACAATTCCCTGAAGGAGTATAACCTAGCACAGTCACAAGGCTGGACTCAGAAACCCAGCCTCAGGCGGGATTCTGCACTCAGCCAACAGTTTACTGGAAGATTTTGGTTGCCCAATGCTAACTCTCACTTTAACTGAATTCTGCCTCTACAACATTATTGTATTTTCCTCATGGGAACCTCTTAAGCAAAGGGGGCAACACCTGAAAAGGCAGAGACATAGACTTTATTAAACTTACAAAATAGGTGCTAGGTGTATTTTTATGCCCTCTTACAAATTAACATTTGTTTCCATATCTGGGAGTGGGGGGCACTAGTGAGAGACCTATAGCCCTCACCTACCTCTGTCTACTGGAGTATATTAGTTAGGGATATAGAGTCAGGTACTATTACACAAAAACTGAAAAGGAAAGTGGCTTAAATAAGAGCCATATCTGTGGCTTAACATTTAACAGTCCAGAGGTAACCAGGCCAGGCAAGAAGAGCTTCTGCTTCTAATTCAAAATGGTTAATTTCAATTCTCAGCATATCCCAGTCAGCAAGAAGGAGAAAAATAAATGGAGAGACACCCTTTCTCCATTGGCCAGATTTTGTCACATGATCATGCCTAGCTCCAAGGGCTGCAAGGAAACTAATCTCTACACCAGCAACTGAAGGCCAATTGAGTGGAATTTTACTGCTGTTCAAGGCTACCCAGGTGGCTCAGGAGTAAAGAATCTGCTTGCCAAAACAGGAAACACAGGAGACACGGGTTCAATCCCTGGGTTGGGATGACCCCCTGGAGGAGGAAATGGCAACCTACTCCAGAATTCTTGCCTGGAGAATCCCCATGGACATAGGAGGCTGGTGGGCTACAGTTCATGGGGTTGCAAAGAGTGAGATACAACTTAGCAACTAAACATACACACACACACTGTTGTACATCACTTAGAAGTCTCCTTCCCTGTGCAGCTCCCATCACCTAAGGGAACTTGCATGATATCTGTCCTTCATAGTAAAGATTATACAGGAATGCAACTCACTGCTTAAATAATACCAATAATAAATCCACTATGAAGTCATTACAGAAAGCAGACAGATGTCTACGAACAGAGAAAAGGCAAAAAAATAGTCAATGCCCTGACAGATAATTAGGTAACTATTATATTAAACAAGAGCTGGATGACCTGAGACTAAAACACATTTCTGTTCCCAGCGTTCTTCAATTAATTAGAGATTCCTGACTCACATGGGAAAAGGAGCCATCCTTGCTCTACTTTGAAAGGCCCCCAAACAGGTCACTGGGTTAAGTAAAGCCACGGATTAAAAGATAAAGTCCTTGTTAGCCTTCCAAACTGTATTTATATTTGTTAGAGCTGCTATAATAAAGACCACAAACTGGGTGTTTTAAACCACAGAAATGTAATGTCTCACAGTGCTGGAGGCCAAAAGTCCACAGTCAAGGAAAGGGTTTAGCAGAGTGGGCTCCTTCTGAGGGCGAATCTGTCCCTGGCCTCTCTCCTTGACTTGTGGTTGACCATTTTCCTCTCTGTCTCTTCACGACATTTTCCGTCCAAGTGTGTCTCTGTGTTGAAATTTCCTCTTATAAGGACATCATCCAAACTAGACTAATATTCACTAATATTCACCTTAATCATCTCATTTTAACTTGTTTACTTCTGTGAAGACCCTATTTGCAAATAAGGTTACATTCCCAGGTACTGGGGATTAAGAAATTACCTACAGTGCAGGAGACCTGGGTTAGGAAGATTGCCTGGAGGAGGGCATGACGAGCCACTCCAGTATTCTTGCCTAGAGAATCCCCATGGACAGAGACGCCTGGTGGGCTACAGTTCATGAGGTAGCAAAGAGTCAGACATGACTGAGTGACTAAGGACAGCACAACTGGGGGTTAGGACTTCAATATATGCATTTAAGGGTCGGGACATGATTGATTCAACCCATAACACAAACATAAAAGCCCTTTAAATCTGAGATCATACTTACTACAGTAGTCATTACATGCTTTTTAAAGTCTTTCTGTTGGAAAATATAACAGATACAGAAAATGCATAAGATATAAATATGCAGCATAACAAATAATTATAAAACAAGCACCTGTGTAATTGCCATTTGAGTCAAAAACATCAATGTCAGTAGCCAGGAACCTCTTACTGATCACAAATCTTTCCTTCTTCCAAGTGTCATTAGCATTAGTTTTAGGAAAAAGATGTTCTTTTTTTCTTTATTGTTTTAATACTTCTGAATACATCCCCAAACAATATAGTTTGGTTTCACCTGTTTTTGAACCACATGGTTCAGAACCACATGGAACAGTAATTCCAGCTGAGCTATTTAAAATCTAAAAGATGATGCTGTTAAAGTGCTACACTCCAAATGTCAGCAAATTTGGAAAACTCAGCAGTGGCCACAGGACTGGAAAAGGTCAGTTTTCATCCCAGTGCCAAAGAGGGGCAATCCCAACAAATGTTCAAAGTACCCATAAAATTGTACTCATTTCACATGCTAATAAGGTTATGTTCAAAATCCTTAAAGCTAGTAAGCTCCAGCAGTACATGAACCAAGAACTTCTAGATGTGCAATCTGGGTTTAGAAAAAGCACAGGCACTAGAGATCAAATTGCTGACACTCACTGGATCATAGAGAAAGCAAGAGAATCCCAGAAAAACATCTACTTCTGCTTCATGGCATCCGGTCCCATCACCTCATGGCAAATAGATGGGGCAACAGTGGAAACAGTGGCTGACTATTTTTCTGGGCTCCAAAATCACTGCAGATGGTGACTGCAGCCATGAAATTAAAAGACGCTTACTCCTTGGAAGGAAAGTTATGACCAACCTAGAAAGCATATTCAAAAGCAGACACATTACTTTGCCAACAAAGGTCCGTCTAGTCAAAGCTATGGTTTTTCCAGTAGTCATGTATGGATGTGAGAGTTGGACTACAAAGAAAACTGAGGGCTGAAGACTTGATGCTTTCAAACCGTGGTGTTGGAGAAGACTCTTGAGAGTCCCTTGGACTGCAAGGAGATCCAACCAGTCCATCCTAAAGGAGATCAGTCCTGGGTGTTCATTGGAAGGACTGATGTTGAAGCTGAAACTCCAATACTTTGGCTACCTGATGCAAAGAGTTGACTCATTTGAAAAGACCCTGATGCTGGGAAAGATTGAGGGCAGGAGGAGAAGGGGACAACAGAGGATGAGATGGTTGGATGGCATCACCGACACAATGGACATGGGTTTGGGTGGACTCAGGGAGTTGGTGATGGACAGGGAGGCCTGGCGTGCTGCGGTTCATGGGGTTGCAAAGAGTCGGACATGACTAAGCGACTGAACTGAACTGAACTGCTTCATTGACTACACTAAAGCTTTTGACTGTGAATCACAACAAACTGGAAAATTCTTAGAGACAGGAGTACCAGACCATCTTACCTGTCTCCTGAGAAACCTGTATGTGAGTCAAGAAACAACATTTAGAACAGGACATGGAACAATTGACTGGTTCAAAATTGGGAAAGCAGTATGACAAGGCTGTATATTGTCATCCTGCTTATTTAACTTCTATAAGTTAAGTACAGAGTACATTTTGCAGAGTACATCATACAAAATGCGAGGCTGGATGAAGCACAAGCTGGAATCAAGATTGCTGGGAGAAATATTAAGAGCCTCGGGTATGCAGATGATACCACTCTAATGGCAGAAAACGAGGAAGAATTAAAGAGCTTTTGATGAGGATGAAAGAAGAGAGTAAAAAAGCTGGCTTAAAACTCCACATTCAAAGAAGATCATGGCATCCGGTTCCATCACTTCAGGGCAAATAGAAGGGAAAACATGAAAGCAGGAACAGCTTTTATTTTCTTGGGCTCCAAAATCACTGTGGCCCTGAAATTAAAAGATGCTTGCTTCTTGGAACCGAGAAGGCAATGGCAACCCATTCCAGTACTCTTGCCTAGAAAACCCCATGGACGGAGGAGTCTGGTGGGTTGCAGTCATGGGGTCACTACGAGTTGGGCATGACTGAGCGACTTTACTTTCACTTTTCACTTTCCTGCATTGGAAAAGGAAATGGCAACCCACTCCAGTGTTCTTGCCTGGAGAATCCCACAGACAGAGGAGCCTGGTGGGCTTCTGTCTGTAGGGTCACACAGAGTCGGACACAACTGAAGCGACTTAGCAGCAGCAGCAGCAGCTCCTTGGAAGAAAAGCAGTAACAAACCTAGTTGTTGCTGTTGTTCAGTTGCCCACTCGTATCCGACTATTTTTGACCCCATGGACTACAGCACAACAAACCTAGACAGGATATTAAAAACAGAGATATCAGTTTGCAAACAAAGGTGCATATAGTCAAAGCTATGACTTTTCCAATAGTCACGTACAGATGTGAGAGCTGCATCATAAAGAAGACTGAGTGCCAAAGAACTGATGCTTTTGAACTGTGGTGCTGGGGAAGACTCTTGAGAGTCCTTTAAACTTCAAGATCAAACTAATCAATCCTAAAGGAAATCAACCCTGAATATACATTCAAAGGACTGATGCTAAAGCTGAAGCTCCAATACTTTGGCCACCTGATGCAAAGAGCCGACTCATTGGAATAGATCCTGATAGTGGGAAAGACTGAGGGCAGAGGAGAAGGGGGTTGTAGAGGGTGAAATAGCTGGATAGCATCACTGACTCAATAGACATGAATTTGAGCAAACTCCAGGACATAGTGAAGGACATGGAAGCCTGGCATCCATGACATCACAGAGTCGGACTCAACTTAGTGACTGAACATAATATCATTTCTTCTATGCCTTAACATATTTGTAATATTTATCCTCATATTGTACATTTTAATGCTTTCATAGAATACTTCATTAACCTAAACTCAATTTTGCACATTAAAACTCTATTTTCTGATTTTTACCATTTTCACACATTTTTAACATCTCCACATCTTTCAATGTCTACATCAAAGTCACACCTGTAGATAGAAACTACTCTGACTAAAACTTACTTTTATAGTTTTTTTCTTAAAAAAAAAAACAAAAACCCCACTGGTTAGAGGTTCTATCTATGCAGGCAGATTATAACACGAGCAATTTTCTTAAGTGTTGCTTCTACAGACACTTTCCCAGTAAGACTGAACAAGAAAAGATAAGCAAAACATATTTACCAAATGACCTGCTTTGTTTCAGGCAATATTATAATACTGTAGTTTGAACTGGCCCATGGGCTATTTCTCACAAGGTACATTAGCTGCCAAGGAAAGGCAAGAGAAGGCATGATTCAGCAGCTTGAAGGGACAGTCATTTGTCAGGGTCTAGTCGACAGGCTTCCCCAGTGAGCGAAGAACCTTAAAGGAATGATGACAATGTAACCTGCTGGGCTACGCTGACCTCTGAGGCTTGCCCAGTGCTTGGGTTTTCAATAGTGAAAGATGTGTTTGTCAGTTCTATTTGAGATGTGCAGTACTCTGACCTTGCCTCCCTGCTCATCTATCTGAACTGTATGTCATTCTTAATCTCAGGCTGGACTCTGACTCTAGTCTAATTTACTCACCTCTGGGTTAGCACCCTGGCCATGCAGAGGTAGACAGACCGCTAAGATCCAAACTCTTGCTTAGCAGTCTCCATCCAGACTTCATTTCCTGGTCCTGATCATCAGTTTTATTGTTTGATCTCACTTAAATTCCAGTTCTAACAGTGATGTACTGCTACTGCTACCGCTAAGTCGCTTCAGTCGTGTCCGACTCTGCGACCCCATAGACGGCAGCCCACCAGGCTCCCCTGTCCCTGGGATCTGAAAGTGAAAAGTGAAAGTGAAGTCGCTCAGTCGTCTCTGACTCCTAGTGACCCCATGGACTGCAGCCTACCAGGCTCCTCCGTCCATGGGATTCTCCAGGCAAGAGTACTGGAGTGGGTTGCCATTACCTTCTCTGAACAGTGATGTAACTCCTCTCTAAACTGAATCACAATTGGCAAGTTGTTTTCTGTCACTCTAGATGTATCTCTATGCAGTAGAAATGAGCTAAATAAAAAAGGAAGTTAAGAATACTACAGACTGGAGAAGGAAATGGCAACCCACTCCAGTAAACCTGCCTGGGGAATCCCACGGACAGAGGAGCCTGGTGGGCTACAGTCCATGGGGTCGCAGAGTCGACATGACTGAGCGACTGAGCACAGAGGTTGCCCAATATGAACACATGGAGGGATACGCTGAGACCCCCGAGGGTCTGCTTCCAGGCGGTGAGCTGTATGTTGTGTGATTCTATTGCCAAAAAAAATAAATAAAAAATAAATAAAAAAAAAAGAATACTACAGACATGAAGTTTTCACTTTTAAGTTCTTTAAATAATAAAATAGTTTTTCCTTTCAAATGTATTACTAAGTTTTAGTCTCTATAAATGTTATTAGCTGGCAAGCCACCCTTATTTCTAGCAATCAGAGATAATCACTATTGTTCTTGCATATATCCTTCCAGACTGTTCTTTTCTATTCATAAATACACAGGTAAATAGGCATAAAAATGAGATCATGATATAATTTATACTACTATTTTGTTACTACCTTTCTTGCTTTATAAATATATTGTAGAGACCATTTTGTGACAGTAAGTTTTTCTTCACAGCATGACTTTTAACTGCAAAACAGAATTCCATTGTAAGAATGTACCATAATTTATTAGCCATCTAATATTTAAACAATCTTTTTCATGAAGGTGTATGCTTGATCAAGAACACCCAGTTCTTACCTTCTGCATTGGTAATCTTTTACACCTTAAGACCAAATACAGTCAATTATAACAAGATGCTAAAGGAACTTTATTTACAACCAAGAAAATTAATGACTAAAAACAATTTCTAGTAAAATCAATAAAGATTTTAAATCTGTCGTGCCTTATTGCTTGCACATAAGCAAGACAGTGCTTAACATCAAAATTTCCAATTAGGATAAAATCTAAGTATTTGGCTATCTGCCCAGTGAAAAGTCCATTGTCTGCAAGGGCAACTAGGAAATCCAATAAAATCCAAATGTTCTCATCTCCATCACAGCAGACCAGCTCTATCTTCTGGGTAAGTTAAGATAAACAGTTAACTTACCCTATTCACTGAGTAAGTTAACCAAGAGTCAAAGAAATGCAATACCACAGAGACCAAAAAAATAAGTCTCACAATGAAAACAACCAAGAGACACACCCACTTCATTTTATTAGGAAGAAACACAATAACTCGTAAAGCCAAGAACAGGGACAGGAAGTTAGATGCTTTTTTTTTTTTTTTTTTCAATTTTTATAATTAGATGCTATTTTTTACAAACATTTATATAAGATCTTAAAAGATCAAAAATGTTCAAGCTATTGTTAAAAAGCAACAGACTACAGAAAACACAACTAGTTTGAATCATGTCACGCTAGTATCTGTGGATGCCACCTAACAAAAGTTGGCTTCTGTTTATTGCTAAAACTATTTCAGATGATGAATCAGAATATACAAATGCTTGAATTCAATATGCTTTTTTATACGTGTGTAAATTTTCCCCACACTTTATAAAGATTTACATTTCTGCAGTACTATACTAAACAGAGTATCCAGTAATTTTGTTTAAATGGTAAACACGATTATGAATTTCTCTTACACGTAGATATATAATAATTATTTCCTGCTTTGTAAGAGAATCAATATGAATTGAAAATCACACTAAATTCTGAGGAAACATTCCTTGGGCTTCCCAGATGGTGCTAGTGGTAAAGAACCCGCCTGCCAATGTAGGAGACAGAAGCGGGTTTGATCCCTGGGTTGGGAAGATCCCCTAGAGAAGGGCATGGCAACCCACTCCAGTATTCTCACCTGGAGAATTCCATGGACAGAGGAGCCTGGTGGGCTACAGTTCATAGGGTCACAAAGAGTCAGACATGACTGAAGCAACTTAGCACTCATGTATTCCTTTCATAAACTTCTGCAATCTGACTTCAGGATTCAAATCTTGCCTGAAACTCTCTTCTCCATGGTCATTGGTGACCTCACTCAATGTATAAGCAATAATTCTCATTCTTGAATTTCTTTTTCATAGAAGTTTTTTACTGTTGACTATCACTCTTTCTTGACATTCTTCACTGTAAAGTTAATTCATATATTGGGACCCACAAAATGGAGATCAACTCAGAGGTCCTGCCCACATCACAAATTTAAACCTAAGTCAGCCTGCACCTATGGAAAACATCTGCCAAGAAACCCTAATATACATCAATCACAATTCTCCAACTTAGCTTTAACTAGCTTCCCTTACCTTAGAAAATTGAATCTGCCAGCCTTATAAGGAAATACTCAACCTTCCAGCCAATCATTCCTTGCTTCCCTGCTGCCTCCTCTAACTCTCTATAAAACTACCTCCTGCTCCAAATCCCTCAGGAACAGTGCTCAACAGCTTGCGGGGAACACCCACCATCCATGAGTTATTTCCCTTGAACAATGGACATCAAGCTCATTACTAAAGTGTATTATTTTTTCCATTTGACATTACTCTCCAGCTTTCATAACCATACACCATTGTGAACCACTTCTAACCCTTCTCTTACTTATCTGAGTTAATTCAAATACTACCCAGAGCCTCATGAGATGGGCATAGATAAAAGCCCTATAGGTGGGCTTCCCTGGTGGTCCAGTGGTTAAGAATCTGTCTTGCAATGCAGGGGACACCAGTTAGATCCCTGGTTCAGGAAGATCCCACATGCAGGGTGGCAACTAAGGCCACACACCACAACCACTGAGCCCACGTGCTGCAGCTACTGAGGCCCGAGCACCTAGAGAGAAGCCACCACAATGAGAAACCCGGGTACCACAATGAAGAGTAGCCTCCGCTCGCCATAACTGAGAAATTTCAGGCGCAGCAACAAAGACCCAGCATAGCCAAAAATAAATAAATATTAAAAAAAAAATAAATGGTTGTTACCAAAAAAAGTCCTATAGGCAAAGACAGAACAAGGCATGACCTATCCTTAAGGAAAGAGATACAAGAAACTAATATTTCAGCCAAAAATGATAGGAATTATAAAATATGGCCAGACTGATGGAAGAGTACCAGGAAGAGATATTTAAGCCATAAATCAGACTTGGAGATTTATTGTCAAAGAAGGCTTCTTGGAGAATGTGATGCTGACCAACCCGGGTTGTGCCAGACACATTTGTATTCCCCAAAGTAGCCATCAGGCCCTCAGCTGCCTGGAAATCCTCCTAAGTGCTCCCTAGGCAGCTCTCTGGTCTACTTCCATGATAGCTATTTCTTTCTTATTTTCTTCATTCTCCTCAAAATTTCCAGATAGCCTCTATTGTCTCACTCAGACAGAGAAACGTCAGAGAAAACCCGCAGCTTCAGAGAAAACAGAAATACAGCCTATTAACAGAGAATCCTTATTACTAAAAAATGAAGCACAAAGTTCAAAGGATGGTACAAAGAGTTATTTTATTATTCCCTAAATCACCATTTCCAGACATGACCACTTTGAGAGGCACAGGGAAGTCCTTCCTCTATTCTGCTTCCCTGTGGTTTCTGAAGTGTCTTCACTCCTTGGTCAGAGCCCCAGACTCCCTCTCACCCTCCTCTGCTGCCAGCCCAGAGTCTCCACCATTCCATTCCATTCCATTCTCCTTCAGGAGGAGCAGAGTGGAGGCCAGAATGGTAGTGACGGGGATGATCTTTCCATTTCAGAGAATCAGAGAAAAGGAATTTCCAGATTCAGCTGAGATTGAAGTCTCTGGGACTCTCTCAACATAATGCCAGACCTAAAACTCCTCCAAATCTCCATCCCACCTTACCAAAACATCCTATTAACCTAGCTTGGTCAAGGTCCCAGACAGGAGATGGTTATGCTCCAAGTCCCAGGAAGGTTAAATGTGGTAGGGCCAAAGGGATGAAAATCCCATTCCTTCTCATGGGCTTTTATGTTTTTTATGAAGTGAAGTCTCTCAGCTGTGTCCAATTCTTTGCGACTCCATGGACTATATAGCCCACCAGGCTACTCGGTACCAGAGTTCTCCAGGCAAGAATACTGGTCTGGGTCGCCATGCCCTTTTCCAGAGGATCTTCCTGACCCAGGAATCAAACATGGGTCTCCCGCATTGCAGGCAGTTTCTTTACCAACTGAGCCAATAGTTTCTTTAAATCGATGCTTTTGAACACTGGTGCTGGAGAAGACTCTTGAGAGTCTCTTGGACTGCAAGGAGATCAAATCAGTCAATCCTAAAGGAAATCAGTCCTGAATATTCATTGGAAGGACTGATGCTGAAGCCAAAGCTCCAATAATACAACCACCTGATGTGAAGAGTCAACTCACTGGAAAAGACCCTGATGCTGCGAAAGAGTAAGGGCAGAAGGAGAAGAGGGTGACAGAGGATGAGATAATTGGATGGCATCACCGACTCAAGGGCCATGAGTTGGAGCAAACGCTAGGAGATAGTGAAGGACAGGGAAGCCTGGTGTGCTGCAGTCCATGGGGTCACAGAGTCAGACAAGACTTAGAAACTGAATGACAACAACATAGCTGCTTTCTAGGAATCAAATTTAGGTAAGCTAGAAACTAACAATTGTTTTTGTAAGTCATTAGAAAATGTATTTCACACACAAATAATGGTTCTTCTTCAGGAACACCATTTTGTTCAAATTCTGCTCAACAGTATGGATTACATACAGTAATTCTACTATACCTAAAAGAGTTTTGAGATCCAGTTAATTGAAGTTGTGGGTTACCAACAAAAGTCAAAAACAAGTTTATAACTCCCCCATAAATGAAGGTATTGAAACTCATTCAATCTTCATTCATTCAGCAAATATGAATGAAGCATCAGTCTCATGTCTGATACTACACTAGGCTCTGGGCACACAATGGAGAACAAAACAGATACGTCTACTGCTTAAAGACAAAGGAGGAGCTAGATAAAAAACAAGTAAATAGAGCATCACAAATGGTAATAAATGTTTGCATTACACCCTGCAACAATATTATACTCCAAGGCACAACACAACTGCCATCAGGCTCTTCAGCAGGGTAAAACAGTGACCAAGAAAAAGTGGCAGAAAATTGTTCCAAATTGTTGGTCTAGAAGACATCTGCATTTAACTCTGACTTGCAAAACAACAGTCTGGAGAAGTCTACAGGCTGATGACTCACTGGACCAAAGAGAACCAAATTGATGCCCTGTATACACATGAGTTTTTAAACAAAGGTACCCTTAACGTGGAAGGCTTCCTATGTGGCACAGTGGTAAAGAATCCACCTATCAATGCAGCATATGCAAGAGACGTGAGTTCAATCCCTGGGTCGGGAAGATGCCCTGGAGTAGGAAATGGCAACCCACTCCAGTATTCTTGCCTGGAAAATTCCATGGACAGAGGAACCTGGCAGGCTACAGTCCACGGGGTCACAAAGAGTCGGACACCACTGAGCACATATGCATGCACCTTTAACTTGAGCCCCGAACAACATCCAACCCACACAAGTTTCAGAACACATTTACATGACAGTTGTAATTTCCAGTAAAATCTCTTCAGTAGTAACCGCAACATCTCACTCAAATGACCCAGCCCCAAGTGGACAGAAGCCACGGAGTGGTTCACTAGGAAGGGTACCTCACAGACATCTCAGAGGGAGGTGGGAGGATTTTTTAAAAGACTTCTTAATTACCATGGCAGAAATTAAGCAACTCTTGATCTACACTCCTTGTCTCACTGTCTTCTCAATGATATTTTTATGGTCCTGGAAGCTCCACAAATGTCTCAATGGCTTATCAAAACAATGGCAGAGGACTTTTCCGGTGGGACAGTGGATAAGACTCTGCCTGCTAATGCAGGGGACATGGGTTGACCCCTGATCCAGGAAGATTTCACATGCCTTGGGACAGCTCAGCCTGTGCACCACAACTATTGAAACTGAGCTCTTGAGCCCGGGAGCCACAACTACTGAGCATATGTCCCACAACAACTGAAGTCCCCACACCCCAGAGCCAATGTTCCACAATAAGAGAAGCCACTTCAATAAGAAGCCTGCACACCGCAACTAGAGAGTAGCCCCTGCTTGCCCCAACTAGACAACTAGAGAAAGCCTGAGTGCAGCAATGAAGACCTAGCTCAGTCAAAAGTTAATTAATTTTTTTATAGCTGGAGAAACATCTCCTAACTAACCCCCATTTGATTTGAAATCTAAACTGCAGAAGGAGGGAATAATCAGAATTTCATCTCCAAATGTATGCGCCCCCTGCAACTCCAGTCTGGGCTTTGCACGTGAAGGGAACAGACTTCTCCCTCAAACTGCTTTCTAAGGAGCTGGAAGCTACTCTCTTACACCAATACTTCTTTTTTTATACCAATTCCACTTTAATGCTCACAAACTACACTTCCCAGAATGCAGTGAGGTGGAGAGGAACTTTGATCCATAAAAAGGAAGACAATCATTGTAGAAGTTCAGTAGAACAATAAGCAAGTAGTCTCTGTGGTGTACAAAACTTCTGGCTTGGAAATCACTTGCAATGTTTTCAGATCATCCAAGAATAAATTCTCACCCATATAAAAAGATAACAAGGACAATGAATCAGAAAATTCCTGTTTTGGACAACAGATCCATAAAGAATAGAGACCATGGCAACACAACACATAGCATTCAACCCTCTACTTAAAGCCCAAAAGGAGATCATAAAACCTAAAAGGTAAACCCAGAATAAGGATACCAAGAATAAAGATAAATAAGGCTTACATCAAGAATGAACTGACTTGCCCTCATATAAGACTAAATAAGGGAGAAAAATCAATATGGTTCTATCAAAACATCTCACAGCATAAAAGGCACAAGTTATACATAAAATTTGATTAGAGGATAGAGTATACTTCAGATCAATGGGAAAAAGAAGAATAGGATAATAAAATAATAACAACAATAATAATAATAGGCACAGAGACTATGATTAACTACTTGGAAAGAAAATTCATAGACTCCATAAAAATACAGGCACATCTTGCTTTATTACACTTAGTAGATATTTCATTTTTTACAAATTGAAGATTTGTGGCAACCCTGCATTGAGCAAGTCTATTGGCACCATTTTTTCAACAGCATTTGCTCACTTTGTGTCTGAGTCACATTTTAATAGTCCTAACAATTTTTCAAAGTTTTCCGTTATTACTGTATTTGTTATGGTGATCTGTGATCAGTGATATTTGATGCTACTATTGTAATTGTTTTGGGGAACCATGAACTATGCCCATAAAAGACATGATGAACTTAATCGATAAATATGTGTGTGTTCTGACTGCTCCACTGATGGGCCATTCCTCTGTCTCACTCCCTCTCCCTGGGCAAACCCCTTTTCTGAGACAGAACAATATGAAATTAGACCACTTAACAACGTTTCAATGGTCCCTAAGTGTCCAAGTGAAAATAAGAGTCACGTGTCTCTTATTTTAAATCAGAAACTGGTAATGATAAAACTTAGTGAGGAAGATGTGTCAAAAGCTGAGATAGGCCAAAAGCTAGGCCTCTTGTGCCAAACAGCTAGGCAAGTTGTGAACGCAAAGGCAAAGTTCTTGAAGGAGATTTCAAGTGCTACTCCACTGAACACACAAATGATAAAAAAGCAAAGCAGTCTTATTGCTGATATAAAGTTTTAGTGGTCTGGATAGAAAACCAAACCAGCCACAACACTCCCTTAATCCAAAGCCTAATTCAGAACAAAGCCCTAACTCTCTTCTATTCTATGAAGAATGAGAGAGGTGAGGAAGCTGCAGAAAAAGAGTTGAAGTTAGCAGAGGCTGGTTCATGAAATTTAAGGGGAAAAGCCATGTCTATAATATAAGAGTGCAAGGTAAAGCAGCAAGTGATGATGTAGAATCTGCAGCAAGTTATCCAGAGATCTAGCTTAGATAATGAACGAAAGTGGCTACAATATGCAACAGATTTTCAGTGTAGACAAAACACCCTTACATTGGAAGAAGATACCATCTAGAACATTCATAGCTAAAGAGGAGAACTCAATTTCTGGCTTCAAAGCTTCAATAAACAGGCTGACTCTCCTATTAAGGGCTAATGCAGCTGAAGTTGAAGCCAATGCTTATTTACCATTCTGAAAATCCTAGGGCCCTTAGGAATTAGGCCAAGACTACCCTGCCAGTGCTCTAGAAATAAAACAAAAAAGTCTAGATGACAGCACATCTGTTCACAACATGGTTTACTGAATATTTTAAGCCCATTGTTGAGACTTACTACTCAAAAAAAAAAAAAGAAAGATTCTTTCCAAAATATTACTGCATATTGACAATGAACCTGGTCCCCCAAGAGCTCTGATAGAGATGCGCAGTGAAATTAAATGCTTTCATGCCTGCTAATGCAACATTCCAGGGCTTCCCAGGTGGCTTAGTGGTAAAGAAACCACCTACCAATGCAGGAGACACAGGAGATTTGGGTTCGATCCCTGGGTCAGGAAGATCCCCTAGAGAAGGAAATGGCAACCCATTCCAGTATTCTTGCCTGGGAAATCCCATGGACAGAGGTGCCTGCCAGGCTACAGTCCACGAGGTCACAAAAGAGTTGGACATGACTTAGTGACTAAACAAACACAACATCCATTCTGCAGCCAATGGACAAGGAGTAATTCTGACTTTCAAGTCTTATTACTTAAAAAATACATTTCATAAGGCTGTAGCTGCCACAGATAGTGCTCTTCCTCTGACAGATCAAGGCGAAGTAAATTCAAAACCCCTGGAATGGATTTCCCATTCCAGGCACCATCAACATTTGTGAGTCATGGGAAAAGGACAAAATATCAACATTAACAGGAGTTTGGAAGAAGCTAACTCCAACTGTTATGGATGACTTTGAAGAATTCAAGACTCAGGGGAGGAAGTAACTGCAGATACAGTGGAAACAGCAAGAAAACTAGAATTAGTAGTGGAGCTTGACGATGCAACAGAACTGCTACAATCTCATGAAAAAGTTTGAATGGATAAAGAGTTGCTTCTAATGGATGAGCAGAGAGTAGTTTATTAAGATGGAATCCACTCCTCATGAAGATGCTATGAAGACTGATGAAATGACAACAACAGATTCAGAATATTATAAAAACTTAGTTGATAAAGCAGTAGCAGGGTTTGAGACAATTTTGAAAGAAGCTCTAGTGTGGGTAAAATGCTATCAAACAGCAGCGCATGCTACAGAGAAACTGTTTGTGAAAGGAAGAGGCAGTCGATGTGGCAGAGTTCACTGTTGTCTTAATTTAAGAAACTGGGCTTCCCTGGTGGTCCAGTACTCTTGCCTGGAAAATCCCATGGACAGAGGAGCCTGGCAGGTTACAGTGCATGGGGCCGCAAAAAGTCATGCATGACTGAATGGCTGAGCACTTGGTAGTCCAGTGGTTAAGAATCTGCCTTGCAATGTAGGGGACAACGGTTCAGTCCGTGGTTCGGGAAGATCCCCTATACCGCGGGGCAACTAAGCTTGTGCACCACAACTCCTGGGCCTGTACCTGGAGCCCTCAAGCCGCAACTGCTACGCTCTCGTGCTCCAACTCCTGAAGCCCACAGTCTCACAGCCCACGCTTCACAACAAGAGGAGCCACCACAACAAAAAGCCATGAACCACAACTAGAGCTCCTGCTCTCTGCAACTAGAGAAAGCCCAGGAGCAACAACAGAGTCTCAGTGCAGCCAAAAATTAAGAGGGGGAAAAAAAAAGAAATTGCCACAGACACTCCAACCCTGATCAGTCAGCAGCCATCAACATCAAAGTAAGACCCTCTAACAAAAAGATTACAATTTGCTGAAGGCTCAGATGATGGTTAGCATTTTTAGCAATAAAGTACTTTTAATTAAGGTATGTGCATTATTATTTTAGACATAATACTACTACACACTTAATAGACTATGCTATAGTGTAAACATTACTTTTATATGCACTGAGAAATTTTGAAAATTCATGCAACTTGCTTTATAGCAGGATTTGATTTACTCTGGAGTTCTGGAAGCTAACACGCAGTATCTTTAAGGTACGCATATAAACTACAAAAGGACTCAAAAGTTAATTTAAAAAACAAAAAAGAAATCATCATGTCATTTACTTTAAACATTCTGTTTAAATTGCATTAGTAGCTTTCCACTGCTCTTCCAATAAAAGACCCAAATCCACAAAAAGACTTGGAAGTCTATACACAATCTGGCTTCAAAATTCCTCTCCAACCATAAACTTGACACAATTACACTTCCTCTTGATCTCTGTGCTTCAGCAACAATGGCCTCAGCCAGGGCCCAAAATGCCCTCCTCCATCACCTCCTTATTGTGATTTAACTCTAATCTTACTTCAGAGTTTAGTTCGAGGTCACTTCCTGAGAAAAGCCATCCTGGACCTTCCCAAGCAGGTCAGTTACCTTCACCAGACATTTCTATATTACCACTTACCTCTCCTTCATAAATTAAGGTCTATTATCTACCAGACTGAAACTCCACAAGGGTAAGGATTGTTTTCACACAATTGACTTATAACCACCATGTAAGACACTCAGTAAAGATCTGTGAAAGTAATGTGAATAAAGAACTGAACTAAAACATTGATGATCATATAAATAATCTTGGCGTGGAAGCAGACATCCTGAGCATAACTCAGAGGCAGAAACCATAAAGGAAAAAAAATGATCAATTTGACTAACAAAAAAAAATGAAAATCTCTATCAAAAACATTTTGAACAAACTTAAAAGTCAAATTAAAAACTGGGGGAAATATTGGCAATATCACTGACTAGAAGTTGATAGCCTTAAAAAACAAAAAGCTATTTACAAATCAATAACCCCCCCAAAAAAATGTGCAAAAGACACAGACAAGCAGTATCAGAATAATAGTTTCTAAACATAAAAAAGTTTAGTATCAATAGAAAATCCTTTAGAATTTTATACAAAAATGATTTTTATCTACCAAATTGACAATTTTTTAATTTAATTTTCATTGTTAGAAGAAATGAAAATCAGCTTTCATATATTCTAAGTGGTAATATAAATTTGTGGAACTTCCCTGGAGGTCAGCTTTGCAATACATACAAAAATGAATATAGACTTTGATGCAGCAATTCCTCTTTCAAGGACTTAGTCCAGGGGAAAAAAATTCACTAGAGAATTATTTATAAATAATGAAAGACTACAATAATGAGATACCACTACACATCTATTAAAATGGCCAAAATCCAGAACACTAACAATACTGAATGCTTTGATGATGTGGGACAACAAAAACTCTCATTCACTGCTGGCTGAAATGGAAAATGGTACAGTCACTTTAGAAACAGTTTGTTGGTTTCTTTTTTTCCTTCAAACTTTAAACTTTTTATTTTGTATCAGGGTGAGAATCCCAGGGACGGGGGATCCTGGTGGGCTGCCGTCTATGGGGTTGCACAGAGTCGGACACGACTGAAGCGACTTAGCAGCAGCAGCAGCAGCATAGCTAACTAATAATGTTGTGATAGCTTCAGGTGAACAGGGAAGGGACTCACCCATACATATTCATGTACCCATTCTCCCCCAAACACCCCTCCCATCCAGGGTGGCACATAACATTGAGTAAGCCATGAAAAGTCATGGAGGGGGACTTCCTCCGTGGTCCAGTGGCTAAGACTCCATGTTCCCAATGCAGGGGGCCTGGGTTCAAACCCCAGTCAGGAAACTAGATCCCACATACTACAACTAAGAGTTTGCAGGCCACAATTAAGACCCAGTGCAACTTTATATATATATATATATATATATATATATATATATATATATATATACAATGAAAGTCTATGTGACATTCTCGAAAGGCACAATTATGGAGACAGACAGATTAATGGTTGTGGGACGGGGCAGATGAACAAGTGGAACACAGAGGATTTTTAGGGCAGTGATATTATAATGATGGATATATGTCATTATACATTTGCCCAAGCACACTGAATATACAACACCAACAGTGATGTTGATAATGGACAAGGCTAAGCACATGTGAGAGCAGGGGCTATAAGAGGAACCTCTATGCTTTCCTCTCAATTTTACTGTAGCTAAAAAAATGCGCTAAAATATTTGTCTTAATAAATGAAAACCTGAAAACAGTAGAAGAAACAAATTTTAGGACCAAAAAATGCCAATAAAATCCTGTAATAGAAGAATATTCAATGACATGAGAAAATATTAATAATATAATAAGGAAAAAGGTGGGTTTCAAACAAGGTCCTGGATTTATATTCAGTATCTTTTGATAAACCATAATGGAAAAGAATACAAAAAAAATGTGTGTGTATATATATACATATGCATGCATGCTAAGTCACTTCAGTAATGTCCAACTCCTTGCAATCCTATGGACTGCAGCCCACAAGGCCCCTCTGTCCATGGGATTCTCCAGGCAAAAATATCGGAGTGGGTTGCCATACCCTCCTTCAGGGGATCTTCCTGACCCAGGGATTGAACCCATGTCTCTTACATCTCCTGCCCTGGCAGGCGGGTTCTTGACCACTAGCACCACCTGGGAAGCTGTATATACATATACGTAAATATGTATAACTGAATCACTTTGCTGTGCAATAAAAATTAACACAACATTATAAATCAACTATACTTCAATAACATAATTTTTAAAAAAGACAGGTTTCAAGCCAATGTAATTTTGGTTTCCCATGTAAAACATGTATATAGGAGAAAATTAAAACTGGGAAGATATACTAAAATGTCAATATCAGTTTTCATTAAGTGGAAAATTTACAGTGACTTTCATTGTTTTATTTTACATTTTCCACAATGAACATTTCCATTCTGTAATCAGAGAGAAACTACTAATAAAGATTAATAATAACTAATATTATACGGAAA
Source organism: Bubalus kerabau (assembly GCF_029407905.1). Taxonomy (NCBI): domain Eukaryota; kingdom Metazoa; phylum Chordata; class Mammalia; order Artiodactyla; family Bovidae; genus Bubalus; species Bubalus kerabau. The sequence continues at coordinate 139,044,904 of NC_073626.1, forward strand.
AGGCAATGGCACCCCACTCCAGTACTCCTGCCTGGAAAATCCCATGGATGGAGGAGCCTGGTAGGCTGCAGTCCATGGGGTCGCTAAGAGTCAGACACGACTGAGCGACTTCACTTTGACTTTTCACTTTCATGCATTGGAGAAGGAAATGGCAACCCACTCCAGTGTTCCTGCCTGGAGAATCCCAGGGACGGGGGAGCCTGGTGGGCTGCCGTCTATGGGGTCACACAGAGTTGGACACGACTGAAGTGACTTAGCAGCAACAGCAGCAACATTATTATAAGATTGCTTACTGTGTGCCAAGTACTATTCTAAGCATTTTATATATTACCTCAGTTATCCTATGAGGAGGGCTTCCCGGGGAAGCTCAAATGATAAAGAATCTGCCCGCAATGCAGGAGATCTGGGTTCAATCCCTGGGTTGGGAAGATCCCCTGGAGAAGGAAATGGCAATCCACTCCAGTATTCTTGCCCAGAGAATCCTGTGGACAAAGGAGCCTGATGGGCTACAGTCCATGGGGTCACAAAGAGTTGGACAAGTTCATGGGGGTCACAAAGAGTAGGACACGACTGAGTGACTAACACTTATCCTATGGGGAAGATAGTAACGGTGTGAAAACAGCTACTATTCTTATCCCCATTTTACAGAAAAACAAAAGTAATTTAAATGAAACAACAGCTACTTGTTTGCTAATTTTCTTAAATCTGATTAAGAAAAGTAACATTTTCCAAACAGCAACCACTCAAAAACAATCAAGACAGTACATCAATATTAAAATCATCAAACTTGGGGCGTGGGCTCAGACTCAGGGAGAGAGAGAAAGAGAGGAGAGAAGGAAGAGGCTATCAGTCAGTCACAGTGCAAACACAGAAGAATCAGGAATTTTGTGCCACTTTTTCTAGCTTCCTAATGTAAGCAGAGTTCTGAATTCAGTTACAGAGCTTTATATTGAACCTTACATCCTTTCCAAACTGTAAAGAAATCTTTCCTTTCCAGGGTTACATGAGCACACTTTCTGCAATCAAGCGTCACATTTCACAGTGTTCCTCATGAAAAAGAACTCCACATACTGCAACCATTCAAACATGGCTAATTCACCAAAGCTCTTTTCATCCCAAGTCAATGAAATTGCTTTATACACATTCTCTTTTCTTCCTGACTCTGACTACATGCTGGCATATCCTGCATGTAAAATGGAAGATTCTCAGCTCTCTGGACATGTAATCCCTGCTAGCTATGATCCAGTTAATGAACCTGCCAGGCTGAAAACACTGTGCCTCAGAAAGCCAACATCTGCAATGGTGGTAACAACAAAAGATGACAAATGTTCAAATATATTTCCAGAATCACTTGGAAACATATTTGATGGACAAAACTACCATAAGCTATACGGTTTAGCTGAGACTGGCATGAAACATCTATTTATTATACCAAATGTATACTGTAATGCGTAATTACCATTCAGTGGGCACAGGACATGGTATTAGGCTCATGATATATTTATCTCATAAGGGCCTCACAACAACCTTGGGGAGTATGAGTCAACCCTACTTTTATAATTATGGAACTCAAAAATCAGAGACTAAATAACTGATTCTAGTTCATAAAATAAACTGAGATTCAAACCTACAACCACCTAATCCCAAATCCAACGCCCTTATCATTGCACCATACTGCCGCCCTCCATCTAGCAGTTCCCAGTGGACCGTCCACCTGAGGGGCCAGTAAGATGTACCTGCAGTCTGCCACTGGTTTAAGGTATCCGTTTCAACAGCACATTTATTAGCTTATCAGAGCCACATCTGACTCATCCATCCGTCAGAAATATCTAGGGATGGGAGGGAGCCTCGTACGAGTAGAAGAGGGTCAACTGCTTCACCGTCACCCCAGATACAGTGAAAGATCTGGACATCTAAGAAAATTATATAAAAACACTTATATCAAGTTGTCATCAACATTACTAATGCTAATGGTGGTCTATGGAGAGTTATCCACACCTAGTATCCAGCTCAGAGAAGGCAATGGCACCCCACTCCAGTACTCTTGCCTGGAAAATCCCATGGACGGAGGAGCCTGGTAGGCTGTAGTCCATGGGGTCGCTAAGAGTCGGACACAACTGAGCGACTTCACTTTCACTTTTCACTTTCCTGCATTGGAGAAGGAAATGGCAACCCACTCCAGTGTTCTTGCCTGGAGAATCCCAGGGACGGAAGAGCCTGGTAGGCTGCCATCTATGGGATCACACAGAGTCGGACACGACTGAAGTGACTTAGCTTAGCAGCAGTATTCAGCTGATTACTTCCCATGGGGATATGCAGTAAGTGGGCCCCTCGGCCCCAACCCTCCAGTGTCATGGAACCAACAGGCCATCCCACTCTGCTTAGAGAGCATGGCAAAGTTAGAAGGCATACAACCGAGGCATCCTAAAGACTTTCTTCATGGAGCTTTCCCTTCACTTTGAAGCATGACTTCAAAAACGTAAGCACCTAGTAATACATTGCAAAATATATATATACAGCAGAAAAAGGGAGGGAAGTATTTGAGCATCCTAGCCCATGACTAAGAAAATCACCTTTTAAAAAAATCACTTTTTAAAAATAATTTTCTTGGTCTTTGGGAAACATCTCTTTCAGTCTTCCCAGGAAGAACAGTGTGGAAAGGTTACTATCTAAAAACTGTACCGATGCAAGAGTTTACAATAAATATCCAAAATGCTTTCACTGTAAGATAACTTTCCTAAATATGCTATCAAGTATCTCCAGGCGTACTTCACAATATGAGTCTTGATCACTCAACCAGTTATGGTGCAGAGGAAAGTCTCACAAAAATGATTCCCAGTGCTTCCCAAACCTAATTTGTATATGAACCACTTGAGATAGTGTCAGAATGCAGATCCTGAGTAAACAAGACCATAACAAAATCTATGGGTCTGCAGTTCTACCAAGCATCCAGATGGTGCTGAGGTGCAGGGCCCACCCTGTCGGAGCACAGGTCTCAGTGACTGTTTCTTCAATGAGATCCCATATGCCTCTGCTCCCCAACCCTGCCCTGGAGAACTGAGCTTTACAGAAAGTATTTATTGTTGCTGTTGTTTAGTCACTAAATTGCGTCTGACTCTTTGAGACCCCGTGGACTGCAGCATGCCAGGCTCCTCTGTCCTCCACTATCTGCTGGAGTTTGCTCAAATTCATGTTCATTGAGTTGGTGATGCTATCTAACCATCTCATCCTTTGCCACCTCCTTCTCTTTTGCTTTCAATTTTTCCCAGCATCAGGGACTTTTCCAATAAGTCAGCTCTTCACATCAGGTGGCCAAAGTATTGGAGCTTCAGCTACAGCAACAGTCCTTCTAAGGACTATTCAGGGTTTATTTCCTTTAGGATTGACTGGTTTGATCTCCTTGCAGTCCAGGGCACTCTTAAGAGTCTTCTCCAACAAGTACTTTAAAGTCTACATACAGTTTAAAAATAAAATAAAATTAAAAAAAATTAAAATTAAAATTAAAAAAAAATAAATAAATAAAGTCTACATACTTTAAAAGTATATAGAAGTAAAGTCACTTACATCAGAACTTTACATAAGGATTCAATTTCACTATACTTTGAAGCAACCATCATTGATAAAGTCCTAGTACTTAAAATTTAATGACATTTTCTCTGTATGAGTTAATTATTTATTTCAACTGTTTTCAATGGCAAATTCAGTGGTCATGCATAAAGAGAGGTTGGAAATAGAAAAAGGAGGTAAAGTGGATGGCACAGAAGCAGTAGAGGTTTTTCCAAGTAAAACTTGGATAAGATAACGGATGCATTATCAGGTCAAGACGCAACAGTTAGAACTGGACATGGAACAATGGACTGGTTCCAAATTGGAAAGGAGTATGTCAACGCTGTATATTGTCACCCTGCTTATTTAACTTATATGCAGAGTACATCATGCGAAGTGCTGGACTGGATGAAGCACAAACTGGAATCAAGATTGCCAGGAGAAATATCAATAACCTTAGATATGCAAATGACACCACCCTAAAGGCAGAAAGCGAAGAGGAACTAAGGAGCTTCTTGATGAGGGTGAAAGAGGAGAGTCAAAAAGCTGGCTTAAATTCAATATTCAAAAATCAAAGATCATGGCATCTGCTCCCATTATTTCATGGCAAATAGATGGGGAAACAATGAAAACAGTGACAGACTTTATTTTCTTGTGCTCTAAAATCACTGCAGGTGGTGGCTGCAGCCATGAAATTAAAAGATGCTTACTCCTTGGAAGAAAAGCTATGACCAATCTAGACTTTTCCAACAAAGGTCCGTCTAGTCAAAGCTATGGTTTTTCCAGTAGTCATGTATGGATGTGAGAGTTAGACTATAAAGAAAGCTGAGCGCCGAAGAATTGATGCTTTTGAACTATGGTGATGGAGAAGACTCTTGAGAGTCCCTTGGACTGCAAGGAGATCCAACCAGTCAATCCTAAAGGAAATCCATCCTGAACATTTATTGGAAGGACTGATGCGGAAGCTAAAACTCCAATACTTTGGCCGCCTGATGCTAAGAACTGACTCATTGGAAAAGACCCTAATGCTGAGAAAGACTGAAGACAGGAGGAGAAGGGGACGACAGAGGATGAGATGGTTGGATGGCATCACCAACTCAATGGACATGAGTTTTAGCAAGTTCCCAGTGTTAGGGATGCCAAGGAAGCCTGGCATGCTACAGTTCATGGAGTCACAAAGAGTCAGACATAACTGAAATGAAGATAATGGAAAACGGGCAACAGTATATTTCCAAAGTATACGGGGTTGGGGGTGAAAGAGCAGATACACATATGAGGAGGGCTGTCCCCTTTAAGTATTCACATTATTTTGCATCTATGGGACCACAGAAGGTCCCAGGAGGTAGCACTCAGAAGTTTTCATTCAGAATCATAAATTAGAAAGGGGCCAGCTTTGCCAAATACACCAAAAACTTGTTTCTTGATATGCTTTACAATCTTCAGTAAATCAAAGTAATGCACACATCACTAAACTACAGGGAAGCAGAACCTTCCATCAGAGAACTTACAATAGAGGAAATTATTTTAAATGTCCAGGATATTTTTATTTACTTTATCATAAAATAAACAGTATTAACTTTATTTTACTCACTTAAAATATTTATTCCCCGAAGCAGAGAAGTGCTCAAATAGTACAGGAGTCATGTGTAAAGAACATAGACGCCAGTTTGAAGGGGCACCAGATTTAGGACAACTGGTGCATCTACAAGTATAATCAATCATAACACATTTACTTCTAAAAATCCATAAATACATATAAATGGGGGGAGGGTTGTGAGAGAAGTTCTTCTTGAAGAATGTCAGCTACTAGATGAATGAGAACAACAGAATTAGAAAATAATCCCTTTGCACTCTCCAGTGTAATTGATTCAGGCAAGAATGACCTATTGTTACAAGCAGTTGGGAGAAAATTTTTAGAAACACGGTATTTGCACATCATTGTTAATTATCTATACTCCAATATAAAATAAAAGGTTAAAAAAAAGAAATAGGATATTCACATGATCTCAAGAATGATCTCACAAATTACATGCTAATCATAAATGTACTTTATATAAAATATGTGCTTAGCTACTCAGTTGTGTTCGATTCTTTGCGACCCCATGCACTGTAGCCTGCCAGGCTCCTCTGTCCATGGGGATTCTCCAGGCAAGAATACTGGAATGGATTGCCATGCCCTCCTCCAGGGAATCTTCCCAACCCAGGAATCGAACCCAGGTCTCTCGCATTGCTGGCGGATTCTCTATTTTCTGAGCAACCAGGGAAGCCCTGATTTCCTTCTAGTTCTTATTTTAAAAGCAAACAAAGACCTAGCATAAAATGCCTTCACATTTTGATAGCGGCAGCTCTGCACACATTAATTGGTGAGGCAGGCTGTTTCGGAATCACCATCAGCCCTGCATCCTGCCCCACTCCCCTTGGGCCCTGCTCTGGCCTCTGGAAAGACTGGTACCCACTGCCCAGCTCAGCCCTCTCTCGCCCCACAGCCTGGGCCTGCTTCTGGGAGAGGAGAAAGGGAGAAAAGCAAGCCCATATAACTAACCATAAATGCACTTATGTATGAACAGCTATGGTGGACACCACTTAACCAAGTGACTTCATTTCACAATAGCCAGCAGGAGGATGATCAGACCTCATGTGCCTCCTGGCAAGATGGAGTAAATGGTATCACCTCAGCTGTCTTCTTGACAAAAATGCTTAACCTGAATCTAAAAACTGGGAAATAAGCAGACAAATCAAGAACGTGGAATATTCTACAACTGGTCTAAACTCTTCAAAACAATCAAATCATAAAACAAAACAAAAGGAAGGGACCTAACAATCAAATGTAATATATGAAACTTTATTGCATCCTGAATATTTTAAAAGTTGTGGATAATTTCAATATAAAATATATGTAAGATAATATTATTGGTTTATGATTAATTCTCTTAGGTAAAACAGTGATGATAATATTAGAGGTGGTAAGAGAATGTCTTTATTCTTAGGAAACAAGGAAGTATTTAGAGTGATGTGTCATGGTATCTACAACTTATCTTTGAAAAGTTCAGAAAAATATACACAAATGTAGAGAGAGAATGGGCTTCCCTAGTGGCTCAGATGCCTGCAATGCAAAAGACTCAGGTTTGATCCCTGAGTGGGGAAGATCCCCTTGAGAAGGGAATGGCAACCCACTCCAGTATTCTAGCCTGGAGAATTCCATGGACAAAGGAGCCTCGTGGGCTACAGTCCATGGAGTAGCAAAGAATCAGACACAACTAAACAACTAACACACATACACATACATATACACAGAGAACAGAATGTGATAGGATGTTAACAACTGATGATAAAGAGTGTATGAGTGTCTTGCTTTTTATTTCAATTTTTTATAGTTAGTAATTTTCGAAAAGTTAAAGGTTGAGGGAAAAAGAAAAAAATTTTTTCATTTAAACATTATTAATTTTTTTTATTCCCCCTCAGTCTTATTTTCTCCATAAAAGCTTATGTTCCTTAACCTCTTCATGTCCCTTACTATAGAAATTTCCAGTATAAACTTCTCCTTGGATGCTCATAATAATTACAGTTATTTCTGACCTATGCATTCAATATTCCAAAGGTATATAGGTCATAATAAAAGGTATATTTAAAAATAAAATAAAGCATCAAAACTTTAATGAACAGAGTCATCCAGTAGCGAATACATTAAGAGCTATGTGCTAATTTCTGTGCTTTCAATTTTTTTCGAAGCAAGATTTCAACTGTTTCTTCAGAGAAAGTTGAGAAATCCTGCAGTAAAATTCAAAGCTGTCTTTAGCCCAGTGCTTCCCACCCAGTTAACAACAAAGTCCAACCTAAGTGTCTACAAGACGGATAGCTGCGTAACCTCATGCATCTTCGTGCATGTAAAAGATCATCTTCAACTCACCCACAAAATAAGCCAGTGAATCCAAAGACCAAGAATAAAAAGCACCAAAAGCTTCCTGTTAAATCACTGGGAACACAACCTAAATTGGGGGAATTTAATCTACATTGATGATGACAAAGCAGATGGCATACATATCCTCTTTTGGCACTCAGCCCCAAGAAACAGCAAACGAAGCAAGAATTCTTATGGAACAAATGAACACATTTTAGAGATGCTGAATCAAAAAAAAAAAAAAAAAAGTTGTTCACTTTTTTAATTTCTTATGTCCTTATCATCAAATAAAGTAGAAGATTAAATGAGCAAAGAGAATTAAAGGTCAACTTTCTCAACTTTAAAACTCACTTCCAATGGAAACAGGCGTTACTGTAACCAAACTAACATTTGATTTCACAAAACTAATGAAAATCCCTCAAAAACTGACTCCTCACTTTTTAATCTTTATTTTCTGACCAAAAACTGCTTTCTGCTAAGAACAGCTTCAAATATGTTAATGAATGATCTTCAACAACTGACAGGGTAAAATTAATAATAAGGAAACCAAAATTCAAAATAAAGTTAACTTTATTCAAAAATAGTAACGTCTGGCTGTGAACAATTAAAGATAATCTGTTATAGATTTAAACATTTCTTTCAAGCTAGCAAGGGCAAATGATACATAGTACATTCCAACAGTCACAATACTATATTATACTGTGATATGCTGAATTACATTCCCTACTTTCAAAATCATGCTGTTTAAAAACTACTTTTATATGTATTTCAAAATATCAATAATAAATAAATTTTGTTTTCTTTAAATAAAATTTAAGCTGCTTATAGTTTATTTCCCCCAGCAAATATCAGGAAAACAAGTTTTAAAATTAAAGAAGCATTTTAGAATTCTCACTTTTGCAGTAAATCCATATGCTAAGAATATCCTGCCAAATAAATGAATTGCTTCTAGCGATGACCCATTTTAAAAGAAAAATCTAACTAAAATTTGTGCAAGCGAAATTAAGTGGACTCTAATGGACTACTTACCTCAAAACCTACTTATGTGTCATCTACATTAAAGCTATTCTAAGAAATAGCATGAAATACTGTTCCACAAATAATACTTTTTAGGGGACTTCCCTGGTGGTCCAGTGGTTAAGAATCTGCTTGCCAATGCAGGGGGTGCAGGTTCGATCCCTGGTCGGGGAACTAAGACCCCACATGCTGAGGGGCAGCCAAGCCTACACGCCACAACAGCAGAGAAGCCCGTGCCCAGGGACAAAAGATCCCTCATGCTACAGCAAAGATCCTGATGCAACCAAATACATAAATTTTTAAAAAATAATCATACTTTAAAAAAATAAGCTAAAACAAAACTCTAGATGTTATATTTCTATTATACCTGTGGTCTTCATCTATTTAGCTAAGTATCTTTTATCGTTTCAGATAAAATAGTGTATTTTCCTGAAGTAAAATACTCATTGCTTAAGAGTTCTGGCTTCCCTCATAGCTCAGTTGGTAAATCATCTGCCTGCAATGCAGGAGACCCGGGTTCAACTCCTGGGTCAGGAAGATCCCCTGGAGAAGGAAATGGTAACCCTCTCCAGTATTCTTGCCTAGAGAATCCCAAGGACAGAGGAGCCTGGCAGACTACAGTTCATGGGATCTCAAGAGTCGGACACAACTCAGCGACTAAACCACCACCAAAACCACTGAAAAACAGGAAAGCAACACTTACTCTTATTTTAAAAATACCTTCGTTCGATGCATGATACTGGATGCTTGGGGCTGGTGCACTGGGACGACCCAGAGGGATGGAATGGGGAGGGAGGAGGGAGGAGGGTTCAGGATGGGGAACACATGTATACCTGTGGCGGATTCATTTTGATATTTGGCAAAACTAATACAATTATGTAAAGTTTAAAAATAAAATTAAATTAAAAAAAATAATAATAAAATAAATAACCAAATAAAAATAAAAATACCTTCGTAATTAACGTTTACCAAGTATATTTTATGTACTAGAAACTGAATAAATCCTTTATATTACACCTTACTAACCCTAAGACAACCCTCTGAGGTAGACACAATTACTGTCACCATTTTAGAGATGTGAAAACTAAGACTCAGAGAAGTTAAGTAACTGTGGCAGATTGCCAGGCACTGCCCAAAACCCTGTAACAGAAGTGCAGCTGGGCACATAGCCATCCAACCCCCGTTTAGTTTGGCGCAGTCATGGAGCAAGCTCTCACCAGTGGTTCTCACTGGTGAACTAAGTTCCCTCATGAGTGGAGGTGATACACGCACTTTCCATGTCATGTGCTTCTCAGCCTTCTCTCAGGCTGGAACACAAATGTGGAACTGAGGCAGCTTCAACTATACAGATGATGACAGCACCTTAAGGGATGCTGCTGCTGCCGCTAAGTCACTTCAGTCGTGTCCAACTCTGTGCAACCCCACAGACGGCAGCCCACCAGGCTCCCCCATCCCTGGGATTCTCCAGGCAAGAACACTGGAGAGGGTTGCCGTTTCCCTAAGGGATGGCAGACTACCAAAATAAAAGAAATGAGCAGTGTTCAAAGTGCCTATCCATCCGGGACCACTATCTACCTGTGAAATAATAGAAAATACATATACAGTAGTCTCTGGCCCTGGTTCCTGACATAGGCTCCTGAACCCTAATAATTTCCAGGTGATAGGAGCACTTTTTGTTCTAATGAGGTGACTCTGAGTGAGCTCCAGGGTGAGGGCTGGTCACCAGAAAGAACAGCCATGATTAGAAGCTTGAAATTATCAGCTCCTCTTCCCATTCTCTTGAGAAGGCAGAATGGCTAAAAATGGAGTTAATGATCTATCACACCTACATGATAAAGCCTCCATAAAAAAAATACATGGGATTCTAAGAGCTTCCAGGTGGGTGCACACATCCACGTACTAGGAGCATGAGGTACCCCAACAGGGAAAGAAGCTCCTGCCCTCAGGACCCTCCTAGTCCTCACCCTATGTATCTCTTCATCTGAATGCTCATCTATGCTGCATGCATGCAGGCATGCTAAGTCACTTCAGTCATGTCTGATTCTGTGCGACTCCATGGACTGTAGCCGACCAGGCTCTTCTGTCCATGGGATTCTCTAGGCAAGAATACCAGAGTAGATTGCCATTTCCTTCTCCAGGGGATCTTCCCAACCCAGGGATCGAACCTGCGTCTCTTAAGTCTCCTGCATTGACAGGTGGGTTCTTTACCTCTAGCGGCACCTGAGAAGCCCCTGTTCATCTGTATCTTTTTCCATATCTTCTAATAAACTGGCAAACAAAAGTAACTACTTCCCTGAGTTCTGCGAGCTGCCCTAGCAAATTAATCTAATCCAAGGTGGAAGGAGGTTAATAGGAACCTCTGATTTGTAGCCAAGTTGAACAGAAGTTGTGAGTAACTTGGGGACCTACTTCTTGCCCTTGGAATGCAGACTGAGGAGCAGAGTCATGGGACTGAGCACTTAGCCTGTGGAATCTGATGCTAATCTCCAGGTAGATAGCGTGAGAACTGACTTAAGCCATAAGACACCCCACTGGTGTCCCAGAGAATTGCTTGTTGGAGTGGGGAACCTCCAAATATTTGGTAAGTAGAGGTGTCCAAAGTGTTATGTGTGAAAGAAAAGGAGACACATGGAGGGAAAGGAATGAAGTTTTTCCAAAACACTACCTCAAGTCAAAATAAGAGAGAAATATTAAAGAAAATGTTACCAAGCAACGAGCTTCAGCTTTAGAGCCTTTGTTTTGGGGAAGTGTCCTTTACAACAGCTTAGCTCATACTCTATCTTAGAAACTGGTAACAGAAGTAAGATGCTGATATTATATAAAATATAAAAGATGAGGCAGTGGCTTAGCAATTGGGAGCTAGGGATTAAGAAAGAAGATACTACTAACTGGAAAAAGTTGTAAACTAGTGATCCTTGTTTGTCACAGTAAAATAGTTGGTCTTCTGTCATCTGAGACAACCTGCAGGGCAGCTGAGCAGCAAGGCTACAGAATCCACTTGTGTAAGAAAAGCAGATGGAAAGTTCAGAAGTGGGATATTTCTGTAATTTCCATGTATTCAACCAGAATTAATTCTCTAACTTTGATAGGGCTATTGTCACAAAGATCTCCTGGAACTAACTGCATACATTCTTTAGCAAAAAAAGTGAAAGATTTTCTTACCTTATACAATAAAATTATCAGTGGTAAAATGCCTCAATAAGTCTATTTCTCAATTAGTTTCATCCCTCCTTCAATGAGAATTGAACAGAAAGCACTAAACAAAATCTTCTCACATTCTGAAAACTGAGAAATGGAATATTTCATTTCCCCAAAAATTTATTTGAGAAAAACAAATTTTTAATCTTATATACCACAGTCACCCAGTAAATCTTTCATTTCATTTTAATATTACACATATCTAAAAATAAAACAATTAGTAAGATGTATCATTTTAAAACACACTTCCTTTAGAAATGTTTAATTATTTTAATTGGAGATTTTGGTATTTTACTTCACTTGTTCTCTTTCTCTTTTATTATCTTTCATTTCAAAGTTTATTTAAGGATTTGTTAGAATTTCATTCAAGGTCAAATCATGTGTTTCTTCAAAAGCTGGGAATCCTTATATATGGAGAAGGAGAAGGAAATGGCAACTCACTTCAGTATTCTTGCCTGGGAAATCCCATGGACAGAGGAGCCTGGTGGGCTACAGTCCATGGGGTCACAAAGAGTCAGACATAACTGAGCAACTAAATCTCCCCTATATATATATAAATGCAGTGTTATGTTAGTTATTATCTGAAACATTGGTTCCTAGAAGTTTCAGTTAGCCAATTTAAAGACTCACAGTACTTGGTTTCATGTACCTCCACCTATAGAAAAATGGAGCCTAGATCTATGAATAAAATTAACTGGAAGAAAACAAGAGAGTCCAAAAAACTCTAGTCAAAAAACTAAGAAAAATTATAGAAATAAACTTTGTCTAAGAATCGTCTGATACTTTCTATCCCTAAACATATTTTCCCAAGAGCCTACTTATTTATCAGTGAAATTCAGACCACGATGCTGTGTTGTTTGCTTATTCAAAAGAAACTACAATGATTCTTATCCCTATGTCCTTCTTTCTTTAAATACATAATAAATTAAAAAACACAGAAATTCTAGATTTCAACTAGGAATTAGAAGTTGGATTCCATTTAAGTTTGCAATTTATATCCTAGCCCCTGACACAGCTTCAAGTCATTTAAAATTTTTTAAACTTGAGCAGCTTAAAAATGCGAGATAGTGATGTCTGAGTAGAATCAGAAAAGAATACTTAGCTGTGCCTAATGAAACTGTATTATATAGCAAAATTTGAGACAGTCAGTAAAAAACTATTAATTTGGTATCTCTATAAATGCTTCCATGCAAAAGAAAAAAAAACAATTACACACTCAAGAGAATTGAAACCAGGGTCTCAAAGACATGTCTGTACACCTATATACATAGCAGCATTATTCATAATAGCAAAAAGGCATAAGCAACTCAAGTTTTTATTGATGGATGAATGTACAAGCAACATACAATATATCCATACAACAGAATATCATTCAATCTCAGAAAGTAAAGAAATTCTGACACATGTACAGTGTGGATGAACCTCGAAAACATTAAGATAGATAAAATAAGCCAGCCACAAAAAGATAAATACTATATAACTCCACTTATATGAGATACCTGGAATAATCAAATTCATACAGACAAAATGGAATGGTGTTTGTCAGGAGCTGGGCAGAGAGGGAGCTAAAGAAATAGGGAGCTTTGTTTAATGGGTATAGATTTTCAGTTTTTCAAAATGAAAAGCGATCTGGAGATTGTTTGCATATCAATGTCAATGTACTTAACATTACTGAGTTTTACATTTAAAAATGATTAATTAAGATGGAAAATTGTTATGTGTATTTAACCTCAAGTAATTTCTGGATGCTGGGAAAGATTGAAGGCAGGAGAAGAAGGGGAGAGGATGAGATGGTTGGATGGCATCACCTACTCAATGCACACGAGTTTGACTAAACTCCAGGAGTCGGCAATGGACAGGGAGGCCTGGCATGCTGCAGTCCATGGGGTCACAAAAAGTCGGACATGGCTGAGTGACTGAACTGAACTGAATTCCTTTAATCTACACATGGATTTTTTTTTAAGTGTGAACCTAAGGGAGAGATGAGCAAAACAAAGATAACAAAAATTAAGTTTGACAATCTTGAAAGTAAAAAAGAAGCCAATCAAATAACATCAGAAGAGTAGCAGGCAGCTGTAAAATTCAGTAGGAGGGAGGAAGCACTTCCAGAATGGCTAAGTAAGGATCTCCAAAAACCTAATCCTCCATAAAAACAATGAGAACACTGGCAAAAAAAAATTGTAAAACTCCATTTTTTCACAATTCTGGAAATCAACAATAGGATTACCACACTATGAGAATGATTAAGTCACAAAAAATGGTTGTGTCACAGTAAAAACAGAGAACTTAGTGGCATTTTCATTTTCCCTATTTCCATCACTCTCTTCCCAGCATCGCAATATACTTTAAAATCAGCATCCTTGCAGTCACAGTGACTGCAAAAAACAGTACTCTAGCAGGCAACGGGGAGGGCAAATTATGTTTGCAGTTCCGTGAAATGGCTCTATGCCAGTAACCTGTCACTATTTAACCTGGAAGTTACGTTGAAAAGCCCTATTCCCAGGGCTTGTTTTACTGGACGTAATTCAGAACTCACTAAATGGAAAAAACTCTAGCACCACAGCATTTGTTGAAAATAATAGCTGCAATTGTTTGATAATGCAGATGTCTATGGCAGCAATACCAGCTGGAGCAAAAAAAGAAGCTGGCTTAAAAACTTAAAAGAGAGTGAAGTAAGCCAGAAAGAAAAACACCAATACAGTATACTAACGCATATATATGGAATTTAGAAAGATGGTAACAATAACCCTGTGTACGAGACAGCAAAAGAGACACTGATGTATAGAACAGTCTTATGGACTCTGTGGGAGAGGGAGAGGGTGGGAAGATTTGGGAGAATGGCATTGAAACATGTAAAATATCATGTATGAAATGAGTTGCCAGTCCAGGTTCGATGCACGATACTGGATGCTTGGGGCTGGTGCACTGGGACGACCCAGAGGGATGGAATGGGGAGGGAGGAGGGAGGAGGGTTCAGGATGGGGAACACATGTATACCTGTGGCGGATTCATTTTGATATTTGGCAAATCTAATACAGTTATGTTAAGTTTAAAAATAAAATAAAATTAAAAAAAAAAAAAAAAGAAAAAAAAAAAAAAGAAAATAAAATAAAATAAAATTAAAAAAAAAAAAAAGAAAAACCATATTAAAAAAAAAAAAAAAAAAAAACTTAAAAGAGAGATTTGGAGAATGAAATGTCCAGAGAAGAATCTGAAAGGCTCCAACATATTGTTTATGATTGAAAAGGCCACATTCATGTGTAGCACTATACACATAGCCAAGAAATACCTGAAAAGACCCCATTCTTTCTCCTCTGGCTGATCTTGAGGCTCTTGTGCATACAGGAAGTGAAGGCTAAGGCAGAGTTGTCAACTGCTTGGCTACTTACTGAAGGTTGCCCCAACATGCACATAGAGCTCTTAGCAAAGCCAGAGATACTTATTCAGTTCAGTTCAGTTCAGTCACTTATCATGTCCGACTCTGTGACGCCATGGACTGCAGCACACCAGACCTCCCTGTCCATCACCAACACCCACAGTTTACTCAAACTGATGTGCACTGAGTTGGTGATGCCATCCAACCTCATCCAAGCTCATCCAATCTCATCCTCTATCGTTCCCTTCTTCTCCTGCCTTCAATTTTTCCCAGCATCAGGGTCTTTTCCAATGGGTCAGCTCTTCACATCAGGCGGCCAAAGTATTGGAGTTTCAGCTTCAGTATCAGTCCTTCCAATGAATGTTCAGGATGGATTTCCCTTAGGATTGACTGGTTTGATCTCTGTGCAGCACAAGGGAGTCTCAAGAGTCTTCTCCAACACTACAGTTGAAAAGCATCAATTCTTCAGTGCTCAGCTTTCTTTATGGTCCAACACTCATATCCATACATGATCACTGGAAAAACCATAGCTTTGACTAGACGGACCTTTGTTGGAAAAGTAATGTCCCTGCGTTTTAATATGCTGTCTAGGTTGATCATAGCTTTTCTCCCAAGGAGCAAGCATCTTTTAGTCTCATGGCTGCAGTCACCATCTGCAGTGATTTTGGAGCACAAAAAAATAAAGTCTTTCACTGTTTCCATTGTTTCCCCATCTATTTGCCATGAAGTGATGGGGCTGGATGCCATGATCTTAGTTTTCTGAATGTTGAGTTTTAAGCCAGCTTTTTCACTCTCCTCTTTCACTTTCATCAAGAGGCTTCATAGTTCTTCTTCACTTTCTGCCATTGGGGTGGTGTCATCTGCATACCTGAGGTTATTGATATTTCTCCCAGCAATCTTGATTCCAGCTTGTGCTTCATCCAGGGCAGCATTTCACATGATATACACTGCATATAAGTTAAATAAGCAGGGTGACAATATACAGCCTTCACATGCTCCTTTCCTGATGCATGTCCAGTTCTAACTGTTGTTTCTTGACCTGCATTCAGATTTCTCAGGAGGCAGGTAAGGTGGTCTGGTATTCCCATGTCTTTCAGAATTTTCCACAGTTTATTGTGATCCACACAGTCAAAGGCTTTGGCATAGTCAATAAAGCAGAAATAGATGTTTTTCTGGAACTCTCTTGCTTTTTTGATGGTCCAATGGATGTTGGCTCTCTGATCTCTGGTTCCTCTGCCTTTTCTAAATCCAGCTTGAACATCTGCAAGTTCACAGTTCACATACTGTTGAAGCCTTGCTTAGAGAATTTTGACATTAATTTGCTAACCTGTCATATGAATGCAATTGTGCAGTAGTTTGAACATTCTTTGGCATTGCGCTTCTTTGGGACTGGAATGTAAACTGACCTTTTCCAGTCCTGTGGCCACTGCTGAGTTTTCCAAATTTGCTGGCATATTGAGTGTAGCACTTTCAAAGCATCATCTTTTAGGATTTGAAATAGCTCAACTGGAATTCCACCACCTCCACTAGCTTTCTTTGTAATGATGCTTCCTAAGGCCCACTTGACTTCGCATTCCAAGATGTCTGGCTCTAGGTGAGTGATTACACCATTGTGGTTATCTGGGTCATGAAGATCTTTTTTGTATAGTTCTTCTGTGTTTTCTTGCCACCTCTTCTTAATATCTTTTGCTTCTGTTAGCTCCATACCATTTCTGTCTTTTATTGTGTCTATATTTGCGTGAAATGTTCCCTTGGAATCTCTAATTTTATTGAAGAGATGTCTAGTCTTTCCCATTCTATTGTTTTCCTCTATTTCTTTGCATTGATCACTGAGGAAGGCTTTATCTCTCCTTGCTATTCTTTGGAACTCTGCATTCAAATAGGTATATTTTTCCTTTTCTCCTTTGCCTTTTGCCTCTCTTCTTTCCACAGCTATTTGTAAGGCCTCCTCAGACAGCCATTTTGCTCCTTTGCATTTCTTTTTCTTGGGGATGGTCTTGCTCCCTATCTCCTGTACAATGTCACAAACCTCCATCCATAGTTCATCAGGCACTCTGTCTATCAGATCTAATCCCGTGAATCTATTTGTCACTTCCACTGTATAATTGTAAGGGATTTGATTTAAGTCATACCTGGATGGTCTAGTGGTTTTCCGTACTTTCTTCAATTTAAGTCTGAACTTTGCAATAAGGAGTTCATGATCTGAGCCATGGTCAGCTCCCAGTCTTATTTATGCTGACCATATAGAACTTCTGTACCTTTGGCTGCAAAGAAAATAATCAGTTTGATGTCAGTATTGACAATCTGGTGATGTCCATGTGTAGAGTCTTCTCTTGTGTCATTGGAAGAGGGTGTTGCTATGATCAGTGCCATTCTCTTAGAAAAATTCTGTTAGCCTTTGCCCTGCTTCATACTCCAAGGCCAAATTTGCCTGTTACTCCAGGTATCTCCTGACTTCCTACTTTTGCTTTCCAGTCCCCTAGAGGAAAAGGACATCTTTTTGGGTGTTAGTCCTAGTAGGTCTTATAGGTCTTCTCAGAACTGCTCAACTTCAGCTTCTTCAGCATTACTGGTTGGGGCATAGACTTGGATTATTGTGATACTGAAAGGTTTGCCTTGGAAATGAAAAGAGATCATTCTGTCATTTTTAAGACTGCATCCAAGTGCTGCATTTCTGACGCTTTTGTTGATTATGAGGGCTACTCCATTTCTTCTAAGGGATTCTTGCCCACAGTAGTAGGTGTAATAGTCATCTGAGTTAAATTCGCCCATTGCAGTCCATTTTAGTTCACTGATTCCTAAAATGTTCATATTCACTCTTGCCATCTCCTGTTTGACCACTTCCAATTTGCCTTGATACATGGACCTAACGTTACAGGTTCCTATGCCATATTGTTCTTTACCACACTGGACTTTACTTCCATCACCAGTCACATCCACAACTGGATGTTGCTTTGGCTCCGCCTTGTCATTCTTTCTGGATATATTTCTCCAGTAGCATACTGGGCACCTACTAACCTGGGGAGTTCATCTTTCAGTGTCATATCTTTTGCCTTTTCATACTGTTCATGGGGTTCTCAAGGCAAGAATACTGAAGTGGTTTGCCATTCCCTTCTACAGTGGACCACGTTTTGTCAGAACTCTCCACCATGACCCGTCCTTCTTGGGTGACCCCACACAGCATGGCTCATAGTTTCATTGAGTTAGATAAGGCTGTGGTCCATGTGATCATGTTGGTTAGTTTTCTGTGACTATGATTTTCATTCTGTCTGCCCTCTAAGGGATAAGAATAAGTGGCTAATAGAAGCTTCCTAATGGGAGAAACTGACTCTGGGGGAAACTGGATCTTGTTCTAATGGGTGGGGCCATGCTCAGCAAATCTTTAACCCAATTTTCTTTTGATGGGCGGGGCTGTGTTGCCTCCCTGTTGTTGACCTGAGACCAAACTATGGTGGGGGTAATGAAGATAATGGCGACCTCCTTCAAAATGTCCCAGGCACGCAGTGCTGTTCTCAGTGCCCTGACTCTGCAGCAGGCAACCACCGACCCACATCTCTGCCAGAGACTCCTGGACACTCACAGATATTTATATTGGTTTCAGGTATTAAAGGAAAATCTTTCTAATCATTAATCAACCACTAAGGGAATCAAGCAAAAGTTTCAGTAGCCACATGTGACAAAGAATGTATACTACAGAATTTATTCAGGAATGTCAGTAAGCAAACCAATAACAGCAACAAAGAGCAAAAACACCAAATCTTGGAGAGGGAGGAAAATTTGATTTTCAGTGTTGTCATGTGATATTATTTGAAATTCCCATTTTTCAAAAAAACTGAAAACATACACAAGTAAACAGAAAAGCATGGTCAATACACAGGAAATAAAGCAGTTAAAAAAAATTATGTCCCTAAGAAGCCCATATTTGGGACATCCTAGAAAATGATTTTAAATTACTAAAACTATGTTCAAATAATTAAAGGAAACCATATTTAAAGAATTAAAGGATAATTTTAAAACAATGTTTCACCAAACAAAGAATATCAATATAGAGATAAAAATTATTTTTAAAAAGAACTAGATTAAAATTCTGGTGTTTAAAAGTACAATACTGGAACTGGAAAATTCACTAGAGGGGTTCAACAGCAGATTTTAATTGGGAGAAGAACGAATCAGTGACCTTCAAGATATGTTTATTAAGATTATCCAGATTTAGGAACAGAAAAAGAGTGAAAAAAAACTAACAGAACTTCAGAGGCCTGTGAAACTTCAGATACTGTATCAATCCATGCATTCTGGGAATCCCAGAAGGGAAGGAAAGAAACAGAAAGAATATCTGAAGAAACAATGGCCCAAGACTTCCCAGATTTGATGCAAACATTAATTTATACATCCAAGAAGCTCAATAAACTCAAGTAGGATAACTAAAAAGAATCCACATCAAGACACATCATAGTCAAAATGTTAAAAGACAGAGAAATCTGAGGACAGGCAGAAAAAAGTCTCATCACAAGCAAAGAGTTCTCAATTAGATTAACAGTTGACTTCTCATCAAACACTATGAAGGCCAGAGGGCATTAGAATAACATATTCAAAGCAGTGAATTTTTCTAAAGTTAACCAAGACTTCTATAGCCCACATAATTATCCTTCAAAAATTAAGACAAGCAAAACCAGAAAGAATCTGTCACTATCAAATATGTCCTATAAGAAATACTAAAGGGAGCTCTTAGGCTGAAATGAAAAATCACTCAATATTAAATCAAATCCACCTGAAGACACAAAGAGAACTGGTAAAGCTAACTACATAGTTAAATGCAAAATACAAAATGAATGCATTTTTTATAATCCTTTTCTATTTAAAAACAACTGCATAAAACAATAATTATAGAAGTGGTAATGATGGGCTTACAACGTATAAAGCAAGGAATTAACCCATAGTGAAGTAAAGCTTTCGTATACTTTGGAAATTAAGTTGATCAACTTGTTTTAAATTAATCAAATGGTTTAAATTAAGAATTTCACTGTAAACCCCAGGCAACAACTAAGAAAATAATCCAAAAATAATCAACAATATCATCAGGAATGACAGAATAAAAGCCTATGAAAATTCTCCAGAAAAGCAACAAGAAAATTTAAATGGTACACTAGAAAACACACATATTTAATATACACAGGTAACAGAGGACTTGAGGAACAAAAAAGAGCTAAGACACAAAGAAAACTAACAGCAAACAAGGTGAATATATCCATCTGATAAACAGCAGTTACATTAAATGTAAATAAACACTCAAGTCAAACATTCTAGTTAAACACTTACAAAAGGCAGAAATTAGCACAAAAAAATTTTAAATGATTCAACTATATGCTGTTTTAAAATTTAGATTCAAAAACACAAGTAGGTAAAAGTAAAAGGATGAAAAAAAGATATATCATGGAAACATAACTTAAACAAGAATTACTGTGACAATGTTGGTAACAGCAAAACAGACTCTAAGACAAAAATGGTAACCAGAGAGAAACAATATTTTATAATGATAAGTAAGTCAATTCAAAAGGAGGACATAAAGAAAGATTATAAACATATATGTTATAAGGGGCTACAAAATACATAGGCAGAAACTGACAGAGCTGAAGGAAGAAATAAACAATTTAACAACAATAGTTGAAGATGGCAATACTCCATTTTCCATACTGGATAGAACAATTAGGAGATCAACAAGGACAGACATGTACCAAAATAAAAAGAAAGAAAAAGAAAAGAAAATTGAGCTTTATCAAAATTACATAGTTTTGTGCTTCAAATGACACTATCAAAAGAGTGAAAAGGCAATCCACAGAATAGAAAAAATTTTTCAAGTCATACATCTCATTAGGCTCTAGAATCCAAAATGTAAAAAAAAAAAAAATTGTACAACACAAAAATTTACAAATAAATAATCTTATTTTATTATAAAATTACAAAGGATGTGAATAAATCCTTCTCCAAGGAATATACTCAAATGGCCAAAAATCACACAAAAAGATGTTCAACATCATGAGTCATAGAGAAAAGCAAATCAAAACCACAATGAAATACCATTTCATACCCACCAGAGTGGCTAAATTAAAAAAGCAATAAGAAGTGTTGGTGATGATAGAGAGAAATTGGAACCCTCAGACATTGCTGCTTAAAACGTAAAATGGTACATTCACTTTGGAAAACTGTTTGGCAGATCCTAAAATGATAAACATATAGAGTTACCATATGACCCAGTAATTCCACTCCAAGGTGTGTATACTCAAGAGAATTGAAAACATATATCCACACAATATACATCAAGGCTGTATATTGTCACCCTGCTTATTTAACTGATATGCAGAGTACATCATGAGAAATGCTGGGCTGGATTAAACACAGGGTGGAATCAAGATTGCTGGGAGAAATGTCAATAACCTCAGATACGCAGATGACACCACCCTAAAGGTAGAAAGCGAAGAGGAACTAAAGAGCTTCTTGATGAGGGTGAAAGAGGAGAGTCAAAAAGCTGCTTAAAATTCAACATTCAAAAAACTAAGATCATGGCATCTGGTCCCACCAATTCACGGCCAATAGATGCGGAAAATATGGAAACAGTGAGAGACTTCATTTTCTTGGGCTCCAAAATCACTGCAGATGGTGACTGCAGCCATGAAATTAAAAGACACTTACTCCTTGAAAGAAAAGCTATGACAAATCTAGACAGCACATTAAAAAGCAGAGACATTACTTTGCCAACAAAGTCTACCTAGTCAAAGCTGTGGTTTTTCCAGTGGTCATGTATTTATGTGAGAGCTGGACCATAAACAAGGCTGAGCACTAAAGAACTTGCTTTTGAACTGTGGTGTTGGAGAAAACTTTTAAGAGTCTCTTGGACTACAAGGAGATCAAACCAATCAATCTGAAAGGAAATCAATTCTGAATATTCATTGGAAGGACTGATGCTAAAACTGAAGCTCCAATATTTTGGTCACCTGATACAAAGAGCCAACTTATTGGAAAAGACACTGATGCTGGGAAAGACTGAAGGTAAGAGGAGAAGGGGACGGCAGAAGATGAGATGGTTGGAATGGCATCATAAACTCAATAGATATGAATTTGAGCAAACTCCAGGAAATGGTGAAGGACAGCAAAGCCTGGCATACTGCAGTCCATGGAGTCACAAAGTGTCAGACATAACTGAACGACTGAACAACAACAACAACAATCCTCACAAAAACTTTTACACAAACGTTCATAGCAGAATTATTCATAATAGCCAAAACATCTCAAATACCCATCAACTGATAAATGGATAAACAAAATGTGGTATATCCATACAACACAATTTTTTTGGCCATATATAAGAAAAGCACGCTAACACATGCTACAATATGGATAAACTTTGAAAACATTGTGCTGTGTTAAAGATGCTAGTCTCAAAAGGCTACATATTATATAATTCTACTTTTATGAAATGTCCACAAGAGGCAAATCTAAACAGATGGAAACTGGAGAGATGGTTGCCAGGGGCTGGAGGCAGGTGAGATGAGGAGTGACTGCTAAGGATACTTGTCTTCTGAGAGTAACAGGTTCTGATATTCCAGGGCGGTGTTGATTGCACAACTTTGTAAATATACTAAAACCCACTACATGGTACAATTTAAAATGACAGATTTCACGGTATGTGAATTGTATCTCAAACAAAGCCATTATTTTTTTTAATCAGTGAGGAAAATGAATACCTCCAGAATGACTCTCCAAGGCAGAAAATAAACCATATTTTGTCTCATAATCATTACAGATCATTGACCTAGACTGTACTAAATGTAAGGATGATAATAATGTAAAGATAAATAACAAACACTACTAATCCTTAAGAAATTTAATTTTTAACAAGAAACATAATACATCTTTGAAAGAATATTTATTCTTACACCTATTTTTACTGTCAAAATATATAAAATGCTAATTTTAACATTATGAACTTTATTTGAAAACTCAATTCCAGCAAACTTAAAATATTAGCCACCACCCAAATTTAACAACCAAATATTAAAGATAAATTAACTCTAATTCTATCTCCAGTCACAGTTCTCTCCAGCACAATAAGTTCCAAATTATGGTCCAGTCTCCCAGATCTTTTGCACTGTGTGGTCCTAGGTTGGGGGTGCCAAGAAATTTCCATGACCTCATTTCTTCACCATTGTCCAAATCCCATGCTCACTTTTCCTTCAGATTTTATAGAACCTAACTTATATGCCTTTAGGCATCAGTTCAGTTCAGTCGCTCACTCGTGTCCAACTCTTTGCAACCCCATGGACTGCAGCACACCAGGCCTCCCTGTCCATCACCAACTCCCAGAGCTTGCTCAAACTCATGTCCATTGAGTCGGTGATGCCATCCTAACCATCTCAGCCTCTGTCGTCCCCTTCTCCTCCCGCCTTCAATCTTTCCCAGCATCAGGGTCTTTTCCAATGAGTCAGCTCTTCACATCAGGTGACCAAAGTATTGGAGTTTTAGCTTCAACATCAGTCCTTCCAATGAGTATTCAGGACTGATTTCCTTTAGGATGGACTGGTTAGATCTCCTTGCAGTCCAGGGGACTCTCAAGAGTCTTCTCCAACATCACGGTTCAAAAGCATCAATTTTTCGGTGCTCAGCTTTCTTTATAGTCCAACTCTCACAGTCACACATGACTATTAAAAAATTATAGGCTTGACCTTTGTTAGCAAAGTAATATCTCTATTTTTTAGTATGCTGTCTAGGTTGGTCATAACTTGCATCACTTTCCTCCAAACACCATTAGTTACTGAGGTTCTTCAGACCTGTATTTTATTGATAAACCAAGTCATCAAAGCAAGTACAACTCCCTTCTTTATGTCTTTTTATTTCTTTTACTTAATAAAGATCCAAAGTGGTCCTTACTAGAACCAAAATGCCTCTACCCATGTTTGGTGTCCTAAACTAAAAAGGTCAGATATTCACATCACCACATATGTTTTGTTGCTCTAGAAGAGGGGTTACAAAACAGATGCAGGCAGCATATGAATTTTGTTTGGCCTGAGCTGTTCTAAAAACATTTTAATTACCAACATATTACAGTCAAAGAGGTTTTATATATACAAACTTAGATTTTTAGCTTTATTTGCTGAACACAAATTCCCATGTGGCAACAACTGGGTAAGCTGAGTAGTGACACCTCCTTCTCCTCTGATGAAGAATGCCTCTCCATTCCATAAGGTTTCCACGCACAGCACTTTAAGCCATTTCATTTGTGACCACCTGGCTCTGGAGCAGTGGGAGGGGGAGAACAGAACTGAAGTCCAGAGAGTTAGAAGTTGCTTCTAATCATAAAGGGAAGACCTCTTCCCTTACCTTTGGTTTCAGGTTTCATGCCCATGTTTCTCTACCTTTGCCAAACTCTCCAAGTTTCTCACTCCAAAATGCTTAAAGTTCCTGTAATTACCGTCACATCTAACATCTAAGAACCATTCTCATACTTAAATTACCCTGGGGCATTCCTGCAGAGGCATTTTCTGGCCTGGCAAGAAGCAGTGTAATTCCAAGCCACACAACAGAAAACACTGAGGATCTCATCCACAGACCAATGAAATCATCATTTCCAGACTCACATCTCTCTGAAGATAGATGCTCCTCTTAAATTTCTGAAGTTTGTGTTAAAAATAAAATGCTTCTCAAACTTTACTGTGTATAGAACATATCTGAAGATCTTGCTAAAATGAAGATTCTGACTCAGTAGGCCTGGCTTCCAGGTGATGCTGATGTCACTGCACCGGCGTAGTCTGTAGCCTACACTCTGAATAGCAAGGAGTTAGAAGGCTTACAAAGGAAGAGGAGTTTTCTGAGATGGGAATTATCTCAATGAACCGACCTCCAAGACTTGACTTTCTGCCATTTTAGAACTACAAAAATGTTCATCTTTTAGTGTCTGTACCAATTTAATATCTGATTAATATAAATGACAGGTTTCCATAATGGTTCATGAAAAAAAACACATGGTCTCTTCAGCCATTAGCCATTGATTATCACATATGTATTCACTTTATGATCAATACTGGGCACTATACAGAGGTATCAGCCAAGTTCTTATATCTTCAAAGTACTTAAATCTAGTTGGCAAAAACACTAATAGCAAACAAAATAAGTAGTGCATTACTTAAAACAGCAGATGATTAAGATCTTTATTGCTATAAGACAGTGATTCCCAAGAGTGGAGCATATCAGCCTCTAGGGGGAAGATACTAAACACACTGTCCCCAATCCCCTCCAGAGTAGGATACTCACTCTACTCCCAGTCTTACTCCCAATCACAACAAAGGAAGCTGCATTTACTTCTAGAAATGCCATATTCGTCATAAGGGTAAGATGGGGTGGGGAGGAAGAAATGATGCAAAACACAATTTTTTAATGACACACAGAAAAGCAGGTAGAATTGGTGGGTGTTCCAGATGGGAAGTACTTCCTGTGGTAAAAGTACTGAGGTGGAGATGAGCCAGGGCATGTATGGAATGGAAAGAAGACCTGCCTAACTGAAGCAAACGAGAGTGCCCCACCCGCCACCACCCCATTCTAGGTGGAGCAAGTATGAAAACGGTCTGTAAGAACTTGATGACCACCTATTAACAACATTAAAGAGATACGTATTCGGAAGAAGGCTGAACTCATTTGCCTTTCAGGTCCTTTCCAATTTTTTCTCAACCAGAGAACAAAATCCCAATTTTCCTCTAACACGTAATTCTAACCTGCATCATGGCCCTTGCCTGATGTTGAACAAGAGAAATGAGTGAAGAGAATGTGGAAGAGATGGTGTATAAATTTAAGAAAAAGAGATCCTAAGTCATGGCATCGGGTTAAATTCCACGGCTGTTCTACATTCCTGGTTCTTTGAGACGTCTCTCGTAGGTCTTAAACTCAGCCGTCGATCAGTCAGTCATCTGTACAACTCTTCTCCAAACCCTGTCCAAATTATCCTCATCCCTCTCACATAGACAAGTGATGAATTACACTCCAGGTCTTGCCTGCCCACCCCATGGAAAAGAAGTCTCACTTACACTTCCTTCTCTAGCCAGCTTCTCCTCTACAAAGCACTTAAGACACTTCCAACTATGGTTTTTTTTTTCCATTTTCTACTTATGAAATATTTCAAAAATACATTCAGAAGACCGTAAAGTTCAGAAGTTAACATAAAAGTAGCCCAAATACCACCACCCTAAGGTAAAAATTTTTACCTTTACAATGTCTGCCACATTTGCGTTGCAATTACATAGTCCCTTGTTTATTCATATCTCTGTTGCTATTGCCTATTTCCTAACTCGATTCTCTGTCTTATCTGGTCAGGGCCATGTCTGAATATTGACCTCTTTTAACCTATCCCTCAGAAGGCAGCCTGGTACATACATATAAGGCTCTCAATGTTTATTCAATGAATAATGCATGAATGACTTCTGTCCTAGAATGAAATAATGGCCATCACTATAGAAGAGTTATCAGACAAAAGACAATGACTCCATCTTTATTAAAATCCAAATAAATAAAGAAAAGAATCGCTTTTTTTTTTTGGCCTTGCCACAAGGCTTACAGGATCTCAGTTCCCCAACCAGGGACTGAACTCCAGCCAAGGCAGTGAAAGCCTGGAACCCTAACCACTAGGCCATCAGGGAACTCCCTGGGAAACAGATCTTTACTTAAGGAAGAGGGTTCAAATTTAAGTGTGTGCTATAACTGGATATTCCATATTAGAGTGGGTTAGCTGAACAAGGAATAGAACTGCCCTAGAGCCCTGATCCCTCTTGCCCTAGACAGCACACATATCTGCCCAAAGACATGGAAAGAACATAAGCCCTCAAAGCATTTCCAAGTTTCAAGATGCCAACTCAACAGCTTAAAGTGGGAAAGAACAAAAGAGACAGAGGTAGAGGAGAAGAGAGGGGAGATGACAGGAGGGTTGGGAAGAGGCAGGGAGGGAGGAGGGGAGAAATGAGGGGAGTCCTATGCAAAGAATCCTAGAACACTAGAGAACATTAATTTTTTTTCTAGGTTACATCAGGGGCAATACAAATCCTGTTCTAAAAACAAAGTCAAGTACCAAGTCCATCTGTCTGAAATGAAGGCAAGCCTAAGGCAAAAGTATAAGAAAGGTCAAGTGCAATTGTCAGACTTCTCCACCTCCTTTACCTGCCCTCCTGGCCATCCAGCATCTTAACAAAATCCTTAAAGCCTGGGTTCCTCCCACTGTGGTTCTCTACATGCTCTCAAACGTTATATAAATATACACTTGTATTCTCACCCCATCAACTTTATTGGATCTAAGTTCTATTTCTTTGTGCTCTTATTCTTCCAATAGGTCACTGAAAGATAATATGCTTCTGATTTAAAGGACTGCCCATTACTGAAAATATTACTTTCTTAACTCTTTACAGCCAATGTGAACCTCTAACTCTTTCTAATGAAAAAAATGTCTTAGTCCCTATGATTGTAGCAGATTGTTTTGTTAGCAATTCTCCCTTTTCTCCCTCTCCCTGACATGGTTCCATGTGGGCAGAGTATAGTACTGAGGCTTGACACTTGATATAAGAGAAATCATTTCTAATTGTGATGTCATAAAGAAACATCTTTCTTGCTCTGCAGATATCTTACAGCACAGGTAAAATACCTTATGAGCACCTTCCCCCTATACAGCCAGAGTACATTAGTACAGAGAAGCAGCTTTATACTCCTTGTCCATCACTTTGCACAGCACACACAGATACACATGGGCCATAATTTACCCAGTTTTCACTTTCTTTCAGTAGTTCCTCAAGATCAGAAGGTGCTACATCTTCACTGTGAATGGAAGAACATGTAGATTGGCTTCTAGGTACAACTTCTTTTCTTCATGAAGTCACAACCTTCTTATCTGTACATGAACCTAATGCTCTGTCAGTTCTGCTTCCTGAGGACTTTTCCTGTCTCATATATAATGGTTAACCAAAAGAAAAATCTCTTCCTCTATACCACGAGTTTTCAGTGATAAATGAACAAAGCATCACCAAGTGCTCCTCCCTGAACAAATGCCAAAAGCTGATTCATTCTCTGCATGACATCGGTGGTTTCATCCAACCATAAAGTGAAATATCTGCTAGTGTGTACTTGATAGTAATCACTCTTCCACACTCTACTCCACTGATAATAGGCAACAGCCAACTGTGTCATTTGACAAAGGAATTCTGACAATAACTTCTGGTTTCTCTCTGCAGATAATGTTTGTCTTCAACTTTCCAACTGATTTTCCAAGTGTCTCTTCAATAAAATGACTTATACTTACTTTTGTTACAAGGATCACTTAATGATGCTACTAAAGTTTTAATCTCTTTCCTACTGTTAGAAGTTTAACACATTAATTTTGTAATGGAAAATATCATTGAGTTCTTGTCCTGGGAAACTTGAATGGTATAACAGAGAAGCCACTGTGCTTTGTTTGAAAATGACACCAAAACATCCATGGCTTCACAGAAAAAGTTTCACAACAGGCGATGACTGAGGACTAGGAGCAAATAGATGGCAAACCCAATAAAAAGCAGTTTTGAAATAGTCATCATCTTATTTCCTTTTGCTTTTTTTATAATTTTCCATTTCAGCTACAGTTTTGAAATCATTACTCTCACAAACTCCCTTGTTTTTACACATACAGATTCACATTTTATATTTCGAATGGGATTTAGTTCTCTAAGTATGTTTGTGACATTTTGAACTGTAGCATTTTCATTACTGTTTTCATCACTATTTTCACACTGCAGTGAACCCCTTTTGAGCCTCTGATCTATTTTTGCACAATGGAGATACAACTTAAGACCAGCAACAATAAACTATGCTATTTTAACAAGTAAACAATGAGCAAATGACATAAAAAGTATAATAACTAAGATGAAGTGCACCATGTATGAAATGCAAGTGATATTGACCACTGCAGTCTTCAGAGCACAAACACAATTAATAGCAGAATACCTTTTAAGAACATAATAGGATTTCTGCTGGATTTATAGTCACTCTCACTTCTCAAGATGCTACATGCTCTGCTACCCCTACATCATCTTTCTGATTCACATTTCCATGTCCCCCCCATCACTCCACCCTCTTGTGTTGGTTTTCTCACTAATCTTTGGACACATCCAAACATATTCTCACCTTCACTCCTTCACACTGACTGTTCTCTCTGCCTGAAACACTCCCCTCTGATATCTGTGTGAGCAACTTCTTTCACTTCCTTTAAGTCTTTGCTGAAGGTTTCTTCATGAAGGCTACTCAACTAATTTATCTATTCTACTTTCTTCCAAAGCATTACCTCCTTCTATAATGCTATATAATTCACTTATTTATTTGGCTTATTGTGTATCTCCCACTCTCACCTCTTCACTCTCAATAAAATGAAAACTTCATAAGGGCAGGGATCTTTGTTTTATCCATTCAGCTTCTAGATTCATGGAAGGTGCTCAATAAATAGTATTAATAGTTGAATAAATAAATGAATGAGGGAGTAAGTAAAATTTTTTCATTGCTTTTCCTCTCTAGCCACCAATCTGTCTGTGGCTCTTACTTGAGAATTAAACAGAAAATGGAGAACCATCAGATGATTTAAGCAAGAGAACTGCACAAGGTCAGAAGATGACTTAAAGTTTGGAGAGGCTGGACTTCTTTTTTTTAAGTTTAAAAGTCAATCTATGAAAGAAATGATGAAAGTCACAATTTTCCAAATGACTAGGTCTTCTTAAGCAGTTAATTTCAATCCCATAATACACGTATCTATAAATATATGAGCAATGTCTGTGTATATACACATATACATATACAAATGCACACATTAAACATATGTTGAACAAATCTAGAAGGACATTCTTCTCTTATATGGGTATTCTTCATAGAAAAGCTAATGACTTAGGTAATAGTTAAGACAATCATCCAACATAACCTTCCTGACACAACAGTATAAACTGTTTGATACGGTGCCCCTTCCAGTTAGTACCTCTTTTTACTCTCAAGGGGCTTCCTTGGTAGCTCAGACGGTAAAGAGTCTGCCTGCAGTGCGGGAGACCCAGGTTCGATCCCTGGGTTGGGAAGATCCCCTGGAGAAGGAAATGGCAACCCCCTCTAGTATTCTTGCCTGGAAAATCCCATGGATGGAGGAATTTGGCAGGCTACGTCCATGGGGTCGCAAAGAGTCAGCAAAACTGGGCGACTTCACTTTTCACTTTACTCTCAAGAGTGTCCTTGTCTGAACAAAAATAACTATTCAGTCATCCCACTTATAAAGAAGATACATACATTTCTTCTTATTCAAGCATGCTGACCAAGCTTTTGAGGATTTCAATGGAGTGGGTGTGGAAAAAGTGACAGCCATAATTATTTGTAACACCTACTGGCCAGCACTGCATGAGAACTCTTTCAAACAGGCAATTCTTTAGCAAAGAAGCACAGCCATTACTGTAAAATTACATGCCACAAGCTCCATATATCTAGTGTTCAAACTCAAAGCCCCGTCAGGTCACCTGCACAATCTCCAGTCCTGTGAGAATGTTCATGTGGTGAGAGGGCACACCACATTCTTCTCTGCAAGCCCTTTGTCTGAAAAGCTGAGACCCAAACCCAAGACTCTTGTCAGAAGAGAGGGCAGAAAACAAAGGCTCTTCTATTATCCTCGTGGCCCAGAGGGCTTGGAAACTAGGAGAATGTGGAGTCAAGTCTTCACAACGACACATGTGTTTGGTCTCTCAGTGAATTCCAAGAACATGACCAAACACCAGATCTTGAAATTTGCATACGTGCTAAGTCATTTCAGTCATGCCAACTCTTTGTGATCCTATAGACTGTAGCCCACCAAGCTCCTCTATCCATGGGATTCTCCAGGCAAGTGGAATAGGTTGTTATGCCCCCCTCCAGGGGATCTTCCCAACTCAGGGATAGAAGCTGAGTCTCTTAAGTCTCTTGCATTGGCAGGCGGGTTCTTTACCACTAAAGCCACCTGGGACGCCCTTGAAACTTGCATTCCAATCTGCAAAAGCCATGAAGCCATTAGGTCTGCTAACAGGTTTTGTTGAAGCTGCTGTCCTGAATCATAGGGGTTGTCACAATTCGTGTCAGCCCTAGGTAAACAGGTGTTAATTCTCATTGTGCTCGAAGACAATAATAACATGGGCTTAGAGCCAAAGTAGAGACTTAATACCTCAAGCATAAAACTTTTATTTCTTGTATGTGTAAATAGATGACAAGCAACCAAATACCTCATTCTTTCATCTTCTTTATTATTTCTTTTTTTTCTTTAAGCATTTTTTTGGTTTATTTTTTTTTTTACTTTTTTTATCTTTGCGTTTAACAAATTAAAGACTGAAATAAAGCCAGACTCAAAATCTGAAGTCAGAAGAGGGTGGTGAAGAAAATAGTGAAGATTCCTGAAAATCCAGGGTGACCATACAATTTATCATTCAAACCAGGGCACTTTTAAATGTGAAAGGGGATGCATTTGATGATTCAGAAAGGGCAATAGGAATAAACCAACTGAGAAGGTGTGGTCACACTTCTAATCTCTCATTCATTTTCCCACAGAAAGGCCATCCTGTGTGTAAGGAAGCAATTCTACCTCTGCTGTGTCAACCAAATATACTTCAAATGCAGTCCTCTCTCTTTCAGGCCAGGCCTGCCTTTCCACAATGGAGCTGGAAAGGTTTTCACTCCACCCTGCATTCCCTATTTGTGTAAAACTGGTTCCATTTTTATTCAGGAAAGGAGGCAGTAACATACAAGAATGTGGATGCAGGCCAGGTGCCCAGCAAACCCCAGGCCTGGTACCTTGGATTTCTCATAAAGGAACACTTCACAAGAGAGGAAGCAACCTACTGAGAAGGTACACAGATACCAACCGCACATTTAACAATCCGAATTTGAATGTTAGACCCTTTTTTGATGCCAAGGCACATGCTGAAACTGGACAAAGCCCAAAAGCCACCTCTCCAGCAACACACATTCATCCAGAAGAAATAGCTAGGGTATCTGTCCTCAGCTACAGGTAACAAGCTTAGTTCCTTTGCCTTTTGCTGAAATCAGTGGTGCAGAAGGATTTGGAAAAAAGTAAGGAAATATATTTTTTCCCCGAGATCACAGTTTCCAGGCTAAACAGAGCCAATGCTTACTTTTACCCCATACTTCCTGTTTCAAAGGGTCAAACATTGCTCATGTTCTTCATAAAATTTAGTCCTGTAGCTAGTGACTGTGAATTTATTGGAATATTTTCCCTCACATGCATATAAAGGGCAGACCAATTTTGCAATCTAGCTGGAAATTAAAAAAAAAAAAAAGAATACATTCTTAAATAAATGTGGTTATGTTATACATCAAAAAAAAAAAAAAAAAGAATCTATAATGATGGTAGGAGCAGAGATGCTCCAGATGGCTTATCATAAATGTTCAGAATGACTTTAACTTCTTCACAGACTCCACAGTCACTCAGAAAGATTCACTGCCCAAGGTTGTTCAATGCTGTGATAGAGCACACTGCTAAAGCAAAAATCTTAGGCTTTTGCTAAGTGTAGGGGACTGAGCAAAACACTGATGACCCAAAAGTCTTAGGCCGTTAAGTCTTATAAAAGTAGAGTACTACCCACAGCTGAGAATCTGGGGACAAACACTGGCAATCAGGAAACCACCTGTCATGGAGGTAGTAGAAGAAATTCCTTTTGAATTCATGCAGGTTGGACTAAAGTCCTTCCAGGTAGGGGACACTATAAGTCCAAGCGGCCATTTGTACTCAAGAACTACTGTTTTTCCCAGCAGTACAATAATCTTAAATTCAAAGACATTTTTGTTAATATAACTGTTTAAACTGCTTCACATAACAAAAATTGAGGCCAAAATGTGCCAAAGGAATAATCAAAACAAACAGCTCAATAATGACTTTTTAAATGTTCAAAAAAAGAAACTCACTAGTCAAGCTGCTGGATGATATGGTTATAATGTCTTCTTTGGGAGATGAAAACTATGTCTTCCCCACTGTACCCCATCTCCCAACAGGGAAGTGGATAATTTTTGAAGAATACAATGACTCTTTATGCTGGGCTTCTCTTGTCTGCTGGGAATCCATCTGTCTCCCACACTGTATAAACAATCCCTGCAGGAATCTTCTGAGGCCCAAACAGATTAGCAAACTCCAGATTTTCACACCATCAATAGCATCCCCATCCAGATTAGGGTTCTTGCTTTAATAACTCCAAGGATAAGCCTAACAACTGATCCTTTCTTGTTTATAGGTAATGTGAGTGTCATTTTGAAGATAACCTCTCAGAACATACAGCCATCTGTTGGGGGAGGGGGGGAGGGGTGCGGTGGAGCTCTCTCAAGGCAACAGAAGAAATGAGCCCTTGAGGGAATAGGAGAAATAGTAAAATGAAAATCATACTTATAAGACAATACGAAAACATGAAATTTCACTGGGTTCACTCTACTAATTACGTTTAAATCTTTTTCTTCCAAATTACAAACTATAGAAAACTATTTTAAAAAAAATAAGACAAGTTTCACACTTTGACAAAGGTATACGTGCAATAAGAATTCAGTTTGCTTGACTCCAAGACAGTGAAAGCAAAAAGCGTACTGGGAAGGCTAAGGGCCCCCAGAGAAGTTTGCCTAAGGTCCACCTCTACCCTCTACCTACAACGGTTGACGATGCCTGCCTTCTCCAAGTTCAACAGCGCTTGATCCCCTGTAACTGTGAGCTCTGTATTGTCTCCAAAGACTTCCAACTCTAAAAGAAACAAATGTGCCTGTAAAGATGTTCCTAAATTAATAATGATAATCAAAGGAAAACACCTGAGCTCTGCTAATAGAGAAAAACACAAGGCATGGAAGAGCCAGACCTCTGCAGTTGCACGTCCTCCAAAACGTCTACGTCTAAATCTGCAGCCCCAGTTTCCTCCAGGCCCCAAGCCGCGGCAGAAGATGTTCACAACACATTCCAAACCAAAAGGAAATGAAGCCTCTGCTCCCTCAAGAGATGCTCAGATAGACCCAAAAGTCTCAGCTCCCCGAGAATCAAACCTTGAAACACGTCCTGGTGCCTCTCACCCGCGTCTCGGGGCAGCGGAAGCCGAAATGTCAAATGAATGACCGCGCCGGGGCGCAAGGGAGGAAAACAAAGCCACCTCCCGTCGTCCGGCTTGCGGAGCAAAGGCCGGGCGAGGGCCGTGCACTCACCTGGAGCTCCGCGCCTGCCGCCGCCGGCTGCGGGTGGGGATGGGGCCGCCGGGCGGCTAGGCGCCCCGGCAGATGCCAGGACCCGCGGCCCCAGCGCCCTCCGGCCGGTCCGCGCGCGCCGCGGGAAAAGCAGGCGGCCGCGGGCGCCGCCGCGCGTCGCATGCAGCTCTCGGCTGCGGCGGCCGCTGCCACGGGACCGAAGGACCCTGCGCGGCCGTCTCCGACCCGGCAACCCGAGACAGGGACGAGAGACGCAGCGCGGAGCCGAGCGCGCCCGGCGCGCCCCTCAGCGGCTCTTCCCGCCGCCCTCCGCAGCGGGCTGGGTCTCGGCTTGCCTTTGTGTTGGCATCCTCCTTCGCTCCCAACGACGCCCCGAGCTCCCCGGGCGGCTCCGCGCCACCGCCCACCCCCGGGTTACGCCGCGCCCCTCGCGCGGCCCGCCGATTCTGTCGAGTCAGCGGCGGCGGGGACGCGCGAAGCCATGTCTTCCGCCCGCGCTCGGGAGGGCACCCGGGGGTCCGGGCATCCCGGGGAGGTTCACCGCCGAGCTCCGCGGCCCGGGCGCGGCGCGTCCCGAAGCGGCCCAGCAGCGCCCAGCTCCCCGCCGCTCGCTCTCCAGGCGTCGCCCGCGAGCCGCGCGCCGGCCCGCCCGCGTGGCCCCCTCTCGCCGCTCCTGGCGGGCTCGCCCAGCCTCCCTCGTCCCGCCACCTTCCTCGGGCCCGGCGTGCCGGGTGCCCTTCCCTGCCCCGGCGCCCGGGCCCTCGGGGGCGAAGGGTGCAGGCCGCTCACCTCCGGCGGCGCCGGCGCCCCTCCCGCTGGACGCCTGGGCGACATGTGCCCGCACCTCCCTGCAGGGCGCTGGGCTGGGGGCTTCCTGCACGTCGTGGACTAGAGGGAGGGCAGCGGGAGGGGTGAGGGAAGAGGGACGGGAGAGACTCCAGACCTTGTCCAGCTGGACGTTCCCGGGGAAGATGCGGGAGAGCGGGGCCGGTGCCGCCGGGAGAAGGACGAATCCCGAGGCTGCCGCGGAGCCTGAGCTGCTCTCCTTCTGCGACGCCGAAGGACATGAGGGTTCCGAGAGGCGCAGCGGAGGAAGAAGGAGACCCTCTGATATCAGGCAGGCTGGACTCTTCCGAAATGCCCCCGGAAGGCTGAATGGAGGAGTGTCATGCCTCGATTTCCCCAACCGCAAGGGCAAAACGGTAATACTCATGTCACCTACACGGGGTGTGGTCACGATTAAAAATGGATTGATGAAAGCGCTCCCAGCTACTTTGTCTGAAGAGGGCACTCAAATTAAAAATAACCGTATTGATACTTTAAGCTTTCTGTTTACTTTTTTTGCAGCGTCTTCATTGACTCAGTCCCACTTAGAGGAAAGGGTAAAAATGCGGAAATGTTAAGACTATTACCCCCATGCATGCTATCTATCCAGATAAGGGAAAGATTTGCACGCTTTTACAGTTAAACTACAATCATGTGGAGGAAATCCCAAAACATTTTTTCCCAAAATAACAGATATCTTTATTGGGGGATTTTTGAGTGTGTACTTTCAGTATTATCCATTTCTTCCCCTTTTCTGATAACAGCTATTCATTTCCCTCCGCACCCCCCGCCCCCGGGGCCCAGGAGTCTTTGTAGTGGTTCCAGAATACTGACACCTCCCACCCTCACTCCCCAGAACTGGCCAGTCATCATATTCCAGACCATAGTGATTGGTTCTGCAATGGGCATATTGGTCCAAGAATTCAATCTGGAACTTTTGCTGAATCAGTTCAGAAAAAGAAGTCCTTCCAACTAGGATAACTAATGTAGAAGGATATAAGCCACCAAATGTAGATATAAGTACCACCAATGCATGTGGACAAAGTCAACTTTAAGGAAGGAAACCTGAGGGGGTGGGGATGATATCTTTCAAGAGTTAGGAGGCAAATATGTCTAAGTGAACTCTACCCCTGAAAGCAATAAATCCACCCCCCCCCCCATTTCCTCAAGGCAGTTTCAGTTGTGTTCTGTCTGGGGCCACAAAAAGCCCTGACTCATTGTTTTCTGGATCTACCCATCACACACACCGTTGCTGGGCTCCTCCAAAGAACTGATACCCCACACATACACCACAAAAGAAAAAAGTTCCTATTCTTGTACCTACTGGAAGAACAGGGATCCCAAAGGATCTCACATGATGTTCTCTTTGTATAACTTGCTCTATGCCCAGCAATCACATACCTGCAAACTTTAACCTCCTGTATTAATTAACCACCATCTTACAATCTAACTTTAAACAAAAAAGCATAAAAAGAGCTAAAATGGATCATTTTTGCTGCCTTTAGGTTTAAAAAAAAAAGCCAAAACGTTTTTCTTTGACCTTAAAAGCAGTCCCATCTATCTTTAAAACTCTTTATATATCAGGCATTAAACCTGAGGCTGAGGCTTCAAATAGAATTAATAGCAAAGTCATCCTAAAATTTCAGATTTGCAAAAGTGTGTAAAGGCTAGCTTCTTTCATACTGCACTCCCTATCCTTGTCACCAGCCCCAAACTGGGGTCTCCCCTTCAGAGGATTTCTGACTGGTTCTCATTTAGCCTCTTCTTGAGCTCATTTTTTCACAAGTTGGGCAATTCTGTGTTGAAATTGGCCTAACATTAGATAGTGATTCCTTATATTGAGTTGAAATACTTCTTTCACCTCAACAAAACTACAAGGACTAAAGACAGACTCGGAAACCACTTGAATTATCTATTCCAAGATTTTTACATGACCCCTAGCTGCCACAGCTGCTTATCATAAGGCAAGGTGTCCTGACTCTTCACCATCCTCCGTTACCTCCTTTCAGTGAATGTACTCAGGTTTGAGCACTCCTTCTGAAGCATAGCGTTCAAATCTAAACCTGAAGGCAGATCCCAGGAAACAAACTTGGAGCCTCTTCCAGCACAAGAGGGGTTCTAGAAGTATGTTCACTTGCTATTATGTTTCTGTCAGTTCCAAATATAAAATATTTTTATCTCAAAAGATTGCTGTCTTTTTATTCTAACTTCCCTTCAGACATAATTTTCCTTGCATCCAACAGCATTGAAGTGATTACAAGCATTTTGGGAATCTGGCTAAGGGGAAAAGTGAAAGCGAAAGTCGTTCAGTTGTGTCCAACTCTTTGTGAACCCCACAGACTGGTCCATGGAATTCTCCAGGCCAGAATACTGGAGTGGGTAGCCTTTCTCTTCTCCAGGGGATCTTCCCAACCCAGGGATCAAACCCAGGTCTCCCACATTGCAGATGGATTCTTTACCAGCTGAGCCACAGGGAAGTCCAAGAGTACTAGAGTGAGTAGCCTATCCCTTCTCCAGGAGATCTTCCCCACACAGGAATCAAACTGGTATTTCCTGCGTTGCAGGTGGATTCTTTACCAACTGAGCTATCAGGGAAGCCCCCTGGCTAAGGGGAAGTTGAGTTAATTAACTGGAATAAGTTTATGTGGTTCATAGGTATTACAACCCATTGTAACAGTAACATCTATTCCGGCTGTTTGAAGGCCTACCATCACCTGGGTCACTTGATATTGTGACACAAAGGTGGATGGACAGAAACCAATCAGCAAATGGATGCTTTGCAACCCAGCACAGAAGCGTGCAGTTGATGGAGTAGATGATGTTTGAAATGTATGGATCCAGAACTAGAATTGAAAAATCTTCCCCCATCTTATTCTGTATATGTTAAACAAATTTGATAGAGATTTTCCCAAATTTGTTCACTGTCTTAAAAATGAATGTGACTTTCCCAATAATGAGTTGTTGACTGGAAAGAAACTCTTCTAAACTACCAATAATAAAAAATAAATTTCAATCAACTCTGCTAGTCAAAAGACTGAGCTATCTTTTAAGTCTATAGAACAAAATGTGACAAAATCATTTTCATATGAAGAAAAAAAAGACTATACAGTCAAGATATGTAGGATAAAGTATTGTACAGGTATGCTAGGCAATTAATTTAAAACATGATATTTTTCTGAATTTGGTGATGTCTGTTGCTTGTAACTTTTTTAGTTTGTAATTTGTTGTGATTTTTATTCTGAATAAATATTTTTTGAAACTTCTTTCATACTGGTGGGTTTTGTTTTGTTTTTTTCTTAAAAAAGCCTTTGGAATGTGTAATCTTCAGACTTCACAAAATGTGGATCTATCCCCTAATGAACCTGGTACTCTGAATGTAGTCTAATCAATGTAGCATTCAGGGAGTGGGAGCTTCCAATAGAAGAAATAACAAATTAAGCACAAAAATAGCTGAGACAGCCATTACTGTCCTATTTTATCTATCAACCATTATAGAAGAATGAAGGACTGATTACAACTAGGGAATTTAGGGCATGACTGAAAAACGTCCATTTGAATGAAAAAAAAAAAGCTTTCTTAAATGTATTACAATTTTTCTTTTTAAAAAAGTTTTTGTCTTTTTAAAGAAAGTATTAATATACCAAACCAAATTGAGTCATCATAGTGGCTGTGATTTATTTACTATGCTATGATTCAGTGATACCCTTCGGACCTATGTAGGTATAGATGTTTTTGCCTCTGTACTGAATAGCCTTAGGCTACTATAGTTTTTATTGTTCTTGTAGTTTAAAGGTAACTTTTTCCTTTGAACCCCATGTTTTTTCTACTTACCACCTTTTCTTTTCTTGATAATCTTTCTTATCTCATTTTAAGTTCCTGTTTATGGTCTGGTATGGCATGGCAAATCCCATGGATTGGAGGAGCCTGGTGGGCTGCAGTCCATGGGGTCGCACAGAGTCGGACACAACTGAGCGACTTCACTTTCACTTTTCACTTGCATGCATTGGAGAAGGAAATGGCAACCCACTCCAGTGTTCTTGCCTGGAGAATCCCAGGGACGGGGGAGCCTGGTGGACTGCCGTCTCTGGAGTCGCACAGAGTCAGACACAACTGAAGCAACTTAGCAGCATGGCGTTGATAGCTATATAAACATTCTTTTTTATTTTAAATTGATTTTTTTTTATTGAAGGATAATTGCTTCACAGATTGTGTTGGTTTCTGCCATACATCGACATGAACCAGCCATAGGTTTACCCATGTACCTGCCCATGTGAACATCCCTCCCGCTTCCCTCCCCATCCCACCCTTCTAGGTTGTTACCAAGCCCCAATTTGAGTTCCCTGAGTCATACAGCAAATTCCTATTGGCCATCTATTTTACATATGATAATGTAAGTTCCATGTTACTCTCTCTGTACATCCCACCCTCTCATTCCTGCCCCCTCCACCATGTCCATAAGTCTTCTCTATGTCTGTGTCTCCATTGCTGCCCTGCAAATAATTTCATCAGTAGCAAATTTCTAGATTCCGTATATGTGAGTTAGTATATGATATTTATTTTTCTCTTTCTGATTTACTTCACTCTGTATAATAGGCTCTGGGTTCATCCACCTCATTAGAACTGACTCAAATGTGTTCTTTTTTATGACTGAGTAGTAAAACTTTGTCTAAAATGGCTTTGAGAAGGAAGAGGTTCAGTGAATAGTATAGTTGCATACATTTCATTGTATGTATTTTGGTTGCTTGGAATCTTTTATTATTTTCTTCCAATTTCTCACTCACTAGTAATGGTAAGAAGTCCTGGATTCTCCTTTTCACATATTCTCTAAGTAAATATTTAATAACCATTTACTATGAGCTGGGCATTCTTCTAAGTGTTAAGGATACAGAAGTGAAGGGAACAGACAAAATCCCTGCTCTTATGAAGCTCATATTATGGTGGAATAGGGAAAGAGAGGCCAAATAATAAGATGTGGCAGAAAGTCTTAATGTTTGCAATATCCATATGTTCCTACACGGTTTCCAGTCTTTGCATTTAGGAGAGCTATGTGACTACTTCTGGCAAATAGAATTTAAAGAGTAATATTGGGAATAACTTCTAACAATGGCGTTCAAAATCCAATGTGACTTCTCTCCTTCTCTTCACCTTCACTGGATAATACCACCTTCACGAATAGAGGCCATGTGTTATATGGTGTCATCCCAAGACAGAAGAAGCCTGTATCCCTGAACCATCACGTGGAGGAAAGTTAGTTAACAGAAGACTATGATGAGAGCAAGAAATATAGCATTAAGCTACTTATTTATTATAGCATCCAGTATTAATGATCCTGACTACAGTGGAAATGAATACCTTGAAATAGGGTATTACTATAATTAAAACCTATAATATGTGGCACTTACTTTGGTGTTCAGTAGCAAATGCAGGAGACCTGGGTTTGATCCCTGAGTTGGGAAGATCCCCTAGAGAGGGAAATGGCTACACATTCCAGTATTCTTACCGGGAGAATTCTATGGACAGAAGAGCCTGGCAGGCTACAGTCCATGGAGAGGGGCGGGGGTCACAAAGAGTCAGACATGACTGAGCGATTTTCAATTTCAACAGCAAGTAGCAAAGAACTAAGATTGGAAAATAGAAAGATGATGATGAAAGTATTCTGTGGCAAAACAAAAAATATTTTTTTATCACATAAAAAAATGTTATTTTTATCACATAACTTATCTTGTGCCATTGAGTCACAGCAGTAAGATTAGTGATTGGAAAGAACCGATTAGTAAGTGATAGAAACTACTGGTTGCATATGGCAAAGTATCACAAAAAAGATATGAGTTCAGGAAAGAAGTCACCAGTTTTCAAAAATAAATGAGAGATTACAGAAAGTCTAGAAATTTCAGTCTTTGCAGAGGTAGAAAAGCTGACTGCTTTTACATTCCAAATAGTAAAGGGTAGAATTTTAAAAAGCTTTGATAGACGCCCCAGTAAAATTCAGCCAGAGAAAAGATAAAATTTGAAGTTGTGGTTTCAAATAGTGTCATGGTTTTCATTAAGTTGAAATAGGTTTAAGTCTTATATTTAGAAAAACAACGGGTATAGATATTTACGCATAGAAACGACTGGAAACATAAAAATCAGAAACTTACTTATTTTATAAAAAATTATATTACCAGAGAAACTATCATACCAGTGTGTGTGTGCTGTGCTAAGTTACTTCAGTTGTGTCTGACTCTTTTCGACCCTACGGACCGTGCCAGGCTCTTCTGTCCATGGGATTCTCTAGGCAAGAATACTACAGTGGGTTCCCATGCCCTCCTCCAGGGGATCTTCCCAACCCAGGGGTCAAACCCACGTCACTTACTTATGTTTTCTGCATGGTAGGTTGGCTCTTTACCACTGTTGCCACCTGGGAAGTCCAGACTAAAAGGTTATCAGTTTAAGATTTAGAACAATTATCCATGTGAAAAACCAGGTTTGGAATTCTATTCTCCCACCAAGGGGATCCCTCCTTTTATATAGGGCCAGGAAGAATTGATGCTTTTGAACTGTGATGTTGGAGAAGACTCTTGAGAGTCTCTTGGACTGCAAGGAGATCCAACCAGCCCATCCTAAAGGAAATCAGCCCTGAATATTCATTGGAAGGACTGATGCTGAAGCTGAAACTCTAATACTTATGGCCACCTGATGCAAAGAAATGACTCATTTGAAAAGACCCTGATGCTGGGAATGATTGAAGGTGGGAGGAGAAGGAGATGACAGAGGATGAGATGGTTGGATGGCATCACTGACTCTATGGACATGAGTTTGAGCGACTCCAGGAGTTGGGGATGGACAGGGAAGCCTGGCATGCTGCAGACCATGGGGTCACAAAGAGTTGGACATGACTGAACTGAACTGAACTGAGGAAGAGTAATGGGAAAGAAAGAATCTCACAGAGGAGAAAAAGGAATGGCTGGAGGTAGAGGAAACAATCATAGAAGGCAATGGCACCCCACTCCAGTACTCTTGCCTGGAAAATCCCATGGACGGAGGAGCCTGGTAGGCTGCAGTCCATGAGGTCACTAAGAGTCAGACACGACTGAGCGACTTCACTTTCACTTTTCACTTTCATGCATTGGAGAAGGAAATGGCAACCCACTCCAGTGTTCTTGCCTAGAGAATCCCAGGGAGAGGGGAGCCTGGTGGGAGGCCGTCTATGGGGTTGCACAGAGTCAGACACAACTAAAACGACTTAGCAGCAGCAGAGGAAACAATATACAATTGTTGTACATTGTACATGTTCAGAACCAGAATTTAATCATGAAACTTCCCAAACTGCTAGGGCAGGTGGGTATATAACGCAGTGCCTATCCATAGGATTTTTTAATTTACTCTGAATAAGAGACAGCTGTATGTCTTCCATTCTCTTCTTTTCCAAATGTATCTATTGTTGAGTGTTTTTTATCTATCAGATTTCACAGGAGGCAGATCTCTTGTCCTTTAGACCATGGGTTTCTAGCTACCCTAAGTTTCTAGTGATGGAGAGAACCCACATCACCTAGAATTCTAGGGAAAAAATGACTATATTTTCTTAACTAGTGAGAAAATGAATGTTTTTTTTAAATACAAGAATATATTAGTTTTTTTTATTGTTGCATAACAAATTACCACAAATTTAACAGCTTAACACAGCATACATTTTTTAATTTCACAGTTTCTGTGGGTTGAGAATCTGGGCACAGCTTTCTGCTCATGTCTCACGAGGTGTTTGCTGGGTTATATTCTCATCCGAAAGCTTGACTGCAGAAAAATCTACTTACTCAGTGTGTTATCAGAATTAATTTCCTTATGGCTCTAGAACTAATGGCATCTTGTTTCTTCAAAGTTAGCAGGAGAATCTATCTTTCCAATCTTCTAAGACAGAGTCTTATATAATATACCTTAATCAATGGAGTAACAGTCTATCATTTTTGCCATATTCTGTTGGTTAAAACCAAGTCACAGATCTTTTAAGGAAAGGTATTTTATAAGGAGACTTAGCTCATTGTCTGCCACAAGGAAAAGGGAAACAAACAGATATTTGGTGACGAGAAGGCAAATATATTGGTTTTTACCAAATCACTATTTGTTCCTATATTTTCCAGCCCACATTATGATTAAGTGGAACATGTGACTAGTTCTATCCAATGAAATATGAGCAGAACTAATGGTGGTCATTTATAGACTGAGATGATTAATTGTACAATGTGCCTTCCTTATCTCCTCTTCCCCTTTCCCTAAGCATGAAGGCCACATGTTGAAAGATGACAGCATTACAGCAAAGAAGTCTGGCTCTCCAAGCAATGCTTGACACTAGCCACCCAGGAGAATAGCACTTATGCCCAGACCAAGACAGAGGTAAGAAATAAACACTTCTCACACTACAAATAACTCATTTGGGAGTTATTTGTACAGAAGGTTTGACGGGTGTGGAATATTATGTAGTGGAAGAAGATAGCCTCCTTGAGAAAATGAATCAAATGAAGACCTGAAAGAAGTAAAGGATCAGTCAGCCAGGCATTTGGGGGACAAACATTCCAGGAAGGAATAGTAAGTATAGTCATGCTGAGATGAGAGATGGATAAATAGAATCTTACTGTATCAGAGGTTAAGTCGATAATCACCTTGTTCTTAAGATATTTTACAGTAGTGTTTCTCCATCACAAATTTATTTTAATATATTATTTTTATGAGCTTCATTCATTAATTCAAAAACAGTTAAGTGTTTTAGGGACTAATATAAAATATGAATGTAAAATGTGAGCAAATTTGTGATTTTATTGTGAAGATATTACTATCATTAATACTTCTATATTACTTTATTTTGCCCTTGATTTCATTGTTTCTGCCTGGTAACAAAAATCCTGTATTGCATTTAAGAAAGAAAGCCTACCTGGTAAATTAGTTTGATAAATTTAAAGAGTCTCTTTAGATTAATTCTGCCTTTTTAATTTAACAGGCTGTTTCCCACCCCCACCCCCAGATAGTGCCGGGGAAGAGAGGTGGCAATGAGGGATTATGTGGTGATGTGACAGCAGCTGGAGAGCCGGATCCAGATGTCCACGTAGCATCTTCTGGGCCTAGGATGGGCCTCTCACAGGGAATAGCCAA
This sequence comes from Bubalus kerabau, assembly GCF_029407905.1. Classification (NCBI taxonomy): domain Eukaryota; kingdom Metazoa; phylum Chordata; class Mammalia; order Artiodactyla; family Bovidae; genus Bubalus; species Bubalus kerabau. The sequence continues at coordinate 139,089,120 of NC_073626.1, forward strand.
CCTCACTGCTTGGGCTGTGGAAAGTCAGCTGGTTCCACCTCTGGGGATTGAGCTGGTGGAGCTGCTGAAGCCGTGGCTACTGTGACTCACCATCTGATCTCTCAGCTTCCTCTGGGCCCAGCATTGCTCTCTGGCTGATTGAGCCTCCTCCCAGCTGCTGCTGCTGCTATAGACACCTCTAAATGTCTGATACATGTGCTGCCTACTCCACGGCCTAGGCCATGCCTTCCTTGAGCTCTGCCACGGAATCATCTCATCTTTCATCACCCCTGGCCCAAGACAGTCACTTCATTCTCAGAGCAGCTGTTGTCTATATTCATCTCATCAATATGTGACTAGTTCTGAGGTCTATCCACAACAGGGAAACTGAGGTAGGTTCATTAAACTCGAGGTTTCACTCTAACTACACTGTACCTCTGAATTTACTTTGATACAGCTGCCCTTATGTTGTTGTAAGGGCAACTTGTGAGCTTACTAGAACTTACTAAACCTTAGACAAAAATAGAAGAAGATTCTGGAAGAGAGTAGAATAGGAAGGACCAGGAATCTGTCTCCCCACCCTAGACAATGATTGTACTATCAGAATCTGTATGATATATTAATAGCTATTTTAGAACACTGGAGTCTCCTGAAGACTTACAACCTCCAGGGGAAGATTCGGATGGTAAACTGTGGTTCATTTTGGCCGATTTAAGCTCTTAACACAATAGCACCTACCCAACTCCCACACCCAGCCATGTGCCTGGCAGCTATAAATGTGTTCTTGGAGCAGCTTGCACACAGCTTACAGGAGATCATGTGATCAAAAAGAACACTGTCCTCCAAACATCAGGTATCTGTGTAGCTGACTGCTACTTCTGGTCACAGAGCTGCAGACAACGAGGTAGGTAGCCATTGTTGCTGCACTGTTACTGCTGCTGCTGCTTGGTCGCTTCAGTCGTGTCCAACTCTGTGCGACCCTGTGGACTATAGCCCTCCAGGCTCCTCTGTCCACAGGGATTCTCCAGGCAAGAGTAGGGCAGTGGGTTGCCATGCCCTCCTCCGGGGATCTTCCAGACCCAGGGATCGAACCTGGGTCTCCTGCCTTGCAGGCAGATTCTTTACCAGGGTAGCCCTGTTGCTGCACTACCCTCTTCTTGATGCAAATCCCTCACCCTACAGCTGAAGTGATTTCCCTGGGGTTGAAAGAGCTGGTGCCCTTTTCCCCCTTTCTTTTTCTTTTCTTTTTTTTTTTTTCCTTTTTAGGAGGCAAACATTAAAGACTAGGACACTCAAAAACTACTGCTTTATGAAGTAAATTAGAAGTTGACTGTGCATTCCCAGGGAAAGGCTCAGAAAAGAGCTGAGAAGACCTTAAGTTTACACCTCAGGCTGATCCTTGGCAGAAAGACCGCCTACAACAAAAGAATTAAAGTGTGGTCTCAAAGAAATATTTGTATTCCCATGTTCATAACAGAATTAATCATAATAGCTAAAACGTGGAAGCAACTCTTTTGACACTGACAGGTGAATGGATAAGCGAAATGTACTATACACATAGGATAAAATATTATTCAGCCTTAAAAGGGAAGGAAATTCTACAATATGCTGCAACATGGATAAACCTAGAGGACATTATGCTAAGTGAAATAAGCTAGTCAAGAAATGACAAATATTATGATTATATGATATTGTTATTATGATTATATGATTTCACTTATTTGAGGTACGTAAAGTAGTCAAAATCATGAAGAGAGAAAGGAGAACAGAGGTTGCCAAGGGTGAAGGGAGAGGAGAATGAGGAGTTATTGTTAATGGGTATAGAATTTCACATTTCAGGATGAAAAGAATTATAGGGATGGGTGATGGTGATGGTTGTAATACAAAAATGTGGATGTATTTAATACATAAAATGATTAAGATGGTAAATTTTATGCTATGTCATTAAAATAAAAATAAACACATAAATAAAATAAAACAAAGCAAATGTCCCTGACCCAACACATCCACCCCCTTGGGGACATGGAAAAACAGACTGGTTCCAAATCGGGAAATGAGTACATCAAGGCTGTATATTGTCACCCTGCTTATTTAATTTAAATGCAGAGTACATTATGAGAAATTCTGGGCTGGATGAAGCACAAGCTGGAATCAAGATTGCAGGGAGAAATATCAATAACCTCAGGTATGCAGATGACACCAGCCTTATGGTAGATAGTGAAGAAGAACTTAAGAGCCTCTTGATGAAAGTGAAAGAGGAGAATGAAAAAGCTGGCTCAAAAGTCAACATTCAGAAAATGAAGATCATGGCACCCGGCCCCATCACTTCACGGCAAATAGATGGGGAAGCAATAGAAACAGTGAGATACTTTATTTTTGGAGTCTCCAAAATCACTGCAGATGGTGACTGCAGCCATGAAATTAAAAGACACTTGCTCCTTGGAAGAAAATCTATGACCAACCTAGACAGAGTATTAAAAGCAGAGACATTACTTTGCCAACAAAGGTCCATCTAGTCAAAGCTATAGTTTTTCCGGTAGTCATGTATGGATGTGAGAGTTGGACTATAAAGAAAGCTGAGCACTGAAGAATTGATGCTTTTGAACCGTGGTGTTGGGGAAGACTCTTGAGAGTCCCTTGGACTGCAAGGAGATCCAACCAGTCCATCTTAAAGGAAATCAGTCCTGAATATTCATTGGAAGGACTGATGCTGAAGCTGAACCTCCAATACTTTGGACACCTGATGCAAAGAACTGACTCATTTGAAAAGACCCTGATGCTGGGAAAGATTGAAGGTGGGAGGAGAAGGGGATGACAGAGGATGAGATGGTTAAATGGCATCACCGACTCAACGGACATGAATTTGAGTAAACTCTGGGTGTTGGTGATGGACGGGGAGGCCTGGCATGCTACAGTCCATGGGGTCTCAAAGAGTTGGACATGACTGAGCAACTGAACTAAATTGAACCAAACTGGGGCCACAGCCCAGAGGGGACATGTATTTTGAGAGATACATCTGTCACATTATGGGTTGCTCCTGTCTGCCTGCCTTCTTTTCCTCTGACCTGCTGGCACTGGAAGAGATGTTTTTCTTTCAACTTCTCCTTCCTTATTTTTTACTTTCTTATTGTTTTCATCTTTTTAGCATCTTCCTTAAGACTGCTGCTGCTGCTGAGTCACTTCAGTTGTGTCTGACTCTGTACGACCCCATAGATGGCAGCCCACCAGGCTCCTCTGTCCCTGGGATTCTCCAGGCAAGAATACTGGAGTGGGTTGCCATTTCTTTCTTCCTCCTAAGACTACCACTCCTTATAGAATTTTTAATAATATTCATATAGGAAGAGCTCCAGTTAGCATGTTAAATGAATATATATCTTCACAAACTCTTGAGATGAGAAGCCAAAATGAACTTAATGATATAGAAAGGTATCTATCCCCCAGAAGGATAATATTTTTGTTATGTAAAAAATATGATGAATGCTTTAAAAACCCAAAATATGTTTCTTGTTGGCACATTTTTCGTGTTGATGAATAAATATGTCGGATAAACCCAGCATTTCCACTTGGCCCAAACAAGAGTCTGTTGGGATTGAAGACTATGAGTGATGCTGTAGCTTTTGGCCAAAGAAAGTACATCATTCCCAGAAGCTGTATCATTATTGAAACTTTGCCAAGGAGTTTATGTTGTGATTTAGTTCAAGGTGACTCAGATGAAGCAGGTGATGCAGCAATTAATCTAAGAAGACTTAAAGTGAAATAGAAGCCTAGAAAATACACTGTGAGATAAAAATCAAGGATGGGATCCTAGAAAAATAATATAAATTTTATTTAAAGTTTCATTATCATGTCTTTTTTAGTGCTATTCTTGCCCCATGTCCTGAAGTCAATGATATACCACATACAGCTTATTCTTTTATACTGGTTTTCTTTGTATGCCAAGCAACTTCCTCTGGAGACCTATGCTCCTCCCTTCTCTGCCCTGCTTTGTATCCTGGAAGACTGACCCATGTGGACTGCCCAAGAGGTTCCCTTGCTCTCTGGCATTGGAAGAGATGGGAGAGTAGGACGGCAAAGGAGTTGGAGTATTTTCTCCCCAACTCCCTCATGGACTTGGTGATGCAATTCCAAGGTCCCCCAGCAGTCAGTCGTATTCTGCTACTCCAGCCCTCACTGGACTACAAGACATCATTGCCCTTTCTCCTTATGGATAAAGAGCAACTTCCCACTGGTCTCTGGCTATCTCAACATTCCTGTTAGTTTTCTTAACTCTACCCAAACCTCTGTGAATAGATTTTTCATAACATTCTGTACTACAGTCCAACTCAACCTATGTTCTTTCTGCTGGTCTCTCGACCAGCGTTCTTTTCCAGGATATTTGCGCTTTGAGAAACAATAGATTTAGACACAGTTAGAAGGACATTTAAAGGAAATAGTCTTTACAGTTCAGCTCAATAGGGTTCAGGTCAACAAAGCTCAGATCAACTGCCATCATGTAATTTTAGATCTAGACTCATTGAGAATTTATCTCTCAGTTTTGACAGTTAAAAACCCATTTTATCAACTCACCTGGAGATGACAGAATCATAGGGAATATGTTCATGCCAAATAAACTCACAGGACACTGAGTTTTATTTCTATACTTCCGTTTATTAACTTGCAGAAGGGAGTCTTTGGCACCGTAACTGTTAGACCATCAGCCCAGGGTTCTCCTTTCAGATGGATAGAGTCATGTAGAGTCTCAAATTACAAATTGGAGGTTTGCATCATGGTATGTACAGAGTTAGAATTAGAGACATTGGGTACTTTTAAGGGCTTTTTCCATGAATTTGCATCAATACAATGAATTGTTCTTATATACTTCAGGTATTTGCCTACACAAATGCAACAAAAACCAAACAGTAGTCACATGGAAAATACTATAAAGTAATGAGAATAAACAAGTTACAACCAAATAATATGAGTGACTCTCACAAACAGAAAGCTGACAAAAAGTAGGCAGACACAGAAGAGCATAGATTATATAATGCATTAATTGATGCCATTTAGAAGTTAGTGGTTAACTTGGAGTGGGGTGGGAGGTTATGACTGGAAGACAGCCATGAGGTGGGATTCTGGGAAGTTGGGGAGGTTCTCCTTTTTAATCTGGGTGCTGGTTACACAAGGGAATCAATTTGTGAACATTTATCATCAAGCTATACATTTATAATAGGAGTGCAGTTTTTTGTATTTGTATTATGCTACAATAAAGCTTTTCAAAATTATCAGTACCACTCCTAGGAGCAGAGGTTGCCCTCTATTGGACGATACTGTAGATCTGCTGACCAACAGCCATCAATTTTGTGTCTCTGATGGTGTAGTCATTGTCAGTACTAAAGATTCTATCATGACATTATCTCAAATCATATAGTCCAACATCACAAATATTTTACATCAGCATCTCATACTTTTTGGATGTCTTCCAGATGGAACATAATGATAGCGTTCTGGTTCCATTCATAAAAAAATTCTTGGAAATAATTTCTTAGATTAGGCTATTTCTGGAGAGAGTTCCATTGATCTCTTTTAAAACTTTTATCTCGATTTTTATGTGCCTTCTTGATGCATCAGAGCAGTGATGTGTAATATGATATATGCCTTGGGATCTCACCCCACACCTACTGAGTCAAAGCCTCTATAGTTTCCCACTTTCTTGTCATCTGTATTTTGAAAATGTGTCCTGGATGAATCAGATGCACTTATCTATTTATAAACCACTTTTTTATTTGAACAGATGTTTGGTTCATCAATGTTCATAGCTTCATTATCTGCAATAGCCAAAAGGCAAAAACAACAAATGTCTGTCAACAGGTGATTGGATGAACAAAACTGGTATAAACATGCCATGGAATATTATTCAGACTCAAAAAGAAATGAAATTCTGACACATTCTACAATATGAATGAATCTTGATGATATTACGCTAGGTCAGATACCAAAAGACAAATCTGGTATGATTCCACCTAAATGAGGAACTTAGAGAAGTCAAATTCATAGAGACAGAAAGTAGAATGATGATTTCCAGAAACTAGAGATACAGGCAACAGACAGCTCGCGTTTAATAGTACAAAGTTTCAGTCCGGGAAGATGAAGAAGTTCTAGTGATGAATGGTTATGGTGGTTGTATAACACTGTGAATGCATTTAACGCCACTAAAGTTAGCGAAAAGTGAAAGCCTTAGTCATTCAGTCATCTCTGACTCTCTGTGACCCCATGGGCTTAACCCTCAAGGCTCCTCTGTCCATGGAACTATACACTAAAAATGGTGAATACAGTCAATTTTATGTTACATATATTTTACCACACAAATAAAACTAGTCTCCTGGAGTCTTATATAGTTTATTTTATACCAAAACAAACTAAGGTTTCACATTATTTGAGGAAGATAATAAAACCAAATTCAAGAGCCATCTTAAATGGCACCAGCAGCCCCCTACTTGAAGACCAGAATTCCCCACAGCCTTGAATGTAGACAGATATTTGTGCAGTGCCATTCTGGCTCTTGTTTATTTGATCTGGATGGTGACTAGTGAGAGCAAGCATTATGTACTCAGCCTACAGACTACATATGGTTCCTCTGGCCTGTTGATTAAAAACAGCCTCTTATCTCATTGAACTCCTTAGGAAGCTAAGCCTTACATGGCAACAGTTGCCATGCCAGAGGGACTTTGTTTAAACATTGTTCAGAAATGTCACTAATGAGCATTAAAGAAATCTTGCAATAAAGAATTTTACTCCATTTGTCTTGATTCTTCTAAAGAAAAGATCACTTTTCTTTGAGTACTATCACATAATCATTTCTAATAACAATAGGAGTTTGTTATTTTAAGCATCTGATTGCTTTGGTTTAGTTTGTCTATAATAAGATTTATTTCACCCACCTAGCTGTCAAAAGAAACCTTAAAATCCTTCATGGATTTCATAAGAAGCTCCTTTTGTGGACAAATTCTGGTTCATTACAATCTCAATGAAGATATTCACCATATGAAATTTATCCAAATGTTTAGTATGTATCAACAACATTAGAAAATTACACCCTGATTAAAATTGTCCAAATACCCCTTTTGTAATCATTGTTTGCATAACAACCAGACTTCCAACACTCTAATCTACTTTTGGAAATCCAGTTGCAAATATGCTTTTTCTTTTAGTTAACTAAAGCTGTTGCAAATATAGGTGCTCTTAACCCTCCCTCTCACCACCAAAAAAAAAAAAAATACCTTTTATGAGCTAAAGATCTGATGAAATGACAACATAGAACTTCTTTTCAGCCAGTTATGATTCCAAATTAAAGTGCATTGACTAAGGCACTCTTTTTAGATGAACCATAGTTCTATGATTAGAAGAATGCAATAGTAATTGTCTTGTAAACTGGCTGTACTCAAGCAGCAGTGGATTTCAGGAATGCACAACACTGCACACATTTACTATCTCCCATTCCAGCTGAAACATGGAGCGTATGTCCTTGGTAACAGAACATTGATTTCATCTAGAGTAGTGTATTCGTTTCTTATTGTTGAGATAACAGATTACCACAAATTTAGTGTCTTAAAAAGCATGAATGTAGTATTTTTCAGTTCTTGAGGTCAGAAGTCTAAAATCAGTTTCACTGAACTAAAAAACTAACATATCATCAGGCCTAACTTCTAGAGACTCTCAGGGAGAATCTATGTCCTTTCCTTTTCCAGCTTCTTAGAGGCTGCCTATACTCCCTGTTTTGTGACTCATTTCTCCATCTTCAAAATTCTTCATCACTCCAACCTTTCCTTGCATTTGTCCCATCTCCTCCTGCTTTGAAACCTCTTGCTTCCCTCTTATAAGAATCCATACCAATATATTGGACCTACTCAGAAAATTCAGGAAAATCCCCCTGTCTTCAGATCCTTAATGTAATCATATCAGCAAAGTCCCTTTTGCAATGTAAGGTAACATACTTACAGATTTGAGGAATTAAGGGGACCATGATTCAGTCTGTGGGAAGCTATAGCTTCAGCTAAAATACTGATGTTATACTTACCAGCTTCTCTTACAGATACAATAATAAGGTTAAAATTTGGCCAATGAAATCTAATAAGTGGACCTTCCAGGGAGAACAGTTAAAGGGAGTTGATTTAATTGGAAGGCCTTACCCTTTTGTTCTTCCTCTTTTCTTCCTCTCTTCTGCCTCAAACACAGACATGTTGGCAGGAATTCAGCAGCTACTACAGAACCTGAGGTTAAAAATGGAAATAAAATCTATGACTAGGATAATGAAGCAAAAAAGGTAGAATAAGCCTGAGCATTTGCAGGGTCACTGTACCAGCCTGAAATGCCAAACTCTGGATTTTCTGTCCCTGAGAGAACTGGGTCTATTACTATCATCCAAATACAATTCCTTCCTAACTGATTGTGACTCTTTGCCTAATTTAGCAAATCTATCTTGTTAGTTGATCAGAGGCTATTTGTTAAGAATCACATGGAACTATGTGTCTCTGCATTAGCTTTCAAACTGAATTTAGGAGGAAGGAAAAAAGAAAGGGAGGGAGGGAAAACGAGAGGAGAAGGAAGGAAGGAGAAGGAAGGAAGGGGAAGGAGGAGGGGAAGGGAAGGGAAGAGTGAGGAAAGGAGACGAGATGAGAGGAGACAAGAGGAGAAGGGAAGAAAGGAAAGTGTTAGCCCCCATAACTGAAACCTTCCTTTAGGGTTGACACCAGGCACAGCCTGACTTTAAGCCAAACTGGAACATTAGGATCATGTTGTCATGTTGACTTTGCCTCCTCGGGGCTTCATCATCAAGTTGGTTCCTCTCCTGATAGCAAAATGGCTGCAGCAATCCCCTCTTCCTCATAGTCTCATTTCCCTAAACTCAGAGGAAGAGTGAAGGCCTCTCTGTTCTTAAGGTCTCTTCAAGGTCTTATTAGGTCCCACTCACTCTGATTAGATTATGTGCATGTTCTTGAGCTGGTTGCTCTGAGGCTGAGGGTTGGGATACCCTAACTGAATTGGTTTACGCCAATCAGGACCTGCCCTTATGGATGGGAGTGGGGTCCATCCCTCACAGACAACATGGCTGAGAACAAGGGAGGCTGTACATTATGCAGACAATCAGTATTCAGAGGCAGTCTAGAAGACTTAGTGTGTCTGTCTACCAGTTTCATTAAGAGACTTCTCCAGGGCCTTAGAAAGAGAATTTGAGCCATAGAATAATTAACATAAATGCTTCTAGCTCAGAAAGTGAGGATTTAAAGCAAATACCTCTAATTCCTAGTCCCTGGGCATCCTCACAGTCTTCCCGTTTGCTTACACTATTGCTCATGGACTCTTTTCCTCCTCAAACCAGAAGCTTCCAGAGCCAGTAAAGATTCTCTTTGTGGTAACTTCAAGATTAAATCTGTTCCAGGTTTATCTGCACATACATTTTGCAAGAAATTATGTGGTCCTGAGACACTGTTTCCATGAGAGCTCTAAGATGGGTAATGTCATCACACCTCCCGGGAACAATAGGAACTTATCTTTGATAAGTTGTGTGTATAGACTCAACTGGTTTTTTGTGTGCAATTCAACCAGTCTAGGACCTTCAATGTTCAGGCATTGATTCCCTTTTCTTTAGTGCATGAACACAAATCTGCATTCATCTGTACACGTAACCTGACATACAAAGTAGATTCTTTTACAAAGAGGTTAAACTTAGAATAGGGTAATTCTTACTTCATTTTTTATTTGTCAAAAAAAATCAGAAAAAAGACATCCACATGTCCATGACCAAGATTAAACAAGCATTAATTATTTGCCATATTTATTTTAGCTTTTGTTGTTACTGTTAAGTATTATTTTCATAACTAAGACAGTTCAGAAATAGTTAAAACAGAAAACAGTTAAAAACAGAAATCCTAACTTGTACTTTCCTCTTCTCCTCTCTTCCTCAAAAATAATCACTACTCTGAAACTGATATATATCATTCCCATTCTGTTTTTTGGGTGGTTGGTAACATTTTTCTTCCTGTGTGTATATCTGATATAAGATAAACTATGGTTAAATCAGTTAGGATCCCAGGGAATTCCCTGGTGGTCCAGAAGTTAGGACTCTGCAATCTCACTACCAGGGCCCAGGTTCAACTCCTTGCTAGGTAACTAAGATCCCACAAGTCCACAAAAATATTTTTTTTAATCTATTTTTAAAAAATCAGCATCCCAACAAGAAAGTGAAGGCACACTCAGAGGGGTAACTAGGGAGAGGTAATAGAGGGGTAAAAAGGGATTGTTTATAGAGGGATTGTTGTTGTTTTACTGACTGAGTCATGTCCGACTCTTTGAGACCTGATGGACTGTAGCCTGCCAGGCCTTACAGAGGAATGAGCAACTTTAAACAAAAACAAGATGTGATGAGGCAGCCAGAAAGTTGTAAAGGTGGGAAACCCTGACCACCTGCACACTTGAAAGGACAAAGAGTGGGAGTCTTGATTCCAGAACCTGGTGTGAGTTGCAACTTGGGACAGAAGTCTGATGGGGCATTGATCTACAGTAGAGGAGTTAGGGGATCTCAGCTGTTGCCTAAACCAAGACCTACTGTCTGTGTGTGTGTGTGTGTGTGTGTGTGTGTGATTGTCACTCAGGTATGTCCAACTCTTTGCAACCCCATGGACTGTAATCCACCAGGCTCCTCTGTTAATGGGATTCTCCAGGCAAGAATACTGGAGTGGGTAGCCTTCTCCAGGGGATCTTATTGACCCAGGGATCAAACCTGGGTCTCCTGGAATGCAAACAAGCCACCGGGGAAGCTCTAGTGAAAATCAGTGTCAGGCTCTCTTTCCTTCCTCTTCTGATCTCTTGCCTACTCCTCCCATTGGCCACAACCAACTAAAAGCCAAGAGGGCTTGTCTGATGCTCTCCATAAAGGTCAATTTCTTGTGGCACAGAACAGTAAAGAGAAGGATAGGAAATGAGAACTGGAAAGTCAAACAGGTAACACAATAGTTCTGTATTTTTAAAATTAACATAAAAATGATCACAGGGTACATTAATCTAATTTCAAAATGTTGTATAAACTGCTTCCTTCAGCCATAAGTTAAAAAATCAAGTTACTAAAGTTTTATCTCTGAGGACTACAATTTTTCATCAATACGCATTTGGCAATCAAAAAAAAATAAAGAAAAAAGAGAAGAAAAAAAGAAAGAAAAGGGATTATGGTGGAGGGAGAGAAGAAAGGGAGGATGAGAGAGAGAAGAATGTGGTGAGAGGGTACAGTAGGATGGGGTACAGAGAGGTTGATTAATTCCAGAGTTCACTGAAGAAAGGGGTAGATTTGTTTATCCTCTACTTTGGTTTAGAGAAGCAGCAAGAGCCACAGGTTTCTGATTTCCTGTCATGGGTCATTTTAGAATCACTCTATGTTCCACTTTTCACCTTGCCCTAGCGGAGAATAAAGATATTTGTTGTTGTTTTTTCAGTCGCTCAGTCGTGTCCGACTCATTGCGACACCATAGAATGGAGCAAGTCAGGCTTCCCTGTTCCAACCACCTTAACGTCTGTCATTCCCTTCTCCTCCCGCCATCAACCTTTCCCAACATCAGGGTCTTTTCAAATGTGTCAGTTCTTCGCATCAGGTAGCCTAAGTATTGGAGCTTCAGCTTCAGCATCAGTTCTTCCAATGAATATTCAGGGCTGATTTCCTTTAGGATTGACTGGTTTGTTCTCCTTGAAATCCAAGGAACTCTCCAGAGTCTTCTCCAGCACCACAGCTCAAAGGCATCAATTCTTCTGCGCTCAGCCTTCTTTATAGTCCAACTCTCACATACATATACGACTATTGGAAAAACCATAACTTTGACTAGATGGACCTTTGTTGGAAAAGTAAGGCCTCTGCTTTTTAATATGCTGTCTAGGTTGGTCATTGCTTTTCTTCCAATGAGCAAGTGTCTTTTAATTTCATGACTGCAGTCACCGCCCACAATTATTTTTTGCCCAAGAAAATAAAGTCTGTCACTGTTTCCATATTTTCCCCATCTATTTGCCATGAAGTGATAGGACTGGATGCCATGATCTTCGTTTTCTGAAAGCTGAGCTTTAAGCCAGCTTTTTCACTTCCTTCTTTCACTGTCATCAAGAGTCTCTTTAGTTCTTCTTTGCTTTCTGCCATAAGGCTGGTGTCATCTGTGTGTTTGAGGTTATTGATACTTCTTCCTGCAATCTTGATTCCAGCTTGTGCTTCATCCAGCCCTTTTGCATGATATACTCTGCATATAAGTTAAATAAGCAGGGTGATAATATACAGCCTTGACGTACTTGACAAATAAAGATACAGAAGCTGGAAAAATATTCTCTTAGCAAAGAAATACCATTCCCCATCTTAATTTAAAAAACAAAATAAAAAACACAAAACCTTTATTGAGATATAATACAAATATTTTGCAATTCACCCATTAAAACTGTACAGTTCAATTGCTTTTAGTATGTTCATAGAGTTATAAACCCATCACCACAACCAATTTTAGAACATTTTCATTATCCCAAAATGAAGTCCATATCCCTTAGCCATCATCCCAATACTCTCTCTTTTTCAACTTTTTAGCTTGCTTGCTATAGCATTGCAAAAACTAATACTGTTATCTAATTTCTGCAACTCCCTAATTTATACAGTCTACAATTTTCCTGTAAATTCTGAAGAACTAGATCAGATATATTATGGTAACCTATTGAATGTAATGGAAACATGGTTAACACTCTTCTCTTATTTATTACCTTTCAACAGAGATGCCCAAATTAATCTGTCGAAAATGTCAATAACTATATACTGCTTCTTACTCTTTTAAATTACTATTAAATATGTTCTGAGGTTTTTAATTACTTTGAAATTTCAATTACTTTTTGCTTATTTCAATATTGTCTTCAGTAAGTGAAATACCATTTAGTATACAACAAATTATTTTAAAGTTTTAAATGATATTAATGGGGACAAACAAAAAAGATTGTGAAATTCCCTGGACGTAGTTCTGCTTTGCAGGGAATTAATTATAACCTTTACTAATGCACTGCCTCTAATTTTAGTTCCTTCTTTCAAGCATAATATGTAAAAGAAGTGAATGTCCAGAGCAGAACAAAGGACATAAAGGATTATAAAAGGGAGTAGGTACAGAGAAATTAGAAGAGGGTGTTGGGCATTGTTTCACTTGGAAAAGAGGAAGGCTGAGGAAGAAGCTGGCTTGTCCTCAAGTTTAAAGAGAGGATATTAATTCACCTCCTTCTCCATGGATGCCTACATATATACTCTTCTGCTCTGCCCACACTGCACTTTCAGTTCCCATATGCATCTTGTTTTTCAACACAAACACACTTGCACCTGTTCCTCCTACCCAGAGTTCCCTTAAGTCAACAGAACAACTTCTACTCATCTTTTTTTACTTGACCTTGGTGTCATTTTCTCCAGAAAATTTTCTCAGACTTCACTATCTGGATCCATGTGAGATGCCCTTCCTATGGGCTCTCTGAGTCCTAATGGGCTTGATCACAGCAGATGGTGTGATCTTTGCTTGCATTTCAATCTCTTTTATGAGATAGCGATCCCCTTATCTGCTGGGCTCTTGCCTTATTAATTTAAATGTTCCTCCTCTAGTTAGCATTGTGTTTGACCCAAGCAATAAATGGTTGTTTAATTAATGAATCAATAAGCTTGCACTTTTAAAATATATGGCAGCTGGCAGTGAATGCACTTAACTGCACAGTGAGAAGATATTGACTTTTATGAGCAAGATGTGAAAGAGAAAAATAGCCTTCTTCTGCCCTCAGCTCAAGGTTAATCTCCCATGTCTAAGGCATGTGCTTCACAGACACTTCCATTTTTGCAGAGAGTGATGATGGGGGATTGAACATAGTTCCTAAAAATTCAGTCTTGGCTCAACACATTTCTAAGATCTTTGAAGCACTGGTAGGAATAGTAGAAATTGGGGGATAGTGTAAAATGTCATTTCAGAGCTATAATCAGTCTCAGAGCCATAACCAGTCTCTGCGTATCGGAAGTCACGGCATCTGGTCCCGTCACTTCATGGAAAATAAATGGGGAAACAGTGAGAAACTTTATCTTTCAGTTCAGTTCAGTCACTCAGTCGTGTCCGACTCTTTGTGACCCCATGAATGGCAGCACGCCAGGCCTCCCTGTCCATCACCAACTCCCGGAGTTCACTCAGACTCACGTCCATCGAGTCAGTGATGCCATCCAGCCATCTCATCCTCTGTCGTCCCCTTCTCCTCCTGCTCCCAATCCCTCCCAGCATCAGAGTCTTTTCCAATGAGTCAACTCTTCGCATCAGGTGGCCAAAGTACTGGAGTTTCAGCTTTAGCATCATTCCTTCCAAAGAAATCCCAGGGCTGATCTCCTTCAGAATGGACTGGTTGGATCTCCTTGGGGGGCTCCAAAATCACCACAGATGGTGACTACAGCCATGAAATTAAAAGACGCTTGCTCCTTGGAAGAAAAGTTATGACCAATCTACATAGCATATTAAAAATCAGAGACATTACTTAGCAAACAAAAGTCTGTATAGTCAAAGCTATGGCTTTTCTAGTAGTCATATATGGATGTGAGAGTTGGACTATAAAGAAAGCTGAGCACCAACGAATTGATGCTTTTGAACTGTGGTGTTGGAGAAGACTCTTGAGAGTCCCTTGGACTGCAAGGAGATCCAACAAGTCCATCCTAAAGGAAATCAGTCCTGAATATTCATTGGAAGGACTGATGTTGAAGCTAAAACTCCAATACTTTGGCTACCTGATGCAAAGAACTGACTCATTTGAAAAGACCCTAATGCTGGGAAAGATGATTGTAGGCAGGAGGAGAAGGGAGTGACAGAGGATGAGATGGTTGGATGGCATTGCCGACTCGATGAACATGAGTTTGAACAAGCTCCAGGAGTTGGTGATGGACAGGGAGGCCTGGCACGCTGCAGTCCATGGGGTCACAAAGAGTCAGACACAACTAAGTGACTGAACTGAAGAATTGAAGACAGCTTTGATACCAGTTGTTTTTTAATTTTAAAAAGCCGCCCAAATAGAACATTTAAATACACAAAAGAAAACTAGAGCCCATATAAAACCATGTAGAAATCAAGAGATCTGTGATTTTCAGTTTGGGTTTTCCCTATATCTGAAACTGAATCAAGACCTGGGTGTAGGTTGTTTATTTAGAAGGTGAACCCAGGAAGCTGAAATAAAAGGGTGGAGAGAACAAGCTAGAGAAAGGAGAACAGCCAACAACGAAGGCCTCATTGACCTGTGGGCAAACAGGATTTGATTCCCATGGGAACCCTCTGAAGAGCCATATGGAATGTGCTCCAGAATCATTCCAATGAAGAACTGGTTAGTCACCTGGAGCTCAACCTGGTGCTCTATGACAACTTAGAGAGGGTGGGATGGGGGTGGGCCGGGTGGAAAGTTCAATACAAAGGGGATATGTGTATACTTCTGGCTGATTTTCCCTGTTGTATGGCAGAAACCAACCCAACATTGTAAAGCAAGTATCCTCCAATTAAAAAACAAAAATAATAACTGGTTATTCTCCAACCTTCCTCCACCTTGCCCCCAGAGCTGTTAACTACCTCTCCCCCAACTTTCCATCTGAGCTTGCTGGGTCCGAGTGGCCTTCTGTAGCTTCAGAGAAAATCCTGAGCTAGAAAGGTGGAGAAATTCCACTGCCCACAGTAAGACTGGACACTGGCACTGTGCTTGGAATTGTCCATCACCTCTGTGCTGGGATCACATGAGCTAACAGGATATCATGTGGGACACCCAAGTGTCTGCTCTGTGTTCTAAGAAGCTGAACATTTTACATTTGGGATTGTGAATGTGTCTCTTTGTTCTAGTCTGAACTGAACCTCTGCAGTTTGTGTCCTCTTTGGAGAAATGTTTGCTGTGAGTGGAATTAAACTGCACTAGGATGTAGAAAGTTGATAGATTTTCTGAGGTAGTTATATTCTAAACTGAGTGGTCATCCCGGATAAGACTCGGTCATCCTAAGAATGGCAGGAAGCATGTACGTACATTTTCATCTTGCACTGGAGAAGAGATCATGACAGGAACTAGCCTGGCTTTGACAAAGTTCATCTCAGACTGAATTGCTGCTGTCCAACATATATATATATATTTTTTTTTTAAGGTAAATTTATTTATTTTAATTGGAGGTTAATTACTTTACAATATTGTATTGGTTCGGAGAAGGCAATGGCACCCCACTCCAGTACTCTTGCCTGGAAAATCCAATGGACGGAGGAGCCTGGTGGGCTGCAGTCCATGGGGTCGCTAAGAGTCAGACACGACTGAGCGACTTCACTTTCACTTTTCACTTTCATGCATTGGGGAAGGAAATGGTGACCCACTCCAGTGTTCTTGCCTGGAGAATCCCAGGGATGGGGGAGCCTGGTGGGCTGCCGTCTATGGGGTCGCACAGAGTCGGACACGGCTGAAGCGACTTAGCAGCAGCAGCAGCATTGTATTGGTTTTGCCATACATCAACATGAATCCACCACAGGTGTACACATGTTCCCCATCCTGAACTCCCCTCCCTCCTCCCTCCCTGTACTATCCCTCTGGGTCATCCCAGTGCACCAGCCCCAAGCATCCAGTATCATGCATCGAACCTGGACTGACATATATTATTCAAAATATAACAACATAGGGTTATGAACCATTTTTTAAAACCTGTCTCTTTGTTATTTGGAAGTGGGGAATTTAAGGTTGCAATCCTACTGCTGTTGAGAGTGCATCACCTGTACTGTATCAGACACTGTGCATTGAGGTGTCATTTCAGGGAGAGTGTTCAAGCTGTTTTAAAAGGTGTGATTATCACTGTCAATCATCTTAGGAAGATAAAGATCTTCAATAGGGTGAGAAGGAAATTTCTCCTGCTCTCCAGGACTGGGAGGTGAAGGTAACTGTCCTCTACCATGGAAGCAATGTGGTAACTAGTTAGAAGAGCAGCTGTATGGATGAACCAGGGTTGTGAAAACAGCCATATCAGGTAGCCAGTAGTCTATACTGGGTTTCCCTTCCATCTCCTCTGAGACTTCAGTAAAGTTTACATCTTTTTTTAACAGCATAGAGCCTACCTTCAAGCTCAGCTTTGAGGATTTAAGCTTCTGCTTGATATAGGGTGCTTTATCCTAAAATTCAAGGTAAGAGGGTATGCCCGAAAGCATAAGAGTGATAATGGTGTCATCTGCAAGAGGTTAGGAGGAACACAGGCAAATAAAAGATCACTGGACTAGAGTCAGACATCCTGCAATGTGAAGTCAAGTGGGCCTTAGGAAGCATCACTATGAATAAAGCTAGTGGAGGTGATGGAATTCCAGTTGAGCTATTTCAAATCCTAAAAGATGATCCTGTGAAAAGTGAAAAGTGCCACACTCAATATGCCAGCAGACTTGGAAAAACTCAGCAGTGGCCACAGGACTGGAAAAGGTCAGTTTTCATTCCAATCCCAAAGAAAGGCAATGCCAAAGAATGTTCAAACTACTACACAGTTGCACTCATCTCACACGCCAGCAAAGAAATGCTCAAAGTTCTCCAAACCAGGCTTTAATTGTACATGAACTGTGAACTTCCAGATAGTCAAGCTAGATTTAGAAAAGGCAGAGGAACCAGAGATCAGATTTCCAGCATCAGTTGGATCATGTAAAAAGCAAGAGAGTTCCAGAAAAACATCTACTTCTGCTTTATTGACTATGCCAAAGCCTTTGACTGTGTGGATGATAATAAACTGTGGAAAATTCTTAAAGCAATGGGAATACCAGATCACCTTACCTGCTTCCTGGGAAATCTGTGTGAAGGTCAAGAAGAAACAGTTAGAACTGGACATGAAACAACAGACTGGTTCCAAATGGGAAAGGAGTACATCAAGGCTGTATATTGTCACCCTGCTTATTTAACTTATATGCAGAGTATATCATGCAATGTACATCATGCAATGCTGGGCTAGATGAAGCACAAGCGGGAATCAAGATTGCAGGGAGAAATATCAATAACCTCAGATATTCAGATGACACCAGCCTTATGGCAGAAAGCAAAGAAGAACTTAAGAGCTTCTTGATGAAAGTGAAAAAGGAGAGTGAAAAAGTTGGCTTAAAACTCAACATTCAGAAAACGAAGATCATGGCATCCGGTCCCATCACTTCATGCAAATAGATAGGGAAACAATGGAAACAGTGACAGACTTTATTTTTGGGGGCTCCAAAATCACTGCAGATGGTGACTGCAGCCATGAAATTAAAAGATGCTTACTCCTTGGAAGAAAAGCTATGACCAACCTAGACAGCATATTAAAAAGCAGAGACATTACTTTGCTAACAAAGGTCCATCTAGCCAAAGCTATAGTTTTTCTAGTAGTCATGTATGGATGTGAGAGCTGGACTATAAAGAAAGCTGAGCACCAAAGAATTGATGCTTCTGAACTGTGGTGTTGAAGACTCTTGAGAGTCCCTTGGACTGCAAGGAGATCCAACCAGTCCATCCTAAATGAAATCAGTCCTGAATATTCATTGGAAGGTCTGATTCTGAAATGGAATCTCCAATACTTTGGCCACCTGATGCGAAGAGCAGACTCATTTGAAAAGACCCTAATGCTGGGAAAGATTGAAGGCAGGAGAAGGGGACGACAGAGGATAAGATGGTTGGATGGTATTACCGAATTGATGAACATGAGTTTGAGCAAGCTCCAGGATTGATGATGGACAGGGAGGCCTGGCGTGCTGCAGTCCATGGAGTCACAAAGAGTCAGACACAACTGAGCGACTGAACTGAACTGACTTAGATTCTGCAAAATGGAGGTCAACAGTGCCATTCCAAATAATCATTATAGGGAAGTATTGAAGCTGATCACCAAATTACAATACCTTTCCATTACATACTAAAAGAAACAACGGATTCATTTTTAATTAAAAATTATTCTAACTTTCACACCCTTAAATTCAAACTCAGTCTCAGATGATGACTTCCCAAAGTTGCAAATTTAAGAAGTTTTTCTCCCTCAAGTTCAATTATTTTCCACTAGCTTTCAGGAAATAAGCCTGTGGCTTGAGAACCAGGCTATATGACTATATTCTAATCAACTGGGTGTGTTTAACTTCCAGGGAATCTCTTTAGAAAGGAGATGTGCCCGCTTTATATTTCTTCCTTTCTGCCTTATGGAATACAGAAATGATGGCTAGAGCCTGAGGAGACATCTTGGACTATAAGGTGGAAGTTTCTTCTAAGGATGGTGGCTAAGAGAGGAAATTTCCAGGCCCCCAGGGACCAAGGAGCATTTGCCAGGCCTGAACTGTCTACCTCCAGGTTTCATTTACATAGGAAGGAACATTTCCCCCCAGCCGCCGCCCCACAAACACACACACAGTCTTATTTAAGCCACTGTTATTTTCAGCTTGCTGCTGCTGCTAAGTTGCTTCAGTCGTGTCCGACTCTGTGCAACCCCATAGACAGCAGCCCACCAGGCTCCCCCGTCCCTGGGATTCTCCAGGCAAGAACACGGGAGTGGGTTGCCATTTCCTTCTCCAATGCATGAAAGTGAAAAGTGAGAGTGAAGTCGCTCAGTCGTGTCTGACTCTTAGCGACCCCATGGACTGCAGCCCACCAGGCTCCTCCGTCCATGGGATTTTCCAGGCAAGAGTGCTGGAGTGGGGTGCCATTGCCTTCTCTGATTTTCAGCTTACTCTCACTTAAAGCAAAACTAAGTGGTCAAACAAGAGATGGCAAGAGTGAATGTCGACATTCTAGGAATCAGCGAACTAAAATGGACTGGAATGGGTGAATTTAACTCAGATGACCATTATATCTACTACTGTGGGCAGGAATCCCTCAGAAGAAATGGAGTAGCCATCATGGTCAACAGAAGAGTCCGAAATGCAGTACTTGGATGCAATCTCAAAAACGACAGAATGATCTCTGTTCGTTTCCAAGGCAAACCATTCAATATCACAGTAATCCAAGTATGCCCCAACCAGTAACGCTGAAGAAGCTGAAGTTGAATGGTTCTATGAAGACCTACAAGAACTTTTAGAACTAACACCCAAAAAAGATGTCCTTTTCATTATAGGGGACTGGAATGCAAAAGTAGGAAGTCAAGAAACACCTGGAGTAACAGGCAAATTTGGCCTTGGAATACGGAATGAAGCAGGGCAAAGACTAATAGAGTTTTGCCAAGAGAATGCACTGGTCATAGCAAACAATCTCTTCCAACAACACAAGAGGAGACTCTACACATGGACATCACCGAAATCAGATTGATTATATTCTTTGCAGCCAAAGATGGAGAAGCTCTATACAGTCAGCAAAAACAAGACAGGGAGCTGACTGTGGCTCAGACCATGAACTCCTTATTGCCAAATTCAGACTGAAATTGAAGAAAGTAGGGAAAACCAGTAGACCATTCAGGTATGACCTAAATCAAATCCCTTATGATTATACAGTGGAAGGGAGAAATAGATTTAAGGGCCTAGATCTGATAGATAGAGTGCCTGATGAACCTTGGAATGAGGTTCGTGACATTGTACAGGAGACAGGGATCAAGACCATCCCCATGGAAAAGAAATGCAAAAAAGCAAAATGGCTGTCTGAGGGGGGCTAAAAAATAGCTGTGAAAAGAAGAGAAGCAAAAAGCAAAGGAGAAAAGGAAAGATATAGGCATCTGAATGCAGAGTTCCAAAGAATAGTAAGAAGAGATAAGAAAGCCTTCCTCAGTGATCAATGCAAAGAAACAGAGGAGAACAACAGAATGGGAAAGACTAAAGATCTCTTCAAGAAAATTAGAGATACCAAGGGAATATTTCATGCAAAGATGGGCTCGATAAAGAACAGAAATGGTATGGACCTAACAGAAGCAGAAGATATTAAGAAGAGATGGCAAGAATACACAGAAGAACTGTACAAAAAAGATCTTCACAACCCAGATAATCACGATGGTGTGATCACTCACCTAGAGCCAGACATCCTGGAATGTGAAGTCAAGTGGGCCTTAGAAAGCATCACTACGAACAAAGCTAGTGGAGGTGATGGAATTCCAGTTGAGCTATTCCAAATCCTGAAAGATGATGCTGTGAAAGTGCTGCACTCAATATGCAGCAAATTTGGAAAACTCAGCAGTGGCTACAGGACTGGAAAAGGTCAGTTTTCATTCCAATCCCAAAAAAAGGCAATGCCAAAGAATGCTCAAACTACTGCACAATTGCACTCATCTCACACGCTAGTAAAGTAATGCTCAAAATTCTCCAAGCCAGGCTTCAGCAATATGTGAACTATGAACTTCCTGATGTTCAAGCTGGTTTTAGAAAAGGCAGAGGAACCAGAGATCAAATTGCCAATATCCGCTGGATCATGGAAAAAGCAAGAGAGTTCCAGAAAAACATCTATTTCTGCTTTATTGACTATGCCAAATCCTTTGACTGTGTGAATCACAATAAACTGTGGAAAATTCTTCAAGAGATGGGAATACCAAACCACCTGATCTGCCTCTTGAGAAATTTGTATGCAGGTCAGGAAGCAACAGTTAGAACTGGACATGGAACAACAAACTGGTTCCAAGTAGGAAAAGGAGTACATCAAGGCTGTATATTGTCACCCTGCTTATTTAACTTATATGCAGAGTACATCATGAGAAACGCTGGACTGGAAAAAGCACAAGCTGGAATCAAGATTGCCGGGAGAAATATCAATAACCTCAGATATGCAGATGACACCACCCTTATGGCCGAAAGTGAAGAGGAACTCAAAAGCCTCTTGATGAAAGTGAAAGTGGAGAGTGAAAAAGTTGGCTTAAAGCTCAACATTCAGAAAACGAAGATCGT
Source organism: Bubalus kerabau (assembly GCF_029407905.1). NCBI lineage: Eukaryota > Metazoa > Chordata > Mammalia > Artiodactyla > Bovidae > Bubalus > Bubalus kerabau. The sequence continues at coordinate 139,110,935 of NC_073626.1, forward strand.
GGCATCTGGTCCCATCACTTCATGGGAAATAGATGGGGAAACAGTGGAAACAGTGTCAGACTTTATTTTTCTGGGCTCCAAAATCACTGCAGATGGTGACTGCAGCCATGAAATTAAAAGACGCTTACTCCTTGGAAGAAAAGTTATGACCAACCTAGATAGCATATTCAAAAGCAGAGACATTACTTTGGCAACAAAGGTTCGTCTAGTCAAGGCTATGGTTTTTCCTGTGGTCATGTATGGATGTGAGAGTTGGTCTGTGAAGAAGGCTGAGCACTGAAGAATTGATGCTTTTGAGCTGTGGTGTTGGAGAAGACTCTTGAGAGTCCCTTGGACTGCAAGGAGATCAAACCAGTCCATTCTGAAGGAGAGGAGCCCTGGGATTTTTTGGAATGAATGATGCTAAAGCTGAAACTCCAATACTTTGGCCACCTCATGCAAAGAGTTGACTCATTGTAAAAGACTCTGATGCTGGGAGGGATTGTGGACAAGAGGAGAAGGGGACAACAGAGGATGAGATGGCTGGATGGCATCACTGACTTGATGGATATGAGTCTGGGTGAACTTCAGGAGTTGGTGATGGACAGGGAGGCCTGGCATGCTGCGATTCATGGGGTCGCAAAGAGTCGGACATGACTGAGCGACTGAACTGAACTGAACTGAATATTAACTGAGCATCTGGTAATGTGGGTAAGTGAGTGTAGTCATGCTGATAGAAAAGAAGATGGATTGTGGTCTTAGTTGGTAATCTCCATGGAAATTCAGATTTACATATTGACATAATACTTGCTGTGGCTGTGCTAGGTCTAGCTGATAGAATAACTAATTGTCATGAACATTTGTTCCATTTGTCTGAACAGTATCACTTTCCCCTTTGGAGAATGTTACTTTTTTCATGTCTTCTAGTGAGACAGCCATTTCAGTAATCCTCCACATAGTTGGTGGGGAGGGGTCTGCCGGTGACTCAGGCAGCTCTCGCTTATCATCATGCCGTCTTCCATGTATTGGGATAATTGGTTCAATAGTTGGACACTTGACCCAAGCCAGGCCAATTAAAGTTCTTCTCTGAGATTGTTCTAAGGGGTAGTGGAGAGAGAGAGAGAAAAAGGGAGAGAGGGAGTAGGGTTGTAGCCTTGATGACATAATTTAAGTCAGTGGATCCATTTTGTGGCTGAGATAACCATATTCGTTTCCTATTGCTGCTGTAACAAACTGCCACAAATTTAGTGGCTTAATACAATATAATTTATTACCTTACAGTTCTGAAGTTCGGAAATCCAAAAATCAGTCTCACTGGACTAAAATCAATCTCACTGGAATAAGTCAGGACTTATTTCTTCTGGAGACTTTAGAGGATAATCTGGTTTATTGCTTTTTCCAAATTCTAGAAGCTACCTGAATTCTTTGGCTCAAGGCCCTTTCCTCCATCTTCAAAGCTCTCTCTTTCTCTGGCCCCTGCTTCCATTATGTCATCTTCTTCTATAATTCTGACATTCCTGCCTTCTTATTTCCCTTATGGAGAGCCCTGTGACTATACTGGGCCCAGATAATCCAGGAGAATCTCTTCATGACAAGATCTTCATCTTAATCTCTAAAATTCCTATTGCCATGTAAGGTAACACATCCCCAAGTGCTGGGGATGAGGATGTGGACATCTTTGGGGAGTCATTAATCTTTCTACCATACTAGCTCTACCCCATGTGAAACGTCAGGCTGGATGAAGCACAAGCTAGAATCAAGATTGCCAGAAGAAATATCAATAACCTTCAGATATTCAGATGACACCACCTTTATGGCAGAAAGAGAAGAGGAACTAAAGAGGCTCTTAATGAAAATAAAAGTGGAGAGTGAAAAAGCTGGTTTAAAACTCCACATTCAAAAAACAAAGATCATGACATCCAGTCCCATCACTTCATGGCAAATAGTTGGGGAAACAATGGAAACAGTGACAGACTTTATTTTGGGGAGTTCCAAAATCACTGCAGATGGTGACCACAGCCATGGAATTAAAAGATGCTTGCTCCTTAGAAGAAAAGCTATGCCCAGCCTAGACAGCATATGAAAAATCAGAAACATTACTTTGCCAACCAAGGTCTGTCTAGTCAAAGCTATAGTTTTTCCAGTAGTAATGTATGGATGTGAGAGTTGGAGTATAAAGAAAGCTGAGCACCAAAGAATTGATGGTTTTGAACTGCGGTGTTGGAGAAGACTCTTGAGAGTCCCTTGGACTGCAAGGAGATGCAACCAATCCATCCTAAAGGAAATCAGTCCTGAATATTCATTGGAAGGACTGATGCTGAAGCTGAAGTTCCAATACTTTGGCCACCTGATACAAAGAACTGACTCATTGGAAAAGATCCTGATGCTAAGAAGGACTGAAGGTGGGAGGAGAAGGGGATGACAGAGGATAAGATGGTTGGATGGTATTACCGACTTGATGAACATGAGTTTGAGCAAGCTCCGGGAGTTGGTGATGGACAGGGAGGCCTGGCATGCTGCAGTCCATGGGGCTGCAAGGAGCTGGACACAACTGAGGGACTGAACTAAACTGAAGACGTTTCACAAGTCCAACCCTGGACTTGTGAAAAATTATTTCCTTCATCTCTTCCTTTTTTCACTTACAAATAAGACTCCTGGCCTCACTGACTGACCATACAACTCTCCATGTTAAATTTCACAGAATAGTTTGAGTCCACTTGGATTTCTCATTATCTGTAGACCTCTTTACCCAGGCTAATAATGATTCATCATAGGAATTCATTCAACTGACACATTCTAGTATAAATTCTCAAGATTTATGAGTATTGATGGTTTTGAGTAAATTAAACATGATATTGCCTCTTGTGTATTCTGAATCCCAAGAAGTCTAAGATTTTAGAGCAAAATTATTACAAAATAGTGGTACTGTATATGGATTATTAAGTGCTAGGATGTGTTTATGCCCTAGAAATATCAATGCCCTAATTTTATGCAGAATCTAAAACTTTATATGTATAGAACAGTCTTTTGGACTCTGTGGGAGAGGGCGAGGGTGGGATGATTCGGGAAAATGGCATTGAAACATTTATAGTATCATATGTGAAATGAATCGCCAGACCAGGCTCGATGCATGATACAGGATGCTCAGGGCTGGTGCACTGGGACAACCCAGAGGGATGGTACGGCGAGGGAGGTAGGAGGGGAGTTCAGGATGGGGAACACGTGTACACCTGTGGCAGATTCATGTTGATGTATGGCAAAACCAATACAAATTGTAAAGTAATTAGCCTGCAATTAAAATAAATTAATTAAAAAAAAACTTTATACAAATAAAAACCAGTATATGAACAGAAACTACTTGGGGACTTCAGGGAGAAGAATAACAGATAAACCATGGAGAGAACTAAAAACTTGAAGAATGGCCTGTACAGGGGTTAATTTTCCTTTTTTTCTTCTTTTTTATCTGCTGGAGTTGACCTAATGAAAACTTTAGTTGTGTGTAACTATGCAATGACATGGGCAACTATATCTGAGAGAAATACCATCTTTCTATCCAGAATATTGGGAAGAGGACCTCAAAAGTTGGAAAGAATGATGGACGTGTCCAAGAGGAGAGAGCTGAAGGAGAGCCTTTGTTCTGTGTATGAACCAACATAAATGACAGGCTTATTCTCAAGCTGTGCATACATGGAATAGATATAAAATACCACAGCAAAGCTTTCAAAAACTGAAATGACATTGGAACTGCTTCCCATTAAAACTGAGACAGAACTTAAAGTGTGAACCTAACTAGGTTGGTTTCTGTTAAAACAAAAAGTAATCAACATTCTCCAGAGGACTTTAAAAGGTACCAGAGTCTCACTATGTATTATTCAAAGTGTCCAGAATATAATCCAATATTACTCAATGTACAGAAAACTAGGAACATGTGACAATTTTTAAGGGAAAAGACAATCAACAGATGCAAAGCCTGAGCTAATCCAGATCAGGAGCAAACTTTTTTGTAAACAGGCAAATGGAAAGAATATTTTTGGTTGTATGGGCCATATGGTCTGTGTCACAATGACTCAACTCTGTCATTGTATTACAGAACAAAAACAGTCACAGACAGTATGTAGATGAATAAGCATGGCTGTGTTCCAATAAATTTCCATTTTTGGAGAGTGGAATTTTAAATTCGTGAAATTTTCACATCACAAAATATTGGCCTTTTAAGTTCTTTTCCCAACCATTTAAAAGTTTAGTTTTGGCTAAAACCATAGCATGAAAAAAATTCTTTGCTCATGAGCCAAACAAACCCAGGCAGCTGGGTTAGGTTTACAGGTTTTAGCTTGCTAGCTCTTGATACAGATGTTGAAATTATCAGACAAAGAGTCTAACGTGGCTATTATACCAATACTCTATAAGGAAAAGGTAAACAATTGAAATGGATGAAAAGATAGAGATCCTCTCAACTGAGAAATACAAACAATAGTAATAATAAAAAAAATCAAATGGGATTTTTAAAACAGAAAATTACATATTTGAAATAAATGTTGAGAAACTCAGCAAATCCTCATATATTATTAGCATATTTCTGCTCTACAAGAGACCTGGCAGGATAAAAATGTACTACATAATTATATGGGTGATTATGTGGAATAAAACACATCATTTCTGAAGCAGAATGAAGTTGTGTAGGGGCAGCAACTAAGACCTAAAACTTCTAGATATTAGATACACTTTATTCTTATGTATACTGGGGAAGAGAATGGAAAATGAGTCATCAACTAAAACATACCTGGAAGATAAAAACATTTTTGGCATTTTCTTTTAGTAATTTTTTCTTATCTTTCTTATCATTTTTTATTACAAAAGTAATACATATTTACAAAACATTTTTCTAACATTACAAAAGTACATAAAGTGTAATGTGGAAGGAATTTATCCCTTCTCTTGCAGTTTCAGTCCTGAAGTTTCAGTTTCTCTATCCATATCTCTATCTACTCAAGCTCTTTATTTCTTTTTGTATCTATTCACGTTCTTTAATGTCCATATAAAATAAATACACATATTCAAAGGTTTTTCTTTTAAGTAAAAATAACACTGTATGCATATCCTGCAATTTGTTCCTTTTATTTAAATGTATTGTATACATTTTCCATTTTCAGTTCAGTTCAGTTGCTCAGTCGTGTCTGACTCTTTGCGACCCCATGAACTGCAGCATGCCAGGCCTCCCTGTCCATCACCAACTCCCGGAATCCACCCAAACCCCTGTCCATTGAGTCGGTGATGCCATCCAACCATCTCATCCTCTGTCGTCCCCTTCTCCTTCTGCCCTCAATCTTTCCCAGCATCAGGGTCTTTTCAAATGAGTCTGCTCTTCGCATCAGGTGGCCAAAGTACTGGAGTTTCAGCACCAACATCAGACCTTCCAATGAACACCCATGACTGATCTCCTTTAGGATAGACTGGTTGGATCTCCTTGTAGTCCAAGGGACTCTCAAGAGTCTTCTCCAACACCACAGTTCAAAAGCATCAGTTCTTCAGCACTCAGCTTTCTTTATAGTCCAACTCTCACATACATACATGACCACTGGAAAAACCATAGCTTTGACTAGACGGACCTTTGTTGACAGAGTAATGTCTTGGCTTTTCAATATCAGGACATTCAAATTTCTCATTCTTATTGATGTCTGCTTAGCATGAATATACTGTACTTAGTTAACCACTGTCCTATTAATGATTATTGTAGGGTAAATCGTGGATTTCAATTCTTCATTATCCTATAGTACGTCACACATCTTAACCATGGCTTCGTGGTGTGGTCTTGGTATGATTTCTTGTGTCTTGGCTTTAGGCTTGGCTTGGCTATGTTACTTGCTTTGACCATTAGGATATTATCAGGTATGACATAAGCAGAGACTTGAAATGTGCTTGTGTAATTGGGCTTGCCCTCTTGTCCTTCTATCATGCCCAAGAAGAGCATGTCCCCAGCTAGTCACTCCTCACCTTTTGCCTGGGACCCAGAAGGGGACACATGGAGCAGAGCTTTCCCAGACAATCTGTAGACATTGCAAGTGTGAAAATAAATGCTTGGCTTTATGACACTAAGGCTTCTCTGATGACTTGGACAGTAAAGAATTCACCTGTAATGTAGGAGACACAAGTTTGATCCCTGGGTCATGAAGAGAATGGCTATCCACTCCAGTGTTCTTGCCTGGAGAATTCCATGGACAGAGAAGCCTGGTGGGGTACAGTCTATGGGGTTGCAAAGAGTCGGAAACAATCTAGTGACTAACACTTTCACTTTTGTGACACTGAGTTTCAGAATGGTTTTATTTGATGGTATTACTGTGGTGATAGCATTCTTATAGGATGGTTATTTAGGCTTATTCCAATTTTTATTATTTAAAAATTTACAATTAATATCTAGCACTTTACACATATCTCACAACTTTTAGCCAGATTCCCAGTAGTATAACTGCTAGGTCAAATAGTATTTTCGATACTGAATAATGCTGATGGTGATAAATGTTAATAGTTGTTGAACATTTTCTACATTCCAGAATCCAAATTGGTCACATGTGTCAAAAACTGTAAAGGATCTTGGATTTTACCCTACTTTCAAGCTAGCAAGTTATCCTGCCACAATTTCATGGATGCTGACAGACACACAAGACACCTGGGTAAGAGACAAAGGACTTTGTTACTCAGGACACAGTAAGCAGCATAAAGACCAGCAAATTTGCCTTAGTTCCCTTTTTCTCAAAGTACCAGAGGGGCCTCATTGCACCTGGGGTGCATTGTGTTACAGGAGGCGATCCCTGAGCTTAGGGAATCCAAGCCTTTTATAAAGGATGGTAAGCAAACCTTCCCCTTGCTCTAGAGGCAGACACTATCTCTTTTTTTACCCTAGAAAAATATTCTTGAAAAGATAGTTCAGAGAAAGGGCAGTCAGTGCTTTTCCTCACAAACCATATAGAAATGTGAGAGCCCTATGGACAACTGTCTCCTGAAGGTATTATTAACTTACTTAACCCGCTCTACTTTACAAATATGGAAGCAAAAGCACAGAGAATCTAGTAACTTTCCCAAGATCATATAGCTAGAGAGTCAGGCATTAGAAAAAAAAAATCAGGTAAATTGGTTAATATTTCTAGGATAAAGATAGATTTATGGTTAAGAAAAACTTCAATATTGTAATTTTTTTTTCAATATTGTAATTTAAGAATAAGGAATATATGAACTTAATTTCACTGCCATATTAAATATCAGTCAGTTCAGTTGCTCAGTTGTGTCCAACTCTTTATGACCCCATGGACTGTAGCACGCCAAGCTTCCCTGTCCATCACCAACTCCAAGAGCTTGCTCAAACTCATGTTCATCGAGTCAGTGATGCCATCCAACCATCTTATCCTGTGTCATCCCCTTCTCCTCCTGCCTTCAATCTTTCCCAGTATCAGGGTCTCCTCCAGTGAGTCAGTTCTTCACATCAGGTGGTCAAAGTATTGGAGTTTCAGCTTCAGCATCAGTCCTTCCAATGAATATTCAGGACTGATTTCCTTTAGGATGAACTGGTTGGATCTCCTTGCAGTCCAAGGGACTCTCAAGAGTCTTCTCCAACATCACAGTTCAAAAGCATCAATTCTTCGGCTCTCAGCTTTCTTTATAGTCCAACTCTCACATCCATACATGACTACTGGAAAAACCGTAGCTTTGACTACATGGACCTTTGTTGGTAAAGTAATGTCTCTGCTTTTTAATATGCTGTCTAGGTTAGTCATAGCTTTTCTTCTAAGGAGCAAGCGTCTTTTAATTTCATGGCTGCAGTCACCATCTGCAGTGATTTTGGAGCCCCCCATAAATAAAGTCTTTCACCATTTCAGTCTTTGACATATTAAGCTGTTGAGTTTATATAAGAAAAGAAGCTATATCGTCATAGCACTCTTATCCAGAGAGAGTGTTTCTCATGTACACTTATCTTTAAAAATCAGGATACTTTCCAGGAAGAGGGTAACAGGGTTAGAAAATGAAACCAGCCAAACTGTCAAAGGTTTCAAGAGATACTACAGACTTCAGAGCTAATACAGAAGCTTGATTTTATCATTAGAATGTTTGATCAAATTTATTACCTTTGTGGGTCTTCAGTATCAATCGTTACAGGAGAAACAAGGAAGAAAGGAGTGTGAATATGTATTTTTCTATTTGTTGAGTGGCAGAGGAGGAACTGTTCTACTTTTTTGTATACTCTTATTAAACATTTTATGAAGATTTAGCCTTTTACCATTTGATCATTGTTTTACCAAGATATCCAAGTGATACCTTTATATCTATTTGAATGTTTTTAGTAAAATGTATATAGTTATATTTTGTAGGGATAATCATTATTGTAAGAAGGTACCATCTTTGTCCAAATAAAATTATGAGAGGTCTGTAAAGAAATCACATAACTTTAGAAATAAAGGAAAAGATTCTGAGAAATAAGATCTGTAAGTTGGTTGTTTAGAATTCAATGTCTGGGTAAAACATTATTTTGATTTCCACTTTTTTCACCCACCTGAAATTTCCTATATTTTAGATGAGATACAACATTCCTGTTGTAATGTGATCTGTAACTTATTCCAGAGCTCTGTGTTTTGAAGGACTGAGTTAATTTTTTATTATTAAAAATAGAAGCATTCTTATTACTTACAGGAAACGTACCTGAATTCATTACTTACATTTAATTTATCAAATCAGATCTCTAAGAACCTTTTTTCATTCCATAAATACAAATATTATTCTATTCGCATGATTTATTGATTCATGGAACTCAAGGATATACTGAATATACAATAACGCATCTAAATTTCAGAAACAACAGAACTAAGGTCCTGGTTGCAGTTGTAACATTTCACCCATGAAATTCTAAACAATGACTTTATAAATTTATTTTTCATCAGTTTCCCCATTATTATATAGTTTCTTTTGACCAAAAATTTTGTGGAAAAACTCCGTATACTGGAGATATACATCCAGAACTATGTGTGAAGATGGAAATCCCCACAGTAATCATGGAGATGAGGCACAGGTTTTGAGGAAAAGGAACAGAGTTGAGGAAATTCCTCTGCAGGACCTCAATGATGTCCTCAAGATGTCTCTTTCTATTCTCCTGCTTTTCCACAGCAAGTCGCAGTTCATTCTTTCTTCAAAGATAAGATGCTTCAAATAAATAAAAAACACAGACAAAGATAAATATAAATGATAAGATACAAATAATAAATACGAACAATCCAACCAAGTCAAAGATGATTATATTCATATCACCAAACCTGGTGGCACAAGTAGTAAAGAAACCGCCTGCCAATGAAGGAGACATAAGAGACATGGGTTCGATCCTCTGGTAGGGAAGATCTCCTGGAGGAGGGCATAGCAACCCACTCCAGATTCCTTGCCTGGAGAATCCCATGCACAGAGGAGCCTGGAGGGCTACAGCCCATAGTGTCACAAAGTGTCGGACACAACTGAAGTGACTTAGCACACAGTCCACAAAGCTTCAGGTTAAGAATACAGAGCAAACTAATTAATCATTCATTTTTGATACATTTTTTGCAGACTTTTAGAGTTGGATGTATAATGATGACCCCATTTTCTCCAGTGAAACTCAGGTAATTACCAATGCTTACTGATCAACTGATTCATTTATTTATTCAACAGCATATGTTGAGCTCTTATTATATGCCAGGAATTATGCCAGATATTTAAAGAGATATATTTACTTTAGTTTTAATGGGTTATACGCTTAATGATCTAAAATAAAAATAAAACTAACACGTATATACTGTAAAGTTTTATTCCCACAGAGGTTCTCAACTACCACTTTCCCCATATCTCATATCCTATAGGTAGGGTGATCATACACCCTGGTTTTTCTGAAACGTTTCCAGTTTGTGCATTTTGTCTTGATTAAGTTATTAATAGTGTCCCCCTTTACTCTTGAAAATGTTCTGGTTTAAATAATAAACATGAGAGGAAAAAATCGATAAATTTGAAAACAGAAAATCAATAGAGAAAATCAATGAAACCAAAAGCTAGCTCTTCATAAAAACAGTCAATAAAATTGATAAAACTCTAGCCATACTGACCAAGAAAACAAAGAGAGAAGATAAAAATGACCAATATTAGGAGTGAAAGAGGAACTATCATAACAGATCACCATAGAGAATAAAAGGATAATAAAGGAAGACTATAAAAACTCTGTGCCCATAAATCTACTACTTAGATAAAAGGGTTCAATCATTAAGAGACAAAAACTACTTAAACTCACGAAAAAAAAAAGAAAAGAAAAGAAAACCCACTGCAATATAAAAAAAAAAGTCCTCTAACTATCAAAGAAACTGAATTTGTAGTTAAAAACTTTTGAAAAGAAAACTCCAGGCCCAGATGTGCCACTGACAAGTTTTAAAAAACATTTAAGGAAGAAATAATATCAATATTCCAAACAATTGCTTTTAGAAAATATATGAGAAAACACTTCTCATGCATTTTATGTGCCTAGGATTATCCTAATGTCACAACCAAACACATTATAATACAATAAAAATAAGGCCAGTATCCCCCTACAGACACAAAAATACTCAATAAATAAACTATTACCAAGAAGAAGTGGTACATATATACAATGGAATATTAGCCATAAAAAGAATAAAATAATGCCATTTGCAGCAACATGGGTGGATTAGAGATTATCATACTAAGTGAAGAAAGTCAGACAAAGACAAATATCATATGCTATCATTTACATGTGAAATTTTAAAAAAATGATACAAATGAACTTATTTGCAAAACAAAAGGAGACTCACAGACTTGGAAAATAACCTCATGAGTACCAAAGGTGAGAGGCACAAATTAGGAGGCTGGGATTAACATATGTATGCTACTATATACAAAATATGTAATTAACAAGGACTTATTCTATAGCACAGAGAATTCTATTATTCTTCAACAACCTATATGGGAAAGTAATCTGAGAAAGAACAGATATATGTATATGCATAACTGAATCACTTTGCTATATACCTGAAACTGCTGCTGCTGCTGCTAAGTCGCTTCAGTCATGTCCGACTCTGCGCGACCCCATAGACGGCAGCCCACCAGGCTCCGCCATCCCTGGGATTGTCCAGGCAAGAACACTGGAGTGGGTTGCCATTTCCTTCTCCAATGCAGGAAAGTGAAAAGTGAAAGTGAAGTCGCTCAGTCGTGTCCGACTCTTAGCGACCCCATGGACTGCAGCCTACCAGGCTCCTCCGTCCATGGGATTTTCCAGGCAAGAGTACTGGAGTGGGGTGCCACTGCCTTCTCCCTTGAAACTAGCACAACATTATAAATCAATTATACTCCAAAATAAAATAAAAATTTTAAAATCTATTAGCAAATCTAATCTAGGCATACATAAAAAGGATACTACAGAATGACCAAGTTGGGCTTATCCTAGGAATTCAAGGTTGATCCAACTTTTGAAAAACCAATATAATTCACCAGAGTACCAGACTAAAGAAGGAAAAAAATCATGATTATCTCAATAGCATTTGACATAATGAAACATCTCTTCAAAGTAAAAACCTCTCAACTAACTAGAAATGGAAGAAAAACTCCTTAACCTGATAAAGGACAACTACAAAGAAACCCAAAACTAATATTGAACATAATGGGAACAAGGCAAAGATAATCTCATTTTACTACCCCTACTCAACATCACAGTGAATGTCCTAACCATTATAATAAGGTGAGAAAAATAATTTCAGATTATAAGGGGGGAAAGTACTCTATTTGCAGATGACAGGATTCTGTATATGGAAAATCCCAAGAAATATGCTCCCAAAAGTCCCTAAAACTACTAAGTGAATTTAGCAAAGTCACAAGATAAGAGATCAAAATACAAAAATCAATTATATTTCTATAAATTGACTTTGATTAATAATTTTAAAATACAATATTATTTATAATAGCACCAAAAATGAAAACATAGATATAAACATAACATACTTATACATGTATAAGATCTACATGCTGAAAATTATAAAATGCTGAGTAAGGAAATGGCAACCCACTCCAGTATTCCTACCCAGAGAATCCCCATGGACAGAAGTGCTTGGCAAGCTACAGTCCATGGGGTTGCAAAGAGTCGGACACAACTGAGCGACTAAACACAAGCACAAATAAGACCTACATAAGTAGAGAGATATATAATGTTCATGGATTGAACTCACTCAATCATTACATTCACTCACTCATTACACTCAATAATGTTAATACTAAATTCTCTCCAACTTTATATAAATATTCAGTGTATTCCCAGTCAAAATCTTAGCAGAACTTTCTGTAGGTATCAACATGTTGATTTTTAAGTTTCTACAGAAAGGCAAAAGAATTAGAGTAGCCAAAATATTTGAAAAATTAGAACAAAGTTGGAGGACTACACTTCCTGATTTCAAGAAATACTATAAACCACACTGGTCAAAAACAGTGTAGCACTAGAAGAAAGGATGGATAATCTTTCCAAGCACAGTGTTAGAATAAGCAAAACAAAATACGTAAAACCCCAGAATCTATATCTCAACACCTTATTTTTTTGAAGTTCTAAATAGATCATAGATCTAAAGGTAAAACATAGCATGACACAACTTCTTGAAGAAATAATAAGAAAAAAGTCTGCATGATCCAAAGTTAAGCAAGAAATTTTTCTGAGTGACACCTAAAGCATAATCCATAACAGAAAAAAAAAAACAAAAAAACCCTGATTAAGTTGAATTCTATTAAGAGTAAGAACTTTTGCTCTGCAAAACACCATTCAGAGAATGAAAAGACAAGCGGCAGACAAGGAGAAAATGTTGTCAAATCACATTTGATGTGTAGCTAAAAAAAAAAATCATCAGAGAAAAAAATCCACTTCATTTTAATTTTTGTTTGTTTGCTTGTTTTATTTGGGAGGGGGGAGGCTTCGCAGGTGGCGCTAGTGGTAAAGAATCCACTTGCTAGTGCAAGAGACATAAAAACTCATTCCATTTTTAAAATGGGCCGTAGGTATAAACAGACTCATTGTTATAAAAGATACATTCATGTCAAATAAGCATATGAAAATATGTTCAACATCCCTAGTCACTGAGGAGATGTGAATTAAGCCCCCAAAATATCACTAAACACCTACTAGAATGGTCAAAGGGGAGAAAAAAATTCTGACACTATCAAGCATGGATAAGGATGAGAAGCAGCTGGGAATGCCATACACTGTGGATGCATATGAAAGATGGTGGAGCCACTATCGAAAGCAATTTGGCAGCTTCTCCCAAATGTAAACATATAGCTACTATATAATCCAGCAATCCCAATTTTATGTATTTATCCAAGAGAAATAAAAAATTTATTTTTACACAAAAACTTCTATGCAAATATTTATAGCTGCTTTATTAACAACCCTCCTCCCGGCCAACTGGAAATAACTGAGATGGCCTTCAACCAGTGAATGAATAAGCACACTGTAATATACACACTCAGTGGAACACTAGTCAGGTACAAAAATTAATTATTGATCCATGCAATAACATGGATAAATCTTAAATGCATTTGCTAAATAAAACCTGTCAGACCCAAAAGGGTATGACTCCATTAATATGACATTTTGAAAAAGAAAATTTATGGATATGGAAAACATGTCAGTGGTTGCCAGAGGCTGGGAGGTGGGGGAAGGGATTCACTATAAAGGAGCAGCATGATACAATTTTGAGGGTGAGGAAATTTCTGTATACAACTGTGGTGGGAGAGAGAAGACTCTGTCAAAATTCTTTGAACTGTACACCACAAAGAGTACATTTTACCATGTGTAAATTAAATAAAATAACATGGATTTGGATAGAACACAAGTTGGAATGCAGACTGGGACACATAGATCTAACTGTATTACAAATACATCAAATAGCCATCCTGAAGCAGGTGGAGAAGAAAGGGTTGACTCTGGAAAGTGGTATTTGGACTCGGTAGTATAAGGCTACCAAGGCTTTCCCTGGTGGCTTAGAGGTTAAAGTGTGTGCCTGCAATGCGGGAGACCCAGGTTCGATCCCTGGGTTGGGAAGATCCCCTGGAGAAGGAAATGGCAACCCACTCCAGTATTCTTGCCTGGAGAATCCCATGGAGGGAAGAGCCTGGTAGGCTACAGTCCACGGTGTCGCAAAGAGTCTGACACGACTGAGCTACTTCACTTTCACTTTCAGTATAAGGCTAAAGGCAAAAAGAACTGTGCCCAAGCAACATGCTCTAACTTTAAATATGTTTCTTATCTGGTTTGGATTTGCAATTTTTAAAACTGCTTTACATGTGTACTAGGGTTGAACAAACAAGTAGATAAATTGTAGAAAATGAGAGCCAGGTTTTTTACAGTAACAGAAAGAAGTTAAAAGAAACTGTCAAAAGTTATAATAAAGTGTGGTGCTGGATTTGAGTGGCAATATCACTATGAACTCATGTTCTATTTATATATCCATGCAGTTATATACATGTAAAATATATATATGGGCTTCCCTGGTGGTTCAGTGGTAAAGAATGAAGGAGACTCAGGTTCGATCCCTGGGTTAGGAAGATGCCCTGGAGAAGGAAATGGCAATTCTTGTCTGCGAAATCCCATGGGCAGAGGAGCCTGGAAGACTACAGTCCATGGGGTTGCAAAGAGTCAGACATGACTTAACAACTAAAGAATAACAACATACTACATACAGACATACACACACACATATATATACACAGGTAGACACAGAAATATAGATAGGTATGCAGATGACACCACCCTTATGGCAGAAAGTGAAGAGGAACTCAAAAGCCTCTTGATGAAAGTGAAAAAGGAGAATGAAAAAGCTGGCTTAAAGCTCAACATTCAAAAAATGAAGATCATGGCATCTGGTCAAATCAATTCATGGCAAATAGATGGGGAAACAGTGGAAACAATGTCAGACTTTATTTTTGTGGGCTCCAAAATCACTGCAGATGGTGATTGCTGCCATGAAATTAAAAGATGCTTACTCCTTGAAAGGAAAGTTATGACCAACCTAGATAGCATATTCAAAAGCAGAGACATTACTTTGCCAACAAAGGTCCGTCTAGTCAAGGCTATGGTTTTTCCAGTGGTCATGTATGGATGTGAGAGTTGGACTGTGAAGAAAGCTGAGCGCTGAAGAATTGATGCTTTTGAACTGTGGTGTTGGAGAAGACTCTTGAGAGTCCCTTGGACTGCAAGGACATCCAACCAGTCCATTCTAAAGGAGATCGGTCCTGGGTGTTCTTTGGAAGGAATGATGCGAAAGCTGAAACTCCAGTACTTTGGCCACCTCATGTGAAGAGTTGACTCATTGGAAAAGACTCTGATGCTGGGAGGGATTGGGGGCAGGAGGAGAAGGGGACGACAGAGGATGAGATGGCTGGATGGCGTCACCGACTCGATGGACATGAGTCTGGGTGAACTCCAGGAGTTGGTGATGGACAGGGAGGCCTGGCGTGCTGCAATTGATGGGGTCGCAAAGAGTAGGACATGACTGAGTGACTGAACTAACTGATTAATATATTCATGGTGTGGTATCTATACATATATTATCTATTTCTACCTTCGGAGAGGAACTAGAGGCAGTGATAGCCAGCATTCAGATTTTAAATACCATTCTTTAATTTAAAAAAAGAAAGAAAGTAGGCTCCTTGCTGAAGTAGTTGAATCCAGAGATGAGCCATGAAAATACAAGATGAGCCTGGAAATTTTGCAATGATAGACAGTAGAAAATTGCTTAGGAAGAAAAAAAGGAAAGACACATAATCTCCTTAATGGTCTCTGAATGACCAAAGCTGGAACAATTTCAGCAATAAAAGAATGATTTAGTTTAGTTTAGTTTAGTTCAGTCGCTCAGTCGTGTCCAACTCTTTGCAACACCATGGACTGCAGCAGGCTTCCATGTCCATCACCAACTTCTGAAGCTTGCTCAAACTTGTGTCCATTGAGTCAGTGATGCCATCCAACCATCTCATCCTCTGTTGTTCCCTTCTCCTCCTGCCTTCAATCTTTCCCAGCATCAGGGTCTTTTCCAATGAGTCACTTCTTTGCATCAGGTGGCCAAAGTATTGGAGTTTCATCTTCAGCATCAGTCCTCAAATGAATATTCAGGATTGACTTCCTTTAGGACTGACTGGTGTGATCTCCTTGCAGTCCAAGGGACTCTCATAAGTCTTCTTCAACATCACAGTCCAAAAGCACGCAGCTCACTCAACTCACAGTTCTTCAGCACTCAGCTTTCTTTATGGTCCAACTCTCACATCCATGCATGACTACTGGAGAAACCATAGCTTTGACTAGATGGATTTTTGTCTGCAAAGTAATGTCTCTGCTTTTTCATATGCTGTCTAGGCTGGTCATGGCTTTTCTCCCAAGGAGCAAACATCTTTTAATTTCATGGCTGTGGTCACCATCTGCAGTGATTTTGGAGCCCAGGAAAATAAAGTTTGTCATTGTTTCCCCTTCTATTTGCCCTGCAATGATGGGACTGGATGCCATGATCTTAGCTTTTTGAATGTTGAGTTTTAAGCCAGCTTTTTCACTCTCCTCTTTCACTTTCATCAAGAGGAGCTTTAGTTCCTCCTAACTTTCTACCATAAGCGTGGTGTCACCTGTGTATCTGAGGTTATTGATACTTCTCCCGGCAATCTTGATTCCCACTTATGCTTCATCCAGCCTGGGATTTTGCATGATGATGTACTCTGCATATAAGTTAAATAAGCAGGGTGGCAATATTCAGCCTTGATGTACTCTGTTCCCATTTGGAACCAGTCTGTTGTTCCATGTCCAGTTCTAACTGTTGCCTCTTGACTTGCATACAGATTTTTCAGGAGGCAGATAAGGTGTTCTGGTGTTCCCATCTCTTGAAGAATTTTCCACAGTTTGTTGTGATCCACACAGTCAAGGCTTTGGCGTAGTCAATTAAGGAGTAGATGTTTTTCTGCAACTCTCTTGCTTTTTCAATCATTCAACGGATGTTGACAATTTGATCTCTTGTTCCTCTGCCTTTTCTAAATCCATCTTGAACATCTGGAAGTTCATGGTACACATACTGTTGATGCCTGGCTTGGAGAATTTTGAGCATTACTTTGCTAGCGTGTGAAATGAGTGCAATTGTGCAGTAGCTTGAGCATTCTTTGGCATTGCCCTTCTTTGGGATTGGAATGAAAACTGACTTTTTCCAGTCCTGTGGCCACTGCTGAGTTTTCCAAATTTTCTGGCATATTGAGTGCAGCATTTTCACAGCATCATCTTTTAGGATTTGAAATAGCTCAACTGGAATCCCATCACCTCCACTAACTTTGTTTGTAATGGTGCTTCCTAAGGCCCACTAGACTTTGCATTCCAGGATGTCTGGCTCTAGGTGAGTGATCACACCATTGTGGTTATCTGGATCATGAAGATCTTTTTTGTACAGTTCTTCTGTGTATTCTTGCCACCTCTTCTTAGTATTTTCTGCTTCTGTTTGATCCATACCATTTCTGTCCTTTATTATACCTATGTTTGCATGAAATATTCCCTTGGTATCTCTAATTTTCTTGAAGAGATCTCTAGTATTCCCATTCTATTGTTTTCCTCTATTTTTTTGCATTGATCACCTAGGAAGGCTTTCTTATCTCTCCTTGATATTCTTTGGAACTCTGCATTTAGATGCTTATATCTTTCCTGTTCTCCTTTGCCTTTAACTTCTTTTCTCAGCTATTGTAAGTCCTCCTCAGACAACCATTTTTCCTTTTTGCATTTTTTTCCCTTGGGGATGGTCTTGATCAATGTCTCCTGTACAATGTCACTAACCTCCATCCATAGTTCTTCAGGCATTCTATCAGATCTAATCCCTTGAATCTATTTGTCACTTTCACTGTATAGTTGTAAGGGATTTGATTTAGGTCATACCTGAATGGTCTTGTGGTTTTCCCCACTTTTTTCAATATAATTCTGAATTTGGCATTATGGAGTTCATGATCTGAGCCACAGTCAGCTCCTGGTCTTGTTTTTGCTGACCGCATAGAACTTCTCCATCTTTGGCTGAAAAGAATAGTATCAGTCTGATTTTGGTATTGACTATCTAGTGATGTCCATGTGTAGAGTCTTCTCTTGTATTGTTGGAAGAGGGTGTTTGCTATGACCAGTGAGTTCTCTTGGCAAAACTCTGTTAGCCTTTTCCCTGCTTCATTTTGTACTCCAAGCCCAAACTTGCCCGTTACTCCAGGTATCTCTTAACTTTCTACTTTTGCATTCCAATCCCCTATGATGAAAAGGACATCTTTTTTGGGTGCTAGTTCTAGAAGGTCTTGTAGGTCCTCATAGAAACATTTAACTTCAGCTTCTTCAGCATTACTGGTTGGGGCATAGACTTGGATTACTGTGATATTGAATGATTTGCTTTGGGAACAAACAGAAATCACTCTGTCATTTTTGAGATAGTACCCAAATACTACATTTTAGATTCTTCTGTTGACTATGAGAGATACTTCATTTCTTCTAAGTGATTCTTGCCCACAGTAGTAGATATAATGGTCATCTGAATTAAATTTGGCCATTTGGGTCCATTTTAGTTCACTGATTCCTAAAATGTCGATGTTCACTCTTGCAATCTGCTGTTTGACCACTTCCAGTTTACCTAGATTCGTGGATCTCACATTCCAGGTTCCTATGCAACATTGCTCTTTACAGCATTGGACTTTGTTTCCATATGCCAGTCACATCCACAACTGGGCGTTGTTTTCGCTTTGGCTCTGCCTCTTCTTTCTGGAGTTATTTCTCCACTGATCTCCAGTAGCATATTGGGCACCTACTGACCTGGGGAGTTCATCTTTCAGTGTCCTATCTTTTTGCCTTTTCATACTATTCATGAGGGAGAATGCTGGATCCCACCAAAAAAAGATACTCCATGTCCAAGGGCAAAGGAGAAACCCCAGCAAGACACTAGGAGGGGCGAAATCATGTTTAGAATCAAATCCCATACCTGCGAGAGATGCTTGGAGGGCTCAAACAAAACCTTGAGTGCACCAGGACCCAGAGACTGAGCCAGACCTGTGTTTGAATCTCCTGCAGTGGCCTGCTACAGGGGCAGGGGCTCTGGGTGCAGCTGCCATTAACCTCACCATAGAGCCACCAAGCAGATGACCCATAAACTGCAGAACAATTATAGCAAAGAAATTCTCACACTGTTAAGAAAGTTCTAGGACCCACAACAGATTTCCCAACCTGGGGATCTGGCAAAGGGACTGAGAATCCCTAGGGAATTTGACTTTGGAGGCCAGTGGCATTTGACTACAGAACTTACACAGGACTGGGGAAACAGACTCTTGGAGAACAT
This sequence comes from Bubalus kerabau, assembly GCF_029407905.1. NCBI lineage: Eukaryota > Metazoa > Chordata > Mammalia > Artiodactyla > Bovidae > Bubalus > Bubalus kerabau. The sequence continues at coordinate 139,130,278 of NC_073626.1, forward strand.
GAACAAAACCTTGTATGCACCAGGACCCAAGAGAAAGGAGCAGTGACCCCACAGGCCCAGACTTGCCTGTGAGTGTCCAAGAGTCTCTGGCAGAGGTGTGGGCTGGCAGTGGCCTGTTGCAGGGTCGGAGGCACTGAGTGTGGCACTGTGTGCATGGGACTTTTGAAGGAGGTCGCCATTATCTTTATTACCTCCAGCATAGTTTGGTCTCAGGTCAAACAACAGGGAGGAACCAGAGCCCCGCCCATCAACAGAAAATTGGATTAAGGATTTACTGAGCATGGCCCCGCCCATCAGAACAAGATCCATTTTCCCCCACAGCCAGTCCCTCCCATCAGGAAACTTCCACAAGCCTCTTATTCTTATCCATCAGAGGGCATACAGAATGAAAACCACAACCACAGAAAACTAATCAAACTGATCACATGGAACACAGCCTTGTCTAACTCAGTGAAACTATGAGCCATGCAGTGTAGGGCCACCCAAGACGGATAGGTCATAGTGGAGAGTTCTGACAAAATGTGGTCCACTGGAGAAGGGAATGGCAAACCACTTCAGTATTCTTGCCTTGAGAACCCCATGAACAGTATGAAAAGGCAAAAAGAATGATAGTATTGAATTATAGGGTTTCCCAAGTGGCTCAGTGGTAAAGAATCTGCCTGCCAATATAGGAGATGCAAGAAATGTGGGTTCGATCCCTGAGTTGGGAAGATCACTGGGAGTAGGAAATGGCAACCCACTCCAGTACTCTTACTTGAAATATTCCATGGAGAGAGGAGCCTGGCAAGCTGCAGTCAAAGGGGTCGAAAAGTGTCCAACATGACTGAGCATGGCACACATAGGCACCCCACCCCCACAGTACTGAATTATAACCCAAAGAATAAAATAAATATCCATAAGCTCATACTGATATAAATAACTGAATAAATAAATAAATGGCAGAAAACATAGAACTCTTCTCTACACAAGAATTCCAAATAAGAAATGAGGAAAGAGAAAGCTTTCATTAAAGCTGCCATTAAGATAGCATAAAAGCTAAATCAGTTCAATTCAGTGGGTGAAAGTTTGAGAAGAAACAGGACATTTGCATAGCCTCAAAGTATCTCTCCGCAAATCCTTATTAGTTACAGAGAGGAACACAGGAAGATTAGTGGAGAAATCTGACTTCACCTTAAGAAAGTGATGAACAACAGTAATAAGACAGATGTATCATATATCTCCAAATATGAGGCATCAAGAAGTATACAGTATCACTTCTGTGGTATTCTTTCCAAACTGCATAACCTCAATCTAGCCATGAAAAATCATGACAAACCCAAACTGAGGGACATTTTACAAAATAACTGACCAGTAGTCTTCAAGACCCCAAGGTCAGGAAAGACAAAGATCAAGGAAAGAGACAGGACAAGTAAACACAGAATAGGATCTGGATTATATCCTGAAACAGAGAAAAAGACATTTGTGGGCAAATTCACATTTGATGAAATCCAGATGAAGTTTGTTGTTTAGTTAATTGTATTGTATTGGTATTAATTTCTCAGTTTTGATCATTGTGCCATGATCACATAAGATATTAATAGTAGTGGAAGCTGGGTGAAGGGTATATAGAAGCTCTACATACTGTTTTTGCAACTCTTCCGTGAATCTAAAGTTACCTGATAATACAAATTTTGTAAAAATTATCTTGGTTGGGATGAAAAATTTTAGTCACTTTTATGGATTCCTTATGTATTCTCTCAGTACTTATTTACACATATATAAAATTTTTATCCCCTCTGTTATCCCTTAACATCTTGTTTTTTTCACTGAATGTGTACCTTGGAGACTTTCCTTGTAAGTACATATATATTTTCTTTTCCAGTTTTTTTATTATCAATAAAAGTTTAAACATAGAGAAAATGGGTAAACATATACCATCACCTTTATTTCCTCATTTTTAAAATAAATGTGTGGTATCCCATTGTGTGGAGTTAACTCATGTATATCTCATCTCATAGTTAGATGTTGAAATCTCTGTCTTGATCTACTATTGTCAGAATGGAGTAGAAAATGAGTCAGAGATGGAATCAAATTGAAAAGCATGGGCTTTGAAACCAGATAGATCCAAGCCCAAATAACCATTCTGTCACTGTCTGTATGGCTCTAGGCAATCTCACTTCCTCAAATCTCAATTGCCTTATCAGTAAAATGAGAATATAACTACTACATCTTAAACTTACAGTTAGGATCATGTGAGGCAACATACATGTGAGCCCTCCATATCCATGAGTTCCACATCAACGGATTCAACCAACCTCAGATAAAAGGTTTTTTTGGGAAAAAAAAAAATTCCTGTAAGTTACAAAAAGTAAAACTTGAATTTGCTGCAGAGAGCAACTATTTACATAACATTTACACTATTTTAGGTATTACAAGTAATCTAGAGATGATTTTAAGTATAGGGAGGATGTGCATAGTTTATATGCAAATATTATTCTATTTAATATAAGGGACTTGAGCATCCTTGGATTTTGATATCCTGGGGGTGGGGGACTCCTGGGAACAATACCCTGCAGATGAGGAGGGATGACTGTATTTAAAACATCCAATTCAAAAGATATTCAATAGATCATACTGTTATTTTGATTCAATTGGAAAATTTCAGAAATACCTGGCAGCTGATTTAAGTCGACTTCAAAAACACCCATGTTTCTTCCGTCTGTTGATTATGTCATCCTATTAATACCAACGGAGAAGGCAATGGCACCCCACTCCAGTACTTTTGCCTGGAAAATCCCATGGATGGAGGAGCCTGGTAGGCTGCAGTCCATGGGGTCGCTAGAGTCGGACATGACTGAGCGACTTCACTTTCACTTTTCACTTTCACACATTGGAGAAGGAAATGGCAACCCACTCCAGTGTTCTTGCCTGGAGAATCCCAGGGATGGGGAAGCCTGGTGGGCTGTCGTCTATGGGGTTGCACAGAGTCGGACATGACTAAAGTGACTTAGCAGCAGCATTAATACCAAGAGTACTCTTATTTCAGGAAATGTAAAACAGAGCTCCAGCAACATCCCCATAACCTTGACTTTATTCTTAAATTGGATCAACAACAATGTGAAAATCTACTTGACCCCACAACTTAGTTGCTAAAGCTAAGTGACAGAGACCTTGTAAGAAGCACTGCTACCCTAAATTGATTCAACTAACAGATTTATAGATTCAACTCTGGGCTGATCACCAGTTCATTAAAAAGTCAGAGAATCCTCCACATTTTAATCTTTATGGGTGAGTCGTGTCTGACTCTTTGCAACCCTATGGGCTGTAGCCCTCCAGGCTCCTCTATCCATGGGATTCTCCAGGCAAGAATACTGGAGTGGGTTGCCATATCCTCCTCCAGGGGATCTTACAGACCCAGAGAAAATCTTTTATGTCTCCTGCACTGGCGGGCGAGTTCTTCACCACTAGTGCCATCTGGGAAGCCCTTTAATCTTTAACAAACCTGAAGCCAATACTTCATCAGACTGACCACAGAAGGTGAAGAATCAGTTAGTGAATTTGCTATTCTCATTCCTCCATAATACCACCAACATACGAAAACTTTAATTTTGTGTATGTGTTTGCATTTCTTTGTCCACAGAGTACATTTCTAACTCTAAGGGGAAGTGGTTGCAGATAACTTTGCTGCCATTTGCGTAAATGGAATGTGAAATCATTCCCAGGTGAGGAAAAAAGCAGATGCCTTTTCCTGGCCTACAAATAGAATATATAAACAGTCAGGAGAGTGTAGAAGCATTCTGTCTGTAGTAGCATTAAAAATTTATTCATTAATTCATTCACTAAACAAGGATGTACCAAACTTCTACTGTCTGTGAGGCACTGTGCTCATTGTTGAAAATTTAAAAATCAAAATGAGGAGAACAAAGGTCTTGCCCTTGAGTAACTTACAGCCCAATCCAGGGGAAGTAAGACACACGGACAATTATAACACTGTGAAATAAGTACTTTGGGAGGGAATAGAATGCCTTTACAAAAGAGGTAAATCTTTACATTTGCCTTGAGTTCACCAGAGTGAGGGCATGCCTGGCAGAGCAAGCAGACCCTGCAAGGGCAAAGACATGCCTGTAGGTTTGAATTCAAGGTTCCATTAGGGGATCAGGTGCATATGAGGCTTGTGGCTGAAGCTTTTAGCAGTTTGGGCTTCATACTTTTCAATGGAAAACGACAAGTTTGTAATCATATGAAAGATGCTTTGGGAAGAATGATTGTAAACCCAGTTAGAACATTATTACAGTACTGTGATGAGAGAGAAAGTGGTCCTCATGGAATCCCTAGGATTTCCATAGCTGAAAAGACCTTACTTTTTGAATGAGGCCAACAAGTACGAAAACTATTGAGTTGGCCAAAAGATGTTACAAAATACCCAGATGAACCTTTTGGCTAACCCAGTATTTATCATTTGAAATCAAGAGGGAAATCAGGAAAAAAAATCAATAGGTTTAGGCACTTGGAAAAAAAGTATTTTAATATAACAAATTCTCAGGTGTCCAGAAACTGGTTCTTATCAGATGAACTAGTTTATTGAAGACTTCAGATTCTTTTCTCTAACTTTGTAATTGCTAAAGTTTTTATATGGTTTGCCAGATGGTAGTCAGAGGAAAATAAATTAAAAACACTAAATTTAAACAATTTGGCTCCCTGACTACTGCTTAATATGGAGATTCAAGGAGAAGGTGAAAATTCTCATTACACTGAAATGTGCAGATTATCCGTGTTGTGCATACATACCCCTTACCTGCACGCATAAATCAGAGGTCACTGCAAGAGAAAACGTACGAGAAAATGACTTTGTATTGACGCTCTAAAATACTCTCCCGCTTTTCATATTAAAAGCTTTATATGGTCCCTTCACTTGAATAATATATGAGGTGCTCATCTCTTTCACCGGATGGGTTTACAGTTTGATGAATATGTCTTACAGCGGTGGTTTGATGGACATTCATCTCACGCGGGGCTCAGCTATCTAAGAACAGCGAGATCAGTTCAGCCAGCCACTCGCTAGGCAAATGAGGACTCATCTCGGATCCGACTGCATACATTTGAGGGCGAAAGTTATTCTCAGCTGCAACCCCAGGGAGACTAGAAGAATGGATTAATTGCCCTCGCGCTGGTAAAAGGTGTTCTGCCCAGCTACTTAAAGCAAAATCGCATTGTCTTTTCACTGTAGAAGACATTGTTAAGTTTGAATTCCCACTCTTAAAACAAAACTCAGAAACGACTGCAGTTTTATTCTCGACGCTCTCTCTCGTTGAGAAATACCTACTAAGCTGTACACAAGGCAAGAAATAAATTACGCTGAAGAGATCAAAGACAAGAGAGCGGATCCCCCCGGGGTTTTACTCTCGGTCTGGCCATCATGATCAAGGATGAAGAGAGACTTTGTTTTTTTCTTTATTGGGAAAAATGTTTGAGCTCGGTTTTAACATTTTTTAATACTCGTTAAAAAAAATCTTATTTTCCTATTGTTCAGGAAATTTTGATACTTTCCGTCTTTCTAAAAACATTTTCTTTTCTTGGACTCTGGTCTGCTGTGGGGTGTCAAATGATCCAAAAGCACACGCCAAAAGCACACGCTCACGGGAAGGAAAAGCTTAACTCTGCAAAGCTGGCGCCGTAAGACCCCCGGGAGGTGAGTGGGAGGAAACTACCTATCCCGGCGTGCCTGGCTCGCGAGCACAATGGAGCCCTGTCGTCATCCGGGTCACGGGGCTGTGCGTTCCGTGCGCGCCGCTGGACTCCGGCCTGGATCCCGCCCGGGGCGGAGGGCCCTGTAGGGCCGGGAAAACTGCGATTCCCGGCATGCCCTGCCACGGGTGCGCCTGCGTACGGGAGCTACCGCGCCGGGGAGCGGGTAGGTATAAAGTGGAGTCTTAGTTTCATGGAAACCAGCCTGCCTGCTGCCGGACAGAGCCACGGGCGGCAGAAGGACTGTGGGGTGAGGCTGCGGGGCCCTGGGAGGTGCGGGGTCCGCGGAGGCGAGTCGGTGGCTCAGATAAGGCCCCCGTCATCTCTCCTGCCGCCCTCTCCCCTCGCTGGCGGAGTTTAGTCTCGCCCTCTACTCCTCAGGACCCTGGGGTTTATGGCACTTGTGCAGTGGATTCGGTTGAAAACCGTTTAGGAGCGAGGTTTGCATTGACCTGGCTCCAGCGAGGGAAGGATAGCCACCAGAGAGGGTCTGCCGATGAACCCCAGTACAACTTTTCTTTACATGTTAAGTTGGCGTTATAGGTTCCTGGGAAAACCATTTAGACGTTAATTATTTCTTTTTTTTTTAAATTTTATTTTATTTTTAAACTTTACATAATTGTATTAGTTTTGCCAAATATCAAAATGAATCTGCCACAGGTATACATGTGTTCCCCATCCTGAACCCTCCTCCCTCCTCCCTCCCCATACCATCCTTTTGGGTCGTCCCAGTGCACCAGCCCCAAGCATCCAGTATCGTGCATCGAACCTGGACTGGCAACTCGTTTCATACATGATATTTTACATGTTTCAATGCCATTCTCCCAAATCTTCCCACCCTCTCCCTCTCTCTCAGAGTCCATAAGACTGTTCTATACATCAGTGTCTCTTTTGCTGTCTCGTACACAGGGTTATTGTTACCATCTTTCTAAATTCCATATATATGCGTTAGTATACTGTATTGGTGTTTTTCTTTCCGGCTTACTTCACTCTGTATAATAGGCTCCAGTTTCATCCACCTCATTAGAACTGATTCAAATGTATTCTTTTTAATGGCTGAGTAATACTCCATTGTGTATATGTACCACAGCTTTCTTATCCATTCATCTGCTGATGGACATCTAGGTTGCTTCCATGTCCTGGCTATTATAAACAATGCTGCGATGAACATTGGGGTACACGTGTCTCTTTCCCTTCTGGTTCCTCAGTGTGTATGCCCAGCAGTGGGATTGCTGGATCATAAGGCAGTTCTATTTCCAGTTTTTTAAGGAATCTCCACACTGTTCTCCATAGTGGCTGTACTAGTTTGCATTCCCACCAACAGTGTAAGAGGGTTCCCTTTTCTCCACACCCTCTCCAGCATTTATTACTTGTAGATTTTTGGATCGCAGCCATTCTGACTGGTGTGAAATGGTACCTCATAGTGGTTTTGATTTGCATTTCTCTGATAATGAGTGATGTTGAGCATCTTTTCATGTGTTTGTTAGCCATCTGTATGTCTTCTTTGGAGAAATGTCTATTTAGTTCTTTGGCCCATTTTTTGATTGGGTCATTTAATTATTTCTTAGTTTTGCCACCTGTTATCTTCCTTCGCTTGCTTGTTAGCTACTAATTATGTTGGAACAACTTAATTTTTTGCTCAACTATCCCCATTTGCTATCCTCTATATCCCATGTACTATGTATATATATCCTATATATATATATATATATATATATATATATATATATATATATATATCTCCTCTATATCCATGTACTGTCCGGCTCTGGAGATAGAAGTGGTTAAGAATCTGACCTTAGGTGAAGCTAGAATTAATCAGACTTGAAAGTCTCACAGTCATCTTGGAGCACCCAGGGCTAGGTCTTTGAATCTTTTCTGTTCTCTTGTTATCCAGTCTCCACGGCTTTGAAAGCCATGTCTATATTGACAACTTCAAAATGTATATTCCTATTTCACCTTTCTCTGCCGACTCCATATCTACAACTTCAATTATGTATTGGGCATCTTTCCTGTTTTAAATTTAACATTTCCAAAACAACTCTTGATCTTTACCCCGAAACTTGTTCTTCCTAATAGACTTTCATTGTCTCAATTAATGACAACACCCTCCTTTCAGTGCTTCCTTTCCCATCTAATCTATAAGCCAAACTTGTCTTGAAAGTATGTCTGGACACTGACCTCTTCTTACTTCTTACTGTTCCATTGCTTAGCACCCTGGTCTAGCCCTCGGCATCTCCCCTGGATTATTGTAGTTGCTTTTCAGTGGGTTTTCCTACTTCTGTTGTCTTTCTGCCATCTTTCAGTTGTCTTGGCTACCATCTAGGCAGAGTGATCCAGTTAAAAGTTAAGTTAGATCCCAGCACTTCTCCATTCTAAAACCTCCGAGTGCTCTGAGAATAAAGGCAGACTTTTACAATAGCCTCTAAGTCACTGTGTAACACAGTCCCTCTCACCTCATCTCCCAGTATTCTGTCCTTCACTTGGTCCTCCCCAAACTGACCTCCTTACTGTTGCAGACCCATCAGACATTCTGACTTAAGGTCTTTGCACTATATTCATTTTTTCTGGACTTTTCTGTCCCCAGATAGCCACATTCACTCCTGCACCTCCTTCACAGGTCTTTCCTTAAATAACATCTCAGTGAGGCTTTCTTTGACCACTTTGTTTAAAACGACAGTCTGTACCACAGCCTCCATCCCATCCTCTTTCCAACTTTTTCATCATTGTACTTACCACAAATGAACAAACTGAACATTTTACTTATTTCTCCAAATGGAATATAAGTTCTAGGAGAGCAAGGAGGTTGTCTCTCTAGATCATTGCTGTATTCCTCGGTGTTAAAACAGTTTCTGGTTCGTGGTGGGCATTCAGGAAATGTTTGTTGGACATATGAGTTAATGAAGACAATATTACTGACAGAATTATTTTTTAGTGATTGTGATAAGCAACACTGAGTCCCTGGCCTGTTTTTGGAACCAACAGCGTATAGTTGTATTTATTGCCACGTATAAGAATGGAGCTCATGTCTGCAAAAGCAAATGTTGCCTTTTCAGAATCACCTGACTTACTAGATATTGCTTATGACATTTGTCTTATTCAAGCCATGCTTTCAGTGAGGTAACCTGAGCTTTTTGAAAATACTTTCCCTAAACATAAGGACAGAACTGTATTAATTTGATAATGACATATTTATGAAAGTAATTGTGAATTAACTTTTTTAAAAATAAAAGCTTATATCTTAGTATTTTTATTATTGTTGCTATCAGACTTCAGGACTTAGGATCAAGGCTGCATTCAATGATGTTTACTCCTTTTCAGAAATAGCATAGCACAGATATGTTCAAGCTATATAGTCTCTTTGTTAGAATATTAGCAATTAAAGCTCTTTCTTGTAAGAGAAGTTATGGCTTCTATCCCCTTATGTTAAAGAGTTGAAAGTCTATTATAACTTAATAACTTATAGAATTGAATATAAGGTCATAAAGTTCTGGCCACTGGCCTCCAAGTAGCCTGTGGATTGTGTATGAGGGCATGGTATTTCTGTTGCCTTTCCTTGGACCTCCCCGATAAGGGAGGACAGGCAGGGGTAGGAGTATCTGCAGTGAAAGTGAGAGTCTCCCCTGACTCTAAACCTCAGCTCAACAGATTCACTTGATCTCAAGTCCTTCCTTTACTCTTACTCTAACAGGCTCGCAGGGACTTCTTGGTGGATGTTAAGGCTGTCTTTGCTGTTACTACTGGGCCATGATTGCTGCTTTGTTTCTGAGGATTCTCCTGACCTTAACATTGTTTGTTTCCACATGTGGAGAGGGGATGGGGAAGAAGAATTTTCAACTAACCCTGAGACCTGTTTGTAATAAATCCTCCTAGGGATAATTGGCTTGTTTAGTTTTTGAATCAACCTCTTAAATGACCTGAACCTCAGTGATGGAGAATATTTTGGGGACAACGCCGTATATTTCACACAAAAACTAGATCCCCTGCACACCATCAGTTGGTGGCCCAGGCATCTTGATCTCTGCTTCTTTAGGATGAGTTTTCTATAAACCTCCTGTCCCTCAGAGGCTGGGGGCCAAGTTTATTCTTCCTTTTTGTTTGAGAGTATTTTTTTCTCTCCAGAAGCCTGAGAAGCTCCAGTATAGTTTAGGTTCAGGTGGGTGTGAGTGATGATGCCAATCAAATTCTTACCTAAATGTATATAGACTTTTCTCTTTCCTAAGCAAATGAAGCAACTGGAGTTGTTTTTCATCTTGTTTTTCTGGCTGGATGCATGCACACCCTGTAAAGTAATGTAATGCATTACTGTAATGCATTTTGTACATACTATGGGTACCTTGAGGAAATAGCAGCAGAACTATGACATTTCAATAATTACATGAAAAAGTTTGAAGTGGAAATCTACATCCTACTAAAAGTAGATGAGGAACTCATAGTCTATTTTCTGTATTTTTTTTTCCCAAAAATGAACTTTTATATTTGTGTTAATATTTTTGTCTGACTTCTTTTAATCAGACAGTCCTTTTTATTATAACTAGCTCCCTTGGCATAACAAGTTGCCCCCAAAATTGCCCTTCCCTCCCACCTCAGGCACTGCTTGTCATTTCCTTATCTCCTCCTCCTCCTCATTTCTCTACCAACTATTACCTGGGACTACTGTGTATCCCAGGAATGCTATTGTTGCAAGAAACAGGAAAGAATGACTAACAAAAGTTTATATTTCTCACATAAGCAAAGTTCGGAGGTTATTAGTTTTAAATGTCAGGTTAATCTGAGCTACTGTGGCCTTTTCCATGTTCTAAGATGCTGGTGATCCCTGACTCTGTTTATATTTAACAGTGAAGCACTGCATGGCTGACTTTTCTGAGAGCCTTCAGATCTCTGGGCATCACACAGGAGGAGGAAAGGACTGGTGCCATCATTTCTGTTCTTTTTATCAGGAAAAAAACATCTTCCCAGAAGCTTCTTGAAAACTGCCTAAAGCCTCACTGGCCAGGATATATCACATGGATGTGCCAGCTATAAGGGAGGGTGGAGATGTGAACTTTTCAACTTCTTTTGGAGAGAGAGGACAAAGGAGCCAGCTGTCTGTCACAAACCAGATTAAACACCCTTTTCTTTTTCTCACAGCCCTTGGCCTGGTTTATTTCTGTGTTGGCAGTAGCCAGACAGCAGGTAAAAGAACGTGAACTGGAGGGTAAATCCGTGTTGTGTTTTTCGTTGCTGCTTCTCCATTTTCTCCCAACCCCCTACTATTGGTGGTTCCCCCAACCCTGGCCCTAGGTTCATGGCAGTAGAACCAGTCCTAAGGTTTGTCTTGTGGTTCTTCTGTTACCTGAGGAACACCATCCTTGCTCATGCGGTAACCTGAGCAGGAATCTCGAAATATGGCTTTTTCCCAGAAATGTAGATGAACCTCACTTCACATCTTTGTGTATCCAGAGACTCCACTGATACCTGCCTGTACTTTTGTCTTTCCCTTTAAGAATGCAATGAAAACATAAAAGCTTCTTTATGCCATATCCTTAAGCTGATTGTTAACAGAAAATCTGTTAAAGAATTCAGAAAGGTTATGTGTGTGAGAAACGCATTATGTTTTATAGAGGCACACAAAAGAGCAAAATCTTGATCAGAAGCATAAAATAAGACTAAAAAGAAAATTTGTACACTTTGACCTTCATCATTCCATTTCCCTTAGCCCCTGGCAACCACCATTCTATTCTGTTTCTATGAAATTGGATTTTTTTTTTTTTGGTTTGGTGTTTAGATTCAATATATGAGTGATACCACACACTTTTCTTTTCCTCTGTCCAGCTTAGTTCACTTAGCACACGCCCTCCAGATTCATCCTGCAAATGGCAGGATGGCCTCTCATGTGGCTGAATAACATTATAAATCACATCTTTATTCATCTACTGAAGGACATTTAAGTTGTTTCCATATCTTGGCTGTTCTAAATACTGGTACAGTGAACATGGAAATGCAGATACCTCTTTAAGATACTAATTTTATTCCCTTCAGATATTTACCCAAGAGTAGGATTGCTGGATCTTCTGGTAGTTCATTTTTAATTTTTTGAGGAATCTCCATACTGTTTTCCATTATATCTGTACCAGTTTACATTCCCACCAACAGTGCATAAAATTCCCTTTTCTTCACATCTGTGCCAATGTTTGTTGTCTTTTGTTTTTTAAAAAATAGCCATTCTAACAGATGTGAGTTGACTCATTGGAAAAGACTGTGATGCTGGGAGGGATTGGGGGCAGGAGGAGAAGGGGATGACAGAGGATGAGATGGCTGGATGGCATCACCGACTCGATGGATGTGAGTTTGAGTGAACTCCGGGAGTTGGTGATGGACAGGGAGGCCTGGCATGCTGCAATTCATGGGGTCGCAAAGAGTCGGACACGACTGAGCGACTGAACTGAACAGATGTGAGCTGCTATCTCGTGATTTTGTTTCCCTGATGATTAGTGATGATAAGCATCATTTCATGTACCTGTTGGCCACCTGTAAACCTTCAATAGAAAAGTGTCTTTTCAGATCCTCTGCCCATTTTTTAATTGGATTGTTTCTTGGCTACTCTGCTGTATGTGTTCTTTATATACTTTGGATATTAGCCCTTTAATATGGTTTGCAAATATTTTGTCTCATTCTGTAAGTTACCTTTTCAAATAAGAGGATCTAGTGTATAACATGGTGACTATAGTTAAAATGAGATTGTATACTTGGCAGTTACTGTGAGAAGGTCTTTAAGCATTCTTGCCACAACAAAGAAGTTAGCTACATTAACTATACGAGGTTGTTAATTTTGTGGATGTTAATTATTTTGATTTTGGTAAACATTCTGTAAAGTATATGTATATCAAATCACATGTACACTTTATATATATTCAATTTTATATTTTTCAACTATGATTTGAGCAAATGCCAGGAGATAATGAAGGACAGAGGAGCCTGGCATGCTGCACTCCATGGGAGTCAGAGTTGGATGTGAGTTAGCAACTAAACAATAACGTTCCTCAATAAAGTTTTTTCCTTTTATTTAAGTAAAAAGAAATAGAAAAGCCTTTCTCTGAGACCTGTAGGGGAAAGATAGAAGGTAATTGAAGAGCTACTCCATGATGAAAAAATGTCTTCAATGGCTATAGCAATATTACGTCGGCAAGAAGCTCAGCCTTTCTACAGTGCCCCCCTGCCCCCGCCATGGTTCTTAAATCCTGCCATCAATTTTAAGACTTACTTAATTCCTTCATTGGTTCCGGGGGACCATCTTCAGTGACCTGAACCTGAGGTAGTCCCCACTTCCATTGCCTGGGAGGTAAGGAGAAGAGAAAGTATGTGATTACACACCCAAGTTGGGAAGAAAGATGTGTTGATAATATCCCAAGTGGGGCCTTTGTGAGCACATTCTCATAGGTACAGTACTGCTAGTGATGGTTAAGGTTTACAGTTTCTTTGGTGTAGAAATGTCTGTACAGGATGGAGTTACAGGAAAATGTTCTTAAAGTTTCTACCACTGATCTTGTCATTGAACTTTGGAAATGTGATTCAGTGGTGAGAATGCTTTTAAGTTAATTCTGCTTCTGTAATTAATACCTGAAAGAGTAGTGTCACTACTCCCAATTACTCTTGTGTGGTCTTGAGGGAGGAGTCTGGTAATTTGATGTCAGTAGCTGTAGAAGAGTCTTTGAAGTTAGTTTGCAAGTTATTTTTAAAAGTCACTGCTTCAAGGTATTTGATAAATCTATTTTATGGCAACTGCTCAGAAGTCCCGGAGAAGGCAATGGCACCCCACTCCAGTGCTCATGCCTGGAAAATCCCATGGACAAAGGAGCCTGGTAGGCTGCAGTCCATGGGGTCACTAAGAGTCAGACACGACTGAGCGACTTCACTTTCACTTTTCACTTTCATGCATTGGAGAAGGAATGGCAACCCACTCCAGTGTTCTTGCCTGGAGAATCCCAGGGACAGGGGAGCCTGATGGGCTGCCGTCTATGGGGTCGCACAGAGTCGGACACGACTGAAGTGACTTAGCAGCAGCAGCTCAGAGGTCCAAGTACTGCAGAGTTGTTTTTATCAGAAAGTTTGGATGGCAACTTGTTAAAATGAAAATGGCTGGTAATGAAAGAGGTAATAACTCCCTCAGCCAACTTATAGATCCTAATGTATGTCTAATAGTAGCAGACAGGATAGATTGTGATCAGTAGTGAACTGTGCAACAATCTGTGGCTTATAACGTAAGTTTATTGCTCATTCACTCTATGCGTGGGCCACGGCTCTGCTCACGTCATCTTTACTCTGGGATCTTAGCCTATGGAGAAGGCCATATCTGGGATGTTGCTCATCTTACAGAGAAGGGAAAAGAAAGAGCTGATGACAAGTTGGCTCTTAAAGTTTCTATGTGTGTCTGTTCAGTTGCTTCAGTCGTGTCTGACTCTTTGTAACTCCATGGACCATAGCTTGCCAGGCTCCTCTGTCTATGGGATTTTCCAGACAAGAGTACTAGAGTGGCTTGCCATGCCCTTCTCCAGGGATCTTCCTGATCCAGGGATCAAACCCTCATCTCCTGTGCATCTTCTGCATTGCAGGTGGATTCTTTATGGCTGAGCCACTTGGGGGAGCTCCTTAAAGCTTCTACCCACATTTCATTGACCAAAGCAGGACACATATCCATTTCCAAGCTAAACAAGACAGGGATGTACAGTCCTCCACAGGAAGGGGCAGTCGCTATCTTGAACAATAATATAATCAACTACACTAATATTGTAACTTTATTCTCAGGTGCATATGGAAACTACAATGTCCAGACCAGTCCTCTCTCCAACCCGCATCAATGCTACAGCTTCTGAAACATTCACAGTACTTCAGCAAAGGATGAGAATAGTTGAAGAACAGACCAGTTCTCTGAGGGATGACCTAATAATGTTGGACTTTGGTGACAAAAGGTAGCAAATGAAAAATGAACCCTGTAGGTTGAGTTTTGCTTCACTGGTTATAATAAGGAGTCACAGTATGGATGGTTTGGCAGTTGAAATAAGTATTTAGAAAAGAATTGAGAAATAACCATTATGAATAGAATATTAATTAGAAAATATTTGCAAGATAAAGGGTTGTCCTCCTATAATAGAGCTACTACCACTTCTAAACAGGTATTCAAAGTGTGTTATGTAAGTGTGTTATATTCAATACTTGATTAAAGACAAATGTAATTATTTACATAATTAGAAAAAAATTTGATCCTTTTTGTAAAAATAGACTTTGAAATTAGTTAAGATGAACATCTCACTTGATTCATGCCATTAATATGATCTGTATTTTCTTTCTCCAGATTTATGATGAATTAAAAGAGAGGTTTTAAGTCTTAAAAAAAAATTCATAGTTTAGAATGCTGCTGCTGCTAAGTCACTTCAGTCATGTCCAACTCTGTGCAACCCCATAGACGGCAGCCCACCAGGCTCCCCTGTCCCTGGGATTCTCCAGGCAAGAACACTGGAGTGGGTTGCCCTTTCCTTCTCCAATGCATGAAAGTGAAAAGTGAAAATGAAGTCGCTTAGTCATGTCTGACTCTTTAGTGACCCCATGGACTGCAGCCTACCAGGCTCCTCCGTCCATGGGATTTTCTAGGCAAGAGTACTGGAGTGGGGTGCCGTTGCCTTCTCTAAGTTTAGAATGAAGTACTCAAAAAAAGAACTGTGTTTTTCCTTTGTTCCACAGAAGAAGTTATTCCCATTAAAAGTTAGATTGTTAAAGGCCTGAAGAATATGGATGCTTACACAGCCAATATTGAATTTACTGGTGTGATTTTCTTTAAAATTACATATATATATTTCCTGAATGTCTCTTATGAAGATCAAAAATTAGTATGATTGGTGTTATAGCACCTATAGAGTAAATAACTGTTGAGCAGTTAAAAGATTAAAATTGTACCAATGTTGAGTATGTTAGAACAAAATAGGAATTTTTATTATGTCTTTGTTTAAAAATTTTCTAAGAAGGATGTGAGTATATTGCCTCCATGCTAACTAATTCTTAATTTTCGATTATAGAATTAGCATTTAGCATGTTTTATGTATCACTTGTTTTTACATACAAAGTAAGTTTACGAAAAATCCAGATTAAAACAACCATTAAAATGTCAGTAATTTTTACCCATCCCATACTGGTCTCATTCTCTTTACCTAGTTGTTGTCATTTAGTTGCTAAGTCATGTCTGACTCTTTGTGATCCCATGAAAACTCTAGCCCACCAGGCTCCTCTGTCCATGGGATTTACCTAATAGTTCTCTCTATAGTTATATTTGCAGAGGCTATCAGGTATTTGTTAACTAAAGAACTTACTGTTTATTCTCAGTAGAAATGCAACATTGACTCAATGGTTTCAGTTTCAATTCAGTCGCTCAGTCGTGTACAACTCTTTATGACCCCATGGACTGCAGCACACCAGGGCTCCCTGTCCATTAGTCCATCCATCACCAACACCCGGAGTTTATTCAGCCTCATGTCCACTGAGTTGGTGATGCCATCCAACCATCTCAACCTCTGTCGTCCCCTTCTCCTCCCGCCTTCAATCTTTCCCAGCATCAGGGTCTTTTCAAATGAGTCACTTCTTTGCATCAGGTGGCCAAAGTATTGGAGTTTCATCTTCAGCATCAGTCCTCAAATGAATATTCAGGATTGACTTCCTTTAGGACTGACGGGTGTGATCTCCTTGCAGTCCAAGGGACTCTCATAAGTCTTCTTCAACATCACAGTTCAAAAACATCAATTCTTCCGTGCTCAGCTTTCTTTATAGTTTAACTCTCATGTCTGTATGTGACTACTGGGAAAACCATAGCCTTGACTAGATGGACCTTTGTTGGCAAAGTAATGTCTCTGCTTTTTAATATGCTGTCTAGGTTGGTCATAAGTTTTCTTCCAAGGAGCAAGCATCTTTTAATTTCATGGCTGCAGTTACCATCTGCAGTGATTTTGGAACACCAAAAAATAAAGTCTGTCACTGTTTCCATCATTTCCCCATCTATTTGCCATGAAGTGATGGGACCGGATGCTATGATCTTAGTTTTCTGAATGTTGTGTTTTAAGCCAACTTTTTCACTCTCCTCTTTCACTTTCATCAAGAGGTTCTTTAGTTCTTCTTCGCTTTCTGCCATACGGGTGGTGTCATTTGCATATCTGAGGTTATTGATACTTCTACGGGCAATCCTGATTCCAGCTTGTGTTTCTTCCAGCCCAGCATTTCTCATGATGTACTCTGCATATAAGTTAAATAAGCAGGGTGACAATATACAGCCTTGATGTACTCCTTTTCCTATTTGGAACCAGTCTGTTGTGCCATGTCCAGTTCTAACTCAATGGTTGGGATTACTTTATAATATCGTTATATTGGCATCTTTGTCCAGGGGCCAGTTGGAAACTCCAGAATGTTTAGAACAACCTGTGAGCCAGAACATCACTAGACCTATCCAGAATGAGATAATTTGTTCAGGAAAAACAAATATTTTGTGGAAGAACTGTGAGTTCCTGGTCAATCGAATGTGCCGTCTGGAAAGTCTCATCCAATCCTTGAAGATGAACATCTTCCGTCTGCAAACTGAAAAGGATTTGAACCCACAGAAAACAGGTACAGAGAGAAGAGAATCACCAGAAATTTGGTCCTGTGTGGGTGCTTCATGAGTTTGTGATTCTTTTCCTCACCTTCTTTAAGCTGCTTGATGACCCTTCTGTCCTGTCTGGTAGATTTTCTGAAGGAAAGACTGAATGCAATACAGGAGGAGCATTCCAAGGACCTCAAGCTGTTGCAACTGGAAGTGATGAATTTGCGCCAGCAACTGCGAGATGTGAAAGAGGAGGAAGACAAAGCACAAGACGAGGTGCAGAGGTTGACTGCGACTCTGGAGATTGCCTCTGAGACAAAGGTTTGTGTCCAAAGTTCTGGATAACAAATTCACCATTATGTGTTAGCTGGAGGAGGCAACAGACCCAAAAAACTGACTTTTAAAAATAGGTGATGTTGATGTGAGGATTCTTGAAATTTGAAATTTATCTCCATCGACAGTGTAAGGCATTGTGTGCTATTAGTACTGAATATTTATAGATCTCTTCTATGCGACTTTTGAAGACCCAGAGGTGTGAGGGAGTCTGAGTTCTTCAGAAGATTATATGCTTCCTGGGAGAAGAAGGCATAGCAGGAAACTAAAGAGGAAAAATAAGGGTATAAGAAATACTAAAGGACAATATAGGACAAATGTAAGCCAATGTTGCCAGCTAAGTGTTTTATGTTCAGGTGGATTTAAGAAGATGTACATGTCTTGTCTAGAACAGATTAGGCTAGGCTTCAAAGAAGAGACAGGACCTGAGCTGAACTTTTAGAAGGTAAAGCAGAGAGATGTGGACATTTCAAAGAGCACTCATAGAGGCAGCAAAAAATAAAGACTAAGGAAAGAAATTTGTCTTTCCTCCATAGGCCAGGCAGTATAACAGAGACTGTTTTGTTTAAAACATGTTACTTTGCTTAATCTCTGCAAAACCTCCAGGTTAGGGTATTATTGCCCTTATGTTAGTGATAAGAGGACTGGGGCCAAGAGAGAGGTCACTTTTCTGAGATCACACTTCCCTGTATTATTCCTGTATCTCAGATTTGAACCTGCATCTTTCTGCTGGATGCAGTTAGGGGGAGATGCATAGGCTAGCCTGACCAGAGTGAAGATTGGTTTGTGTGAAGTAAGTTGGAAATCAGCTAGGGCTAACTTCATAAAGGTTCTCAAAATCAAGAGTAATCAAGTAGTTGGGCTTGGTCTTTGGGGGAGTGACTAAGATTTTTGATAAGAAAGTGAAGTCATGTTCAACTCTTTGCGACCCCATTAACTGTAGCCTACCACGCTCCTCTGTCCATGGGATTTTCCAGGCAAGAGTAATGGAGTGGGTTGCCATTTCCTTCTCCAGAGATAAGAAAGTGACATAATGAAAATAAGAAAACTAATCCAGAAATAGTGTAGGACAGCAGTCCCCAACCTTTTTGGCACTAGGGAATGGTTTTCTGGAAGACAGTTTTTCCATGGGGATGGTTACAGGATGATTCAAGCACATTGATTGCACTACTGATCATCTGTATTTGCAGCTGCTCTCCATTGTTAGCACCACTGCCTCAGCTCCACCTCAGATCGTCAGGCATTAGGTTCTCCTAAGAAGCACGCCGCTTAGATCCCTCACATGTGCAGTTCATGGTAGGGTTCATGCTCCTGTGAGAATCTAATGCTGCCGCTGATCTGACAGGACACAGAGCTTAGGCAGTAAGGTGAGTGATGGGGAGCGGCTATAGACACAGTGGAAGCTTCCCTCCCTTACCCAATGCTCACCTCCTGCTGTGCAGCCCAGTTTCTAACACCCCACAGGCCAGTACTGGTCCATGGCCCCAGGGGTTGGGGGTCCCTGGTATGGAGTATCAATTATAGGAGGAGAGACTGGAGACAGGAAAACTGGTTGGGAATCCATTGTATTATTTGAGGCATAGACCGTATTAGGTCTGAACTACAGCTGTGGCCTTTTGAAAAGAAAGGTATGCTGGAATATGGTATTGGGCAGGGGCTCAAGGTAGGGAAGAAGGCATAGATGACTCTGAGGTTTTATATCTTATGAAAGAATGAATAGTGAAAGCTGTGTTTTTCATCCTCAACTCCTAAGCATATCTGAGGCTAGAAGAAATGATATTTATTTTAGTCTCTAAGTTGTATCCGACTTTTTGTGACCCCCATGGACTGTATGCCACCAGGCTCCTCTGTCTATGGGATTTCCCAGATAAGAATGCTGGAGTGCATTACCATTTCCTTCTCCAGGGGATCTTCCTGACCCAGGGATCAAACCCATGTCTCCTGCCTTGGCAGGCGGATTCTTTACCTTTGAGCCACCAGGGAAGCCCTAGAAGAAATAGAGTACTTTAAAAAAAAATAGGAATATATCCCATAAGAAAAATATCTAGCAGTTATCAGGTTTTCCTCTGATGATTGAATTTTACACAGGAGGTACCTGTGACTAATCATTTTTTAATGATCTAAAAGGGAAAATGATAGAAGTCATGAATCAAAGTAATAAAATAACTTTAAATATCTCATTGTAATAATTTCTTTAGATTCATATTAAGAAGTATTTATAACTGTAGTCAGAATAGCTTTTATGGATTTCCCTCAAAAGTCTAGATTTTATATACCTATGGACAGTTTTCCTATCAGATTTTAGAACCTTTTCTACTTCTATTTTTAGAAGAATGCGGCTATTATTGAAGAGGAACTGAAGACCACAAAACGTAAAATGAACCTTAAAATTCAAGAGGTAAGGTAAAAAGGATGCTGAGGGGGTGGAGGGGGCATTGGAACTGTAGAGGGGGAAGTCAAGAAAGTGAATAGAGTGAGAAGAAACCACTGAAGAAGAAAATGTGACTATCAGGAAGATTTTTAAAATATGGTGCTTGAAGTTATACCTGCGTTTATATGACATTAAGACTTCCTTTCACCTCAGTAATGCCATAAAAACTGAAATAAAAAATAAGTGCTCTCTGAGTCAGGAGGGAAACAGTAACCATGGAACTCATGCAGTTGCCCATCCACTAGTTAGTGGACCCCTTCACACAAAGACCTTTTACATTAACTTAACGTTTAAAATAAAAAGCTTTTAATAAGTCTGCTCATCTAATTTTACCTTATAACTTTCAGCCTCTATTTAAGTAGATAACAGATTGGAATTATGAAGTAGGTGGCTACTAAAAGTTGTTGGACTAAAAATTTGCAGCTGAAAACAGTAGAAAGAGTCAGAATTACTAACTCAATATACCCTGACAGTGTCCTAAAAACCTCAGTATCCACTGACGGAATAATTGACATTAGTTCAAATCAAAAGGATCAAATTATATTTAAAATATTCTGTTCTACAAAACAGAAATAGATATAGTATTTTAAAAATTATAAATTTTAGTGTGCTTAAGGTGGTAAGTGTAGCTATATCTGGAACATTCTCTTATGTGAAGTGCTTTATTTATCAGTAATTGCTGACAAAAGCGTTATTGTTCATTGCTGAAATATATTGTTTCACATTAAAAAAATACTTTGGATATTTTAATAGACTTTTTTGAGCTGTTTTAAGTTTTTAGAAAAATCTGCACATAGGCAGAGTTCCTATATACCCTTTCTCCCCACCCCCAGAGTTTCTGTTGTTATTAAACATTTTGTATTAGTCTGGTGCCTTTGATTTGTTATATTTGATTATGAACCAGAATTGATACATTATTACTAAGTCCACAGTTTAGATTGTTTCATTTTTTAATTTATTACAGTATACAAAAGAGTTTCACTTCACTGCCCTAAAAATACCCTCTGCTTTACACACTCATCACCACCACCCTCTTTTTCCCAAGCACCTGGCAGCTACCAATCTTTTCACTGTCTCTGTAGTTGGAATCATACAATATGTTGCCTTTTTGGACTGCCTTCTTTCACTTATTTAGCATAGCATTTAAATTCTCCATGTCTTTTCATTGTTTAATAGATCATTTATTTTTATCACTGAAGAAAAATCAATTGTCTGGATGTACCAAAGTTTATCCCTTCACCTACTGAAGGATGTCTTGGTTCCTTCCAAGTTTAGCAATCATGAATTGCTATAAACATTCATGTGCAGGTCTTTTTTTGATTTTGGGACATGTTGTTAACTTGTTTGGATAAATACCTAGGAGCATGATTGATGGATCCTATGGTAAGCTTGTGTTTAGATGTCTAAAAAACTGCCAACCTGCCCTGCAATGACTGTGCCGTGTTGCGCTTCCACCAGCAATGAAAGAGAGTTCCTGTTGTCCCACATCCTCACCAGTGTTTTGAGTTTTTACCCTTCTAATAGGTGTATGTATAGTAGTATTTTGTTTTAATTTTCAGTTCCCTGATAATGTGATTATTTAGCGTCTTTTCATATGTTAATTTGCCATCTGTTTATCTTATTTGGTGAGGTATCTTAGACCATTTCCCCATTTTGCAGCTGGGCCTTTTTTTTTTTTTAATCTTATTGTTGAGTCTTAGGACTTCCTTTTATATTTTGGATACCAGTCCTATATCCATATGTGTTTTACAAATATTTTCTCCCAATCCATAGTTTGTCTTTTCTCTTAACAGTGTCTTTTGCAGAGCAGAAGCTTTTCATTTTAATAAAGTTCAACTTACCATTTTTTTCATGGATTATACTTTTGGTAATTATATCTAAAATATTGCCAAACCCATAGTCACCTAGATTTTTCTGCAGTATTATCTTAGAAGTTGTATAGCTTTGCATTTTACATTTAGGTTTTGAATTGCTAATTTTGTGAAAGGTGTAAGGTCTGTATCTAGATTCTTTATATGAGTTTGTGTACGTCCAGTGGATCCAACACCAATTTGTTGAAAAAACTATCCTTTCTCCATTGGATTGCCACTTAGTGTTATTTTTTTATTGGAAAAGGCTTAATTCTTGGTGCTGTGGTAAAATCTTGAATTTTCGTTGAACTTGTTAAGGACCTAAGAAGGACTGTATGAGTCAAACATGAATGTCTTGAGGGTATGTGGAGCAAGGAGGATGTATTCTGCTGGGGCTACCACACACTGCCACACATTAGACTTAAACAATGAAAGTTTTTGTCTCACTGTTCTGGAGGCAACAAGTCCAGGATGAAGATATCAGCTTGGTTTTTTCTTGAGTCCTTTCTCCTTGGCTTGCAGATGGCTGCCTTTTTCTCTGTGTCCTCACATGGTCTTTTTTCTGTGCACACATCCCTGGTGTCTCTGTGTACAGATTTCCTTTTATAAGGACACCAGTCACGTTGGATTGGGCCCACCTCAGTGACCTCATTACTGAAATGACCCTTTAAAGGCTTTATCCCCGTTTATGGTCATATTTTGAGATACTGGGGTTATGGCTTCAACATGTGAATTTTGGGGGGATACAGTTCAACCCATAACAGAGCTATACAAAGAATAGAGTAAATGCAGTATATATCCTTTCTAAGAGATAAATATATATATAAAATCTGATTCTGATAAACATGAAATAGATTAACTGATTGCCCTTAATAAAGCTTTAGAAATGAGTATCTCAGTAGTATAATTGTCAAATAAAGATTCCTTTTCTAAGGCACTTAAATTATATCTTGAGCAAATTATACTGTATAATTTGATGTAGAGCTTAGAAGAGTATATGATGCTTCTCTTAAATTATAAAGTGGTTGTAATCTGATACTAAAATAGAACCTGAAAAGTACAGCCAAAGGCAAAAACTATGACTCGTTCTTAAATAAAACTAATATTTAACTGATCATTGGTTAAGGAAGGAATTTTGAAACTTGAATGAACAGGATTATTAAAAGCTCAGTTGGTTTGACTATATAAAAATTAAAATCTTATACATGTAAAAAAACAAAACATAATGAAATTAGATAGTTAATAATCGTACCTTTTAAAGAACTTTAAATGACTTTGAAAACCTCAAAATCAGTGAGCAAAGGATAAGAACAGTTCAGAAAATATGTGAAGAATTAATAACCATATTGGAAAATTTTAATCTCACTAGGAGCCAAAGAAATGAAAAAAGTATTAAGATATTGCCTTTTATTTATTAGATTAGCAAAGATTTAAGAATGTGATAATCTCTAGTGCTGATGGCATTTATTCAAATACTACTGATAAGAAAGTAAGATTGGAAGAATAATTACAAAATGTATGAAAAGTCTAAAATAGTGTTTATACTTTTAACCTAGTAATTCCTTTTGTAGGATTTATCTCGAGGAAATAATGAGAAATTCAGTGAAAGGTTTATTCACAATCATGTTCAGCAGAGCAGTATGGAATAGCAAGACACTGGAAATGTCCAGATGTTCAGTATTAGGTGTATGTTAAGAAAATCATAGAACATTTCCAAAACAGTCTATCTTGTAACAGTTTCATATCAACATACTTTTCATCCTTTTCACTTTAAAAAACTTTAAAACTGTAAAATACACCATCCTTCAAGAAGACACTTATAAATTACATATGTACAATGTAGAAAAGAGTTATAAAATATACTCAAGTTGTCTTTACTGGGGTTTAAAAATAGAATTTCTTTCAATTTATTATTAGTTTATAAAAGGAATGCATGCATGCTCAGTTGCTTCAGTCACATCTGACTCCTTGCGACCCCATGGACTGCAGCCCCCAGGCTCCTCTGTCCATGGAGATTCTCCAGGCAAGAATACTGGAGTGGGCTGCCATGCCCTCCTCCAGGGGGCTTCCCCACCCAGGAATTGAACGGGAGTCTCCTGTATCCTGCATTGGCAGGTGGGCTCTTGACCACTAGTGCCACCTTCAGTTTCCATTTGAATTGGAAAGAAGGAAAAAAAAACTTAACCTTCTTTGTATCTTTATCTGACTTATAGTCATTTATGGATAGAAATAAGATCAGTGTACCCAAATTCTTGAATGTTATTTTTATTTGCTACTTAACAACTACTTCATTATTTGTTCTGATCTTTAAATTCTAACACAAAAAAATCCAATACATAATTAAAACAGCTTTCAGAGAAATGGTTATAATATTATGGGATAAAAAACACATACACATATATAGATGAAGAAATCAAATTATAGAAAAATAGAGTTAAAATACAGAAAATACATACACTAAGACATATTTGTGTTTTTCAAACTTCTGACATATTTTACACAGCAGCAGCAGCATACACAGACGTTTCATGAAGTGGTATTCACTACTTGCTGTGTGCTCCAGTATTTCCTTTGTGTTCTTTTTTGCCCACCTTTTCAAATGCTTCTTACAACTTACAAATGAGTCTTGACTGCAGTTTGGAAAACAGACTTACATAGTAGGAAGGTGAGGGTAACAAATTTGACGCTGCATTTCTTAGAAAGTTAACCATTAGGGAGAAACAAAAACATGTTTTTGGGCAGTCATAAACGAATGAAGAATGGAAGTGAGATGGTATGTCTATAAACTTTTCATGGTGACTTTGATCTTTGTTAAACTGCTGTGAAGTTCCCTTGGTCTCACCTAACTGCAGTGTTACTCTGTAGCTAAGGAGACAACTGTCCCAGGAGAAGCACCTACGGGAATCTCTTGAGAAATCTGGATCAGCCTTGCTACTGAGAATACAAGAAATGGAAGCAACAGTGGAGGTGGAACGGAAACAGGTAGTGAGATTTTCTCTCCTTGTTTATGTTGGGGAAGTGAAACCAAAAGGGAAAAGCCAGTGTTTTGGCTACAAACCTATAGTTTTGCTTATTTCCTCTAGATTTATTAAATTCTTTCCTTTAGTAATCCACTATTAACATTCTTATTACCATTTAAAAAATTTTAGTCCAAAATAAGCACTCTGATGCCATTCAGTCCAATACTCTTACTTTATGAATGGGGAAGCAAAGGACAAAGAAGTTATTATGTGTCAGGGTTTATAGAGGTGAACTCTTAGCTCCTGGGAGGGAATCATTCCCCTACCACATACTCTGTGTTCCAGGAATTGACTTTGGAAGGTATTGCCCTAGTCTCGTATTATACGTACATGATGTAGATAGAAAAGAAGGATTAAACCGAGCTGACATTTGAAGCAAAGAATACCAGTAAGTCAAGTAATCAGGAATGTGTTTACATTGTGTTTTCTGTTCTCGTTATCTATTTTAGCATAATATTTTTGCCTCCAAAAGTTGTTATTTGAAGTACCTATATGTATGGCTCAAGATTGTAAAGAATCTGCCTGCCGTGCCAAAGACCCAGGTTTGATACCTGGGTGGGAAAGATTCCTTGCAGAAGGGAATAGCCACCCACTCCAGTATTCTTGCCTGGAGAATTCCACAGACAGAGAAGCCTGGCAGGCTCCAGTCCATGGGATCGCAAAGAGTCAGACATGACTGAGTTTGTCACTCAGGTTCACTCACTCATATGTAATTTCAGTTCAGTTCAGTCGCTCAGTCATGTCCGACTCTCTGCAACCCCATGAATCGCAGCACACCAAGCCTCCATGTCCATCACCAACTCCAGGAGTTAATTTAGAAGATTCTAAATTACAAGCACCCAAGGCAATCAGTAGCTTCAAATCCTAATACCTATAATTAGATTATGTAATGTTTATTATTTTAAGCAGTACTGTCTCTAACAGTGGAATTATTTAAAGGATTCTACTTAAGGAATTTGCAAATGATCCGTTATTGCTATAATTTCTACTGCCAATATAGAGGCCAGTAACCACATGTGGTTATTTACATTTAAATTAGTTTAAATAAAAGTAAAGGTTCCGTCCCTCACGCTGGCCACATTTTGAGTGCTCAGCAGTTGGTCCTGAGCTGGTGCCTGCTGTGTTGAGTGCACAGACGTCTCCTGGATGGCCCCACTGTAGGACACTGTACTCTGCTGAGATCTTGAACATAAAAATCCTGCTTCTTCCTCCAGTAACATTCAGAAAATCTGCTTTACACCTGTGCTGTAAGATAGCTTAAAAGGAGGGTTTTTTTTTGCACAATTTCAGGTGCAAATTTTGCAGGAGAACTGCATTGCCCTACGCAGTTCTATTCAGACCACCCAGGAACTACTGGCACAGGAGCAGCAACAGAAAGGAGAGTTGGAGACCGCTTCCTCACAGCTCAAGTCTGACCTAGGTATGAAAATGGATGCTGGAAACTTCACTTTTGTTAGTTTGTTGAGATTTTGTGCAAAAGCTTTCAAGATTCCAAATTCTTGTAGTGGCCAGTGATACTGGTATTCCCACAGAATGTAAAAAATTGCTGACTTTCTTTCTGTCCATGGCACTGAGGGGAAAAAACTAGAATTTGACCCTCTTAATTTTAAACTAATTATTTAGATTTTTACCAAGTTTATTTAATTGTTTGTGGACTTGGGACTGTTTGGGTTCTATGAATCTAGATTGAATGTTGGGTTATAGAGTGCTAATAAGGGAATGAGGCCATTAATCCTTGCTGAGTTACTGATTCTAACCATTTATCATGTCAGACTCTCCATTCTTCAGGTTATCAGTCTATTTTGGTTAACTTATTTGTAGAAATGGATGGTTGTAAGGTACTATAGACAGAGCTTAGATTAACTTGTTTAAAGTTTGTTTTTTTTTAAAGAGTCCTTAAAGATGCAAAGCTAGAAAATGGAAGTGTCTAGACTTGATCCCAGGGTGCTTGGAGACATGTTTCTTCCAATCCAATATCCTTTATCAGACTGCTGTTTGTTAATATATAATTATAAAGGCAGTTTTCAAATAGATCTCACTGTAGAAATCAGAGTTCCAGTGCAGTGCCTCACAAGTGAATAACACTTCATGGTTTAAATAGGGCTTTCACAAAAATTATCTCAGGTAATACACAAAACTACCTATACTTTCCAGAGTTACAGGATGAATAAATAGTGAAGTGAGACCTAAACTGGATCTTCTAACTCCAAACCCAATGTTCTTGTTATTGCGGCTTCTACAGTGTGGCTGTAATGAGGGTGAGGAAAGAGAAATGAAATTAAAAAAAAAAAATAGAGCAAAGAGTAATCCATTTAATGGTTTTACTTGATGCTTTTAGCAGAAGGTACTCTTTTGCCATATAGTTGTCAAGTAGTGAATTATTCTGTGAAGTTCTCACTGATAATGCTCCAGGATAAGTTTCTGTCTTCCTATGATTGCCTACTTAAAAAAACACAATTACATTTTATGATACTATGGGAGTATTCCATTTGAGCCTTACAGCAAACTTGTGAGAAAGATAAAATATACCTCATTCTACAGAAGAATAAAAGATGTATATCGAAGGACCCCCAATAAATAGAATATTTGGGACTAAAATACAGATATTTCTGTTATATTAGTTGTCCTTCTGATTAAGTGATTTTTAAAAAATGTTTCTTTCTTGATAGATTAATGCTTTCCTTTTGAATTTTTAAAGAATATATGAAAGACCATTAAAAACATTAAGATTAGAACAACAGTAATTCAAACATAAAGAAAAAGAGACCTGTCTCAATACCAGCTATATGCTTCATATTGAACAATAGATGTTTTACACGCATGCAATTTTATTACTTAAAAATACAAATATTGATAGTTATTATAACTAGATTAGTAAAAGGAATGCCTTTAGATATTTGCTTCAATGGATTTTAAAATGTACCTTTTTATTATTAGCAGTAAATATGTATATATATGTGTGTGTATATGTGTGTGCATGAATACACACACACTAAAGTGATTACATTGTTCTCCTAAATAGAATAAACTTTGATTCTTTCTTTGAGTAGTGGAATTTCCAAGATAGATCATATAGTTTACCTTTTTGATCCTTCACATACGTTAAATTAGACTTTATTTAAAATAAGTTTTGAACTCAATTTCAGGAAGTATACTTTTCCTGAGTATATCGTAAATGTGAATTTTTATGGGTTTTATAATTTTTCTGGCTTTAAATACTTAAGTGACAAAATTAATAGATCTTTATGAATTTTCTGTGAAGCCAAATATTAATCTCAGAAGAGTTTACATCTTTTGGCTACTAGTATATCAACGGCTTCCCTGGTGGCTCTGTGGTAAAGAATCTGACTGCTAATGCAGGAGACTTGGGTTCCATCCCCGGGTTGGGAAGCTCCCCTAGAGAAGGAAATGCCAAACTGTTTCCCTATTTTTGTCTTTGGTTTTCTCTTCACTGTATATACAGACTCTCTGAGTGGTTTCAAATCGCCGCCCCCCGCCTCCCCCTCCACACACACCTCAAATCATCCTCCTGAGTTCCAGATGGTATCTTACTGCCAACTAATCATCTATATTTAGATACCTTGCAAATACCTCAAAACACATGATGAAAGCTTAAGTGTTGGAGTCATTATTACTCATTATATCTCCCAAACCTGCTCCTTGCCCTGAATTCTGTATTTCATTAGATCCACCATCCACTCTGCTGTCCAGGGCGGCACACTAGATAATTTTCTTGACTCATCTGTTGCCTTTACCTCACTGGTCAGTCACCAAGTCCTGACAATCTTCTGCTTACTCTTCTACATTCCCATTGTCATTACTTTAGAGCAGCTTTCATTGTTTTACACTTTGGTTACTGCAACAGCTACTAAACTGATCTGCCTGTCTTTATGGAGCCTTCGTCAGAGTAATCTAACAAACAGCTTTTGATCGTGTGCCTCACCGGCTTGAAATCCCTCAGAAACTCGTCATTATCTGTGTATTGAGCAAAATGTGGCCTCATTTACCATTGCATGTGACTGTGGACTAGTTTTCCATGATTTAGTTTCAAGTCTGTAAAAGCATGATATAAATACTGGCGTTCTGCTTATTTCTGCAAAATACAGACTAAAAATCTTTTTTAAAAAATGAAAATTTCTCAGGCGAAAAAATACCATGTGATCTCAATATAGTTGTAAGTTATTAACATCTTAGTTATGTGAACTTTTTGTCTTTAGTTTCTAGAGACGACATCATTTCCAAGTTGGTTGAAGAAAATAAGGTAAATTTAGAGCTTTAGAGTACAGAGGTTTTCTTTCATCTCTTCACTAAGTAATATTTCCTCATTCATGTTGGTTTATAGTCCTTCTGATTCTTCTAAAATCTTTATTAAAAGTTTCAGTGTATATGAGTTTATATCCAGAACTGTTATCAACTAGATATTATTAAATAAATTATTTCATGCAAATTATTATAATTTGAAAAAAGGTAAATTGGCAAAAATAAGATGTATTTGCATTTTATACCTATTGTCAATGAACTGTAATGAAGTTTTTTTAATAATATGTAAGAAATATTAACTATTTTTGTTGATGGCTGCTCAGCATCATAAATGTATGTACTTAATACTGCTGAACTAAGCAAACTTAATACGTAAATATTTTTAAGTGAACTGTACACTTAAAAATGGTAAAAATGAGTATAGTTCCCTGTGATATGTATATAGTGGGTCATTTTTGATTGTTATTTTATGTTAATCCCAACCTCCTAATTTATCCCTCCCCACCCTTCCCCCCTATAAGGGAAAATAATCTGAAAAAGAATGTGTATATTATTATATATATTCTTATTATATATGTATATGTTAGTGTATACATAATATATATGCATTATATATACATATGTTACTATATAATATGCATGTATATAATATATATTAACATAATATATATATTATGTATATATTATATATAGTAACATTATATATAATATATAGTATCAAATGTTATATATAGAATTATATATATAATTAACCATTTACAATTAACCATTAATATATAATATAGAATGTTAATATATATTAACATTTTTATATAATTGAATAACATTTATATATAACTGAATAAATATATAACATATATAACATTTATATATAACCGAATCACTAAAACTAACAATATTGTAAATCAACTATACTTCAATTTAAAAAAGACATTTCATTAAAAAGATTTTAAAAGTGGTTAAATGATAAATTTTGTTATGTGTATTTTACTACAATAAAATATAAAAGATAGAGATAAATGTTACTACTTTTATATCTTAAAATATTTCTAAATCAGTCTCATGGTGTAGATGTTATATGATGTTTACTTGATGCTTCTTCTGGAAAACTAGAAAAGTGAAGGAAGAGGACTTAGACTTTGTTCATCCCCATTAGACTTAAGTACTGGTTAGGTAGACCATCCCACAACTCACATCCCTGTCACCTTCCCTCATCTGAAAGGGAACATTTTTTTTCACAGAATGAAGGCACTTTCTTCTGCTCCACAGGTATTCCTTGATGAAAATATCTTCCCCTATTTACAATTTGAAAAGATCCTTGCATCTGTTTCTTTGAAATAATAAGATGTTACTGCTACTTGGAAGAAATGTATATGTAATTAACAAATATTTCATCTTAGTATAGTTTTCTTGACATATGAATACTAGGTAAATACCAAGGTTTGTTTTCTCTAATTCAGATTTCTAAGCAAATTCTTTCTAATTGGAATCCCAGTATGAAAATATTTTTAATAAATCTTTTTGATAACTTATAAATAGACGTTTGGGAGTTGAAGATACCAAAATCTTAAAAAGTCCTTTTCTATGTGTATCATTAGAACTTGAACTGGTACTGGCCACAGTATAGAATGGGTATTTTGATAGAGGTATATGTAATAACTCTTACACATAGAAAATGAGAAATTTTTTTTCCCTATAGAATATACAGATGTCTTTCAATAAGGAACATGAAGGAAATGCATATTTGAGGTCTGAAATAGTATCTCTTCATGAAGCATCAGAAAAAGCACAGGTAAATCTTCCCATTTCTCTAATGTTTAGATGGTAATTTTGTTCAATTAAGTAACCAAGAATAATCCTGGTTACATAAATTCATACCATTGCCATCATCTAAAATTTTTATTTCCCTTTTGTTCAATTAAGTAACCAAGAATAATCCTGGTTACATAAATTCATACCATTGCCATCATCTAAAATTTTTATTTCCTTAAGATTTGTTTCATTTATGAAGCATCATCCGATTAACTCCAATTCCCATCTCTAAATTCCTGTGATACGTAGGTATCTGAGATACACTGTTATGTCATTCACTAGTCTATACTTTGTGTGCTAATTTACTCATTAAATATATACCTTTTATTTCCCCCGTTGAACTTCTAAGCAGTTCAGTGCCAAGGGCTATGTCTTATTCTTTCTTTGTGTCTTCTTTGTCAAAGCACAGTAAGAACCTAATAAATAATTGCTGATATTGGAGGTGTATGAAATCATTTAATGTGGGATGGTGGTCCCCAAATTCA
Source organism: Bubalus kerabau (assembly GCF_029407905.1). Classification (NCBI taxonomy): domain Eukaryota; kingdom Metazoa; phylum Chordata; class Mammalia; order Artiodactyla; family Bovidae; genus Bubalus; species Bubalus kerabau. The sequence continues at coordinate 139,161,789 of NC_073626.1, forward strand.
GCTAATGTTTTGTGTATATGCATGTGTATGGAGAGGAGTCACCACCTATACAGGAAACCGTGTTATTTCTCATAGGGCTCAATGAAATAGTGTTGATCAATTGAAAGAACTTTTTGTTAGTACAATTTGATGTTTCAGTGTTAGGATCATAGTGTTGCTATGCTCTTTATGATAAAGAAAATACAAAATGTGTCCTTTCGTAAAATAGTGATAACAATAACTACTAATGAGTTCAGTCACAAAGTCATCTCTGACTCTTTGTGACCCCATAGACTTCAGCACCCCAGACTTCCCTGTCCTTCACTATCTCCTGTAAACTTGCTCAAACTCATGTCCGTTGAGTCAGTGATGCCATTCAACCATCTCATCCTCTGGCATCCCCTTTTTCTCCTGCCCTCAATCTTTCCCAGCATCAGGGTCGTTTCCAATGAGTGGGCTCTTTCCATCAGGTGGCCACAATATTGGAGCTTCAGCCTCAGCATCAGTCCTTCCAGTGACTATTCAGGGCTGGTTTCCTTTAGGATTGACTGGTTTGATCTTGCTGTCCAAGGGACTGTCAAGAGTCTTCTTCAGAACCACAGTTTAAAAGCATCAATTCTTAGGTGCTTAGCCTTCTTTATGCTCCAGCTCTCTATTACTACTCTTACTATAAATGATGGTTAAGATTTACCCAACCCATACTGTATACTCTGTTACTAACAAATTGTAGTTCTCTCAATAGCACTACTACAGAAACTTTTTTCTCATTTTAAAGGTAAGAAAGCTGAAATACAGAGAGGTTTAATAATATAACTAATATGTGACACAGTTGGAATTTGAGCCCAGCAATCTAACTCTAAAGAATATTAGTTATTTCTTTTTAAAGAGCAACAGTTCTCCTCTGTCTCACCTCTCAAGTGTTCCTCAATGAATAGTTTGTATGTCTGGTTATAACTTTAAAATGTTCCTTAATGTATTTCTATCTACTTTGCTATACACACTACTTATGATGCTGTCCACATAGTCTTTCATCTAGCTCTCCTTTCTTGTTACTAATTTTTGAAGGTTTTTTCTATTAATTCTTCAGAGTTATTTGCCCAATCCTTAAAGAACTTGTATATTAAAACATAAGATCCTTAGCAAATATACTTTGCAAAAATAACTGAGAATTAAGATAGATATTTTCCATAGGAATACAAATTTAAAAATACCAAAAGGAAAAAGAGTTATAAACCAACTACATGTTTAATAGATATGTTGAACAAAAGACTTATGTTTCATTTTGGAAGATTAATCCTGTGAAATGGTACAGTCATCTGTATTTTGCTTTTTTGAATACTGTAATTGGTGATGAAGGAGCTTAGCTATTTTGTGTTATCAGCTAAACAGTTCTAAAAACTCATCATCCAATTTTGGGAATGGATTTGTATAACATTGACCATGCATCTACATTGTAAATACCATTCTGTAGATATCTTGCTCTGATTGACCAGCATGCAAAATGCAAAAGAACAGAAGATTGGTAAACTGTAAAATGCTTCAGTTGTTCTACCAAATCAACAAATTTGTCTTTTTAATTTAGAATTATTTAGGATGGTGATTCCAAATATTTGAAAGTATTTTATAATTAAATATCCATTGGGTTAAATAAAGTTCACGTATATGGTGAAATAATACTATGAAATACTATGTAATTGTTAAAAATAATGATGCATAAGTAAAAAGAATTATTTATTGGAGAGATCTGTGATTTGCTATATATGTTGTCTTAGATTTTGAATGACCAGCTGACCAGAAAGTGTTCAGAATTGAGCAGCATGCTTCAGACTGTTAAAATGGAAAATACCAGAATCATTGCTGACCACCAAGCCATTCTGCAGGTATTTATTTTTATTTTTTTCACAATAGTAAAAGATGCTTATTAGTTTCCGTAATCAATAGCCAGATAAAAAATGTAATAACAATTGCAAGCCATAATGGAAGCATGATTAACCTAACAATATAAAATAATTACATACAATTTGGGGGAGTCAAGCAGAGTTATGTGCACATGTTTTCTTCCACCCAGTGTCCTTTGGTTAGTGCATTTAATCCATTTAAATTGAAGGTAATTATCTATGTGTATGATCCTGTTACTGTTTTCTCAATTGTTTGGGGATTATTTTCTGTAGATCTTTTCCTTGTCTTGTGTTTCCTGCCTGGAGAAGTTCCTTTAGCATGTGTTGTAAAGCTAGCTTGGTGGTACTGAATTCTCTTAACGTTTGCTTGTCTGGAAAGCTTTTCATTTCTCTATCAAATCTGAGAGTCTTGCTGGGTGGAGTATCCTTGGTTGTACATTCTTCCTTTTCATGACTTTAAACATATTGTGGCATTCCTTTCTGGCTTGTAGGGTTCCTGTTGAGAAATCAGCTGATAATTTGATGGGCGTTCCCTTGTATGTTGTTTGTTGTTTTTCCCTTGTTGTTTCTAATATTTTATCTTTGTCTTAAATTTTTGTCAGTTTGATTACTGTGTGTCTTGGTATGTTCCTCCCTGTGTTTATCCTGATGGGGACTCTCTGTGCTTCCTGGACTTGATTGACTATTTCCTTTCACATGTTAGGGAAGATTTTAGCTGTTTTTGCTTCAAATATTTTCTCATGTCCTTTCTCTCTCTGTTGGTGATAGAGAGCATTTTATGTTGTCCCAGAGGTCTCTTAGGCTGTCTTCCTTTTTTTTTTTTTTCATTCTTTTTTCTATATTCTGTTCTGCAGCACTGATTTCCACCATTCTATCCTCCAAGTCATTTATCCATTCTTCTACCTGTTATTTCTGCTATTGATTGCTTCTAGTATGTTTTCATTTCTGTTTGTTCTTTAGTTCTTTTAGGTCTTTACTGAACATTTCTTGCATCTTCTCCATTGTTTTCCTGATATCCTAGATCATCGTCACTATCATTGTTCTCAATTGTTTTTCTGGAAGGTTGCCTATCTCCATTTTATTTAGTTGTTTTTCTGCCATTTTATCTTGTCCCTTCATCTGGAACAGAACTTTCTGCTTTTCATCCTGATTAACTTTCTGTAATATGAATTTTGTTCTATCTGATGTGGGCTTGTGGTTCTTCTTGCTTCTTCAGTCTGCCCTCTGATGGAGGAGGCTAAGAGGCTTGTTAAGCTTGATGATAGGAGGGACTGCGTCTTGCTCTGGTGAGCAGGGCCATGCTCAGTTCAGTTCAGTCGCTCAGTCATGTCCAACTCTTTGTGACCCCATGCAGCACACCAGGCGTCCCTGTCCATCACCAACTCCTGGAGCTTATTCAAACTCATGTCCATTCAGTTGGTGATGCCATCCAACCATCTCATCCTCTGTTGTCCCCTTCTCCTCCCACCTTCAATCTTTCCCGGCATCAGGGTCTTTTCCAATGAGTCAATTCTTCACATCAGGTGGCCAAAGTAGTGAAGTTTCAGCTTCAGCATCAGGGCTTCCAATGAATATTCAGGACTGATTTCCTTTAAGATTGACTGGTTGGATCTCCTTGCAGTCCAAGGGACTCTCAAGAGTCTTCTCCAACACCACAGTTCAAAAGCATCAATGCTTTCGGTGCTCAGCTTTCTATATAGTCCAAATCTCACATCCATACATGACCACTGGAAAAAACATAGCTTTGACTAGATGGACCTTTGTTGGCAATGTAATGTCTCTGCTTTTTACTATTGCTGCTTAGGTTGGTCATAACTTTCCTTCCAAGGAGCAAGCATCTTTTAATTTCATGGCTGTGGTCACCATCTGCAGTGATTTTGGAGCCCCCAAAAATAAACTCACTGTTTCCACATGTATTTGCGGTGAAGTCATGGGACCATATGCCATGATCTTAGTCTTCTGAATGTTGAGTTTTAAGCCGTCTTTTTCCACTCTCCTCTTTCACTTTCATCAAGAGGCTCTTTAGTTCTTCGCTTTCTACCATAAGGGTGGTGTCTCTGAGGTTATTGACATTTCTCACGGTGATCTTGATTCCCACTTGTGCTTCATCCAGGCAAGCATTTCATGTGATATACTCTGCATAAGTTAAGTAAGCAGGGTGACAATATACAACCTTGACATATTCCTTTCCCAGTTGGAACCAGTCTGTTGTTCCATGTCCAGTTCTAACTGTTGCTTCTTGACTTTCACACAGGTTTCTCAGGAGGCAGGTCAGGTGGTCTGGTATTCCCATCTCTTGAAGAATTTTCCACAATTTGTTGTGATCCACACAGTTAAAGGCTTTGGTGTAGTCAATAAAGGCAGAAGTAGATGTTTTTCTGGAACTCTCTTGCTTTTTCCATGATCCAGCAGATGTTGGCAATTTGATCTCGGGTTCCTCTGCTTTTTCTAAAAACAGCTTGAACATCTGGAAGTTCACGGTTCATGTACTGTTGAAGCCTTGCTTGGAGGATTTTCAGCATTACTTTAGTAGCATGTGAGATGAGTGCAATTGTGTGGTAGTTTGAGCATTCTTTGGCATTGCCTTTCTTTGGGATTGGAATGAAAACTGACCTTTTCCAGTCCCGTGGCCACTGCTGAGTTTTCCAAAGTTGCTGGCATATTGAGTGCAGCCCTTTCACAGCATCATCTTTTAGGATTTGAAATAGCTCAACTGGAATTCCATTACCTGCACTAGCTTTGTTTGTAGTGATGCTTCCTAAGACCCACTTGACTATGCATTCCAGGATTTCTGGCTCTAGGTGAGTGATCACACCATCATGGCTATCTGGGTCATGAAGATCCTTTTTGTATAGTTCTTCTGTGTATTTTTGCCACCCCTTCTTAATATTTTCTGCTTCTGTTAGTTCCATACCATTTCTGTCCTTAATTGTTACCACGTTTGCATGAAATGTTCCCTTGGGGTCTGTAATTTTCTTAAAGAGATCTCTGGTCTTTCCCATTCTGTTGTTTTTCTCTATTTCTTTGCATTGATCACTGAGGAAGGCTTTCTTATCTCTCCTTGCTGTTCTTTGGAACTCTGCAATCAAATGGGTATATCTTTCCTATTCTCCTTTGCCTTTTGCTTCTTTTCTTTTCTCAGCTATTTGTAAGACCTCCTCAGACAACCATTTTGCCTTTTTGCATTTCTTTTTCTTGGGGATGTTCTTGATCACTGCCTCCTTTACAATGTCATGAACCTCCATCCATAGTTCTTCAGTCACTCTATCAGATCTAATCCTTGAATCTCTTTGTCACTTCCACTGTATAATCATAAGGAATTTTATATAGCTCATACCTGAGTAGTCTAGAGGTTTTCCCTACTTTCTTCATTTAAGTCTGAATTTGGCAGTAAGGAGTTTATGATCTGAGCCACAGTCAGCTTCCCGTCTTGTTTTTGCTGACTGTGTAGAGCTTCTCCATCTTTGGCTGCAAAGAATATAATCAGTCTGATTTCAGTATTGACCATCTGGTGATGTCCATGTGTAGAGTCTTCTCTTGTTTTGTTGGAAGAGGGTGTTTGCTATGACCAGTGTGTTCTCTTGGCAAAACTCTATTAGCCTTTGCCCTGCTTCATTCTGTACTCCAAGGCCAAATTTGCCTGTCACTCTAGGTATCTCTTAACTTTCTACTTTTGCAATCCAGTCCCCTATAATGAAAAGGACATATTTTTTTAGTGTTAGTTCTAGAAGGTCTTGTAGGTCTTCATAGAACCATTCAGCTTCTTCAGCATTACTGGTTGGGGTATCAGCTTGGATTACTGTGATACTGAATGGCTTTCCTTGGAAATGCACGGAGATCATTCTGTCATTTTTGCAATTGCATCCAAGTACTGCATTTCGGACTCTTTTGTTGACTGTGAGGCCTACTCCATTTCTTCTAAGGGATTCCTGCCCATAGTAGTAGATATAATGGTCATCTGAGTTAAATTTTCCCATTCCAGTCCATTTTAGTTCACTGATTCCTAAAATGTTGATGTTCACTCTTGCCGTCTCCTGTTTGACCACTTCCAATTTACCTTGATTCATGGACCTAACATTCCAGGTTCCTATGCAATAGTGCTCTTTACAGCATCAGACTTGACCTCCATCACCAGTCACATCTGCAAGAGGGCATTCTTTTTGGTTTGTCTTGTCTTGTCATTCTTTCTGTAGTTATTTCTCCACTGATCTCCAGTAGCATATTGGGCACCTACCGACCTGGGGAGTTCATCTTTCACTGTCCTATCTTTTTGCCTTTTCATACTGTTCATGGAGTTCTCAAGGCAGGAATACTGAAGTGGTTTTCTGTTCCCTTCTCTAGTGGACCACATTTTGTGAGAAACGTGTCTGCTCAGTAAAGCTTTAATACAGGTATCTTCTGATGGCTGGGGTTGTAGTTTGGCCTGAGGCAACCCAGCCCTGGTGTCTAAGGGTCTATAGTAGGATTAATGGTGACCTCCAAGAGGACTAACCCAAGGGGGACCTTCCAGGACTGCTGCTTCCAGTGACTGTCCCTGCAGTGAGCTCCTGCCAACCCACACCTCCACAGGAGGCCCTCCAACACTAGCAGGTAGCTTTGGTTCAGTCTTCTTAGGGTCACTGCTCCTTTCCTCTGGGTCTTGGTGTATGCACGATTTTGTTTGTGCCCTCCAAAACTGGAGTCTCTGTTTCCCTCCAGTCCTGTGGAAGTCCTATAATCAAATCTCATTGACCTTCAGGTCAGATTCCCTGGGGATTCCTAATCTCTTTGTTGGATCTCCAGGCTGAGAACCCTGACGTGGGGTTCAGAACTTTCACAACCGTGGGAGAACTTCTTTGGTATTATTGTTCTCCAGTTTATGGTCGCCCACCTGGTGAGTATGGGATTTGATTTTTATCATGATTGCACCCTCCTACCATCTCGCTGTGGCTTCTTCTTTGTCTTTGGACATGGGGTATCTTGTTTTGGTGGGTTCCAGAGTTCTCCTGTAGTTGGTTGTTCAACAGCTAGTTGCTATTTTGGTGCTCTTGCAGGAGGAGATGAGAGCATGTCCTCCTTCTCTGCCATTTTGAACTAGAAGTTTAGCTCATTCTCTAAGACCCACTGTAATACAGAAGCTTGATCACTCCAATCAGAAAAGATCAGTTTTGTCTTTCAATTTTTACTCCTAGGACACTAAGCGGACTATAATCACAAGGTTGCCTCGCTCTTTTTTTTTTCCCCAGCACACTTATATACCAAGCATTGTGCCTTAATCCTAGCAGCTGTTATGTAGAGGGATATTTGTCATCCTTATTTTACAGATAATAAAAAAGCTTAGAGAAGTTAATCAACTTGTCCAAAATCACCCAGCTAGTATGGGATGAAGCAGATATAAATCTAGGTTTGACCCCAGGCTTGGTGTTTAATAATTTATGTTATGTTGCCTTTTATTCTGCATTCTGTAGTAGTAGTTTATGTGTATGACTCATTTCCTGTACTACATTGTGTTCTTCCTAGGACACTGTCTTATGTGTCTTTGTTATTACCCATAGTGCTAAGTGTATTTTGCATCTAACAGATACTCAATAAATATTTTTCATTATTTCAAACATTGTGTGTTTACCCCATGTAAGTATTGTTATGATACTAGATCTGGATAGAATTATGGTAGTGAACAAGACAAATCCCTACTTTCATGAAATTTACCACTTAGTAGACTGAATAATGTGACTTATATACATAACACTTTAATAAACATTTTAAAACCTTGGAATATGACACAAGTGAGATCCCGTTTTATCAAGTATGAAGGTGTGAGGATTTGCCTTGTAATCAATATTGTTCAAAACAATGTATTTTAAAGTATGTTTACAAAAGTAAAAAGCATGTACTATATTTATAAAAGCTTTATAAATTGTGGATAGAGGGAGTATGCATAAAAATGGTAAGCCAGAGAAAAATTAATTGTGCAAAACAGTTACAGACTTCTGCTCTCACAGTATCTGAGCACAGTTTCAGATACTGTCAAAAGAATTTAAACTGTGAAACATGATTGTCCTTGGAGAGTGGAATTATTTGGAAGAGGTGTGGAGGAGTTAGAGGTGGAAGAATTTTTTTACTTTATATACATTGATATTGTCTTACTTTTTAAAGTATAGTACCATGTTGAAATTTTAAATTACCAAAATATACCTAATACAGTTCTATATCCGAAAATTTGTTCATGTTAGGAGTCATATAAATTTTGCAGCAAGCTAGGTAAATGATGCACCTTGATTGTTGGCAAGAAGAGCTGTAAAGTGATAAAATTGTGGTCAAGTCAGGGTAGGGACAAAGAGAAAGCTGGACATTAAGATAAATTCTTTCAAAAAGAGGTTTTATTTATATAAATTAAATTTTACTTTTGTAAGTATCAGTAGCTTTGATTAGTTATTTAGAATGATATCCTATCAAATGACTTCAGGCATCTCAGCTTTTAATATTACTTCTAACAGGAGGAGCAGAAAATGATGACACAGACATTTCAAGAACAAAACTTACTGCTGGATGCAGCCCATGCCAGTATCACAAGTGAGCTACAGACTGTTCAGAATGAGAAAACACAACTCCAAGTGCATCTGTAAGTAAATTGTAGGCAACTTTTGCATTTTTTGCTTTTGCACTTGTATTTCGTATCTTTAATGCAAAAGTTTTGATTCTGCATTTGCTGGGCCAGCCACAAAAATAAAGACACTGCTTTCACGGAACTAATTTTGTTAGAACATTTTGGTAATTGCTCTCAGGCAGGAGATACATTCTGTAAGAACATTTAGTCATAAAGAAGAGCTCTCATTTAGCTTTCATATCTCCTTGTTCTCTTCCTGCAGGGACCATTTAATCCTTGAGCATAACCAATGTATCCAGAAAGCACAAGAGGCTGAGAAGAGGGCAACAGTCCAGAAAGAGCTGCTAGAATCCACTATTGCAAGATTGCGAGGTGACCTGGAAGCATCAACGCAAGAGAAGAAGTCTCTGCTAGAGGAGAAAGACAGACTTCAGAAAGAGGTGGGTGGAGGCAGGTTTGTTACCTCCTGGTTGCGGGCGGTGGTCTTGTTTTAAAATTGTATTTTAAGTGCAAAAGACAAGAAAAGAAATACAACCCAGATGGAGTTTGTCTGAGTTACCCATGAAAGAAGTCTTTGGGTGGGTAATCTATGTCTTTTAGCCATGTGAGTAGTCTGTGCCAAATAGTACCCTTACATAGCATTAGTGAAAGTTAACTAACCATTCACACATCCTCATGTTAGTTAAGGGGTCAGATTTTAAAAATCAATTTTCCCCAGTGGGAGTGGGACAGTATAGCAGAAACAGTGTAAGGGAAAACAGCTCTGTCTTCCTAGTTAGGAAGGAGCCAGCAGAGTCTGACATGCAGACGTGTCTTTCTAATTTCAGGGCTATTTGTGAAGTCTGCTCTGCCTCAGAGACTCCCTGAGTGGCCCCTTTTCTGAGAGGATGTGCTATCTCTGCAGTGTAGGTATTAACTCACATGCAGGGTGTGTCTGCTATAGTAGAGCCTGTCAACTGTTTTTAAAAGACTGGTTTCCTTTCCCCCCCCACTTCTTGGGCAGGTTAATAAAACAGAGAAAGAAGTAGCAGAAGAAAAATGCAACTTGGAAAAAGAATTAGCTAAAAACAAGGTATTCCACGTTTTCTTTCTTTTTGAGTCATTATGTTTTATTTCCTTCTGTACTGCTGCCTGCTGTATCAGCTTATCTTAGTGAGGAGACAGGTTATATTGTTGAATAGCAAAATGTAGGGGGAGTAGAGAAGCTACGAAGCTGGATGCCCTCAGAGCACTTCAGTCACTTCAGCATAAGGCTGCTTCTGGGAAAGGTTTACTTGTTGAGCATCTTGGGTTTGCCAGTCAGTCATCATTGCCTCTGACCCTAGTGTTCACCAAGCAGTTTAGCTAGGAAGACTCCCAAGACTGAGCTCATGGGCCTGTGGGAAGCAGAGGGATGATTGCTGACAGTGCTTTTCTTAAAAAAATAAATAAAGCTAATTTAGGCTTATTAGTTCTTGCAGTTTTGTGAGATACCTCTTTCTAGGTTCTATTAAGGTAGAATGGCCAGAGAAATGAATACAATCCTTATCGAAATAGAGCAAAAAAAAAAGACCAAACAACTTTAAAACATTCCTATTTGCATTTCAGAATTTAAGAGAGTAAGGATTATGTAGCATTGTCATCTGTAGTATATCTGGAGCACCAGGGACTATTAGGCCGCCCTACTCAATAAAACTAGCGACAGGTGTCAGATACAGTCATCAAGCCTTGACTGTTCGGCTTCTGGCTCAACTAAATAGTATTCATGTTGTCTACCATATATGTGAACTTTTTAAAAAACTAATATTTATTTATCTTTGGCCATGCTGGGTCTTTGTTGCTGTGCAGGCTTTTCTTAAGTTGTGGTTGAGTGGAGGCTACTCTCTAGCTGGCTGCATGGGCTTCCCATTGCAGTGGCTTCTCTTACTGCGGAGCACAGGCTCTGGGCACACAGGCTTCGGTAGGTGTGGTTCCCGAGCTCTACAGCACAGGTTCAGTAGTTGTGGAACACGGGCTTAGTTGCTCTGCAGTATGTGGGATCTTCACATATTGGAGACTGAACCTGTGTCTGCCACATTGGCAGGTGGATTCTTGACCACTGAGCCACCAGGGAAGACCCATCTATGTGAACTTTTAGTTTAAGAACTACAGAGATAAAAAAAAGCTAAATTCTGTACTGGAGCTCCAAGACAGTTCACCAAGCTGGCAATACTTTCTGTGGTTTACTCACTCATGTCCAGTGATTCGAAAACAGTCCACCCAAAAGATCTTTAAATAAAGCTGACTTCCAGTGTCTAGGATTTTGCTGGTGTCAATGTGGCTTCAATATGCTTTTTAAAATTTGGAAAATTGGTGGATACTATTAATTCATTAATACTTTTTGCTTTAGAATTCTAGTGAATATTTCATGGCTGTGATGAATGGCTATTTATGATTACAACATAGCATTATTATTTTGCTTGTCTGATTTCATTTGTCTTAATGTAGACTAAGTATATGTTCATGGGGCTGAAAGATATTATACTTGCTTGTTTGCTGTTGTTCAGCCAGCAAGTTGTGTCCAACTCTTCACAACTCCATGGACTGCAGCACACCAGGCTTCCCTGTCTCTCACCATCTCCTGGAGATTGCCCAAATTCATGTCCGTTGAATCGGTGTTGCCATCCAACCATCTCATCCTCTGTGGTCCTATTCTCCTTCTGCCTTCAATCTTTCCCAATATTAGGGTATTTTCCAATGAGTCAGCTGTTGGCATCAGGTGGCCAAAGTATTAGAGCTTCAGCATCAGTCCTTCCAAAGAATATTCAGGGTTGATTTCCTTTAAGATTGACTGGTTTGATCTCCTTGATGTCCAAAGGGACTCTTCAAGAGTCTTTTCCAGCACCATGGTTCAAGCCAGCTTTTTCACTCTCCTCCTTCACCCTAATCAAGAGGCTCATTAGTTTTCCTTCACTTTCTGTCATTAGAGTGGTATCATCCACATATCTGGGGTTGTTGATATTTCTCCCGGCAACCTTGATTCCTGCTTGTAATTCATCCAGCCTGTCATAACTTATATATGATGTGCTCCGTGTATAAGTTAAATAAACAGGGTGACAATAAATAGCTTTGTTGTATTCGTTTCTCAATCCTGAACAAGTCAGTTGTTCCATATAGGGTTCTAGCTATTGCTTCTTGGCCCAATTACAGGTTTCTCAGGAGACAGGTAAGAAGGTCTGGTATTTCCATCTCATTAAGAGTTTTCCACAATTTGTTATGATTCACACAGTCAAAGGCTTTAGCGTAGTCAGTGAAACAGAACTAGATGTTTTTCTGGAATTCCCTTGCTTTCTCGATGATTCAGCAGTTTGATCTCTGGTTCCTCTGCCTTTTCTAAGCCCAGCTTTAACACCTGGAAGTTCTCAGTTCCCATAATGCTGAAGTCTTGAATGATTTTGAGAATAACCTTACTAACAGGGGAGATGAGTGCAGTTGTCCAGTGGTGTGAACATTCTTTAGTGTTGCCCTTCTAGGGAATTAGGATGACAATTGACCTTTTGCAGTCCTATGGCCACTGCTGAATTTTCCAAATTTGCTGACATATTGAGTGCAGCATTTTCACAGCATCATCTTATAGGATTTGAAATAGCTCAACTGGAATTCCATCACCTCCTCTAGCTTTGTTTGCAGTGATACTTCCTAAGGCCCACTTGACTTTACATTCCAGGATGTCTGGCTCTAGGTGAGTGATCACACCATCATAGTTATCTGGATCATGAAGATGTTTTTTGTATAGTTCTTCTGTGTATTCTTGCCACTTCTTAATATCTTCTGCTTCTCTTAGGTCCATACCATTTCTGTCCTTTATCGTGCCCATCTTTGCATGAAATGTTCCCTTGGTGTCTCTGATTTTCTTGAAGAGATCTCTAGTTTTACCCATTCTGTTGTTTTCCTCTATTTCTTTGTATTGATCACTAAGAAAGGCTTTCTTATTTCTGTTTGCTATTCTTTGGAACTCTGCATTCAGATGGGTATATTTTTCCTTTTCTCCTTTGCCTTTGACTTCTCTTCTTTTCTCAGCTATTTGTAAGGTCTCCTCAGACAACCATTTTGCCTTTTTGCCTTTATTTTTCTTGGGGATGGTCTTGGGGATACTTTCTGTACAATATCACAAACCTCTCTCCATAATTCCTCAAGTACTCTGCCTATCAGATCTAATCCCTTAAATCTGTTTGTCACTTCCACTGTATAATCATAAGGGATCTGATTTAGGTCATACCTGAATGGTCTAGAGGTTTTCCCTACTTTCTTCAATTTAAGTCTGAATTTGGCAATAAGGAGTTCATGATCAGAATCACAGTCAGCTCCTGGTCTTGTTTTTGCTGACTGCATAGAACTTTTCCATTGTTGGCTGCAAATAATATAGTAAATCTGATTTCAGTATTGACCATCTGGTGATGTCCATGTGTAGAGTCTTCTCTTGTGTTGTTGGAAGAGGGTCTTTGCTATACCAGTCCATTCTCATGGCAAAACTCTATTAGCCTTTGCCCTCCTTCATTCTATACTCCAGGGCCAAATTTGCCTGTTACTCCAGGTATCTCCTGGCTTCCTACTTTTGCATTCCAGTCCCCTGTGATGAAAATAACATCTTTTTTTGGTGTTAGTTTTAGACTGTGAAGAAGGCTGAGTGCCAAAGAATTGATACTTTTGAATTGTGGTGTTGGAGAAGACTCTTGAGAGTCCCTTGGACTGCAAGGAGATCCAACCAGTCCATTTTGAAGGAGATCGGCCCTGGGTATTCTTTGGAAGGAATGATGCTGAAGCTGAAACTCCAGTACTTTGGCCACCTCATGCGAAGAGTTGACTCATTGGAAAAAACTCTGATGCTGGGAGGGACTGGGGGCAGGAGGAGAAGGGGACGACAGAGGATGAGATGGCTGGATGCCATCACTGACTTGATGGATGTGAGTCTCAGTGAACTCCGGGAGTTGGTGATGGACAGGGAGGCCTGGCGTGCTGCAATTCCTGGGGTCACAAAGAGTCGGACACAACTGAGCGACTGATCTGATCTGATCTGATAGGTCTTCACAGAACCATTCAACTTCAGCTTCTCTGCATTAGTGCTTGGGGCATCAACTGGGATTACTGTGATATTGAATGGCTTTCCTTGGAAATGCACAGAGATCATTCTGTCATTTTTAAGATTGCACCCAAGTACTGCATTTTGGACTCTTTTCTTGACTATGAGAGCTACTCCATTTCTTCTAACAAATTCTTGTCCACAGTAGTAGATACAATGGTCTTTGAATTAAATTCGCCATTCAGGTCCATTTTAGTTCACTGATTCCTAAAATGTTGATGTTCACTCTTGCCATCTCCTGTTTGACCACTTCCACTTTACCTTGATTTGTGGACCTAACATTCCAGGTTCCTATGCAATATTGTTCTTCACAGCATCAGAGTTTACTTCTATCACTCATCACATCCACAGCTGGGTGTTCTTTTCACTTTGTCTTCTTCTCTTCATTCTTTCTGGAGCTATTTTTCTCCAGTCGCATATTGGGCACCTACCAACCTGGGGAGTTCATCTTGCAGTGTCCCATCTTTTTCCCTTTTCATACTGTTCATGGGATTCTCAAGGCAAGAATACTGAAGTGGTTTGCCATTCCCTTCTGTAGTGGACCACATTTTGTCAGAACTCTCCAGCATGACCTGTCTGTCTTGGGTGGCCCTCCACGGCATGGTTCATAGTTTCTTTGAGTTAGACAAGGCTGTGATCCATGTGATCAGTTTGGTTCATTTCAGTTAAGTTTAGTTGCTCAGTTATGTCCGGCTCTTAGCAACCCCATGGACTGCAGCACGCCAGGCCTCCCTGTCCATCACCAACTCCCGGAGTCTACTCAAACACATGTCCATTGAGTCAGTGATGCCGTCCAACCATCTCATCCTCTGTCATCCCCTTCTCCACCTGCCCTCGATCTTTCCCAGCATGAGGGTCTTTTCAAAGGAGTCAGCTTTTCGCATCAGGTGGCCAAAGTATTGGAGTTTCAGCTTCAGCATCAGTCCCTCCAATGAACACCCAGGACTGATCTCCTTTAGGATGGACTGGTTGGATTTCCTTGCAGTCCAAGGGACTCTCAAGAGTCTTCTCCAACACCACAGTTCAAAAGTATCAATTCTTTGGTGCTCAGCTTTCTTTACAGTCCATCTCTCACATCCATATATGATTATTGAAAAAACCATAGCCATGACTAGAAGGCCCTTGTGGGCAAAGTAATGTCTCTGCTTTTTAATATGCTGCGTAGGTTGGTAATAACTTTCCTTCCAAGGAGTAAGCGTCTTTTTAATTTCATGGCTGCAGTCACCATCTACAGTGATTTTGGAGCCCAGAAAAATAAAGTCTGTCACTGTTTTCATTGCTTCGCCATCTATTTGCCATGAAGTGATGGGGCTGGATGCCATGATCTTAGTTTACTGAATGTTGAGCTGTAAGCCAGCTTTTTCACTCTCCTTTTTCACTTGCATCAAGAGGTTCTTTAGTTCTTCTTCACTTTCTGCCATAAGGGTGGTGTCATCTGCATATCTGAGGTTATTGATATTTCTCCTGACAATCTTGATTCCAGCTTGTGCTTCATCCAGCCCAGCGATTCTCATGATGTACTCTGCATATAAGTTAAGTAAGCAGGGTGATAATATACAGCTTTGACGTACTCCTTTTCCTATTTGGAACCAGTCTGTTGTTCCATGTCCAGTTCTAACTGTTGCTTCCTGACCTGCATACAGATTTCTCAAGAGGCATGTCAGGTGGTTTGATATATTCCCATCTCTTGAAGAATTTTCCAGTTTGTTGTAATCCACACGGTCAAAGGCATTGGCATAGGCAAGAAAGCAGAAATAGATGTTTTTCTGGAACTCTCTTGCTTTTTTGATGATCCAACGGATGTTGACAATTTGATCTCTGGTTCCTCTGCCTTTTCTAAAACCAGCTTGAACATCTGGAAGTTCACAGTCCACGTATTGCTGAAGCCTGGCTTGGAGAATTTTGAGCATTACTTTGCTAGCGTGTGAGATGAGTGCAATTGTGCTGTAGTTTGAGCATTCTTTGGCATTGCCTTTCTTTGGGATTGGAATGAAAACTGACCTTTTCCAGTCCTGTGGCCACTGCTGAGTTTTCCAAAGTTGCTGGCATATTGAGTGCAGCCCTTTCACAGCATCATCTTGTAGGATTTGAAATAGCTCAACTGGAATTCCATCACCTCCACTTGCTTTGTTCGTAGTGATGCTTCCTAAGACCCACTTGACTTTGCATTCCAGGATTTCTGGCTCTACCTGAGGGATCACACCATCATGATTATCTGGGTCATGAAGATGTTTTTTGTATAGTTCTTCTGTGTATTCTTGCCACCTCTTCTTAATGTCTTCTGCTTTTGTTAGGTCCATACCATTTCTGTCCTTTATTGAGCCCATGTTTGCATGAAATGTTCCCTTGGTATCTCTAATTTTCTTGAAGAGATCTCTAGTGTTTCCTTTTCTATTATTTTCTTCTATTTCTTTGTACTGATCACTGAGGAAGACTTTCTTATCTCCCCTTGCTATTCTTTGGAACTCTGCATTCAAATGGTATATCTTTACTCCTTTGCTTTTCACTTCTCTTTTCTCAGCTTTTTATATGGCCTCCTCAGACAGCCATTTTGCTTTTTTGCATTTCTTTTTCTTGGGGATGGTCTTGCTCCCTGTCTACTGTATAATGTCACGAATCTCTGTCCATAGTTGATCAGGCACTCTGTCTATCAGATCTAGTCCCTTAAATCTGTTTCTTACTTCCACTGTATAATCATAAGGGATTTGATTTAGGTCATATCTGAATGATATAGTGGTTTTTCCCACTTCCTTCAATTTAAGTTCCATTAGTTTTCTGTGATTGTGGTTTTCATTCTATCTGCCCTCTGATGAATAAGGGTAAGAGGCTTGTGGAAGCTTCTGGATGGGAGAGACTGACGGGGGGAGGGTGGGGGTGGATCTTGTTCTGGTGAGTGGGATCATGCTCAGTAAATCTTTAATCCAATTTTTTGTTGATGGATGTGGCTGTGTTCCCTCCCTGTTATTTGCCCTCAGGCAAAACTGGACCAGTGCCTCCACCAGAGACTCCTGGACCCTCACTGGCAAGTCTGGTTCAGTCTCCCACTGGCCACCAAAGTCAAATTTCCCGGGGGTTCTCAGTCCCTTTGCCGGATCCCCAGGTTGGGAAGTCTGCTGTGGGTCCTAGAACTTTCTTACAGTACAAGAATTTCCTTGGTATAATTGTTCTGCATTTTGTGGGTCATCTGCTCAGCGGTTCTGTGGTGGAGCTAATGGCGACCTCCTCCAAAAGGGCTTATGCTACATGCTGCATTATACCAAATCCTCCTCAGACAACCACTTTGCCTTTTTGCATTTTTTTTCTTTGGGATGGTTTTGTTTGCTGCTTCCTGTACAATATTTCGGACCTCTGTCCATAGTTCTTCAGGTACTCCATTTACTAGATCTAATCCTTTGAATGTATTCATCACCTCTACTGTATATTCATAAGAGATTTAAGTCATTCCTGGCTGGTCTAGTGGTTTTCCCTGCTTTCTTTAGTTTAAGCCTGAATTTTGCAATGAGGAGCTGATCATCAGAGCCACAGTCAGCTCCAGGTCTTCTTTTTGCACACTGTATACAACTTCAACTCCATCTTTGGCTACAAAGAATGTAATCAATCTGATTTTGGTATTGACTATTTGATAATGTCCATGTGTAAAGTGGTCTCTTTTGTTGAAAAAGGATGCTTGCTATGGCCAGTACATTCTCTTGGCAGAATACTGTTAACTTTTGCCCTGCTTCCTTTTGTACTCCAAGGCCAAACTTGCCTGTTACTCCAGGTATATCTTGACTTCTTTTGTATTCCAGTCCCCATGATGAATCCCAGAGAAAGGCAATGCCAAAGAATGCTCAAACTACAGCACAGTTGCACTCATCTCACACACTAGCAAAGTAATGTTCAAAATTCTCCAAGCCTGGCTTTAACAGTACATAAACCATGAACTTCCAGATGTTCAAGCTGGATTTAGAAAAGGCAGAGGCACCAGAGATCAGAGTGCCAACATCAGTTGGATCATCAAAAAAGCAAGAGAGTTCCAGAAAAACATCTACTTCTGCTTTACTAACTACGCCAATGCCTTTGACTGTGTGGATCACAACAAACTGTGGAAAATTCTTCAAGAAATGGGAATACCAGACCATCTGATCTGCCTCCTGAGAAATCTGTGTGAAGGTCAAGAAGCAACAGTTAGTACTAAACATGGAACAACAGACTGGTTCCAAATCAGGAAAGGAATACTTCAAGGCTGTATGTTGTCACCCTGCTTATATAACTTACATGCAGAGTGCATCATGCAAAATGCTAGGCTAGATGAAGCACAAGCTGGAATCAAGATTTCCAGTAGAAATATCAATAACTTCAGATATGCAGATGACATCACCCTTATGGCAGAAAGCAAGAACTAAAGAGCCTTTTGATGAAAGTGAAAGAGGAGAGTGAAAATGTGGACTTAAAATTCAACATTAAGAAAACTAAGATCATGGCATCTGGTGCCATCACTTCATTGCAAAATATATGAGGAAACAATGGAAACAGTGAGAACTTTATTTTGGGGGGCTCCAAAATCACTGCAGATGGTGACTGCAGCCATGAAATTAAAAGACAGTTGCTCCTTGGAAGAAAAGCTATGACCAACCTACGCAGCGTATTAAAAAGCAAGGACATTACTTTGCTAACAAAGGTCCGTCTAGTCAAGGCTATGGTTTTTCCAGTAGTCTTGTATGGATGTGAGAGATGGACTGTAAAGAAAGCTGAGTGCCAAATTATTGATGTTTTTGAACTGTGGTGTTGGAGAAGACTCTTGAGAGTCTCTTGGACTGCAAGGAAATCCAACCAGTCCATCCTGAAGGAAATCAGTCCTGAATATTCACTGGAAGGACTGATGTTGAAGCTGAAACTCCAATACTTTGGCCACCTGATGCGAAGAGCTGACTCGTTTGAAAAGACCCTGATCCTGGGAAAGATTGAAGGTGGGAGGAGAAGGGGATGACAGAGGATGAGATGGTTGGATGGCATCACCGACTCAATGGACATGAGTTTGTGTAAACTCTGGGAGTTGGTGATGGGCATGGAGGCCTGGTGTGCTACAGTCCATGGGGTCACAAAGAGTCAGACACGACTGAGCAACTGAACTAAACTGATATTCTTCACAGTGGCTATACCAATTTACATCACTACCAGTAGTGTAGGAGGGTCCCCTTTCCTCCACACTCTCTCCAGCCTTTATTGTTTGTAGACTTTGATGGTGGTCATTCTGACTGGTATGAGATGATATCTCGTTTTTGATTTGCATTTCTCTAATTATTAGCCATGTTGAGCATTTTTTCATGTGCCCTTTAGCCATCTGAATGTGTTCTTTGAAGAAATGTCTGTTTAGGTTTTCTGCCCATTTTTGATTAGATTGTTCTTTTGATATTGAGCCATGTGAGCTATTTGTAAATTTTGAGGACTAATCCCTTGTTAGTTGCATTGTTTGCAAATATTTTCTCCCATTCTCTGAGTTCTTTTCTTTCTGTTTATGGTTTCCTTTGCTATGCAAAAGTTCTTGAGTTTAATTAGGTCCCATTTGTCTATTTTTGTTTTTTTAATTTATTTTCATTGGAGGATAATTAGCTTCGATTACTCTAGACTTCCTTGGTGGCTCAGACAGTAAAGTGTCTGCCTACAATGTGCAAGATCTGGGATCAAACCCTGGGTCCAGAAGATCTCCTGGAGAAGGAAACGGCAACCCACTCCAGTATTCTTGCCTGGAAAATCCCATGGACGGAGGAGCCTGGTAGGCTACAGTCCATGGGGTCACAGAGAGTCGGACATGACTGAGCAACTTCATTTTCACTTTTCACTTTCATGCTATAAGATGGATTGAAAAAGGTATTACTGCTATTTATGTCAAATAGTATTCTGCCTTTGTTTTTCTCTAAGAGTTTTCCAGTATCTGATCTTATATTTAGGTCTTTAACTCACTTCTAGTTAATTTTTGTATATGATGTTAGGTTATTGATATGAGATATTTTTCCTTTTTTAAATATGTTTGTACAGCTAAAGATATCCCTCTAAGCACCACTTTAACTGCATACCATACATTTTGTTTATAATGTTTTCATTTTCATTTATCTCAAAATATTCTTTAATTTCCTTTGTAATTTTCTTATTCCCAGTTGATTATTTAGAAATATGTTGTTGAAATTCCCATATGTGTGAATTTCCCAAATTTCCTTCTTTTATTGATTTAATTTTATTTCATTATGATTGAAAAACATACTTTGTGTAATTTCAGTCCTTTCAAATTTATTGAGCTTTTTTATAGTTGTAACATGTTGGTATATCATAGAGAATGCATTATACACACTTGGGGAAAATGTGTATTCTGTTTTCTGGAGGAGTTCTAAAGATGTGTTAGGTTCAGTTGCTTTATAGTGTTGAAGTCATCAATTGTTTTTTCATTGATCTTCTAACTGTTCTATTATTGAAGTCTTTGTTACTGTTGAATTGTTGTTTCTCCTTTCAGTTCTGTCAATTTTTGCTTTATTGTTTTTGCTTCATTGGGGCTCTGTTAGACGTGTGTTAATTAGAAATGTTATCTTCTTAATGGATTGGTCCCTTTTTAAATGTATAATGTCCTTTACCGCACAGATTTTTGTTTTAACATCTACTTTGTCTAATGTTGGTATAGCCACACCATTTCTTTTCAGGTTACTATTTACATTGTATATCTTTTTCCATCCTTTTATTTCCAACCCATTTGTGGCTTTGAATCTAAATTGTGTCTCTTACGAACAGCACATAGTTGTTTTTTTTTTAAAAATTAATTCTGCCTAGCAGTGTTTTGTAGTTGGAGTGTTTAATCCATTTATATTTAACATAATTACCCATAAGGTAGGATTTACATCTGCCACTTTACTATTTTTTAATGTTTTATATGCTTTATTGTTCTTCTGTTTCTCCATTACTGCCTTCCTTTGTATTAAATACATATTTTTTGTGAACTGTTTTAATTCCCTTAATCTTTTCTTTTACTGTGTATTTTTGATTTATAGGTAACAGAGTTAAAAGCAAAAATAGCTGTTTGTTGTACTTACATGTTGCTACATTTGCTGGTACCCTTTATTTCTTTGTGTAGATTCCAGTTATCATCTAATGCTCTTTTATTTCATCTTGAAGAGCACACCTTAATATTTCTTGTAGGATGATTTTTATAGGCTCACTGTCCAGACCCCATTAAAGAATGGACACTGGTAAATTACCCCACGCAATTTAAATTGAGATAGAATTGAAATCTTAGCAATATTGAACCTTCTCATACAGGAACACAATGTATCTCTCCATTTTATTTAGGTTTTTGACTTGTCAGTATTCTAAGTCAAAAACCTAAATAAAATGGAGAGATATATTGTGTTCCTGTATGAGAAGATTCAATATTGCTAAGATTTCAATTCTGTATTATGTCAGTATTCTGTAATTTTCAGCATGTCAAATATTGAATTTTTTTTTTTTTTTTAGATTTTTACCTAAAAATTTCATGGATTTTGATAATGTTATAAATGGAACTTTTAAGAAATAGAAATTTTCCAATTTCTTTTCTAATATATAGAAATGCAATTGATTTGACCTTCTGACCTTCAACCTTACTAAAACTCTTATTCAGGTATCTTTTTTGTAGATTTTTTTGGAATATAGAAAATCATGTCTATTGTAAGTAGAGACAGTTTTATTTCTCCCCAGTTTCTATGCCTTTTATTACTTTTTCTTACCTAATTGCACCAACTAAGCCCTCCTGTTTGATGTTGAATAGAAATGGCAAGAGCAAATATCCTTACCTTTTTCCTAGTCTTAGGGGAAAACATTCAGTCTTCCACCAATATTGGTATTAGTTGTAGGTTTTTTATAGATATACTTAATCAGGTAGAGTTGATTCCCTTTTGTTTCTGGGTTACTAGGTTTTTATCATAAATTCATATGAATTTTGTGAAATGCTTTTATCTGTTAAGATGGTTATATGATTTTTCTTCTACAGTCTATTGGTGTGAATTATACTAATTAATTTTGAATGTTGAACATACTTTGTATTACCAGGATAAACTTCACTTAGTCCTGATCTGTAATCCTTTTATGTATTGCTGGATTCATTTTGCTAATATTTTTTGGAGGATTTATTTCTACATGTGTATCTATATGCTTGAGTTAATATTTAAATAAGTACCAAGCACCCGAAGGACTTCTGGTAAATGCACGCTATGCAGTTGGTTATAACCCACCTGCTAAAGACAGCTAGAAAAGCAGGGGGACGTGTTCATAAGATACCATTTATTTTATGGTTAAAAATGTCATTTTAAAAACAAGATAGTATTTTTGGATCTGCATAGATTTCTTTTCTCCCTTTGTTTTTCAAAGGTAGACATAAATGCATTAACCCGCAACGTGCAGACTCTAGAGGAAAAGAATAAACAACTGACAGATAAGATTGCTTCCCTAGAACTTGAGCAAGCATCTTCTGATTACCATTGGGTGGGTATAAAAAGGTCAGTCTAAAGTAGGAATTAATGACTAAAGAGTTTTGTACAAATCAGAAATTAGGAGATGGGTTTCTTCATTTGTTTGTATTTTGATAATTATCACAAGTCCTGAATAACTAAGCAGGCCAAGTATGTCAGAGAGCCCTACAGTATTCAGGCAATAGAAGATTTAAGAGAACGAGAATTGAAAGCACCTGTTAAACATCTGCCTACACAGATGATCTGTAATGATGAAAAGTACCAGTATTTCTAACATTTTAAAATACTTTCTTTTCCATAAATTGTGAGAAAGAAACTTGTGTTTTTTTTCCCCTGACAGTTCTATCTGTTGGGAAATCAGTAGTAAGTTAGATTTCTTAAAGCTGTTCGACAAGGTCATTGCCTTACAAATAAATGAAAAAGGAAGTGAAAGTGAAGTCACTCAGTTGTGTTTGACTCTTTGTGACCCCATGGACTGTAGCCCACCAGGTTCCTCCATCCTTTGGACTCTCCAGGCAAGAATACTCGAGTGGGTTGCCACTTCCTTCTCCAGGGGTCTTCCCTACCCAGGGATTGAACCCAGGTCTCTCACATTGCAGGCAGACCTTTACCATCTGAGCTACCAGGGAAGTCATTACAAATAAACATTTAAGTCTTACAGCATCTCCAGGTGAAGGAGACTTAAAGAGATTGTTCTGTTACACAGCTGGTAAGTTTTCTGTGTGCTTTTGAATACTTCAGTTCAGTTCAGTCGCTCAGTCGTGTTCGACTCTTTGCAACCCCATGAATCGCAGCACACCAGGCCTCCCTGTCCATCACCAACTCCCGGAGTTCACCCAAACTCACGTGCATCATGTTGGTGATGCCATCCAGCCATCTCATCCTCTGTCGTCTCCTTCTCCTCCTGCCCCCAATCCCTCCCAGCATCAGGGTCTTTTCCAATGAGTCAACTCTTCACATGAGGTGGCCAAAGTATTGGAGTTTCAGCCTCAGCATCAGTCCTTCCAGTGAACACCCAGGACTGGTCTCCTTTAGGATGGACTAGTTGGATCTCCTTGCAGTCCAAAGAATTATCTATTTCTTCTATAGTATGGAATTCAGCTTTCAGAATTCCAAAGAAGGTGTGAAGTCTGTCTTAATCTGAGCTAAATTCTTTCAAGCTCTGTCATAAGCTGCTCATTACTTCAACTATGAAAAATTATAGAAACTAAATCTAAATCCTGTTAGTTTTCATGTCCCTGGAGCCAGACTATTTATGTTTCAATTTTGGCTGTGACCTTAGGTGTGATCCTTAACCTTTCTGAACCTGAGTTTCTTAATCTGTCAGAATGGGGATAATACTATTATTAGGTGGTTGTTGAGATTAAGTAAGTTAATATATGTAAAGCATGTAGCACTTTGCTAACATTTATTGAATTCTTAGTATCTCAACTATCCCTAGAAAAAGCCTATTAAGTTCCTTTCGGAGCAACAGGGTGCATTAGCTCTAAATCCTGGTACTATCTCAGGCCAGCCCTCCCTCCCTCAAAATTAAAGATTCATCGTTGTCCTTTGCTAGTTGGCCAGACCTCAGCTGGGCTTATCTACCCACCAGGTTTGTGTCTCTCTCAGTGTCCATGGTTCCTCCATGCCTGTACTGCCAGGGAGCAGACCTGTGGCCTTATCCTTTTAGTGACTTTGACAGATCTTGCAGGTAACTTGGTCAATGTTGATTCTTACCTGCTTACCACCTCTTGATTAAGGTCTCGCAGTAATTACCCATACCTCAATTCCAGCTTACATGTCTCTGCATAGAATCTTCTCTAACCAGGCCTTGTTGCAGTTGGCTGTAATGAGTCTTGAGGAAAGAGGTAGAGATTTTTACAACTTTTTTTTTTTTAATCAGCAATATCATTAAACCTATTGCCATTCATTGCTGGCAGTATATTTTTGTTCTTTAAAAATTAACACTTAATCCTCAATAAAAACTACCCTCTAGCATAGCCTCTTATTTGTAGAAATGTGCATATGAGTTTGTGTCTTATATGCCACACCATAATTTAAATTCAGACCCAGTTTTAACCCATGGCTTCATTTACTGTGTGACCTGGACAGGTTCTTAACCTCTGTGGCCCTCAGTGCCAAGGGGATCTTCCCTGTGGAACTCCCCTGAGGGTTCCCACAGTCTACTGTGCATACTCGTTAAAACAGTTACTGTTACTTCATAAACTAGAAATTGACCTGTTTCATGCCTCTGCTTTCATGCCCTTATAATGTAAGAATAGTTAACTTATTTCTGTACTCCCTTGCCTAGCATAGTGCCCATACATAATAGGTGTTTAAGTAACCTTGGTTGGGTAGAACACAAAGAGGGTCATGTGTATCATGCCAGGCTGTGAGACTCAAATGTGATATTGTGAGTAAAGTGCCAGTCACAGGGCACATACAGTATCCTTTTATAAATATCATGCTCGTTTTTTTCCCTCACACTTCCTTATGTTAGGTTTATGTTTGCCATTTCAGCCTTTAGTGACAGTGTAATTTTTAAAAATTTTTATTGAAGTATAATTGATTTATAATGCTAATTTTTGCCATACAGTAAAGTGATTCAGTTTTATATGTATTCTTTTTCATATTCTTTTCCAAATTACGGTTTATGACAGAATATTGAATATAGTTCCCTGTGCTATACAGTAGGACCTTGTTGTTTATCCATCCTGTATATAATAGTGTGCATCAGCTAACCCCAAACTCCCACTCCATCCCTCACACTCTTCCTACTCCCCTTTGACAACCACAAGTCAGTTCCTATGAATGATGGTGTAATTTAAGTCCATTACCACAGCCCATCATGAAGGGAACCACAGTGAGAAAAGATCCAAATGTGGGAAGTTTACTGTTTCTGGGTTCAAATTAAATGACTAGTCTCCCTACTTTTTGTTGGTATTTTAAACATACATTTTCAGATGATAGCACCAGAAAGAAATAGACTTATTTCCATATACAACTAGGATTTTAATGACTTGAAATTAAACAATGTATTAAATATATTAGTTCTTAAAACTCAGGTGACACTTAGTTAGTGTACACTTGTAAGGGTGACAGAATTGGTTCCATCTGCATGGGCCCTTGTCAAACTGGTTGTTAATAGAATAAAATTCTTACTTACCCATCTGCTTATAAAATAGCTTTGTTGTTGTTGTTCAGTCACTAAGTCACGTCTGTTTGTGACCCCATGAACTGCAGCACACCAGGCTTCCCTGTCCTTCACTGTCTCGCAAGAGTTTGCTCAACCTCATATCCACTGAGTTGTTGATGCCATCCAACTATCCCATTCTCTGTCACCCCCTTCCCCTCCTGCCCTCAGTCTTTCCCAGTATCAGGGTCTTTTCCAATGAGTCGGCTCTTCACATCAGGTGGCCAAAGTATTGGAGCTTTGGCTTCAGAATCAGTCCTTCCAATGAGTATTCAGGGCTGATTTCCCTTAGAATTGACTGGTTTGATCTCCTTGCTGCCCAAGGTACACTCAAGAGTCTTCTCCAGCACCACAGTTCAAAGGCATCACTTCTTTGGCATTCAGCCTTTTTTTATTGTCCAGCTCTCACATCCATACATGACTATTGGAAAAACCACAGCTGTAACTTTACAGACCTTTGTCGGCCAAGTGATTGCTCTTCTTTTTAATATGCTGTCTAGGTTGGTCATAGCTTTTCTTCCAAGGAACAAGTGTCTTTTAATTTCATGGCTGCAGTCACCATCTGCAGTGATTTTGGAGCTCAAGGAAATAAAGTCAGTCACTGTTTTCATTGTTTCCCCATCTACTTGCCATGAAGTGAGGAGACCAGATACCATGATCTTAGTTTTCTGAATGTTGAGTTTTAAGCCAACTTGTTCACTCTCCTCTTTCACTTTCATCAAGTGGCTGTTTAGTTCCTCTTTGCTTTCTGCAGAGGGTGGTGTTATCTGCGTATCTGAGGTTATTGATATTTCTCCTGGCAGTCTTGATTCCAGCTTGTGCTTCATCCAGCCTGGCATTTAGCATGATGTACTCTGCATATAAGTTAAATAAGCAGGGTGACAATATGCAGCCTTGACATAATCCTTTCCCAATTTTGAACCAGTCCGTTGTTCGTGTCCAGTTCTAACTGTTGCTTCTTGACCTGCATGTAGGTTTCTTAGGAGACAGGTGAGTTGTTCTGCTATTCTCATCTCTTTAAGAATTTTCCACAGTTTTTTGTGATCCATACACTTAAAGGCTTTAGCATAGTCAATGAAGTAGAAGTAGATGTTTTTCTGGAATTCTCTTGCTTTTTCTGTGATCTAATGAATATTAGCAATTCATTCTGGTTCCTTGTATATTGCTAAGATTATTTAAACAAAGGATAGTTTGAGTTCAGTTCAGTTCAGTCGCTCAGTTGTGTCCGACTCTTTGCGACCCCATGAATCGCAGCACGCCAGGCCTCCCTGTCCATCACCAATTCCCGGAGTTCACTCAGACTCACGTCCATCAAGTCGGTGATGCCATCCAGCCATCTCATCCTTTGTCGTCCCCTTTTCCTCCTGCCCTCAATCCCTCCCAGCATCAGAGTCTTTTCCAATTGAGTTCAGCATACCACAACTCAGAATCTGAGATATTCACTCATTTAAATGGTCTCTTTCTAATTTCTGGTGTCCCATCAATTTTCTTAAGTATAGGGCCTGTTTAAATGATCATTTAAATTACTGCCTTAACATCTACCTTACGTTAGCAAAAAAGGAGGACATTATTTCCAAAGTTTATTTAAAAGATTAATAGAATTATTTATGCCTTTGCCTAAAAAAGGAAATTTTATTGAGGAAAATGTTTCCATTATTTAAAAAATTTGTATAAGAGACCCAGACTGTCCAAGTTCTTTTTAAAAAATAAAAGTCTTCAACATTCCAAGAACACAGTATTTTTGAGTGTTCCTATGTGTAATAGCACAATTTTGGTTAAATCTAGCTCTTGATTTTTTATAAGCTTTATCTACACTTTGCAATACTTTGGGCACCTTGATTTATAGAACTTGGAACTGAATTTTAAATTTTAAATAGTTAAGCTTTTATTTCATTAGTTATATGGTGTAGCTTTGTTTTTGTAGTGTTATCGGCCATCCTTGTAATATATTTTCTGCTGAAGACTTGATCAAAACATAGCCCCAAATGTTCATCTGTAGGATGATTTTACATTTTTTACATCATAGTTTCTAAACTGTTGTGTTAAAGGAGGACTGTTTGTCTTCCATAGACAAAAAAAATTTAAGTTATGATAATATATCATTACTAGCCTCCCGTTTATTGCTAGCAGTCTACATTTCTGTTAGGTTACTTTGAAACCGATACTTAATTGGTCTTAATGCTTTTAAAAAAAATTGCCTTGGTGGGAGCAACACACAGGATTCAAAGTGAAACTTTAAAAAACTGGAAGTATGAATATGTATAAATAAGTATGAAATAAATATCTGATGTGACAGATGCCTGGATGGCCATACTAGTTAGTAACCCACTGATCTCTAATATTGGGTATACATTTTTGTATTGAATATACATAATTTTATAGTAGAACTAGTCATTATAATTTTTCCATCTTTTTTTTAAAGTCTAGAATGTCTAAAATGGCTTAATTCTTCTAGTCAAGGAAACTACCAAGAAGAAAACAGTGCTTCAGACTAATGTGATCTCTTGTATGCTATCATGAAAATATTTGAACAGAGGAAAAAATGAGTTACATGTTATATAGTAATCTGGTTTGGAATGTGTTTTTACTTTTATTTGGAAAATAGTCACAATATTTAAGATGAAATAAAGTGCACCACAGATTGGCTGTGTTGAAGACAGTGAGGAACGTCTCTTGTGTAAATTAATATCCCAACATATATGTTTTTATCTTTAAAACTTGCCTAAAGTTGAATGTAAATTCTTTGGCTTTAAATGCTAAAAAGGAGCCTTGTTCTGTTATTCACAGATTAAGCAAATATAAGCCAGAAATAGTGATTTTGTCAGCATAGGATATTTACCAACATTAACGAGTTTGAACTCAAAATTAACTGCAAATGATCCATAGTACAGCTAGTTGGCCTATGTGATTAAGAATTTGTGTTCTTAGTCACATTTGCTTTCGTGTGTATTATCCCTACCATGAACTTATAAAGATGACTTTGACTTAATGGCAAATATCAGTATTTTCTGTTATTAAGATACAACAGTGAAACGGATTGTGGAAGGTGAAAATTTCCATCTTCAATCACTAGTTGTGTTCCTCAAGTATACCAGTAAGGTCCAAAATTTAATCAAGAGAATCTATTTTATACTTATTTCTTCTGACAAGGAGAGGAAAAAGGCATATGAAAAAAATAACTGTCATTATTAAAGGTTGTTTTAATGATTAAATATGTAATTTCATGAAATATAGAGGCTTCAGTAATGTTTGTCTTAGATAACATTGTGTTGAGTACTTTGTCAAACAATGTTTCCAACAAGCATTTCTTTTGCTTTTTCAGTTGTTTTTTTTTTTTTCCTAACTGCCCTTTAACTATGGTAACTGAACTGGCTCCGGTTGTCCAAGTGGTTATGACCATTTTCTTAAGGAGCTACAGTTATCCCTCAGTATCCATGGAGGATTAGTTCCAGGACCCTCACAGATACCAAAATCTGTGGATACTGGAGTCTCTTATATAAAATGGTATATTTGCATATATTCTAGGTACATCCTTCCATATCCTTTAAATCATCTCTAGATTGCATATAATACCTAGCACAATGTAATGCTATTGTAAGGAGTTATCAGTTGCCCATATGTGGCAAATTCAAGTTTTGCTTTTTGAACTAGCTGGAAATTATTTTTTTCCTGAATATTTTCCATCCACAGTTGGTTGAACTAGTGGGTATGGAACCCTATGGATACTGAGAGCTGACTGCATGTAATCCTCAAACTGCATATCTGTAACCACTAATAAAACCATCCACATCTGGCTTAGATTGCAACTACAAAGGGATAATTTATGTAACAAAAATAGAGTTAGGAAACAAAAACAAACTCTGTGACTCTTCAGGCACTCATACTTCTGTTAGAAGTTTCCCTGTGTGTTGCCAGGCTTCCTGGGTAGCTCAAACAGTAAAGAATTTTGCCTGCAATGTGGGAGACCTGGGTTTGATCCCTGGGTCAGGAAGATCCCCTGGAGAAGGACATGGCAACCCACTCCAGTATTCTTGTCTGGAGAATTCCACAGACAGAGGAACCTGGTGGACTGCAGTCCATGGGGCTGCAAAGAGTTGAACACAACTGAGCGACTAACACACACATACGTGTTGCATATTACACTATGATCAGCTATCTAAAGAAGGACAAAGATGTAGCAGTAGCAAATAAATATGAATCCTGGATTCATTACTGTAGAAATAGTAAGGGTATAAATGCTTGTTTAAGAAGAAAAATAATTATTCATTCTATGTCTAGAGATACTGATAACCTATGTTTGTTTTATTAGCTTGCCCAACAACAGGTGGAAAACGTCTTGGGAAAAATTACTGACAGTAAAAATAAACTGGCCTATGAAAAGGGAAAACTTCAGGTATGAGATTTCATTTTCTATTTTTTTTTTCTCATTTTCTAATGCCAATTATGAAGCTAAATATTGCTGGACTTTGAAGAGGACCTAGCTCGGTCATTTACCAGTTTTGTAATTTTGGACAAGTTTTTAAACCTCCGTAAGCTTGGTCCCTTATTCACATCCAGCTGACCTCTATTTACACGCTTGTGATATAATGCTGAAACCTAAAAGTGTGATCCCAAGGTTCGTTCTGTAACAGTATGAAACTTTATTATAATTATTTTATGCATAGTCATTAGCTGCCAATGTAGAAAGCCTATGTTCTCTCTCTTTTTATTGAAGTTTTATTGATTTCCAATATTATGTTAGCTTTGAGTATACAGCAGTGATTCAGTATTTTTATAGATAATACTCTAAAGTTATTATAAAATATTAGCAATATTTCCTGTGCTGAACAACAGATTCTTATAGCTTATTTTATCCATGATAGTTTGTACCTCTTAATCCCTCACCCCTGTCTTGCCCCTCCTACCATCCCTCTCCCCAATGAAAACCACTAGTTTATTCTCTGTATTTAGTGGCCTGTCTCTGTTTTGTTCTTTTCATTCCTTTGAATAAGTGCTAACATACAATTCTTTGTCTAACTTATTTCACTAAGTACAGTATCTTTCAAGTCCATCCATGTTATTGCAATGGCAAGATCTCATTCTTTTTTATGACTAATATCCTGCTCTGTGTGTGTGTGTGTGTGTGTGTGTGTGTGTATGCCATATCTTGATGCAATTGTCTGTTGATAGGCCTTTAGGTTGCTTCTGTATCTTGGCTATTGTAAATAGTGCTGCTATGAACACTGCCTATGTCTTTTTGAATTAGTATTTTCATTTTCTTAACATACATACTCTGGTGGAATTTCTAGATCATATGTTAGTTCTACTTTTAGTTTTTTGAGGCACCACTATACCGTTTGCCATAGCAGCTACAACAATTTACATTCCTACCAACATTGCACTCAGGTTATCTTTTCTCCATATCCTTGTCAACATTTGCTATTTGTTGTCTTTTGATGTCACATTCTGACAGGTGTGAGGTTATACCTCATTGTGGTTTCGATTTGCATTTCCCTGATGATAAGCAGTGTTGAGCACCTTTTCATATGCCTGTTGGCCCTCAGTATGTCTTCACTGGGAAAATGTCTGTTCAGGTTTTCTGATCATTTAAAAAATTTGGTTGTTTGGGATTTTTTTATATTGAATTGTATGAACTGTTTTCATAGTTTGGATATTAACCACTTATCAGTCATAACATTTGAAAACATTTTCTCCTATCCAGTAGGTTGTCTTTTCATTTTGTCAGTGGTTTTCTTTGCTGTGCTAAGACTTTTAAGCTCAATTATGTGTCATTTATATATTTTTGCTTTTGTTTCCTTTTCCTTAAGAGACAGATCCCAGGAAAGAGTGCTATAATATATGTCAAAGTGTGTTCTATATTTTCTTCTAGGAGTTTTATGGTTTCAAGTGTTACATTCAAGTCTAATCCATCTCGTTAATTTTTATAAATGGTATAAGTTAGTGGTCCAGTTTTCCAAGCACAGTTCAGTTCACTCAGTTGTGTCCAACTCTTTGCAACCCCATGGACTCTCTGGATAAATCTGTTGGTTGATGCAAGAGGGGTGTTAAAAGTCCCATACTGTGATTGTATTGTTGTCATTTTCTCCCTTTATGGCTGTTAATATTTGCTTTATATATTTAGATGCTCCTATTTAGATGTACCTATTTAGGTATATATATGTTGGTGAACATAAATCAATTCTTCTATGGATCCCTTTGTCATTATATAGTGCTGTTTGTCTTTTGTTGCAGACTTTGTTTTAAAGTCTGCTTTATCTGATACGCGTACTGCTACTTACCTTTTTTTCCTCTTCCATTTACATGAACTATCTTTTCCGTCCTCTCACTGTGTGTGTGTGTGTGTCTCTGAAGTGAGTCTCTTGCAGACAGCATATAAACGAGTCTTGATTTTTATGCAGTCAACTACCCTGTATATTTTGATTGGAGCATTTAATCCATTGATTTGATTGATAAGTGTGTACTTATTGCCATTTTGTTACAATGCCTCTGATCAATAACATTCAGGTAACAAAAGACGTACAATACATCTCTGGTCAATGATGCATTAAGTGTGCACTCCTCCCCACCCTCTGCAACAGCAGCCTTCACCCTAGTGTGGAGCTGCTTTGGAACAAGAGGGAAGAGCAGGAGCCTGTGGGCTGGGATGGTCCCCATATGTCAGTCAGAGTTTCAGTTTCAGCTCCTGCCCCACCACTTTTACACACACTGGTTATGGTTACCCTCACCCTGTTCAGGCACAGGGCTGGTTTTGATCCAGCTCCATCTCCCCCAGTTGCTCACTTTCCTTGGCAGTGCCAGCCTTTGCCCTAGTGGGGAGCTGCTCCAGAGCAAGAGGGTCTGGAGCTGGTATCTGCTGTGGGCTTGGTCACCTGTTGGGGCCCCAGCCTAATTTCCGTTGGTTTCCTCCACCTTGTTCTAGGAGTAAGCATGCCTGTGTGTGCTCTTCAGGATTGGGGTCTGTTCCTTACAACTCTCTGGTGTGTCCCACTGATTTTAAAACCAGCTGATGGGACTCATCTTTCCAGTGTTGGTCCCCAGAACTGCGATTCCTAATATGTGGCATGAGCCCCAAAATCCCCAGGGAGGATCTCTGAACCTATGATATCGCTTTTTTTTCTGTGTCTCTACTGGGGACACAAATCCTGACCTGATCACGTCTCCATACCAGACTGTGTTTGTCTTTCTTTACAGCCTTGGTTGTAGACATCTTTCTCCAGGTTCATTTGTTTTTAATGAGAGCTGCTCCACATATAGATGTATTTTTGATTTATTTGTAAGGGTAGATGAGCTCAGTGTTGTCCTACTCCACCATCTTGGTTTTTTTCACATATGTTTTCTTTTTTGCTGAATTTTTCTAACATTCCTAAAAAGAAATAATCCTGGAAATTAGGTCTCAAGGCAATGAATGGAATTGACTTGAATGCATAAGATGATTCTTTAATTCCATGTTCTTTAATTTCATTGTTCTTTAATGTGGGTTTTGCCTCTGTAGTATCCACAGAGCAGGCAACTTGCCACTAATATAACTAAGTCTACCTTAAACCAACTTTGGTAGAAACACTGAAGTCTGAATTAATGGTTCTTAGCTTCAGCTACACAGTAGACTCCTCTGGGGAATTTTAAAAATACCACATGCTGGATAGTGTATGATGTCTGCCATTTACTTTCAAATGACTCATTTAAAAAAAATTAGTTTTTTACATACATTGAAGAAGTGATAGATGGATATATGATAAGCAAGTATAAGAATGTAAATGGTTAAATTTGGATGGCAGGTGTTTAAACACTTTCAAAATAAAAGGGGAAAAATCCCCATGAAAAGGCTTGCACCCCAGAGCAATTAAATCAGAAGCTCAAAGAGTATGTTATATAGGCTTTAATACTTTTTAAAACTCCCCAGTGATTCCAATGTGCGATAGTTGAGCACCACTGGACTGAATGCTATGAAGCAATGTCTGGTTACACTTGGCAGCTGTAGAGCTGATAGAGTAAGTAATCTCACTAGAGGCTTGCCATGTACCTCAGCGTTAATCTTATCTATTCAAGGGACTTAGCCATCGGGTTAGCAGACATGATCCAGGACAGAAACAGCAGGAGAGCTGTTTGACCACTATTTTCACGCTTTTAATTAATATTTTCTGGAGGCAATGATACATTTAAGTATAATCTATACTTGTGAAATCTTGCACAAGTCTTAATTTTCTTGAGTTTTATCTTACCTATGAAGTGAGCTGGGGAAGCACACCTCTCTTAATTACTTTCTCACTAGAAAAGACTGTGTAACAGGCTGGATATATAGATTATTACAGGCACAAAAGAACTTTCTCCTTTGTGAAACTAATGGTCTCATAGAAACTATGGCCCATAATATTGACCTTCTTTTAGCTTTCCCAGGAGAAATGAAGTGTATTTTTATGTGTGTGAGAAAAATCACAAACACTCATAGGTAACTTGAAGCCAAATTTTTCTGGGCATGGAATACATTTTAAGGTTTGTTAGTGAGTCTGATGTTAACTTTTCTAACATTTTAAACCTCAGTTACACTTTTGAGATTATCCTTATAATCTTAAGGAAAATACATGCCTTTTTTCTGCCTGTATTCCTATAATAAGGGCCAAGTATTTTGATAGTCTTTGAAAGCTGAAACACTTTTGAAACTATTGATTCACTGGTGTTTTTATGTCAAGCTTTGTGTTGAAACACTGCAAAGATACTGATCTCATCAGCCCAAGGGCAGGTGCTCTTACATAGCCTATCGGTGGACCCCTGAGCCACCAGGGAAGCCCATATAGCACATCACTCTTTTTAATTGAAATGTAGTTAATTTACGATCTTGTGTTAGTTTCTGGTGTGCAGCAAAGTGACTCAGTTATATATTCTTTTTCATATTATTTTCCATTATACTTTATTACAAGATACTGAATATAGTTCCCTGTTCTGTACAGTGGGACCTTGTTGTTTATCTCTTTTATACACAATAGCTTGAATTCTCCAATCCCAAACTAAGTTAGCTGCCTCCTTCGCTCTCCCTTTTGGTAACCATAAGTTTGTTTTTTTTTATGTTTTTATGCCTGTGAGTCTTGTTTCTGTTTTGTAAATAATGTCATTTATGTCATATTTGGCTCAGATGGTAGAGAATCTGCCTGCAATGTGGGATACCTGGGTTCGATCCCTGAGTTGGGAAGATCCCCTGAGAAGGGGACGGCTACCCACTCCAGTATTCTTGTCTGGGTAATTCCATGGACAAAGGAGCCTGGCAGGCTATAGTCCATGGGTTCTCAAAGAGTCGAACACAACCGAGTGACTTTAACTTTCATATCATATTTCAGATTCCACATATAAATATCTATGCTATTTTTCTTTTTCTCTCTGACTTCACGTAGTTTGATCATCTCTAGGGTGATCCATGTTGCTACAAATGGCATTATTTTGCTCTTTTTATGACTGAGTAATATTCCTCTCTGTGTGCACATGTGTGTGTGTGTGTGTGTGTGTGTATGCATGCACCATATTCTTTATTCATCTGTTTATGGACATTTTGGTTGCTTTCATGTCTTGGCTATTGTAAATGATACATTATTCTTGCCAGGTAATCTAAAGAAAGAGCTGCATACTAAACATAATCAAAATAGTCTGTTTTCTCTCAATTGGATTATAATTAATTAAAATATTATGTATCAACCATATTAGATAAGAGATTGCATTTTTAAACTAATAATATAAATACTGGGTTTCAGGTGTTAATGTAGACTGTCAGAAACTGCTGCCTCACATTCAAACTTGATTTGATATTTGGTGCTGTATACTGTTACATTATCTAAATATGTCCAAATGTATTTATCCTTTATATTAATGTATATTTAGACAGTTTTCAATTGCTTACAAACAATGCTTGTATGATAAATTCTTATACATGTCTTTGTACTCACATCCAAAGAGTCTCTAACTATAATTCTTAGGAGAATTACTGGGTTGTAGCAACCCACTCCGGTGTTCTTGCCTGGAGAATCCCAGGGACAGGGGAGCCTGGTAGGCTGCCGTCTATGGGGTCACACAGAGTCGAACACGACTGAAGCGACTTAGCAGCAGCAGCAGCAGCAGCCTGCCAGTGTAGGAGACATAAGAGACACCAGTTGGATCCCTGGGTCAGGAAGATCCCTTGGAGAAGGAAATGACAATGCCCTCCAGTATTCTTGCCTGGAGAATCCGGTGGACAGAGGAGCCTGGTGGGCTACAGTCCATAGGGTCACAAAGAGCCTGACACAACTGAAGTGATTTACCATGCCTTCAGGGTGTACATAAATTGAATTTTACTAGACTCTCTCAAATTTCTCCTGAAAGTTTAGAAAGCAGTCTGTATAAGAGAATGTAGAATGACAGTGTTATGAATCTTATAAAGTAGATGAATCTCATAAAATAATACTACATGATGTTTTAAAAGTGAAAGTGTTCGTCGCTCAGTGTTGTGTGACTACACTTGTGTCTGACTCTTTGTGACCCCAGGCTGTAGGACTGTAGACTGCCAGGCTCCTCTGTCCATGGATGTTTAAGGATACATTTACAGTACAATTATTTAAAAGGAATAGGAATGATAAACACCAAATTCAGGATAGTAGTAAACTCTAAAATCGCAGGAAGATATTTATTGGATTAGGCTACACAGAGGTATATTTGTATGTTTTATTCTTTTTTAAGTTGAGTGATGGATAGATGGGCTGTTACTATATAGGTCTGAAAGATTTCTATCACTTTTTTCCTTGTCTTTAAATGTATGTCAGTTAGTGCTTTATGCTCACTCTACTCTACCCTCAATCCCATCACTCTTATACCAGCTGGATTTAAATATTATATTAGCTACTTGGCCCCTTATTATAGGCAGCTGCTTTTGTGATCTTAGTTTAAAGATTATTTAAGAGTTTTGTTTCAGTAAATCTTATTAAGCTGTAACATACAGAAAAGTACACAAGGTACAGCTCATGAATTTTCACAAAGTAAAAGTATCCGTGTGACCAGCACTCAGAATAAGAAACAGAATGTTCCCAGAACTCATCTCATAACCTTTTTCAGTCACTGCCTCCCATGATGTTACTATCCATCATCTTGACTTCTATACCCAGATTAGTTTTACCTGTTTTGAATTTTATATAATTGTTACAAAATATGCTTTTTGTGTCTTGTTTCTTTCACCCAGCATTGTAATTGAGAGATTCATCCATGTTGTCTGTTGTATTAATGCTTCTTTGGCTTGAATTGCTGCATGGAATTATATGAATATTATTAAGAGTTCTGTGCTGAAGTCATCACAGTTTTATGACTATATTATCATATTTCAAGTCAAAATACATAACTCTGGCAGTTCAGGTTGTTTCAGTTATGAAACTCAATCTAAACTATGAAGGTGCTAACATTATAGGCTTGTCCTACTTAATTTCTAATTTATTATATGTACTGAAAAAAAAAAACTAGGAAATTTCTTAATAGCAATCATTTAGAATGCTTGCACTAGAAAACACATAAAAATAAGTTTTTCTTTTCATCAGTATCTTAGTTGTCTCACAGTTTCTTTTTTATTTTGGTCTGTCCTGTGCAGCATGTGGGTATAGTTCCCCGGCAAGGGATCGAACCTGTGCCCCATGCACTGGCAGCATGGAGTCCTGACTGCTGCTATATTTTTATAGTTTTATATTTCAAAACATATATAACAGGCAATAGTGGGGTAAGGAATTAAGTGGTACAGACTACTGTGCATAAAATAAGCTACAAAGATATATTGTATATCACATGAAAGGTAGCCGATATTTCATAATAACGGAATGGAGTATAATCTTCAAAAATTGTGAATCACTGTGTTGCACACTTGAAACTTACATAATATTATAAATCAGCTGTACCTCAATTTTTAAAAAAACATATTTCTATATTTAGATCATTTGAAATAATAGGAGGAAATGACCTTGACCTAAATACTGCTTTTTTGAGACTGCCTAATAACAAACACCCTCTTCCAACAACACAAGAGAAGACTCTATACATGGACATCACCAGGTGGTCAACACCGAAATCAGATTGATTATATTCTTTGCAGCCAAAGATGGAGAAGCTCTATACAGTCAGCAAAAACAAGACCAGGAGCTGACTGTGGCTCAGACCATGAACTCCTTATTGCCAAATTCAGACTTAAATTGAAGAAAGTAGGGAAAACCAGTAGACCATTCAGGTATGACCTAAATCAAATCCCTTATGATTATACAGTGGAAGTGAGAAATAGATTTAAGGGCCTAGATGATAGATAGAGTGCCTGATGAACTATGGAATGAGGTTCGTGACATTGTACAGGAGACAGGGATCAAGACCATCCCCATGGAAAAGAAATGCAAAAGAGCAAAATGGCTGTCTGCGGAGGCCTTACAAACAGCTGTGAAAAGAAGAGAAGTGAAAAGCAAAGGAGAAAAGGAAAGATATAAACATCTGAATGCAGAGTTCCAAAGAATAGCAAGGAGATAAGAAAGCCTTCTTCAGTGATCAATGAAAAGAAATAGAGGAGAACAACAGAATGGGAAAGACTAGAGATCTCTTCAAGAAAATCAGAGATACCAAAGGAACATGTCATGCAAAGATGGGCTTGATAAAGGACAGAAATGTTATGGACCTAACAGAAGCAGAAGATATTAAGAAGAGATGGCAAGAATACACAGAAGAACTGTACAAAAAGATCTTCATGACCCAGATAATCACGATGGTGTGATCACTGACCTAAAGCCAGACATCCTGGAATGTGAAGTCAAGTGGGCCTTAGAAAGCATCACTACGAACAAAGCTAGTGGAGGTGATGGAATTCCAGTTGAGCTATTCCAAATCCTGAAAGATGATGCTGTGAAAGTGCTGCACTCAGTATGCCAGCACATTTGGAAAACTCAGCAGTGGCCACAGGACTGGAAAAGGTCCGTTTTCATTCCAGTCCCAAAGAAAGGCAATGCCAAAGAATGCTCAAACTACTGCACAATTGCACTCATCTCACACGCTAGTAAAGTAATGCTCAAAATTCTCCAAGCCAGGCTTCAGCAATATGTGAACTATGAACTTCCTGGTGTTCAAGCTGGTTTTAGAAAAGGCAGAGGAACCAGAGATCAAATTGCCAACATCCGCTGGATCATCGAAAAAGCAAGAGAGTTCCAGAAAAACATCTATTTCTGCTTTATTGACTATGCCAAAGCCTTTGACTGTGTGGATCAGAATCAACTGTGGAAAATTCTGAAAGAGATGGGAATACCAGACCACCTGATCTGCCTCTTGAGAAATCTGTATGCAGGTCAGGAAGCAACAGTTAGAACTGGACATGGAACAACAGACTGGTTCCAAATAGGAAAAGGAGTACATCAAGGCTGTATATTGTCACCCTGTTTAACTTATATGCAGAGTACATCATGAGAAATGCTGGACTGGAAGAAACACAAGCTGGAATCAAGATTTCCGGGAGAAATATCAATAACCTCAGATATGCAGATGACACCACCCTTATGGCAGAAAGTGAAGAGGAACTTAAAAGCCTCTTGATGAAAGTGAAAGTGGAGAGTGAAAAAGTTGGCTTAAAGCTCAACATTCAGAAAATGAAGATCATGGCATCTGTTCCCATCACTTCATGGGAAATAGATGGGGAAACAGTGGAAACAGTGTCAGACTTTATTTTGGGGGGCTCCAAAATCACTGCAGATGGTGACTGCAGCCATGAAATTAAAAGACGCTTACTCCTTGGAAGGAAAGTTATGACCAACCTAGATAGCATATTCAAAAGCAGAGACATTACTTTGCCAACAAAGGTTCGTCTAGTCAAGGCTTTGATTTTTCCTGTGGTCATTATGGATGTGAGAGTTGGACTGTGAAGAAGGCTGAGCGCCAAAGAATTGATGCTTTTGAACTGTGGTATTGGAGAAGACTCTTGAGAGTCCCTTGGACTGCAAGGAGATCCAACCAGTCCATTCTGAAGGAGATGAGCCCTGGGATTTCTTTGGAAGGAATGATGCTGAAGCTGAAACTCCAGTACTCTGGCCACCTCATGCGAAGAGTTGACTCATTGGAAAAGACTCTGATGCTGGGAGGTATTGGGGGCAAGAGGAGAAGGGGACGACAGAGGATGAGATGGCTGGATGGCATCACTGACTCGATGGACATGAGTCTGAGTGAACTCCGGGAGTTGGTGATGGACAGGGAGGCCTGGCGTGCTGCGATTCATGGGGTCGCGAAGAGTCGAACACGACTGAGTGACTGATCTGATCTGAATAAGCGGGCTATGGAAGCTATTTTTCATGGATTTAATGACATAGAAACATCAGATCTCTGAGGGTAGCAGGATTTATTTGCTTCTATGTTCTTCCCCATTTGAATGTCCTGAATTAAAAATCCTTTTGAAAAAGAGACCCACTGCAAAAACTAAAGTGGCTTACAGATGCAAATATGCCATCTAACAAGTTTTAGAGCATTTTATTGGGTACCTTGAGGCTAGGGGTAAGGTAATTACCTGAGAAAAATTACCCAGAAAAAATAGTGTGTGTTTTGCTTGGAGAGAGGCAAGTTTAAAATTCTTTGAGTGTTTATCACTACTTTTCCACTGAGTTCTAAGATTAACAGCAGTTTGCTTATATTTAAAATGAGAATAATTGTTGCATCAAAACACACCTTTAAAGGCAGCCATTCTGATTCTGAACCTTAAGTTAAAACCACTTAATGGGGAGCCACACAACATGTTTTATGCTGTGTTGTTCAGTCACCAAGTCGTGTTCTACTCTTCATGACCCCATAGACTGCAGCATACCAGGCTGCACCATTTCCCAGAGTTTGCCCAAGTTCATGTCCATTGCATTGGTGATGCCATCCAACCGTCTCATCCTGTCACCCTTTTCTCCTTCTGCCTTCAATCTTTCCCAGCATCAGGGTGTTTTCTAATTAGTCAGCAGTTCGCATCAGGTGGCCCAAAGTACTGAGCTTCAGCATTAGTCCTTCCAATGAATATTCAGGGTTAATGTCCTTTAGGATCAACTGGTTTGATCTCCTTGCTGTCCAAGGGCTGTCAAGAGTCTTGTCCATCATGAGAGTTTGAAAGCATAAATTTTTTGGCATTCAGCGTTCTTTATGGTCCAACTCTCAGATCTGCACATGTCTTACTGGAAAAACCCAAGCTTTGACTGTATGGACCTTTGTCAGCAAAGTGATGTCTCTGCTTTTGAATACACTGTCTAGGTTTGTCATAGCTTTTCTTCCAGGGACCAAGCTTCTTTAATTTCATGGCTGCGGTCACCGTCCACAGTGATTTTGGAGCCCAAGAAG
Source organism: Bubalus kerabau (assembly GCF_029407905.1). Taxonomy (NCBI): domain Eukaryota; kingdom Metazoa; phylum Chordata; class Mammalia; order Artiodactyla; family Bovidae; genus Bubalus; species Bubalus kerabau. The sequence goes on from NC_073626.1 coordinate 139,202,317, forward strand.
AGAAAGTCTGTCACTGCTTCCACTTTTTCCCCTTCTAATTGCTATGAAGTGATGGGACTAGATGCCATGATCTTAAGTTTTTTTAAATATTTTAAACTGGCTTTTTCACTCTCATCCTTCACCCTCATCAAGAGACTCTTTAGTTCCTATTTGCTTTCTGCCATTAGGGTGGTATCATCCATATATCTGAGGTTGTTGATATTTCTCCCAACAATCTTGTTTCCAGTTTGTAACTCATCCAACCCAGCATTTCTCATAATGTGCTCTGGTATAAGTTAAATAAACAGGGTGACAGTAAATAGCCTTGTCATCCTCCTTTCTCAATCTTGAACCAGTCAGTTGTTCCATACAAGGTTCTGACTTTTGCTTCTTGATCAGCATATAGGTTTCTCAGGAGACAGGTAAGATGATCTGGTATTCCCATCTCTTTAAGAGTTTTCCACAGTTTGTTATGATCCACACTATCAAAGGCTTTAGCATCGTCAATGAAACAGAGGTCGATGTTTTTCTGGAATTCCCTTGCTTTTTCTATGATCCAGCAAATGTTGGCAATTTGATCTCTGGTTCCTCTGCCTTATCTGTATCCAGCTTGGACATCTGGAAGTTCTCAGTTCACACAATGCTGAATCCCAGCATGTAGGATTTTGAGCCATAACCTTACTAGCATGAGAGATGAGGGCAGTTGTCTGGTGTTTTGGACATTCTTCAGTACTGCCCTTCTTGGGAATTGGGACAAGGATTGACCTTTTCCAGTTCTGTGGCCACTGCTGGGTTTTCCAAACTTGCTAACATGTTGAGTACAGCACTTTGATAGCATCATCTTAAAGCTCTGCTGGAATTTGATCACCTCCACTAGGTTTATAGGTTTTTTCCTGGGTTTGGGTGACTGACCACACCATTGTGGTTATCTGGGTCATTAAGATCTTTTTTGTTCTATTCTCTGTATTCTTTCCATCTCTTCTTGATCTCTTCTGCTTTTATTAGGTCTTCACCATTTCTGTCCTTTATTGTGCCCATTTTTGGATGAAATATTTCTTTGATATATCCAATTTTCTTGAAATCTTTACTCTTTCCCCTTCTGTTGCTTTCCTCTTTTTCTTTGCATTGTTCATTGAAGCAGGCCTTCTGTCTCTGCTGTTCTGTGGAACTCTGCTTTCAGTTGGGTGTACCTTTCTCTTTCCCCCTTGCTTTTCATTTTTCTTCTTTCTTCAGCTATTTGTAAATCCTTCTCAGACAACCACTTTGCCCTCTTGCTTTTCTTTTTCTTTAGGATGGCTCTGTTTGGCGCCTTTGTCCAGCGTTACGGACCTTGCCCCTAGCTCTCCAGGCACTGTTTCCTAGGTTAGCCCCTTGAATCTGGTTGTCACCACTGCTGTGTATTCATAGGGGATTTGACTTAAGTCGTACCTGGGCTGGCCTAGTGTTTTTTCCCACTTTTAGTTTAGGCCTGAATTTTTCTATGAGACACTAATGATCTGAGCCACAGTCAGCTCCAGGTCTTGTTTATGGTGACTGTCTACAGCTTCTCCATCTTTGGCTACAAAGAATGAAATCACTCTGATTTCGGTATTGACCCTTTGGTGATGTCCATGTGTAAAGTTGTTTTATACTGTACACTGTGGAAAAGAGAAACAGAAACAGGCAAAGATGAGAGAAAAGAGGATTCTGCTGATGAAACGAGAGATTTCCTGAGACAAAATGTATTTTCATGTAGCCTTTCCAAAAAAAGTTAATATTAGCACTCAAATTTTAACAGTTTCTAAAAATTATTGGTAGCTACAACCAAGAGGAATATGCCCTTCACAGGTGGGAAATAAAAGATTGCAAGAGAGGAAGAAATTTATTTAAAAATTCTGGATGAAACTTTTTCTGATTCAGAGATAGGCTTAGTAATGTTATTTGCATGAGAGGATTGGAAATAAGAGGAAGAAAACAGAGAAATACACAATTTGGAAATTTGTATGTAAATATTAATGATTCACTTCCCCAAATGGAGCTTCCCAGGTGGCACTAATGGTAAAGAACCTGCCTGCCAATGCAGGAGGAGTAAGAAACTAAGACTCAATCTTTGGGTTGGAAAGATCCCCTTGGAGGAGAAAACGGCAACCCACTCCAGTATTCTTGCTTGTGGAGAATCCCATGGACAGAGGAACCTGCTGGAGGTCCATAGGATCCCAAAGAGTTGGACAGTACTGGAACAACTTAGCATGCATGTTCCCCCAAATAATCATCATCTTTAAAGATATGAATAGTCAGCTTTATGAGTTCGTTTTCAAATATAATTAAGCCTATAAGAATTCTGTTAATTCAGCTTTTATAATTCTCTGTTGATAAAACACAAAACTCTGGCTCCTCCTTACATACTGACAATTCTAATTATTTGTACTCAAAAAGGTTTCAGAGTGCTAGATACCACAATTCCTTTAAAATAGAAGTGAAAATACATTGCCCACAAAGTCTCACTGTTATGCTTATGAACTGTGTTAATTTGGAGTTTCCATAAGTGCCATAAACCAAATGAATTATATCAATACTTGTATATGGCTACAGCCTACTTTTATTTGTTGAAGTAACTATTTTAGTTGACATAGAATCATTGAAAAATGTAGGCTTGCTTTCTTAAGAATTTGCTGTGATTTTTTTTCCCCAAAATTCTTGGCCTTTTTTTAAAAAAAAAAAAAACTTTTTTTAAGTGTATGTATCTATCTGTTTCATCAGCAAGGCTTATTTTATTTCTTTTCTATTTTTTTCCTCTAGACAAAAGTTAAGCAGCTAGAAGAACAACTGCATTCTCTTACTGAAACCAGTTCACAGAATGATCATCTACGCAAGTTGAATAAGGCACTAGAAGGCAAATATGCTCAGGTGTGATTAATAGCTACAAAACAGATTGCTTTTATGTTTTCATTAGCTTTTAAGAAACAGGCCTTTCTCCCCACCTCACCATACAAGCCCAGGAAGATGAATATTCTCTGACTGTGCTCCATTTAACAAACATTTTTTAAAACACCCTCTATGTACAAAGTTCCACTTAATCCTAGAGGATTTCAGAAAGATGCCAGAATCAGGATTGGGACATTCAGCTTGCTTATGCTCTAACTGGAGGATTAGGAATGCACTCAGTAGATCTTATTATAGAAGATTATGGCTTTCGGAAACAAAATAGATTGTATTGGGAGCATCCTTAGGGAGCATTATTATGATGAAAGCATCACGAATCATGTTGTTCATGGAGGAAGTGGGTTTTTTTGATGTGAGCCTTAAAACTTTTGGCAGATGCGAGGAACAAGTATCTTTGATTTTTTAGTTATAGGCAAAGACAGAACTTGGTGCCAGCATGACCCACAGCAGCGCACTTGAAAGAGGTACTGGTAATGAAGGTGCTTGCTTGTCAACATGGTGGCTGTTGAGACTGAAAACCTGTCATAAGTCACAGAATACTTTTAACAGATGAAGAGAAAATTAGACAAATAAGGTATATAAAACCTTATATATGATGTGGGGAAAAGGCATTCTTTGTTGATGTTTGGAGTGCCCTCTTCCCACAAAGGACGATTTGGCTTTATTTACCTTTAGTGAAGAAAACAATCCAGGATTATGTGTTAGTAAAAAAAAGTGATTCATTTCAGTGATTTACAGTTTACCACATTATCTGTTTAATTCTTACCACTCAGTGTTAGCATGTGTAATGTCTGTGTCTATAATGTTTGTGTATGTTATACCTCTGGTAACCAAGGAACTAGAATGTGTCTTCAGATGGAATGCTGCTAGCGTTCTAACCATCTGACTACACTGGTAAAGGGGGCTTCATTAGATACGCTTGCTTTCTTCACTAGGACATACTTCATTCTGGTTATTTTTTTATTCTGAAAGCAAAGGAGCACATTTCTAAGTATATTTTCCATCACAGCTTTGTTTAGAACATTGTGTTGTTTCTCCCAGTAAACGGGGCACTCATTGAAAAATAATCCTAGGTTTAGCTGATTTGTTTTTCTCAATTGGTGATGCCTCCAAGGAGAAGGAAATCTCCAGAGAGGCCTGCTTCTTCGAAATTCCTTGAAAGCTATAGGCCTCCTGTAAACAGCGTCAAGGAACGGACTTCCTCAGTTGGTTTGCCCAGTGTTGTGCCGAACCCCACACGCCGTGTGACCTTTGCACCTGCCCTCACTTCTGTGAGGTCTTCTCAGGAGATTGGAGACTCGCGGATCTCTCTAAAGACTCTTTTGAATGCCATTAAAACCATGGAGGGAAGACTAGAAGGTAAAATAGACATTCTTGCCTCAAGACCATTAATAAATGATGAGTCACCAAATTTTCTTAATCGAGATTCGGTAAGTGAAGACTAGAAATCATAACGAAATTTCAGATTTATACAACAATGAAGAAAAGTAGTAACATCTAGAGAGAGAAAGTTTAGAGATGTGCGTACTAACAAGGAAACAAGCTTCTTCACAAACAGGATAGACTAATGTAGATTGAAACCATCATTCGTGTTATCTCATACTTTTTCTTTTGGACACGGAAATGTCCAGATTGGCTTAACACTAACCATTGAGATTTTTTAAATCTAATTTTCTATTTCTTAAAAATTAGTATGTTAATAATCTTAACATTTACAGTAAAATGTTTGGATAAAGGCTGATTTTAAAGTAGAAGTACATAAATAGGAGCCCTAATATCTTGGATGCTGGCATATATTTCCCCCAAAAAACTTACTAGAGTATCTATCTTTGTTTCCTATTTAAAAACAGAAAGTACTATAACTTGTCTTAGAGTTAATTAATGTTTAGATACTTTTGTTAAGTACTTTAGCTAGCGGCCTTTTCATATTTATATAAACACTGGTAAAACTATAAAAACTATGTTCTTCCTAATGTATTTTCCCCATTCAATAGGTTTTCAAAACGTCTAAGTTAGCATCTTTTATACTATGCTTGGATCTCTACAGAAAAAGTATTTTAATTGTTACACATTAAAAGTTATAGGGAAGTATAATGTTGATGGAGATGTGGGGAAAAAGCATTCTTTGTTGATGTTTGGAGTGCCCTCTTCCTACAAAGGACAATTTGGCTTTATTTACTTTTATTTCTCGGGCTTCCCTGGTGGCTCAGATGGTAAAGAATCTGCCTTCAATGTAGGAGACCCAGATTCAATCCCTGAGTCTGATCCCTGGGTTGGGAAGTTCCCCTGGAGAAGGGAATGGCTATACCCAGTCCAGTATTCTTGCCTGGAGAATTCCATGGACAGAGGAGCCTGGCAGGCACAATCCATGGGGTTGCAACACAAAAATCAAACACAATTGAGTGACTAACACTTACACTTTTTCACAGAGGAGCCTGGTGGCCTAGTCAATGGGGTCACAAAGAGTTGGACATGACTGAAGGGACTTAGCGCACACACACACACAATATATAAGATGTATTAAGATATATAAATATATATTATATATATATATATATCTTCAGATACATAAGATATATAAATATCTTCAGATATTTAAATATAGATATATGAATATCTCCGGAGAAGGCAATGGCACCCCGCTCCAGTACTCTTGCCTGGAAAATCTCACGGATGGAGGAGCCTGGTAGGCTGCAGTCCATGGGGTCGCTAAGGGTCGGACACGACTGAGCGACTTCCCTTTCACTTTTCACTTTCATGACTTGGAGAAGGAAATGGCAACTCACTCCAGTGTTCTTGCCTGGAGAATCCCAGGGACAGGGGAGCCTGGTGGGCTGCCCTCTCTGGGGTCACGCAGAGTCGGACACGACTGAAGTGACTTAGCAGCAGCATATGAATATCTTAATCATAACATATGTTAGGTTAAAACAAGGTTCAGAAGAGTGTACAAAATATTTCACTATTTGTGTGCAAAAGGGTTGGGAGGATTAAGAATATATACATATGTGTTCATCTTTGCAAAGAGTATCTCTAAAATGAATTGTAATAAATTGGCAATGTTATTTTCAAGAAAGGAAACTGGGTGGCTGGGAGATTTTTCACTGTATCAAAAGGATAAAGTGAAAAATCTCCCAGCCAAAGCAAAAGTGGACAAAGGATGGTCTTTTCAGCAAGCAGTGCTGAAGCAATTGTATATTACATGCAAAAACAAAAAACAAAATACCTTTGATCTGTACCTCTTACCGTATATAAAAATTATCTCAAAATGGATGACAGCCTTAAAGGTAAAACCTAAAACTAAAACTTTCAGAAGAAAACATTGGAAGAAAGCTTTGTAATCTTGAATTACACAAAGATTTCTTAGATTTGACATCAAAAGCATGATCCACAAAGGAAAAAAAAAGAAATGACAGCTTATGCTCTTCAAAGACATTGTTAAGAAAATGAAATAAACTACAGGCTGGGAGAAGAAACAATTGCAAATGACATATGAGATGAAAGTGTTGTCTCCAGAATTTATTAAAATCACAAAACTCAGTAAGAAAGAAGGAGAAGGCAATGACACCCCACTCCTTGCCTGGAAAATCTCATGGACAGAGAAGTCTGGTAGACTGCAGTCCATGGGGTCGCTAAGAGTTGGACACGACTGAGCGACTTCACTTTCACTTTTCACTTTCATACATTGGAGAAGCAAATGGCACCCCACTCCAGTGTTCTTGCCTGGAGAATCCCAGGGACAGAGGAGCCTAATGGGCTGCCATCTGTGGGGTCACACAGAGTCGGACACGACTGAAGCGACTTAGTAGCAGCAGCAGTAAGAAGGAAGCAATTTGGGAAAAGAAGAGGCAAAGTACTTGAACATATATTTCACTAAAAAGATACATGGATATAAGTAAGAACTTGAAAAGATGTTAAACATCAGGCATTAGGGAAATGCAAATTAATACCGCAGTGAGATACTGCCTCACACTATTGTGTGTTTGTGTTCAGTCATGTCCGACTCTTTATGACCCCATGAACTATAGCCCTCTAGGCTTCTCTACCCATGGAATTTTCCAAGCAAGAATACTGGAGTGGGTTACCAGACAGTAAAGAATCTGCCTGTAATGTGAGAGACCCAGGTTTGATCCCTGGATTGAGAAGATCCCCTGAAGAAGGAAATGGCAGTCCACTCCAGTATTCTTGCCTGGAGAATTCCATGAACAGAAGAGCCTGGTAAGGGCTACAGTCTATGGAGTCACAAAGAGTCAGACACAACTGAGTGACTAACACTTTCACTTTCACCTCCAGGGGATCTTCTGGACCCAGGGATCAATCCACATCTCTTGCGTCTCCTGCCTTAGCAGGCAGATTCTAATGCCACCTGGGAAGCCCACCACATACTATTAGAATGTTTAAAATTGAAAAACTGATTGTACCGAGTGTTAGTGAAGCTATGGAGGAGCTCTCATACATTGTTGAAGGGAGTGTAAAATCAACCATTTTGGAAAATAGTTTGGTAGCTTCTTTAAAAGTGAAACAGGGGACTTCCCTGGTGGTCCAGTGGCTAAGATTCTGCAATCCTAATGCAGGGGTGCTGGGTTCCATCCCTGGTCAGGGAACTAGCTCCTACATGCCACAACTAAGACCTGGGGCAGCCAATTTTTTTTTTAGATGAAACATATTACTACCATATGACCTATCTCTTCCACCCTATGTATTTACCAAAGATGAATGAAAGTTTATATCTACAAATTGTATACAACTGCTCAAAGCAGTTCTATTTGTAATACCTTAGAACTATCACTTCATGGCACATAGATGGGGAAACAGTGACAGGCTTTATTTTCTTGGGCTCCAGAATCACTACAGATGGTGACTGCAGCCATGAAATTAAAAGATGCTTTCTTCTTGGAAAAACAGCTATGACAAACCTAGATAGCATATTAAAAAGCAGAGACATTACTACTTTGCTGACAAAGGTCCGTATAGTCAAAGCTGTGTTTTTTCCAGTAGTCATGTACAGATGTGAGAGCTAGACAATAAAAAAGGCTGAATGCCAAAGAATTGATGCCTTCGAACTGTGGTATTGGAGAAGACTCTTGAGAGTCCCTTGGACAGCAAGGAGATCAAACCAGTCAATCCTAAAGGTAATCAACCCTGAATGTTCATTAGAAGGACTGATGTTGAAGCTTCCATACTTTGGCCACCTGATGTGAAGAGCCAACTCAATGGAAAAGACCCTGATGTTGGGAAAGGTTGAAGGCAGGAGAAGGGAATGACAGAGGATGAGATGGTTGGATGGCATCACTGACTCAATGGACATGAGTTTGAGCAAGCTCCAGGAGATGGTGAAGGACAGGGAAGCCTGGCATACTGCAGTCCATAGGGTTGCAAAGAGTTGGACACTAGTGAGCGACTGAACAGAATGGAAAACTGGAACAACTCCAGTGTCTAGCAGAATACTGTTCAGCAACAGGAAGGAAGAATTATTGGTACATGCAGAAGATTGAGTGAATCTTAACTGTGCTGAGTAAAACAAACCATTCAAAAATGAGTACAGTATGCCTCTGCATATGAACCTTCAAGTTGTGAACTTTCAAACTTGCATTCACGTGTCCAATCATGAAGGTTAGTTCTATTTGAGGCGGCACAGGATTCGAATGTAGACTGGTACTTGAAGTCTGCAGCAGCTGTTCAGAATACAGTCCAGTCCAGTTCAGTTCAGTTGGTCAGTCGTGTCCGACTCTGTGACCCCATGGACTGCAGCACGCCAGGCCTCCCTGTCCATCACCAACTCCTGGAGTTTACACAGACTCATGTCCATTGAGTTGGTGATGCCATCCAGCCATCTCATCCTCTGTCATCCCCTTCTCCTCCCACCTTCAGTCTTTCCCAGCATCAGGGTCTTTTCCAATGAGTCAGTTCTTTGCATCAGGTGGCCAAAGTATTGGAGTAGCAGCTTCAGCATCAGTCCTTCCAATGAATATTCAGGACTGATTTCCTTTAGGATGGACTGATTGGATCTCCTTGCAGTCCAAGGGACTCTCTCAAGAGTCTCCTCCAACACCACAGTTCAAAAGCATCAATTTTTTGGCACTCGGCTTTCTTTATAGTTCATCTCTCACATCCATACATGACTACTGGAAAAGCTATAGCTTTGACTAGAAGGACCTTTGTTGGAAAAGTAATGTCCCTGCTTTTTAATATGCTATCTAAGTTGGTCATAACTTTTCTTTCAAGGAGCAGCATTTTTTAATTTCATGGCTGTGCTACCAAAGAGTCCAGTACTACCAAAGAGCTATATGACCTTGTAGCTCAGATGGTAAAGAATCTGCCTACAATGCAAGAGACCTTGGTTCGATCCCTGGGTCAGTAAGATACTTGGGAGAAGGGAATGGCAACCCACTCCAGTATTCTTGCCTGAAGAATCCCATGAAAAGAGGAGCCTGCCAGGCTACAGTCCATGGGATCACAAAAAGTCAGATACGACTGAGTGACTAACACTACCCAGATGTCAGTGGATCCTTTTTTCAAGAGGGTGGCTGGGAATGAACCTAGCAAGTAACCGGAACCTGTGCCATCGGTGTCAGGCATGAGTGAAATTGCAGTTTGTCCTCTGTCTCCTCTTGCTGATGATCCTGCACCTCGTAACCATCTCCCACCTCCACTCCCTCTTCCAGTCAGTTCTCACCTGTATGCCAGTTGTTGTACTGCTGTACTTTTCAAGGTACTGTACTGTAAGGTTAAAAGTATTTTTTGTTTGCTTGTTTTTTATGTATTGTCTGAAAAGTATTATAAACCTATTGAAGTACAGTACTACATAGCTGGTTGTGTTAGTTGGGTACCTAGACTAACAGACTTAAGAACAAATTTGAACTTATGAGCATGTTCTTAGAACTCATTTATATGTAGAGGACTTACTGTACATAAAATACTTCATTTATATAAAATTCTAGGAAATAAAAATGACAGAAAATAGGTCAGTGAAGGCCTTGGGTGGACATGTAGGAACCGGGAGAGAGAGAATGGGTTGATTACTAAAAGGCATAGGGGAAGTTTGGGGATAATGGAAATTGTTCATTATTGTGATGATTTTAAGAGTTTATACATATTTCAAAATTGTACATGTTAAATGTACACAGCTTACTGTTTGTCAGCTATATCCCAGTATGGCTGTTTTTAAAAATGTTAATTTTTGTATAAGTAATTATTTTAAAGTATTTAAAATGACATTCTTGAAATGACAAAAACAATAAAGATAGATAACAAGTTAGTGGTTGCCAAGGAACATGGAATGGATTTGGGGAGGACATGAACAAAAGAAATAGTACAAGAGAGCTCTTCGTGGCATTGGAGCAGTTCTGTATCTTGACTGTGGTGGCGGCCACCGGAATATGTGCATGCGATCGGATTACATAGTTATATGTGTGTGTGCATACACAGATGAATGCAGGGTAAAAAATGGTGAAACTGCAACTTTTGTAGTCCTGTTAATCTGATTAACAATCATGTAAGATTGTGAAGATGTCAAGATGTCATTATTAGAAGCAGGGTGAAGAGTGCGTGGGGACTGTCACTAATTTTGTAACATCCTGTGAGTCTATAATAATTTCAAGATAAAATTTTTTTTTTAAAGAGTAGTATTTAAGATAGTATGATGATCTGAAATGATTGTGTAGATACACTGAAAGTGTTTCAGGGATGTAAAATTGTAATACTTTTAATTAGGATTAGAACACTATTTAGAACACTTTTATAACTATTTTCTTGACACTGTTTGATACTTATTCATCTGCTTTTATTATGTATTTTGTTAATTTACATCATATTTTCAAATTCTGTGATAACCAGTTTTCTCCCCCAGTTTTCATCTTACCATCAGAGGTTTTTTTTGTGTGTTTTTTTTTAGTATTTTAAAGTTTTTATTGGTATGTATGTAGTTTATTTATAGTGTTATGTTAGTTTCTGGTGTACAGCAAAGTGAGTCAGTTATACATATATCCACTCTTTTCCCATATAGGTCATTACAGAGTATTGAGAAAAGTTCCTTGTGCCATATAATAGCCATCATAATCATAGTCTTATCTCCCATGTCCCTCATTCCAGGCTTTTCATATTGACATATATATTAGAGATTTGCACATGTTTATTAACAGATTTTTTTTTCCTTTGTAGTTTTAAGGGGAAAAATAGCTACTAGAGCTAGTTTTTTTTTGCAGTTATAGATAAGCATATTTAGTTAAATAAGCATATTTAATTTAACATTTTAAGTTTGGCTTCTAAATTACTGTGTCTTATTCTAACCAGAGCTTCCCTTATGGCTCAGATGGTAAAGAATCCACCTGCAATACAGTAGGTCTGAGTTTGATCCCTGGGTTGGAAAGATCCCCTAGAGAAGGAAATAGCTACCCACTCTAATATTCTAGCCTGGAGAATCCCCGTGGACACAGAAGCCTGACAGGCTAACAGTTGATGGGTCATAAAGAGTCAGACAAGACTGAGCGACTAAGCACAGGACATTCTAACTGCTGATTGATCGTGCTTTGAGAAAGTCATTTATTATCGTTTCTTTCTGCTAAGGTGAAATCCCTTCTTGAAAAGAATAAAGAGGAGCTTTCACAAGCAGTGAGGGGTCGTGATGCAGCCCTGAAAGAGAGTCAGAAGTTGAAAGGGGACCTTGAAACTCTGAAGGACAGGGAGAACAAGAAGGCAAGACATCACCCCTTTGTGAACTGTGTAGCTGACATGAAGCGCTTCTGAAATTTTTATGAGCCACATTCTTTCATTTCTTGTTACCTTTAGTTTAAAAAAAACAAAGAGGATTGATCAGATGAGAATTTTCTTTTCTAAACGAACGATAACTTTTGAAAAACTTTAAAATACTTCCCTTAAATATAGATGATTTAACTCACAGTGTGTTTTTTTTTTTCTTTCTTAATCAAAAGTCTGGGTTTTTTTGTTGAAACACATCTGACCTTGGTAATAATAACCACCTACTTATGTCTTATTAATGTGATAAAACATTGTTATGATTCTATGTTAAATCACCAAATGCTTTCTGCTTAACAGTGTGTGTTCTCGGTGGGAGGAGAGGTCACATCCCAGACTCCTTCCCCTCTGAAGAGGGCTGTGACTTACACCATTCTTCAGTGGCTCCCACTCTCCCTTATGTTCTTTTTTCCCTCAGATAATTCTGATGGGCTTCGGAGGTGTTATCTTCTTCTAAGCCCATGGTAAGATTAGCTGAGCAGGACCTGTATGGGCCACCCTGGGACTACCTCGAGACCCAAGAAGTTGTCGGTCCTTATGTCTCTAGTTAATACTGATGTGTGTGCTGGGATATGACAATAGTCAGGAAGCACTGCAGAGTTTTTCATTGGAGCCATAGGATCTGGGGTCTAGTTTTCTTTTTCTCAAAGTCAGAATAACTTAATAAACAAAATAAAAATAAAATATACTTTAAAGCAATTATCCTCCAAATAAAACATAGTAGAAGCATACCTCACACCTATCTGTGGGAAATTTCTGTGGAATTGTAAATGAATTTAAGAACAATTTTATATTCTCTTGTTTATTTAAATAAAACTGCTTTGATTACAAAAGAAAAAATATATATTTATATATACACACACACTTATTCCTCTTAGCATTGTACCAGACCTGGTTTCAATACTCTTCTAGCAGTCACAGGACTCAGCAGCAGAAGAATAACTAGACCGGATCAAAACATTGTCTTATTTCATCTTCTGTTAGGTAGGAAACTTTCAGCGACAACTGGCAGAAGCCAAAGAAGACAACTGCAAAGTGACGATCATGTTGGAGAATGTGTTGGCTTCTCACAGTAAGATGCAAGGTGCTCTGGAAAAAGTGCAAATAGAGCTTGGCCGGAGGGATTCAGAGATCGCAGGCCTCAAGAAAGAAAGGTACCAGAGATTATTTTTGTCTTTGTACGTGTATTTTTCTGCTGTGTTGTAGTAAGGAACAGTGTGTGATCAAGAAACAGTCACTTTATGTTAACTTCCTTTGTGAAAAAAGTAGTAAAATGGTATTTAAAGAATTAGCAAATTTGAGAGAAACTGGAATTATAAAAATGATATCCAAAAATTCACATATTTTGTAGTGGTGTAAATGAATATGTATTCCAGCAATTCATGTGGTAAATGCTGTCTTATCCTTGCTGTTTTCTACACCATTTAAACCTGCCCTTGGGTCTACAGAATAATAATTGTCAAGATTATTAAAGCCAGGCGTCTACTTCATTTTGAATTAATTATCCATTTATTAGTGTACTATTTAATAAATTATTTTAGAGGGATCATTCTGAGAACTGCTTTCAGCTATAAGAAAACTCCTTTGAATGTTTCAAAAATTACATGCACATTTCCCGTTTAGGTTAATGAACAAATGGTTCGAGTTTAATAAGGCCTCTAAGTGTAATGTATTACTGGTACATATTGCCTCTGTGTTATGGGAGAATTAGTGACTTTTATATTCTTCATCATGCTAATTTTTTTTTTTTTTTTACGTTATGAATCAGTGTTACCTCTGAACTTAAAGAAATCAAGGGGATGGTATTGAAACAGTTTACTGTTCACAGTAAAATTCTAGGTAAAAAGCAGAAATCTCAAGAGTAAGCCAGTCCATCTAGAGGTGATACATTTTTGTGCCAGTGATATATATAAAGAGTATAAAATTACCAGCTTTTAACTTAGTCATTAACATGTACTGATAGTTTAATATACCAAGCAAAATGGAATCATAGAGATGGGACAAAGTTTTAATCCCCAGGAGAATTAGTCTCTTACTCTGATGCTGAGGCTGCAGATTTATCACCTGCCAGCTCTCAGATATTCTGAGCATCTGTAGCCCATGACCTAATGCCATTTCGGCTTCCTGGAAGAGTGCCCTGTACATCCCAGTGGTATCATTTCTAGATGGTTCTTTCCATTTCTAGAAAGTGGTCACTTTCTCTGTGCTCTCCATCTTTAGGGCTCTGAATCAACAGCGGGTACAGAAGCTGGAAGCAGAAGTGGACCAGTGGCAGGCCAGAATGCTTGTCGTCGATGCCCAGCACAACAGTGAGGTAGAAGCTAGGTTTTTATAGATGATAATGTTAGTGTTTTTTTATTTTATTGGGATATCAGTGTTTTGGAAAAATGGAGTAAAATAATCAGGTAAATTTCCTTCCCATTCAAGTCTGAGTTTTGAACAATACATATTCCCAAATGGGAAACTGGTCTATAATCTTGCAGTGAGTCATTTAGCAAACCAGGACCATAATTATGCCTAATTCTTTTTGTCTTATATGGTCTACATTCTTTTCATATATTAATGCATAAGGGATTGCAAATGTTAAAGGGCTTAGAAAATAACGTAACTTCAGTTAGAAGTAGGGTAGTCCTACTAAATACGGAAACACATGCGTTCATAGGTATATACATATATAAATATGTATCTACACATATGCACACATGTAAAATACACAGGGATATTTCATATGAATAAGATTTTTCTTTTTTTTTTTTTTAATTTTATTTTATTTTTAAACTTAACATAACTGTATTAGATTTGCCAAATATAAAAATGAATCTGCCACAGGTATACATGTGTTCCCCATCCTGAACCCTCCTCCCTCCTCCCTCCCCATTCCATCCCTCTGGGTCGTCCCAGTGCACCAGCCCCAAGCATCCAGTATCGTGTATCGAACCTGGACTGGCAACTCGTTTCATACATGATATTTTACATGTTTCAATGCCATTCTCCCAAATCTTCCCACCCTCTCCCTCTCCCACAGAGTCCATAAGACTGTTCTATACATCAGTGTCTCTTTTGCTGTCTCGTACACAGGGTTATTGTTACCATCTTTCTAAATTCCATATATATGCGTTAGTATACTGTATTGGTGTTTTTCTTTCTGGCTTACTTCACTCTGTATAATAGGCTCCAGTTTCATCCACCTCATTAGAACTGATTCAAATGTATTCTTTTTAATGGCTGAATAATACTCCATTGTGTATATGTACCACAGCTTTCTTATCCATTCATCTGCTGATGGACATCTAGGTTGCTTCCATGTCCTGGCTATTATAAACAGTGCTGCGATGAACATTGGGGTACTCGTGTCTCTTTCCCTTCTGGTTTTCTCAGTGTGTATGCCCAGCAGTGGGATTGCTGGATCATAAGGCATGTCTATTTCCAGTTTTTTAAGGAATCTCCACACTGTTCTCCATAGTGGCTGTACTAGTTTGCATTCCCACCAACAGTGTAAGAGGGTTCCCTTTTCTCCACACCCTCTCCAGCATTTATTACTTGTAGACTTTTGGATCGCAGCAGATTTTTCTAGAGAAATATACAAGGAGCAGTTGCCAGTTCTTATCTCTGTAGGCAGTGAGGTTAAAGAATCAAAAAGGGGAATTTAACTAATTTAAAATTTTAGAAATTAGGATAAATAAGTTGGCTCTGTTTTCGAAAACTCTCTAGTGACCAGTGGAGCATCCCCTTCCCGTCACCTTCTAAGAGTCTGCTAAGCACTGTCTGTAGTAAGTTCTTGCATACATATCCCAGGCATCTGGAGTCTTTGTTTCTGGTTCCAAATAATTATTGTTTCAAAGTTTAAGGAGGGAATATACAGTGTTAGGTACTTCTAGTATCTTTTACAGTGGAACAACAAGATTAAAAACAGTCTTCTCTTTCAGATGGAACCTCTACAAAAAGCTCTAGATGTAGCTAGAGAAGACAACAGGAAACTGGCTATGAGCCTGGAGCAAGCTCTCCAGACAAATAATCACCTACAAACAAAGCTTGATCATGTTCAAGAGAAATTGGAAAGCAAAGAACTTGAGCGACAGAATTTGGAAACCTTTAAGTAAGAGCAGTATAGTTACGGTGAAATTAGGGAAGAGCCTCTGGGAGAGTAAGTCTGGCTCATTCACATAAACCAGTTAAAGCTTTTTCCCTACTTTGAGCTAGTCCTCCTGCAGAACCATGTGAAGGAGACAGGCGTAGCTAAACAGCAGAGGATGCTGGCTGGGATACGCTTCTCTTTAGCTCTTCCCTCATCTGGTGTTGATCTTCTGTACATGAAGGTTAAACCAATTCAGGAGGGACACATACACATTTTTGCCAAACCTTTTCTATCAGAAGCTTATGTGTCCTTTAAAGGCATGATTTGGAAAAGGAACAACAGAAGCCTGGATGGAAATAACCCCTCCAGGAGTAGGATAATTCCATTTAAGCAGATGCTCGACCATTAATTGTTTTCCATTTTGCCCTGAGATTAGTTAGCTCAAATCCTTCTAATTCAAGTCAAGCCACTCGAGTTTTTTCTTAAACTGTATCTAGGCAAATATGATTTAGATATTAACAACATCCCATGAAAATTTATACCCAAAGGAAGTATATTATGCCCATAGATCTTTATTCCTTTAAGGTAGTGAACATATTGATATTGCAGAGCATATTTATATAAGCTAAAGCTAAGAGGGTATTTTTCATGTTTGTAATCTGTACAAATTGTATACTCTGGTGAAATGCTGCTGGCTGCGGACTGTTCAGTATTGGTTAAAACAAGAATATGTGTTTTCACTCTTAAGTGTGGATCTCTTTATATTAATGACTTTGTTTTTTAAGGCTGTAGGTAAATGCTTATTTTTCTTTCTGTTAATGAGCTCCAGATCAGTGATTTTACATGGTGACTGATCTGCTCAGTTGTAAATCATACCACCTAAGATGTTTTCTAAAGGTGATTTAACATCTCTTTTTCAAAACAGAGAGCGGATGAGTGAAGAATCCAAAATAGAAGCAGAATTGCATGCTGAACGCATAGATGCTCTAAGAAAGCAGTTTCAAATTGAGAGAGAAACTGCCAAGAAAGCAGCACAGCGGGAAGTGACTGAGGTATGGAGGCACGTGACAAAAGACACATAACATCCATCTCCAGGTGGTTGCCAGCTAGCGGATTCCTGAGAATGGCTGCAGTTGTTCTTTAGCTCTTCTAATTCTCCTTTCACCAGCAAGTGAGACACAGCTCTAAGCTGTTTGATATACAGTTATCTGCCCAGTGAAGGAATGCCTTGATGACAGTCTTCCTCTTGGAGAATAGTAACTTGAGTGGTAAAGAGAAAGGAGGAGACTGCCATCTGTTAGACAGATAGCAAGTCACCTATCTATCTCCTCAGTCCACTTCACTAGCATCCATCATGCACCTGCCTTCTCCTGAGAGGCATATTTAAAAACAGTAGAAGACGTGGTCTGTACTAAATGACCCCTTATTTGTCATCTCCACTGCTACATGAGACAAGTAGGGAAGACGTCAGAAGACTCTCCAATATTTAGAAGCTATGTACAATTTTAAATGAATGAAGAGTAAGGGAAAGTTTGTTTTAGGCTGGCTGGGTGATAGGAGGAGGAGGGAAGCTTGACCAAAGTACGGGACTGAGACTGGCAGAGCTTGCAGGGGTAGGACACGCTATGTAAGAGGATAAGCCAATGAAAAATGAACAGGATATGTGAGCAAAGGAAAAGCATTTGCCTGTCTTGATTAAAGCAGAGACTAGGAAATTTCTGAGAAAGAAGGGCTAGCTTAGAGGAAACCAGCTGGTAGACAGTCTTAACTACCAGAATATTGGCTGGAAACTGTTAGGTAAAAGTAAAGCACTGTAGGTTTCTGAGAAGGATGTAAGAACAGTTTTAAGTAGGTTAGTCTGTTGGCAGTGAAAAGTAAATAATAATGAAGATAAACCAGAAACATGGAGGCTCATGGGAACTAGAGCAGTTACTTCAGGTTTCGGATGATTAAAGAAAAGCGGTTCTGTTGAAAGTAGAGAATAATTAAATAAAAAGCCATTTTTAATTAAAAAATCAAACATACACAAAATGTATCATAAGCAAAGGGGAGGGAGTAATTAAAATAATTCCAAGACTTAGCTGGAGTGGCTGGTCTGTATTTTGCCAGATTTAGTGCATTGCTTTGCAGTTTACAAGGAGCAGTCACAAAAATCAGATTCAACTATTTATTTGGTACTTTGTAAATTGCAAAAGCACTGTATAAATATTATAATAAAAACAATTTCTGTGGGAAACAAAAATGGACACTGAAATTAAAGATACCTTTAATCAGAGATAGTTGTTCAGAATACTTAGTTTAAACCCTTTTAACAGGAATCAGTGAAGATCGTGAACTTGTGCAGGAGACCAAAGAACAGTAGTATGAGTGCTGTCTTGAGCAGTTAGCCACAGAGAAGGGTGGCTGTTTAAGTGCACTGTTTAAGTGCCTCAGCTCTGCCTCTTAAAAGCAATGTGGTGATTTACTATCTGTGCAGACGACTGAACCTTTGAGTCTGTTTCCTTGATCATAAAATGGAACTTCTGAATGTTTCCTTGATCATAAAATGGAAATCATCACAACTACTTTCCACAGTGGTTTAGAGGATTAAATTGGAAAATATATGAAAAGTAATGACTAAGATCATGGCATCTGGTCCAATCACTTCATGGGAAATAGATGGGGAAACAGTGGAAACAGTGTCAGACTTTTATCTTTTGGGGGGCTCCAAAATCACTGTAGATGGTGATTGCAGCCATGAAATTAAAAGACGCTTACTCCTTGGAAGGAAAGTTATGACCAACCTAGATAGCATATTCAAAAGCAGAGACATTACTTTGCCAACAAAGGTCCATCTAGTCAAGGCTATGGTTTTTCCAGTGGTCATGTATGGATGTGAGAGTTGGACTGTGAAGAAGGCTGAGCACCGAAGAATTGATGCTTTTGAACTGTGGTGTTGGAGAAGACTCTTGAGAGTCCCTTGGACTGCAGGGAGATCCAACCAGTCCATTCTAAAGGAGATCAGCCCTAGGCTTTCTTTGGAAGGAATGATGCTAAAGCTGAAACTCCAGTACTCTGGCCACCTCATGTGAAGAGTTGACTCATTGGAAAAGACTCTGATGCTGGGAGGGATTGGGGGCAGGAGGAAAAGGGGATGACAAAGGATGAGATGGCTAGATGGCATCACCGACTTGATGGATGTGAGTTTGGGTGAACTCCGGGAGTTGGTGATGGACAGGGAGGCCTGGCGTGCTGCAATCTGAACTGAACATAAGTACAAAGTAAGTGATAGTTTTTAAGGCTTACCCAGTTTTGCCAAAGCTGTGATTGAGGTAATGGTGGAATGTCTAACAGAAATTTGGTTGGGTGATAAAAGACTTAACACTGTAGTGTGAATTTAGGAGCTGAAGGAATGAGCTAGTATAAAGAGAAAAAGTAACATTATTTTGGTCCTTTCTTTGACATGTTAAACACTTACCAGCTATAGAGAATACCACCTTCCTATCTTCTCCCTTCTCATCTTCTCCCTTCTCAGCTTCCTTCCTAAAAATCAAGTGGTACTTTTTAGGTGCTTCTTCCTAAAAATTCAAGGATCCAAGAGGAGGAGAGGAACTCTGTAAAATGATTTAAGTAATGTTAAAAGATAAATTGAGGAATAATAAAATTAAGAGTTTATTTGAACAAAAATCCATTTGAATTGGACATTATGCCATTGATTGCAGTAGAAGGCACTCTGAGAAGTTGTACAAAATGAAAGACTCTTATAGGCAGAAGGGAGCAGGAACAAGAGAGTTAAACTAGGCAAAAAAGTAGATGGGTTACAGCAAACTTACTTCCTTTGGTGGATGGCAGGTGTCTAACAGGCAGATTACCCAGCTAATGCTGATCAGATGATTCCTGATTGATTGGTTTGAGAGTCCATTTCTGGGAGAGCCAAAACCAATTAAGTTTGGTGACAATAGGGCTTAGCATAGGTCATTTTGTTTGGGGCCTGTTGTATTGTTTATTTTATTAATAATCACTGTTATTTTACCACAAGACAAGTTTCCTAAAATTTCTGAAAGCAGTAAGTACAAATTATTATGTAAAATAAATAAGCTATAAGGGTATATTATACAGCACATGGAATGTAGCTGGAGTATAATCTTAAAAAATTATAGCTGGAGTATAATCTATATTTTAATCACTCATATACCTAAAAATATTATAAATCAACTAAACCTCAATAGAAAAGCAGTAATATAAAAACACTTATATTCCAATTAAAAATAAATGCATGCACCAGTGGTCAGTAGATGATAGGTATTTACATGTGTGCTTAGTCGCTCAGTCATGTCCTGCTCTTTGCTACCCCAGGGACTGCAGCCCACCAGGCTCCTCTGTCCATGGGGATTCTCCAGGCAAGAATGCTGGGGTGGGTTGCCATGCCCTCCTCCAGGGGATCTTCCCAAGTCAGAGATCAAATCCAGGTCTCCCACATTACAGGCAGATTCTTTACTATCTGAGCCACCAGGGAAACCCAAGAATACTGGAGTGGGTAGCCTATCCCTTCTCCAGGGGATCTTCCTGACCCAGGAATCAAACCAGGATCCTCCTGCATTGCAGGCAGATTCTTTACCAGCTGAGCTACCAAGGAAGTCCATTAAATAAACTACCATATAATTTATTTTCACTTCTCCAAACATGACATCGCAAGTGACAGAGATGAGCTTAATCTTAAAAAAAGCAAAGCATTAAAGCATGGTAATGATCACTGAGCAATCAGTGTGTGTCAGGCTCTATATTCTTTTTCTACCTTGTTTTACTGTTACATGACTCCTATGAGGTAGCCTATTCACACGGTTCTCCAGCAATGAACCCAAGGCTTAAGGGTTATCTGAAGTTAACTTGACTAGTGACTGGTGAAGTTGAGATTTAAAGTGTCTGATACAAAAGCCATGCTCTTAATATATGATGAACATATATTTATATTGTTTACGTGTTCTAAGAAAGATTGTGTTTTTTAGTGTTAAATCACTGAAAGTGTTTCTCCACGAATCTCTTACTGCCTTACTTAAACCTCCTTTTTAAAAGAATAGTCCAAGGAGAACAAACTATAGGGACACAGCTAAACATAACCTTCTCTTACTGAATGGAAGGTTAAAATGTTCTCATTTTCCCTTTGTGTCCCACAGATGAAGAAAGCCCTTGATGAAGCCAACTTCAGATCAGTGGAAGTGTCCCGGACCAACCGAGAGCTGCGGCAGAAACTTACAGAGCTGGAAAAGCTACTGAACAGCAGCAAGGAGAAAATAAAGAATCAAAGGGCCCAAATTAAGCTCCACTTGTCCGCCAAGGCGAATAACGCTCAGAACGTAGAGAGGATGAAGGTTGTCTGAGAAACCCTGTCTCCCCTGACCTCCTAGTATCGATGAGGACCCAGGCAGGCAGTGGTGTTGGAGGAAGATGGTCTCAGAGCTCTAACACTGTCCTGTGATCTCTGGGAATTATAGCTATACCTGGGACGTGGGCAGACTGCCTTGAAGGGGACGGGTACTCTCTTTTTTTCCAGCAAAGATACTGCTGTATGAATGTTTGGCTGCTCATTAGCTGCCAGTGTCCCATCCTGGCTCCTAGCTGTCTCTCCCGCAGTGATTGTATAGGACTTGGCTCTTTTGGGGTCAGTGGGCTGGATGGAAGAAGAGCCCAGCAAGAACTGATAACTGGGTCTCATGTGGGATTCTTTCTGTCATCCTCCTACAGGCAAAAAAAGCAAGGCCGTTTTTCCACTGATTATCTTTCTATGTTATTTCCACATTTACTTTCAGCAAATAGAAACAGAATTGAGGCAAATGGAGCTAATTAAGGATCAGTATCAGAAAAAAAACTACGAACAGGTAGATGATGTCCACACACTGTTTACCATTCATGTAAAATCCCAAACTTGGGTAGGTTCGCCAACCGTCTCCCTCTTTGTGCCCGACAGTCACTGAGTATCCAGAAATTTGTATCTGAAATGACTAACCTGCAGAAGGAGATGCAGCTGTTGGCCAGGAGCCAGTATGACACCTCAGCACGGAATAAACAGCAAGAGCTGCGCCTTGAGGCCGAGCGGAAGCTGAGGCAGGAGCTGGAGAATCGGTGCCAGGTGAAAAGGCTTCCTAGGATTCCTCTCAGAGATGAGCAGCAAGTGCCATGTGCTGAACCCAGCGTTAGGGCATATTGCTTTTCTAGGCATTAGAGAAGAAAACAGATTTCCAAGTTGTTCATCTTAGCTAAGACCTCAGAATCATATCTAGGAAGAAGCCTGTAGCTTTGAATATGGCACCTCATTGTCATTTTCAATGTAAAAAAAACAAACAAACTCATTTTTAAAGAAAAGCTAAGGCTCACATATGCAAAGTACTAGTTACTGGGTAAGACTTCTGAATTTCATAGTCTTTCAGGAACTTTAGACTCCTCGGTTCTTCCCATAGCTCAGCTTTGTCTGTCTGTTGCCATTACAGGACTTTTGCCTGTCCCCAACCTAATGAAAAGCATGTTTTATTCCTGAAAAGGGACTTCAGGAGAGCATCAAGCTCTTGCCTTCCAACAGAGACTGTCTGCTACGAATATTATTCCCTCAGTTCTAGAAAGAAATGTTAATCACCTTTCCTCAGGAGAATCAGTAAATCAATATCTGTCATCATGTACAAATGTGTATACAGTCAGTTAAACTGAAAACAAGTTTTTAGCTTGTAGTCTGGTAGCACCTGGAATTAGAAAGTATCCCATCATACTTTCATAATTTGGTATGTCTTGTAATTTATTACAATATTGAAGGTTTTTCTCCCATATATGGCACATTGGGAGTTTGTAAAAATCTTTGTATCACATGTTCAGGAATTGGAGGAAACTATCAGACACCTAAAGAAATGTAAAGAGGCGACAGAGAATAAGCTGAAAGAAGCCAGTGTGGAATCAGAGCAGGTGAGCCAGACACACGAACAACCCTGAAACACAAAAGTCTCTATAAAATCCTCCACTAACACAGTTGTCAGAGTGCAAAAGGCAAGAACCAATACCTTACTCACTATCGCCTCTTAACATGTTATAAAGAGCAAATAGTTTAAGATTCTGTATCTTGATGAGAGATCATAGAATACTGAAATACTGATATTAGCTTAATAGTCCAAGTCCCTATCACTAGATATAAGGGAAGACCAGCATGTGTTGGAATTTTAGTGATTATTGTTTGACACGAAAGCAGAGATATTACTTTGCCAACAAAGGTCTGTCTAGTCAAGGCTATGGTTTTTCCAGTGGTCATGTATGGATGTGAAAGTTGGACTCTGAAGAAAGCTGAGTGCCAAAGAATTGATGCTTTTGAACTGTGGTGTTGGAGAAGACTCTTGAGAGTCCCTTGGACTGCAAGGAGATCCAACCAGTCCATCCTGAAGGAGACCAGTCCTGGGTGTTCTTTGGAAGGAATGATGATAAAGCTGAAACTCCAAAACTTTGGCCACCTCACGCGAAGAGTTGACTCATTGGAAAAGACCCTGATACTGGGAGGGATTGGGGGCAGGAGGAGAAGGGGAGAACAGAGGATGAGATGGCTAGATGGCATCACCGACTGGATACACATGAGTTTGGTTGAACTCTGGGAGTTGGTGATGGACAGGGAGGCCTCAGTTCAGTTCAGTCGCTCAGTCGTGTCCAACTCTTTGCGACCCCATGAATCACAGCACGCCAGGCCTCCCTGTCCATCACCAACTCCCGGAGTACACTCAGACTCAAGTCCATCAAGTCAGTGATGCCATCCAGCCATCTCATCCTCTGTTGTCCCCTTCTCCTCCTGCCCCCAATCCCTCCCAGCATCAGAGTCTTCCAATGAGTCAACTCTTCGCATGAGTTGGCCAAAGTACTGGAGTTTCAGCTTTAGCATCATTCCTTCCAAAGAAATCCTAGGGCTGATCTCCTTCAGAATGGACTGGTTGGATCTCCTTGCAGTCCAAGGGACTCTCAAGAGTCTTCTCCAACACCACAGTTCAAAAGCATCAATTCTTCGGTGCTCAGCCTTCTTCACAGTCCAACTCTCACATCCATACATGACCACAGGAAAAACCATAGCCTTGACTAGATGGACCTTTGTTGGCAAAGTAATGTCTCTGCTTTTCAATATGCTATCTAGGTTGGTCATAACTTTTCTTCCAAGGAGTAAGCATCTTTTAATTTCATGGCTGCAGTCACCATCTGCCGTGATTTTGGAGCCCAGAAAAATAAAGTGTGACACTGTTTCCACTGTTTCCCCATCTATTTCCCATGAAGTGATGGGACCGGATGCCATGATCTTCGTTTTCTGAATGTTGAGCTTTAAGCCAACTTTTTCACTCTCCACTTTCACTTTCATCAAGAGGCTTTTTAGTTCCTCTCCACTTTCTGCCATAAGGGTGGTGTCATCTGCATATCTGAGGTTATTGATGTTTCTCCTGGCAATCTTGATTCCAGCTTGTGCTTCTTCCAGTCCAGTGTTTCTCATGATGTACTCTGTGTATAAATTAAATAAGCAGGGTGACAATATACAGTCTTGACATACTCCTTTTCCTATTTGGAACCAGTCTGTTGTTCCATGGCCAGTTCTGACTGTTGCTTCCTGACCTGCATATAGGTTTCTCAAGAGGCAGGTCAGGTGCTCTGGTATTCCCATCTCTTTCAGAATTTTCCACAGTTTCTTGTGATCCACACAGTCAAAGGCTTTGGCATAGGCAAGAAAGCAGAAATAGATGTTTTTCTGGAACTCTCTTGCTTTTTCCATGACCCAGCAGATGTTGGCAATTTGATCTCTGGTTCCTCTGCCTTTTCTAAAACCAGCTTGAACATCTGGAAATTCATGGTTCACATATTGCTGAAGCCTGGCTTGGAGAATTTTGAGCATTACTTTACTAGCGTGTGAGATGAGTGCAATTGTGTGGTAGTTTGAGCATTCTTTGGCATTGCCTTTCTTTGGGATTGGAATGAAAACTGACCTTTTCCAGTCCTGTGGCCACTGCTGAGTTTTCCACATTTGCTGGCATATTGAGTGCAGCACTTTCACAGCATCATCTTTCAGGATTTGAAATAGCTCAACTGGAATTCCATCACCTCCACTGGCTTTGTTCGTAGTGATGCTTTCTAAGGCCCACTTGACTTCACATTCCAAGATATCTGGCTCTAGGTGAGTATCACACCATTGTGATTATGTTGGTCGTGAAGCTCTTTTTTGTACAGTTCTTCTGTGTATTCTTGCCATCTCTTCTTAATATCTTCTGCTTCTGTTAGGTCCATACCATTTCTGTCCTTTATCGGGCCCATCTTTGCATGAAATGTTCCCTTGGTATCTCTAATTTTCTTGAAGAGATCTCTAGTCTTTCCCATTCTGTTGTTTTCCTCTATTTCTTTGCATTGATCGCTGAGGAAGGGTTTCTTATCTCTCCTTGCTATTCTTTGGAACTCTGCATTCAGATGCCTATATCTTTCCTTTTCTCCTTTGCTTTTTGCTTCTCTTCTTTTCACACCTATTTGTAAGGCCTCCTCAGACAGCCATTTTTCTTTTTTGCATTTCTTTTCCATGGAGATGTTCTTGATCCCTGTCTCCTGTACAATGTCACGAACCTCCGTCCATAGTTCATCAGGCACTCTATCTATCAGATCTAGTCCCTTAAATCTGGCATGCTGCGATTCATGGGGTCGCAGAGTTGGACGCGACTGAACTGAACTGAATATAAGTAGAAACACTTTACCACCAATAACTAGAAATATAAAGTAGACCTTATTAATTTGTGAATTTGATTTCTCTTAAATAGGCCTTTTTGATGAAGGTGTATTTAAAATCATAATTTAAAAAAATTTATTAAAATACAGCTGATTTATAACATTGTGTTAATTTCTGCAGTGTAGCAGAGTGCCTCGGTTATACATATATTCTTTTTCATTGTGATTTATCACAGGATACTGAGTTCAGTTCTCTGTGCTGTACAGTAGGACCCTGTTGTTTATCCATCCCATGTATACTAGTTTGTATCTGCTAATCCCAAACTCTGAATCCTTCCCTCCCCGATTTCCTTCCCCCTTGGTAACCACACATTTGTTCTCTATGTCTGTGCGTCTGTGTCATAGATATGTTCATTTCTGTCATATTTTAGATTCCATATATAAGTGCTGTCATATGGTGTTTTTTTCTTTGTGACTTACTTCGCGAGGTCTGATAATCTCTAGGTCCATCTGTGTTGCTGCCAATGGCATTATTTCATTCTTTCTTATGGATGAGTAATACTCCATTGTGTATATGTACCGTATCTTCTTTATCTGTTCAGCTATCGATGGACATGTGGGTTGTTTCCGTGTCTTGGCTCTTGTCATAGTGCTGCTATCACCATCGGGGTGCATGTATCATTTGGAATCATAGTTTTGTCCAGGTGTGTGCCCAGGAGTAGGATTGCTGGATCGTGTGGTAACTCTGACTTTTCAGGAACCTGCATACTGTTTCCGTAGTGGCTGTGCCAGTGTGCGTTCCCACGAGCAGTGTAAGTGGGTTCCTTTTCTCTACACCCTCACCAGGATTTGTTATTTATAGACTTTTTAATGATGGCCATTCTGACCAATGTGACGTAGCATCTTCTGGTCATTTTGATTTGCATTTCTCTAATAATTAGCAATATTGTGCATCTTTTCATGTGCCTACTAGCCATGTGTATGTCTTCTTTATAGAAATGTCTATTTACAAAACAAAAACCCACTTTCAGCTGGGTTTTTTGTTGTTGATTTATAGGAGCTATTTGTAAAATCCTACATTTTTTAGAACTGGAAAAGATCTTCGAAATTATTAGTCTACTACGACCACCCCTCATTATCCAGATAAGGGAAGAGATTCTTTGGCTAAAGGTAGCACAGTGACATTGCTGCCAGCTTGTCCCTTTTATAGCCATTAGATTACGTGACAGTATGACTTTCAGAATGGTGTATTAAACGGCTTGTGGACTCCTGTTGTGAGTTGGCCAGCTGTGACACTTACTGTGCCTGAGTAAAGCACGCTTACACGTCTAAGCCACAGGTAACCACATCTGTAATCGGAAGCTGTTAGCTACCACTCTTACTCTGACAGATGGCTTGGAGTAAGTTTGGATATACGTTAGCTCCCCTCTCACTCACCATACAAGAGGAGACATAATGTATGATGCCATTACAAGTATCATGCCCTCCACTTCGGATAGAGTGCCGGAGAAAAGTAGGGTTTCGTTTGGGTGGGAGAGGTGTCTGCCATCAGGATGCACAGACTGGAAAACACTTAGCTTCGTGGCTTTCTAAGAATGAATGACAAGGGGAGCTCTGTTTTCTTATCTCACACTTGTACCCACACTGTGCCCTGGTTAATAGGAAACAGGTACATAATAGCACAGATTTGAGGACCTGTTACATGGCTGTGCTAGGTGATGGAGATTAGAGGGTGAACAAGCTAGATGAAGCCTCTACTCTCAAATTTGCCTTCTCAAGCAAGAGAGAAATATTCTACTTTCTGAGAACTGAGTCAAAACATGAAATTGCTGTACATGAAACATAAATAATCAAGAGAGGGAAGTTAGTCATTTTACTTTTTATTCTAGAGGATATGTTGTAGAGCCATTTTGAAGCAGCCTTTATATAAAAGCCTGTTGGCTCCATGTTCAAAATATTAGAATATCCCAAATACTTAGTGGAGTGCCAGGCACATACAGGTAGTCAGATATTTGTCAAGTAAATGAAACTGATTCCAAATCATCTTCAAAGGCAGACTGTTAGAGGGACTGTTTTGAAGTCTGACAAAGATAATTTGGAAGTTTGTGCTTAGGGGCTAAAGTATAAAATATTTTGATAAAGGAAATAAAGAGTAAAATTTACACTAAGCTACTCCAGTGTTCTTGCTAATTTATTCTATTACTTTCATAAAACACAGCAGAAAAAATCTAGTCTTTATAGTTTAGGGACTCTGGAGAAGAATTTAGTCTTAGAGAACAGAACTCAAATTCCAAATGTGGTTCACACCACCACGTTAATTTTCAGTGCCATCTGACACTTTCATGCCTACCTTAACTTGAGTCCTCTCTCACCTCACTTCACATCCAGAAAATATTAACAATATTTTATTAATGCAGGGCTGCATGCATTCTTTAACTCCACATTCAGAAATTATTCTGTCATCTATAGGAGGATGTGTACATGCAAATAGGTTGCAAAGACCATGCAGTCAGAATGTGAGTCTTTAATATCTAGGTAAAAAGTCTCTCAAACTGGCTATAGTAAGAAAACTTTCACACTAATGTGAAACCCACTTGCTAATTGTGGGGGGAAATAAAGCTTTTACATTATACAGTGTAAAAAGAGTCAAACTAGCACACAAAAAAACTTACAACTCTTTCTTTATTGTAATTTTTAATAACATTTGCACATTCAGATAACAGCTAACCTGGAAGAAGCTCACCGCTTGTTTAAGTGCAGATTTGACGGTCTACAACTCGAGCTGACCAAAAACCGGTTGCAGAGGCTTCCCCAGGAAGACAGGTGGCGGGAAGAGGTAGAATATTTAACTGTCTTAAGCAGTTCTGGATTTGTTCCTTCTCAGATTTCTAATTACACAAGTTCTCTCTTCATCCAGCTACTCGCTCCACTAATTTGTAGATTTCTTTACTGCTTAGAAAACCAGTGAACTGAATTTCTTTCTTAAAAGTTCTACTTCTCCCATGCTGTCTAGATTAGAACCACCTATATTTATGAAAAAAAAAAATCTTCATAAAGACAAAATAGGTCCTCAGCTCTGCAGTTGTTTTGAACAGTTTGGGGGGTGTGTTCTTTCCAACAGGACCAAGATAAAAGGCACAACAGCATGTCAAACCAGTCTGCTCTGCATCGATGGGAGAATAAACGGAATAGACTTGTGCCCAAGAAGTGCCACTCTGAACAAGAGAGAAAGTGATGTACTTGACAGAGCAGCTTCTTCAACTTAGAACAGCTTCATCACCCTGATTGCCTGAGTCCAGCAACTAGGGCTGGCCTGTTTCCACAGTCATCAGAATGTGAAGTCTTTGATGTGGGCTGAGGATTTTGGACCTAAAACATAAAAGTTTATCCTTTTATGAATTCTTCAATATCAATTCAGAACCATCCCATCTTTTTTGTCCCTTTCCCTATTTTCCACCCAATAAATTTATATTCATGTGTTTTATGGTAGGAGATGTTGTTGCATGATACTTGGCTGTTTTTCCTAAGTAAATTTCATCAAAAAGCATTTAATGAGGTACGGATGATATACTTTCAGTGAAATGTTCTAGTCTAACGTTGAGTAGATAATCCCTGGAAATACAATAACCTGGAAAAAGGTAAAAACTTTCCCACTGTCTAGTAAACATATTTTTCTGTGTGAGGTAATTACTAGCACACCTTTAATAAAACTGTGTCTATTTTTATATAAGATATCTCAGAGATTGTATTTGCAGCTTCCTTCAACATTTACAGAGTTACTGAATTCTGCTCCATGAGATTATGCCAAGCTCTCTCTTACCATACAGTAAGCAATAAACTCAGCTTTACCTTTTCATTTCAGATAGAGTAGTGGATTAATTAATCCAGACCTAAAATGTGTAACTAGCTGGCATAATGCCTCGCTTAATTGATGTTCAAGTAATGATAGCTGCTGGTAATAAAATAAGAAATCATAATAAATCAAGTGACCAATTATGAAACTGGAGAGAATATCAGAGATAAAACTCAGAGGTTGATGAGCCTACCACTCCATAGCTGATATAAAAAAACGCAGCTGAATTTACTCCTGGATTTGTTTTTACTGTGGTAGGGAAGAGCTATGTTGGTCAAACAGAGTCCTCCCTGATCAGAGCCAGCCTCTGATCTTATATAGGATTTTAAGGAGGCATGGAGTTCAAGCACTGGAAGACTTTCAGAAGCTTAAATGGGTTGATATCGTCTGTAGAAGTGTAGTTACTTGGGTAAGACCATTGTTGATTAACTGACATTCAGAGGCAAGTTTATTGGAGTGTGTCCATTTCTGTATCTGACCCTCAAGTTGTTGAACTCCCCTGGTGTTTATCTCTTTGGATTCTATAAGTATGGGGCTTCCCTGGTGGCTCAGATGGTAAAGAATGTGCCTGCAATGCAGGAGACCCAGGTTCGATCCCTGAGTTGGGAAGATCCCCTGGAGAAGGGAATGGCTACCCACTCCAGTATTCTTGCCTGAAGAATTCCATGGACAAAGGAGTCTGGCAGGCCACAAGTCCATGGGGTCACAAAGAGTCAAACACTAGTCAATTTGACAGTACTGGGGAGTCAGAATCTTAAAACAGCCTAGGAGCCCCACAGAACAATTAACCTTGGTCCTGGGATGGCACTGAAAACCATGGTCCTGAATTCTGCATAGGAATAAGGTCCCAATTACTGCACAAGAATGATCAGCCTTAATGGGTTGTAAATACATTGTCCCTGAGTGTTATGATTACTTGCCAAGAATACTAACATCCTCATCCAGAACAAGAGAGAAGAATTAGATTGGTGATCATTTCTAGTCAGGCTTATAGTTAAAACTGCCTATTTAGTGTGATGATTTTGTTAAAGTATTTCTGTGATATTTTTAAAGTGTTTCTGTAGTACCTGAAGAGTGTCTATCGTACATATGACCTTCTATTATGACCCTCTACTTTCACGTGAAATAACCAAAAACCAGACAAAAATATGACACTGATTTTTAAGACACTGAACATCATGCAACAAAGCCCTGTGATCCTTTGAGAGAAAAGGAACAAGTGAAGTGAGCTCTTCTGTTGCCTCAGCTTACAGCCCAGAAGGTAAAATCAGGGTGGGTCCCTGAGTTAAAGAATGAGAACTCAGAGTCCAGGGAAGACACTGCCTGCCAGGGTTCCAGGACAGAGTAGGAGATAGGAGAGAGCTGCAAGAGGGGAATCTCAGAGATGCCCTAAAGGCCCCCTTTGAGTATTCAACTGACTACTGGTCAGCACATGCCTGAGAGAGAATCTGTGTAAGGCTGGAGACAGGGCCACCCAAAAGGGCTATAAGTGACAATGCCCAGCACACATACACACAGTACCGGTTACCACCAGCCAGAATCAGACACCTTATGGTTTACAAGCTTTGGGTAGCATCTACAACAGGGTCTTCCCTCAGTAGTAGAGACTAGTGAGCCCTAGAGTCAACAGTGCTGTGCTCCTAACAACACCATGACCCCAAATGACCCACATCCAAGTAGCTGCATTTCAAAACAGCTTAAGAAAGTTTAGAATACAAAAATATACACATTAAGCTAAAATCATGATTTCTGGCATCCAAAATTATCAGACATGCAAAGAAGCAGGAAAATAGGACCCATAATGTGAAAATCAAATTGACCCCAAACTAATACAAACCAGTTCAGCATTCTTGCCTCGAGAACCCCATGAGCAGTATGAAAAGGTCAGAAGATAGCCAATATGCTACTGAGAAGAGTGGAGAAATAGCTCCAGAAGGAATGAAGAGGCTGAGCCAAAGTGGAAACAATGCCCAGTGTTGCAGATGTGTCTGGTGGTGAAAGTCTGATGCAGTAAAGAACAATATTGCATAGGAACCTGGAATGTTAGGTCCATGAATGGTCAATTGGAAGTGGTCAAACAGGAGATGGCAAGAGGGAACATCGATATTTTAGGAATCAGTGGACTGAGATGGACTGTAATTGTTCTGAAGCAAGGAGACTAAGCCATGGCTACTGCTGATTTTAGAGACAGGCAATGCCATGTTGTTAACACCCCCAAGAGCCCAGCCTAACCTTTCCATGTTACTATGAAAAGAGAACTATGAAAATCCAGTAAGAGTTCATCTGAACTCTGTAATGAACTTTAGCCTGTCTATGAAGTCTTTTACCCTTGGGTATTCTGTGACCATAGCCAAAAGAAACTTGGCAATTTTTTGGTTAGCTTTATTGACCTGAGTTCAATCCCTGGGTTGGGAAGATCCCCTGGAGCAGGGAATGGCTATCCACACCAGTATTCTTGTCTGAGGAATTTCACGGACCGAGGAGCCTGGCAAGCTACAGTCCATGGGGTTGCAGAGTTGGACACTACTGAGCGACTTTCATTGAGGTATAACTGATAAGTTGTAAGAAATTTAAAATATACATTGTAATAACTTGATAAACACTGATTGTTCTCATCTAATTAACACATCCATCACCTCATACCTTTAAAAAATATCTGGTGACAGCATTTAATTTCTACTCCATTAGTAAATTTTAGTTATATAATACCCTATTATCAACCACAATCATCATGGTATACATTATTCATCTTATAACTGAAAGTTTGTACCCTTTTCCCAACTGCACCCTATTTTCCCCTACCTCCCAAAACCTGGAAATCACTTTTTCTAATCCCTGTTTTTGTGAGTTTGACCTTTTGAATTCCACATGTAAGTATCTTTGGTAATTTCTTGAGTCATTTCTTTAGTGTAGATATTCTAATGTCACATCAACTATGATCATACTGCAGTATATTTTCTCTGGAAGTAGATCCTGCCTGTTAAATCTATAGGTGTCACAAAGAATAAAATAATATTTCTCCAAGAGTGATCCCAAAATATCAGATGTGAGTGGAGACTTAGAATTGTTATAAATTCCCGTTTTCAACAGTGGCTCCAGTAGACCAAATTAAGTTTATTTCTTCTCAAGCTTCTGTAATAACATTTTCAAATTCATCATCTTTTATCATGTCAGTCATTTTTACATTAAGACAAAATTCCTCTCTCACTCTCACTGCAAGTTAATTTGCTGTTCTTTTTGCTTTTTACACAACTTCAACACTTTGGTCTGAAGATCTGATGTTCCAAAGTGATGGAATTGTGAAGTGAAAGTGTTGGTCACTTAGTTGTGTCCGACTCTTTGTGACCCCATGGACTGTAGCCCCCAAGGCTCCTCTGTCCCTGGAATTCTCCAAACAGGAAAACTGGAGTGGGTGGCCATTCCCTTCTCCAGGAGATATTCCCGACCCTAGGATTGAAGCTGGGTCTCCTGCACTGCAGGCAGATTCTTTACCATCTGAGTCACCATTAAGTGTAGATAACACTAATACCTAAGAACGTTATATTATTCCACTTGGAAACCTAGAGGAAAGACGAGGAACTGTTGTGGAGATTCATGTCTCCCTCAGAGCAGCCATGATTAGACAGATTTTGGATTGTCTTTCAGGTTCTTAGCTTGTATTGGACAATTGTTATTTCAGTGCCCCTTTCACTTGCACTGTCTCCTGATTTCTTTATGTATAGGCTTCCAATTCTTACAAAACTTTTGGTCTAGTTTTTACTCAGGGGTCAATTTTATCTAGAGACCTTGTTTACTTTACCTTGTTTACTTTACTTTCTAATGCTCTCTAAAAACATCTGATCACATATTTTCTAAAAATAGTTTCACATTTATTTTTTTCTTACTATAACAAATTCCCTAGTTTATATTTGAGCCTATATTTCAGCCTATTAAAAAAGGGAATACAAAACCTCCTTTACTTCTGCCATGGGGCCTACCCCAAAATACTCCTGAAAATTCTCAACTGCACACGGAACCTTCTCCAGGATAGATCACATCCTGGGCCATAAATCTAGCCTTGGTAAATTTAAAAAAATTGAAATCATTCCAAGCATCTTTTCTGACCACAATGCAGTAAGATTAGATGTCAATTACAGGGGAAAAAAAAACTATTAAAAATTCCAATATGTGGAGGCTAAATAACACACTTCTGAATGACCAATAAATCAAGAAATCAAAATATGCATAGAAATGAATGAAAATGAAAACACAACCCAAAACCTATGGGACACTGTAAAAGCAGTGCTAAGGGGAATGTTCATAACAATACAGGCTTACCTCAAGAAACAAGAAAGAAGTCAAATAAATAACATAACTCTACACCTAAAGCAACTAGAAAAGGAAGAAATGAAGAACCCCAGGATTAATAGAAGGAAAGAAATCTTAAAAATTAGGGCAGAAATAAATGCAAAAGAAACAAAAGAGACCATAGCAAAAATCAACAAAGCTAAAAGCTGGTTCTTTGAAAGGATAAAATTAACAAACCATTAGCCAGACTCATCAAGAAACAAAGGGAGAAGAATCAAATCCACAAAATTAGAAAGGAAAATGGAGAAATTACAACAGACAATACAGAAATACAAAGGATCATAAGAGACTACTATCAGCAACTATATGCCAATAAAATGGACAACTTGGAAGAAATGGACAAATTCTTAGAAAAGTGTAACTTTCTAAAACTGAACCAGGAAAAAATAGAAAATCTTAACAGACCCATCATAAGCATGGAAATCAAACTGTAATCAGAAATCTTCCAGCAAACAAAAGCCCAGGACCAGATGGCTTCACAGCTGAATTCTACCAAAAATTTAGAGAACAGCTTACAGGTGTTAGCTCCTACTCAAACTCTTCCAGAAAATTGCAGAGGAAGGTAAACTTCCAAACTCATTCTATGAGGCCACAATCACCTTAATACCAAAACCAAACAAAGATGCCACAAAACTAGAAAACAGGCCAATATCACTGATGAACATAGATGCAAAAATCCTTAACAAAATTCTAGCAAACAGAATCCAACAACGTATTAAAAAGATCATACATCATGACCAACTGGGCTTTATCCCAGGGATGCAAGGACTCTTTAATATCTGCAAATCAATCAATATAATACATCACATTAACAAATTGAAAGATAAAAACCATATGATTATCTCAATAGATGCAGAGAAAGCCTTTGACAAAATTCAACATCCATTTATGAAAAAAACCCTCCAGAAAGCAGTAAGAGAAGGAACATACCTCAACATAATAAAAGCTATATATGACAAACCCACAGCAAACATTATCCTCAGTGGTGAAAAATTGAAAGCATTTCCCCTAAAGTCAGGAACAAAATGAGAGTGCCCACTCTCACCACTACTATTCAACATAGTTTTGGAAGTTTTAGCCACAGCAATCAGAGAAGAAAAAGAAATAAAAGGAATCCAGATTGGAAAAGAAGAAGTAAAACTCTCATTGTTTGCAGATGACATGATCCTCTACATAGAAAACCCTAAAGACTCCACCAGAAAATTATTAGAGCTAATCAATGAATACAGCAAAGTTGCAGGATGTAAAATCAACAAACAGAAATCCCTTGCATTCCTATACACTAACAATGAGAAAACAGAGAAATTAAGGAAACAATTCCATTCACCATTGCAATGAAAAGAATAAAATACTTAGGAATATATCTACCTAAAGAAACAAAAGACCTACATATAGAAAACTAGAAAACACTGATGAAAGAAGTCAAAGAGGACACAAATAGATGGAGAAATATACCATGTTCATGGATTGGAAGAATCAATATAGTGAAAATGAGTATACTTCCCAAAGCAATCTATAAATTCAATGCAATCCCTATCAAGCTACCAACGGTATTTTTCACAGAACTAGAACAAATAATTTCACAATTTGTATGGAAATACAAAAAAAAAAAAAAAACCTTGAATAGCCAAAGCAATCTTTAGAAAGAAGAATGGAACTGGAGAAATCAACCTGCCTGTCTTCAGGCTATACTACAAAGCTACAGTCATCAAGACAGTATGGTACTGGCACAAAGACAGAAATATAGATCAATGAAAAAAAAAAAAAGAAATATAGATCAATGGAACAAAATAGAAAGCCCAGAGATAAATCCACACACCTATGGACACTTTATCTTTGACAAAGGAGGCAAGAATATACAATGGAGAAAGACAATCTCTTTAACAAATGGTACTTGGAAAACTGGTCAACCACTTGTAAAAGAATGAAACTAGAATACTTTTTAACACCATACACAAAAATAAACTCAAAATGGATTAAAGATCTAAACATAAGACCAGAAACTATAAAACTCCTAGAGGAGAACATGGGCAAAACACTCTCCGACATAAATCACAGCAGGATCCTCTTTGACCCACCTCCCAGAATTATGGAAATAAAAGCAAAAATAAGCAAATGGGACCTAATTAAACTTAAAAGCTTTTGCACAACGAAGGAAACTATAAGCAAGGTGAAAAGACAGCCTTCAGAATGGGAGAAAATAATAGCAAATGAAGCAACTGACAAAGAATTAATCTCAATAATATACAAGTAACTCCTGCAACTCAATTCCAAAAAAATAAATAACCCAATCAAAAAATGGGCCAAAGAACTAAAGAGACATTTCTCCAAAGAAGACATATAGATGGCTAACAAACACATGAAAAGATGCTCAACATCATTCATTATCAGAGAAATGCAAATCAAAACCACAATGAGGTACCATATCATGCTGGTCAGAATGGCTGCTATCCAAAAGTCTACAAACAGTAAATGCTGGAGAGGGTGTGGAGAAAAGGGAACCCTCTTACACTGTTGGTGGGAATGCAAACTAGTACAGCCACTATGTAGAACAGTGTGGAGATTCCTTAAAAAGCTGGAAATAGAACTGCCTTATGACCCAGCAGTCCCACTGCTGGCATACACACTGAGGAAGCCGGAGTTGAAA
Source organism: Bubalus kerabau (assembly GCF_029407905.1). NCBI lineage: Eukaryota > Metazoa > Chordata > Mammalia > Artiodactyla > Bovidae > Bubalus > Bubalus kerabau. The sequence goes on from NC_073626.1 coordinate 139,238,578, forward strand.
GAGACATATGTACCCCAATGTTCATTGCAGCACTGTTTATAATAGCCAGGACATGGAAGCAACCTAGATGTCCATCAGCAGATGAATGGATAAGAAAGCTGTGGTACAAATTTGTATGGAAATACAAAAAACCTCGAATAGCCAAAGCGATCTTGAGAAAGAAGAAGGGAACTGGAGGAATCAACCTACCTGACTTCAGGCTCTACTACAAAGCCACAGTTATCAAGACAGTATGGTACTGGCACAAAGACAGAAATATAGATCAATGGAACAAAATAGAAAGCCCAGAGATAAATCCACGCACATATGGACACCTTATCTTTGACAAAGGAGGCAAGAATATACAATGGATTAAAGACAATCTCTTTAACAAGTGGTGCTGGGAAATCTGGTCAACCACTTGTAAAAGAACGAAACTAGAACACTTTCTAACACCATACACAAAAATAAACTCAAAATGGATTAAAGATCTAAACATAAGACCAGAAACTATAAAACTCCTAGAGGAGAACATAGGCAAAACACTCTCTGACATACATCACAGCAGGATCCTCTATGACCCACCTCCCAGAATATTGGAAATAAAAGCAAAAATAAACAAATGGGACCTAATTAACCTTAAAAGCTTCTGCACATCAAAGGAAACTATTAGCAAGGTGAAAAGACAGCCTTCAGAATGGGAGAAAATAATAGCAAATGAAGCAACTGACAAACAACTAATCTCGAGAATATACAAGCAACTCCTACAGCTCAACTCCAGAAAAATAAATGACCCAATCAAAAAATGGGCCAAAGAACTAAATAGACATTTCTCCAAAGAAGACATACAGATGGCTAACAAACACATGAAAAGATACTCAACATCACTCATTATCAGAGAAATGCAAATCAAAACCACTATGAGGTACCATTTCACACCAGTCAGAATGGCTGCAATCCAAAAATCTACAAGCAATAAATGCTGGAGAGGGTGTGGAGAAAAGGGAACCCTCTTGCACTGTTGGTGGGAATGCAAACTAGTACAGCCACTATGGAGAAGAGTGTGGAGATTCCTTAAAAAGCCAGAAATAGAACTGCCTTATGATCCAGCAATCCCACTGCTGGGCATACACACTAAGGAAACCAGAAGGGAAAGAGACACGTGTACCCCATTGTTCATCGCAGCACTGTTTATAATAGCCAGGACATGGAAGCAACCTAGATGTCCATCAGCAGATGAATGGATAAGAAAGCTGTGGTACATATACACAATGGAGTATTACTCAGCCATTAAAAAGAATACATTTGAATCAGTTCTAATGAGGTGGATGAAACTGGAGCCTATTATACAGAGTGAAGTAAGCCAGAAAGAAAAACACCAATACAGTATACTAACGCATATATATGGAATTTAGGAAGATGGTAACAATAACCCTGTGTACGAGACAGCAAAAGAGACACTGATGTATAGAACAGTCTTATGGACTCTGTGAGAGAGGGAGAGGGTGGGAAGATTTGGGAGAATGGCATTGAAACATGTAAAATATCATGTATGAAACGAGTTGCCAGTCCAGGTTCGATGCACGATACTGGATGCTTGGGGCTGGTGCACTGGGACGACCCAGAGGGATGGAATGGGGAGGGAGGAGGGAGGAGGGTTCAGGATGGGGAACACATGTATACCTGTGGCGGATTCATTTTGATATTTGGCAAAACTAATACAATTATGTAAAGTTTAAAAATAAAATAAAATTGAAGATAGGAGTCTGAAGAAAAAAAAAAAGAAAGCTGTGGTACATATACACAGTGGAATATTACTCAGCCATTAAAAAGAATACATTTGAATCAGTTCTAATGTAGATGAAACTGGAGCCTATTATACAGAGTGAAGTAAGTCAAAAAGAAAAACACCAGTACAGTATACTAATGAATATATATGGAATTTAGAAAGATGGTAATGATAACCCTATATGTGAGACAGCAAAAGAGACACAGATGTATAGAATAGTCTTTTGGACTCTGTGGGAGAAGGTGAGGGTAGGATGATTTGAGAGAATAGCATTGAAACATGTATATTATCATATGTGAAACAGATCGCCAGTCCAGGTGTGATGCATCAGACAGGATGCTCAGGGCTGGTGCACTGGGATGGTCATGCTCCCAACCCAGAGGGATGGGATGGGGAGGGAGGTGGGATGGGGGTTCAGGATGGGGAACACATGTAAACAGTGTATGGCAAAAAAAATTACAATATTGTAAAGTAATTAGCCTCCAATTAAATAATCTTTTTTAAAAAGTTGACAGTATTTGACTATGAAAAAAAAGAAAAAAGAACAGATTTAAGAAACTTGACTATTTGGTAATATTTGGCATCTCAAGAGCATTTATTCCAGGCTCTTATCTCTGGTGATCTCTCACCTCATTTACTAAGATGGCTCTTATTTTGGCACTTTCTCCAACTTGGATTGCTATGGGCAGTAGAGATTCTATAAACCATTTGCTAATGTAATCCATTTTCTAGATAGAAACAATGTACAATATATAGAAGACTAAAACAGACTGCAGAATACTTCCTGGGGAATATTTTCTGGGGAATACCAACCCCAGAAAGAGCTGTTGATTAGAAAGTGTGCTTCTCTTTTCTTATATAGTTCAAATAGGAGATCTAGAGTTGAATCTCTTTGGAAGGACTAATCCCATGCCCACCCTCCACCCATCACTGTGACTTGAAAGATGAATTACATACTGACTGGTTAGGTCTCTGTGTGAGATGTGTCCATCTCTGAAACTGAGGGTGGTTCCCCAAAGGAAATCTAAGTGATATTCCCAGAAGAAAGGGGAAATGGAAGTGGACCAAATCAAAAGTTTGTAATACACCAAGGTCGCTGGTGAACTTCATGCATACTGCAGCCAGAGTCTGAGCAGGGAATTAGTCAGTTCAGTCGCTCAGTCATGTCTGACTCTGCGACCCCATGAATCGCAGCACACCAGGCCTCCCTGTCCATCACCAACTCCTGGAGTTTACCCAAACTCATGTCCATCGAGTCGGTGATGCCATCCAGCCATCTCATCCTCTGTCGTCCCTTTCTCCTCCTGTCCCCAGTCCCTCCCAGCATCAGGGTCTTTTCCAGTGAGTCAACTCTTTGCATGAGGTGGCCGAAGTATTGGAGCAGGGAATAGGATCCTCATACTGACACTCCTTTTCCTCCAGAGCATTGATATAAGACAACCACAAGCAAGCTGTCAAGAGCTTCCTGATGCTTTTAAAACTGATTCATCAGTTACCTATGCATAATAAGGGCTTTTGGGTAACTAAAGACATGCAGCTGCTTAGCTATCTGCCTCCTACTATTTCCTTCACAAGCAATATGAAACAAGAAAAGTCACTTCTACACAAAACTATACTATATAACTCAAAGGCTGCTGCTGCTGCTGCTGCTACTAAGTCACTTCAGTCGTGTCCAACTCTGCGCGACCCCATAGACAGCAGCCCACCAGGCTCCCCCGTCCCTGGGATTCTCCAGGGAAGAACACTGGAGTGGGTTGCCATTTCCTTCTCCAAGGCAATAATGTCAAAGGCAGATAATGTCAAATCTTAAAAATAAGTAAAGATCAGGGGAAAAAATTACCAAATTCCCGTGCATGCTCTCTCACACTTCTCCACACCTCCCTCATTAAAACACTCCGTGGCAGACAAAGGCAGACCAAAATAACTGCAGTGAAGACAGAAAAAGGAAACTAGAAAAGGAGTCTAAGGCTGATGTGGAACTGCCACCACAAAGACTAAATGCATCCTAAATCTGGAAATACTAAAAAGTGTCCAGGCAAATGAGAGCATGAGCTGTAGGAAAGGAACTTCAAAGTATACATGATTTAAAAGGGACAGGCATGATTCAAGGGGGCACTCATCAAAATGCATAGGTTCTAGAGGAGTGAAAAAAAAAGGCAAAAGGAATCGTTAAGGAGAAAAAAGAAGGAAAAAAAAAAAAGGGGAAATTTTGGCACCAGTAAGAAAAATGAGAAGTATAAATAACCATACATGTGAACAAGAGGAAAATTAAGTCCATACAGAGCTACTGTAGAAGGTCAGGAAGTGAAACTCGCTGCATCGCAACTGAGGAAAATTTCCCTCAATAAACATTCATGAAGACATGAAAAGTGAATTTTCCAAGCAAATAGAAAAACTTTTGAGCATACAAACCACTGTGAAACTAATTCAAAATCTTAAGTCAGAAATGAACAAAAGTCAGAAGTGAAAGGAGAGTTGTTTAAACTCAGGAAAGAAATGAAATAAAAAGGCAAAAGTATCTCAGAAATGAGGAACAAGTTACAGGATACCCAAGAGAGAACAGATTCGGATGAAAATAAGTCATTGATGAAAGGCAGGAAAACAACCAAGAATATGAAAGTGGCATAAAGTAAAAAAAGTCAGAGAAAAATTAAATGGAATGGAAGATATGCAAAGAAGGAATAATATTCATGTTATTGGAGGCTCTGAGGAAGAAAAAACAGTAAAATAGAATATTTTAAACTACAGCCCAAGCACACTTACCAAAAACAGAAAAAAATGTATATCTGAATCTACATTATAAGGACTCTGCAGGTACCTGGGGAAAACGGATCGATTTTGATATACTAATAAAACTATCAGATATCAAAGACAAATGTTATTGAAGTCTATAGGCAAAAAGATCAAATAAACAGCAATAGAAACTGGCAACAGACATTTAAAAACTTACACACCAAGCAAGGTCACAGTTGAGCAGCATGGTAAGCAGTATTCTAAGGCCTGAGATTTCCTGCCCTCTGATACACACGCCCACACCATTGCTGGGACTGTGAAAATGGTGATTTTACTCACGATTAGATGATATGCTACAACTGACTGTAAAAAAGGAAGATTATCCTTGTCTAATCACATGAATCTTTTAAAAATTGGTTTCCCCACATGGTTATGAGGCAGGAGGTGCATGTCCCACCCTGCCACCCCCAAGATAAAGTGATTGGAGATTTGTCCCCTGTGGACCAATACCCTAAGACGAGAATGTCAGGACAGTTGAGAGAAGAGTCTGGGCCCTGCCCAGAAAGAAGGTAAGAGACCACATATTTCTCATTCTCAGAGTCGGGCAACCTCCCTGACTATACATAAACAGAAAGCTCCTTGGAGGTCTACCGGGGAGTGAGGCTAACTGATGCCAAGCTACCCATAGGCCTTTTTGGTGGAATCCATCTTGGCTAAGGAGATGTGTGCATACACATGGAAGGATTCTGGGATATACCAAATATGGACTCTGAACCAGGTAAATAAAACTGACTGGCCAAAGGAAATCCAGAAGAAATTCAAACTACCATGAGGGTGTGACTCAGTGACTGTCTCTCTCCTCCTAATAAATATTTGCTTCACTACTTTCCATCTTTGTGTGAATTCTTTTTCTGCAAAGTTGAAGGGCCAGGGCCTGGTCACTGACCACTGAAAGGTCTAGTGGCTAGGATTTAGTGCTCTCACTGCCACAACCTGACCACAATCTCCGGCTAGAAATCAAAATCCCGCTTCAAGCTACTGTAGGCTGAGGCCACCCAAGATGATATCAGTTACAGAAGGGAAAGTCAGAGATTTGAAGCACAAGATTTCATGTGCCGTTGTTGGCTTGAAGATGGAGTAGGCACATGGCAAAATATACTTGTGGCCTCTAAGAGCTGAGAGCAGTCCCTGGCTGAAAGCCAGAAGGAAACATTGAACTCAGTCCTAAAAGTGCAAAAAAGTAAAACAAACAAGCCAAAACGCTGGATTCTGCCAACAACCAGGTTGAGCTTCAAAGAAAATTCTTCCCCAGACCTCCATAGAGGAACACAGCCCTGCTGACACCTTGATTCCAGCCTGTGAAACCCAGAGTGAGACTCTAGCCTCAGAGAAACTATGAGATAATAAGTGTCTTTATTATTTTAATGGTTTATCATAGCAGCAATAAAAATACAAGTCGCATTTTTTTTAAAAAACTGTGAGAATGTGTATAAGAAAAAAGAGAACTTAAAGAGTATATCTGAGCCAAGGATTTTATACACAGCTACATTGTCCTTTAAATATCAAGACTAAGAAAATTAATTATAAAAATATAAAAATGTAGAGAATTGTGTACCTGTACCCAGCAGCCCTTCTTAAGGAATTTGCAAGAACACAGGTCAGCAGAGTTTTTCTATAAAAGGCCTGATAGTAAATATTGTGATTTTTAAGAGTCATCTATGGTTTCTGTCACACCTTATTCTTTTTCTGTGTGTGTGTGTACATGTTTTTAAACATATAGAGTAAAATTCTTAGCTCATAAGCCATTCAAAAATGGGTTGTGGGTCAGATTTGGCCTGTGGGCTTTATCTGAACAATCTCTGTATTAAAGGATTAGCCTCATCCAACCAAGTGATAACTGGGAAAATTTCAGGCAAAAGACTGATTGGGGTAAGCATTTAAAAACATAAATATATATAGCAACATATGAAGCAAAAGACAGAATAAGAATGAAAAACTGATGTACAAATGTTACATACTATGACAAAGCAGAAATGCAATTACAAAAATGGTAAAAGGAAGAAGGAAATATAAAAACAGACTAATACTTTTGCTATGTAGGCCATAGGAGGGCATTAGAGGAAAAACAAAAGCTTGATAAACCAGATAGCCAAAGGTTAAATAAAGAAACCAGAGTAAGAGCTTTTTAAAAAGTATAAGTAAGGGAAGCAGTTTAAGACAATGATGTAGGAAGATTCTGAACTCACCTCCTCCCACAGACCCACAGAATATATAGCTAAATATGGGATAATTTCCTCTGAAAAAGATCTTGAAAACTAGCTGAGCATCTCCTTCATATGCAGAAAATGAGAAAAAGGCAACAGCAAAGCAGTATGAGAGTCTGAGACCCAATTTCACCATAAACCCCATCCCTGCTTCCTGATGCTTCCTGATACTTTGGCCACCTGATGTGAAGAACTGACTCATTTGAAAAGACCCTGATTCTGGGAAAAATTGAAGGCCAGAGGAGAAGGGGATGACAGAGGAAGAATTGGTTGGATGGCATCACCAACTCGATGACATGAGTTTGAGTAAGCTCCGGGAGTTGGTGATGGACAGGAAAGCCTGTCATGGTGCAGTCCATGGGGTCACAAAGAGTTGGACATGACTGAGTGACTGACCTGAACTGAACTGCTTCCTGAGGAGCAAAGGGTTTGTAGCCCAAAAAGGCATCCCAACTTTTAAGACTTGCACATGAAAGATGAGCCTCCAAGACTCCTGACTTTGAAATCCAACAGGGCTCATGTCCATGAGACCCAAAGAGCTGCAGCAATCTGAGAAGTGACGCTGAACTCATTTGTCATGGACCACAGCCATTTGAAAAGCACTCAGACTTCACGGGAAAGAAATCCCATTGCTAATCTTAGAGCATTCACCAGAGAGATGGGACGTGCTGGAATACTCTCCAGGGATGGAGGGTGTGGGCGCCCTTTTCACATTCCTCCTTTGCCTTGCTAAACCCAGTGGGTGCCTTTTTTCTCACCCCTCAGCAAGTGTCATCGCTACCCTCCAACCGGAGACATCATCTTCACTAAAACTTTAACCTTGCTAAACCTGGTGGTGTCATCTTTTTTTCTCTACCCTAGATCTTTTCTCTTCTTATTAGGAGCCATCTATGTGCCTTCTCTCTCTCTGCTGTGCTCCAGAGTGTCAGTATCTCCCAGAGGGGAGATTTTATATGCATCTGGTACCTGGTTTTAGTCACTGATGCCCACAGGATACCCTTTGGAACATCACTTGGCTTTGCAGGCCTAGGAGCTTGCATTCCCTGGTCCCAGAGGGCTGTAACAGTCAGACAGCTTTTATCATCAAAGGGCATTGCAAAGGCAGTCAACTTAAACATATTCATGGTCTTTCTGAAAAGGGGGCCTATTTGCTCGTGCAGGAGCTCTGGCCTGAGCAGGAGGCTTCTGGTCTGGTACACTTCTAGGACGTACTCTTGAGGAAGGGAGCTAGTGGGTACAGTTCTGTGTCTCCCCCTGCCTCACTCCAGTTTGCTGATTATCTTCCAGAAAGCAGCTTATATACTTGTCTGGTGCCCTAATTTTTTCAGCTGCCACCAGGGAACACCTCTGCATTGCCCGGCTCAGGCGGCCATGGTGGCTTACACTCATGGGTCCTACAGAACAACAACCAGGAGAAAAACAGCTATGCTTAGAGCACAGCAAGAGGTAACAGACCCAGGAGCTCAGTCTTTCTGTGAGAGAGGCCTAAAAGCGTACTATGATTGACAGCAAGCACTGGGGGAGTCGAGGGGTGGGGGGGCGGGTGGTGGCAAAGGCTTCTCATTAAAAACACACCAAGGGCTGACTGTAAACCTTTCCGGAGACTGCAGAGGGCAGGCACTACCTTCGTGCTCTCCCTCTGCACACTCCAAAATGCCAGTATATCTTGGAGAGGAGCACTTACACATGTCCAGTGCCCCCAGTTTTTATCTCTGGTGCCTTGGTTTTTTGTGGCTGCCATGGGGAACACCCCTTAATTACCTGGCTCTGGTAGCCACAGGGACTCACATTCCTGGGTTCCACGGAATTGTAACAATTGAAAGGATGATTCTTGGCAGACTGCTACTGCAGGGCACTCCACACACAGAAGACTGAAACACACCCCTGGTCTTTCAGTGAAGCAGGTATTTACTTGTCCTGGCGCTTTGGCTGGGATTCAGGTATAGCATGTGTTTAGAACCATGTGAAGGTGCTCTCAAGGAATATAGGCAAGAGGACACCATCTATGCTCTCTTCCTCTGCCTCACTCCCTAAAAAGAAGCTAATACACTCCTCTGGAGCCTTGATATTTTCAACTGCTGCCCAGGGTACACCTCCAGATCACAGTTCCAGAGGACTGTATATATCTGCATGCTTCAAAAGTTGCTGCTTAATGGTCTGGCTTCCAAATCTGCCTGAATGTAGGTACTGACTGACATATGCCCCTTCAGAACAAGGACAGGTCTTGACACACACTCAACTACTGGGAATGATTAAAAATAAAATAGGCTGTGTGGACAGTCACAAAGGATGGAGAGACAATGAAAAGTTGGGGATGGGCTGAACAATAAGGTTCATCTCTACACAAGGCCACTCCTTGAAGACTGAGTCAGTTCAGTTCAGTTGCTCAGTCATGTCCGACTCTTTGCAACCCCATGAACCACAGCACACCAGGCCTCCCTATCCATCACCAGCTCCCGGAGTCCACCCAAACCCTTATCCACTGAGTTGGTGATGCCATCCAACCATCTCATCCTCTGTCGTCCCCTTCTCCTCCCGCCCTCAATCTTTCCCAGCATCAAGGTCTTTTCAAATGAGTCAGCTCTTCACATCAGGTGGCCAAAGTATTGGAGTTTCAGCTTCAACATCAGTCCTTCCAATGAACACCCAGGACTGATCGCCTTTAGGATGGACTGGTTGGATCTCCTTGCAGTCCAAGGGACTCTCAAGAGTCTTCTCCAACACCACAGTTCAAAAGCATCAACTCTTCAGTGCTCAGCTTTCTTTATAGTCCAACTCTCACATCCATACATGATCACTGGAAAAACCATAGCCTTGACTATACGGACCTTTGTTGACAAAGTAACGTCTCTGCTGTTTAATATGCTGTCTAGGTTGGTCATAACTTTCCTTCCAAGGAGTAAGTGTCTTTTAATTTCATAGATGACCTTATTTGTAAGGCAGAAAGAGAGACACAGATGTAGAGAACAAACATATGGATACCAAAGGATGGTAAAGAGGGGGTAGGATGAATTAGGAGATTGGGATTGACATACATACCCTATTGATACTATGTATAAAACAGATAACTAATGAGAACCTACTTTATAGCTCAGTAAGCTCTATTCAATGTTCTGTGGTGACCTAAATGGGAAGGAAACCCCAAAAACAGGGGATACACGTACAGCTGATTAATTTTGCTGTACAACAGAAATTAGCACATTGTATAGCAACTATATTCCAATAAAATTATTTTTAAAAAAAACAGAAAAAGAAACAAAAAATGTAAGAAACCACTGAATAGAAAGAACACAGTTACTGAACTGAATAATATACTAGATGGGTTCAACAGCAGAACAGATGAAGCAGAAGAAAGGATCAGACAACTCAAAGGTTAGGCAGTGGAACTCATTCAATTAGAGCAGCAAAGAGAAAAAGAATGAAAAAAAATATGTAAGGGACTTAATGGACATGAAGCATATTAATATTCACATTAAAGGAGTCCCAGAAAGAGAAGAGAGAGAAAAAAAGACAGGAAACTTATTTTAATAATAGTGCCTGAAAATTTCCCTAAGCTGGGGAAAGAAATAGACATCCAGATGCAGGAAGTCTGAGTTCCAAAAGAGATGAGCCCAAAGAGAGCAATACAGAGTCACATTATAATTAAAATTTCAAAAGTTAAAGACAATGAGAAAATCTTAAAAGCAAGAGAAAAATAATTTATTACATATAAGGGAACCCTCCCATAAGATTATGAGCATATTTTTCCACAGAAACCTCACAGACTAAATGATAGTGACACGATATATTCAAAGTGCTTAAAAAAAAAGTCCTAACCAAGAATATTCTACATGGAAAAAGTTATTATTCAGAATTGAAGGAGAGATGGAGTTTTCCAAACAAGTAAAAGTAAAAGGAATCCATTACAGTGAATAATAATATAACTATTATCATAAATAACAGACAAAATAACTACAATAATTAATAATATTACTATATAATTAATAATTATAACTATAATAATAGTTATTAATTATAAAATAATAGGATATTAACTTTAATATTAATAATAAATTTAATTAATTGTAATTAATAATATAATGCTTAATAATTAATAGTAAAATAACTATAATAGTTTTAACTATAATAATAAATAGCTATAATAATTATATCAATTAGCATTACTTATAACAATTAATGGCTATAATTAATAACTATTAATAATTATAATAATTAATAAAGTATAAGATTTAATATGTGACATCAAAAATATCAAACTTTGGGGGTTCAAAATGTAGAACTTCAAAATATGTTCAAAAGTATTATCAACTTATTGACCATGATAAGTTGTTATATTAAGCCTCATGGTAGCCACAGGTTAGAATCCTATAGGAGATATACAAAAGACAGTAAGAAAAGAATCTAAGCATACCACTAAAGGAAGTCATCAAACCACAGAGATAAACAGAAGAAGAAAGAACAGAAAAAAGTACAAAACAGCTAGCAAATAATAAACAAAATGGCAATAACTACATCTCTATCGATAATTACTTTATATGTAGAGGAACTAAATCCAAGAGACAAAGAGTAGTTAAATTGATTTAAAAAAAAAAAAAAAACCAAGACCCATTTAGACTGCCTACAAGATACTCTACCTGTTAAAAATACAGACTGAACATGAAAGCCTGAAAAAAGAGATATACCATGCAATAAAAACCAAAAGAAAGTGGTGTTAGCTATGCTTATATATATCAGACAAAATACTATAGTATTTAAAACAAAGACTGTAATAAAAGAAAAGAAGGGCATAACTTAATAATAAGGGAGGATATACTAGTTATGCAGATATTTATGTTCCCAACATAACAGTTTTCTAAGAATCTGCCTGCAATGCAGAAGGCTCAGATTCAATCCCTGGGTTGGGAAAATCCCCTGGAGAAGGGAATGGCTACCCACGCCAGTATCCTTGCCTGGAGAATTCCATGGACAGAGGAGCCTGGTGTGTTGCAGTTCACAAGGTTTATATAGCAGGCAACCATATATATATGTATGTGTATATATAATATATATATATATATAGCAAATAATAGCAAATATTAAGACCAGAAAAGGAGAAATAGACAGCCATGTAATAATATCAGGGGACTACCATATTCCCCTTAAATCAGTGGATAGATCATACAGACAGAAAATCAGTAAGAAAACACAGGCCTTAAATTACATACGAGATCAAATAAACTTAACAGATACATATAGAACATTCCATCCCAAAGCAGCAGAATACATTCTTCTCAAGTGCACTTGAAACTCTCTAGGATAGATATGTTAGGCCACAAAACAAGTCTTAATAAATTTAAGAAGACTGAAATCCTATCAAGCATCTTTCTCAACAGTGGTATAAAACTAGAAATTAATTATGAGAAGAAAACTGGAAAACTCACATATGTGTGGAGATTAACAACACACCAGTGAACAACCAATGGGTCAAAGAGGAAGTCATAAGAGAAATAATACCTGAGACAAGTGAAAATGGAAATAAAACACACAAAAATCTATGAAAAAGTGAAAGTATTAGTTGCTCAGTTGTGTATGATTCTTTGCAAACCCATGGACTACAACCAACCAGGCTCCTCTGTCCATGGAATTCTCCAGGCAAAAAAACTGGAGTGGGTAGCCATTCCCTTCTCCAGGGCATCTTCTCAACCCAGGAATCAAACCTGGAGCTCCTGCAATGTAGTCAGATTCTTTAACGTCAGAACCACCAGGGAAGCCCACCAAAATCTATGGGATAAAGCCATAGTAGTTTTAAGAACGGAGATGGCAATGGCAACCTACTCCAGTACTCTTGCCTGGAAAATCCCATGGACGGAGGAGCCTGGTAGGCTGCAGTCCATGGGGTCGCTAAGAGTTGGACACGACTGAGTGACTTCACTTTCACTTTTCACTTTCATGCATTGGAGAAGGAAATGGCAACCCACTCCAGTGTTCTTGCCTGGAGAATCCCAGGGATGGTGGAGCCTAGTGGGCTGCTGTCTATGGGGTCGCACAGAGTCGAAAATGACTGAAGCGACTTAGCAGCAGCAGTTTTAAGAAGGAATTTTTAGCAATAAATGCCTACCTCAAGACATGAGAAAAATCACAAACAACCTAAAACTATACCTTGAGGAATCAGGAAAAGAAATAAGTTAGTAGAAGTAAAGAAATAAAGAACAGAACATAAATGAATTAAATAGACTAAAAAGACAATATAAAAGATTAATGAAACTAAGAGGTTGTTCTCAAAAAGATAAACTGACAAAACTTAAGTTAGACCCACCAAGAAAAAAGAGGATGCAGATAAATATTGAGTTGGCCAAAAAGCTTGTGCCAGTTTTTGAAATGAACTTTTTGGCCAAACCAATAAAATCAGAAATGACAGAAGAAATGTTACTACTGATACCACAGAAATACAGAAGATCGTAAGAGACTACCATGAAGAATTATACACCAACAAATTTGACAACTTATAAGAAATGCATAAATTCTTAGAAATATACAATCTTAGAGACTGAATTATGAAGAAATAGAAAATCGGAACATACTGAATAGTAATGAGGGGATTGATTGAACAAGTAATCAGTAATTGAAAACCTCACAACAAAATAAAGTCCAGGACCAGATGGCTTCACTGGTGAATTCTATCAAACGTTTAAAGAAGAATTGAGCTTCCCTGGTAGCTCAGTGGTAAAGAATGCACCTGCCAATGCAGGAGACATGGGTTTGGTCCTTGATCCGGGAAGATCCCACATGCCTCGGAACAGCTAAACCCATGCTCCACAACTATTGGGACTGGGCTCTAGAGCCTGGGAACTGCAACTACTGAGCCCATATGTCACAACTACTGAAGCCTGAGTGTTCAGAGCCCTTGCTCGGCAACAAGAGAAGACACTGCAACGAGAAGCCTGCACACCACCACTAGAAAGCAGCCTCGCTCACCACACCTAGCGAAAAGCTCACACAGCAACCAAGACCCAGCATAGCCAAAAATAAATAAAACTTTAAAAATTAATAAAAGAATTAATACTAATTCTTGTCAGCTCTCCCAAAAAATAAAAGGGGAAGGCATACTTCCAAAACTCATTTTATGAGGGCAGCATTACCCTGATACCAAAACAAGGACTGCTGCTGCTAAGTCGCTTCAGTCGTGTCCGACTCTGTGTGACCCCAGAGATGGCAGCCCACCATAAGAAAATTACAAGTCAAAATCTCTGATAAATAGAGATGCAAAAATTCTTTACAAAATAGTAACATAGCAGTGACCAGAAAAAATTCATAGTACTAAACATTTTTATCAATAAAAATGAAAATCTGAAAACCAATGAATCAAGTTCCCAAAAATAACTGCTGAAAGAATAAAGTAAATCAAAAGAAAATACAAAGGGAATAATAAAGATTAAAGCAGAAAATGTGACAGAAAATTTTAAAAACAGACTTAAATAAATTAAAATATTGTTTTAAAAAATTAACAGGAAGAATGGAGCTGGAGGGATCAACCTTCCTGACTTCAGACTATAAAGTTACAGTCATCAAGACAGTATGGTACTGGCACAAAAACAGAAATATAGACAGATGCAACAAGATAAAAAGCCCAGAGATAAATCCAGGTACCTATGGGCACCTTATCTTTGATAAAGGAGGCAAGAATATACAGTGGGGCAAAGATAGCCTCTTCAATAAAAGTACCGGGAAAACTGGACAGTGATGTGTAAAAAAATGAAATTAAAACACTTCCTAATACCATACACAAAGATAAACTCAAAATGGATTAAAGATCTAAATGTAAGACCAGAAACTATAAAACTCTCAGAGGAAAACATAGGCAGAACACCTGATGACATAAATCAAAGCAAGATGCTCGATGACCTACTTCCCAGAGTAATGGAAATAAAAACAAAAGTAAACAAGTGGGACCTGATTAAACTTAAAAGCTTTTACACAGCAAAGGACACTAAGCAAGGTGGAAAGACAACCCTCCAAATGGGAGAAAATAATAGCAAATGAAACAACTGGAAAAGGATTAATTTCCAAAATACACAGGCAGCTCATACAACTCAATACCAGAAAAACAAACAACACAACCAAAAAGTGAGAAAAAGACCTAAACAGACATTTCTCCAAAGAAGACATACAGACGGCTAACAAACACGTGAAAAGATGCTCAACATCACTCATTATTAGAGAAATGCAAATCAAAACTACAGTGAGATATCACCTCACACCAGTCAGAATGGCCAACATCAAAAAGTCTACAACAATAAATGCTGAAGAGGGTGTGGAGAAAAGGGAACCCTCTTATACTGTTGGTGGGAATGTAAATCAGTATAACCACTATGAAGAACAGTATGGAGGTTACCTAAAAATCTAGGAATAAAACCACCATCTGACCCAACAATCCCACTACTGGACATATACCCTGAGAAAAATCATAATTTAAAAAGACATATGTACACCAATGTTCATTGCAGCACTATTTACAATAGCTAGGACAAGGAAGCAACCTAGGTGTCCATCAACAGATGAATGGATAAAGAAGTGTGGTACATATACGGTGGAATATTAGCCATAAAAAGGAACACAAATATCACATATCAACACGTATATATGGAATCTAGAAAGATGGTACTGATGAACCTATTTGTAGAGCAGCAATGGAAATACAGATAGAGAATAGACTTATGGACATGGAGGGTGGTAGGTGGGGTAGTAAGGAGAGGATAAGATGAATGGAGAGAGTAGTATAGAAATACATACACTAACATATGTAAAACAGATAGCCAGTGGGAATTTGCTATAACTCAAGGACTTCCCTGGTGGCTCAGACGGTAAAGCGTCTGTCTACAATGTGGGAGAAGTGGGTTCGATCCCTGGGTCGGGAAGATTCCCTGGAGAAGGAAATGGCAACCCACTCTAGTACTCTTGCCTAGAAAATCCCATGGACGGAGGAGCCTGGTGCAGGCTACTGTCCATGGGGTCGCAAAGAGTCGGACACGACTGAGCGACTTCACTTACTTACTTAAGGACCTCAAATCGGGGCTCTGTGACAACCTACTGGGGTGGGATGGGGTGGGGGGTGGGAGTGAGGCGACATATGCATACCTATGGCTGATCCATGTTGATGTATGGCAGAAACCAACACAATATTGTAATCAGTCTTTAATTAAAATAAATTAAGAAAAAATAACAAAATAGACAAGCCACTAGTTAATTTGATCATTAAAAAGGGAGAAGGCATAAATGGCAAAAAATGACTAGGTGGAAATAACCACTGAAATAGAAGAAATTTTAAAAGTCATAAGAGACTACTTTGCACATATTTCTGCAAATGTGAAAACTTAGATAAAAGGGGTAATTTCCCAAGGAAATACAGATGACCAAAATTGATCCACCTAGTTACAGAAAGCTTAAACAGACTAATTTCTATAGAAGACATAGAGAAAGCTATTAAGATACTGTCTAACATGAACACAGAATTCTACCAAACCTTCAAAGACTGGTACCCAAATGCTTTATCATTATTCCAGGGCATTAAAAGAAAGGGAAACTTCTTAACACGTTCTTCTTTAAGGCAAGTATAACACTGATATCTAAACCCGATAAAGATGGTACCCCCCAAAAAACCCTACAGGACAATATGACTCATGAATAGTCAGGCAAAACACTAAAATATCAGCAAACAGACTCCAACCCTGATGCTGGGAAAGACTGAAGGCAGAAGGAGAAGGGGACGACAGAGGATGAGATGGTTGGATGGCATCACTGACCCAGTGGACATGAGTTTGAGCAAGCTCTGGGAGTTGGTGAAGGATAGGGGAGCCTGGCATGGAGTCCGCAAAGAGTGGGACACGACTGAGCGGCAGAACAATCACCACCACCACCACCAAGTGGGATGTATTCCAGGAATGCAAGTAATGTTCAACATTAGGATGTCTGTTTATATCATATAACATTAAAAATCTAAGGGGAAAAAATACAAAAAAAATCTATGGAAAAAGTCATAAAGATTTCCATAGATGCTAAAGAAGCCTATGATAAAAATCAACATCCACTGAAGATAAAAATACTCAAGAAAATAGGAATTGAGAGCTTTTAACAAGAACAAATACATATAAAAATATAGATTTCATTTTACTTATCTACAAATAAAATATATAATATGTATTCATACAATATATATTATAAAATGTATAATATAAAATTATATATATGTTGATCCTTGAACAACATCAGTTTGTACTGTACAGGTCCATATATATGCAATTTTTTTCATCAGAGCACCTGTATTTTCATTTCATAAATCTTTAAATGTGGGGGAAAGTTGTGTTCAATTAGAGACTGCGGTAAATGGAATTTAAAAATCTAGGGTTTGAGTCCTGATTCTATCCAAACGGTTTTACCTTCCTGCCCTGGAGTGGGTCATCTATTAAGTCTTTTGTTTTTGAGGCAGAGATATCAGAACATAGATATTCTTTTTTGTATTTTTTTAAATTATTTTTAATTGAAGGATAGTTGCTTTACAATATTTGTTGGTTTCTGCCACACATCAAACACATGGATTTTCTAATGCAGTGGGATGAAAGTTGGAGGAACAGTCAGCTGCACACATAAATTATATACACACATAATCTTATTCCAGGAGCCAAGGCACAGATGTGCACTATCTCCATTACTACTCAACACTGTTCTAACAGAAGTATTAAACAGTGGAATTAGAAAAATCAGAGCTGTGAGAATGGGTAAAGAAAAAGTAAAGTTATCTCTTCTTGCAGATGATATGACAGCACACCTGGAACACTCCAGGGGATAAGTGATAATGCTAACTCAAACAGTGAAAGAATTAATAAATTAGCAGGATATAAAAGAAACCTACAAAAACCAGTGTCCTTCTTTATAGGGTTTAATTAAGAAAGTTAGAGTCACTGAGTTGTGTTAAATAAGGAAGAAGACCTCATACAGTGCAGGAAAATGGAGGGAAGTGACGGTCCAGAAGGAGCTGGAGAATCAGCAGTCATTCCCCAGCCTTGCTGAAGCCCTGAAGTGGTTTGCATGGGAACATCGAAAGTCGTGCTTTTTCAGCTGCCAGGGTGAAAACACAGGAGGGAAGCTGGTGAAATCTGCTGAAAGCTGTGGCATGTGCTGGAGGTTTGCTCTACTTTTGGACAACAGAGCTGGCAGTTAGAAAGAGGAGCTGGATGCAGAGCAGAAAAGAGCACGGGTAAAATGGAACCCACCTCTGTGTTTGCCACCATATCTAACCACAGTGATCATCAGAGCAATGACTGCTGCTTTGCTTTTACCTTCCAAACCTCATGCAAACTCCCCGGGCCATCTCTAACATGGAACCACTCAGAGAAAGAGATTCTGGAAAATGTAGCTCCAGCTTAATCAAACTGACAGTTCAAACCACACAGACATTCTGACCAGCAATGAGTATGGGTGACCCACAGGGGAGCTGGTCATGTTCTGTTTCTTGATTTGGGTGGTGATTTCATGGCTGTATTCACTTTGAAAGAATTCACTGATCCCTACACTGATGATCTGAGCCCTTTTCCCTAAATATACTTCCAATAAATAGCCATTTTTAAAAAGGAAAAAAGTGTTGTAAAGTTATAAACATTAAAATAATTTGGTATAGGCTCAGAAATAGACAAATTTCAGTGGAACAAAATATAAGACATACAGATGGCCATGAAGGACATGAAAAAGTGCTCAACATCACTAATTATTAGAGAAATGCAAACCAAAACTACAATGAGGTATCACCTTACACTGGTTAGAATTCAGTTGAGTTCAGTTCAGTTCAGTCACTCAGTCGTGTCTGACTCTTTGTGACCCCATGGACTGCAGCATGTCAGGCTTCCCTATCAATCACCAACTCCCGGAACTTACTCAAAGTCATGTCCATCAAGTCGGTGATGCCATCCAACCATCTCATCCTCTGTTGTCCCTTCTCCTCCTATCTTCAATCTTTCCCAGCATCAGGGTCTTTTCCAATGAGTCAGTTCTTTGCATCAGATGGCCAAAGTATTGGAGCTTCAGCTTCAGCATCAATCCTTCCAATGAATATTCTGGACTGATCTCCTTTAGGATGGATTGGTTGGATCTTCTTGCAGTCCAAGGGACTCTCAAGAGTTGTCTCCAACACCATAGCTCAAAAGAATAAATTCTTCAGCACTTAGCTTTCTTTATAGTCCAACTCTCACATCCATATATGACTACTGGAAAAACCATAGCTTTGACTAGACAGACCTTTGTTGGCAAAGAAATGTCTCTGCTTTTTAATATGTTGTCTAGCTTGGTCATAGCTTTTCTTCCAAGGAGCAAGCATCTTTAATTTCATGGCTGCAGTCACCATCTGCAGTTATTTTGGAGCCCAAGAAAATTAAGTCTGTCACTGTTTCCATTGTTTCCCCATCTATTTGCCATGAAGTCATGGGCCTGGATGCCATGATCTTCGTTTTCTGAATGTTGAGTTTTAAGCCAACTTTTTCACTCTCCTCTTTCACTTTCATCAAGAGGCTCTTTAGTTCCTCTTGGCTTTCTGCCAAAAGGGTGGTGTCATCTGCATATCTGAGGTTATTGATATTTCTCCCAGCAATCTTGATTCCAGCTTGTGCTTCATACAACCTGGCATTTTGCATGATGTACTCTGCATATAAGTTAAATAAGCAGGGTGACAATATACAGCCTTGATGGTGGAACCAGTCTGTTGTTCTATGTCCAGTTCTAACTGTTGCTTCTTGACCTGCATACAGATTTCTCAGGAGGCAGGTCAGATGGTCTGGTATTCCCCTCTTTAAAAATTTTCTACAGTTTGTTGTGTCCTGTCATTTAACACTACTGAAATTATCATGATATTTTTACATTTTGATAATCTGGCAATGAAAAGTCAGTGTGAACCATTCTTCATTCACCCAAAGCTGGTTTCAATCTGTGCCTTGAGAATGACACGAAAGCAGTGTTTCCACACCTTTTCTGCCTCACAGCACACTATAAATGGCACTGTCTGTAGGGCACACAGCAGCTCTGGATTCTCTGGCCTACCCAAAGTCTGCCCAGCTAATTCACCAGGCTCTGGCCCAGAGAGTTCGCGAGATTTTGCGAAGGTCTGTGAATACCGTGCTCCCTCTAGTGGTCGGAATCACCACATTTCCTCCTCCTTTAATCCCTGAAGAGGAACATCTGAAATGGGGGAAGAGGCACCTCACCCACACACAAACTTATCAAAGCATCTCTGTCCGAACAAGGCAGAACTAATTATGCAAAACGTTTGTTAGAAAAATACCTCTTTCAACTGCCTATAAGTATGCTGCTGCTGCTGCTAAGTCGCTTCAGTCGTGTCCGACTCCATGCAACCCCATAGACGGCAGCTCACCAGGCTCCTCCTCCATCCCTTGGATTCTCCAGGCAAGAATACTGGAGTGGGCTGCCAGGTGGGCCTAAATAAGAAACACTTGTTTGGCTGCACTCATACTTCTCTGAAACTAGAAACTGAAATTAATCTACACCACTACATAGCTCTAGAAAGAGGCAACAACTCACATCCTTACAACTGGCTATTCCAGGACTGACTTCGCAAAGCTGTGGGCCCATGAGTGGAGGTATCTTTAATCAGCTTTCTCTTTCTTCGCTTGCTTGAAGGCCATTTTCTAAATAGAAACACATTTGTGTGTCTTTACTAAAATGCCAAGTGGTGCTGCTAATTCTCACTCTGATCCTAGTTTGCTTGAGTCCAAAAATTAGAAAAAAATTTATCTTGTATGATGTGTGTACCTTTGATAATTCCTAGACATTCTTTTGCTCAGGGCAGCAAGAAACACAGGGCTCCAGCTGTCCTCTCCATGCTAACCGAGAGCAGTGCAAAGGGACAAAGCTTTTGGGATATGATATAAGCCCAAATGTGGAGAGGGATATCGAAATTTTTTTCCCTCTAATAAAAATAGTTAAGCTTATTTTGGAGGAAAAATGTTAAAAGCTGGCATAGTTGTATTAAGACAATGAAATGACAAAATACAATTCCCAATTTATAGAATGTACTGCCATCTACTGCATATAAAAAATCACTGTTCCTCCTACTGAAATTATTATAAATCAAGCAATCACACACTTTGAAATATAAATGAATTTGTAAGATCTGGTAATTGCCACAAAGAACTTGTAATTTAGACTGTTCTATAGCTTTTAATTTTCTCATCTGAAATTATCTCATCTCTTCAATTTTCGCTTTTACCTTTTTAAAATTCTATTTTCCCCCAACCCTTTCATGGCACTAATTCTGGAAGTTACATTTTTAATTTGATATTTTATTTTTTGAATATTGCTTTTTACAGCATTTTTCTCTTCTGTTCAGTTCAAGTCAGTTGCTAGGTTGTATCCAACTCCATGAATCGCAGCACGCCAGGCCTCCCTGTCCATCACCAACTCCCAGAGTTCACTCAGACTCACGTCCATCAAGTCGGTGATGCCATCCAGCCATCTCATCCTCTGCTGTTCCCTTCTCCTCCTGCCCCCAATCCCTCCCAGCATCAGAGTCTTTTCCAATGAGTCAACTCTTTGCATGAGGTGGCCAAAGTACTGGAGTTTCAGCTTTAGCATCAGTCCTTCCAAATAACACCCAGGACTGATCTCCTTTAGAATGGACTGGTTGGATCTCCTTGCAGTCCAAGGGACTCTCAAGAGTCTTCTCCAACACCACAGTTCAAAAGCATCAATTCTTCGGCACTCAGCTTTCTTCACAGTCCAACTCTCACATCCATACATGACCACTGGAAAAACCATAGCCTTGACTAGATGGACCTTTGTTGGCAAAGTAATGTCTCTGCTTTTCAATATGCTATCTAGGTTGGTCATAACTTTCCTTCCAAGGAGTAAACGTCTTTTAATTTCATGGCTGCAATCACCATTTGCAGTGATTTTGGAGCCCTCCAAAAATAAAGTGTGACACTGTTTCCACTGTTTCACCATCTATTTCCCATGAAGTGATGGGACCAGATGCCATGATCTTTGTTTTCTGAATGTTGAGCTTTAAGCGCACTTTTTCACTCTCCTCTTTCACTTTCATCAAGAGGCTTTTTAGTTCCGCTCCACCTTCTGCCATAAGGGTGGTGTCATCTGCATATCTGAGGTTACTGATATTTCTCCTGGCAATCTCGATTCTGGCTCGTACTTCTTCCAGCCCAGCATTTCTCATGATGTACTCTGCATAGAAGTTAAATAAGCAGGGTGACAATATACAGCCTTGACATACTCCTTTTCCTATTTGGAACCAGTCTGTTGTTCCATGTCCAGTTCTAACTGTTGCTTCCTGACCTGCATATAGGTTTCTCAA
Source organism: Bubalus kerabau (assembly GCF_029407905.1). NCBI lineage: Eukaryota > Metazoa > Chordata > Mammalia > Artiodactyla > Bovidae > Bubalus > Bubalus kerabau. Next base: position 139,260,686 of record NC_073626.1, read on the forward strand.
GAGGCAGGTCAGGTAGTCTGGTATTCCCATCTCTTGAAGAATTTTCCACAGTTGATTGTGATCCACACAGTCAAAGGCTTTGGCATAGTCAATAAAGCAGAAATAGTTGTTTTTCTGGTACTCTCTTATCGATGATCCGGCGGATGTTGGCAATTTGATCTCTGGTTCCTCTGTCTTTTCTAAAACCAGCTTGAACATCAGGAAGTTCACGGTTCACGTATTGCTGAAGCCTGGCTTGGAGAATTTTGAGCATTACTTTACTAGCGTGTGAGATGAGTGCAATTGTCCGGTACTTGGCATTGCCTTTCTTAGGATTGGAATGAAAACTGACCTTTTCCAGTCCTGTGGCCACTGCTGAGTTTTCCAAATTTGCTGACATATTGAGTGCAGCACTTTCATATATATAATATTCTTTCATCTGAGTATATTAATTACATTTTCTGTATTTCTCTACTTCCTGCACTGGTTCTATTCCCTGAGTTCCCTCAGTCCCCTACCCATTTGTTTATATGAATGCCTCTCATTTCAGAGGCTTTCCTCAAATGTCTAATGATCATTAGCTGCCTGTTCAGATGAATAGCAAGGTACCCTGGAGCTGACTGGGGCTTAGTTAAAGTGGGAGGGATGTATGCACTGGTGGAGGCCGCAGCTGAGAGAATATAAAGGTCTTTTTTCTAGGATTTTTGAGAGGATTTTCTCTAATCCCCTGCTTGAAGGATGTTAACTTTGTTGCCAGTTTTCTGGGAGTTTAATAGGAGGATGCTGAGATCACTGTTAGGTGTGTAGATTTTCATTTAATCCCCTGCTTTTAGTGTAACACTCTGCCTTTGGCTATGCCTGGGATTCCTGAATCCCATGATCCTCATTCAACAGCTCCAGAAAATTAACCACTGGTGTTCTGCAGGGCATGGGCGAAGTGGGAACCTACTCTAGGTGAACATGGCAACTAGGAAAATCTAGCAGCTTGACAGATTTACAACTGCTTCACCAATTTTTAGCCCCACTTCACCTGCTAATTCTTATGTCTGAAGAATTACGGACAGAGCTTCATAACATTGTACAGGAAACGGTAATCAAAACTATCCCCAAGAAAAAAAAATGCAAAAAGGCAAAATGGTTGTCTGAGGAGACCTTACAAATAGCTAAGAGAAACAAAAGGCAAAGGAGAAAAGGAAAAATATATCCACCTGAATGCAGCACTCCAAAGAATAGTAAGGAGCGGTAAGAAAGCCTTCGTAAGTGATCAATGCAAATAAATAGAGGAAAACAACAGAATGAGAAAGACTACAGATCTCTTCAAGAAAATCAGAGCTACCAAGGGAACATTTCATGCAAAGATGGGCACAATAAAGGACAGAAACAGTATGGCCCTAACAGAAGCAGAGTTTTAAGAGGTGGCAAGAATACACAAAACAATACAAAAAAGATCTTAATGACCCAGATAACCACAATGTTGTGATCACTCATCTAGAGCCAGATATCCTGGAGTATGAAGTCAAGTGGGCCTCAGGAAGCATCACTACGAACAAAGCTAGTGGAAGTGATGGAATTCCAATTGAGCTATTTCAAATCCTAAAAGATGATGCTGTGAAAGTGCTGCAATCAATATGCCAGCAACTTTGGAAAACTCAGCAGTGGCCACAGGACTGGAAAAGGTCAGTTTTCATTCCAATCCCAAAGAGGGGCAATGCCAAAGGATGTTCAAACTACCGGACAATTGCGCTCAATTCCCATGCTAGAAAAGTTATGCTCAAAATCCTTCAAGCTAGGCTTCAGCAACACTTGAATTGAGAACTTCCAGATGTACAAGCTGGGTTTAGAAAAGGCAAAGGAACCAGAGATCAAATTGCCAAAACTGGCTGAATCATAGAGAAAGCAAGGGAATTCCAGAAAAACATCTACTTCTGCTTCACTGACTATGTAAAAGCCTTTGACCGTGTGGATCACAACAAACTGGAAAATTCTTAAAGAGATGGGAATACCAGACCATCTTATCCGTCTCCTGAGAAACCTATATGTGGGTCAAGAAACAACAGTACCAGACATGGAACAACTGACTGGTTCACAACTGGGAAAGGAGTACAAGGCTATATATTGTCACCCTGTTTATTTAATTTATATGCAGAGTACATCATGTGAAATGCCAAGTTGGATGAATTACAAGCTGGAATCAAGATTGCCAGGAGAAATATCAACAACCTCAGATATGCAGATGGTTACACTCTAATGGCAGAAAGTGAAGAGGAATTAAAGAGCTTTGTGATGAGGGTGAAAGGGGAGAGTGAAAAAGCTGGCTTGAAACTCAATATTAAAAACACTAAGATCACAGCATCTGGTCCCATCATTTTATGGCAATTAGAAAGGGGAAAAGTGTAAGCAGTGACAGATTTTTTCTTCTTGGGCTCCAAAATCATTGTGGATGGTGACTGCAGTCATGAAATTAGAAGACACTTCCTTTTTTGGAAGGAAAGCTATGACCAACCTAGCCAGCATATTATAAACCAGAGACATTACTTTTCCGACAGAGGTCCATCTAGTCAAAGCTATGGTTTTTCCAGTAGTCATGTATGGATTTGAGAGCTGAACCATAAAGAAGGCTGAGTGCCAAAGAGTTGATGCTTTGAATTATGGTGCTGGAGAAGACTCCTGAGAGTCCCTTGGACAGCAAGGAGATCAAACCAGTCAATCCTAAAGGAAATCAACCCTGAATACTCACTGGAAGGACTAATGCCCAAGGTGAAGCTCCAATACTCTGGCCACCTGATGCAAAAAGCTGACTCACTGGAAAAGACCTTGATGCTGGGAAAGACTGAAGGCAAAAGGAGTAGAAAGGGCAGCAGAGGATGAGAGGTTGGATAGCATCACAAACTCAATGGACACAAACTTGGGCAAACTTTGGGAGATAGTGAGGAGCAGTGCAGCCTGACACGCTGCAATCATGGGGTTACAAAGAGTTGGACAAGACTTGGCAACTGAACAATATGTAAGACAGTCAACAAGGACCTACTGTATGATACAGGAAACTCTACTCCATATTCTGTAATAACCTATTGGGAAAAGAATCTGAAGAAGAATGAATATGTGTATAACTGAATCACTTTTCTATACACCTGAAACAAACACATTATAAATAAATTAATACTAAAAAAAGAAAACAAAAACCTTTTTTAATTAAAAAAAAAAATAGAAGGCCTGAAGGATAGAAAAAATAACTGCCCATCTCCTTTTTCTTTCTAAAGTAAACTTCTGTTCACTTTTTAAGTTGTTACTCTGAACTGCAGGAAGTGCGTTCCTCGAAAGGAACATCTCTGAGCAAGGAGTAGCTTGCTAGTGATCTTCAGCATGCTATTTAATCTCTTTAAATAAAACGGGGATGATAATCAGTTCAGTTCAGTGGCTCAGTTGTGTCCGACTCTTTGCAACCCCATGAACCACAGCATGCCAGGGATGATAACTACAACAATAACATCTACCTTACAGGTGATTCTCTGAGAGAATCAGAGTTAAGGTCTCTAAAATATCCTGCACCATACTTAAAACACAGTAGCATAGTGAAAACACTCAGCAAATGGTAGTTACAGTCTTAAATGACAAACAAACTCATGCAATTATCAGCTTTTTTTCCCCTTATATGACTACTAGAGAGATCTACTGTGTCTTCCAAGGCTATTTAGCAGATCCTGGAGTTACAGCACAGTGAGTTTAATTCAAGAGAGAAACTCTGAATGCAGAGTACTCAACTCCACAAGGATTCCAAGTCATTAATCTAAGCAGTCTATCACAGTCAGCTTTATCACTACCTGCAAATGGCATGAAATACAACAAGTATATATAAACATATGAAACAACTTTAATTACAAAAATAAAGTTTATTTAAATTCTATATATACACATACACACACACAGAGTACCATATTTACTTATTACATACAAATTCTGCTTCTCAACTACAAAATTACATATACAGTGTAAATAGCGGTAAGAACTCTTAAAGTCCCCTGTACTTCTTTCATCCTAAGTCTCATTCTTGTTTTCCACCCACAAGTGGACTGGGACTGAAAATCCACATGGACATTTACTATCGCATTTGTTTCCTCCTAAAAAGAAACTCTAAAAAGCTATTATTAAACCAACAGTATGTCTAACAAATACTATTATCTTAGACCCAATAATATACAATATTTGAGATAAGTAAAAGGCTTTTAATCTGCTTCTACTTCATCAGTTCAGTTGCTCAGTCATGTCCAACTCTTTGCAACCCCATGAACTGCAGCACGCCAGGCCTCCCTGTCCATCACCAAGAGTCCATCATCCCAGAGTCCACCCAAACCCATGTCCATTGAGTCAGTGATGCCATCCAGCCAACTCATCCTCTGTCGTCCCCTTCTCCTCCTGCCCTCAATTTTTCCCAGCATCAGGGTCTTTTCATTAGCAATAGTTTATTTCATACATAAAACTCCCTAGTCTTCCTACATTCCTAGTGATCTTAAAATGGAAACCAGATTGTGTTACTGAATCTAGTTCTCTTTTTTTCTTTTGGCCAGAAAGCCAAACACTGAAAATGCCTTTTTAAAAAAAATTTGCATCACAATAGGTTGCTATGAATTAAGCCCAGCCTCCCAGGCCTGTCTTTATAGCTAAGATACATGCAGGTGAAAAATAAAAGATTAGCTCAATTACTTGTCTTCCCACCACATAACCATTTAAAACAATTTTCCAAGGAGCAAAGTGAATTACATAATTGTGCTGACACCAGAGTCCCAATTCGTCTTTCCTTTACTAAGCAACCTCCTTTTCTGTATCTCAAAGACTACGGGATAATAACAGGCACTAAGAAAATGGATGACTGACAACAATGATGTATGTAGAAATACATATGTAGCAAATATTTCTTTCAAATAAACATATGCTCAAGGTCTGTATTCAAAGAACTGTATTGAGAGGTAACATCTCTCTTACTACTGTATTCCAAACACAACTATTACAGTGCCTGGTATACAGCAGGTGATTAATATGTAGTATTACATACACAAATGAATAAATGGTGTGGAAAAAAAGTAGTGTACTAAACTCAATGCTGGTTCAATGGCTACTAATGTCCACTTCAGTTTGGGGGACAACTAACAAAAAACTGGTAAAGGAAAATGACAGAACAATATAAAATTCTTGTAGGAGTGATAATTTTGCAAATCTATCAAAAGATAATTATCACATATTAAAAATGAAACACAGATAATCGTGAGTTTATGTCCATCTTGGGGTTAATAAGCCCTGAGACAGAAAATACTGGTCCGTGCACAGCAGCTGCCCAAGCTCCTTCCCCAGCTGAGGGGCTTTATATAGAACAGTGAGTAAATAAAAGTTTCTGAGCCATTCCAGTATTCCCGCTGTTCTGATATATGAGAGACAAGTTGTAGGCAATATCTCTTCGTAAGTCTATCTGGTCAATTTCTATACCCTAGGGGGGAAAATACAAAAATGAGTATATTTCAAACTGACAACCAGGACAATTGTATGGCAAATATACAGCTTTTGTAAGTGTTCAAAAAACTATTAAAATTCATATTACTGAAAAAATTTATAAAACTAAGCATATATCTTGAATATACATTTTTATCAGGTAATGCTGACTTCAGTTAATTGTTATAGTAATTGTTTCATCAAATCTTTTTAAATGTCTAACCAATAAGTTAAAGAAAAAAAGTTGCATTCACAAGACATAGCAGAATAAACACCAGATGAACTAGGATTTAAGAGTAAAAAAAAATGAAACCATAGAAGAAAAAATACAGTTGAATAATAATATAACCTTGGTAGGAAAAGCCCTTTTAAGTATAATAAATACCAAAAGTAGGAACTAGAAAGACTGATATGACTTCATAAAAAATGTAAAACTTCTGCATGTAGAAAAAAAACCATAACACAAATGACCAGATGAGAAAAAAAATATCTGTACTATATAACAGAAAGATATATATAAAACATAGGTCTAGAAGGGCATACACCAAATTGATTATACTGACTACCTTATGGGTGTTATTACTTTTTTTTCCTACTTAAATAACCCAACCAATTACCTCAATGGAGTAGATTAGGTCTATATTCCTATTCTTCTCCCACAAAATTTTGGAGTCAACTAAGAACATCTGCATCAATGAAAAATGTTGCCCTATAAAGCTTAAGGAGCAATACATAAATTATTTATGAAGTTAAGAACACAAAAGTATATGTATTTCATCAGCAGAACTATAAGAGTAGGTATTCATTTGCCTAATGACTAAAGTTGAACAAGGGTAATAGAAAAGAGTTGTGAGGGAATGAGGGATTATGAGTGCAATTTTTAAAACTGAATAATCATAACATACTTTCCTTCAGAAATTAGGCTTTAAACACAGATTATCATAGTATTGGCAACACTTCACCCTATATTACATTAACTTAAACAAAACTATGTTTATACTGATCTTTAATCTCTAGAAAGAAGTATGTTAGCTACACTTTTGAACTTGAAAATGAATAATGGCTACAGAACTCAATACTCAGGGTTCCTGTGTACCAGCTCAACCTGTAAACCACTGGGGCTATCTTAGGATAACCAAAATGGTCATAACCACAAGTCATATGTGTCCACATGGTTGCTGATTAGGTCAGTAGGTGAGGATGTCGAACAATTACTTGTGCATTCAGTAAGGGGAGAATACATTTTAATATATAAGCTATGATTAATTTCACCTCAATACTGAGCTAACTGCAACTTATCGACAGATGAAGTGTCTCCTCAGTTTTTCAAAGTAAATCATACAGTACCTCTACCACAAGCGGAGGGAGCTCCAGGGCCTTCTGATAATAGTGGATTGCAAGATGTTGCAGCCCCAGTTGGTGAAGGGCACGGCCCAAGTTGTAGAATGTCTCCTGGCAAGGCCCACGTAAACTGAGGTATCGATTAAGAAAGGAAAAGCCCTACCAAAGAGAAAAGATAATAGTAATAATTCAATAGTTCAGTCATTCGACAAGCAAGTGCAGGGGCAGGAATACAATCTTCTATTTTTGGGTACGCTGTGCAGCATGTGGGATCTTAGTTCCCCAATCAGGGATTGAACCTGCATCCGCTACATTAGAAGTGTGGAGTCTTAACCAATGGACCACCAAGAAGTCCCCCCAATTTTTTTTTTAAAGACAGTCTCACCCTGAAAGAATATATGTCTGTGGTACAGTGTCATATCATAATATAGTTGAGATTTCTTCCAAAGGTGTAAAGGAGATATATTTTTTTAACTAAAGACAAAAAATTCACAGAAAACAAAGCCAAATGTTACAACTAGCTAGCAAAGACCCATAATCTAAAACAGAGAATATATATTTTTATGGTTTCAAGTGGGTTTTTGTGGCATTAGAGGCTAGTAAAATTTTAGGTTTGAGATACATGTCTAAAAGCTTGACCACAATATAAACTCCAAGCTCTTATGATGATAATTTAGAAAGTTGCATCCTCAGGAACAAACTCACTTGAGTATATCTGACCTTTCTGGTTAAATGGTACCTTTTATATACCTCTCAGAGCTTTAATAACTTCTTAATGTTAAAAAACTTGATTTTCTTTTTTCCCCTCTGAAAGCTTCTGACTCAATAGCTTTATGGAGAACCTGATTATTTCAGAGCATAGCTATAATGAAGCAGGCTCCCTGCGTGTCACAGCATCCAAAAAAGCAACTCGCTTCTTCACGTCTTCCTGTATTCACCTTCCTCTTCAATGTAACTTCAACTTCTACCATGCACAGAAAGCTAAAAACTGCAAGATGCAAGTAACTGATATAAGCAATTAAGCAAATATATTACCTGAGAATTAAATCAACAAATTTGTATGTATAAAAAATAAAATGCAATTATTTCCTGGGTGATCTGGTATGTAATAAATGGTCACAAATTTTTCTTCATAAATTAATAAATAATAAAAATTAAGGAATTTGTTAGAATTAATGCATTCTAGGAATAAAAAGCATGCTCAATAAACAAGTCATATTTTCTGCATGATAAATGAATCCATTTGAGTACATGAATATGACTTCTACTGAAAAACATGGCTCTCTGTTAAATAATAGCAGACAAGCTATTAATCTCAGAAGAATCAAATCTATGTGTTTAAAAATGAGAAATTCAAAGACAAATATCTGAGAAAGAACATTTACTTTCCTTCCCTAATTGCTTACAAAACAGGTATATACATGCATCAAACATAAAAACTGAAATAAAAGCAGAAGTTTTGAGGATACAGGAGTGAATGAGACAGACCAGATCTCTGATCTCTTGGAGTTTATATTTTCACTAGAGGAGACACGCTATGTTAAGAAGGTAAACAAGAAAACAAAAAGGCAATGCAAATTGCTTTATGAACTAAGACTTTAAAAGAGCAATTTGTGGTGATGACGTAAGGAAACAGTCACACAAGCACGTATCCATACATTATTGTATGTCTATATTATTTTTAAAAACTAATTTAAAAACTCTTTAGGACCTGGAAGGCTGGAAGCCTCTGAGGCTCCAGAATACAAGAAAGCCTGCACAGGATTCCCTAAGATTCTGCCTGACCCTTCTCTTCTGATCTGGCTGTGCATCCCTTCCACATGGCTGTGTAAGTCTTGGCCAGGAGTACTCCTATATGTTGATCCATGAGTGCTGAACACAGGAATGGATACTCCCAACAGGTGCACTAAGCAGATACTACTTTTGAAGCAGGGAAATAAAAGCATTAAGTATATTCATTTTTAAAGAACATAAAATCAAGTAATGAGGAATCCAAATGAATTACCTGCACAATAAGAGCATGTCTCTTTAATACATACTTCTGGGATGCCATGTGAATAAAGGTTAGGCCTATACAGAGGTTATAGAGAGGTTCCTGGGGATGGGTGCGAAAGGCCTGCACATACTGTCCTGAAAAATGAGCAGTGATGTTAGATGACAGGACAAAAACACAATTCCTTATTTCTTCAACACTTACTCAAATATAGTTTAAGGTAAACAAACATTACTATCACTTTAACAGATACAAAGGTTATATTCCAAAATATCAACCAGATGCATATTAATATAAATTTTAAAATATATAACATATAACAAAAAGAGAAGGATTTACCCATCAACGTATTTTGACCATGATGATTAAAACTGAATACAAAAGTAACTTTTTTAAAGGTACAGTTTGACATTTCCAAGTAGAGTAGTACTTCAAAAATAAACAACTGAATAACTGTGATCATATATCTATTTTACAATCTCAAATCTTTTAAAAAACTAATGGGGGAATGTGTCTGTTGGTGAATTCTTTCATAAAATTAACTGAGACCTGTCTTATAGATGCTAATGTGATAGATCATGGAGGTGAGAAAAATAGTTTTGTTTTTTAAGTTTATGGGTATTATTGTCTCAAACATAGCAACTGTTTTTCCTGAGAAGAGCTAAATTGTATCTAATAACAAGATAACAATTCAGGGTTTTATGAATTCCATATAGTCTATATAAAAAATTATCTCATGTCAAAAGTCTAACTGTATGAGAGAGGAATTTTAGCAAATTTTTCTTGTAAAGGAATGATCTATAATTTATCATATAGATAAGAAAACTTCTATTCCAGAAGAAACAGCACTGTAAAGTCTCCTTAGCAGCACAAATGGTAGACTGCCATTTGGACTTTCTATTTTAATCTCTTTTACATATAGTTTTCTTAATAGTAAACTAATAATTCCGAAAAAGTATACACAGTGAAGAAAAGCTTCAACATCTGATGTTCAAGATTACTGGCTGAACAACTATAAAAACAGCAACCATACACAAGAAACATTAAAGCATTAAACAGCCAAAATCACAGTATACACAGAAGTGAATCTGGCAATATATTTTATTGCCAGCAGCAGGAGATACATGCCTCATTTTAAGTTTAAACTTTTGGTTAAGTATTTTTCTACTTGCTTGCTCCTGGTTCCTTATTACAGAAATTTCCTATAAATGGTTAATGAATTTTCCCTCTGTTTAATTATTAATAAGAATTATAAAGACTTGTCTCACACTAGTCAGAATGGCCATCATCAAAAAGTCTACAAACAATAAATGCTGAAGATGCTGTGGAGAAAAGGGGAACTCCCCTTCACTGTTGGTAGGAATTAAATTTGTTCAGCCACTATGGAGAACAGTATGGAGGTTCCTTAAGAAAACTAAAAATAGAACTACCATGTGATTCAGCAATCCCACTCCTGGGCACATATCCAGAGAAAAACACAGTTTGAAAAGGTACATACACACTCACATAGCCAAGACATGGTAGCAACCTAAATGTCCACTGACAGATGAATGGATAAAAAGATCTGGTACATATATACAATGGAATATTACTCGCCATTAAAAAGAATGAAATAATGCCATTTGTCGCAACATGGGTGGACCTAGAGATTATCATACTAAGCTAAGTAAGTCAGACAAAGCCAAATACCATATGATATCACTTACATTCAGAATCTCAAAAAGGGATACAAATGACTGTATTTACAAAACAGAAACAGACTCACAGACTCTAAAAGCAAACATGAAGAGGGTGGGATGATTTGGGAGAATGGCATTGAAACATGTATAATATCATATATGAAACAATGCAGGTTCAATGCACAGTACTGGATGCTTGGAGCTGGTGCACTGGGACGACCCAGAGGGATGGTACGGGAAGGGAGGAGGGAGGAGGGTTCAGGATGCGGAACACGTGTATACCTGTGGTGGATTCATGTTGATATATGGCAAAACCAATACAATATTGTAAAGTTAAAAAATAAAATTAAATAAATTAAATAAAAATAAATAAATAAATAAAAGCAAACATGGTTACCAAGGCAGAAAGGCCGTGGTGGTGGGGATAAATCGTGAGTTTGGGATTGACATACACACTACTGCACTTGAAACAGATAACCAACAGGGACCTACTCTATAGCACAGGGAACTCTACTCAATATTCTATAATAACCTAAATGGGAAATGAATTTTAAAAAGAACAGATATATGTATATGTAAAAAAATAAATCAAGGCAAGAAAAAAAAGACATCTCCTAAAGGAATAAACTATCAAAGAATCTTGAGTCCCTTTTTATACTATAGCAAATTAAAATCATTTAGCAAAGCATCTATAACTAATGAAAATTATTTTGAGAACAAACAAGCCTAAGTCATGCTTTAAAGTCCTACTTCAAAGACCTACTTTAGCCTTTTGAAACCAAAGCATCACTAGAAAAATAAGTATTTATTATAATTACTGTGAATACTTAAAACCACTTACTATATGTACTAGACATTATTTTAAGTACTTTATATTAACTCATTTAATTTTCACAATAATCTACAAGGTTATCTCCATTTCAGAGATACAGAAACCAAAGCAGAGAGAGGGAGACAAAGTCATGTGCCAGGACACTCACCAAGTGCATGCTTAAAACTACCAGACACGAATGCATTGTGTCCATTTAAGACACACAGGGCATGATTATCTGGGTTTTTCAGCATTAAACGGAGACAAAAGCGATGATGTCGTACTTCTTGGGAATGCATGGTAACTTGATTGAAAATGTTCCAGAGCTGGGGTTTATTGACATTTTCCATTACCATTATTCTAAAATTGCAAAAAGAGAATGAGAGTAAAAAATAGTGTACAGGAAAAAAACTTCTTGATTTTTAAGACTGAAACCCTTCAGTGCTGTCCTATCAACACTGAAATTCACCACCCTCAATAAGGGGTATGTAGTGTTTCTCCATCTTATTTCTGCTTTTCAACAAACGTTTAAATCAAAAAGACAGAATCAAGAGGTTTAGGTTTTATCTCCTCTCCCAACCCATTCATAGCTGCAGTACAATGAACACAGAATAATAATGCATATCAGACACTGGACAACTCACTTAACTCTCACAATAACCTATGAGGTGGTAATATTATGATGCCTGTTTTACCATAAAAAAATGGGGAGACTGAGGCACAAAGGTTTAAGTAAATCTCTTATGGGAGTGTATGCTCTCTTATACTGCTTCCAAGAACCAATGAACCGAATTAATCTGTAAGCAAGAGTTACACAGCTTACTAAATCTTGAGCATGTAAAATTAAGTCAAAGTAAATATACATGCTCCATCAAAGAATCTAATTAAAATAAGTTATTGGAAAATCACCTGATATAGTTGTATGCCTTTCTGAAATTTTTGTCCAGAATTGCAGCAGACAGACCAAAGTATTCTAACTCTTTGCGTTTTGGCTTGTCTTCATAAAAAGAGCAGTATTCCAATGAAGAATCAACAAGTAACTCAGCCTCCTGGAACCGGGATAGGTCACATAAGGAGTATATGGCCTTCAAAAGGAGGTTCCACCAGTCATCTTTTGTCAAGACACTCGTGAGTACAGCAAATATTGCTAAAAATGAGACCAATGAAGATTAGTTAGGATACTACAGTTACAGAAGTAGCAGTATCACAAAGAAAATTAACATGATATAGTCTAAAGTGAAATTAAGTTGAATAACCAAGGCCCTAGTGGACTGAATTCTTGCCACCATCTTCTGACAATGATGAGAAGGAGGGACTGCTTCTTTTCACTCCCTCAACCTGACTCCCTCTGCTTTACCTAACAAACAATCTGCAGTCCCAAGTAATCCTCACTTCTGATTCATCCTCGGTAAAGTCCAGCTACATCATTTGTGTTTTTCAGTGCTAGCTTGGATATATGCACCTTCAGGGCAGAGCAAGGGTGCTTTCCATGACTGAGGTCAGATATGGGAATGTGCACATACAAGGCATTCAAATGTTTACTCAACAAAGGATTTCAAATTCATACTTAATCCTCTCTTCCTTATTTGTCTATAAAAAGCCTTCCTTTTACAGCCTATGAGAAATACTAAAAGCCATAAAATTTTTTTTACCACCTTCAATTCAATAATTCTCTGAGAATCTATCCTAAACAACTACTCAGAAATACGGATAAATCTATAGGCATAAAGATGATCACTATGGTATTACTTAGTTGGATGGCATCATTGATTCAATGGACAAGAGTTTGAGGAAACTCCATGAGACAGTGAATGACAGAGAGGCCTGACATGCTGCAGTCCATGGGGTCACAGAGTCAGACACGACCGAGTGACTAAACAACAATGGTATTACTTAGAAAAGAAAATTATCAAAAGAAACCATATAATAATTTTTAAAAAGGGAATGATTAAACAAATTATAAAACCACTATCCAATGGAATATGACACATTCCTTAAATATAACAGCTACAAAGAGATTAGAGCATGAGAAAATATTGAGTGAAAAATTAGTACAAAGATGTATGTGTGTGCTCCATCAGGCCTGATTCTTTTGCAAACCCCATGGACTGTAGCCCACCAGGCTCCTCTGTTCATGAAATTTTCCAGACAAGAATATTGGAATGTGTTGCCATTTCTTTCTCCAGGGGATCTTCCTGACCCAGGGATTGAACTCACATCTCCTGCATCTCCTGCACTGGCAGGTGGGTCCTTTACCACTGATCCACCTTGGAAGCCCCAGTACAAAGATACATGTAACATCAAGTGCCTGAGATAATCCTACCATGATGCACTGGTATAATGTGATCCTCATCATGATGAAACTATTAATAACAAAACAAAGACCTTATGAGCTTAAGAAAAACCAACAAAGACCCTGAAATGAGGAAACAGTGAAAGAGGAAACAGGCAGGATCAGATAGAGAAAAATATAACTTGAGGAAACACAGTCCAAAATGATGTGGGCAGACACTGGGTTAAGCCCAGAATCAATGAACTCAAGAGACAGCAGGGCTCTAAGGCTAGATTACGAGCATCTGAGCCCACATTCCTATCCTCTGACTCTCTTCCCCCACAACATCTTGCTTATGTCCTTATTGTGCTTAACAGAGATTCAGCACATCTGGATTGTAAAACTTTGTCCGTTGCACTCTGCCATATCGTAACAACAGTTTAATTAATATCTGTGGACATGATTAACAATGAAATAACTTTCTGCTAGACTTATAGCCTAGGTCTTTTCCAAAGTTCTCTTGAGTAATAATGTCACCCAACATCCTTGATCCTTTTCCAGCTAAAAATAGATGGTTTTAAAGTCGCATATTTGAGATCGGGCCAAAGCAACTTATTTGCAGAATTTCTATGACTGTTGCTACATTTGTCAAAAACGAATTTAAGAGAGACAAATTCATTTATCAAAGAAGAGCTTAACATATGCAGTCGAAGTAACCAGACAAATAAAGCAATCTGTATTATCAGCTAATTATCACAAAAGATTGTTTTAGTTTTTTCACAGGAGGATCTAAGTAGACACCTGCTTTTTAATTTTCTTACACTGAAGTATTTACATACAACCTTTCATTCTTTTTTGAAAACACCAAATGAGTTTATTTTTCCTAAGGGATCTAGACTAGAAAATATAATTTTCAATAAGAGTACTGTCACGTGCTACTTCATGAGTTTTTTTTTTCGAACTCAGCCAAGTTTTACACAATAAAGCAAATGAAAGTAATTACCTTTTGCATCACAATTTGCTGACTCTTGGTCATTGTTGTCTGATATTTTGTCTCTTGACACTTTAATAAGGTAGAGATGCCTCTCTCCAGATTTGGAACTGGATATCAAACAGACTTGGGCTCTATTCATTGCTACCTGAATTAAAGATAATTGAAATTTTTCAGTCATGTGAGTGTATGCTAAGTTGCTTCAGTTGTGTCCGACTCTTTGCGACCCAATGGACTGTGGCCCGCCAGGCTCCTCTGTCCATAGGGATTCGCCAGGCAAGAATACTGGAGTGGGTTGCCATGCCCTCTTCCAAGGGATCTTCAATCCAGGGATTGAACCCATGTCTCCTGTGGTTCCTGCACTGCAGGTGGGTTATCTACCGCTGAGCCACCAGGGAAGCATTTTTAGTCCATAATTTTTTAAAGAAAATCTATGGGAAACAAGTATCACAGATGTGTCTCAAAGCTTCTTTAGTAAGGGGAATAAAACACCAATTATCGTGTATATGAACACCTAAAAGAGAATGAATAGACTTATTTTTTCCTTACTAAAGGAGTCCAAGTCACACTACCCACCTTAGTAAGGAAAAAGAAAGCCATTCACATTATGTTTATCTCACACACACACAGTTAACTATCTCCCTGTAAAAAGCCAGACTCAGAAAGGATGTCATACCCAGAAAACATCTTTGCAAAGTAAACAATATTAGCACACAGTAGTGTCCACAGGGCCAATAATGGACACTACGATGGTTCTCACTTTTCTAAATATGTACTAGCAAAGATTTTATTTTATAATCTGTAGTCATTTATACTTTCATGTAGACTTTCAATTACATACCATTAATCTCTAGGTTGTCTGCCTTTTATCTGACTTTAACTTTAAAAAGTTTAAAAGGGAGTTACAAAATAGTTACGACCTATGTTTAAACCAAATTCTAAACATTTAAAAAGTCAACAAGGCTAATATAAAGACAGATTACTACCTACCTTTAAAAGCATGGCTAACATGGTAAGCAAGGTATCCACATAACCATACATTTTGCCTTGTGAAAATAATAGAGTAGAACGTTGAAGCAGTAACTTCAGTTCCTAAGGAAATAAGCATAGGATAGTGTGACAAGATTCCTTTGTTTCAAGTTGTTTTGCTTGCATAGAAAAGTTATGTCTTAGAAACTAAACCTTAAGAACATCTGCTTTGTGATCTCCCACAATAATTAAAACCCAACATTTTAAAAACTATAAATTACATTAATAATTACAATGTTAAGTTGTTGTAACTTAAGATTCAAAATCATTTTTCAAAAACACTGAATGTAATACACTAAAATTAAACTTGGATATAAGCTGGAGAAACATCCTTAAAGTCGCTAAAATGTAAGAAAATTCTAAAATATAGCCCACCAAGAAAAACTTCCACATTGCATGGCCTACCTGCTGCGCTGCGTTGGCATCTTGTGCTAATGTATCTGGATCATACATTGGTTCC
Organism: Bubalus kerabau; assembly: GCF_029407905.1. Taxonomy (NCBI): domain Eukaryota; kingdom Metazoa; phylum Chordata; class Mammalia; order Artiodactyla; family Bovidae; genus Bubalus; species Bubalus kerabau. The sequence continues at coordinate 139,276,722 of NC_073626.1, forward strand.
AGGGCTTCCAGAGCTTTCTCGGGACGACCCAGCTGCTGCTGAAGGGTGGAAAGTGAAATTCTTGCATCCAAATGAAGAGGGGCCAGATCAACCACTTTGCTATAGCTTTCGGCAGCACGTTCCATGTAGCCTAAGGCCTTTAAGCATTCTAAAATGATGTTAAAATCAAGACTTGTAAGAGGGCCAAAATTATTTCTCCATTTAAAAGAAATGTTACACCAATATAAAAATTATAACAAGAAAGAGATTAATGCATATTTCTGTATTTTAAAACAACTATCCCTTCCACTCTCTATGCTATAAGTATGTGATCAGTATAAAAATACACAATTTGGTGTTCTGCTTTATTTACTTATATTAGGCTTTCAACATTTCCCCATGCCTTCACTGGCATTCTGACTGGTTAAAATATTCAATTACATTTATTATTTACTTAACCATCAGTTCAGTTCAGTCACTCAGTCATGTCCGACTCTTTGCAAACCCATGAATTGCAGCACGCCAGGCCTCCCTGTCCATCACCAACTCCTGGGGTTCACTCAAACTCACATCCATCGAGTTGGTGATGCCATCCAGCCATCTCATCCTCTGTCGTCCCCTTTTCCTCCTGCCCCCAATCCCTCCCAGCATCAGAGTCTTTTCCAATGAGTCAACTCTTCGCATGAGGTGGCCGAAGTACTGGAGTTTCAGCTTTAGCATCACTCCTTCCAAAGAACACCCAGGGCTGATCTCCTTTAGAATGGACTGGTTGGATCTCCTTGCAGTCCAAGGGACTCTTAAGAGTCTTCTCCAACACCACAGTTCAAAAGCATCAACTCTTCGGCGCTCAGCTTTCTTCACAGTCCAACTCTCACATCCATACATGACCACTGGAAAAACCATAGCCTTGACTAGACGGACCTTTGTTGGCAAAGTAATGTCTCTGCTTTTGAAAATGCTATCTAGGTTGGTCATAACTTTCCTTCCAAGGAGTAAGCGTCTTTTAATTTCATGACTGCCATCACCATCTGCAGTGATTTTGCAGTCCAAAAAAATAAAGTCTGACACTGTTTCCCCATCTATTTCCCATGAAGTGATGGGAACAGATGCCATGATCTTCGTTTTCTGAATGTTGAGCTTTAAGCCAACTTTTTCACTCTCCTCTTTCACTTTCATCAAGAGACTTTTTAGTTCCTCTTCACTTTCTGCCATAAGGGTGGTGTCATCTGCATATCTGAGGTTATTGGTATTTCTCCCGGCAATCTTGATTCCAGCTTGTGCTTCTTCCAGCCCAGCGTTTCTCATGATGTACTCTGCATAGAAGTTAAATAAGCAGGGTGACAATATACAGCCTTGACGTACTCCTTTTCCTATTTGGAACCAGTCTGTTGTTCCATGTCCAGTTCTAACTATTGCTTCCTGACCTGCATATAGGTTTCTCAGGAGGCCGGTCAGGTGGTCTGGTATTCCCATCTCTTTCAGAATTTTCCACAGTTTATACTTAACCATGCTGCTCAACATTTAGGTTATTCCTCAATTTTTACTCTAATAAATAACCCTACAGTAAACATCTTCATGTATATAAGTCAGAGTTCACAAACTGGGAAACCAATTTAACCCACAGATACGCTTTGTTGGCCACAGTACTGTTAAAAACAGTAAACTGTTTACATCTTTAAAAGTTAGGATTTTTTTAAGAAATCCAAGTTATTGCATTCTTTCGGAAAATCTGGGTTTGGCAACAGTTGAGTCCCTTCATTCCTACACGCTGCATCAGCCATGCCAAGAAGCAGAGGCACCCTTTAGATGGGGCTCTCCAGTTCCCAGCCTGCCCTGGGCCTCTCACTTACCTACTTCACTCACTTCTGTTACTTGTCAGGCTCCTGAGTTTTGTGATCTCCAATATAAAACACCTCTCCTCACCTCATTCAATTACTTCCTCAGAATAAGTCCTTAGAGGTGAAGTTATTGGGCCCTATTCTTCATACTTTATGCCAATCAATCATTAAGTCCTACAATTTGATGATCAGTTCCCAGTAAGCATTTCTTCTTCCTACCCAAACAGCCACAGCACTTACAAACACAGGCCCTTTCACCTCTTTCCTTCTCACTGCACTGATCGCCTAAGATGGTATTTGCGTCCTACTGTTTTCTCAAATCTCAAATTTCTCAAATATCTCCTCACCACTATCTTCAGGTTAAACTTTGGTAATGAAGGAAGACCACTAAATATGGGTGAATCACCATGATGGAATTTCTTATAATTTTTCACTTATCACTTTAAAAGATACTTCATTATTATGCTACAAGCATTAAATTCCTCTAATGATGTTTCTTCTCTACCGTTCCAAATTTCCTTATGATTTTCAGACAATACTGAGGTTTTACCTTCCACTCATCTAAAGCTACATATGTTCAACATAGAAAAAGCATTTATCAGTATCATGATTGTAATTAAAGAGGATTTAAAAACATCTACTGCTAATAACAAGAGCAGTTTCAAAACCACAGCCATACAGAAGGCAAAAAAATTTTAATTCCCTGTTTATGTCTTTTAAAATTAAAACCCCACAAATAATGTATCTTTTTATGTAAATTTATGTATGTAAACTTTTACATCTGTATTCCTTTTCAGTCATCCAAATAAAGTGTTATCTTAATCATTAAGTCTGCTATTTCATATCTGTGATATGGTCCACTGGAGAAGGGAATGGCAAACCACTTCAGTATTCTAGCCTTGAGAACCCCACGAACAGTATGAAAAGGCAAAAAGATAGGACACTGAAAGATGAACTCCCCGGGTCGGTAGATGGCCAATATGCTACTGGAGATCAGTGGAGAAATAACTCTAGAATGAATGAAGAGACGGAGCCAAAGCAAAAACAACACCCAGTTGTGGATGTGACTGGTGACGGAAGCAAGGTCCGATGCTGTAAAGAGCAATATTGCATAGGAACCTGGAATGTTAGGTCCATGAATCAAGGCAAATTGGAAGTGGTCAAACAGGAGATGCCAAGAGTGAACGTTGACATTTTAGGAATCGGCGAACTAAACTGGATTGGAATGGGTGAATTTAACTCAGATGACCATTATATCTATTACTGTGGGCAAGAATCTCTTAGAAGAAATGGAGTAACCAACACAGTCAACAAAAGAGTCTGAAATGCAGTACTTGGATGCAGTCTCAAAAATGACAGAATGATCTCTGTTCGTTTCCAAGGCAAACCATTCAATATCACGGTAATCCAAGTCTATGCCCCAACCAGTAATGCTGAAGAAGCTGAAGTTGAATGGTTCTATGAAGACCTACCAGACCTTCTAGAACTAACACCCAAAAAAGATATCCTTTTCATTATAGGGGACTGGAATGCAAAAGTAGGAAGTCAAGAAACACCTGGAATAACAGGCAAATTTGGCCTTGGAGTACAGAATGAAGCAGGGCAAAGGCTAATAGAGTTTTGCCAAGAGAATGCACTGGTCATAAAAAACACCCTCTTCCAAAAACGCAAGAGAAGACTCTACACATGGACATCACCAGATGGTTAACACTGAAATCAGACTGATTATATTCTTTGCAGCGAAAGATGGAAAAGCTCTATACAGACAGCAAAAACAAGACCGGGAGCTGACTGTGGCTCAGATCATGAACTCCTTATTGCCAAATTCTTAATTCAACTTCTTAAACTGAAGAAAGTAGGGAAAATGACTAGACCATTCAGGTATGACCTAAATCAAATCCTTTATGATTATACAGTGGAAGTGAGAAATAGATTTAAGGGACTAGATCTGATCTGATAGACAGAGTGCCTGAAGAACTATGGACGGAGGTTTGAGACACTGTACAGGAGACAGGGATCAAGACCATCCCCATGGAAAAGAAATGCAAAAAGGAAAAATGGCTGTCTGAGGAGGCCTTACAAAGGCTGTGAAAAGAAGAGAAGCAAAAAGCAAAGGAGAAAAGGAAAGATATACCCATTTGAATGCAGAGTTCCAACGAATAGCAAGGAGAGATAAGAAAGCCTTCCTCGGTGATCAGTGCAAAGAAATGGAGGGAAACAACAGAATGGGAAAGACTAGAGATCTCTTCCAGAAAATTAAGAGACACTAAGGGAACATTTCATGCAAAGATGTGCTCAAAAAAGGACAGTAATGGCATGGAACCAACAGAAGCAAAAGATATTAAGAAGAGGTGGCAAGAATACACAGAAGAACTATACAAAAAAGATCTTCACGACCCAGATAATCACGATGGTGTGATCACTCACCTAGAGCCAGACATCCTGGAATGTGAAGTCAAGTAGGCCTTAAGAAGCATCACTATGAGCAAAACTAGCAGAGGCGATGGAATTCCAGTTGAGCTATTTCAAATCCTAAAAGATGATGCTGTGAAAGTGTTACACTCAATACGCCAGCAAATTTGGAAACTCAGCAGTGGCCACAGGACTGAAAAAGGGCAGCTTTCATTCCAATCCCAAAGAAACGCAATGCCAAAGAATGCTCAAACTACCACACAATTGCACTCATCTCACATGCTAGTAAAGAAATGCTCACGATTCTCCAAGCCAGGCTTCAACAGTATGTGAACTGTGAACTTCCAGATGTTCAAGCTGATTTTAGAAAAGACAGAGGAACCAGAGATCAAATTGCCAACATCTGTTGGATCATAGAAAAAGCACGAGTTTCAGAAAAACATCTATTTCTGCTTTACTGACTATGCCGAAGCTTTTGACTGTGTGGATCACAACAAACTGTGGAAATTTTTTCAAGAGATGGGAATACCAGACCACCTGACCTGCCTCTTGAGAAACCTGTATGCAGGTCAGGAAGCGACAGTTATAATTGGACATAGAATAACAGACTGGTTCCAAACAGGAAAAGGAGTACATCAAGGCTGTATATTGTATAATAAGGCAGCTTATTTAACTTCTATGCAGAGTACATCATGAGAAACTCTGGACTCGAAGAAGCACAAGCTGGAATCAAGATTGCCAGGAGAAATATCAATAACCTCAGATATGCAGATGACACCACCCTTATGGCAGAAAATGAAGAAGAACTAAAAAGTCTCTTGATGAAAGTGAAAGAGGAGAGTGAAAAAGCTGGCTTAAAGCTCAACATTCAGAAAACTAAGATCATGGTATCCAGTCCCATCACTTCATGGCAAATAGATGGGGAAACAGTGGAAACAGCGGCTGACTTTTTTTTTTTTTTGGCTCCAAAATCACTGCAGATGGTGATTGTAGCCATGAAATTAAAAGATGCTTACTCCTTGGAAGGAAAGTTATGACCAACCTAGACAGCATATTAAAAAGCAGAAACATTACTTTGCCAACAAAGTTCGTCTAGTCAAGGCTTATGGTTTTCCCAGTAGTCACGTATGGATGTGAGAGTTGGACTATAAAGAAAGCTGAGTGCCAAAGAGTTGATGCTTTTGAAATATGGTGTTTGAGAAGACTCTTGAGAGTCCCTTGGACTGCAAGGAGATCCAACCAGTCCATCCTAAAGGAGATCAGTCCTGGCTGTTCACTGGAAGGGCTGATGTTGAAGCTGAAACTCCAATACTTCAGCCACCTGATGTGAAGAGCTGACTCATTTGAAAAGACCATGATGCTGGGGAAGATTGAGGACAGGAGGAGAAGGGGACGACAGAGGATGAGATGGTTGGATGGCATCAGCGACTCAATGGATGGGTGTGGGTAAACTCTGGGAGCTGGAGATGGACAAGGAGGCCTGGCATGCTGCAGTTCATGGGTTCGCAAAGAGTCGGACACAACTGAGCAACTGAATTGAACTTCTTGGAAGAAAAGTTATGACCAACCTAGACAGCATATTATAAACCAGAGACATTACTTTGCCAACAAAGATCCATGTAGTCAAGGCTTTGGTTTTTCCAGTAGTCACATATGGATGTGAGAGTTGGACTATAAAGAAAGCTGGTGCTGAGGAATTGATGCTTTTGAATTGTGGTGTTGAAGAAGACTCTTGTGTGTCCCTTGAACTGCAAAGAGATACAAACAGTCCATTCTAAAAGAAATTTGTCCTGAATATTCATTGGAAGGACTGATGTTCAAGCTGAAACTCCAATACTTGGGCCACCTGATGTGAAGAACTCACTCATTTGAAAAGACCCTGATGCTGAGAAACATTGAAGGCAGGGGGAGAAGGGGACAACGGAGGATGAGATGGTTAGGATGGCATCATTGACTCAATGGATATGAGTTTGAGTAAACCCTGGGAGTTGGTCATGGACTGGGAGGCCTGGAGTGCTACAGTCCATGGGGTCGCAAAGAGTCGGACATTACTGAGCAACTGAACTGATACTGATCTGTGATACATCTCAAGATATCATTCAATGTTCCTCTATTTATATAGAACTTTCTGCTACTATATAGTACTTCAAAATATTTTAAATATTAAAACTGGTCATTATACAATATTTGTAACAGAGACTATTCAAATTTTAAGGCATCTCTTATGTTGATTCAATAGGAAATCCTATTAGAATATTTTTGTTTTTCATACATTTCTGTAAGAGATTTAGTAGTTTTTCTCAAGCTGTTTTTCCCACTCTAAACAATTTATTTCAGATTACTCTGGATTTAGATGCAGCGAAATAAATTGACAGATAAAATCCAATCTTCATTGGATTTGCTCAAAAAACACTGAAAATATATTAACTTTTCCCTCAAAATAACATTAAATATAAATCCTTAAAAGCTCTTCAAAAATTAGATTACACTCTAAGTCTGACAATCTATTACTAAAAACCAGAGCCTAAGGTTAAAACAGGTAAAAGATAGGTATTTACAGTACATTTTAATAGGGACATGTTAGTCCTTTTATTTCACTCAGGTACCATTAAGTGAATCATTCCCCAATGCATTTGTGAGAGAAAATCAGTTAGTGGTGAATCAAGACAATTTAAAATACTGACTTTCAAAAAACTGCCCTGAAACCAGAAGTATTTTCACTAAGACATTAACATTTTATAATAACTATTACCATCTTGGGGAAGTAAGTTCTTGCCTGCTTATGTGATTAAAACTTTCCCTTCCTACAAAAAAGAATTACCTGCATGCCGAAGCCAAACCACTGCGAGGTTGTATCTTTCAGAGCAGACCAGTGCACTAAGGAGGGGAAGTGCAGAATTATATTCACCAACATCCAGGAAAGCTTCAGCAACATCAAGATAGAGGTCTCCCATGTCTTCAGGATTCTGTTCCACTAGTGTTGTCAACAGAGGCTAGACCCCAAAGTAACAGTCTGAAGTCAAGCATTCATTACAAATAAACACGTCTACTTGTATTTCTCTTTTTAACATATACACCAGTTATCTGAGGTGAATCTAAAAGGAGCAAGGCTTAATAAAAACAGCTTTACATGATTTCTTAAATCATTCCTGTGTCTCTATTATAAAGAATTCATACTGCCATCATTCACTCACTCAACACATTACTTCTGAAGATGTGTTATAAGGCAGGCATTGCAGGAGCTAAGACAACACTGATCTGCTGTGCTCTCCCTCAAGCAAGTCAAGCAAGCCCGTGTCACAGGGCCTCTGTGTTTGCTGTTTCCCCAGAAAGCCATTCCCTCCATTACCTGCTTGGCCTACTTTTTCACTTCCTTCATGTCATTACTCAAATGTTACTTTCAGGGGAGGCTTTTCTTCACCTATTTAATAAAAGTGCAACTCCTCCCACCCCCAATATTTCCTATTCTTCTCTGATTTTTCTCCAGAGCACTTATCACCAACTAGCATACTATATTTTATGTATTTATTATCTAATCCCATTAAGTCAAAAGATCCATGAGGACAGGGATTTGAGTATTTTATTCAACACTTTATCCTAAAGTAGATATCCAGTATTTTTTTATTTAATAAAATAGTCTGAAGTCAGCAAAAGAGAACAACTGTCAGAAACTGCCAACTGTCTAAAAGGCCCAATCTCACATTCTGTTATCTGGATTATTCTCAAGAAAAACAAATCATTATAAGCCCAGTTCCAAACACTCAGCTTTTAAAAGACATTCACACAAATATAATATGATGCTTACTGTGACTTCCTGGTTATTAAAAAATGTGAAATCTAGGGTCAACTTATAATTTCCTGTATCTAAAGAAAAACATTACAGATTTGATCTAAAGTATCTCAAGTGCAAGTCTTAATGCTACTTACATTAAGTGGTTCAAGAATGTTGAGATGTACAAGGCAGACCATCAGCTTCACTGTGATGTCTATTGGCACACCATCAGGTATAGCACAGATAACGTTGTCACCAGCTGTGCATTAGACAAACAAAAAGTTCCTAATAATCTTAGAAAGTGGAGCAAATGAAGCAAACTGTACCTTCTATGTAAGACCTCATTTACTTTACTCAAAGCAAATGATTCTACAGTCAGTTCTAAGTTTGGCAAACTCTGGTTCTAGGCTCTTAAATTTCCTTCGGTCTGTCTTTTGATTAGCAATTATCCTTCCTATTTTCCTAATACTTTATCCACTTACCAAAAATCTACATAAACTCCCACACCTTCTATCAAAACCACAAAAAACTAGAAAACAAAAGTGACAAATAAGGATATACAAACTTTCTCTTTTTCTTCTTGAATCCAAGAGCCTCTTTTTAGTCTTCACTACAAAAGAGACTGAGAAAGGGATGATCTAATATTGTGCCTAAGTTTAAAGCAGAATTTTAAGTGAATGCTTAAGTTTGAAACAGAATTTTTTCAATCTTTAATAAGTTTGAAATAAATTAGTAGAGAGCATTTTAAGCCCTTTTTAAAAAGTAAACTGCTTTAGTTTGAAAGGTTTCTGATAAGCTGCTCCATAATTCATTCTTTTTTCACGGAACACTATCAAGGCCCTGTGTCAATGACAAATGCCAAGTTCAAACAGATGTACTAAGGGGAAAAAAAAGGACTAAAACCAAGTTAAAAAAAAAAATTACCTGTGAGTGAATACTCACAAGAAAAAGATATGGAATCTCTGTTAGGAAAAAACGCTTCTTGGGAAAACTTGCTATGAAAACTCTACTAATTTCAAAATACCACGTTATGAACAAAAGGATTATGCACTTTCTCCTATGCAGAGGAAACTACAACCTTTATTCTCTTCCGAAGTGCCTTCTTCTGTAGTTCTTTTTTCCAGCACAATTCCAGAAAAATCTGTAATTACCTAAAGTATTGGGGGGGGAGGGCAGAGCAGGAAATAATACACAGGTATATATGAAAAACTTTTTCACAATGCAAAGATTTGTACAGTTAATTCAAATAATCCTTAAAAGATATAATGAACTATAAAAAGCAACAGTATGTCTCTTTAAGAAGCCAATGTGATACATTAACATTTTTATATCATATTAACTAATGCTTCACTAAAAATACATAATTTCTCTATAGCAAACCAATCTAATTTTCCCAAAAGATTAAGAAATGAATCATAACCATTAGTCTGCTGCTGAGTCCTGCTATGATGAAGTACAGGCATACCTAGCATCTGTGATAACAGCAACAGCTTTTATCATATGGTAACTACATTTTATATTTCATACAGGATTATTACAGAACTTAAGTGTGTCCATACAAACTTTAAATGAATAGTTTAAAATAAATAATATAACTTAAATGAGGAATTGTCAATTTGTAAGAATTTCTAAAACAAAAAAAAAGTGCATGTTCAAAACCTAACAGAGAAACACATAAATGTTCCTACCTCCAAAGCTCTGTCATATTGTTTATTAGAAATGTATAGTTCAGCTGCAATGTTAACATCTTCCATGGAGACTAGGCCCTGGTGTTTTGAGAGAGCTTCTTCAATTATGTTAATAGCTGAAGTAACATCATTGGCTTCATAGTAACTCCTAAAAGATTAATGGCAAAAATTGATCAGTGCTTATTAATTCAGATCATAAAACTCATTTTCCTACACAGGCCCTCTATTAACTATGAATCTCATTTTCTTAAAATTTGGGAGGAGAAAACTCTTCTTTAAAATCATAATCAGAGATGATCCAGAGAAAAATGTGTACTGTCAGTATAACCGTGTTGTAACATCAAGCAGCTCACTCTCCCAAAGCTACCTCATATCATTCTAGCTCACTCCCTTTGTAACTCAATGCCAGTAACTTTTCTACCTCAATGGGATCTACAAAACATTGATCCTACCACTTTTTACTGTGGCTGCACCATTCCTATCCTCACTTTTCTCCTTCTCTGTCATCCAATATTACAATTACTCCCTTGTGCATCTCAATTCTCCTGCACTTCTCTCCCTTTATCAAGGTCTTCTGATAAAACTCCAACTCTGATTAATCCAAATATGCCTTCCCCACCAGCTGCCCATGCTACTAAACTCTAAATTAATGACTAATGTTGGTAGCATGTGCCAACCTAAAGAAAAGTTTGCATCTTAAAAAGTCATTCTAGTACAGGCTCAAGATAAAATGACTGTAGATCTCAGAGCATAAATATTTCACTAGCACATTTGCAATAACTTAGCATTACTGTATACGTACATAATTTATGAAAACCTGGGAATCTAGTCATCCTTCAGAACATGTTCCATTTTTAAACTTCTGGGCACATGAAAGATAATCAAATATATAATACAATTTTTTCTAAACAATCACACAGTCGACTTGGAAATAAAGTACTGGGGGAAAAAAAAACCTCTGTATTTAAGCACAATATTAAAATAAAGGAAGCAAAACACTTTCCTGAACCTCAATAAAAAGTATCTTCACTTCCAATATATCTTTTGATTTCAAAAACAAGATGATTAATAAGAACATTTATGTATATTTCAACTTGAAACTTACTTTGCCATATCTCTAGTCAATTGCATAAATCGTTCTCCATCAGATGGAGACAAAAGGTTTAAAATACGCCTATAACCATCCATTGCCATTTTGTGATCTCCCATCTGTTCATAAAGGCTTGATCGCTCCCACAGGTAACGGACATTAGTAGGTTCATATTTAAGTGCTAAAAAGAAAATAAGGAATATAGATTAGAGATTTACTATAAAAGGGGGCTCATGGTAGGGTGTGACCCATCTTTTCAGAAAATCTATTAAACACTCTAAGCTAATTTGCCAATGGAACCAATTGGTTTATTCCAGACTAAATCTACCTTCACAGGAATGCCAGACTAGGCTTGACCAAATAGAAGCCTAAAATCTCCCTATTAACCTTCATTTGGTCACTGAAGTCTAATACTAACTCTCAAGAAACAGCTTGGAACCAACACCGATCTTGGCGGGAAAATGGTCTTGTCTTCAAAAAACAGTTTTACTGTATTAGCTCAAAATATAAACAAAGTTGCTGATAAATGTGAAAATATAGGGAGCCCAAATACTTACCTCTGGTATAACAGAATACAAGGAATAAATGTATTTCAATGAACAGCACCCCAGAATAGTAAGTACACTGATCATAAATCTATTATATAACATTTTATCAAACAAAGCAAGAAAAACATTTTTATTACCTTTTGTGTAGCAAAAAATAGCCTGCTTAATATTGTCTTGTTCCAGGGACATTTCTGCCAATCTAACCCATTCTTCAGTGTCACTGGGATTTAAATGTGCAGCAATCAATTCAAACTGCAATGATTTCTCCATGTCACCTTGGTCCTCATATATCATAGCAAGAGTGGAAAATGGCTCATAAGCTAAAGGAGCTATAATGAATAGAACAAAAAAACAAATTTCATTGGCTGAGGGAAGACACTTATGCTAATATCAATTTCATGTTTCAAACTATGGATCCTTTAATATTCATGCTTTTTGAAATAATTTGAACAGAATTATACATACAGTATATTTGCTTTAGTGTATTTTCATATACTCTTTAGGATTTAAAAACTATTATTCTCTCTAAGCAAAGTGTAATTTCATGAAAAACCCTACTCTCTACCACGTCCCCCTCATGAAAAGTCCCCTTTGATAAGGCTAAACATGGCTCATTAATCCAGCAAGTTCATCCCAATGAGCATCAGCCACATCAGTGGGGTTAAACCATCATGATCCAGCTTCCACACTGAGGTGTATGGGATTAATGGAGAGAAGATATCTAACTAGCACCTAAATCCAGATTATCAAAGTGAAAGGTTAATCCACATTTCTGAAATAATGTTTATGAATTAAGGTTCTAAGAACATGAGGGATTAAAATCAAAGGTAACTGTCAAAATAAACAATTATAAACTAATAAAGGAACAGATAATACTGAAAAGGACCCTAGACTAAATGAAAGGAAATGCCAAAATATGGAAAAGATAAATTGAAAGTTCACTGTAGTAGACTGCTCAAGCCACTACGCAGGGCATCACTTGGCAACACACCAGGAAAACAAAATAATAAATGCAAGTGATTAGTCAAAAAGTGACTTCTAAAGATATCTTTCAATATGCCTGAGCTTTGCAGTTTAATGGAAAGATGACAAGTATATATTGTCCTTTATCAAAACGTAGAAAATAATCTAACAGTGTCTGTTTGGAAAATGGTAGAAAAAGAATACTCCTCAGAGTGGCTTTAAAGTAATGTGTTTGCCATATTTTAAAAAGACATATTATAAACATATAAAACTCCTAAAATGAAATGCTAAAAAACACATTTTTTTAAAAGCCTGTTAAGAGTTCAATATATATTAATGATATTTCATTGAATCATACTCTGTGATTATCATTTTCTTGGCAATGATTCCTATTTAAATGGGTAGTTATATCACTGTTATTACAATCACCTCCAAGCTCCTGAATATATTTTCCAAATAGCAGAGTGAGGTACTCCTCCCTTTGTTTTAAAAGTCAGACTATTAACATGCTATTGTCAATAATCCCCACATTAAAACCTTGTCTTATGATTTCCATGCACATCAATATTGCCTCTTCACGTTCTCCTCGAGCAAAGCGAATGTTGGCTTCACCCATGAGACCTCTCAGAGCTCTGGGAAGTTTACTCCGAGGTCTTTTCTCCTACAAAACAAAAATGACATTTAGACTCAAACAGAAAACAAACCCAACCCAACAAAACTTTCCTACAGTAGCAAGTTCAAAGTACAATAAAGTATTTAACAAAGCAAAAATCAAACTGGTCAGGCATTACTAAATTACTAATTAGACCAAATGTAGAACTGGATGTTGCAAAATGAATTTATATGCCGGGAGATTTATGATGCAATCTACTGAAGATTCTCCTTTCAAATTTATCTACTCAGAATAAATTTGGTTAAAAAAAAATCAAGATACAATATAAACCTTTTAACAGCAAAATTATAGTAAATTTTGACATTTGTAATAATTAAGGTTTAACATTTAAAAATCTCTAAAAATGAAACATAAGAAATCAGTAACAGCAATCTCACAGTATTTTCTTTCTTACAGTTGAATTCTTTCAGTATAAATGTATAAAGACTTTTTTTTTTCCATTTCTATGTCACATTTTTACATTCTGTTTATAAATACCAAAATAAGAAACACTTTACTTTCATCATTTTCTTGGTTTCACGATTGAGAACCATCTCCAATACAAACACGTCGCCAGCAGTGGGTTGCTCAGGCGTTTCTTCCTCCTCCTCTTCCTCCTCTTCTTCCTCTTCCTCCTCCTCATCTTCATTCTCTCCAAGCATGGAAGCAAAGACCTTGTGAACTGACTTACTGACTCCATCTGATGTTTCACCTAAAGAAAAAGACATTGAGGTAGGAAACAAAAGCTTTAGCATACTCAGCACTTGAAAGAAAAACAAACAGTATTTTCTGGAATATAAATTTCTACCCCAGCATTACCAAACTTGAAAGTAAAAGACAAATGAACATTCCCAAAAACAATGCAAAGAAAGCTGTCACAAGGCCATGTATTTTACTCTGTAGAAACTGCTGACTCATCCTTTAGGCCTTATCCAGACATACAGGCAAAATTAAGTGGGAAATCAGAAACACACAGAGTAACAGTTAAAAGCAGAGAGGGAAAAAAAAATTAAGGAATTTCAGGACACAGACCTAAGAACTAACTAACCTAAGACCTAAGAACAAGTCTGGTGGTACATAACCAGGGCATATAGCACAGGGGTTTAAGGTGAGGCCTCTAGAGTCAAGCTGTCTGGTTTCAAACTTTACCACTATCTATTGCCAGCTGTTTTACCTTGGGCAAATAACCGAAGCTCTCTGTACCTCAGATTGCTCATTTGTAAAAGGGGTCAATGGCTGGATGGCATCACTGACTCGATGGACGTGAGTCTCAGTGAACTCCAGGAGTTGGTGATGGACAGGGAGGCCTGGCGTGCTGCAATTCATGGGGTCACAAAGAGTCGGACACGACTGAGTGACTGATCTGATCTGATCTGAACGTCTACAGGGTTACTCAGAGTCTTCAAATATATATACTGAGAAAAATGCCCAACATACAGTAAGAGCTTAAAAAACACTATTATTATTAAAACAGCATTATTATTTCAGGAACAAAATAACATATTTCCTCTGTATCTGAGGAGATCACTACAGTAAAATGATTTCTCTAAGTTTATAATGATTATCTTGAATAATAAAGAAAAGTTTAGAAGCCAATTTGTTGTTAAAGCAGAGATGTGGCATATTTTAGAAAATCTGCAACAAAACAGTTAAAATAAATGTACATAAATATATTTATTAAAAAATCCTAAAGCTTATTCACTTATGTAAAATAACCTCAAACCCCAAAGATGCTAGACAAATAAGACAGTCAGTATATTTAAGGAAGAAGAGAAAGAAAAAAAACCCACAAGTTTTGAGGAACAAATATTACAGTAATAATTACTATGACATCATAATGATCATCTTCAAGAATTCTAAACACCCAAAATAAAGTTGTAAAACAAATCAATAAAATTTATTACAGTAACACAAAAAAAGTGAAAAGTCATACAATCATCTTGATATAGAGAAGCTTTTCTGGCCATGCTGCATGGCTTACAGGATCTTAGTTCCCCAACCAGGGATGAAACTCAGGCCTTGGCAGTGAAAGCACTGAATTCTAACCACTTAACTGCCAGCGAACTCCCCCAGAGAAGCATTTGATAAAATCCAACACCTATTCCTAATAAAAATTTTTAGTCAACAGAAATGTAAGAGAATACCTTTAACTTGATTAAAAAATACCTACAAAAAAGGTTCCACAAACACAGTTAATGGCTAATTATCCAAAGATACTGGCAATGAGACAAGCATGCCTACTATCACCATTCCTTTCAAGATTTTACTGGAGTCAATGTAATAAGGGAAGAGAAATAAAGGCATAAAGATTAACAAAGAAATAAAATTGTCATTCACAGATTACATGATGATACATAGAATATCCTAAAGAATCTATGCACAAAACCTGTCGGAATTTATGAATTTAGCAAGGTTCCTGAACACAAAGTCAGTATACGAAATACATTCCTAGGAAACTGGGAGCTTAATATCTTAAAGTGACTGTATTATTTGAGCTGAGGCTAGTCTGCCTGACTACTCATGGTAAGCAGAAAGCACTGATTCAAGTAACCACCTTTTTCGGCCACGTCTTAGTATTCTGGCCTGGAGAATCCCATGGACAGAAGAGCCTGGTGGGCTACAGTCCCCAGGGTCACAAAGAGTCGTACATGTCTTAGTGACTGACTCTCACTTTCACTGGCGGAAAACTGGCAAGCACCCCATGGTGCCTGCTACTAACAGCTGCACCTCAAAGACAATGTTATGATGGAAGAGCAGCTCTTACTCTGAGCACGTAAGGAAGGACTCACAGATGTTAGAACAACTTCAGCCCGCTTTTTCACTCCACTTGCCTAGCAAAGAATCTATAATCCTAATTTTCTCTCCTCTTTGCCCTTTCTTCCCCACTTGGTCCAAGGAGGCAGACAAAACCTGTTCATTTTCTGTTTACCCGACTAGTGTTTTCTCTGTGTAAAGTCTTACTTGTTTGGAAGAAAAACAATCAGCCTCCATTTCTACCCCCTAGGGCCAGAAACTTTAGCTTAGGTCTCAATTAGACCTTATACGTGAAAATGATAGTTGCTCAGTCGTGTCCAACTCTTTGTGACTCCATGGACTGTGGCCCGCCAGGCTCCTCTGTCCATGGAATTCTCCAGGCAAGAATACAGGAGTGGGTAGCCATTCCCTTCTCCAGGGGATCTTCCCGACCCAGGGATAGAACCTAGGTCTCCTGCACAGCCTCCATTTCTACCCAGTAAGGCAAGAAAGTTTAATTTAGTTCTTAATTAGACCCTATGCCCAAAGTTAAATTCTAATTGATAGTTCCACATCCCAGATTACTTGATATGAATGACTGGATACCACAAACTATCATTAGTATTCTGATCAATCACCAGAAATTAGTAATTTGCCTACTAATTCATCACTTAGGCTCTCATAAGTTTAATTGGTCTGGGTGCAGTAACCAAATTTAGTATCTGGTCATGCGGAGTTGAGGACTGAATCCTGGAATGAGGTAACACACCAAGATATCTATGCTGTGTGTAAGGTCCCATGTGGACAGCCAACTGGCCTTCCTCTCTGACATTTCTATCTTACCTCTCATAATTAAAGAAGCGATTTGGAAGCCCTTTGTATAGAGTTATAATTCATTACAATTTGGGGGAGTATAGCCTGGAATAATTAGCAACCACATGAGAGGGTCAATTTAAAAAACCGTGACCCCAAAAGGCTCCCAAACACTGATGCAGATTTGAAACCCTTCTCCACAAACATAGCCCACTAAGCAGCACCATAATCAATAAGTCAACAAATACATATTGAGCACCTATTATATACCAAGTACTATGTTCCTAAAAAGCCAGGTATCAACAACAGAATACCACAGCAATTTAAAAAAAAATAATAACATTTTCACTAAATTAATAGATACCCTTAACATTTAATGCAGGCAGTGATCTTAACATACCTTCATTGGCATCTTTGCCCTGAGATTTGGTAGAGTTTATTCCTGATGATGATGGAACTTCAGAGTCATTTGGATTTTCTTCAGCTGATGACTTTCCTTTTTCCTGAAGACTCTGGGATTGAAAATTAATTAATGACTCCAAAAACAGATGCACGTTTAGCTCTTTCCAGCTGAGAATAGAACATCTGTCTCATTTTTTATTTCTATAAAACTTGAGCTCTGAACACATACATAGTATGTGAAATCTAAATTTGAATATTGTACTTGGGTCTCATTCTTCAGTCTGAATCAGTCATTTGTAAAAAATAATTTTAAAAACCTTGATAATTTCATTAATCTACACATTGCAGTCTTGCTATCTTTTTTCAGCCTTGCTTTTTAAATGAAAAGAGATGGGGCACTATTGGTTGCATGATTTAGGAAAGAATCCAACAGCTAACCTCAAAAGGTGCAATTACTTTTATTTTCCCTCCGACTTCAAGTGAAGAGACATGAAAAAGTCATGTATTTCCTCATTTACCAGAGAAGTTTTTGTTATCAGACAAAAAAAAATGATAATCCTTCTGTGGAGGGTTACATCACACCACTGGGAGACTCCTCAAAAATGGGAGCTGAAACCACTCCGTCCGGAAATGGACACTGAGGCCTCAAGAAGAGAGGTGAGTTGCGCATTCAAAGTCACAAAAATAACAGCGGCAAAGCTAGGACTTGAACTAGATACAAACTGACTCCAAACTCTACTGCCCACACCCCACCTCCATCTCCACCCCATTTAATCTACCAGCGTTAAGCTACTCTCAAGCAAAAAAAAAAAAGTACTATTCGACAACAGTAAAAAGAGAAAGAAGTGGTTCCCACCGAGACAAAAGCTTTCTGGTGAGTGAAATGTTCTAAAGAGGAGCTTAGCACAGGGATAATGTGAGAACCGGAGTTTCGGTTAAAAAAAGGGGGGGGGGGGGGGGGAGAAACTGCTAGAGGTACGCGGCCCGCCCCATAAGGGTGAATTTAGTGGGGTCCTTCACATCTCTTAAGTGTATTAAGGCGACAAGACAGTGAGAGCATCCAGGCCTATCATCTCCTCACTTTCTTCTCCCGGGTTTTTCTCTCCTCTCTTCTCCTTTCGAACTCCTCAAAGGAAATCTTCCCCTCCAGATAGTCGATGAGCTCCGGGCTGAACCCCGACATGCTTGCGGGGGTTCTGCTACGCAGTTTTAGGAACGAGGACAGATAAACGGAAGAGCAGAGACTCCCAGACGCTAACCCTGCGCCGAGCCGCTAAAAGCAAGGAACCGAAGTCCGTCTGGGAAACTGGCTCGGCCTGCGCCGCAGCCGCCGCGCTCAGGTTCCGCAGGAGCCTCTAATCCAGGCTTCTTCCGGGAGGCGTGGGTATGACCGCGGGAGTAGGCGGGACCTGATCTGGACCCTCCCAGCTTCCAGGACTCGAAGCTTGCAACTGGGCTCAAGCCTTTGGTTTAAGCTTGTTAAGGAGTTGGGCAATGTGCTTGAAGAAAATGTCCCTTCGTCTACAATATTTCCCTCAAAAATATTTGTTTTTTAATTTGATCTTTGGTTGTTCAGTGGTTCATTCGTGTCCAACTCTTTGTGACTCCATGGACTGCAGCACGCCAGAGTTCCCTGTCCTTCACTATCTCCTGAGTTTGCTCAAACTCATGTCCTTAGAGTCGCTGATACCATCCAGCCATCTCATCCTCTGTCGCCCCCTTTCCCTCCTCCCCTCAATCTTTCCCAGCATCAGGGTCTTTTTTAATGAGTCGGTTCTTCGCATCAGGTGGCCAAAGTATCAGCTTCAGCATCAGTCCTTCCAATGAATACTCAGGACTGATTTCCTTTTATGATTCACTGGTTTGATCTCCTCGCAGTCCAGGAGATTCTCATTGTCTCTCAAACACCACAGTTCAAAAGCATCAGTTCTTCAGTGCTCAGCTTTCTTTTTAGTCCAACTCTCACATCATACATGACTACTGGAAAAACCATAGCTTTGACTATATGGACCTTTGTCAGCAAAGTGATGTCTTTGCTTTTTAATACCCTGTCTAGATTTGTCATAGCTTTTCTACCAAGAAGCAAGCGTCTTTTAATTAGTAGCAGAGCCAGGATTTGAAGCCTGGTCTATCTGACTCCAAATCCCATACTTGGAATTAAGACACTGTCTCTCCCTGAGGCTTCCCTGGTGGCTCAGCGTAAAGAGTATGCCTGCCAATTTAAGCCCTGGGTCGGGAAGATCTGCTGGAGAAGGAAATGCCAGCCCACTCCAGTATTCTTGGCTGGGAAATCCCATGGACAGAGGATCCTGGTGCACTGCAATCCATGGGGTCACAAAGAGTCGGACACGACTTAGGGACTAAACAACTGCCTCTCCTCAGTGGAACTCTACGTCAACCTACACACTCCTGAGCTTTATATTTTACACTGAATTATAACTTTCTCTAGTGTCCTATTCTAGAGACACTTGCTGTCAACATCTTGAGAACAGCACTACCTGATACATCTTAATGAACTTTCCTCTCTAGGCTAGTAATCTGTGCTTAAATCACATTGAAGAACTCAACTGGATGGAACTGAAAGTGCCTTTGGAATGGGCAAGGGAATAGAAGTATGGAATGCAGCTCAATATGAAGCTGAGGGTAGGGACAAGTTACAGGGAGCCTAACACCTGACTTGGCCACTAGTGCCTCTTTATGACAATCCAGATGCAGAAAAGCCACAGTTTGATGGCAGAATGAGGACCAGGACCAGCAAGAGGGGAACTCCCAGATGAGAGAAAAATATCTCACAGCTAGAAGTCATTCCTTTCTCATGATAATGGATCCCCAGGGCCCTATCTGGGTATAAAATATGGGAAGCTAGCAAGGTAACTCACAGAAATTCCTAACAGGTAAATTCCCCCCTGAGTTTCTCCAGGCATCCAGGAAACTGCACTTGAGAGGAAGTCAAGAGTCTCTAGTCCTAAGTCTCCTAGGGGAAAAGAAGGAAATCAACGGGAGAAGAGCTGGTCATCTGGTAACGAGAATGTTCTCCTGAGACCCAAATGGCCTGTGTGCTCAGTCACTCAGTTGTGTCCAGCACTTTGTGACCCCATGGATTGTAGCCTGCCAGGCTCCTCTGTCCATGGAATTTTATTTTGTTATTGGATGCCTGGAATATAGGAGTAACAATTGTGAAGATATAGATTCACGTTGTGGAGAACTGGAGAGGGAGCAAGGGGGTGACAGTTTTTCTGCTATGGAACACCTTGATGACCCTTATTTTATAGGTCAGAATGTATTATAGCAACATGTCTTGAAATTGTAATCTTTCTGCTTTTCCTTTCTCTACTTCCTTGTAAGTAATGTGTCCACTGGTTTGTCAGAGGCATCCACTTCACCTTGAGATGAAGTGGAATTGTTACAGCAGTAATGAAAATAGCAAGAAGAAACTTTTCAGACTTTCCGACTCATTTCTGAGAATCAAAATGAAATGTCTGAGGAAAGGATAACACTGGATTTATACCATGACCAGAGCATGAAGAGTACACAGGGAGGTCGTGACTCCCCTTTCTCAAGTAGAGGAGTCAAGATGGGGTATAACGCTTTTAGGGAGGCAGTTTTTCCATGGTTGTCTTTTCTGCAAAAGCTTGTCCCTGCTTTCACTCTGGGCTATCTTTTCAAGGATGTCTGGAGAACAAATAGCCTTGAAAGACAGAAATACTGTCTCCCTCTGGGGCAGAGGACAGATTTGTTTCCTGACCAGTATAATAAAGATGTTTCCCTCTGGGACAAAGGTTGGGCATGTTTGGGCATGTAGCCCCCTTATAAGAGTGAGGATTTCCTAAGTTTGGGGTTCCTTGGCTGTGGTACAAATCAACTCATGCCCACTAAACACCTGGACCCACCCCGCCATGGCCTCCATGATACTTTAGGGACAAGGGGAACCAATGCGAATGTAAAACTCAAGCTGCCTCCTGAGCCATGAATAACAAAATCTGTTGCCTCAGATCCAGGGATCTCAGGGTCCACCAAGATTTGTGAAATTGTAGCAGCTACTGTGTAGCTTGCAAATTGGACAAAATCTTGCACCCTTAATAGTTCTTGACCACACTAGACCTGGAACAGGGGCCAACAGGCCATGTCCTGGGGACAGGGAATGGGATGCTCATCAAAAAGGAGCAGAGTCAGTGTTGAGAGGCTGTCAAGGACCTAAGAAAGAAGGACTACAGACCCCCTGGGAGCCTAGATCACCTGCAGAACACTTAGTATTTTCATTGCAGGAAACACTAGTCTTCTGCTGATGACAAAATCAGTGAACAAAATCACTTCCCCAGTGACCTTCTAGAAACACAACTAGGGAGGTTTTTGTTGTCAAAATAATGCGGGAGGGGAATCACTAATATGCCACTATGTATTGTCTGGGGACCAGGTGTGCTAAATGGTCACCATGAAGACTTGTCCTTCCCCAAATAACAATCCCATCACTGTTGAGAAACTCTAGTCTAGTGGAGTGTAGGCCTCCCATCGACAGCTACCTGCCAGTTGTGGGGAATTTTTCAGCAGAAGGATGCATGCTGCTTCTCTTAGACTTTGCAAGCTCACAGCTCAAAGTCGCCTGTGGATGCTCTTCCTTTTCAAAGACCTTGAAACTGATAAAGCATTCCTTTTTTGGAGGTCTTGACAACCAGAGAAGGAGTGGTGAAAGGAAAAGGGAAAGCCAGTCCCTTTGGTATTTGAGTGGAGCTAGACAGTGGTGAAGGATCCCCACCACTCTATCATTTATCTGAATAGGCTCTATTTTTATGAGGAATAATACCAATAATTATTTACATCCTTTAAATGGTTAAACAGAAAATCTTGGCATTAACTAGAAGCAGCTTCCATTACTGTGTGACTAATAGCAAAATATCACACATTTAGTTGAATTCAACAAGTTTGTTTTTTTTTTTTTGAATAAGCAACGTATATTTGTAAAAGACAGAGTCAGATGGTAATAAAATATAAATACAAAACAGTGAGTAAATGATTTAACAATATGAAAAAATCAACAAGTATTTTTTGAGTGCTTGCTACATGCAAGGCATTGTAGTAGGTGCTGGAGAAATAAAAAAAGGCTTAGATGTGATCTTGGCTCACAAATATCTCACAACTCTCCAGGGAAAACAGACACTTATATGACTACTTACATAGAACATACTGAACCAGATATATAACCTGTTCTTGCATATTTTATTATTCATATTCAATCATCCACCAAAAAAGCCACATAAAACTACTTTGGAATGTACAGACTAGTGTCATTAGGATTACAATGTTTGCTTCTGGCACGATGTATAGTTTTTGTTTTTGTTTTTTGTTTTTTTTTTTGCAGAAATCAGAAAAAATGATACAGCCCTTCATAAAGAAAAGTAGCTGTTACAAATAAGAATATGAGAATCAGACCAATTCAGCCTGAGTTGGGGAGGGCTGGTGGAGGAAGAGCACTGGTTATGAAAGAAGGGAAATCTGCCTGTATCTACCCTCCCTTCCTATGGTTGTAGGTTCCTAAGATATCTGCTGTGGGGTTTCCCTTGTAGCTCAGTTGGTAAAGAATCTACCTGCAATGCAGGATATCTGGGTTCGATTCCTGGGTTGGGAAGATCCCCTGGAGAAGGAAATGGCAACCGACTCCAGTACTCTTGCTTGGAGAATCGCATGGACAAAGAAGCCTGGCAGGCTACAGTCCATGGGGTTGCAGGTCAGACACGACTTAAGAGACTAAACCAAGATATCCGCTATAGCACAATGTACACCTCTGAACATCATGGCAGAGACCATCTCCCAGAGGCCTGAGCAACTCCTAAAATCCCATGTTTCTTTGTCTTCTATTTCAACTTAATTGTGGATATTCATTACTTACTCTCTCTTGATATGAAACTAAGACTGTGTGGTCTTTTAATAGAAATGTATATTCTTTGTAGGAAAAAGATACATTTTAAACCCAAATTCCTGTTACAGATAATTAACTAAAGTAAAAATGATCAATGTCCCTTTCAAATAAAAACACTGATGATAAAAAAGAAACATAGAACACAGCTGAAAGGAATTTCCTTTGACTTTATGGTGTTTTTGTAACCCTTGCAAATATATGCAGTGCTATATTGATATCTATGATTATTGAGTGGGAAAAAAACCATGCACATAAGTCACATATGTCCCAAAGCTCAAACTATTTACATGTAAATCTGGAAATACAGAATAAAATCATAACAGACTGATAAAAGTGGAGAGGGAAACACACACAAAAACTTAGCCATGATCAAGACTGAATTTTTCTAGTGAGAAGCTTCATCTGTAGTTTTAAAACCACCAGACTTCTGAAAGAAAAAGAAAACATTATAATGAAATAGAAATGAAGATTATACAATTAACCCAAAGACCCAAATATCAACATATTTTAGTGAAAACTCTTTTTGTCTTCATTTCTTAATCAGAGTTGTTAGGACCGGAAAGCTTGTAATTATGAAATAGTCTCCAAATCAGAAATTTTGCTTCTTTCACAAAGTTGAATAATTCTTATTATATTACAGTACCACTAACAGTGCTCTTTTTTTCCCCTGCCCTTAAACATTATCTCATTTTGTGCTTACATGAGAATATGTACTTGATGTTTTCTCTAAAACTTTCTTTGAGTTAGAGATCCATATATGCAATTTATAGATGAATAAACTAAGGCTTAAAAAATAGCTTATATGCAATACTGTCCCATACTGAAATAGATACTTGGTATTAATAATTATTCTCTTTTTAGTGTATGTTACTCTTGGGGCTGAGTGTGAAAAGTAGTCAAGGGAAGCCTTCATTAATATACTTGTTTTTCTTCTATCTTCTCATTGTAGGACAGTTTTCAAGTGCATATGCCACACAGTAAATTGCATCCTCTTGTTAGAATAACAAGCATTATTTTTCTAAAATCATTACATTTAAAGTAGCTAATCATCAAAATCCTTTCACAGTCATAATGAAGTGCAACAATGGTTTGCTTCCTCATAATTCCATCCATATGCCCATGAAAGAATGGGAGTAGATTTTAATTACAATTCAGTTCCCTTTACTATTCAGCAAAATAAAAAGTTAATAGACTAGAATCACAATGTATTTTCTTTGCACCATACCTGTTCCTTTTTAAATGGTAGGTATTTATTTGATAGGGATGCTAAAACAATATGAATAAAAATTAAATCTTAGACATAAATTTCTAAATTTTTTCCTATGATAAAGTGCCATCTTTACTAATATTTTACCTTTTTCTCCCTACTAGATGAGGAAGTTCAAGCTCAAATATATGCTTAATAATTTCTCCCCAAAGAAACCATTCTTTTAACTTTTTAATTTCCATTCTTTACATATGATTTTCCACATAATTTAGCTATATGACCTGGTCTGAAAAAAGATATAAGAATAGGTGGGTTTTCACTGTATTTCATAATTCTATTGAGTGATAATTCTACCATTTTAATATATCTCTTCTCCCAGAAAGCTATCCTTTGAAAATTACTGTCATTTCTTTTTAAAACCAGACTGTAAAATATATGAACCATCTGAGTATTAACAGTGACAAGTATGATCAGAACTGAGCACTTATTTATGTAAGGAAATAAAATCATTTATTCAAATAAATATTTTCAAACCTCTTTATGACTCAGTTATATGTTTAGAGAGATCTAGGGATAAAGGGATAAATTTTACCTGCACTCAGAGGAAACAGTCAGCCTTTGAGGTAATTGGAGAGGGAGTTTTTCTGTTGTTCATAATCTGCAAATGCAGAAGCAATAAGTTCTGACTGGAAAGAGAGAGGCCTGGGATTCTCGTTCATGGAGAAAGTATCTGAAAACCTCCCAAGGTCAAGACCTCTTCGTTTAAAATATGCCTGAAGAGTTCTAAAAAACTGAAGAGAGAAAGAAATGTTCAATGTCATTTATAACTTAAATACCCCAAGCACTCAAAGGTGAGTATTTTTTCCCTCATTTTTCCCCCTGAACCCCACAGTGCTCAGAGCTCAGATGCCTCCTCTCTGACTGATGGTGAAACAGAGCCAGTCGTTTTGAATGTGGGGTTTTCAGCTGTGTGTTCTGCAAATACACAGAAGCTATGCAAAGTGCTATTCGATTATTTTGATACTATATTGTTATATTTTACATAATTTTCCTTAGAAAATAGTATTTTGAAATCATAAACTCAGCATGTTTGCTATATTTGGCATATTTTTTAAATGAGAATTTTTATTGATATTTTGAATTCTACTTCCTAGATAACTTTATGCTGAAAATAACACCTAGCAAATTGACAAGAATACAGGTAAACTTTCAGATTTTGCAACTGGGCTTTGCAAATATTGGTTATATGACAATCTGTTTTGTTATCAGTTCAACCTAAGCTGTGCAAAATGCAATTCCCTGTTACACTCTTAATTTTGTATATTTATTAGAAATCAAGGCTATAAAGTCAATATGTATATAAGATCATTTACAAATGTAATGTGCCATGTGTCTATAAAATCATTTCTAAATATAAATTTGTTTCTCCATACAGAAACAAATGTAAATTGGCTAGAGAAACAATAGAGCACTGGCAACTAGGCTAGCAAAATTCACCTCTAGTCCTGCTGGGGAATCTTCTCAACCTTTGGCAGCCTCGTCTCCACTGTTCTCTAGCAGAGTGCGGTGTGCATAACTCCAGGGAGGTGCTGATTTCACCCCACAGCCCAGAATGTCCCAGTGGCTGTTCTTACCAGATCTCGGTT
The DNA here is from genome assembly GCF_029407905.1 of Bubalus kerabau. Taxonomy (NCBI): domain Eukaryota; kingdom Metazoa; phylum Chordata; class Mammalia; order Artiodactyla; family Bovidae; genus Bubalus; species Bubalus kerabau. Next base: position 139,302,379 of record NC_073626.1, read on the forward strand.
TCTAGGAATGTTGAGGGGCTTCCATTTTTCTTCATTTCTCAGCATGACTCCTTGCACAAGCCCAGGTAGCACCAGGGCACCAGCCAGCAGCAGGAATGCTTTGGGCATGGTGGAAGAGAGCTGAGTGAAAGGAAGGATCAAGGAAATGTCGATGACCGGAGAGGGAGTGACTGAAGAAAAGAAAAAGAGAAGGGAGGAGAAGGGAGGGCAGAAGTAGAAAAGAGAAAGAGGAAACATTTTTAAAGGGAAACAAGGAAGAAGTAGTAGTATATTGATTCACCTGAATTTTGCAGTCTTCTTTTTTTCCACATTCATTTGCTAATGAGGTCCCCCCAAGAACCAGCTGATTAGCTTAAAGGAGTCTATGAGAATGAGAATGTTATACAGTGACAAACAAAGCAATTATTAATACAACCTAGAAAGTGAGTATGCCTTTTCAACTGAAAAAAAAAGCACTTGTCCCAAATAAAGTGTAATTCTTAATAATAACAACAACAGAACCCAAACCAAACAACAACCAATCTTAATTTACTTTAAGTGGTAAGACAGTCTTGAAGAGAAGAAAAAAAAAATGTACACTTTCCACACAGATCTGAGACAGACACACCACACCAGTGTTAGTAGAGATTGTCTCCCACCCCAAGGTGTAAAATGGAAACGAAACTCAACAGAAAGAGCTAATAAAACTTACCAGGAGTTTGGTTTTGCCTGGCCCTGGTTGGCTACACTGCCTGCAATCTGCAAGGCAATTCATGGCTACTTATAACCAGCAGATCAGTTGCAGGTGGGAGTCACTGACGTGAGCAGGGAGAATTCAAAAATAATGATTCCATTTTATTCCACAGCACAAAGACCCTTGAAAATCACATCTTCAGGCTTCTTCGGGGCTAACAGAGAACCTGTTTGTCCTAAATACAGCAGATTCTCCTCCAACCACTGAACATTTGTATGTTATAAAATACACAAAGCACTTCCACACAGCAAAATGGCTTTCTCCTTTTTCAGTTCTAAGAGAAGGTATATACACAGCAGCTGGGAATATGATGATGACTGTCCCACCTAAGAGAATGCTCTTTTGAAGTTATTAGCCTTTCAAATAAAACAGAAAATTCTATTGCAAGAGATAAAATTGCTCTTTGTAACCCATAACTTGTATTTCTTCTGGGAATCTCAAGACACTTTACAAGTTTTAAATAGTATTTAAGATTTGAAGAACAATCCAGGAGAAGTTCTTTATTGAGAAGGTTAGTAATCTGTATCCCCTGGAGAAGGGAACGGCAACCCATGCCAGTATTCTTGCCTGGAGAATTCCATGGACAGAGGAGCCTGGAGGGCCAAGGGTTGCCCACTATAGGGTTGCAAAGAGTCAGACACGACTGAGCGACTAAACTTTCACTTTCACAGTAACTGTACTGGAATTTAGAGTACCTGGCTACAATCTTGGTCTTGCCATCCTGACCTTAGGAGGGTCATTATGACCTTCATTTAGTCATGCCTTTGTTCATTTATTCAACAAATTTTTATTGAATACATACTATGTGCCAGGGACTGCACAGGGTTTTTGAAGATAAAATGGTAAGAATTATGCTGCTGCTGCTAAGTCACTTCAGTCGTGTCCGACTCTGTGTGACCCCATAGACGTTAGCCCACCAGGCTCTCCTGCCCCTGGGATTCTCCAGGCAAGAACACTGGAGTGGGTTGCCATTTCCTTCTCCAATGCATGAAAGTGAAAAAGTGAAAGTGAAGTCACTCAGTCGTGTCCGACTCTTAGCGACCCCATGGACTGCAGCCTACCAGGCTCCTCCATCCATGGGATTTTCCAGGCAAGAGTACTGGAGTGGGGTGCTATTGCCTTCTCCGATAAGAATTATAAATCTATTTATTTAATCTGTTAATTCAACAAAGGCACTTGCCCTCAGTGAATTAACAGATTAGTGGGCAAGACAGACATTAATCAAAACTTTATACAACAAAATGTATAAATATCAAGGATGACAACTTCTACTGAGATTATGGCGCTATGAGTGTAGAACAGGTGGATTTGATGCAGTATGAGAGATCAGGTAAGGTTTCTGTGAAGAACTGACCTTATATCTGGTAGATGAGTGGGAGTTACATAGGCAACCTAGGGAGGACAGAGAGAAAAGAGTTGTTCAGAAGGTGAGCAACTCTGCTAGCCCTTGTGACCAGAAGAAACATGGCATTAAAGCAACTGAAATTGTTAATATCTGAGGAGTAGAGGGAGCAATGTGAGGAGCTGATGCAAGATGGGCCTGTAGAAGTGGTCAGATTATAATCTTTCTGCTGCAAGCAGTGCTAAGTGATAGAAAAGTTTTAAGTATCCAAGTGACTTGATTAGACTTGCAACTTAAAGAGGCTATTCTGGTTGCAGTGTGGAGGACAGATTGAGCTAGAAAAGAGAGAGACCAGTAAGCCAGGCAGGAGAAGATGTAAACTTGGATTAGGGTGGTAGCACAGATGCAGAATAATGGTGGATCTGACAGATGATTAGAAGGTACTGGTAATGTACTGGATACTATGGAAGCCAGTGCTAAGGGGAAAAGAGTTTCGAGACCAATCCCTAGGTTTCAGGATAATGCAGCTGAGAGAACCACAATGCCATTGGCTGACATTTCAAATACCAGAAAAAAGAGATGAGGATCATAAGTTCCAGGTGGGACATGTTGAGTTTAGAGAGCCTCAGAAATATCCAAGAGGGGATGGAGAGTATACAGTTGGATACACAAGTCTGAAGTTCAGAGGAGAGATCTAGGAAGGAGATGCAAATATGAGAGTTGTTGGTATATACAGGATGAGATTACCTCAGTGAAGATTATAAATGAGAAGAAAAGATGACCTACAACTTGAGCTTTGAGAAATTTTAACATGAACCAGCCTTATATTGGAATCTATACCAAGGAGTCTGGTGGATTGCAAAGAGTTGGACACGACTGAGTGACTAAGCACAAACACACATACAAACGAGGCCCTGGAGACTGGGGAAAAATCAGGAGAGGATGGGAGCAAGAGAAGAACATGTTACAAGAAGGGACAAATGGAGTAAAATGAGGACTGAACATGGAGCATTAGATATGTTTAGGTAGATGGAGATGAAAGTTAGATTAGAAGCAAGTGGATGGAGGGACTTCCCTGGCAGTCCATTGGTTAAGACTCTGAGCTTCCTCTGTAGGGGCCACAGGTTCAATCCCTGCTCAGGGAATTAAGATCCTACATCCTGCATGGTGCGGTCAAAAAAAAAAAAAAAAAGTGAGTGATGGATGGAAATGAAAGGAAAGATAAAATTAATATATCAAAGTCTTGAGAAGGTTACCCGTATGTGCTGTGGCAGTGGGGGTCGGGGTGAGGGGACAGAAGGGAAGAAAGAGTGGAAAGAGAGAGGCAGTAGCTACAAGAGGAAATAGAATCAGAGAAGGTGTTATTATCATTGACCTTATTGTAAGACTTTAGTCTGTTTAAATGTCAGTGGTCAAGTGAGTAAATGAACACCCTGGAATTTTATTACACTAACTCTCCTTAAAACTCTAGGACTTTAAAGGTAAAGCGCCTAATAAAATTGGAATATTAACAAGATTATTAATACTGCAAACTCCTTAAACAGTGCTCACCCTTACTTTCTCCCAGTACCAGCACTGAGCCCAATCCATAGACAATGAACTTTTTAAATGGAAAAGACTGAATAAATTAGTGTAGATTTGCAAATCCATTTATCTCTGAATAATTTCTAATTTTAGTTCCATTTATATAAAAACACAGCTCATTTGTTCTCCCTTTTAAGAGCTCTGCATTTAAGAAATATAGTTTCTCAAAAGAGCAGTGGACTAAAAATAACATATAAATATTATCATCTTGTTCACTAAGACTGGAGTTTTCCTGATTGTTAAAAGAAATTATGTATTTAAAAATATATATATTTTCTTAATTTCAAATCTCTGCCTTGAAAAGAAGAAGGTATTATTGATAAAGCTGATGATTTTTTTTCAGTGTATCAACACAGCACTACATAGATATTTTTCAATTATTCAGTTGAGAAATTCAATTAAAAGAGACAGAAAAGAAAAAACCCAAGATAGTTCAGGTTCTCAAACCATTAATTTCTCATCTAAATTGCCCCATTTGGCCTCTTCATTAAATACAGCATTTGTAAAAGTAGCGGTTGGGATATTCAGCCTTCCATAGCTAGATCCATCTAAATGAAGGTCTTTGCTGGCATTTCTCAACCAGAAATTAGGAGGAAAATAGAGTACTCAGCATAGGACTACTGCATAAAAGAAATCTAATAAATATATGTTGACTGAATCACAAACTTAATTAGATTAGAAATTCAAACATAATGGTAAAATGAAGTCTTGAGAGTCCCTTGGACAGCAAGGAGATCAAACCAGTTAATCCTAAAAGGAATCAACCCTGAATATTCATTGGAAGGACTGATGCTGAAGTTGAAGGTTCAATACTTTGGCCACCTGATACGAAGAGCCGACTCACTGGAAAAGACCCTGATGCTGGGAAAGACTGAAGGCAGAAGGAGAAGGGGGCAACAGAGGACCAGATGGTTGGATAGCATCACTGACTCAATGGACTGGAGTTTGAGCAAACTCTGGGAGTTGGTGATGGATAGGGAAGCCTGGCGTGCTGCAGTCCGTGGGGTCGCAAAGAGTCGGACACAATTTAGAAACTGAACAACAACAACAAAAATGAGGAGAGGAATAAAGAGGACATTGTGGGAGAAATGGAGAAATTTTAAAACTATTGGATTGCTGTTCTATATCACCTATTCAAACCCTTTCTGTCTTTATTAGGGGGGAAAAAAACAGAGGTAGTATAGTTATTCAGCTGTATCATGAACAGGACAAGCATTATATCTTTTCTTCCCCCTTGTCAAGTAAGGGAAAGGAAAAATAACTGTTTATAGACTGCTTCCTCAGTGATGATGAGAACTTCAGAGGTAATTGAAAGCTTGCTCACATGACTAAAAGAGTACACCAGGCAGCTTTCTGCTCATAGCAATCATAAATGCTTTTTGTGGTAGTGAGCAGATTTCAGTTTGAAAATAGACTAAAGGGAAGAGGGGAGAAGAGGCATAAGCCTCTTGTCAAGCACAGAACAGAAGAAAAAGAGAACCCACCATGACCTCAATGGATGGGAGAGGCTCACCCCTCATATCCTGGGGCTACATAAAGTTTCCAGATCCTGTGAGACCCTGGGGAAGGGAGGGAAGGTCCAGAAACCACTGAAATTGTATGTCTACTCCCCAGTTTCAGTCAGAAAGGGGCTTAGACTCAGAAAAGTTGGTTTTATAAAACCTGTGACATTCTTGAACACCTCCACAATATGGCTGATTGCTTTTTTTCTTTTTGGCAGTATCAGTACAGTGTAAGCATCTCTGAGTGTAGAGAGTTGATTCTCAGATTCTCCAGCCATTCACTATGGAAAAATCTCTTTTATTCTTTGTTATACTCTGTTTTGTTTAAAAAATGTGAAAGGAGTATTTTGAAGAGAAAAAGAGATCTTCCTCCAAAACCAGGTTACAGCTGTTTAGGGCCAGGGTGTGTGCCAATTCTAGAAGCCAAGGCCAAGTGAGGTGGCCATCCTTCCCTGAGATCATTTGCTTTCAAGCCCAGCTTGGTCTCATGGCCTCTGCTTTACTCAGATCTGTGTTATCATCTGCTGGGGCTTCAGCAGCAATCCCCTTCCCCCCAAGGTCCCTCCCCAGTCGGTCTTCCTCCCTGCCACCAGCCTTCCTGAAACAAATGCCAAATGCCACAGACTGGACAAAGATGGACAGCCAGCACATATCTTTTGATGCTGCCATAGATCAAGCTATTTCCCCTGCAGCTAAGATGAAGGAGTAGAGGCAACAAAAGGTAAAAATTATGACAATCATGCATGATCTTAAACCAGCCCAGAGACATGGAGCAATAAAATGGACATCTAGATTCACAAGGTGACTGGGATATACATCAAACTCTTTCAGCTGGGTTGGAGAAGCAGGTCTCTATACCTCTGCCACCTCAGGGCACATTGGTACCTCCAAAGCCATAACAAGTAAGTGAAGGATTTTTCCTAAAATATAAAAGTTAAATGTTTTCTTATGACTTTACAAAGAGCTTTCCAGAAGTCAATCTGCTTTTTCAGCAGAGAGCCCGAGGTAGCTGGTAACAAGCTTGGCTTTGCAACTGACCCCGAAGGAGACACAACAGAAAAACAAGGTCACATGGCCCAGAAAAAGTTTAGTAGCATCACATCCAGCCCTAGTGGCTTCAGGATGCCCATAAGATAAAGTCTAAGCTTTCAACCCTGATGTAAAGACCCTCAAAATGACCCTGTCCTACCAACCCAGCCATCTGACCTCTCTAATGAACAACACCCACACATACACCTCAGTGCCTTTGAACACACTGTTGCTTCTGCCTGGAATGCCTTCTCTAACTCTTGTGTGTTCTCAGAACTCCTCCCTGTCCTTCAAGGCTCACTTCAAATATCAAGTCTCCTGAGAAAAATGAACAACTTCATTACTTCAACAACTTTTACCTTGAATTTGGATAATGATATTTGCTTCCACATGTCTCATTGTTCCAAGGTGAGCTCCTTAAAGTCAGCATCATGTCTTTTTTATCATTGATTCTTCAGAGCTTACATTAATGCCTGGCATAGACTAGGCCAGCATATCACAAATGCTTATAGAATTAATCATTGTTTAGGTAATACTTGAGTTTAGATTCTTATAATTTTCTTTTGAAATTTGAGCCCTGTTACATGTCTATCTTGTTATGTTCATCTAAAGATTTACATGATGCCATATTTTAATAAGGAGGGGAGATATAACTGTAGGTAGGCCAAAAATATTTTTTTATTTGACTTGACTATTCAGGGGACTAGTAAAGTGTAAATTAACATTCGATCCAGTTGTTGCACTAGTCAGAGGACTAGTAAAGTGTAAATTAACATTCAGTCTAGTTATTGCACACAAACCAGTGGAAATTGGAGTGTGGCATTTTTGTGACCACATATACATTTCCATTTAAGTCGTTCTGGGGCTGAAGTCACAAGCAGATTCTTCCCTAGAGTCTTCAGAGGAAAAGTGGTCCTGACCACACCTTGATTTTGGCTTAGTGATACTGATTCTGGCCTCCAGAACTGTCAGAGGATAACTTTCTGTTGTTTTAAAACCACCCACCTTTTGTCAATTTGTTACAGTAGCCATAGGAAACTAGTACACAGCGTGTCAGGATGTCGCACCACTCACAAAGGAGAAAGGTCCATAACTCACAGCTGCTTTAGCCTCTACTGAATACAGTGCACCATGGAAAGCCCTAGAAACTGGATATAAATTCTTCATTCTCTTTTGAAAAACGAAGCTTCTACTGTTATCCAATTCACAATACAACATGGATTTGATTTGAGTTGAAATGTCTATTATGAACCGGAGGTTCTACATTAGTGAAACTATACTATAAAATGTCTTCTTATACAAAAGGAATGAGGAAAGTTTCCACCTTAGACTATTAAATAAGACCTCACCCTGAGTCATATAATTTGTAATGGACCTCATATTTTAACCCATTGGTAAAATTATTTAAACCCATGGAAAAAACACCATTCTTAAAATACTGCTAAATTTCCAGGAACATATTTTGTATGATAAAGGGAGTAGTTTCAGTTAAGGGGAAAATTTGTAGATAATTCAGATGGGTATTTTTTGAATATTCTTGCGCATAATGGGCAAATGATTCCCTCTCTTAGTGCTGTTCATCAAGTGTGAGCTCTGAAATAGAGTGAGTTTTTATTTTTAAAAAACCAACAACTCCTCTCCCTACAACTCTCCCCCAACACATTGATTGTTAGTTCTTAGTATTCTGGGAGCTCTTTAGTTCTTTAGGTGCATAAAGTATTATACAATTATTTTAAACAAAATAAAATAAATAACATACCTTTACTCTTCAAGAATACATTCTGTAGCCTAGCCCTGGGGAAGTTTCCAAGAAATCTCAGTAGTAGAGATGATGTCATCTTAATTCTCCAACAGTAATGTGCTTCCAAGTGGCAGTGAGTATGTTTTAGATTTCTGCTAAAAATACTAGCTCCTGACTTTTGTCTTTAAAACGTCCACTTCTAAAAATTGGGTTATTTGTACTGAGGTTTTATGAGTTGTGTAAGTATTTTATATATCTTGAAATAAAATCTTTTATCAGAAATATGTTTGTCTATCAGTGGTTTACCTGCATATTTTCATAATGATGACTTGATGAGCAGAAGTCTTTTTAATAATGATGAACTATAACAACAACTTTTAAATTGCCGTTGCTTTCTTTCTCTTAACTATGCATCTTTGCCTATCATCATATCTCAAAGCTTTCTCCTGTATTTTCTTCTAGAAGCTTTATCAGTTCAGCTCAGTTCAGTCACTCAGTCATGTCCGACTCTTTGCAACCCAATGAACCGCAGCATGCCAGGCCTCCCTATCCAACACCAGCTCCTGGAGTCCACCCACACCCATGTCTATTGTGTCAATGATGCCATCCAACCATCTAATCCTCTGTTGTCTCCTTCTCCTCCTGCCCTCAATCTTTCCCAGCATCAGGGTCTTTTAAAATGAGTCAGTTCTCCATGTCAGGTGGCCAAAGTACTGGAGTTTCAGCTTCACCATCAGTCTCACCAATGAACACCCAGGACTGATCTCCTTTAGGATGGACTGGTTGGATCTCCTTGCAGTCCAAGGGACTCTCAAGAGTCTTCTCCAACACTACAGTTCAAAAGCATCAATTCTTCTGCACTCAGCGTTCTTTATAGTCCAACTCTCACATCCATACATGACTACTGGAAAAACCATAGCTTTGACCAGACGGACCTTTGTTGGCAAACTAATGTCTCTGCTTTTTAATATGCTATCTAGGTTGGTCATAACTTTCCTTCCAAGGAGTAAGTGTCTTTTAATTTCATGGCTTCAATCACCATCTGCAGTGATTTTGGAGGCCCCCAAAATAAAGTCAGCCACTGTTTCCACTGTTTCCCCATCTATTTGCCATGAAGTGATGGGACCAGATGCCATGATCTTCGTTTTCTGAACGTTGAGCTTTAAGCCAACTTTTTCACTCTCCTCTTTCACTTTCATCAAGAGGCTCTTTTGTTCACTTTCTGCCATAAGGGTGGTGTCATCTGCATATCTGAGGTTATTGATATTTCTCCCAGCAGTCTTGATTCCAGCTTGTGCTTCCTCCAGCCCAGCGTTTCTCATAATGTACTCTGCATATAAGTTAAACAAGCAGGGTGACAATATACAGCCTTGACGTACTCCTTTTCCTATTTTGAACCAGTCTGTTGTTCTATGTCCAGTTCTAACTGTTGCTCCCTGACCTGTATACAGGTTTCCCAAGAGGCAGGTCAGGTGGTCTGGTATTCCCATCTCTTTCAGAATTTTCCACAGTTTCTTGTGATCCACACAGTCAAAGGCTTTGGCATAGTCAATAAAGCAGAAATAGATGATTTTCTGGAACTCTCTTGCTTTTTTGATGATCCAGTGGATGTTGGCAACTTGATCTCTGGTTCCTCTGCCTTTTCTAAAACCAGCTTGAACATCTGGAAGTTCACGGTTCACGTATTGCTGAAGCCTGGCTTGGAGAATTTTGAGCATTACTTTACTAGCGTGTGAGATGAGTGCAATTGTGCGGTAGTTTGAGCATTCTTTGGCATTGCCTTTCTTTGGGATTGGAATGAAAACTGACCTTTTCCAGTCCTGTGGCCACTGCTGAGTTTTCCAAATGTGCTGGCATATTGAGTGCAGCACTTTCACAGCCTCATCTTTCAGGATTTGAAATAGCTCCACTGGAAGCTTTATAGTTGAGCTTTTACATTTAGATTTATGAGTCGCCTCAAGTTAGTTTTGTATATAATCTGAGGAAGGGTTCCAAGCTTGTTTTTTTTCCAGTATGAGTATCCAGATATCCCAAAACTAAACGTTGAGATTTTCCTTCTCCATTGGGATGCTTTGGAACCTCTGTCAATAATCAATTGACCATAAACATGTGGCTCTATTTTTGGAACTTTTTGTTCTCTTCTGTGGATGGACTTATCTATCCTTTTGCCAGTATCATACCACCTTGATTACTGTAGCTTTATAGTAAATCTTGAAATCATGTGTTGCTGTGATTCTTTTCCAAAATTATTGTGACTATTTGAAATTTTTTGCTTTTCTATAATTTTAGAATCAGCTTGTAGAATTAAAATAGACTGCTGGAATTTTCACTGAGATTGCATTTAATATACATATTGTTTTGGAGAGAAATGACATTCTAAAAACAGTGAAACTTGCAGTCAATGAATATTTTGTCTCTCTTTATCTTAGAGCTTATTGTTTTTTAATTTAATTTTGTATTCTTATTCTTTTTTTCCCCTTTCTTCCCCATCCTTTTTCTTTTTTCCTTTATACTGTCCTAATACGGTTCTTTATTACTCCTTTAACTTTTATTTTTTATAGCATACTATTAAGAATGGGAAAGACTAGAGATCTCTTCAAGAAAATTAGAGATACCAAGGGAACATTTCATGCAAAGATGAGCTCGATAAAGGACAGAAATGGTATGGACCTAACAGAAGCAGAAGATATTAAGAAGAGGTGGCAAGAACACAGAAGAACTGTACAAAAAAGATCTTCACGACCAAGATAATCATGATAGTGTGATCACTCACCTAGAGCCAGACATCCTGGAATGTGAAGTCAAGTGGGCCATAGGAAGCATCACTATGAGCAAAGCTACTGGACGTGATGGAATTCCAGCTGAGCTATTTCAAATCCTGAAAGATGAGGCTGTGAAAGTGCTGCACTCAATATGCCAGCACATTTGGAAAACTCAGCAGTGGCCACAGGACTGGAAAAGGTCAGTTTTCATTCCAATCCCAAAGAAAGGCAATGCCAAAGAATGCTCAAACTACCGCACAATTGCACTCATCTCACACGCTAGTAAAGTAATGCTCAAAATTCTCCAAGCCAGGCTTCAGCAATACGTGAACCGTGAACTTCCAGATGTTCAAGCTGGTTTTAGAAAAGGCAGAGGAACCAGAGATCAAGTTGCCAACATCCACTGGATCATCAAAAAAGCAAGAGAGTTCCAGAAAATCATCTATTTCTGCTTTATTGACTATGCCAAAGCCTTTGACTGTGTGGATCACAAGAAACTGTGGAAAATTCTGAAAGAGATGGGAATACCAGACCACCTGACCTGCCTCTTGGGAAACCTGTATACAGGTCAGGGAGCAACAGTTAGAACTGGACATAGAACAACAGACTGGTTCAAAATAGGAAAAGGAGTACGTCAAGGCTGTATATTGTCACCCTGCTTGTTTAACTTATATGCAGAGTACATTATGAGAAACGCTGGGCTGGAGGAAGCACAAGCTGGAATCAAGACTGCTGGGAGAAATATCAATAACCTCAGATATGCAGATGACACCACCCTTATGGCAGAAAGTGAACAAAAGAGCCTCTTGATGAAAGTGAAAGAGGAGAGTGAAAAAGTTGGCTTAAAGCTCAACGTTCAGAAAACGAAGATCATGGCATCTGGTCCCATCACTTCATGGCAAATAGATGGGGAAACAGTGGAAACAGTGGCTGACTTTATTTTGGGGGCTCCAAAATCACTGCACATGGTGATTGCAACCATTAAGTTAAAAGACGTTTACTCCTTGGAAGGAAAGTTATGACCAACCTAGGTAGCATATTAAAAAGCAGACATTAGTTTGCCAACAAAGGTCCATCTAGTCAAGGCTATGGTTTTTCTAGTAGTCATATATGGATGTGAGAGTTGGACTATAAAGAACGCTGAGTGCAGAAGAATTGATGCTTTTGAACTGTAGTGTTGGAGAAGACTCTTGAGAGTCCCTTGGACTGCAAGGAGATCCAACCAGTCCATCCTAAAGGAGATCAGTCCTGGGTGTTAATGGAGAGACTGATGTTGAAGCTGAAACTCCAATACTTTGGCCGCCTCATGTGAAGAGTTGACTCATTTTAAAAGACCCTGATGCTGGGAGGGATTGGGGGCGGGAGGAGAAGGGGACGACAGAGGATGAGATGGCTGGATGGCATCACCAACTTGATGGACATGAGTTTGAGTGAATTCCGGCAGTCGGTGATGGGCAAGGAGGCCTGGGATGCTGTGATTCATGGGGTCGCAAAGAGTCAGACACAACTGAGCGACTGAACTGAACTGAACTGATTACCTCTCTAAAAAGAAAACTTCATTTTTAAAATAAATTCCCCGTTAAAAAAATTTTTTGTGTGTTTGATGTTTTTTTTTTATATTGTACTTTTAAGAGTCTAATCTCTAAGCTAGGTTTTTAATTTTTGCTTTTTGATATTTGTAATCAATTTTATACCATTAAGTGTCTAATTTTTAGTATCCATTTTCTCTTAAGGATTTGATAAATGGCTTGATTGCTGTTTTCTCTTTTGACTCGCCCTTTTCTCCTCCTTATCACTTCTCCCTCCCTCCTCTCTCTTCTCTTCTCTTTGTAAAACTGTGAATCTCTTTGGGTGTTCCTGGCTGTAGAGAGTTGTTTTACCATTAACCTAGGGCTTTTGTCTTCTGTGCTGTGTGGACAGAGAAGTCTTGAAGCTACTGTAAAAGGGGGACCAAAACCCAGAGGCAGGAGGCTCAACTCCAGAACTTTGGACCATCACAGAACTCCTGACCCCAGGGAATATTAATAGATGAGAGCCCACCCAAAAGTCTCCATACCTACCCGGAGACCAAGCTCCATCCAAGAGCGAACAAGCTCCAGTGCAAGTCACCCCATGCTAATCCTCCAGCAAAACATGAACACAAGAACATTAACAGACAGGCTTCCCAAAGTCATGCCAAACCACTAGACACCCCCAAACTCACTACTGGACACTGCACTGCACTCCAGAGAGAAGAGATCCAGCTCCATCCACCAGGACACAGACACAAGTTCCCAGCACCAGGAAACTTTCACAAACCACTGGTCCAACCCCACCCACAGGAGCAGACTCCACAATTAAGAGGGACTATGGCCCTCCAGTCCATTCTGAAGGAGATCAGCCCTGGGATTTCCTTAGAAGGAATGATGCTAAAGCTGAAACTCCAGTACTTTAGCCACCTCATGTGAAGAATTGACTCATTGGAAAAGACTCTGATGCTGGGAGGGATTGGGGGCAGGAGGAGAAGGGGACGACAGAGGATGAGATGGCTGGATGGCATCACGGACTCGATGGATGTGAGTCTGGGTGAACTCCGGGAGTTGGTGATGGACAGGGAGGCCTGGCGTGCTGCGATTCATGGGGTCGCAAAGAGTCGGACACAATTGAGCAACTGAACTGAACTGATGACCCTCCAGCCTGCAGAAAGGAGACCCCAAACACTGCAAACTAAACAAAAGGCAGAGAAATATCCAGCAGGTGAAGGAACATGATAAAAACCCTCCAAACCAAACAAGAGAAGGACATAGGGAGTGTACCTGAAAAAGAATTCAGAGTGATAGTTAAAGATGATTCAAAATCTTGAAAACAAATTTCCACTGTGTAAAATATGCATTGCTAAGTGTGGGACTACAAAGAGGTATATGGAGAGGGACAGGAACAGACACTATTTGGAGAAACAGCATGGTGTGGTAAAGTTTCAGAACTAAATTTAACTATGTTCAACATTGGACTCTGCCATTTCCCTGGGAAAATATTATTTAATCTCTCTGCACCTCAATTTCCTTATCTGTGAAGTAATCCTACTTTTCAGTGTTGTGAGATTTAGAAATGATGCATATAAAGGGTTCCAAATATGTAGATGCTAAATAAACGTTATTAAGAACTGCACATAATGTAACCTAACATGATGGCTCCCATAGGGTATGAAACTATGACAGTTTCATAGTTTCACAGTTTCATAGTTTTAGTTCAAGAGCTAGAATTAGGGATAAGAAGATCAGTCCTGACTGGCCATTGGTAGATTTTTATGGAGAAAATTTTGATAGCCAAGATGTGGGAGAAAGAAGTTTTTGAGCAATGGCAGAGAAGTAGCAAAAGGGAGAACACAAGTCAAAGGGGATGCAGGCTTGCTTCTATGGAAGACTTGGCTCTCTGCTTCCTTATATCCTTTTGTTATGGGCTGATAGTGTTCCCCTTCTCCCCACATTTCGTAGGTTGAAGTCCTAACTCCCAATCAGGCACATTGATCTTGGACTTCCCAGCCTCCAGAACTGTTGTTTAAGCCATGAAGTCTGTGGAATTCTATCATGGCAGCCCAAGAAATACACCGTTCTTCTTAGACGCTGTTTGGGATTGCACATAAAGTGAAAGTGTTAGTCATTCAGTTGTGACCGACTCTTTGCGACCCTACGGACTGTAGCCTGCCAGGAATTCCCCCGTACAGGGAATTCTCCATGAAAGAATACTGGAGTGGGTTGCCTTTCCCTTCTCCAAGGGGTCTTCCCAACTCAGGAATTGAACCCAGGTCTCTGGCATTGCAGGAAGATTCTTTGCCATCTGAGCCACCAGGGAAGCCCACATACCCAGCTTAAAATCTTGCTCTGCCATCTTCCTTGCAGATGTGATATTATTCTGGCCTGTGTACTGTAAATGGAAGTCTCTGAGTGGGAAAGGGAGAGGAAAGAGGGCATCTTTCCAAATAAAAGGTAGAATTCCTTTTGCTCCTTTCCCCTCCTTCTTCCTGGAATGGAAGTATCATGTAGCCATGGTCTTGTTATGAAAGCCACACATGAAGGACGGACAACAAATGAGATAGAGGGAACTCTGGTTCTTGATGACTTAACGGAGTCTTATCCTGGACTTTCTAACCTGAAAATTTGATTGTTTAAGCAACTATTTCTCAGGCTTTCTGTTTCTTGCAAACAAATCCTAAATGAAACAGCCTGTGTGGGGAGATGGGTGTCTTTGATAAATACCAGGAAAGAAGACTGGCAATGGATCAAACTGTCAAGGAGCTTGGACTGTTTCCTATAGAACATGTACTAAGTCACTCAGTTGTGTCTGACTCTTTGCGACGCAATGGACTGCAGCCCACCAGGCTCCTCTGTCCATGAGGAGTCTCCAGGCAACCATACTGGAGTGGGTTGCCATGCCCTCCTCCAAGGGATCTTCAGTCCAGGGATCAAACCCATGTCTCCTGTGGATCTTCCCAACCCAGGGATCAAATCCAGGTCTCCCACACTGCAGGCAGATTCTTTACCATCTGAGCCACCAAAGGAACCCAAGAATACGGGAGTGGGTAGCCTATCCCTTCTCCAGGGAATCTTCCTGACCCAAAAATTGAACCGGGGTCTCCTGAATTGCAGGTGGATTCTTTACCAGCTGAGCTACCAGGGAAGCCCATAAAACATGAGGGAAGATTAAAAGGTTTTGAAAAAGAGAATAATAATGCTAAATTGCTGTTTTAAAAAGGATAATGGGAATATGCAAGATAAATGGGAAGTGGGTGAGACAGGGAGGGAGATCATTTGTGCAACTGCTGCAAAATGAGGAATACTAGTAATGATGGACTGAACCAGGGTCGGAGGCAGAAAGAATGAACCAATGTAAGGGTGGCCCTAAAATACTGGACTCTTTAGGACTCACGGTATGCAAAAGAGGATCTGGGTGGTAGGCAAAGGAGACATGATCAAAATGAATGGAGGTTCAACTTATAGTTGGAGGATTTCATAGAAATTTGAAACTAAAGAGAGCTGCTAATTAGGGAGGGAAATAAACTGTAAATTTCAACAGTGAGTTGCAACTGAATTTGCTTAATCTGGAGAAAACTAGAGATTGGAGAACTAGGAAGAAAGCAGCTATCATTTCTTGAACATAAAGGTGTCAGCTGCATTTGGTCCATTATCTCACTTAATAGTAATATTTAAGATAATATTATTGCCATAATTTATGGATGAGGATACAGTCTCAGGGAGGCTAAATATATTGCCACTGATTCAGAGACACTTAGATATGGAACTGTGGGAGAAAGACTGTCAGACTTGATGAATCATCCATCAAGAATATAACATTGAAGTCATAGATGAAGTCTCTAAGGGAAGTATAGAAAGTAATAAGGAAGGCTGTGGGTGTATCATTGGAAACATTTTCTCCAAAGCAAAAAGAATAGCTAGTATGGTCAGAAAGGATTTTCAGAGAGTAGGAAGAGAATCAGTATTGATTGTTATACATTGAAGGTTTTCTGTGGAAGAACTCTATTAGACAGTTTGGTTTGAATTCATTATGGGAAAATAGAATATTGATAGAATTAATATTGCTTAATTTCTCTGAGACTCTTTCCTGTAATGTGGGGATAATAAACTTCCCTCTAAAGGTTTTTATGGAGAATGAAATGAGAAGTGAACATTAATGTGTCTGGCATGGACTCTGGTACAAGAGGTGAATGTCTGCTAGAAGAAATTATAGATGACAAGGCAGTCTGTACAAACCCTATAATATGGTCTGGAATGTTTTTATTAATAGAAACTGCTTATACTGTTTAGGTTTTCTATGTTTTGTTTCTTTTCCTTCAAAGTTGAATTACAGCATATATTTCTGATTGAAGATTCCTGTCAGGCACATTGTGGCACCTAGAGATCTTACTGCATTTTAGTCTCACTGGAACAGTAAAGAAAAAAAAGGTTAATTTAAAACTAGGGTGAACCACCCTTGTGGCTCAGCTGGTAAAGAATCTGCCTGCAAAGTGGGAGACCTGGGTTCGATCCCTGGGTTGGGGAAATCTCCTGGAGAAGTAAGTGGCTACCCACTCCAGTATTCTGGCCTGGAGAATTTCATGGACTGTATAGTCCATGGAGTCGCAAAGAGTCGGAGACGACTGAGTGACTTTCACATAAGGTATTGCAATAAGATGAAGAAAGAACAAAATGCAGACTTAGAAAATCCATTCTTCAATCCCTCCACCTGTAGTTAAGGTAAATAGAATCTTAGGGATAATGAAAATTAGATAGGCTATTGGCTAGCAGCAACCTAAGACATTTTAACTGTGTTCATGATATACTACACATCAGGGAATCAGGCTAGGTCCCAGTTAAATTTAACATAGAAAGAGGACTGTCTACCACATCCCATTAGTTGGTAAAACCTAGAGTCCACACTTTAGGGCCACCTTTAAATTGGTTCACTCTTGTCTGGCTTCCAACCTAGTTTAAATCATCATTACTAGTATTTCAAATTTTGCAGCAGCTTTATATACAAATCTCCTTGTCTCACCTACTTCCCTTCTATCCTTCATATTATAATCCCATCTTTTTTTTTTACACACACATATTTGACAAACTTCAGTATTAGAAAATAACTCCCCAATGCTGGTTCTACCAGTTTCATTCCTGCCTACCCTACCCAACAGATCACAGCTAAAGGATTTTAAGTCATGACATTTAAGGTGCCTGACTCAATTCATTTGATCATTAAAATGTTTCTAACAGTAATGTCAGCATAGAGTGAGGCATTATTCATTTCTGTACTCCAAGAAGTCTATCAGGGAAACAATGCCTCATGTATATTTCCATGTTTCTGTGTGGTTTGGTTTCCTGAGTAAAGGAAATTGACATGCTATAATGATGTCTCCTTTTCCCAGAAACATTTAACTCTCCAATGCTCTTCTTCCCCTTATCTCCTGTTCAGTAGAGTCACACAAGCTTATATTTTATAGGGATTTGAAACCTGGAACCATTGGTTTATATTCTAAAAGACTGTACAATATTTGCAAACAAAGGCTTTACTTCCTCTCTCAGGAGGGGAAGAGGGCAGCATGTAGTTTATATAAACTTCCACATTTATAACTTCAGGGTTCCTGTCCTGTAAACCCCATCTGAACATTCAGGGTGAACATACACCTGGCTCTTCTCACATTACTCTCAAGGAGGAAGAACGGGACAGGGGGAACCGCAGTGGTTACTGCTTTAAATGATAGTTAGTTCCTGATCTAGAAACCTAATTTTTTTGCTTTCAGGATAACATAAATTAAAACCTATCAAAGGCAACTTCAAAAACTTACAAAATATATTCTAAACTAAGTTTCTCCAAAAAGGGGTTATGGACATTCTAAGTGGTGTACAAGGCAACATATTGGGGTGTGGGAGGAAAACATAATTCATTTTCATGTTTTTATGGGAATACCAGACCACCTGACCTGCCTCTTGAGAAACCTGTATGCAGGTCAGCAAGCAATAGTAAGAACTGGATATAGAACAACTGACTGGTTACAAATAGGAATAGGAATACGTCAAGGCTGTATATAGTCACGCTGCTTATTTAACTTATATGCAGAGTACATCATGAGAAACACTGGGCTGGATGAAGCACAAGCTGGAATCAAGATTGCCGGGAGAAATATCAGTAACCTCAGATATACAGAT
Source organism: Bubalus kerabau (assembly GCF_029407905.1). NCBI lineage: Eukaryota > Metazoa > Chordata > Mammalia > Artiodactyla > Bovidae > Bubalus > Bubalus kerabau. The sequence continues at coordinate 139,320,748 of NC_073626.1, forward strand.
GACACCACCCTTATGGCAGAAAGTGAAGAACTAAAGAGCCTCTTGATGAAAGTGAAAGAGGAGAGTGAAAAAGTTGGCTTAATGCTCAACATTCAGAAAACTAAGATCATGGCACCCGGTCCCATCAGTTCAGTTCAGTTCAGTCGCTCAGTCATGTCCGACTCTTTGCGACCCATGAATCGCAGCATGCCAGGCCTCCCTGTCCATCACCAACTCCGGGAGTTCACCCAAACTCATGTGCAACGAGCCGGTGATACCATCCAGCCATCTAATTCTCTGTCATCCCCTTCTCCTCCTGCCCCCAATCCCTCCCAGCATCAGAGACTTTTCCAATGAGTCAACTCTTCGCATGAGGTGGCCAAAGTACTGGAGTTTCAGCTTCAGCATCATTCCCTCCAAAGAAATCCCAGGGCTGATCTCCTTCAGAATGGATTGGTTGGATCTCCTTGCAGTCCAAGGGTCTCTTAAGAGTCTTCTCCAACACCACAGTTCCAAAGCATCAATTCATGTTGATGTATGGCAAAACCAATACAATATTGTAAAGTAATTAACCTCGAATTAAAATAAATTTATATTAAAAAAAAGCATCAATTCTTCGGCGCTCAGCTTTATTCATAGTCCAACTCTCACATCCATACATGACCACTGGAAAAACCATAGCCTTGACTAGACGGACCTTTGTTGACAAAGTAATGTCTCTGTTTTTCAATATGCTATCTAGGTTGGTCATAACTTTTCTTCCAAGGAGTAAGCGTCTTTAATTTCATGGCTGCAGTCATCATCTGCAGTGATTTTGGAGCCCCCCAAAATAAAGTCTGACACTGTTTCCACTGTTTCCCCGTGTATTTCCCATGAAGTGATGGGACCAGATGCCATGATTTTTGTTTTCTGCATGTTGAGCTTTACGCCAACTTTTTCACTCTCCACTTTCATCAAGAGGCTTTTTAGTTCCTCTTCACTTTCTGCCATAAGGGTAGTGTCATCTGCATATCTGAGGTTATTGATATTTCTCGCAGCAATCTTGACTCCAGCTTGTGCTTCTTCCAGCCCAGCGTTTCTCATGATGTACTCTGCATATAAGCTAAATAAGCAGGGTGACAATATACAGCCTTGACGTACTCCTTTTCCTATTTGGAACCAGTCTGTTGTTCCATGTCCAGTTCTAACTGTTGCTTCCTGACCTGCATTGATTATATTCTTTGCAGCCAAAGATGGAGAAGCTCTATACAGTGAACAAAAACAAGACCAGGAGCTGACTGTGGCTCAGATCATGAACTCCTTATTGCCAAATTCAGACTTAAATTGAAGAAAGTAGGGCAAACCACTAGACCATTCAGGTATGACCTAAATCAAATCTCTTATGATTATACAGTGGAAGTGAGAAATAGTTAAGGGTCTAGATCTGATAGAGTGCCTGATGAACTACAGACGGAGGTTCGTGACGTTGTACAGCAGACAGGGATTAAGACCATCCCCATGGAAAAGAAATGCAAAAAAGCAAAATGGCTGTCTGAGGAGGCCTTCCAAATAGCTGTGAAAAGAAAAGCAAAGGAGAAAAGGAAAGATTAAAGCATCTGAATGCAGAGTTCCAAAGAATAGCAAGAAGAGATAAGAAAGCCTTCCTCAGTGATCAATGCAAAGAAATAGAGGAAAACAACAGAATGGGAAAGACTAGAGATCTCTTCAAGAAAATTAGAGATCCCAAGGGAACATTTCATGCAAAGATGGGCTCGATAAAAGACAGAAATGGGATGGACCTAACAGAAGCAGAAGATATTAAGAAGAGGTGGCAAGAATACACAGAGTTGTACAAAAAAGATATTCATGACCAAGATAATCACAATGGTGTGATCACTCACTTAGAGCCAGACATCCTGGAATGTGAAGTCAAGTGGGCCTTAGAAAACATCGCTATGAACAAAGCCAGTGGAGGTGATGGAATTCCAGTTGAGCTATTTCAAATCCTGAAAGGTGAGGCTGTGAAAGTGCTGCACTCAACATGCCAGCACATTTAGAAAACTCAGCAGTGGCCACAGGACTGAAAAAGGTCCGTTTTCATTCCAATTCCAAAGAAAGGCAATGCCTTCTAAAGGAGGACGTTGACAGCCAACAAGAAAACAGGAACCTCCACCCGTAACAATCTGAATGAGTCTCAAATGGGACCACAGACCTCACTGATACCTTGATTTTAGAAATGTAATTCTGAGCAGAGAACCCAGCTGGTCTTGTGCCCAGACTTCTGACCTACAGAATTGTGAGTAAATAAATAGGTGTTGTTTTAAGCTGTAAATTTTGTAATTTGCTATGAAGCAATAAAAACTATATAAAATATATCTCTTATGGAAAGAAAGTGAAAATGAAGTGAGAATTAAAAAAAAAAAACAAAAACGGATGGGAAAGGCCTTTGAGGCTTTCATGTTGTACACTCCAGTGGCTTCCACATCGGGTATTTCAAGATAATTCTCAAAGTATCCAAGGAAAATATTAAAGCTTCTAGATGTGTATTTCTCATCTTTAAAAATTACCCTTTGGGGGTATATTTAATAATATATACAATGTTAACACAAACAGATAATTTATAAATGTTCATATATTTAGATATGCTGGTTAAAATAATTTAGAAAACATCATTCTAATCACTATGTAAGAAGACATGTATCCCTCAAAAGATGTCCTACCCCATCTGACTCCTGCCATCCATTCTATAATAAAGTTTCTTATTTAGTCGCTAAGTTATGCCCAATGCTTCTGTGATCCCATTGCCAGGCTCTTCTGTCCATGGGATTTCCTAGTCAAGGATGCTGGAGTGGGTTGCCATTTCCTTCTCCAGGGGATCTTCCCAACCAAGGGATCAAACCCGTATCTCCTGCACTGGCAGGTAGATTCTTTACCACTAAGCCACCAAGGAAGCCTATATGGGAAGCTACAAAATACCAAATTGGGAAATACTAGAAATTTTCATATATCCTATATTTACTGTGATGTATCATGTTTATCATGTTACATGCTTAGGCATTTAAACTTCTGAAATGTTAGACATGCAATAAAAAAATCATTTTTAAGGGTTCTTCCTGAGATGGTATTGTGGAGTATGTGAACTGGTAAGCAATTCTGTACCATGTGTTTTTGTTCACCAAATTTATTGAACATTCAGAACATCAAATTATGACAGATTAAAAAGAAAGCACCAAATAATGCTACACATTAATACCTGAGCGGAGACTGAAGGCAAATATTCATCTATTAAACCCTACACCATAACATTGAAACACAGATAAAAACACTCACAACACTCTACAGAGTACAATAAATAGCACTTTTTGTGAATTACAACTAGTTAAATGTAATAATGTTATTTATAATCATACAAAAAGTACACACAAAATTACACATAAATATATTTAGTATACCATACATTTTGTACAAAGTACTGGCAAAGGTCATGCATGTTTCAAAGGAAAAATCTGCAAGATGTCAATCACTTTTCAGTATATATTATAGGATGAATTGTTTTGCACTGCTAAGTATTATTATGTGCTACATTTTCTGAATGAGAATAAAATTACTGATTTGCAAATTAATGATTACTGAGTCTATCTCAGTCTAACACATAGTTTGTCCTCTATAAACTTTTAACTATAATATAGAAACTGATGCAGGTTGACATGACAGCCATGTATCTTACTGTATTACATACCCTTGCCCAAACTATTTCCATCTCAATTTGACCACGCTTTAAGGAAAGACATTTTCTTTCTACACACTTTCGGAGAAACCTATATTTTTGTTTTGATGGGAGGTAGTGGAGATTAAATGAGAAGAAAGAAAAATGCTGAGTTTATGTTCAAAATTATAAATAAAAAATATACAAAAAATTCTGAGTACACAAAGATATGGGCATCTTTTAGCAGAGACCATGAACGTCCTATGAATGGAACGATTTGTTTTGACTGAAATTATATCCATTATTCTAAATAAGCATAATAAAAATGTAAGTCTTTACATTAAAAGAAAATCCATAAAAAACGGGGGCCAGTTTTCTCTTGGTATCTTAAAAATAACTAGGAAGAAAAAAGTAAAAGGGAAAATAATGTTTAAATATATACATGAATCTGAGTTTATATTTAATGAAAAATCATTATTGGCTAAACTATCTTTGATATACAAGGCTCAATAATCTGAGGAAAAAAATAAGTACATGTCTTAAAGAAGAATTCATGTCTTTGATAATTATTCATTAAAAAGACAAAAAAATACACTTGTAGGTTATGTTTTCATGTGTATTAATCTCAGAAATGCCACCTTTTCCTAAAATAAATTTATTTTCAAAAACTGTAGCCAAACTTAGTTTTTACATCTATGAAGTTAATTTTAATTTGAAATGGGAACTATGGAAATTAAGAGAGGCCTGTGGAGCAATAGTTCAGCTTATACTAAGGGAAATACTGATTAAATGTTATTTAAAATTTTTTACTTCACCAGCCTCAAACAAAAGGATTTGGGGCCAATTTGAGAAGACCACCAATACTAAAATATATAATTATAAAACTTCAGGGCATTCTTTCAGCATTTTAAGGCACGGTCTATTTTATCCCAAACAACTATAAGTTCAAGGTCACAGTGTTAATATGCATTCAATTTTGGTCTGGTTTTTCATGGGTATGTTGCTACATTTATAGTTAGCCATAAGCTTAAGAAATGGTAATACAATCACTTCAAAACAATATATCTAAATCATTTTTATATTTTTTTAAATGTAAATACACAATTTCTTAATTTATATACACTAAAAACTGGATTTTTCTCCTTCTACAGTAGAGGCAGAGAAGATTATTTGTACCAATATTCCAACAAATACATATCTGATTATAAAGAAAACATGGTTATGTTAAATACAGGCATCTCCTATTTAGGACAAAACTATTCAACACAAAGGACAAACTCATTCCAAAAATCATGTTCACTGAATTTTTAGATCTTATACATCATCTTTTTATTATCATCTACCCTCACCAATAATTGGATAATCAAGGCCAAACACTTTAATATTTGGCTTTATCTGTTGCTTCTTTACTTCCAAGGCTACTTATGCAAACTGCATCAACATGACTGGGCAGAGAAACAGTTAACTGACATTAAATTATGGGGAAAACCGTAATATGAGGGACTGAAATTCCCTGTGAAAATTTCTATAGTAAAGAAATTAAAGAATTTCAACCATATAAACACAACAGTTTCTGAATCTATCATATTCCAGCTTTTCTCTCATGAGTACATTACCACATCAATGTTAACACTTCAGCGTTAACATCTTGATTGTCTTTACATTTTCCTTTAAGATGCATTTTACAGTGCTTACTTCATTGTACTATGTTGCATTCCAGTGGATAAATTTCCCCTGTGTGACTGTAGAAAGGGAATGAATGGAAAAACATAGAAAATAAAAGAAATTCCACAAAAAACTTTCTATTACATAAATGAGAGATACCTGTACTAAAAATGATCAGGGCAATAGAATTTAAAGTTTTACAGAATGAATCTGAAACAAGATTACCTAAATGATTTCTTCAACCAATTACTGAAAGATCATTATCAGGTAAACTAATTTTCATCCAATAAAACCAGAAAACATTATTTCAGAAATCAGACAAAATAGAATACACTATGCTATAAGCTTTATATATTTTCAAAGAAAAATCAGGATACAGAATATAAATTTTGATGATTTACATATTTAATATAAGTCCTAGAAGAAAAATACTGAAAAGATTATTTTTGCTTTAATCCCAATATGGTAAGAAAAGTTCATTGGTACAGATATCTGGAGGTATTTTAAAATTTCATTTAGCTTTGGTGGCAAAGTGTGTTTTGCTAACCATATGAATACAGTTCTATTTTCAATGCAGAGCTTTATGCTAAAAAAAAATTCAAATGTGGTTTTTTCCCCTAAAAAAAGGGATGTAAAAAGTCCAATATGAAACAAAACAAGTACAACATTAAATACAAAACATGCCTATCATTTAGGCTTTTGAACAATAGTTCTATGCTTTGTCTGTAAATCTTTTAGTAGTAACATTTCTACTATATAAATACTAAAAACCAAAATAACACCAAAAAAATTAGCATATGAACTTTACAAAAATGGCTACTTCTAGAGTTCTTAAACTAGGATTAGGGTTCACATATGCAAACAAATCTGCACTAACTAATCAAACTACATCAACAGATACAGTTTTTCACAAGTGTTCCAAGTTACAATGTACAGAATGAGCACAGAATAAATCTGACTCATATATATCAAGTCCCATACAAAGTTCATTAGAAATTAACTGGTTACTTGGTATTTCAAAACATAGTCATTTTTGGCAGCATTAACATGCGAAACACTTATAGAAAGTACTGCACTTGATTTAAAAAATTTCAGTTAGACACAACGTAATCAAGATGTAGCAATAGCTTAGAATATCATCTAACTTTTTAAAGTGATGTTACCAATTCAGGTATATTGCTACATTTCTATTATAAATGAAATAACAGTTTATTTCCAAATTTTGTTCCATTCTTCAGACTAAGTTACTAATATATAAAATTCAGTCATCTGTAATCATAATATAATTTATAAAAAATGTGAATTCTTGAGCATTTAGAGTACACATATTCAGATTTGGATTACTGATTTGACTTTTCTTTCCTATTATTCTTATTAAAAGTAAAGAACATAAGTAGCCTTACAAGCTTTCTATTTCCTCAGGCTGTTAAAATATACTGTGAAAGAATGCATGAGTAATAATGTATAAGCAAAAGTTCATTACAGAACTTGAAATGTCCTTTGTTCCAAAATACTGGGATAAAATTTCAGCTCCTAATTATCTTAGCATTTTATAAAAGTATCTTCTACATTTACCTTACATGGCAAGAAGCTTTCTGTCTGGGTCTAATTTCATAACACAAAGACTTTTATTGCTTCTTTTATTCCTGGGGAGTACTATACTCTTCAAATTGACCCCCCCCCAAAAAAAAAAACTTCACAAGGTTATCTTGTTTCCTATAATTTCATAAATCTAAAACACAGAGAAAACACAAACTGATGATAAAAAATAATCAACAAATACCTTAGTCACAGAAGTCCCTATACATTAAAAAAATTCTTCCCAACTAGTTTTAATAACAAGTTACTAAAATATTGCAAATGTGGCACTGTAAGGTTTTGCTCTAAACCTCACAATAAAGCAAGACATATAATACAGGCCAACTGAATGGTCTGGGATTCAGGAATCAACAGTTCTAGCTTACCTCATCATTTCTGTTTTCCTATTTCTCCAGAGCTTTCAAGAATAAACTGAAAACTGAGTTTTACCTTTAATTGTTTTATTTCCCTTGACCACCTTCTGTAAGAGATGCTAATCAACAGTGAGGTAAAAAGAATACACTATGCTGTAAGTGAAAAACCTGAAGAGTTAAGAATGGGAACTAGATAGATAATGAACAAATCAGATAATCTGTCTCATGAAAGTATGTATGTGCGGTGGCAATGTGTAGCATCTGCGTGAGTGGCAGGATAATCAACAAAAAACATTTACTAGGCCTATTATAGTTCTTTATTTCTTTTCCCTACTGTATAATCATGCAGATATTATAATGTAGTTCAAATGAGAAGTACTCCATTATATACATAGGAACTTATCTGACTGAAATATAAAAAAAATTAAAGATTAATCAATACATGATCAATATATACTGAAGAGACACAAAGTCAGTGTTAATCAGGCACAAATGGTTTTTTTTTAGGACTAGTGTTTTAAATACTTTCATTCTGGTGAGAATCAAGAAAAAAGCTAGCAGAAATTGTGTACTTTCTAACATGAAAAAGATAAAGAAAAAAGTGTTAATAATTTCTATCATATTATCTGCTCCAAATTGTAACAGTAGTAACTCCAGAGGAGTCTTTAGAAACACTGAAAGTACTCAGTGTTTGTCCAGTCCAGGCTTTATTTGATCTAGGTATCAACAATAGGGTCTAGGAGTAATTTTTATAAGTTAAAAACTCAAAAAAATCTAAATAAATATGTTATGACAACAAAGCTCAGAAGTTTTCTAAATGAGACAATCCCTAACTGCCAACAAAGTTTTATTTTTAGTAACATTTCTGATAAACCTGTGCTGTTTTGCCAGCTAATAATATAGGTCTTAGGTATGCTTGAAAGAATGTGTAATTTAAAGACAAGGGACTTTCATTTTCTCAAGTGATAGAAACATTAGTTTTACTAATCTTCAGAAAGAGCCTACCTTCTCATCTCTGATAGTTATTTGGGTTTAAATTACATTAGGACTTGATGAAGACCCTGTGAAAATGAATGTGTGTGTGTGTGTGTGTGTGAATTATGTATAAGAACCCAAACAACTGTTGTTTATACATGCTTAATTAGAATCCTTTCTGTGGTCCTAAAATGAAATATTTTGTTGGAATAAGACTTTAGGACTACATGGTAACTACACTCACATGAAAATATTTTCATGAAAATTAGTGTGCCTAATATGCTGCTTTAAAAAGCTAACACACTACCCACAAATGAGAAATTTAAGCTTGTTACATTTTACCGATGAGCAGAAATGACTAAACAAGGAGACTTTAGATCACATAAACACAATTATAGCTGTCAATTGTGATGAAAGTACAGGCCAAATTAGAAGATTCTAATTAATGAATTTGCTTAGGTTCTGTATATGGAACTAAGTTCAAATTTAGAAATATTTAAATGACATATTTAACCTGTAACTTGAAATACAACTACACCTGAGTGAAAAAACAAAAGACATCCTATGTGCAAAAGCTGTTTTATGAGCGTGTGTATAGCTAAACCTAGGCATATGTATCCTTGTTTAAATATGTATGTGACATGTCATGGGAAAGTGTACTCTTTCTTTTCAGGTTTGAACACACAAGCATTATTGTATTTTAATCCCTTTTGCTACTTTTAGCAAACAAACAAGAGCCTGGTATGCCTGCCATGTCTATTATAAGGTTATCACTTCCCTTTAATGATCCCAGTAAATGAAAATATGAATACTGAACATAAAGCTGAGAAAGAGAACAAAAGAATAAAAAAACTCATAACTCTCAGAGATGACAGCAAGATCCTCTTCAAATGATGATAAAACAGTAATGACCTGACGGACAACTTAGAAAAGAAGTGAGGTAATCCTCTACACGCAGTAAAATGGGGGTGACTCTCTAATAAGCAGTAACAGCTGAGAGGCTGTAATGGAATTCAGTTGCAATGGCAGGTAAAATGAGCCTGGTACTCTTGGACATTCCTTGGCACTAACAAGGACACAAGTTCACAAGTGCAACTGTGAAGTTATTGGAACGTTAAGGACTATACTTGAAAGGTTTTGGGTATTTACAGCATACACATCGGAAGGAAGGACTCTATCACCTGGTATACCCCAGCCTGAATTATATCTACTTTTTAAAAACGAGCTGAAATCTGAAATGAAATGTAATATTACTCTTATCTGTCAAATAGTAATTACCTTGGCAAATTAAGATTCTACTATTAAACCTAGTGACTAAATACTCCAACTTATTCAGGTATATTGTGTATACTTATGCTATTAATGGAATAACAGTGGAAAACTGTTATTCCATTAATAGTTTAATTCTATACATTAAATGTAGTACTGCACTTGATCATGCTGATTTTTCTCCCTATAGGAGACAAAAACTGTGCAAATGCAGAGTTTTTTTTCTGACTACTGGAATTTAGTTATTTTAATGATCCATCACGACCAGAGACACTTGGCAACCATGGGGTCAATGAATTAAATAAAATGGTACAGACTGAATGACTGAACTGCTCCAATGCCTATAGGTAAATATCTATGAGAATTTGCTTCAAATTTAGCAATACATCTCTTCAATAGTCTCCTGATAATCACTAAGAACACAAAATAAGATTCTTATTTGAAAAGCAAGAAGAAATTTTCATTAAGTTTTATATTTGAATTATGCTTCTATTCACCAATCTTGCTTGGTTATCAAGAAAACATGTCTCTTTTGAACTTAAAGCATATTTTCATAGATGTAAGAAAACAAAAGATCTATTTTGTTCACTCTGACTGCCAAAAACTAAAGATTGTGGCTATTTTATTTCTGATAAAGCAGTTTAAATTTCATTAATCTTTTAAGACTTATTTTTCAATATATATAGTTTAGCAAATACAAAGTAACCCACTTTTCAGAAGAAAGCTTGATGAAATGAGCAGAATGTTTGAGGTGATGAGACAAAAAACAATGCTACATTTACTGAGTGTTTAGGAGAAGATCCTGGCATGGCCAATCAAGCAGACTAGCTCTGCAGAGAAGTCCTCAAAGACAGTGGCCACCATATCCTTTTACTAATTTTTAGAAAATGACTAGTACACAGATGTCATACCACAAAACAAAACCATGCTTCAGCTACTTTCCTCAAGCATTACAAAACTAATTTCCTATTTTCAACATTGTAAAAATAGACTTGTCTTCTCCAAAGGATCTTGCTGTCGACACTGATGGATCTGTATTGTTCCCACTTAATACTGTCCCTAAAGGCATAAATCATCTTTATCATTCCTTAAATCCAATCTTACATAAAGTTGCATAATGCATGGAGTAAAAGAGGAATGAAGACAAAGCATGGAACCCTGTATAAATGTGATGACCCAAAAGCAATCACACCAACAGCCAGAGGAAGTGGAAACTGTGAAGTAGTCTTCAATAATTTACTGTAAAGAGACAGAAATATACATTATAATGTTAACATACTCAGTGAACAAAAACTGAATATGTCAGTCTTTTATACAGTTTTGTAAAGTATTCTATGTGATTTTAGATAAAGTAATTTTTCACATAAAGAATTTAACGGTCCATATTTTTAAAAAAATATCAGTACGAATACATTTTGGCTGGAAAAGAGAAACATATTCTATTAAGTAAATAACCAGTTTTGCTTATTCTTTTCAATTTTAAGCACAAAAAAATACTAGTTGGACTTATATTCAGCAATTTGACTTTACCTAAGAGATTTATTTTAATAAGAAAAAATCAATAATGTTTACTAAGATATAGCTACAGAAATATTTATTTTCAACCTATTTAATATCAGCAAAAAGCTTCAACAACAACAACAAAAAATCCTTAATTCCTAACAGGAGCATATAAAACAAGACACTAACTATTTAAAAATACTATCAAGAAAGACTGTCACCTTTTTACTCTGAAAACAGATAAACTGAGGGATTAAGAAATTTACTGAAGGACACAAAGCCTTAGATTTAAACCCTAGATCTGCCTGATTTTAGAATATCTGCAACTATCTGCCAGAATCAACTGAAAACACTCTCAGAGCAAATAAGCAGTCAATAAAAGGTAAAATTTTATTATTGAAAATCTTAAACATATATATAAGTAGATTAACAGTACAATGAACCTCATGGATCCATCCCCGGTTTCAGAAATTATCAAGTCATGGCCAATCCTACTTCATCTATTATATTTCTACCTACTTTCAACTCCTGTATTTTGTTGGAAGCAAACTTAAATATCAAATATTTTAAGGATTAACTTTTTAAAGAAAAAAATTATTATATACTAACAAATAAAACCCATAATTAAGAAAACATAATACATTTGCACATAAGCTATAATATTTACATATAAACCTAATTACTATTAAGGTATCACCTTTAGTATTGTCCAGGAAATTAGGAACAAAAAGTATGTTCCAGACATAAAAGAATACCAGGAATAGATGAGAGAAAAAGAAAGATTAAAAGACTATACCTTGATTTTATTGAAGTAGTGTAAGTATTTCCAAGAATTGCCATAGTTGGAATAAGGATAAATGCCAAAGGTTTACATGGATCAGGATTAAGTTTAAAGTAATACCTAGATCAGAAAGAAGAAAAAAAAAAAAACATAAATCAACAAAGCATAGCCCATCATTTTAAATTATCAGAATCAATAAATAAATTTCAAAACCTTACAATTACAATGTGGATATAAGAAAGCTCTAAAGTGTTCACGAAATCATTAATAAATAAATTTTGCTCTACATCATCTTTATACTCAAGGTTTTAGATGGAGAATTATGTTCAGAAGCTACTAAAGGAAATGAAAATATCCAATATGGAAGCACTTCCTTTCTGTAAGTATATGCCTGAAATGTCATATACAGATAATATTTCATAAAACAAATTATTTAAAATATATTTAAATTGTTTTATTTAAATAAGATAAAAAAAATAAAAGTTTACACAAAGTAACTGTCCCTTATTTTTTCTTTAAATTTATTGTCCCTTATTTTTTAAAATCCAAATTCTCATCTCTTGCATTGAGTAAGATACCTACACCTTTCAGAATCATAAATTTGTGCTCCTGAAGTGGTTTTCTCCCCACATCTGTGACCAAAAATCTGGACCTTGATTAAAGTTACGGACTTACTAAGTCACTTCAGTCGTGTCTGACTCTTTGCATCCCTATGGACCATAACTTGCCAGGCTCCTCTGTCCAAGGGATTTTGTAGGCAAGAATACTGGATTGGGTTGCCATACCCTCTTCCACGGGATCGTCCCAACCCAGGGATCGAACCCGCCATCTTTTAAGTCTCCTGCATTAGCAGACAGGTATTTTACTAACACTACCTGGGAAGCCCAAAATAAGGGACAGAGGAAGGATATTAACATCTGGTAACCAGTGATTTAACTTATTGAACTTGTTTTGATTCATCTGACTTTTCAAAAAAAACCACCTCCAATATGTAGATAATCTGAAAATTTTACATCATTTCTAAAATCTATATTAATCAGGAGTTCACTATTAACTGAATAAGGGAGTTTTTTAAAAAGACAATTTACTAAAAACTAAATATTCTAGAAATAACCTTAGAGGGCATTTTTAGGCTTCATTTAACCTAGCACACAAATGACAGTTTTCAGTAGTAAATACCTGATCACTTACTTTGTTCAATGTGTAGGACACATCAGAAAAGTACACACTTCCTTCATTATTTCTATTATTTTAAATGTAGCATTTATCTTCCCCTCAATTTAATATAAAATTGATCATAAGTTGAAAAATTAAAGCACTAACATTATGAATACCTTAAGTCAGCAAAATAAAGCACATTTTCACATATTTCTAGACTCAAAAAAGGTGAAAGGAAAAGTAAATAAAATAGAATTCCCCCCATTGGGCAGATTTTAGGGAAATTTATATTCTCATGGAAAAAGAGAAAATTTGAATATGCTAAAAATAAATTTCAGGTGAAAGCTTCTTGTTCTTGTGAAAGTTTTATGAATCATTAGTAATCTTGCAAGTCTCTACTTACAGATATTTATCATTTAAACCACATAAATTATAACTATATAAATAAAACTTACCTAAGATTCTTAAGCCAATAAATTAAAGATGGCATGCTGAGTAATACAATCCATGTTAATAAGTTAATCAAAGTACTGTGCATGCGAAGACTATCTTCAGCATCACTGGCAGATAAGCGGAGATGGTGTACTGCAGAGTCTTTATGGTGATTGGATTTTTTTTCACTTCTTCTAGAGTGTTTGGGATTCTATAAAGCAATAAAACAAAAAATATTGAGATATTAAGTAAAATTATGTAATAATTTATTTAGAATCATACTCAATTATCGAACAGCTCAATACAGTTTTTCATTACCAAACTGATATAAAATACTGAAATTATCTTATTTGAAAGTATTTTAAAGCAGTTGTCAGTTATAAAACTTATTCCATTGACTTGTTATTTCCACTGCTAAGAATATATCCTCTAAGTAATTACTTAAAATAAAATTTAAGAGATAATTGTAATAACAAAAGCAACTTAAGCACTAACATCAAACTAAATGACAATCTCTAAGTCTTATTTTAATATTCATTAGGTTCAATTTTCTTAAAGCTATTTAAATTCAAATATTGTAAACTTCTAAATATTGAAAATTTCTAACTTTTTTTTAAATAAACTTTTATGTTTTTCCATGTTCTATAGAGTTATGAAAATAAAACTTACCACAGTCTGACTGTTTTTAAACATTGTTAGGCTGGCTTGCAGATGAACAATCTATGAAAAAGAAAAGACATTAATTTTACTTTTATTTTGAAACAAAAAACAACCATTTTTATTGAAATTGAGAAGCATTATAATTTGAAGTTTTAAAAATCTAAATAAATAAAAATCCATTTCAACATTTAAAAACATTCTTTTAGAAAAGATAAATAATAGCTACATGTGCTTGCTATCATGGATTAAAAATCAGAAACAAATAAAACATCACAGAGTATGTTGGGGCTGGGATATAATGTTAGTCTTTACACTGTGTGACCATATGCTTGAATACTGCCTTGCTAATGCAACTTAAAATGTCATGTAAGTCAAAAATTTGATTATATTCAGCACAGTATAAACATCTTAACAAGTGATATATAATCTAAATCTTTGAAAATCAAAACTCAATTATATAGGATGGTAAAATGTTTACAAGAACCCGGAAAAGTCTACAAATTTATTAGGTGTGCTTAAGTATTTGAGAAAGTTTTTCTTACTGTGTCAGTTGTTTGAAATATTCACCTAAAAAACTAAAAATATTGTATTTATAAATCAAATTAATTTATATTTATAAATAAAAATAATTCTGAATAGTTTTTTCTGATGGTCATAGTTTTCCTTTGAAAACTGAAAGTAATCTATAATGGCATGTATTTAGTGATAAAGTGTTAGTTGCTCAGTTGTGTCTGTGTCTTTGTGACCCCACGGACTGCGGCCCATCAGGCTCCTCTGTCCATGTGATCTTCCTGACCCAGGGATGGAACCTGGGTCGCTTGCATTGCGGGCAAATTCTTTATAGTCTGAGCCACCAGGGAAGCCCATTTGTATTAAATGCAGATGCAAATAAGTCTTTGCTAGAAAAAGAAAAGGAAAAAAATTATTATCCTTTCTGATATCAACTAACTCTATATAAGGTTAACGTGGAGCTCATGCAGTTATATAAACCTGAATTTTCCTGCAAAACTGTCAATCTTTTTAGAAGTGTTTTTCATTTCCTCAGTAAAATTACTAGCTTAATTATTTTTATCATTGTCATATACTTCTTCAGCAACATTTGTAACATTTTACATGTTTCAGCATGACCAACAACTTGATCCCATTGACATAACCATTTATTTTGTCTATTATCCATGTTCAAAGAAAAGTTATAACAAACTGTTCTAGAAGAATGTTTTTCAAAAAGTTAACATTATTTGCCAAACCATCAAGTAATGTGAAACAGATTATATCTCTTCCCCTCCCTTTGTTTTTTAACAAAGAAACTCAATTCAGATTAGTAACTTCAGTTCTACAGTTAACTTCATATATCTGAAATAGTTAAGATGTTAAAAAAAAAAACAGCTTTACCCATAAGCCTGTTATATAACAGAATATTACTGCAGCAGTGATTGAAAAAAAATTTTTAACAACTATGGGTAATTCTATGCCTGCCTGATACACAACTCAGGCCTTCTCGCTTTATTGATTTGACATACCTTAAACACATAGTAAAGATAAGTAAGAAGTATGGCAAAGGCTCCACAAGTTGTCCAGCTAATGAGGATAAAAATAATTGTCAAAATGGGCAAGTCTGGTGATATTATCTTGATATCTTTAGGAAGTTCAGAGGGCCTGGAAAAACAAGAATAAAGATTTTAAAAGCATATTAACAGTTATTTAAACAGTCACAATTAAGGAGAAAACAGTATAGTGCTCTGTCAGCTTCTCCTTATTAATCTGCAAGCATTACTATAAGGTAAATAGTAAAGCTTTTTAAAACAAAGATGATGGTGTCACATATTTTAAAATTCTGTTATATACTGTGATAGTTTCTCTTGCATTTAGATATACTACGGATAGTATCAGTACTAAAAGAGAAAAAATATTGTTAAAGATAATTATTACTTATAGGCTCTGTACCATACAATTCCGATCTTGACATGAAAAGAAATCATTTTCTGTTTTTAAAGTCTCAAGGTCACTCAGACATCTCATGATGTTAATGTCAGAAGCACTTTAGAAGAAGTGGAGGAAGAAGTATCATGAGGAGAGTTAATTAACAGAAACTACATCACTGGTTTACCTGAAAAACCTACCAGCAACTTCAAACCATGTCTTTGGATCATAGTAAAACTCTAGGCAATGCTTTTGGAACTCTTACACATTTCATCTAATCTGATCCTACATATCAAGATTGGAGTCTCTTGCTCTCAGGCTTGACTAAAAAACCACCACGTAAAATCATTGCCAGAAAACAAACACCTTCCCCTTGAAAAGATTTAAACAGTGAAATTTAAAAACACTTGTGCACTCTGTTAAACTTTTATGACCATCTTAAACACTATGGTCAAAATCAAATGTAGCATTTAACTTGAAATAAATCATTATCTATGACAGAAACGTAAGTTTGAACACTAACCCCATCTTTTGCTACTTACACATTTTTCCTTAGACATTATATTTTAGTGAAAGCAAAGTAATCTTAAGGTTCTCTATCAGAATACGATTTTTTTCTTACGTTAAGAGCAATAAGAAAGATTTTAGTCACTCATTCTTTACCTTTTCAAAGCTAGCCACAATGAAGAAAGAAGTCTCACAGATGTAGAAGAGAGTAGGCCACCGCAGTAGGCAGTACATGTTCCAAACAGAAAAAGAATCAAAGATACAAGGGGGAAACACATACTCTGACTAGTTAAAACGATGGCATCTAATTCTGGTAACAGTAACATATCCCATAATTCTTTAAACCATTTATATCTGTGGATAAAAGAAAACAAAACAAAACAAAAAGCAAATGATACAATAAAAGCAAAAAAGCAACTCTCATTCAAGGATTTAACATTTGAAGCATTCGACCATTCACTAGAGTCCCCAAAGTTCCATGGTATTTAATTTGTAATTATCCTGAAAAAACTAACTTCAGTTCCTTGTAAGGAACTAGTGAGTCTACTGATCTTCAAAGATCTGAGTCTTAAGTCTCAAAGCAGTTTAACTGTTCTCTAGTAATCCTTGTATTGAGTCATAAATTTTTTTTTTAAGTTATAAAGACAATAGCTAGTTATAACAACAGAAGAAAAGACATTTAAGTAATGCTTCTTAATCCCCCCCCCAAAAAAATCAGAATAAATTAAGAATGCAGTATTAAGTAGGGTAAAGAGATCTAAAATATACTTTGTATGGGAAGTAATAAAAATAGTGTTCTGAGGCACTGTTTCATCAGTATCTTACAGCACTGTGTGCTCATAAATCTGGGATACCCAAAGAGCATAGACTGTATACATTCTTTTGGAAATGTTAAAGTCCTGGTATATTTACAGATTTATACTGTAATAATTACTTTTCAATAAATACTTTTGAAATAGTTAAACTACTGAAGTAAATGTTGATATGCTTATTAGGCCTTTGCCTAAGAGAAAAATTCCATTTAATAAAACAAGTCAATTGTCTCATCTGTATGAAAATTTATGTTCCATATTTGAGCCAAGCATAATATTGTATACATAAAATTAAAAATCATTATCACAGATAATAAAACTTACCCCAACAGAAACTTAACCATAATTACAAAAGGATCAACTTTGTATGGTTTGGCTTCTTTATCCAACATAGTAGCATATTCTAAGCAATGACCTAGTGATTAAAAATATATATACGTAGTAGAGAATTCACAGTAATTAAACGAGACATATTACATCCTGCATTGTTTACAAGAATACCATATTACATGTGAGAAAGCAAGAGTCTTTATTATTCTAATTTGAAATGCAATCAAAACTACAATGAAGTACCACCCCATTCTGGTCAAAATGTCGATCACTAAAAACTCCACAAATAATAATTGTTAGAGAGGATGAAATGGAGAAGGAAATGGCAACCCACTCCCAGATCCCTGCCTGGGAAATCCCACGGACAGAGGAGCTCTGCAGGCTACAGTCCATGGGGTCACAAAAAGAGTTGGACATGACTGAGGGAACTTGCACTTTAGAGAGGCTGTGGAGAAAACAATGTACCTTCTACACTGTCGGTGGAAATGGAAGCTGGTGCAGCCACTAGGGGAAACAGTATGAGGTTCTTTAAAAACTAAAAACAGAACTACTCTCTGATCCAGAATCATATGCAGAATGTACGCAGGTCAAGAAGCAACAGTTCTAACAGGACATGGAACAACAGACTGGTTCCAAATTGGGAAAGGAGTACGTCAAGGCTGTACATTGTCAGCTTGCTTACTTAACTTCTATGCAGAGTACATCATGCAAAATGCTGGGTTGGATGAAGCACAAGCTGGAATCAAGACTGCTGGGAGAAATATCAATCACTTCAGATATGCAGATGACATCACCCTTATGGCAGAAAGTGAAGAAGAACTAAAGAGCCTCTTGATGAAAGTGAAAGAGGAGAGTGAAAAAGCTGGCTTAAAATTTAACATTCAAAAAATGAAGATCATGGCATCTGGTCCCATCACTTCATGGCAAATAGATGGGAAACAATGGAAACAGTGACACACTATTTCCTTGGGCTCCAAAATCACTTCAGGTGGTGACTGTAGCCGTGAAATTAAAAGATGCTTGCTCCCTGGAAGAAAAGCTATGACCACCCTAGACAGCATATTAAAAAGCAGAGATATTATTTTGCTGACAAAGGTCTATCTAATCGAAGCTATGGTTTTTCTAGTTGTCATACAGATGTGAGAGCTGGACCATAAAGAAAGCTGAGCACTGAAGAATTGATGTTTTTGAACTGTGGTGTTGAACTCTTGAGAGTCTCTTGGACAATAAGGAGATCAAACAAGTCAATTCTAAAGGAAATCAGTCCTGAACATTCACTGCAAGGACTGCTGTTGAAGCTGAAGCTCCAATACTCTTGGCACCTGATGCAAAGAACTGACTCGCTGGAAAAGACCCTGATGCTGGGAAAGACTGAAAGTGGGAGGAGAAGGGGATGACAGAGGATGAGACGGTTGGATGGCATCATTGCCTCAATGGACATGAGTTTGAGCAAGCTCCAGGACTTGGTGATGGCTAGAGAAGACTGGTGTGCTGCAGTCCATGTCATCACAAAGAGTCAGACATGACTGAGTAACTGAATTGACGATCCAGAAATCCTACTCCTGGGTATATAGCTAGACAAAACTCTAATTCAAAAAGTTACATGCAACCCTATGTTCATAGCATCACTATTCACAACAGCCAAGACATAGAAATAACCTAAATGTCTGTTGACAGATGAATAAAGATGTGGTACATATATACAATGGAATATTACTCAGCCATAAAAAAGAACAAAAATGCCACTTGCAGCAACATGGATGCAGCTAGAGATTATCATACTAAGTGAAGTAAGACAGAAAAAGAAAAACAAATACCACATGATAGCACTTATTTGTGGAACCTAAAATATGATACAACTGAACCTATCTACGAAACAGACTCATGGACACAGAGAACAGACTTGTGGTTGCCAAGGAGGAAGGGGCTGGGGGAAGGATGGAGTGGGAGTCTGGGGTTAGCAGATGTAAATTTTTATATATAGAATGGATAAACAACAAGGTCCTATTGTATAGCAGACAGAACTATATTCAATATCCTAAACAAAATGGAAAAGAATATAAAAAATAATGTATATATGTATAATAACTGAATTACTTTGCTGTATAGCAGAAATTAGCATATTATAAATCAACTATACTTCAATTAAAAAATTAAAAAACATAAATATACCATACAAATATTAATTTAGTGGTTCTCAGACAAGAGTACATATTCAATCATTATTTGTGAAACAAATTCAGGAAGCTGAGGCTATGGTTTCATCAGGCGTATTTTTATAAAGCCCCACAGGTGAGCTGTTTTTAAAAACAATTTTACTGAGATATAATTCTCCCAACTCAAAATTCACTCATTTGAAATATATACAATTCAGTGGTTTTTAGTACATTCAAAGAGTGTGCATTCACCACTCCAGTCAGTCTTAAAAACATTTTCATTTCTCCCAAAGAAACAGTTCCCCTTAACTGCAACCTCCAATGCATCCCCATTTTTAGGCAACCACTAACCCTACTTTCTATCTCTAAAGATTGGCTTACTCTAAGGATGTCATAAAAATGGAATCATACATTATGTGGTCATTTGTGACTGGCTCCTTCAACTTAGCATATTTCCAAGATCCATCAATGTTGCAGCAAGCATCAGCACATTTATCTATTCATCATTGATGGACATTTTGGTTGTTTCCATTCTTTGACTATTATAAACAGTGCTCCTCTGAACATCCATGTACAGGTTTAGTATGGATGCATGTTTTCATTTCTCTTAGGTCTACACACAGGAGTAGAGTTGCTGAGTCATATGGCAACTCTCTTTAATCTTTTGAGGAACTGCCGGATCACTTTCCAAAATAGCTGTATCATTTTACATTTCTACCAACTGTGCAAAAAGATTCTGATTTCTCCAAATCCTCACCAAAATTTGTTATCATCTGTCTTTTTTATTATAGCCATTCTAGTGAGCATGATCTACAGGTGATTTCTGATAAGTATTTGTGGTTCAGAACTACTTCTTTAACTGGTTTGAGACACAATCCTATACTCAAATCCTCTAATCAATATCATATATCCTTGGGGTCTCTGTGGACTACCTAGATATAAATCCTAAATGGTTGAGAATAAATTTTCAAGTCACTTGAAACTAAGAAGAATGAGGTGTCTCTTGAAAAAAAATTATACTCAAGTATAGGAGATGTAATATTGCCAGAATAATCTTTTAATTAAAAGGTTGGATCTGACTAGATCACACTAAATGTTGCTTCCTTTGTCCTGGAAGATAAGTTAAATCAGGTTAAAATGAACACTAAAGGCAGATTTTAAAATGGCAAAAAGCCACTAAAAGGAAATGAGTAGCTGTGAAAGGATTTGGCAATATGGAAATAGTGGAGGGGATTTGGGGACTGCTTTTGTATGTTTCGGCTCCACTCTGTTTTCTTCTCTTTTGCCTTCTTGGATCATTACTGCCCAAGCCCAGCGAGTGCACAAGGCTCCTGGGAAACTGTTCTAATTGCTGTATTTTGTATGTGAAAGTCACTCAGTGGTATCTGACTCATGTGACCCCTTTGTGACCTCTGTAGCCCGCCAGGCTCCTCCATCCATGGGATTTCCCAGGCAAGAATACTGGAGAGGGTTGCCATTTCCCTCTCCAGAGGATCTTCCCAACCCAGGGATTGAACCCAGGTCTCCCAGATTGCAGGTAGATTCTTTACCGTCTGAACCACCACGGAAGCCCTTTTTACTGTACTCTAGAAAGGACTTTGTCCAATATACTGTACAATCTATGTTTTCTTCTCCAGATCCATTTTCTACCCTTTACTTTGCTCTGAATTCTGAGAGGCTGACTTTTATGAATTGGCTTCTAGCTGGGTTCAGTGAATGACAAGCACTAGCAGTTAGGAGAGGAGAAGGAAATAAAGTTAGTGCATTTATTTCCCTGCCTTCTCCCTGCTGACCACACACTGACAACAGCTGCAGCATTTCTGTACCTAAGGCTCAGGTGCAGTACTGTTACTTTTTCCTCCAGCTCTTGAGGTTTGCTCCCTCATTTGTCCTGGTACCTAGGAGTTATCAGATGGCTTTGTTGCTAATTTGGTACTTTATCATTTGTTGTTGGTTTCCCTTTCCTTACACATACCTTTGAAACAATCCCTTCAACTAAAATCTCAGTTATTCCATTCAATGTACCAGGAACTAACTGATACAGTTGATACAGTCCAAATATTATGCTGATTGCCAACTATGTGCCTGGCCCCAGTCAGGCAATGGGAATAGAATGGAGAACAAAAGCCCCGTCAATGAGTTTATCTCTTAAGAGATCCTCAGAACAGAGAGAATAAACTTTAGACAAAAGGGTATAAAATGGAGAAAACAAGTAAGTAATTATCTTGGGCACCTCTTAAAACTTAAAGAGGATCTCAAACGCCTATAAACTTGAGAGAGAAGGGTTGTGCAATCTTCAGGAAACTGATGTTGACATGTACACACTGCTTTATTTAAAATAGATAACCAACAAGGACCTACTGTATAGCACAGGGAACTCTGGTCAATATTATGCAACAACTTAATGGGAAAAGAATTTGCAAAACAATAGCTACATGTATATGTAAAACTGAACCACTTTGATGTATACCTGAACTAACACAACATTATTAATCAACTTTACCCTGATAAAAACAAGGAAATTGATGTGTCCTCATTAGCTACATGTAGGATAAAAAAATTAGTAATGAAGCACTAGGGAAGGAAAAGAGGGAGAGAGGGATAGAAACATTCTTACCTGTTGAGAAAAGAGAGTATAACTGTCCTCCATAAGCAAGAAGGATACTAGATATGACGTAAGCAGGAAGCGCTCCACCATGAAATCTAACTACCTAGAAAACAGACAAATGGGCAATTTCTGAATGTTAATGTTAAAAGCATACTTTTACATGAAATGAACCTGTTGTTCTTCACTTTATGCATTTTCTGACACAACCACAAAGTATCTCCAGTAATGGGCATAAAAATTCTATGTAAAATAAATGCTAAGAATATATGGTATATTAGAAATGTTTATCTAAATTTTTATCAAATGCATAAAAGAGAAAATATACAATTGTGTAGCAATTTTTTGCAAACTTTTTTATAAGATATGTTTATTAAGCAAATCAGGAAAGGAGTACATTAAGGCTATATATTGTCACCTTGCTTATTTAACTTATATGCAGTGTATATCATGTGAAATGGTGGGCTGGAGGAAGCACAAGATAGAATCAAGATTGCTGGGAGAAATATCAATAACCTCAGATACACAGATGATACCACCCTTATGGCAGAAAGCTAAGAGGAACTAAAGAGCCTCTTGATGAAAGTGAAAGAGGAACGTGAAAAACTGGCTTAAAACTCAACATTAAAAAAACTAAGATCATGGCATCCAGTCCCATCGCTTCATGGCAAATAGATGGGGAAAATATGGCAATAGTGACAGACTTTATTTTCTTGGGCAAAAAAATAATTGTGGGCGGTGACTGCAGTCATGAAATTAAAAGATGCTTGCTCCTTGGAAGAAAAGCTATGACAAACCTAGACAGCGTTATTAAAAAGCAGAGATGTTACTTTGCCAACAAGGTCTGTCTAGTCGAAGGTATGGTTTTTTCAGTAGTCATGTATGGATTGAGAGCTGGACAATAAAAAAGGCTGAGCACTGAAGAATTGATGCCTTCGAACTGTGGTGCTGGAAGACTCTTGTCTTGAAAGCAAGGAAATTAAACCAGTCAATCCTAAAGCAAATCAGTCCTGAATATTCACTGGAAGGACTGATGCTGAAGCTGAAGTTCCAATACTTTGGCCACCTGATGCAAAGAACTGACTCATTTGAAAAGTCCCTGATGCTGGGAAAGATTGAAGGTGGGAAGAGAAGGGGGCGACAGAGGATGAGATGGTTGGATGGGATCACAGATTCTATGGACATGAGTTTGAGCAAGCTCTGGGGGTTGGTGAAGGACAAGGAAGCCTGGCATGCTGTAGTCCATGGGGTTGCAAAGAGTTGGACAAAACTGAATGACTTAATGGATAATTATAGAATTAAATAACTTAAAAATTCTGCTATGCCTATACTGGAAAACATTATAAACCAAAAAGTAAAGTGAAAGTAATGATACAATAAAAATTTTAGTGAATTTTAAAACTATAATTTCTCTGACAAATCACTATTACTTATTTATGTCCAGGCTGTAAAATTTGGCAAATTAAAATGATGTTGAATATACTATAGTAGTTCTATGACTTGACATGTTATTTTTGTAAAACTATTTGCCTATGAATCATAGAAAGTGTTAGTTGCTCAGTTGTGCCCAACTCTTTATGACCTCAGGGACTGTAGCCCACCAGGCTCCTCTGTCCATGGGATTTGTCAGGCAAGAATATTGGAGTGGGTTGCCATTCCCTTCTCCATGGGATATTTCCACCCAGGGACTAAACCCAGGTTTCCCGCATTACAGGTGGCCTCCTTACCACCTGAGCCACCAGGGAAGCCACAAATCATAAAAAGAAACTCCCCAAATGAATTTTTCAATATGTTTATTTTTAATATAAATTACTTTTACAATCTGAGCATGCACGACATAAAAAGTTCTTGAAAATGTTCATTTATACGATAGAACTTACAGATTTTATTGGGATATGAATACAGCATAGCATGATAAACAAGAAATTTTAATATAACATTCATTTAAAAATCAGGAAGCAATTTTCATTTTTAGGAAGTATCAAACATGAAAGTATCACCTTAAAGACAGGGGTGGCCAACTATCGACTGTGTGCCAAGAATGGCTTTCAGATTTTATTAATGTGAGAGAAAAGAAGAAAAAAGTAGCTGAAGTAGTGGCAGCAGCAGCAGCAACAAGAGACTATATAATTTGCCTAAATATTTATTATCTGGTCCTTTACAGAAATGCTTACAACTTCTGTCTTAGACTATCTATTCACAAGGCAATAAATAACTGACAAGAAGGCTTTCTTACCTGTCCAAGTATTTGTGAAAAGGAAGTCTTAACTGTCACCTAGTTTAAAAAACAATTATATATAAAGGTTATTTTTCCTATACTCACATTTTATTAAATGAGCACTCTACAACAATCACAGTCACTACTTTGTTA
Source organism: Bubalus kerabau (assembly GCF_029407905.1). NCBI lineage: Eukaryota > Metazoa > Chordata > Mammalia > Artiodactyla > Bovidae > Bubalus > Bubalus kerabau. Next base: position 139,345,505 of record NC_073626.1, read on the forward strand.
TAATGATGAACCTAAAGGTACTCAAGATCTGAAAAGAATTCTCCAAACCATCAACATTTAATTTCTATCAACTGCAGTTTACTGTTCAGAACTTTGCCCTTAATCAAATTCTTTTCAATTGGATGAATGCTATGATACATGAGTAAACTTTTACTAACTAATATAGTTAATTAATCGGAATATCTTATGACCAGATCATACAAGCTAAAGGAATTCATTGAATGACTGAATCCAGAATTTATACATTTATTTGCTGAAAAATTAAGCACAAATTAATCAATTTTCTATGTAACTTGTACTTTAAAATCTCAAACCTACAATTGTATGGTACTAAAAAAGGCTAAGCAAAACCACTTCTGAGTAAATTTAATAAAAATAGGTTTCACATGATATAATACCAGGAACAAACAGAGCACATGTAGTAAAATTTGAGCAAAAACAATATTTTAAAAAGAAATTCATTGTTCATTAATTACCTGTACCATAAATATACCTCCTTAGATATTAGAAAGTCTGGGGAAAAGGAATATATCTTTAATAGAGAAATTGTAAAATATCTAAATTTGGTCAATACATGGACTTTTTTGAAAATAAAATATTTGTTAAAACATGGACATTCTGACAGCATGCAGTATTTGGAGCCAAATTACTAATGCAGCTCTTCCTATTTCTATAGTATTAGAAACACAAAGGCACAAGTTGAAAACCATTACATCCCTGCAGAATCCTTCAATGCTAGAAACACAAAGCAAGGTATCAAAGCACCAATAACTTCCAAAAATCTAAAATAACTCACAGTATAGGTCAAACTGAAGCTTGGTTGTAGGACAGATTCTATTCACTTGACCTACTAATTCTGGTTTACCCTAAGAAAGTTCTAAAAAGGAATCCAAGTATTTCCAGTTTATTCTATAACTAAATCTTAAAAACTAAGCAAACATATAACTTACCTCATATTGACAGTCTGATGATGTGTACATTTTTAGTAATGCTACATGGCTGTCATTATCGGGTTGAGCAATATGGAGTTTCACAGAAATTTCAGTGGAAGATGGAACCCTGAAAATATAAACAATGAATTTTCAAATACAAAATGCTGTGAAATAACCATGGCTAAGTCAATACTCAGTACCACACAATGAAATACTGTAAGGAAGCTAGATGATACACACAGGAGTTGATGGAGAGGGTGGAAAGGGGTTCCTGTTTAATGCAAGTAAGGTTAAATTCTACACTGCTTAAATAAGAATACTATATGTTATAATAAAGGTACTATAATAATTTCACTAAAATTTTACTATGATTTAAATAAAGTAAAATATGTATTATTCAAAAACACCAAAGTTTAAGGTAAATTCTTTGATTTACTTACTGTGCAATGGTTAGTGAATCTTCATAAGACCAGGGAATATGAAGCTTATAGATACTAGTAATTTCTTCTGTGAAAACATAAAGGAAATATGTATTACTAACTTTATATTACTAAATGTTATATAAGCTACTGTGATACATAACTATAGATGGGCTTTCCGGGTGGTGCTAGTGGTAAAGAATCTGGCTGCCACTGCAGGAGACATAAGAGATGTGAGTTCGATCTCTGGGTTGGGAAGATCCCCTGGAAGAGGGCATGGCAAGCCACTCCAGTATTCTTGCCTGGAGAATCCCATGGACAGAGGAGCCTGGTGGCCTACAGTCCATAGGGTTGCAAAAGAGTCAGCCATGACTGAAACTACTTAGCATGCACATAGGTATGCTGATATCTGCATTTATACAATTACTCATTTCATTAAGAAATAATCAGTAAGAGTTATATCACATGATAAGAAATTAGGGAGAATTCTTTAATAATAATGTTTAATTAGGCCTACAAAAAAATATTAGAACATATGGGAAGTACTAAGAAATTGGAAAAAATTACACAGCTAAATGTCAATTACTATTACAATAGGACAGCAAGATATACAGTATTTTTTAAATGTAAATATTTAAAACCAATCAATATTTTTACTGTTAAAAAGGGGCTATGTTAAATTAATTGGAAATATAAACAGCTTTTCTATTATCATATATTAAATATTAACTTACATATATGGAAAAATAAGTATTAAATGCCAGTGAAGAAGACCTAAAGATTCTTCAAATGACAAAACTATTTTTTCAGAAAATATACTTACCTTTGACTCCTGAGCACTTGCTTACCACGTTGATTTTAAAAGCTTGGTATATCTAATAGAGTTTGACCACAAAGGAAAAAACAAAAAAACAGGTTTATAAGTTTAAGCAGTAAAGTGAAATCAAGTCCTTGTTATTGTCAAGATAATTAATTACCTGTCCAAAGTTCAGAAGCTCTATATTATAGAACAGACCACTTGTATTTAATATCACTTTCCTTGAAGACAATCCTGTTGAATTAAAAGACTGTATTACTTAGAATACCAAAAAAAAAATTTTTTTTAAGTAAAAAAGTAATGACTTTAAACAATGTCTAAATAATGCCAACAGATTTTTGATATTAAAAGAGTTTATAGGTTCTTGCTTTTGGTATGGAAGAATGGACTCCTAAAAATTCAATCCTCATTCAACAAATTCTGGACAAAAACAGAACATTTATAATGACTTTATTCATTTTTAAAATTTTATTATTGGAGTATAATTGCTTTATAGTATTGTATTAATTTTGCTGTTGTTAAACAACCAAAGTTTATCAGCTACATGTATACATATGTCCCCTCCTCTTGAACCTCCCTTCCACTCCCCTTCTCAAACCTACCCCTCTAGGTTGAGTACCAGATTGAGTTTCCTGTGTTATACAGCAACTTCCTACTAGCTATCTATGTTACATATGGTAACATATATGTTTCAATGATACTCTCTCAATTTGTCCTACCCTTCCCCACTGTGTCTACATGTCTGTTCTCTATGTCTGTGTCTCTATTTCTGCCCTGCAAATAGGTTTATCTGTACTATTTTTCTGGATTCCATATATATGTGATATTATTTAATATTTTTCTCTTTCTGCTTTACTTCACTCTATACAACAGACTCTAGGTCCATCCACACCACTACAAATGTCCCAATTTCATCCCTTTTTATGGCTGAGTTATTCCATTGTGTATTATTTGGGATTCCATTGTGTGTATGTACCACATCTTTCTTTTATTTATTTTTTAATTGAAGGATAATTGCTTTACAGACTTTTGTTGTTTTCTGTCAAATATCAACATGAATCAGCCATAGGTATATACATGTCCCCTCCCTTTTAACCCTCCGTCCCATCTCTGCATCCCACAACTCTAGGTAGATACAGAGCCCCTGTTTGAGTTCCCCGAGTCATACAGCAAATTCCCACTGGCTATCTATTTTACATATGGTAATATGTTTCCATGTTACTCTCTCCATATATCTCACCCTCTCTTCCCCCCTCCTCCTGTGTCCAAAGTCTGTTCTCTATGTCTGTTTCTCCATTGCTGCCCTGCAAATAAATTCATCACTACCATCTTTCTGCTGCTGCTGCTGCTAAGTCGCTTCGGTCGTGTCCGACTCTGTGCAACCCCATAGACGGCAGCCCACCAAACTCCGCCGTCCCTGGGATTCTCCAGGCAAGAACACTGGAGTGGGTTGCCATTTCCTTCTCCAATGCATAAAGGTGAAAAGTGAAAGTGAAGTTGCTCAGTCATGTCCGACTCTTTGCGACCCCATGGACTGCAGCCTACCAGGCTCCTCCGTCCATGGGATTTTCCCAGCAAGAGTACTGGAGTGGGGTGCCATTGCCTTCTAGATTCCATATATATGCGTTAGTATACAATATTTATCTTTTTTCTCTTTCTGACTTACTTTACTCTGTATAATAGACTCTAGGTTCATCCACCTCACTAGAACTGACTCAAATGCGTTCCTTTTTATGGCTGAGTAACATTCCATTGTATATATGTACCACAGTCTCTTCATCCATTCATTCGTCAATGGACAATCTAGCTTGCTTCCATATTCTAGCTATTGGTAACACTGCTACAATGAATGCTGGGGTACAAATGTCTTTTTCAATTTTGGTTTTCTCAGGATATATGCCTACGAGTGGGACTACTGGGTCATATGGTGGTTTTATTCCTAGTTTTTTACGGAAAAAAACCTCCATACTGTCTTCCATAGTGGTGGTATCAATTTACATTCCCACCAATAGGGCAAGAGGGTTTCCTTTTCTCCACACTCTCTCCAGCATTTACCATTTGTAGACTTTTTATCCAGTTATCTGTTGATGGGCATTTAGGCTGCTCCCATGTCCTGGCTATTGTAAACAGTGCTGCAATGAACACTGCGGTACATGTGCCTCTCTGAATCATGGTTTTTTCAGGGTATATCTCCCATGGGAACAAGGTCATGCTTAAAATCGTGCACGCTATGCTTCAGCATTATATGAACTAAGAACTTTCAGATGTCCAAACTGGGTTTAGAAAAGGTAGAGGAACCAGAAATCAAATTGCCAACATTCACTGGATCATAGAGAAAACAAGTGAATTCCAGAAAAACATCTACCTACATTTCATCAACTATGCCAAAGCCTTTGACTGTGTGGATCATAACAAATTGAGGAAAGCTCTTAAAGAGATGGGAATACCATCTCTCATCAGGAGCTCTTCAGACCACCTTACCTGTCTCCTGAGAAACCTGTATATGGGTCAAGATGCAACAGTTAGAACCCTGTATGGAACAACTGATTGGTTCAAGATCGAGAAAGGAATACAACAGGGCTGTCTGTTGTCATCTTGTTTATTTAATCTATATGCTGAGCACAACATGAGAAATGCCAGGCTGAATAAGTTACAAACTAGAATCAAGATATGTGGGAGAAACATCAACAACCTCAGATATAAAGATAATACCACTCAAATGGCAGAAAGCAAAGAGGAGCTAAAGAGCCTCTTGATGAGTGTGAAGGAGAGTGAAAAAAGTCAACTTAAAACTAAATATTAAAAAAACTTTATTTTGTTATTTGCAACATTATTTTGATAGCATCGAAAATGTTAAGTACATCTAAAAGGTCATGCTTTTTATTGTTGGTAAAAAAAAATGGCTGTCAAAATTAAAATTTAATACTAAGAAAAAAAAAATAAATAAAAAAAAAATAAAAAAACTAAGATCATGGTATTGGGCCCCATTGCTTCATGGCAAATAGAAGTAGAAAAGGTTGAAGCAGTGACAGATTTCCTCTTCTTGGGCTCTAAAATCACTGCAGATGGTGACTGCAGCCATGAAATCAGAAGATGATTGCTTCTTGACAGGAAAGCTATTACAAACCTAGACAGTTGTGTTGAAAAGCAGAGACATCACTCTGCCGATAAAGGTCCATATAGTCAAGGTCCATATAGTCTTCCCAGTGGTTACATACAGTTACAAGAGCTGGACCATGAAGAAGGCAGTGTGACAAAGAACTGATGCCTTCAAACTGTGGTGCTGGAGAAGACTCCTGAGAATCCCCTGGACAGCAAGGAGATCAAACCAGTCAATCTTAGAGAAAATAAACCCTGAATACTCACTGGAAGGACTGATGCTGAAGCTGAAGCTCCAGTATTTTGGTCACCTGATATGAACAGCCAACTCACTGGCAAAGTCCCTGATGCTGGGAAAGATTGAGGGCAGAAGAGGGTGTCAGAAGATAAGCTGTCTGGGTGTTATCACCAACGCAATGGACATGAACTTGGGCAAACTCCGGGGGATGGTGAGGGACAGCAAGGCCTGGCGTGCTGCAGTCCCTGGGGTTGCAAAGAGTCAGGCATGACTGTGTGACTGAAACACAAGGTATGTGCTCAGGAGTGAGATTGCTGGGTTCTTTTAAGGTTTTTTTTTAAGGATTTTCAACACCATTTTTGTGTTTTTAAAAAATCACTACATATTTCCAATTTCAAAAAGGTATGCTTTCTTGGTAGCTATTTTCTCTTTTTTTAAAAAACATCTTAATCAATTTAAAAAATTACACCCACTTAGATGTGAATGCCTTTGGATAAGAATATGCAAATACAAGTGTTCAGATGCTTCTTTGAAAACAGAAAACAATAGGACAAACCACCACTGTGCAAAAGACAGAAAGGCTTGAAATAATTACCAAGTATATCACTAAAATTGTAATAATTAAAAAATAAATACTATAGGATGTTAAGATTCTGTCAGGCACATTTAGCACCAGTTAAAACACATAACCAGTTTTTTCATAATGTTGCATTCTCATAACTATTTTACAGGATCATTAATTGAATTTAAGAAAACAGATGTAAGAAATTTGATCAACATGTAAATTTCTTATATAGAAGGTGTAGCATCAATTTTTGATTAATAAATCACTTTTAAGACACACTGCTTAGACATTCAACTACAAACCATTTTAATGAGTACCTGCTGTAACCAGTATTTTAAAATACAGCACTGAATTTAAGGCAACTCAAAATGAACAATAGGAGAAAAACTATTAGATATGAAGTGTCCTTCACACTTCACTTACTCTAATTTGAAATACCATTCATTGTGCTAACCTTCTTCACAAGAAAGATGGACTATCTTTTGCATGTTTTACAATCTAACAAGAGGTAAGAAATAATTTAAAAGTTTGCTTTTCATTATGGCAATAAAGGAAATCAGAAGCTAAACATTGTACTTAACTTAAAAACTTTTTTAGTCTGACTCACATCCTAAAGATTTTAGAAAGAACATCTTTATTATTAAAATGTTGATAGGCCCAACACAGACGAAGACTGTTACAAGAGATAAGGAAGGATACTTTGTAATGATCAAAGGATCAATCCAAGAAGAAGACATAACAATTGTAAATATTTATCCACTCAACATAGGAGCATCTCACTACATAAGGCAAATGCTAACAGCCATAAAAGAGGAAATCGACAGTAATACAATAATAGTGGGGGATCTTTAACAGCCACTTATACCAATGGACTTGAACTGTGGTGTTGGAGAAGACTCTTGAGAGTCCCTTGGACTGCAAGGAGATCCAACCAGTCCATTCTAAAGGAACTCAATCCTGAATATTCATTGGAAGGACTGATGCTGAGGCTGAAACTCTAATACTTTGGCCACCTGATGCAAAGAACTGACTCCTTAGAAAAGACTCTGATGCTGGGAAAGATTGGAGGCAGGAGAATGGGATGACAGAGAATGAGATGGTTGAATAGCGTCACCAATTCAATGGACATGAGTTTGAGCAAGCTCCAGGAGTTGGTGAAGGACAAGGGAAGCCTGGCGTGCTGCAGTCCCTGGGACTGCAAAGAGCTGGACATGAATGAGCAACTGATGAACAACATCACCAATGGACAGACAGGGAATTACAAGGAAACACAAGCATTAAATGACACATTAGACCAGATAGATTTAGTTGATGTGTAAAAAAGTTTCATTCAAAAGTAACAGAATACCCTTTCTTCTCAAGTGCACATGGGACATTCTCCAGGATGGATCACGTCTTGGTCACAAATCAAGCCTCAGTAAATTTAAGAAAACTGAAATCATATCAAGTATCTTTTCTGACCACAATGCTATGAGATTAGAATACAGGAAAAAAACAACTATAAAAAAGAAATACAAACACATGGAGGCTAAATAGTATGCTACTAAATAACAACCAATGGATCATTTCAATATATACTAATTAATCAATGTGGTATACCATACTAACAAACTGAAGAATAAAAACCATATGATAATCTCAACAGATACAGAAAAAGCTTTTGACAAAATTCAAAATCCATTTATGGTAAAAACTCTCCAGAAAGTGGACACAGAGGGAACATACCTCAATCTAATAAAGGCCATGTATGACAAACCCACAGCAAATATGAAGAACTGAAAGCATTTCTTCTAAGATCCCATTTACCATCACAACAAAAAGAATATAATACTTAGGAATAAACCTATCTACAGAACTTAAAGACCTGTACTCAGAACACTACAAGATACCAATGACAGAAATCAAAGACAACACAAACAGATGGAGAAATAACAGCATGTACTTGGATCAAAAGAATCAATACTGTGAAAATAACTATACTACTCAAAGAAAGCTACAGATTCAATGCAATCCCTATCAATTACAAATGATATTTTACTCAGAAATAGAACAAAAAATTTTACAATATGTGTAGAAACACAGACGACCACAAATAGCCAAAGCAATCTTGAGAAAGAAAAGGGGAGCTGGAGGAATCAGGCTTACTGACCTCAGACTATACTACACAGCTACAGTAATCAAAACAGTATGGTTCTGGCACAAAAACAGAAAAATAGATCAATGGAACATGACAGAAAGTCCAGAGATAAACTCACACACTGATAGTCACTTCATCTATGAAAAAGGAGGCAAGATTATTCAATGGAGAAAAGACAATCTCTTCAATAATTTATTCTGGAAAAATTGGCCAGATATCAATACATGTAAAAGAATGAAATCAGAACACTCCCTAACATCATATGCAAAAAAATCTCAAACTGGATTAAAGACCTAAAAGTAAGGCTGGACACTATAAAACCCATAGAGAAAACCATAGGCAGAACACTCTTTGACATAAACTGCAGCAAGATTTTTAATCTACCTCCTAGAGTAATGAAAATAAAAACAAAAATAAACAAATGGGACCTAATTAAACTTAAAAGCTTTTGCACAGCAAAGGAAGCCATAAACAAAATGAAAAGATAACCCTCAGAATGGGATAAAAATGTCTGCCAACAAAGCAACTAACAAAGGATTAATCTCCAAAATATGCAAAAGCTCTGCAGCTTAATAAAAAAAAAAAATCAAAAGATGGGCAGCAGATCTAAACAAGAATCAAACCACTGAGTCACATCACATGGTTATTCTAAGAACTATACTAGAAATACACACAAAAAATGTTACAAGGCTCTGTATTATTACAACTAACTGACAAAACAAATCAACACTCTATCAAAAAGAAAAACAATTCTTAAGGTTTCCAAAATCCAGCTTCCCTGTTGGCTCAGTGATAAAGAATCTCCCTGCCAATTCAGGAGACACAAGTCTGATCCTGATCCAGGAAGATCCTACGTGCTTCAGAGCAACTAAGCCCATGTACTACAACTATTGGGTCTATGCTCTAGAGCCCATAAGCCACAACTACTGAAGACCGCACACCTAGAGCACATACTCCACAACAAAGAAGCCAGCACAATGGGAAGCCCATGCGTTGCAACTAGAGAAAATCCCATACAGCAATGAAGAGCCAGTGAAGCCAAAAATTGGAAAAAAAAATTTCCAAAATCAAAGTACTTACCAAAGGAAAAAAGATGAGTTACAGGAAGCTGTATGGATCTTGTTTCTTTTTTAAAGAATTCACAATCTACAACAAACTGGAATATAAAACATTGATTTATTAGGGAAAAACAGAATTAAATTTATAGTAAAATATCTTCACTTGATATTTGAGTAGAAAGCAAAAATCTATAAATTTCATTTTTGAAGAAGGTATTCTATTGTCTATTACAGTCCAACTCTCAAGCTATATTTAGAGGGCCTGAATTCCTCAAGGAGAGACGCTAAGCTAAAAAAATTTGGTGAAAAATCTTAATAAATTATTAGAGGGTCATTATCTATAAGAGCAGATGTACAACACAGTTTTCTTGTAGTTTGTTTTAGGTGTTTGTAGAAGAGGGACCATAAATGATGGGTAAAAACATTAAGAGCAAAAGTTAATTCAAGATTAATTAGCAATTTAGATAATATATCCCCGAATACTTTCAGTCAAAGTAAAATGTGATTTTGTTCTATCTTTTAAAAATTTCCATATTTATTATGTTTCTACAGTCTAATTAGACTACAAAAGGCTTTTGGAGACATACTGTCATTTATTTACAGATGCTTAATGCTATTCATGTAAGATTATGTCTATGGCTAAACAGTGATTATAGTAAATAGAAAACAGGTTCACTGTGTACAAAGAAAAAGAAATGTTATCTCAAAAAAAAGTAAACCTAAAATGTGACATCTCCATCACTGCAATTTCCATAATGACATTTCTCGTCTAATAACATGTCCACAGTGGCATAAGGATCTTCATTCTCAGCTGTCTATAATAGAACAGTTTCATTAAAATTGTTTCCACAATCCAACTAAATGACTCTAATCTATATGAGCTGAGGAAGAAATTAATCTGATGCCTAACTGTAGCTAGCAAGTAGTTTGCAATGCACAGTTAAGTAAAAAGCCAGTGGGGTCCATCTCAGGCTTTTCCAGTACTACACCTTGGACTGTATTTTAAGCTGTGTTATTTTGTTTGGGTGGAATTTTGATTGTTTTTGAAAATGAAAAACAGATGAGGGAAGATGCTATCAGAATGCACACACATAGGGACACAAAAGAAAAAAAATTTACAAAGGGGCTGTGCTTTTATTTTTCCCTCTTTATTTAGAAGGCAAAGAATACTGTCAGATATTTCCATTATAGAAAACAGCTGTTATAAGCTTAGAGAAATCATTTATTGAACACAGTTATTCATTATATTTTTATAGGTGTCTTTAGCTGAGACACTGCCTGAGAGAGGAAGAAATTTTTAATCACTTTAACAGGTAATTAAAATAATACAAATTTTATTATTACTTTAAAAATTTGGCCATTTCTTTACGGAATAAACCTTTATCCAAGAAAGAATTCATGAGTCTGTCTCTGAAATATACAGATAAGTAAATTTCTAATGGGCTTAATTTTGTTCTCTGTCATTAAAAAATGCAGGTAATTCCATATTTACATTTGGAAAACTATATTAAGACAATCAGTTGACTCAAAAAGTTTTTAAACTGCCTATTTAAATACATGTATCCTTCTGGTGATGGGTTGTAAGAGACACATAGAAATCATGACTGACCTAAATTACTATGCTTGTGAGCCTGGGTGTGCAACAACTGCAGTCAGCAGCGTTACTTTCCAGAGTGTCCACCAAGTATTTATTAGGCTGCTAAGACTGGCTATTTGAGAAAGGCTCATTAATTTCTTGAAATAACCAGAGAAGGCCTTGTTTGGGAAGATGTTAAATTCATTCAAAACCAACTTACCTGAAAGAAAAACCCTTAAAGAGAGCTTTTAGTACTGAAGATGTTGAATTACCTCTCACTTGAGCTAAGCAAAACAAAACAATGAATCCATTACAAGGTACTCGTGAAACTCAATCTTTGAGATGACTCCTAACTACATCCCCTTTTCTTTTCTCCTTTGAATATTTCTAGTGATTTTGGCCCCAAATCTCATTAACTTTTTTATTCAAGAAACATTTTGAATGTATATGTGGTGGTCACTAAAGATTTCACTTCACTAAAGGTTTAGGATGCAGAGTAAAACCCATTTAGTCCTTACTCTCAATAAGTTCATACTATGGGATGGCAATAAAGACATAAATTATAATTCAGTGTAAAATATTCCTCAAAGAACTCATGAACAAAATATGGGACTCAGCAGTAGCAAGAGGTTATTGGAGTAGTCTAGAAAAGGAAAACGGGGCACACTTAGGTTAGATGCTGAAGGATAAGTTTGTTGGGTAAAATGTGGCAAGGGTCTTTTACCTCCACCTTCTTTTCCTGCCTACTTCTCTCAAAAATTACCATCCTTTTATTTCTACTCCCACTGCACGACTACAAGCCTGCAAAACCCCTTGACAGGTGCCTGGTCTGTCTTGTTTCTAATCCATTCTATACCAAAAATAGATTCATTGTCCAAAACAAATAGCTCTGATCCCATTACTACCATGGTGAAAAATCTTTTGGTTCCCTTCTGGCTTCTGAATCTTCCAATGAAAGACTTCCACAATATAGCCATGAACTAGTTTTCCAGACTTTTCTTCCACTACTTTTCTTCTATCCATGGTAGCTATCCTTTTAAAACTATTTACTTATTCACTATTTTCCAAACATACCCTACACCTTCCATGTTCTGATTTTATTATTTATGTCTCAAAGGTGTTGTTCATTATAACTTTCTGCAATAGTGTTACTATTGAGCATCTGGAATATGGCTAATACAACTAAGGATCTGATTTTTTACTTTTATTTAAGTTTAATTAATTTAAATTTAAATAGTCACATGTGCTAATGGATCCCAAAGTAGATAGCCCAGGTCTTGAATACTCAATCTATCTATAAAAACACTAACTATCCTTTAAGGTAATTTTAAATATCACCTGAAAGTAATGTCTTTTCTGATTTCATCAGTCAGCGATATCTCCCCTTTTAACGCTTTTCAAGGATTTGCAATATTCTGATTTGTATTATACACTTTTGGGCACCTCTTTCATTTTCACCCTTCCCCTGTCTATGAAATATATTTCTATCCCTCTACCAACAGTATTTAAGCTTTCTGAGAACATGGTTCATGTCCTCCTCTTTTGTGTGCCTCCTATGATTCCTGGCACAGAGTTTTTGCACATAAAAGGGTACTCAATAATTAACATATTTTGAAAGACTGATAAAGTGGAAATAATTCCCACTTGAAACAAAGAGACTTGGATTTATTCTGCTTAGTTCAAGTCAGAGTAGATGATCTCAATGATTTAAACAGTCTTAGGTGGATCACCAACCCAGCCACTATTTTAGATGTTTTAGATAAGTGCTATGCTGAAGAATGTATCAAAAAATGACTTAAATATTTAGCATAAGTATCCCAGAAACATTCTGATAACAGACTCTTGCTTGTTACCTTACTTCCATGAATAGATGGTACATAAACAACAAGATGAGACAAAGATGGATAGTCTTGAAGTCTTAACATCAGAGACTAAAAAAAGATGAAAAAAAAAGCTGATTTTATTTAGAATATACAGAACTTAAAGTATGCTAAAAGATAAATTACAAACCCATTTCTTACTTAGTATGTTAAAAAAAAACTGACTTCAAATGTTATGTTCAGTACTTCATAAAATGCCCATGTTTACATTTTCAGGTCAATGAACCTGCTGAATGTCAAATTTCTAATAATTATGTTAATGCTGCTACTGCTGCTAAGTCGCTTCAGTCGTGTCCGACTCTGTGCGACGCCATAGACAGCAGCCCACCAGGCTCCCCCGTCCCTGGGATTCTCCAGGCAAGAACACTGGAGTGGGTTGCCTTAATATGGACTGCCAAAAATACTCCCTGAACTATATCGCTTCAAGTAAAACAAATAAAATGTAACACTAAATTTAATTATTTTACAAAATTATTTCCAGATATGGTTTCTTATAATTTGTCTACTTGTTTTGTATAATATTACAGTATGGTTTCTACATTGATTTTGGTGGTATATGACAAAGAGCACTCAATAGTTGAATGGATGCTCAATATGACAGAACAACTGCAACTTAATCTGAAATGATTCTGATCTAGCCCATGTAATAAACAGTTGCTGGCTAATGATGTATGAACATCATCCCTTGGAACTTATTCAGTAAGTGACATGAATGAACTATGCAAGTCCAACAACACACCTCACCAAATGAGCATCTCTTCTGTTCTCAAAGCTAAGGCCATATCTTACAGTCTATATTTTGAGGAATGACTAGATAAGAGACTGGTTTATTTAATGAAAAGCTAGGCCACCAAATGTAGTTTTCAAGTTTTTTTTTTTCCTGACAATAGATATGGGAAATGGGAGTAAGTTATATGTTGCAACAATCTTATGCATTAAGAAAATTCTGCACTTAACATTCTCCACTGTTCTTCAGAAGCACCCTTGTGGGCAATCTGGACTGAGAACCTGAAGCACACTATCACAAGTGGTCCTCAAACAATCTGACCAGATTCATCTGGGAGTGCTTATTAATCTCCTGGGCTGCATCTCAACTTACTAAGGAAAGTCTCTATAGCCAACTTACATATTCTAATGCACATTAAAAGGTGACAGGGGCTTCCCAGGTGGCGCAGTGGTAAAGAATTTGTCTGTCAGATGCAGGAGATGCAGTTAAATCCCTGGGTCAGGAAGATTCTTGGGAGTAGGAAATGGCAACCCACTCCAGTATTCTTGCCTGGAAAATTCCATGGACAGAGGAGCCAGGCAAGCTATGATCGCAAGAGTCAGACACCACTTAGCAACTGAACATACACATGCGTGCTTGTGTGCTCAGTCATGTCCAACTCTTTGCAACCCCATGGACTATAGCCCGCCAGACTCCTCTGTGCATGGAATTTTCCAGTCAAGAATACTAGAGTGGGCTGCCATTTCCTACTTCAGCGGATCTTCTGACCCAGGGATCAAACCCAGTCTCTTGCATTGGCAGGCAGATTCTTTACCACTGTGCCACCTGGGAAGCCAGAGCATGTGCACACACACAGACACACACACAAAAGGACCACACAACCCAAAGTTCCAGGCAACTGAAACCAACCAGATAAATGGTAGATAATATGAAAGATAAATTAATTAGAAAGAACCATGGTTATCTGTGTAGCTATCCACTCTGAGAGCTTTTGTTACTCTCAAGAAAAAATTTTTTTTCTCAAGAATTTTTTTTTCAGGTCAGTCGGTCAGTTCAGTCGCTCAGTCGTGTCTGACTCTTTGTGACCCCATGGACTGCAGCACGCTAGGCCTCCCTGTCCATCACCAACTCCCGGAGTTCACTCAAACTCATGTCCACTGAGTCCATGATGCCATCCAACTATCTCATCCTGTCATCCCCTTCTCCTTCTGCCTTCAATCTTTCAATTTTTCAGATCAGAATACTTTAAAAAGATATCAGAGTGTCAAAGTACATTTACTTATAAACTTAAGCTCCCATATAGTTATAAAATCAGTAGGAATTTGGCAAGATACTATTTATGAAATTGCTACATTAACAGGTAAGGTTAATACAAAGTTTGAAAATTTTTCAGTGTTTTAAAAATAAAAATTACCTTAATGCTAAGGCAACACACATAAAAAATCAAATACCAGTATTTGGATGTCAGAAACCCTTCAAGTTCCGCTGCTGTGTGTGGGGCAAAGCCATGGTGCTACATTTAATTTAGGCAAAAGAGTGACAAGGTAACTTTTCTCATACAACTTAGATTTCTTTCCAAAGGCAATTGTTTTGTTTTTAGCAATAAGTCCATTTGGGCTTGTGAAATTGTTGGCATGCAGTGGTTTGTGTGTTTGTATAAACTTCTTCACTGTACTATGACAGAAAAGCTCCATATGTTTGGTTCTCTGGAGGCCCTAAACTGCTTTGCTAGAGGATTCAATCTATTTATTAACAATTCAGTCATCAGAGATGCTTAAAATGGTATGTTCTCATGTGACATTACCCTTATTCAGTTCAGTTCAGTCGCTCAGTCATGTCCGATTCTTTGCGACTCCATGAATCACAGCACGCCAGACCTCCCTGTCCATCACCAACTCCCGGAGTTCACCCAGACTCACGTCCATCGAGTCAGTGATGCCATCCAGCCATCTCATCCTCTGTCGTCCCCTTCTCCTCCTGCCCCCAATCCCTCCCAGCATGAGTCTTTTCCAATGAGTCAACTCTTCGCATAAGGTGGCCAAAGTACTGGAGTTTCAGCTTTAGCATTATTTCTTCCAAAGAAATCCCAGGGCTGATCTCCTTCAGAATGGACTGGTTGGATCTCCTTGCAGTTCAAGGGACTCTCAAGAGTTTTCTCCAACACCACAGTTCAAAAGCATCAATTCTTCCACGCTCAGCCTTCTTCACAGTCCTATTCTCACATCCATACATGACCACAGGAAAAACCATAGCCTTGACTAGACGAACCTTTGTTGGCAAAGTAATGTCTCTGCTTTTCAATATGCTATCTAGGTTGGTCATAACTTTCCTTTACCCTTATTGAGAAGATATAAATAAGAGAACTCACAAAATTATTTTACTTCAATCTTTCAACTTCATGTCAAAGTAACTTTGTGTGCTTTTTATAAATGACTAACCAGAGATCAAATTGCCAACATCCGCTGGATGATCAAAAAAGCAAGAGTTCCAGAAACACATCAATTTCTGCTTTATTGACTATGCCAAAGCCTTTGACTGTGTGGATCACAATAAACTGTGGAAAATTCTGAAGGAGATGGGAATACCAGACCACCTGACCTGCCTCTTGAGAAACCTATATGCAGGTCAGGAAGCAACAGGTAGAACTGGACATGGAACAACAGACTGGTTCCAAATAGGAAAAGGAGTACGTCAAGGCTGCATATTGTCACTCTGCTTATTTAACTTCTATGCAGAGTACGTCATGAGAAACACTGGACTGGAAGAAGCACAAGCTGGAATCAAGATTGCCGGGAGAAATATCAATAACATCAGATATGCAGATGACACTGCCCTTATGGCAGAAAGTGAAGAGGAACTAAGAAGTTTCTTGATGAAAGTGAAAGAGGAGAGTGAAAAAGTTGGCTTAAAGCTCAACATTCAGAAAACGAAGATCATGGCATCCAGTCCCATCACTTCATGGCAAATAGATGGGAAAACAGTGGAAACAGTGTCAGACTTTATTTTTTTGGGCTCCAAAATCACTGCAGATGGTGACTGCAGCAATGAAATTAAAAGACGCTTACTCCTTGGAAGGAAAGTTATGACCAACCTAGATAGCATATTCAAAAGCAGAGATGTTACTTTGCCAACAAAGGTCCGTCTAGTCAAGGCTATGGTTTTTTCCAGTGGTCATGTATGGATGTGAGAGTTGGACTGTGAAGAAAGCTGAGCGCGGAAGAATTGATGCTTTTGAACTGTGGCGTTGGAGAAGACTCTTGACAGTCCCTTGGACTGCAAGGAGATCCAACCAGTCCATCCTGAAGGAGATCAGCCCTGGGATTTCTTTGGAAGGAATGATGCTAAAGCTGAAACTCCAGTACTTTGGCCACCTCATGCGAAGAGTTGACTCATTGGAAAAGACTCTGATGCTGGGAAAGATTGGGGGCAGGAGGAGAAGGGGACGACAGAGGATGAGATGGTTGGATGGCATCACCGACTCAATGGACTTGAGTTTGAGTGAACTCTGGGAATTGGTAATGGACCGAGAGGCCTGGAGTGCTGCAATTCATGGGGTTGCAAAGAGTCGGACATGACTGAGCAACTGAACTGAACAAACACAA
Organism: Bubalus kerabau; assembly: GCF_029407905.1. Taxonomy (NCBI): domain Eukaryota; kingdom Metazoa; phylum Chordata; class Mammalia; order Artiodactyla; family Bovidae; genus Bubalus; species Bubalus kerabau. The sequence goes on from NC_073626.1 coordinate 139,362,555, forward strand.
ACGTATATACATAATTTTGATTTTCATTATAATGGAAAAGTTTACTTGCATTTAATAATTACAATCATCTTCAACTGAGAATAACTAAGATAGCAGAAGATTATAATCCTTCCTTTCTAACTTCTCTCTTCCACTTTTCTCCTCAAATCCAGCAGGCTTTAAATGCCATCCAGCACTTTCTTATAGCATCCGCTATAAAAAGTAAGCAGCAGGAAGAACTTGTTCTCCTACTGCTCAGCCAGCTGTTTCTTACATTTAGAAAAAAATAACACAGGGAACTAAAACTATATAAATACACTGTTTAATCTTTGAGACTAAAAAAAAATATAAAATTATTATTTAAGAGTTAACTTTTTAAAAATAGTAATAAAATAACATTTTATCAGGTTTTTAATCATTTCTTTTTTAAATATAAATTTATTTATTTTAATTGGAGGGTAATTACTTTACAATACTGTTTTGGTTTTGCCATACATCAACATGAATCCACCACGGGTGTACACGTGTTCCCCATCCTCAACCCCCCTCCTACATCCCTCCCCATACCATCCCTCTGGGTCATCATTTATTTCTTTCTAACTCTTAAATTGGGCTTCCACAGTAGCTCAGTGGTAAAGAATCCGTCTGTTTTGCAGGAGCCAAAGGAGACATGGGTTCGATCCCTGAGTTGGGAAGATCCCTCAAGGGAATGGCAACCCACTCCAGTATCCTTGCCTGGAAAATCCCATGGACAGAGGAGACTGGTGGGCTACAGTCCATAGGGTTGCAAGGAGTTGGACAAGACTAAAGTGACTTAGCATGCACAACTCTTAAATTACAGACTAAAGAGGATATCCAAACTGAAAGTTGAAGGAAATATTTAATATACCTTATGAATGACTTGTTAGTAAGTACATCTTATTACTTTTGTTTTTGTTTTGCTCCTGTGTAGACAGTTACGATAGAACTAGTGAGAGACCTTAAAAATGTTCTTGTGAGTGAAATCATTATTTGTCATATGAAAACAAAGCCACACGAATAAATATGCACAAAGTAAGATTGACAAAAGTGACAGAAAATACATCCCTGCAATCATTCCAAAGTCAAGTGTAAGTGACTTGCTTTATTCATTCTGTCATCATTCCTCTCCTTGGTATAGTACAGACCTGACTATACATACAGATAAACAAACATTCATGAGGACAAATAACGAGTTGGGAGATGACCAGGACCAACCAGAGGACTTCACATTCAACTGTATGAATATAGTATTCATTATGACAATATTTTTTTGACAATATATTTTAAAGTATAGATTTATTTGAAGACTAAAACTACCAATTCTGGCACATGATTATCAGTGTAACAAATACAATGTGGAAATCAGAACAGACATTTTCTAATATCAAATTTCAGAATTGTTCTATTTTTCAACAGATTTTGGTGAGTATGCAAATTAACCTTTTGTAACGACTGCTGACCTGCCATAACTGCTTAAGAAAATCACTAGCAATTATTAAATAAATTTTATGGAACCTCAGATAAAAGTAGATAGTTACTGAAGGGCTTAGCCACAGATAATATTGAAATTGAAATCTGTTTTGTATCTTTTTGTGATGCTTACTTCCCAAAACAAATTCTGAGTATACTCAACTTAGTATTCTAAGACAGATCATTCTAAACAAACTCTCAAATTAAATCTTAAAATTTATCTATCTCTTGTTATGATGATTTATTTAGGAATGATGACCTGTTTTCATCTATGAAAGCTAAAAAAAAACAAAAACAAAACACATGCTATTCTCTATTAAGTGTATTTCTAGAGAAAATATTTCTAAAATATACATTGCTATTGCTATTGCTAAGTCACTTCAGTCGTGTCCGACTCTGTGCGATCCCATAGACGGCAGCCCACCAGGCTTCCCCGTCCCTGGGATTCTCCAGGCAAGAACACCAGAGTGGGTTGCCATTTCCTTCTCCAATGCATGAAAGTGAAAAGTGAAAGTGAAGTCGCTCAGTCGTGTCCGACTCTCAGCGACCCTATGGACTGCAGGCTTCCAGGCTCCTCCATCCATGGGATTTTCCAGGCAAAAGTACTGGAGTCGGGTTAGCTAATCTCAAAATTTATTACCTAGATGAATTTAATCAAATAACATACTGTATATGCCTATATGTTCAAATATTTTTTTCATCTGGATATGAACATTCTAAAGCCATAATTTACCTTAATTGTTGGCAGCAGTTCAGCTTTCCATGATAAATCAACCCCTTGCCGGCTTGGAAATACATATGAAAATGTAATTAAAGGACAAATATATTAAAGTATTATAAATTATAAATAAGCATCAGAACAACAAGAAAACATCTATGGACCTATCAGACACTTCTAATGAAGTCAAGGCTGATAAGTCTAACATGATACGCTTTATCCACATAGTCCTTTAGGGCACAGAAAGCACTTTTTCCTAGCAACCAATTACCAATGTTTGCAAAAATTACTAGTATGTTAATTTTATTTATTTTTAATTTTAAAATCAGTATTATAATTTAGTATGGTAGCAAAATGACAATAAGTATATTTGAAGCAATTCTCAAAGTGTAATTTGAGTATATCTTATGTTAAGAAAATGAACAACAAAAGGCCTTTTGTTTAAAACACTTACCACATAGAAGTGCTGTTTATGCAGCCAAAAATCCAACTATTTGTATCCTATTGATTAATAACACAAAACACAATATTATAGAAAATAATTATATAAAATAAGCATTTCACTGTTTATGATATATAGGGTCAGTAGGCATAATGAAACATAAAATAATAACTTGCTATTCAGAAATGTATTCAAAATGGTCTCAAAACTCAAACAGGTCAATGGTAGGCAAAGAAGTCTAAAGTTAACACCGACAGGTAAGCAAGTAACCTGGAGCAGCAGTACGAGAGATGAGATGATGGGTAATCTTTCCATAGCATACTGCTAAGCAAGTCTAATTTCTGAACAAACATTTAGAGTTCAGCAATGTCCACATTTTAATTAGATATAAATTACAAAAAAAGTAACCTACATTTTAACAAAAAACAAGAATGAACTACAAGTGGACTTTCATACAAAGAGGGGGAAAAAAGCCAGAGTCAAGCCAAGTAATTAAAAATAATCTAATAGAGCTTTTTAGTTTATCATTTGAGTTCTCATTTGATTATGAGACAGATAACTTTTATGCAACTGAGACTGTGCTTGGATTGAAACACAATTCCAAGGGTTTAAGACTAAAGCTTAGTTGTTACTTTATTAGTGCAGACTGGGAATACTGCAGAGATGGTTGTGGTATTTTAACAATATTACATATTCAGCTTCAGTTATTTAAAAGCACTATGACCAAAGATTGTCACTTCAACTTTTAATGAAGTAGTAAGAGCAGTGCTCCAAGATCTAACAATACTGAACTCCTACCAGGGCATAAGAGAATAAGAAACACTGCTGAGACAGCACAACTTTTTCCCTCAGTATCCCTTAGTATTTAGACAGGGTGATAAAAGTATCAACCCTTTCATTCAACTAGTATTTATAAAACCTAATCCGGAGCCAAGGAATTATGCTAAACCCTCAACAAAAATGATGAATCAAGCAGATTGAGTCCCTGCTCTCATGGAGTTTAAATAAATTTTTAAGATATTTTTCAAGAATATAGAAAAGCAAGTTGAAAGAAAACAAAAACAATGTGGTACTTCTCTACTCCCCACTGCTGACAAAATAGTTGTCTGACTTCTTTATCAGTTATCTGTGCTTCCCAGTACAAAAACATGACATTACAAAACAAGGCAACAGAAGAGAACTGAATGGGCCTAGACAAAGAAAACCTAACAACCCTCGATCCAACCCATTTGTATGACTGGTTTTCGCAGCTACTAAAGGAGCCTATATCAAAGATAGCCTTTATTATGAAAACTGCCAGTATTCCAAACTACTTACTTTGGTGTCTAGGGAATTCTGATTCAGTCACTAACAGATTGAATACAGTGTTATTCAAACCAACCCTAAGACAGTGTTGTTAAAACCTAGAAGGTATCAAAAGAACAACTTCAGGTTATCTAGTAAACACTCTTACCTCAGCTAATTATAAAGCTTGTATTAAAAATCAGAGAAAAAGTCACTCAGGATTTGCTAACTCCTAAAGTACACAGAAAACGCTACTTGATCATAAAATTTATAGATCTAAAAAAATATCTATCTATGGTAAAAAAAAAAAATGACGTCTTCAACAGCTGCTAAAATCATTAGATGAAGGACTGACTAGGAACTTTATAATGGATCATGCCAGTAGGACCTGAGTTCACTGACAAATCAGTGCACTGATTCTTTGGTCACTCAAAGTGGACAACCACTTACCTACTGATGTGGTAAGTATGCAGCTCTACTTATAAAACACTCCCACCCCCAAAAAAAATTTATTCAAGATTCTAGATCTACCTACCTACCAGTTTACAGAAAACATAATGGATAGAAATACATGTTAAAAGATACCACAAGAATACAATCAACTAAACCCAAAACAAATGCATGGCATGGGAGGAAAGAAGAGGGGACTGTTATAAAAGAGACATATGATCTATAAATCAAATGCCATGTATGTACTTTTTAGATTCTGATTCAAATAAGCCAACTTAAAACTTAGATGAACAAAGGAAAATTGAACATGGGCTAGATACCATATGATATTAAGGAATATGTAATTAATTTTGGTGGATAAAATAATGATATAATAATGTGTAAAATTCTTATCTGTTAGAAAGATTGAAACATGTATGGATAAAATGATAAAATACCTGAATTTTGCTTTAAAAATGCTTCAGTCAAAAAAAGTGAGGAAGGATTAAATCAAATTAGAATGGCAGAGTGTTGATAACTGTTAAAGCTGTGTAACAGTTATATTCTACTTTTATATGTTTGAAAACTTCTATGACAAAAATTGAAAAGATTTTTTTAAATTCTCCACATATCCATGGATCTTATTACAGAAAAGGGATCCTCTAATGAACCAAACAGATAAATTTGCACTTTGGCAAAGATTTTTCTCAATATAATACTGCCATTTTTATTTGGAATAGTGCAGATGTTTTAAGCCATCACCCTCAGGGCCAGATTCTCTTGGGATAAACTGTTCATCCAAATTTTAGGCTGAGAGATGCATAACTGTGGCAAATCTACTAAAATTAGTATTCATTATTATCTAGCCCACAATGCCTGCCTACCAACTCTTCTAAAGACTTTACTATATATCAAATGGCAGTATCAACCAACTAAGTGACATATTAGATCCTAGTCCTAAAAAATACAAATAACCCAACAAAAGGGAAATGAGGGAACTTAAATTCTGAAAGATGTAAATATAAAGTGAAGAATCCTAGGATATGAGGGAAAAAAATCAGAATAGAGAGCAAAGCACCCAAATTGGGAGACAAATTCCTGAAAGCAAGAAGTGTTGATAAATTATTAAAGACCTAATATAAGAAAAGATGCTAAAGCATCTAACATATTTGTAGCATAGTAGGTACTCATTAAAAAGAAATACACAAACAAAATCATCATACTGACACTGTAAATCTGGGTAACACTGTAACAAAAAGTTACTACTTTAGAGAAAACTTGGTATAAAACGTACTCCAAATTTCAGTATGGAAGTCAATGGAAAAACAGGATTTACTTTATAAAACAGAGAACAGTTTTGCTTAAATGTATCTATTCTATAAAGTACTAACATAATTTTAGAACTAAAGAAACTCTGAACTGAATTCCTTCATCCTAAACACAATGAAACTAAGGTGGAAAGGGTGAAAAACCTAAGCTAGAGGCAAAGTACAAGCTAACAGTATACCAGTTATAGAAACATTTTGATCGGTACTTTTCAATCAATACTCTCTGTCCCAGATAAATGTTTTTCAATTAAATGGGTTTAATAATAGTTCATAGCTAAAGGTGAGATCCATTAAGCTAAATTTTAAAAATAAACAATAGTCAGTCTTTAAAACTTACATAAAAGTGTACCAATTATCTTACCAGCATGGTGCTCTGACAATAGACATGAGTGTAGATTTTTCTATGATTTGCAAGGGGAAATGTAAAATATATCTTATCAGATTCCTAAAAACAAGAGGGAAAACAATAAAACTATTGTGAGAGTAGATAATTTCATAATTCAAAAATTCAGACAAAGTAAAAAATAATTATTCTAATGAATTCTAATGAATTATTTTAATTCTATCATTCTTGGTGTTGAGAACCATTACTCTAGGAATGAAAAGAAGATATAGATGCAAAACAGTACAAACTCTGTACACCTGAACTTGTCTTGGAAGCATCAGTATGGATGCATGTGTTTTTTTTGTTTGGGTTTGGTTTTTGGCCTATGACCAGACATTTCTTAGCTCTGTTCACTGGAAAGGCCTTAGAAATGATAACTCACTACTCATAACACCTGTAAGTGCCCAAGTTACGGTTTTTAGACATCGTTTACCAAAAACTAGGGAGAGCTACTTTGAGAAAAAGCAGATTCAAGGTCTGGGATGGGAAATGTTACACAATGAGCTAAAATACTGTCTCATACTAGAGTGAGGAAAACATCAAAGACAACTGCTATTGCTAAGTCACTTCAGTCGTATCCGACTCTGTGTGACCCCATAGACGGCAGCCCACCAGGCTTCCCCGTCCCCGGGATTCTCCAGGCAAGAACACCGGAGTGGGTTGCCATTTCCTTCTCCAATGCATGAAAGTGAAAAGTGAAAGCCAAGTCGCCCAGTTGTGTCCGACTCCGTGCGACCCCGTGGACTGCCGCCCACCAGGCTCCTCCGTGCATGGGATCCTCCAGGCAAGAGTACTGGCGTGGGGTGCCATTAGCAGCTATATCAAAAAGATCCAGGAGCCTACATTGAAATGGCTTCCACTGGTCAAAGACAGAATAGTTTTAATAGCAATTTTAGTATCAAAGATAGGACAATTTTAGTATTTTAGTTTAGACAGAAACACAGAAATGTCTGAGCTCATAATAACACTAGAGGAAACCGCCCTGCTGCCCAAAATCTTATGATCACTGATGGAGGGTGTTGGTGAGCCAACTCACTATTCTGAAAACCAGTAAATATAATCTCCAAAGATACAAAGAATTATCATTTTTTTCTTCATAATCTATTTGCTTCACTCTAGATAAATTTAGTAGATGAGAAGTTTTTTATATAGAATTTCAGTTAATAAAGAAGGAATAATCAAACCATAGTCTTATTACTTTTGCAATAAATGAATTAATGACTCTACGCCTTCTTGATCAATAATAGCTGCTAACATCACAAAAAGAGAGTCTAGTAAAAGAAAAGCAAAACAAAAATGTGAATCTGATGAAGCATCTAGACTCAACTACCAAGTCACAGGAAGGAGTAGGCAAAGGAATATACGGAATGACACTACAGGAATGCAATCAGCAAAATCAAGACTGTGAAACTCTGGGACAAATGACTTTTTTTTTCAACAAATAAACTGCAAGGAAAAAAAGGGTAAAGGAGATATTAGAAATTTAAAGAGAAGTAAGAGATATATCAACAAATAATATGTAGATTTTGTTTGTACCCTGATTTAAGCAAACTGGAAAACAAGGAAACAATAAAAAAAAGTTGACGGTTATGATAAAACTAGAAAATTGAACACTGACTAGATATTAGGGAATTATTACTAAACTGATTTAATATGGGAAAAGACAAGTGGTTATCTTCTTTAAAAAGTCTAACTCTGAAAGAGAAATACTAAAATATTTTGGAAAAAAGTTGTTAAGTCCATTGGTGGTGTACTTACATTGTAAGCCACATATGTCCATTTGGACACTTTTACTGGAACCCACATAGATGTTCCTAAGGTAAAATAAATTAATTTATTTGGCTTTTTAAAAAATATTAAGTGATTTCTTTTACTGAATACTTCTCAAATCATAACAGGATTTGAAAAAAGCATCTCCCTGAATACTGGCTATTTCAAAATATAAAATCCAAGGAGATGTTCTCCATATACTCATCACCAGCACTCAGATCAAGTGAAGCATTTAAAAACTATTTGGTGTGTAACTCTAAGAAGTATCAACAGAAGTAAACAAATATTTTCCAACCTAAGTAGAGTATGACATACATATTAAAAACAAAATTTACCAGCAAAAGATATGCTGTTAAACCAGAAGAGTAAAGAATGATACTAAGAAACTAAGTCAAGAATAATGTAGCATTGATTTTATGTGGCTGTCAGGAGAACAGAGGCAATTAACTCTTTTAAACTTAGCTATTGTCATATTATCTTCAGTACAAAAATTTTATCAGCAATATGTTACAAATCACTTTTTAATTTTTTCCCTTAGTCAAGAACCTCATAAGAAATCAGCACAGGGAAATTAATAAAATATAATGGGATTATAACACCGGAATCATTACAAAGAGTTTGTCTGCTAATGACAAATTTACCTAAAATAATATCCAAAACTATACTTAAAATTAAAATGTTATTACTACCAACCTGTTAAGTCAGAAATTATTGATGGATTTTCCTCAAAGTGTTTTGCTGGGTGTCTTATAAAATGGTGATTCAAAACCGACAATTTCTTCTTGGGATTTTGAGTTATCTAGAAAGAACATTGATACATTCTATATCCTTTTATATCCACTGTGATGACCTCATGAAACTTTGTTTCAAGTGTGGATTCTTTACCAGCTGAGCCCCCAGGGAAGTTCCAATAATAATAAAGTCAACGGTTAACTCTGGTCCAGGCACTGTTTTAAGTGCTTAACCTGAGACTAATTATGCTTTGAGTTATAGTTCCCTTGTATGTACATATGTTTTTCTTCCTAAACTGAATGCTTCTTGAGAAGCAGGGAAACATCCTAACATTTTAGTGTCTAATGTTTAGTAAAATATCCTAACATTTTATTGTCGAATATTTAGTCTAGTCTATCATATATAGTGGAAAAAAAAAAAAGCTCAGTTTCATAGTATTTTGATTCTTAACAGTATTAGTCAAAAACTTCTCATTTGTCCCTTAAAATGTGTCTGTAAAACACCCATCCAAAATTATAATTTATTACATGCCAGTATTAGGGTTTTCTCATCTTAGAATTTAATGGAAAACAAGATATGATTTGTTAAAATTAGTTTGATTTATCATTTTTAAAGTATATACCTGTCTGAAACTCATCTGTTATCAGCTGAAATTGGATTTTTCCTAAACATACTGGTCATAGCTAAAGAGTCACAATTAAAACAATGTTGAAAAGCTAAAAAATGTTTGCATTCCATGATTATACAATTGCAGTATTAACAGTGTTAAACCTATAAAGCTGATTTACTTTAATACACTAACTTAAATATGGCATCTTGTGATTTAAAATGTGGTAAAACAGATCAATTTGTGTCTTTCTTTTATCAATCATTCTCTCTGATGATAGTTATGCAGCTTTCTGAAGGAGTAAAGAAAAGAATACACTACCTTATTCCTGAGAGAAAAGGCTACAGGAGCAAGGTTAAGACACAATAAAAAGGAAAGCATTACCTAGAGAACTACTGAGAAAGAAACCACACAAAATAGTTTCTCAAAGAACTGAAGCCTTCAGGGAAAAGAACTCCCCAAACCTGCCATAATGACAAATAATATGAAAAACAAAAGTAACTTTTTTCTCCAAAGAAAGTGAAAGTGAAGTCGCTCAGTCATTTCCGACTCTTCGTGATCACATGGACTGTAGGCTACCAGGCTCCTCCATCCATGGGATTTTCCAGGCAAGAGTACTCGAATGGGTTGCCATTTACTTTTCCAGGCGATCTTCCCAACCCAGGGATCCAACCCAGGTCTCCCGCATTGCAGGCAGAAGCTTTACCATCTGAGCCACCAGGGAAGCTAGATCCTCTGTCTATGGGATTTTTCCCAGGCAAGAATACTGGAGTGGGTTGCCATTTCCTTCTCCCTCCACTCCCCCGAAAAAGAAGGACATATATCAAATGTTAAACAGTAAAAGGGAAGAACTGAGGAAGATTTATGGTATCTTTCATTCTTTCAATTTTACTGCATTCTTAATTATTACTAGTGATCAAAGATTACAGATAAAGATATTTCCATTTGAAACTAATCACAGTCAATATAAGGTGTAGGCTTCTACTATCATCCAAGTAAAAAAATGTATTAAATTTTTCACTGCGCTAACAAAAAGTTTTACTTCACTGAAGTAACTTTTAGTTTAAAAATACATACTTGTTTAGTATCAGCATCAATAAGATCAAAGAATGCTCGAACTGTAGTCAATTGCAATTGTTTACACCTGAAGAATAAAATGTTACAAATGAAACTTTCTTTAAAAATATACTTTTGATACAAACATAAATATACTTTGATAAAAAGCATAAAAATTAATGGAATATAGGAATTTTCTTTAATTCTGTGAACTCTAAAATTATTTAACAAATCATTAGTATTAAGCATACATCTTAAAGCTGCTGCTGCTGCTAAGTTGCTTCAGTCGTGTCCAACTCTGTGCGACCCCATAGACGGAAGCCCACCAGGCTCCCCTGTCCCTGGGATTCTCAAGGCAAGAACACTGGAGTGGGTTGCCATTTCCTTCTCCAATGCATGAAAGTGAAAAGTGAAAGGGAAGTCGCTCAGTTGTATCCGACTCTTAGTGACCCCATGGCTGCAGCCTACCAGGCTCCGCTGTCCATGGGATTTTCCAGGCAAGAGTACTGCAGTGGGGTGCCATTGCCTTCTCCATCTTAAAGCTGAAACCTATCTAAATAAAGTAAATTTAATCTTCTCAGATTTTCAGAGTAGAAAAGTATCCGGCTGCTCTGTCTTCCCTAAATATCCATGTCTACCCCAGACACAGGCATATTGTCTATCCCATCTTCACATGTCTGAATGGTTGTGTTCCTAACACCACTGATTGCTCAGCCAGAGGAAGGTGAAAAGAGAATCTTTAAGCCAATGGACACAGATAAGATACAAGGGTTTATGTATTTCCTGACCCTTATTTAATCTATTTATTTATATTAAGCATAAATCTAATTCCTACTTGGTTTTCCATGTGCTGCTCCAGACTAATCAATGCTGCAGTAATCAAGTCCCTGAGTTTGGTGATTGGACAAGGGTCTTTGATTCTCCCCAACCATGACAAATCCCAAAATTATGACATTTGACATTAGCTTCATTTGAGACTAAAGCTACTTGTTCTTCAAGGCATGGTTTTATAGGTTGTCAAGGACATCTTGGTCAAACCAAGACAAGAACAAAGGTTGAAGTTCTAATCCCCTAAATTAATCTTTCTCCCAAACCCTTATTTATTTATAGATAAAGCTCTAAGAAAGATAACAAACCAATCAATTCACTCATGAGAAAAGATGACCACCATAAACTGCCAAAATAAGTTATATTAACTTACCATACAATGGAGAGGTGGTCTGTTGAGACCCATGTCTTAGGCACTGCTGAACTCTAAAAGGAAAGAAACAAAATCATAGTAAAGAAAAGCACATTTGTTATTCTTCAACAGGCTTGAAATTCTTATAGACTAATATTTAGAAACATGTAACATTAGTTTCACTATTTTGTGATGCACATTTTAAAATGTCTTATAAAAAGGTGACCCCAAAATATTACAATATTTCCTGCATAAAATAACTCTCTTTGTCATTACTACTTAGTCAAGCTTAAATTATTCTTTAAAAATTATTAAAACACCTACATTTTACTTATTGAAGTTTAATGTCTAACTCCTCATTACTCTAATAGAGGTTAAGTTTATGAATTTTTAATAAATCATAGTGTATGTGTAAATTATAATAGATATTTCAGTCATTTTAGTTCTGACTAGACTAACACTTAATAAATTCTAAGATGTTAATTCTAATCAGGATATATCTGAGAGATACCTGGGCCTGGTGAGACTTTATTCAAAATAAATATGCCTAATCACAAAACTACCAAATCAAACTTTTATAAGTGGGGTACAGACTTTCATTTAAGAAAAAAAAATCTCTAGATGATTAGCAATATATACTACTGGTTAGAGACAGAAGGGCAAAAGCCTAGTAAAAAAATATAACTATTTTCAGAAGGTTTCCTAACAATGACCAGCAACCTCCTAAGAACTAGAGAATTTTTTTATACAAGGTAATGACCTCCTCGTGAATGAACAGCATCTTACATACAATGGGGGAATATTAAGTAAATCTAATATTATTTTTCATATCATCTCTCTCTCTGCACTGTCAAAGACACAACGAGATGCTCTCCCTAGAAACGTCAAAATAAAATGAAAACAGGAAACTAACAATGCTATGTGTGAGAAAATTTAAAGGCCTAACATGCCTCTTTAATTAAAAAAAAAAAAGATATTTATAACTTCTAAGGAGTCATTGCGTCATTGTAATCCTGGTACTTTGCAAATAGTGTGTATTTGGGTTCCAGGCTCTACAGTTGAAGGAAAATCTACAGCTTACTAAATGAACTTATAAATGTTAGATATCTTATTTAGGAATTACTGCTTATCTTATTTAGGAATTACTGCTGGCAACTTACTTTAAAAACTGAGACAACCAGAGTTCACTGTGGTTCTAAGGTTTCATTAGATTCTCAGTAAAATAAGAACTCAGAGTAGACATCTTTTACTATTAACTAGGACACAAAGCTAATTTACTTTCAGTCTAATATCTGTGTTAGAGCTAAAAAAAAGGAAAGTCAACACAAATAATAAAGGTAGCTGTTCATAATCTTTGTGGTAAAAACTGCTGAATGTCCACCAAAATCTTCTTTCATTTTTGCAGTTAGCTAGAATGTATATTTCAGTCTCTTAACGCTAAGGCGTGACTAAGTTTTACTCTGCTGCTGCTGCTCAGTCGCTTCAGTCGTGTCCGACTCTGTGCGACCCCATAGGCAGCAGCCCACCAGGCTCCACCGTCCCTGGGATTCTCCAGGCAAGAACACTGGAGTGGGTTGCCATTTCCTTCTCCAATGCATGAAAGTGAAAAGTGAAAGTGAAGTCGCTCAGTCGTGTCCAATCCTCAGCGACCCCATGGACTGCAGCCTTCCAGGTTCCTCCGTCCATGGGATTTTCCAGGCAAGAGTACTGGAGTGGGGTGCCATTGCCTTCTCCAGACTAAGTACTCTAACAGTATGTAAAAAAGAGTGATATGTGCCACTACCAGGCCTGACTGCTCTCCCTCCACGCTCTTTCTCCTCCCTTCCTATGGGTTGAAACAGTGATGATTAAAGCAACCTTTTGGGTGAGGCATTCAAAAAGGGGGAGCCTGAGCCCTTTACTAAGCCTCCTTTGTAAACCACCCACCACTTAAATGCACACCTAGGGCAGTTAAATGAGTAAAATGTAAAATTCTACTGTTTAAGTGCCATTATCTACATAAGTGAATATTACAGAAGTTTGGTCTACCATACTAAAATAACTAAGGTCTCTAACTTGAATGGTTTTTTAGTCCCAATGAGTTCAATGTCATTTAACTGGTCTTGAGATAATCATTAAAAAATTACTTCTTAATAATTGTTTTTTTAAGGAGAACATACATGTAGATACGTAAAAGACTAAAGATTATTTGGGAGCTAAAAACTAAATAATGAAATAAAACTCAGATTATACAATAACCAGCTTTAAGTTCCATAAGTAAAATATATTTTCATCAGAGACACAGATACACTAGTTGCCTTAAACACAATACACCAACAAATCGATTAGAAAAGCATGCACACACACACCATTAAAAAAAACAAAATTCTTTAAAAGCTGCAGAAGGGGGTATCAATGCAGCATAATGCTCCAGATCAAGTCTAGGAAATAAGTTATATGACTTATTTTATATGACTAAAGCATCCAGTTTTATATGACTAAAGCATCTATTTTTATATGACTAAAGCATCTATTTTACTAGGAATTTCATATTTAGACTTTTGAGAACTAGAATATATCTGCCCAAAATATTTCAGCAGCAAAAAACGAGATTCATACCAACAATGAGGTTAGAGAGATTTACCAATTAGTAAATGACTACTAATTAGTTCCAAAGCTACTATGGCTATATCATAGCTCCTCCAGTAGTAAGAAAATGGTGGATAAGGGCAGAACAGTCTAATAATCTTTGTTCTATCTAGCATTCAGTATTTACTTAATGAATAGCAATCTAAGGAAGAGCGATAGTAGCTAAGCTGAGCAAAGGCATATCTATGAAGAGAACAACTATTAAACAAAGAACTATCATCTAAAATGCAAAAGGAATTCTATGAATTTTCTTTGTAGAAATTAAACTCAGTTACATTTAGAGACAATGTGTATACTGAGTTTAAAAGTTAAGCTCTTATCTGAAAACCTCAAAGTTAAAAATACAAGAATAATGTAAGTCCTAAAAAGAAACCTGAACTTATTTTACAGAAACTATGTATCCCAGTTAAAGATCAAATACCTGATGTGCTAGCAGGGAAGAATAAGCAGCAAGTTAATTAATCAGGTCTCTATCTATACTTTGATACTCTATCAAGTATCAATCACTCAGTCCTGTCCAACTCTTTGCAACCCCGTGGACTGTAGCCCACCAGGCTCCTCTGTCCATGGGGTTCTCCGGGCAAGAATACTGGAGTGGGTTGCCATTTCCTTCTCCAGGGGAATCTTCCTGACCCAGGGATCAAACCCTTGTCTCCCACATGGCAGGCAGATTCTTTACTGTCTGTGCCACCAGGGAAGCTACTACCAAGTATCAAAGCTAATTTTTAAATTTTAAAACCAGTAAACCTTCATTCAAGTATAAAATTCAAGAGTATGTGAAATGTTTGATCTTCTACTACTGTTGTATATAGCATACCACTGAGATACACAAAGGGCCATTGGACATCAGCCCACACTTTCTTATATTTAAAACTCTAATCAATGGATAGTCACTTTGAACAAGAAACAATCGTCTTCATATATAAGAGTGATATGCATGAAGTTTCTAATATTCTTTTCACTTTCCATGGATTTAAGTACCCATGCCTCTGCCTTCCCAAAATAATAATATTCATTTTTTCATATCTCTCTCCTCTCTCTCACACACACACATGCACACATGTACACACAGTATACTACACCGACTCAGCAATCATTTCCAACCAACCACATATCACTTCTCCTTTCATGCCCCATTGTGACCATTATGTTACTATGTCAGTAGAATCTTTTAAAAAACTTACCACAACAGATAAGGCACTGGTATGATGGCTTAATTGTGGTAGAAAAGTCAGTCCTGAACGAACTTGGTAATCCCGGAATCCTCCAGCTACAGAAAGTGTGGTTAAATTTATCTGTCTAGCATTTAAAATCCAATAGTTGTTTACAGTCATATAAAAATCTGGTGGGAAATAAAAAAGACATACATTAAAAGTTAGTAACCATTCCCTGAAACAATAACCTATCTATGATACTAACATTAAACTGAATTTCTGTTTAAGCCACCTGAATTGTCTATAAACAATGCCATCCACATTTCTCTACTTTGAGTAAAATCAGTTATCTTTACACATATTCTACTTTCCTCATCAGAGTACAAATACTGAGTTAGTAAACATATCAATAAAGAAAAAAGGTAACCCAATTTTACTAGCTTTGACAAGTCTATAGCAAACAGGTCTCTACATTCCACAAGGGCACATTTTGTTCATAAGCCACATAATATAGAAAGAAACACCCCAAATTCTTCCAAGGATACAAGTTTACTATGCTAAGGAGCTGTAGATCTTCCTAATCACGGCTGTATCCTTGTTTATAAGGGCTCAGCAGCTTTTTACTGCAGCCGCTATAGTACTGGTGACCACACAAAGCGCATTTAAGTTCTTAAAATACCATCCATCAGGGCAATGACAGTCACATTATTCTTGGGACTCTCTACTGTAGAAAATCTGATGTTTAAAAGATTCTATTCATTTAGTTTAACAAGCAGTTTCAAAGGGAACTACTTGGGAATAATTTTTGCACTTTATCTATGGAAGATGAGAAAAATTTAGTGTCAAAAATCTGAGGCCAAGGCAGGGAGTTCGCATTTCCTGTTCTGATTATCAAAACTTAACACTTACTCCTTGGAAGGAAAGTTATGACCAACCTAGATAGCATATTGAAAAGCAGAGACATTACTTTGCCAACAAAGGTCCATTTAGTCAAGGCTATGGTTCTTCCAGTGGTCATGTATGGATGTGAGAGTTGGACTGTGAAGAAAGCTGAGTGCTGAAGAATTGATGTTTTTGAACTGTGGTGTTGGAGAAGACTCTTGAGAGTCCCTTGGACTGCAAGGAGATCCAACCAGTCCATTCTGAAGGAGATCAGCCCTGGGATTTCTTTGGAAGGAATGATGTTAAAGCTCCAGTACTTTTGCCACCTCATGCGAAGAGTTGACTCATTGGAAAAGACTCTGATGCTGGGAGGGATTGGGGGCAGGAGGAAAAGGGGATGAAAGAGGATGAGATGGCTGGATGGCATCACCGACTTGATGGACGTGAGTCTGAGTGAACTCCGGGAGTTGGTGATGGACAGGGAGGCCTGGTGTGCTGCAATTCATGGGGTTGCAAAGAGTCAGACATGACTGAGCGACTGAACTGACTGACTGAATGCATTTTTTATCTTGTCATTTGATCATTTTTAACATTTTGGAACAGCAAACTCATCTCATTAAAGATTTCAATCATATTTACTTAAGACTGCAACCAAGCAGACCCATTCTTAACATCTCCAGGGCCTGGGATAAGAGTTACCAATCAGGGTATACATGCCATATGTCTAAATACCAAAGTCAAAATTTCAGCTAACAAACTTAAATCAAACGTATTTTCTCTGCCTACATATAGATCATATATGTATCACTGAAATAACATGGAAGGCCAGGTTCAAATTAAGAATTCCAGGCAAGAGGAGAAGGGGGCGACAGAGCATGAGATGGCTGGATGGTATCACCAACTCAATGGACATGAGTTTGGGCAACCTCTGGGAGATAGTGAAGGACAGAGGAGCCTGATGTGCTGCAGTTTATAGGGTTGCAAAGAGTTGGACAGGACTAAGCAACTGAGCAACAGCAACAAGGACACCTCAGAGTTGGACACTGGCTGATGGCAGCGCAGGGAGAACATATCTCTGTGGACATCTGCAGCATAAGGAGAGCAGATCACTGAGCTCTCCTCCTTTACTTCTCATACACTTTCCATCCTGCATCACAAGGACCTCCTGTGCACATCCAACTTCTGTCTGTACCTCAAGTAGAGCCACCCCTGGCTACAGTTCAAGCTCAGGATTGCACATACCTGTCCTCAAGACAGATCCAAGAGAGAGGCTAAGGAAGTGAGCTTGAGGCATACGGACAAAATTCTGAAAGACTGGTTACCTGGATCATGGTCCAGAAGTAAAGGTACAACCTCTCAGTGGGGAGGCTATTTGCCCTGTACACTCCACACCCTGTGTGTGTATGGCAACACCAGTGCAGGGCCCTGTAAAGTGCAGAGCCCAGTGCAAGGCTTCCTTTCTCCCTATTTAAGGACAGTATTTCCAACAGGTACAAACAGGGAATCTACTTCTGCACATAATATGGGTCTCCTAAAAACTTAAAATCTATTATCCTTTGAACTTTTGCTTTTCATACTAATTATGGCTTGATGCAATAAAAAATAAATACAAAATAAATGGCAAAGTGAAAGTCACTCAGTCGTGTCCAACTCTTTGTGACCCCATGGACCGTATAGTCCATGGAATTCTCCAGGCCAGAATACTGGAGTGGTTAGCCTTTCCCTTCTCCAGGAGATCTTCCCAACCCAGGGATCAAACCCAAGTCTCCCGCATTGCAGGCGGATTCTTTACCAGTGAGCCACAAGGGAAGCCCAATAAGCTTGCTAATTATTGGGAAAGGCACCTTGATCCTAAGAAGCACTTTTAGCCTAAGCCAGTGGTCCCCAACCTTTTGGGCACCAGGGACAGATTTTGTGGAAGACAATTATTCCATGGACCAGGACTGGGGAGGGGGGGTGGTTTCAGAATGAGTCAAGGGCATTACATTTATTTTGCCCTTTATTTCTAGTATTATTACATCAGATCCACCTAAGATAATCAGGCATCAGATCCCAGAGGGTGCAGAAACCTGGTCTAAGCCATTTAGAGACAGACCATAAGTATCCTTCAAAAACACGAAAAAGCTGACTCTCTTGACAGTTTTTTCCTCAAAGAGATTTTTAAAAAGGATTTTAAGTAATTCTAATATAACTTGCAGGGCTCATCTACATATACCACATAAAATGCAATAAGAGAAAAAAATCTTAATTATGATGACAAGAATTATGACTATGTCTTTAATTTTTTCTAAACCTATCATAAATAACAATAATTATTAGAATCAGGAAGGCATATTTAACTTCAATATAAAATTAAATATTTTTATTCAAAGAGTTTTACAGGCAAAGTTTTAAATATAATAAGGAGAAAAATCAACCTTCTCTTTAAGTACTACTGCACCAGATATCTCAGCAAATAAGTTACTCCCTGCCAATATTATGCTGAGATGGGTGTTTGGAAAGCTACTTTGGTTTGGAGTCCTTAGGGTATATGTCTCACTAATCTATAAAAAAATTTTTCAGCACAATTAAGGTGATGCAAATTTTTATAGAATAAGAACTTGTGCAAATTTACTGATCAGGAAAAATAATTATTTCTTTCTGAAGATTTTCTTGTACACATACAATATTCCAATAGGTCATGAAGACAATACTTGACATTAATAAAAAGTTGAGAGAGCCAGTATTTAATTCTTATTCTCCAACATTATCACTATTTAATTAGATGATAGCAATCATAAACTCCTGTTCTTCACTCAAAATTCTCTGCAAAATTACAGTATTACCATAGTTTTATTTCCTCTGTTATCATAATATAACTCAATTCAGAGGCAGCATATGAAAAGGGTAAATAAAAGCACAGGCCCAGAAACAAGCTTGCCAGCGTCAACTACTGGCTCCATTGTTTTCTAGCTATGTGATTTTGGGCAAGAATTTATCCTGGCCCCTTTTTCTATTTGTGAACATGGCTATAATAATTGTACCTACCTCAAGGGACTGCCCTAAATATCAAATGACCTAACAGTCATGTAAAGTTCTTGCCACAATATCCAAAATATAAGAGCTCTATAAATGTTAGCAATCGTAACTCATCTCATCATATAAAGTGTTCAGTTCAGTTCAGTCACTCAGTTGTGTCCGACTCTTTGCGACCCCATGAATCGCAGCACGCCAGGCCTCCCTGTCCATCACCAACTCCTGGAGTTCACCCAGACTCACGTCCACTGAGTCAGTGATGCCATCCAGCCATCTCATCCTCTGTCGTCCCCTTCTCCTCCTGCCCCCAATCCCTCCCAGCATCAGAGTCTTTTCCAATGACTCAGCTTTTCGCATGAGGTGGCCAAAGTACTGGAGTTTCAGCTTTAGCATCATTCCTTCCAAAGAACACCCAGGGCTGATCTCCTTCAGAATGGACTGGTTGGATCTCCTTGCAGTCCAAGGGACTCTCAAGAGTTTTATCCAACACCACAGTTCAAAAGCATCAATTCTTCGGCACTCAGCTTTCTTCACAGTCCAACTCTCACATCCATACATGACCACTGGAAAAAACCATAGCCTTGACTAGATGGACTTTTGTTGGCAAGGTAATGTCTCTGCTTTTCAATATGCTATCTAGGCTGGTCATAACTTTCCTTCCAAGGAGTAAGTGTTTTTAATTTCATTGCTGCAGTCACCATCTGCAGTGATTTTGGAGCCCCAAAAAATAAAGTCTGACACTGTTTCCCCATCTATTTGCCATGAAGTGATGGGACCAGATGCCATGATCTTCGTTTTCTGAATGTTGAGCTTTAAGCCAACTTTTTCACTCTCCTCTTTCACCTTCATCAAGAGGCCTTTTAGTTCCTCTTCACTTTCTGCCATAAGGGCAGTGTCATCTGCATATCTGAGGTTATTGATATTTCTCCCGGCAATCTTGATTCCAGCTTGTGCTTCTTCCAGCCCAGTGTTTCTCATGATGTACTCTGCATATAAGTTAAATAAGCAGGGTGACAATATATAGCCTTGACGTACTCTTTTTCCTATTTGGAACCAGTCTGTTGTTCCATGTCCAGTTCTAACTGTTGCCTCCTGACCTGTATATAGGTTTCTCAAGAGGCAGGTCAGGTGCTCTGGTATTCCCATCTCCTTCAGAATTTTCCACAGTGTATTGTGATCCACACAGTTAAAGGCTTTGGCATAGTCAATAAAGCAGAAATAGATGGTTTTCTGGAACTCTCTTGCTTTTTCTATGATCCAGCGGATGTTGGCAATTTGATCTCTGGTTTCTCTGCCTTTTCTAAAACCAGCTTGAACATCTGGAAGTTCACGGTTCACGTATTGTTGAAGCCTGGCTTGGAGAATTTTGAGCATTACTTTACTAGCGTGTGAGATGAGTGCAATTGTGTGGTAGTTTGAGCATTCTCTGGCGTTGCCTTTCTTTGGGATCGGAATGAAAACTGACCTTTTCCAGTCCTGTGGCCACTGCTGAGTTTTCCACATTTGCTGGCATGAGTGCAGCACTTTCACAGCATCATCATTCAGAATTTGAAACAGCTCAACTGCAATTCCATCACCTCCACTAGCTTTGTCGTAGTGATGCTTTCTAAGGCCCACTTGACTTCACATTCCAGGATGTCTGGCTCTAGGTCAGTGATCACACCATCGTGATTATCTAGGTGGTGAAGATCTTTTTTGTACAGTTTTTCTGTGTATTCTTGCCACCTCTTCTTAATATTTTCTGCTTCTGTTAGGTCCATACCATTTCTGTCCTTTATCGAGTCTATCTTTGCATGAAATGCTCCCTTGGTATCTCTTTCTTGAAGAGATCTCTAGTCTTTCCCATTCTGTTGTTTTCCTCTATTTCTTTGCATTGATCACTGAGGAAGGCTTTCTTATCTCTTCTTGCTATAAAGTGTTAGCAGACCTATTTATTTAAAAAAAAAGGCACTTCTACTATTTTACCTAAATATAAGTTTATTTTGAATAGAGTAGCCAGAAGAGTTAACAAAACACAGAAATATAAATACACTTCAGAGACTAGGCGTCAACATCAAGAACAACTAAGCTGAAGCTCAAATGCCTAGAGGTTGTAGGACACATGCTGTCCAGGTTAAGATGCAACAGGCAGAGAAAACGAACAGCAGTTTCAGTTATGAATCTTAAGCTGAAAGTCACAAAAAGAGATGCTCAGAATTGGAAGTGCTGATTTAAACCTAAGCTGCTTCACACATGGATAAACCTGTAGCATACTCTAAAGGGAGTAGCTACAAAGGATTTGTTTAATCCTAAACAACAATGGGGAGGTCAGTTAGAGTTTATGTAATAGTACTCACCTGTAATGAAACGATCTAATGGCATCACAGGAGCAACATGAGGTGTGGCTTGTGTAACAAGAAGATTGATCAGATCGTGTTTAAAATTTTTCAGTGTAAGCAATGCTCTTGCAACAAGGCCACCCATAGAATGACCGATGATTGCCACACTTTTTGGAGCAAATTCTTGACCCTATTAAAAAAAAAAATCATCAAGGCATGATTAAGGATTAGAATCACAGTAAACAAAATAAATACTTCTCTCTACATATAAGCAATTTTATTGAAAAAAGAATAAACTATTTATATAATCTCCCTTAATAAGACAGGAATACATTTTCATACACTTGTAATTAGTATATACATACTGCTTTGTGTTCTGTAAGCATTTTTAAAAGTTAAGCTTTGGTTTTCTGAACCAAAATCACAACCCTTGGTCTAGCAAATCATGTTTTTCCCATTTGTTATATTGTATGTAAGAGGTGTGATTACATTTGGTGTATATCAGATTAGATTTTATAGGATATATAAAGTGAGATCACTTATTTGAAAATGGAGGTATCACAAAAAAGCCACAACTATTCCAGTTGCCATAGCAATGTACTATTGAATCATATCAATGTATCTTATCTCATCAAATTATTTCTCTATTGTGGGCCTGGGCTTAAAAAGGAGTCAGCAATCCACACATTTATTCACTGATAATTACATATTTTAATTTTTAAAGTAAGTATTTCTTTTAAAAAAATATTTTCTATCTGCATATAGGCCCAAACTTCTGTTCATCACCTTCCAACACTGATCCTTCATCCATGCCTTCTCTCCTGTTACTATAATCTGGGCTTCATGAAGAACCAGAGTTAACAGAATAGACCTGAGACTGCTATCCTTATAACTGACTGTATTCAAGGCTGGCTCTGGTTTGCTGTCTGCGACCAAAGACTTTGGAAGGGTTCCCATCATTTCCTAAATTATAAAAATGGCTCATTATACCAAAACTGCTTTGTAAACATGGTTTATGTTGAGTACCTTCTGCCTTATTTTTGTTGGGATTTTGGCACATGGGAGGCACAGGCACAAGGTGTCCAGGTGACTGGTCCTCTAGAAGAAACCTTAGCTACTGAGTCTCTAATGCATGTCACAATCGTTGCTGCAGGAATTAAACATATCCAGAGTGACTTTCCTGTAAGGGGACATTGGGAAGCTTTCACCTGGTTTCTCTGGACTTCACCCCATGCACCTTTTCTCTTCACCAATTTTGCTTTGTATCCTTTCACTATAATAAATCATAACCATAAGAACAACTATATGCTTAAGGCCACCTGGAAAATCATCAGCCTGAGGATGGTTCTGGTGATCTTCTGAAACATACTTGATCTTAGCAAAAGCCAAATCCTACATTTGTGCTTTGAAACCTACCCGCTTTGGCCTTTTCAAGGACATCACTCTGGCAATTCTTCTCACTTTCTTCTTGCATTATTGTTTCTGTCCACTAGATCATTCTCACTAGTATATAAATATGGTCTCCCCCACTGGCTCAGAGAGTAAAGAATCTGGCTGAAATGCAGGAGACACAGGAGATGTGGATTCGATCCCTCGTCAGGAAGATGCCCTGGTGGAGGAAATGGCAACCTACTCCAGTAGTCTCATCTGAAAAATCCCATGGACAGAGGAGCCTGGTGGGCTATAGTCCAAAGGGTCACAAAAAGTCAGACACAGTTGAGAACTAAGCAAAAACAACTACTAGATCATTCCTACTAGTATATAAATACACTGTTATTCTCTCTTAAAAAGTAGAAACTTTATTTTTACTTCTACTTTAGCAACCATATCTTTCTTTATATACCCCTTGAGAGCAAAACTCTTCAAAAACAGTTGTCTGCACAGTACTTGCTGTATCCAATTTTTCAAACACCCTTAAACCCATTCTGATCAGGTTTTCCCCTACAACACTCTTTTAAAACTGCACTTACCTGGTCACCAAGGAATCTAAAGATCAATTCTCAATCCTCACCTTACTTGACCTATCAATGGCAATTTACATAGTTGATCACTTCTTCCTCTTTGAAAATGCTTTGCTTGACTTCCTTGATGAGATACTCTTATGGTTCTCCTCTTACCTCACTGACTGCTCCTTTTTAGTCTCTTGCTGGTTCCTTCTTATCTCCCCTCACCTCTTAATACTGGTGTGACTCAGACCTCACTCCTTAAATATCTTCTTTCACATCTTGAACCCATTAGTGATCTCATCCACTCTCATGGCTCTAACTACATCTCAGTTCTGTTCAGTTCAGTCGACTGCTCAGTCATGTCCAGCTCTGCGACTCCATGGACTGCAGCACACCAGGCCTCCCTGTCCATCGCCAACACCCAGAGTTTACTCAAACTCATGTCCATTGAGTTGGTGATGCCATCCAACCATCTCATCCTCTGTTGTTCCCTTCTCCTCCCGCCTTCAATCTTTCTTAGCATCAGGGTCTTTTCCAGTGAGTCAGTTCTTCGCATCAGGTGGCCAAAGTATTGGAGTTTCAGTTTCAACACCAGTCCTTCCAATGAATATTCAGGACTGATTTCCTTTACAATGGACTGGCTGGATCTCCTTGCTGTCCAAGGAACTCTAAAGAGTCTTCTCCAACACCACAGTTCAAAAGCATCAATTCTTCGGCACTCAGCTTTCTTCACAGTCCAACTCTGACATCCATACATGACCACTGGAAAAACCATAGCCTTGACTAGACAGACCTTTGTTGGCAAAGTAATGTCTCTGCTTTTCAATATGCTACCTAGGTTGGTCATAACTTTCCTTCCAAGGAGCAAGCGTTTTTTAATTTCATGGCTGCAATCACCATCTGCAGTGATTTTGAAGCCCAAAAAAATAAAGTCTGACACTGTTTCCACTGTTTCCCCATCTATTTCCCATGAAGTGATGAGACCGGATGCCATGATCTTCCTTTTCTGAATGCTGACCTTTAAGCCAAGTTTTTCACTCTCTTCTTTCACTTTCATCAAGAGGCTCTTTAGTTCCTCTTCACTTTCTGCCATTAGGGTGGTGTCATCTGCATATCTGAGGTTATTGATATATCTCCCGGTAATCTTGATTCCAGCTTCTGCTTCTTTCAGCCCAGAGTTTCTCATGATGTACTCTGCATAGAAGTTAAATAAGCAGGGTGACAATATACAGCCTTGACGTACTCCTTTTCCTATTTGGAACCAGTCTGTTGTTCCATGTCCAGTTCTAACTGTTCCATCCTGACCTGCATATAGGTTTCTCAAGAGGCAGGTCAGGTGCTCTGGTATTGCCATCTCCTTCAGAATTTTCCACAGTTTATTGTGATCCACACAGTTAAAGGCTTTGGCATAGTCAATAAAGCAGAAATAGATGTTTTTCTGGAATTTTCTTCCTTTTTCCATGATCCAGCGGATGATGGCAATTTGATCTCTGGTTCCTCTGCCTTTTCTAAAACCAGCTTGAACATCTGGAAGTTCATGGTTCACGTATTGCTGAAGCCTGGCTTGGAGAATTTTGAGCATTACTTTACTAGCATGTGAGATGAGTGCAATTGTGCGGTAGTCTGAGCATTCTTTGGCATTGCCTTTCTTTGGGACTGGAATGAAAACTGACCTTTTCCAGTCCTGTGGCCACTGCTGAGTTTTCCACATTTGCTGGCATATTGAGTGCAGCACTTTCACAGCATCATTTCAGAATTTGAAATAGCTCAACTGGAATTCCATCACCTCCACTAGCTTTGTTCGTAGGGATGCTTTCTAAGGCCCACTTGACTTCACATTCCAGGATGTCCGGCTCTAGGTAAGTGATCACACCATCATGATTATCTGGGTCATGAATATCTTTTTTGTACAGTTTTCTGTGTATTCTTGCCACCTCTTCTTAATATCTAATGCTTCTGTTAGGTCCATACCATTTCTGTCCTTTATTGAGCCCATCTTTGCATGAAATGTTCCCTTGGTATCTCTAATTTTCTTGAAGAGATCTCTAGTCTTTCCCATCTGTTGTTTTCATCTATTTCTTTGCATTGATCACTGAGGAAGGCTTTCTTATCTCTCCTTGCTATTCTTTGGAACTCTGCATTCAGATGCTTATATCTTTCCTTTTCTCCTTTGCTTCTTGCTTCTTTTCTTTTCACAGCTATTTGTAAGGCCTCCCCAGACAGCCATTTCGCTTTTTTGCATTTCTTTTCCATGGGGATGGTCTTGATACCTGTCTCCTGTACAGTGTCATGAACCTCCGTCCAAAGTTCATCAGGCACTCTATCTATCAGATCTAGTCCCTTAAATCTATTTCTCACTTACACTGTATAATCATAAGGAATTTGATTTAGGTCATACGTGAATAGTCTAGTGGTTTTCCCTACTTTCTTCAATATAATTCTGAATTTGGCAATAAGGAGTTCATGATCTGAGTCACAGTCAGCTCCCAGTCTTGTTTTTGCTGACTGTATAGAGCTTCTCCATCTTTGACTGCAAAGAATATAATCAATCTGATTTCGGTGTTGACCATCTGGTGATGTCCATGTATAGAGTCTTCTCTTGTGTTGTTAAAAGAGGGTGTTTGTTATGACCAGTGCATTTTCTTGGCAAACTCTATTAGCCTTTGCCCTGCTTCATTCCGTACTCCAAGGCCAAATTTGCCTGTTACCCCAGGTGTTTCTTGCCTTCCTACTTTTGCATTCCAGTCCCCTATAATGAAAAGGACATCTTTTTTGGGTGTTAGTTCTAAAAGGTCTTGTAGGTCTTCATAGAACCGTTCAGCTTCAGCTTCTTCAGCATTACTGGTTGGGGCATGGACTTGGATTTCTGTGATACTGAATGGTTTGCCTTGGAAACAAACAGAGATCATTCTGTCATTTTTGAGATTGCATCCAAGTACTGCATTTCAGACTCTTTTGTGGACCATGATGGCTACTCCATTTCTTCTAAGGGATTCCTGCCCACAGTAGTAGATATAATGGTCATCTGAGTTAAATTCACCCATTCTGGTCCATTTTAGTTCGCTGAATCCTAGAATGTCGACGTTTACTCTTGCCATCTCCTGTTTGACCACTTCCAATTTGCCTTGATTCATGGACCTGACATTCCAGGTTCCTATGCAATATTGCTCTTTACAGCATCAGACCTTGCTTTTCACATCCACAACTGAGTATTGTTTTTGCTTCGCTCTATCCCTTCATTCTTTCTGGAGTTATTTCTCCACTGATCTCCAGTAGCATATTGGGCACCTACCGACCTAGGGAGTTCCTCTTTCAGTATCCTATCATTTTGCCTTTTTATACTGTTCATGGGGCTCTCAAGGCAAGAATACTGAAGCGGTTTGCCATTCCCTTCTCCAGTGGACCACATTCTGTCAGACCTCTCCGCCATGACCCACCCATCTCGGGTGGCCTCACAGGGCATGGCTTAGTTTCATTGAGTTAGACAAGGCTGTGGTAGGTTTGATTAGATTGACTAGTTTTCTGTGATTATGGTTTCAGTGCATCTGCCCTCTGACGCCTCTCGCAACACCTACTGTCTTACTTGGGTTTCTCTTACCTTGGACGTGGGATATCTCTTCATGGCTGCTCCAGCAAACTGCAGCCGCTGCTCCTTACCTTGGATGAGGGGTATCTCTTCACTGGCTGCCCCTCCTGACCTTGAATGTGGAGTAGCTCCTCTCGGCCCTCCTGCACCCGCGACTACAACTGCATGCTAGCTACACTTGGGATGTCTAAAATGTACCTTAAATACAATCTGTCTAGAACTGAACTCTTAATATCCTTTAGATCTGTTCCTCCTACATTTCTCCCCACCCTGGCTAATCATAATTAAATTATTTTAGTTTTTCTAGTTTGAACTGAAGTAAAGTGTTAGTCTCTCAGTCATGTCTGACTCTTTGCGACCCCATGGACTATAGCCCACCAGGCTCCTCTGTCCACAGAGTTCTCCAGGCAAGAATACTGCAGTGGCTTGCCATGCCCTTCTCCAGGCGATCTTCCTGACCCCTGGGTCGAATCTGGGTCTCCTGCATTGCAGGCAGATTCTTTACCATCTGAGCCACCAAGGAACCCCTTTTTCTAGTTTGGGTCACCCTTAACTCTTTTTTTTCTCTCACATTTCCCCTCCATACCTGAACTGCCAGCAACTCCTTTTGCCTTTGAGATTTATACCAGTCTGACCATTTCCTATCATTTCCACTGCTATTAACTTGATCCAAACCAAAATTACCTTGCCAAAGTTACTTCAATAGCTTCCTAACTGGTGTCTCTGCTTCTACCTTTACATCCCTTCAGTTTATCCTCAAAAGCACACTGACACCAGAATGATACTGTTATAACCTAAAACAGGGTTAAATGGTAAAGAATTTGTCTGTGAACAAAGGAGACACAGGTTAGATCCCTAGACCAGGAAGATTCCACATGTTGCAAAGCAACTAAGACCGTGGGTCACAACTATTGAGCCTGCGCTACTGAAGCCGGAATGCCTAGAACCCATGCTCTGCAACAAGAGAAGCACTGCAATGAGAAGTCCATGCACTGCAATGGAGAGTAGTCCCTGCTCTCAACTACTAGAGAAAAAGCCCAAGCAGCAACAAAGACCCAGCAGAGCCAAAAATAAATAAAAATTAAAAAGAAAAAAACCTAAAACAGAACACGTTATTCCTTCGTTCAAAAACCTCTTTAGTGGCTTTCTGTATCATTTAATAAAAGGCAAAATTCTTAAAATTGCCTGCAAGACTCTATAAACTACCTTCCTCCCAAACTTTCCTTCTACTAACTTACTGTTCCAGCCATACCAGACTCGTTTTTCCTGAAATACAGGACCCATGTGTTTGCCTCATATATTTGTTTCCTCTTCCTACAGTACTTTCGCTAGGTATCTAAATAGGCTAAGTAAGTAAGTAAGTGAAGTCGCTCAGTCGTGTCTGACTCTTTGCGACCCCATGGACTGTAGCCCACCAGGATTCTCTGTCCATGGGATTCTCCAGGCAAGAATACTGGAGTGGGTTGCCATTTCCTTCTCCAGGGGATCTTCCCAACCCAGGGATCGAACCTGGGTCTCCTGCATTGCAGGCAGATGCTTTAACCTCTGAGCCACCAGGGAAGCCACTCCCTCATGTCCTTAGTTTGTATCAAATTGTCTGTGTCTCAACAGAGGTCTTCACTGGGTGCCCTTATTTATTTATAATTATAGTCTACCTTCAACTACCTATCTCCCTTTTCTGTTTTTAACTCCTGGTATTTATCACAAGAAAGTATGTATTTTTCTTGTTTATGATGTTTTCTGCCTGCCTCTCCCTATTGGAACATAGTTCCATGAGAGCTTAGATTTCTGTTTTATTCATTCCTATATTTGCATGCAGACTCACATGATGAACGAATGTGGTTTCTTCCATCTAAAATGTCTTCTCACTTTCCCATACCCAAGTCATATCCATTCAACAAGACTGAGTTGTCTCTTAATTGTACTTGCTTGTAACAGAAATAATACTTTCTAAAAGCCTCAATTTAAAAGAAAGTCTATTAGTTTTATTAAAAATGTAACATGTATTTGTTAGAGAAAACAAGACAACAACAACAACAAAAAGAACGAAAACAAAGCACCTAATACATAACATTAGAGACACAATTGTTTTTTGGGAAAGACATTTATGGAATTAAATCTCATTTTGAAATCACGTCTAATTTATCTTATCTAATAACTATCAGATATGTAAAAGGTTCTGTTTCATCTTACGGCTCGTTTCATCCTACAATAAGTGTAGATTTAAGCTAAAAAATATTTGAAGTAATTTTATTTTTTTTTTTTTGAAGTAATTTTAAAATGCTGACTTAGGCAACAAATCAAGACACCTAAATTTCATTTTCAAGATACACAGGAATACCAGTGACTGGATGACTGTAGCTTTACAGTTAAGTCTTGAATCAGGCAATGCAGGACCTCCAACTTTGTTCTTTGCCAAGATGGGTCTTTTTTAAAATTATTTGTTGCTTTGATTCTTTCCACATAAGCATATCAATTTTAAAAAAAGAACTACTGGTATTTGATTTGTAGAGCATTAAATCTACTGGTCTATTTGGGGAAAATTTGGGATTACCTTGTAGCTCAGTCGGTAAAGAATCTGCCTGCAGTGCAGGAAACCCAGGTTGGATCCCTGAGTTGGGATGATCCCCTAGAGAAGGAAAATGGCAACCCACTCCAGTATCCTTGCCTGGAAAATCTCATGGACAGAGGAGCCTGGTGGACTGCAGTCCATGGGGTTGCAAAGAGTCGGGCACGACTGAGCGACTAACACTTGGGGAAAATTTACATCTTAATCTTGAGATTTTAAACCATAAAGTTGGTCTGTTCATTTATTTTGGATTTCTTTAATTTCTACCATCAGGGTTTGCAGTTCAGCAGGGTTTGCAGTTTTCAGTGAATAGATCTTGCACATCTTTCACTAAATTTATCCATAAGATTTTTTATACTACTGTAAATGCATTTCAAAACTTCACCTTCCATTTGATCACTGATTTCTAAATACTGACCATTTACCTGTGATTCTGCTAAATTCACTTATGAATCCTAAAACTATACTTCTAACTACTACTTTAATCTTAAAAATTCTGATGACATGTTTTCATTTTAATTCAATTCAAAACATTTTCAAATTTCACCTGTGATCTTCTTTTTAACCTCTGGGTTATCTAGAGGTCATTTCCAAACATTGGATGATTTTCCAGATATCTTTTGTTGAGATTTCTAATTTAATTCTGTTATGTTCAGAAAATAAACCCTGTATGACTTCAATCCTGACAGAGACTTGTTTTATGGCTTAATATATGGCATATCTTAGTAAATGTTCCATGTGCACTGAAAGAGATCATAGTTTGTTCAGTTGTTGGGTGTGGCCTATAAATATCAGTAAGCCCAGCTTGTTTCTACAGTTGTTGGGCATGTTCTATAAATGTCAACAGGTCAAGCTGATTAACAGTGTTAAAATCTTCTATAGTTTACTGGTTTTCTATTTATTTCATCAATTATTGAGAGAGGATTGTTGAAATTATCAACTCTAATTGTGAATTTACATATTTTTCCTCTAGTTTGTTAATTCTGCTTCATCAACTTGGAAGCTCTGTTACTAGGTGCATACTCCCTTGAGATTCTTGGCCTTCTTGATGAGCTGACTCTTATCACCAAGAAATGTCCCTCTTTTTCAATGTAATATCCTTTGTCCTAGAATCTATTTAATTGATATTAAGATTGCCATGCTAACTTTCATACTATCTGTATTTGTATGTGTATTTTTTCCATTCCTTTACATTTCTTAATCAGGATTTTTACATCTAAAATGGCTTTTGCTTTCCAGTACTCAGATTAGCATATAGTTTGGTGGGTCTTGTTTTTTAATCCAGTCTGACAAGATCTTTCTTTTATTGGAGTGTTTAATCCATCTACAATTAATATAATTATTGATAGCTGCACTGAACTCTATCATCTTGCCATTTGTTTTCTGTTTGTCCCATTTGTCTTTCGGTTCTTTCCTTTCAGACTGAATACATTTTATTGTACTTCACTGATACTGCATTTTTTACAAATCAAAGGTCTATGGCAACTTTGCACTGAACAAGTCTATTGGTGCCATTTTCCAATAATATTTATTCACTTTGTGTCACATTTTTTATAATTATTGCAATGTTTCAAACTTTTCCATTTTATTTGTTACAGTGAGCTGTGTGATCACTGACCTTTGATATTACTACTATGAAGGTTCAAATGATGGTCAGCATTTCTTAGCAATATTTTAAAATTAAGGTATGCACATTTTTAAAAACATGACGCTATCACACACACTTGATAGTCCACGGTATACTGCAAACATAACTTTATATGAACTAGACCCCCCAAAATTCATGAGACTTGCTTAACTGCAGTATCTGCTTTATTGCAGCACTCTGGAACCGAACCTGCAGTATCTCTGAAGTAGATCTGTATTTCTCTTCCATTTGCTCTTTAGCTGCATCTCCTTTTTTGTTGTTACTCTAGAAATTACAATATACAACCTTATCAGTCTATCATGAATTAACATTACACTTCTTACTGTAGTGGAATAATTCTATTTATTCCTCTTCCTATCTTTTCACCATTAGTATATATTTTCCTTCTAAATAAATTATAAACCTCATAATGAATTCATTACTGGAAATAAATTTTTTAACCTTTTAATTCTGAACCAATTAGACACTGGCTCTCTAATCCTAACCCTTCCTCCTTGGTATGCTATTGCCTTGTATTGCCCTGTGCATACAAAATGTAGCACTCAAAGACTGAAAGAATCAAATTTCTAGAGCTCCTATCTATGCCTAGTTCTTGGTTCTCTTCTCCTACTCTGACCACAAATCTAGCCATTTCTGTAGTCCCAAATGCCAACCTCTGCCTTCTTCAGCTTAGTGATGTCAATTTGCTCTGTTTCATCTCTAAGAATTTACCCCATGGTCTGGAAAATGCTTCCAGGCAGAAAGCTGGGCCCTCATGGAGCTCCCATCACATGTTTTCCCTCTTTCAGTGATCATGGTCCTTTACCATTTGGTTGTCCAACATCTGAAAACATGTGCTTCAGATAGTTTCACTAGTTTTATAATTGTTTATATATGGAAGTGGTCTACTCTGCGGCTGCTGCTGCTGCTAGTACCAGTTATTTAGACAATTAGAATTAACAAACTAGAGGAAAAAAATAGGTAATTTCACAATTAGAGTTGATAATTTAAACAAATCCATACTAATGGATTTAGGAAATGCACTGCACTTCTAATTTGTATATAAAGGAAAAAAAAATTTGTTTTCCAAAAATTCACAAGAAAGAGTTCCTGTAAACTGAATTTGAACTTCAAAACCCACGACTGAATTCAATGCAATAGAATTTCACACAAAAAAACCTTTGTGCCACCTTTGCTTCAACTTCTCTGTGTGTGTATGTGTGTGTGTACACACACAACTCTTTGAACCTCATGGACTGTAGCCTGCCAGGCTCCTCTGTCCATGGAATTTGCAAGGCAAGAATACTGGTATAGCAGCCATTTCCTACTCCAGCAGATCTTCCTGACCTAGGGCTCAAACCTGTATCTCCTGTACTGGCAGGTGGATTCTTTACTGCTGAGCCATCTGGGAAGCTCATGTAAACAAATAATTTAAAATATGCTGAGTCTCTTCAACAAACAAAGATACCAGTAGGCTGATCACCATTGATTTGCATGATTATCTCATACCTTATAGAGCTTGAGAATTGTTTTAATGCATTCATGCACAAACTTGGTCTGTTTCTGAAGACTTCCACCATACAGTGCCACCAGTTCTTCATTGAAATTCACGCTAAAGAAGTCAAAGTGGTATTTGAAGTCAATGTCTTCGGCTTTTCTAAGCGCAATAGAGCCAATAGAACGAACTGCAGAGGAAAAGGATTAAGTGCATATGAAATAAAAATTTTTAAAGTTTCTTCTATTCTAAAGCTTCAAAGTCTCTTAACAAATAACTATCTCACACTCTGAAAAAAACCTATTTCAGGGTGACATCGTTAATAATATCACTTTAGAAGAACAAACCCACCTAGCCAATTGTGTGTCTTGTTCTATAAATTTTTAAAAATTAAATATAAAGTGAATGGTTCATTCATTCTCTACCTGTTTCCCCTTCAGCAGGGGCAACAACAGCTAAAAGGGAAGAAAGGAATCCTTGCGCAATAAGAAGTAGGAACTTTGTCAAATTTGAGGATTTTAAGAGTGAGAAAATCCTACAAGAAATGTCTGCTCATTACAGCTCATCACAGTGGTTTTAAATACTCATGGAAGATTTGTCCTTTTTTCTTACACATGACATCACTGTAAGTAAATCTTGTCATGCTCTACCTTCTAAATATTTCCCCAATCAAGCCTTCTTCACCACTTCCACCACTACCTTCCTAATCCAAGCATCATCATCTCTTGCCTGAACTACTCTAATAATTTCCTAAACAGGCTCTCTGCTTCTACCGTTGAACGTTGTGATAAAGCATATACATGTATGTAAGTAATATACATATATTGTGATAAATATGTCACATATACTATACATATATAGTGATAAAGTGTGTGTATATATATATGTATAGAAACAATTTTTTAAGTTGCTGGTCTCTTAATTTCAAATGTAATTCCCATTTCCCACAATTATACTCTCTAGGTTTTAGGTTTAGTAAACAAAACATTTGTTTGCCACTCCATTTTTTTAAACATATATAATTCACAAACTATGTAACTCATTGTGCAAAGCATACAATTTAATTATATTTTTCATAGTCAGAGGTATACATCGTTTTCTGCAATCTAACTTCAGACATTTTTTAATCACTCCCAAAAGAAAACCCTTTACTCATTAGCAGTTACTCTTCATTATTCTCTTCCTCCTAATTCCTAGAAAGCACTAATATATATGTATGTGTGTGTGTGTGTGTGTGTGTGTGTGTGTGTGTGTATAAAACTGAATCACTTTGCTGTATACCTGTAACTAACACAACACTGTAAATCAACTATTCTTCAATTTTTTAAAAGATCTAAGATAAAAAATCAGTAAAAGTTACTTTTACTAGATTAAAAAAAAATGTTAAGCGGAAGAAGCCAGTCACAGAATAATATACACTGAGTGATTACAGTGAAAAGTTTAAAACAGCCCCAAATTGGGACTTCCTTGGTGGTCCAGTAGTTAAAACTTGATGCATCCACTGCAGGGGACACAGGTTCAATCCCTGGTTGGGAAACTAAGAGTCCACACACTGAGTGGCAAGGCCAAAAATAAAAATAATAATAAAATAAAAAATATCAGCTCCTCTTTAAAAAAAAATTTCCTTAATAGCCCCAAATAAGTAGAATGAATTAGAGATGCACACTAAGATGCTAAAACTATAAAGAAAGTAAAGAAAATGACTACCTTAAACTTAGGATTGTGGCTTCATCTAGAAGGGAGGGAGGGAGTTTTAGTCAGGCAAGGGCACATAGGGGCCCTTCCAGGGCGCTGACGACCTTCTACTTCTTGACTTGAGTATGGCCCCTGGGTACTCACTCTATAATCATTTTTAACCAAATAGTGATAGTCTACACATTTTTCTGTTTATGTGTTATACTTCAAATACAATGATTAAATTTT
Organism: Bubalus kerabau; assembly: GCF_029407905.1. Classification (NCBI taxonomy): domain Eukaryota; kingdom Metazoa; phylum Chordata; class Mammalia; order Artiodactyla; family Bovidae; genus Bubalus; species Bubalus kerabau. Next base: position 139,397,099 of record NC_073626.1, read on the forward strand.
AAAAATCAGAGTTTATAATTTCCTACCCAACCTCTCCAATAGTTATCCATCACATTTAAATCAAAATTCTAAGTCTCTTCCACAGCTTTTATGATACAGCCTGTGGCTACTTTTCCATCCTCATCACTTTTCACTTTCTCTAGTCTCAGTAGCCTTGAATGCACCAAACATGTTCCTGCTTCCACGTCTTCCCTGAAACAGTACCATACCTTAGTCCCTTGCCATACTCAGGCCTCTGCTCAAAATGTCATCTCCTCATACTGGCCACTTCATCTAGTCACCTCTTGACCTTGTTTATCCTTTATCCCTTACTCGTTTATTTTTCTAACTTTTAACATTACTGGTATACGAATATCTAGAATACTACCTAATATCTAAAACACTGCTTGGCTCATGGTAGGTACCTCATAAATATTTGCTAGCTAAATAGATAAACATGTAAGTAATTATACTTTGTTGCTGTTCGGTCGCTAAGTTGTGTCCAACTCTTTGCAACCTCATGGACTACAGCACACCAGGCTTCCCTGTCCTTTACTATCTCCCGGAGTAATACTAAATGTTGAAATAATTCTATTCTCATTATATAAAAGAACACATCATTTTTTTTAACAATAAAAAAGGGATTTTAGCTGAAATTACTTCTACATTGCTTGACTGTTACACTAGGAATAACTGCTATATTTCAATTTGGAATATGTACACAAATCTTCCCCAACCCCACCTTTCTGTGTTTGCCTCTGTATTTCTAGATCTAATTTAAATAGCTCCAAAAGAAAGAAATCAATCTCCTCTCCTGCTCAGCAAAACTTAAACCACCGATTTACTTCTCTAGTCAATACTTTAGGTTCTCTTTTGTGTACCCTCAATTTCTAACATAAACCTCTTACCTCTGCTGATTCCCAAATCCCTGTATCATCTATTTATCATCATCTTATCTTCTCCTACTTATTCTCTGCAAAGTGGCTTTCAACTTTTTTTTTTTTTATATACTTGTCACATACTTCTCTCAGATAAAATGTCATATATTTGTGTCTCCCAGTATGTGTAGTGAAGTAGTTAATGCAGAGTATGTATCTGAATTAATTCTTCAACTGAATTTCACAGCTTTCAAAATTTATTTTTGAGACTTACCTTGCTTATAACTTCCAGCATTACCAGGAAGAAAGAGAACAGGAATACCCGTTAAAGGGAGAACTTTGTGTTCTTCAGCATAGGACCCTTCTCCATAAAGATACAATTCATACGCAGGATAGCGTTTTGCCAGTTTCTTTGGAAGTTCAATTTTCTATAGGAAAGAGAAAGCAATTTCACTTTAATCTGTTTTAGTAATACAATTCAGTCTCACTATATCCAATTCTGAATTATACAAATTTGAAACAATACAATATAAAAACATTACTGATGATAAAAACTACACTTAATGAACAACAAAGTTCTACTTTTAGTTTACACATATGAAGCATCCGTCTTGAATTGTATGAGTTTTAAACCATGTAGTCTTAAAGAAAACATAAAATGAGACTACTTAAAATTCTAATAAATAGAAATTACTCAAAATAGCTGCTGACAAGAGAAAAGTACTGGTTTATGTCAACATGCTCCATGTTAACATAATTGAAAATGCATTAAATTTAGTATCACTTATCAATTATACTTAGAAATGATAAAAGCTTTCCATTATTAAATGAATTCTTTTTTGCTATTTTAAACTGTTTTGTAATGTCTCTCTCCTTTTACTCAGGTCCTAACATATACTCCAAGCTGTTGTATCATTCAAAGGAAAGTAAGTTTGTTTTATAATGCAACTTTCCTACCTCTCAACTTAATACGCTTGACCTACAATGTACTTAACAAATTAATCTGAATCCTACAGCCATGACTTGGTCAAGACATGGACAGTCTTCTCACCACAAACATTCCAATGAATTAGCACCTGTTTCAGTTTTCATGGACCTGGTGCATGGTTTGTCAGCGAGCCTAAAACTACTCTGCAATTCATATTATTATTTACCAAATGAGCAGTAATTGACATTTCTTTCAACAAAATATAAATGAAGTCTTAATGTCACCCCCAAAAGGTAGGCATCTATAAAATTAGTAGTAAAGCATAAGATCTTCTTCTGCTCCTTTTTTTTTCTTTTTCTCTTTTACCCTTAAGGGATAGACACCATTAAGGGCTTCCCTGGTGGCTCAGACAGTAAAGAATCTGCCTGCAATGCAGGAGACCCGGCTTAGATCCCTGAGTTGGGAATATCCCCTGGAGAAGAGAATGGCAACCCACTTCAGTATTCTTGTCTGGAGAACTCCATGGACAGAGGAGCCTGGTGGGCTACAGTCCATGAGGTCACAAAGAGTTGGACACGACTGAGCAGCTAACACTGAGACTAACTGAGAGACCATTAAAAATAAAGCCAGTTATACTGAAAGTAGATTTTATTTAAAGAGACATCAAGAGATTTAATGATCTAGCAGTTATAGATCCTTTGGAGAAGGAAATGGTAACCCACTCCAGTACTCTTGCCTGGAAAATCCCATGGACAGAGGAGCCTGGTAGGCTATAGTCCATGGGGTCACAAAGAGTCAGACATGACTGAGTGACTAAACTAAACTAGTCATGTACACGTGCTTGGTAAAAATTTTAACTACTGAGTGAATTTTGAAAATTGTAAATGGGTAATGACTACTGAAAAAAATCACTGTTCTAAAAAGAATAATTCTGATCATTTATGCAAATTCCTGAATATTTGAGGATGGCACCATAAACAATCTGTGCCAATAACACCATGAAAACAACTTGAGAGACTGTGAGCTTGTTGTTTAAGTTACTAGCAACTTTATCTCCTCAAATATTCAAAATACAGAGATATCAACTATTTGCTTTAAGATGTGTTTATTTAACTCAACTCAAATTAGTCCCAATATTAATTATGCACAGTACATAATCAAAAATAAAAAGGATGCAATATTTTGTTCTTTAGGTATAAATTATGCAAGGAAAAAAATGAGAGAACAAGGGAACAGTTATCTTAACTTCTTATAATTTAGCACACTATTTGAGATAGTAGCACACATGCAGTAGGTTCTTTTTAGGACGGTGACTAAACAAAGTTTTGAACGAGTTCAAAACTAACTAAGAAGGATAAACAATCAAATATATCCAAAAAAGTATTTAATTCCCTGGAGTCAGAAAAATAAGCAAAAGAATATTATTTGATAAATTTCATAATCCACTATTATAAAAGCAATTTTATAGTGAGACAATGTACATTTAAAAATATGACTGCATATAATATGGAAAAGAAAAAAGCATAAAGATGGAAAAAAAGACATAGAACAAAAACATAAAGTGGGAATCATAGGCAATGGCAAAACTGTGTTTCCAACAAAATTCAAGTTGGGAGTAAATGGCAGGAAAAGACAGGAAGGGTATTGCCTCGATTGAGGACAGAAAAGATATAGGTACACAAAAAGGATGATGTTTAAAAAACAGAAGATGGTCAAGGAGTTTAAAAAAAGAAAATATTTATAGCAACAGGACTCCAATATATTTTAAATTGATTATTTTAAATGAGAACTCTCCCCTACCAAAGACTAACAATCCATAGTCCATACTGCTGTCAAGAAATAACCTTGTTAAAATATATAGCTTATGTGTTTCTTCACTACACACACAGATGATAAACACTTGAGAGGTCCTTTAAAACCTGGTTCTAATTATTCTTACCTACTTCCTTATAACTTATATATGCCATATTTTAAATGTTTTAATATGTTCCAAAATTCAAGATTCAACACGGTATATACTGAAAAAGCTCTACTACCCTTGGGTTCATTAGTTATCCAATTACCTACTCAGAAGGCAATCAATGTTAGCAGTTTGTGCTTCCAGAAGTAGTTTACATGTACAATATACACAAATATAAGCAAATGTGTCTTAGGTTATTTTCTCCTTTTCATAAAAATGATAACATAATATAAATACTACTTATGGAATAGTATCCTGGTGCCTTCCTACCTTCACAAATGTTCTTTATTCCTGCAATTTTCTTGTTTCGGCACTGTGTGAACTACATACATATCCTACATTGCCCAGTACACAACCTCTTCTCTATAACCGTTGACTACCCAAGATGAACATGGCTGTTCTCTTCTGTGAAGAGCCTTGTACATACTCTTACAGTGAAATTATAATGTTCAACACATATTTTGCCTATTCATTTCATTCCTGTCTCCCTCATTATACTTTAAAGACAAATTTAAAGGCACAACATCTGATTTATCTCTAATTCCTCCTCACCCAAATCCCATATCTAAAATTTACTTACACAGAGAAGTCATTAAATGATATACTAAATAAACATCACACTTAGTAACAAAATAAGTGATTTTCATTTCCCAATATCAGCATTTCCTTTCATAGAGGAAGTGACATATCTACAGTCAAATAAATTATTGTATGAAAAAAAACAACACAGATGTTTTTGTCTCAAATTCTACAATTTGGCTAAAATGTAAGGCAAAAGCTTTCATGGGTAATGTATATTTTGCCTGGTAGGTTTGTGAGATGTTCAACTAACTCTGAATAAGTGAATATAGGAAAACCAAAGGTAGAGGATCAAGAAATAATAAAAAAAAATTTTAATTCAAAACAATTTTTAGGGTTTCAAATTCCTGTGCCACATTTTATTTTTAGAGTGGAAAATAAAACTGAGCATGTTTCAACCAACCTTTTAAATGCCTCTAAAATTCTGCTAAAGAATATGTAAACAAGAAGTAAAAAAAGAAGAAAAGCATCAAGAAAGAGAAAAAAAAAAAACAGTAACTAGGATATTCCATACGCTGGATACCAATGTGTGAACAATTAGAGCTTAATATAAAATATAACTAAAAGCAATATAAAAATATGTTTAGAATACTTTAAACAAATAATTGGTTCTTAATAGAAAGCCCCCAGTTATCCAGAAATCTCAATTATACTCAAAATGACTCATTTCTGTAGGCAGCTTCTGCAACCTAGTGTGCACAATAAAATGAAGAGTCAAACACAAATACTGTAATGAATAAACACTTTTTACACCATAAAGATAAACATTTATTGAAAATGTGTATCAAAACTCCTGCCACTCTAATATTACAGTACTAACGTATTATTAACGTAAGTATAAAACCTCAAAAATAAATAAACCCCCAAACAGCAAAAATAAATAAGACTATTCAACAACAACAAAAAAACCCAAACAGCTTTTTTGCATTAGCTACACTAATTTTCTGTGTCTTTCCAGTCAATATTATGCTGCTTTGTTCCCAACACTAAGTGATTTCTACTACTTGAAATGTTAAGATAGCTTCAATAATTGTGGATAATCCAAAAATAAATGGGAATTAGTACTGTATTGTTTCCATTTTAACTAAATTCTTCAATGCAGTACAAAACTAAAACGACCTATTTCAATCTACTGGGAGTTTTCTAATTAAACCAAAGAAAAATAAAAGATTATAAAGGCTCTATTTTCAGTTTTTAAAAAATTTAAACTAAAAGCCCATATATTTAACTATATGCAGCCTCTGATAAACATAAACCAGCATATTCATTTAGAAATTAAAAGACCACTGTAATATGCTAAAATCTGTTCGCTCAATAGTATCTGATATCAAAAGCTTCCATATAAGCACTGATCCAAGGTAAAGATCTCAAAACAAATCAAATCTCAATCCCACGCAAGGTAGATATCAAAACAAATGAAATCTAAATTTGAATTTTGCCCATGGGAAAGAATGTTCTTCAGCAATTTAAATCTTAAGTAGTTTTAAGATCTAAAAAATAGCAGGATAATCAAATAATATTCCTCCATAATGACCTGTACACGGCAACAACCAGGATCTGCATCCCTCACCTCAAATAAATTTTCTATGGTTTTAAATGCATCTTATCAGTATGTATTATAGTACACATACTTTTTACGGTAGGGAGTTATCATTAAAATATATATTCCATAATTAGGAGATGCATTTAGAAAGGAAAGAATCATTCCGGTGAAATTTCTTTGGATGCCTGTGTAATTTGTCACTCTTTTTACAGCTGGTCATGAATGAAATTCTAGAGTCTACTATGCTGAACCGATAAAGCAACTGTGACTGAAAATATCGAAAACATAAAGAAAGGTGGGGGCGGAGAGATAGAAAGAAGGGCCGGGTCTTTTTAAAATTCCAAATACAGGGAGAAAACAAAACCACCACCAGGAAATAGATTTTACATTCAACCGGTAAGGGGCGACACGCCTCTATACAGGAAGCAAGCACAGGCACCGACCCAGGACCTGCAAGACTAGGGGGCTCCGCAAAACCTTCCCAGGAGAGAAATGAGTTAGTTCCTCATTTACTTACTCATCAGGTTAGCCTTTCACATACAGGTAAATCCCTGAAGTCTCTAAAGCAGACCTGGGAACTATCTAGGCAATATACGCTCTGTAGAAGCTTGGTTCCCTTCTAGAAAAGCAAGAGCTGACACTCAAACTACTGGGCGGGAGGGGAAGAATTTCGGCGTGTGGGAAGCAAAGGAGGGCTCGGAGCACCTGTTAAGGCAGGAAGGATGGGAGGAAGGATTTGGGGAAAGGGACTGGAGCTGAGTATCCGGGGATGAGGGGCGTCGGGCCCGGCCCTTCTCTGCTCGGGATTCGGGACCGCGAACGGGGCGGAGGAACTGGGAGCAACCTCGAGGGGGGCGGGGGGGGATGCTCCGGGAACCATCTATCAAGGACCCCACCGAGAAGACAGGACACAAAGGGCAAGAGAAGGGGATCGCGGGGGGCTGCGAAGTATTATGGGGCCAAGAAAGCAGAGACGCAGTAGGGGTAAGGGGAAGGGAGAGGCGCGGGGAGCCGAGGCAGGGGAAACGCACCGAAGGGTAAGGCTGGAGGGGCCCGAGCCTTGGAGCGGCCACGAAGGGAGGGCAGAACCTCACCTGATACTCCGGGTACTCAAACATGTAGCTCATACTGCACTTATTTTCCTCAAAGCCGAAGAAGACGTCCCATAGCCCCAGGGTGGCCATGAAGACCATGAGGGCATAAAACGCCAGGTTCCAGAGATTGACAGAGTGGAGTAACATGATGCCTCCCCCACTATAGCCGTGGGGCCCTCAGCCCTGACCGAGGGAGCAGAAGAACGTCCCGCTGCCCGCGCGGGAGCGAAACCCGAGCCGCGCGCGCCTGCGTGGACGCCCGGCCTGCCCGCGCGCGCGCGCCGCGCGTTGCGCCTGCGCGCAGCCTCTCAAAACCTTCCAGCCCAGCGTCTCCCTGCGAGAGCGGAGGCGGCGTTTGCCGCGGGAGCGCGAATCTGAGGACTGAGAAAAGAGAGCGCGGAGTGGGCTGGGCTGGAGGGTGAGGTGAGGAAGGAGAGGGCGCAAGGAAAAGGAAAAGGAGGAAAGGGAAGGGGAGGGCAATGAGAGGCCGGCTGGAAAGAAAGAAGAGCGGTAAAGGGGGGACGAGAGAGGCGTGGGAGAGCGCGGAAGTCCTGGAGCCGAGGAGAGGGAAGGACTGAGAGTGGGCGTCTGGTGGGCTAACCTGAAGAGAGAGAGAGGCGATTAACGATGGTGAGCCGACCAGGCATGGGGAGGGGAGACATCAGACCCCGGGGACCATCAGCTGTAACGTCGCGAACATTTCTCCCTGTGCAGCTTAAAAACCCTAACCGTTCAATTTGAGACGCCTCAGGCCTCCGCAATTTCGGTTCTCCCAGCGGTGGTGGAGTACACCCACAGGACCGGTTAGTTTAAACAGAGATCAAAGGGCGTTTTCTCCCCATCCTTGACCGCCGAAGTCGGCCCAGTAGGCAACAGTGCTTAAAAAGCACGGGCTCATAAAAAGCCACCAGCAGGTCGACGAGATTCTAGTCTTGGTATAAGATAACAGACTGAATCAAAAAGCATCGTTGGTCTTTAAATAATGTTATCAAATTTTTCCATTAAAACTGATGCAACCGATAGGTATCTGTGTGATCAATTTGTCGCTAACTTGCCTTACTCCTCAGAACCTCCACCTCTTCGGAAATTGGTTACACATTAACATATGGAGACAAATTCCCTCAAGCTTCCACTCAGATTCCTTCAAGTGACTTAATTCATTTAAATGAATTTCAGTTTGGTTTTGCACAAAAGGGTAAAAAAGTAGCTCATAAACCATTCATAATCACGTATAGCAGCTTCAAAACACTGAAATTGTTAGTAGTTAGAAAGACAGAGTAGCACCCTCTAAAGCTGACCCAAGAGCAAATAACTGTGTGTGTGTGTGTGTGTGTGTGGCTAACTACAAAATTATTCTTATCATTATTTTTGGTACTGACTGAATTTCATTCCACTTGGGCTGATTTTCTGTGCAGATGAAGTGTGGCTATGATATGTAAAATAATTTTAAAACTAAAAGGAAGCTTATAGTTTATCTCATATGATACCATGATATTCATATGTTCAGAGCACCTGGTGTCTGGCGTGGAATTAGGAATTTGTGTGGGGTATAAGGAGTTATTTGGGAAAGGATTTAAATTATACATTAAAAATGGAGTGCTCAATAGCCTGGGATCTTGAGAACATCACAGGCAGGATATCTGCTCCTTGTTTCCCCTAGCATATCATCATCAGCACAAATAAACCAAGGGTGAAGCTGCACTCACATCTGTTTATCTCAGTGCCTCAAACTTAATGTACATATGAGTTACTTGGAGATTATAAAGCAGATTCTGGGTTTCCTTTATGGCTCAGTGGTAAAGAATCTGCCTACCAATATAGGAGACACAGATTCTAGCCCTGGTCCAGGAAGTTCTGACGTGCTGTGGAGCAACTAAGCCACAATTATAATTGAACCTGTGCTCTACAGCCTGGGAACCACAACTACTGAGCCCATACACACTGATGCCTGTGTGCCCTAGAGCCCATGCTCTGCAACAAGACAAGCCACCACAATGAGAAGCCTGCACACACGATAACTAGAGAAAAGCCCCCGCAGCAACCAAGAACCAACACAGCCAAAAATAAATAATTAAAAAGCAGATTCTGATTCAGTTCTGGAATGAAACCCAAGATTCTGCATTTCTAGCAATCTTCTGGGTGATGCCAGTGATGCTGGTCAGTAGACTACACTTTGAGTAGCCAGGATTTATCCTTCCTGAGAGCTCGGCTCTGCAGAGAAAACAATGAACCTGAAGATGACAGAGCTTACTGTTCTGATGGCTTACATGAGTTGTGGCAACCTGCTATCTTGATTATCTTTGAAGAAAGGCAGAGACTCAAGTAATCCTTCTAGCACTATATCTTTGAACTTTCTTTTTTCCTATTACAAAATTATCCCCATCCTGGCTTCAATTCATTTCATGTCTAACCTAACCCAGACCATCACTTAACCACCCTCTGCCAGTGCCGTCAACTTCCTGAACTCTTCTTGCCTTTCAATCTTATTCTGCTTATAGGCATCCAACCCTAAATTGATATAATCTCTGAGCTCTGACACCAGTGTATCTGAGCACTGCTGGAGAAAATTACACAATCAGTGGAATTACTGTTCAGAAGTATTTTTATATGTTTCTGGTCAACTCCCTCTCCTAGTCCTCAAACTATCCCTTTTTAGGCTGCCTACACCATCTTTCTGTTTCAGCAGATTATCAATACATAATTTTATCTTCATATTCATATTTATAGAGATGATTTTGATTTTCACATATACATTCTTTCAACTCTTTGTTTCCAAGATCATTATCTCTATCCAGTCCTAATTCAGTTAATACATCTGAAGTGATTGGAACAATGCCTAGCAAATAGCAAGCATTATTATCATTATTATGATGTCATTAGAGGACATCAAAAGCAAATCCCTCTAGTTGTGTTTTAGTTCCCATTGCCTTCTTTCTCTTTTGGAAATTAGTTCTATCAAGTTAGTCTCTGTCGGTCTCTTCAACTCTTCTCTCTCCCTTGAAGCATATAAATATGCTCAGATCATATTAATTTTATTCTTCCAGTTTTACTGAGATATAATTGAGAATTCTAAGGCATAGAGCATAATTATTTAACTTACATCATGAAATGATTTCCATAAGAAGTTTAGTAAACATTGATAATCTCATATAGAGACAAAATTAAAGAAATAGAAAAAAATTTTCCTGTTAGGAGAACTCTTAGGATTTACTCTCTTAACAGCTTTCATAGATAACATACAGCAGTGTTAGTTATATCTATCATGTTGTACATTATATCCCTAGTACTTATTTATAACTGGAAGTTTTGTCCTTTGACTACCTTTATCCAATTCCCCTTCCCTCTACCCCAGCCTCTGGTAACCACAAATCTGGTCTCTTTTTCTGTGAGTTTATTTGTTTCTGAAGTATAATTGACCTACAATACTGTTAGTTCCTGATGTACAACATAGTAATTCAATATTTCTATGCATTTCGAAATTGATCACTACAAGAAGTCTAATTACCAATCCATCACCATATAAAGACATTATGGTATTTTTGATTATATTCCCCACACTGTACATTTAATACCTGTGACTCATTCATTTTGTGACTGGAAGTTTGTACCTCATAATCTCATTCACCTACTTCTCTCATCCTTGTACCCCACCTGCCTTCTGGCAACTACTTGTTTGTTCTCTGTATTTGTGGTTCTGTGTTTTGTTGTGTTTGTTCATTTGTTCTGTTTTTTTAGATTCCATATAAGTGAAATCATACAGTAGTTGTCTTTCTCTGGTTTATTTCACATAAGCTCATACCTTCTGGGTCCACCTATGTTGTTGCAAATGGCAAGGTTTCATTTTTTATGGTTGAATAATATTCCATCATATATACACATACACATGTGTGTGCGTGTGTGTATCACAACTTCTTTATCCACTCATCTATTGATGGGAACTTGGGTTGTGTCCATATTTTGGCTATTATGAATAATGCTGCAATGATCACAGAGGTACATATATCTTTCTGAATTAGTATTTTTGTTTTCTTCAGATAAGTACACAGAAGTAGAATTGCCAGGTCACGCATGCATGCTAAATCATTTCAGTCATGTCCAACTCTTTGCCACCTTATGAACCATAGCCCACCAGGCTCCTCTGTCCATGGGGATTCTCCAGGCAAGCATACTGGAGTGGGTTGCCATTTCCTTCTCCAGGGGATCTTCCCAACCCAGGGATCAAACCTGCAATTTATGTCTCCTGCATTGGCAGGCAGGTTCTTTACCACTAGTGCCACCTGGGCCAGGTCATAGGGTAGTTCAATTTAAAATTTTTTGAGGAACTTACTGTTTTTCATAGTGGTTACACCAATTCAAATTTCTACCAACACCTCTACCTCACTAACATTTGTTATTTGTTGTCTTTTTTATAACAGCCATTCTAAGAGGTGAGAGGTGATTTTTCATTGTGGTTTTGACTTGCATTAGCTCTTATTAAAATAAAAAGACAAATCTTCCCTGCAACTATTGCCTGTAACTCTCATCTTTACATCTCAGTTAGGATTTTTAAAGGTATGACTTTTTAAATTTGTGTGTGCGTGCTAAGTTGCTTCAGTCCATCTGACTCTTTGTGATCCTATGGACTGTAGCCCGCCAGGCTTCTCTGTCCATGGGATTCTCCAGGCAAGAATACTGGAATGGGTTGCACTTAAATTAATGCAAATTTCATAAAGGAAATGACCAGATTATAATCATTTGACCATCACCGCTCAACTGAAATATTTACTAAATTCATTAATATGTCAGTTTTCTTAGGAACCAGAGATCAAATTGCCAACATCCGCTGGATCATAGAAAAAGCAAGAGAGTTCCAGAAAAAACATCTATTTCTGCTTTACTAACTATGCCAAAGCCTTTGACTGTGTGGATCACAACAAACTGTGGAAAATTCTTAAAGAGATGGAAATACCACACCACCTTACCTGCCTCCTGAGAAATCTGTATGCAGATCAAGAAATAACAGTTAGACCTGGACACGGGAAAACAAACTGGTTCCAAATAGGAATAGGAGTACATCAAGGCTGTGTATTGTTACGCTGCTTATTTAACTTGCCTAGAGAAGGAAATGACAACCCACTCCAGTATCCTTGCCTGGAAAATTCCATGGATGGAGGAGCCTGGCAGGCTATATATAGTTCATGGACTCGCAAAGAGTCAGACACGACTGAGTGACTTCACTTTCCTTTCATTTTCATGTGAAATGCTGGGCTGGATGAAGCACAAGCTGGAATCAAAATTGCTGTGAGAAATATCAATAACCTCAGATACGCAAATGACACCACCATTATGGTGGAAAGTGAAGAAGAACTAAAGAGCCTCTTGACGAAAGTGAAAGAGGAGAGTGAAAAAGCTGGCTTAAAACTCAACATTCAGAAAATGAAGATCATGGCATCCGGTCCCATCACTTCATGGGAAATAGATGGGGAAACAGTGGAAACAGTGTCAGACTTTATTTTTTGGGGCTCCAAAATCACTGCAGATGGTGATTGCAGCCATGAAATTAAAAGATGCTTGCTCCTTGAAAGAAAACCTATGTCCAACCAAGACAGCATATTAAAAAGCAGAGACATTACTTTGCCGACAAAGGTGTGTCTAGTCAAAGCTATGGTTTTTCCAGTAACCATTATGGATGTGATAGTTGGACCATAAAGAAAGCTGAGCGCCGAAGAATTGATGCTTTTGAACTGTGGTGTTGGAGAAGATTCTTGAGAGTCCCTTGGGCTGCAAGGAGATCCAAGCAATCAATCCTAAAGGAAATCAGTCCTGAATATTCATTGGAAGAACTGATGGTGAAGCTCAAGTTCCAATAGTTTGGCCACGTAATGCAAAGAACTGACTCATTTGAAAAGACCCTGATGCTGGGAAAGACTGAAGGCAGGAAGAGAAGGCGACAATAGAGGATGAGATGGTTGGATGGCATCACTGACTTGATGGACATGAGCTTGAGCAAGCTCTGGGAGTTGGTGATGGACAGGGAAGGATTGCAAGCTACAGTTCATGGAGTCGCAAAGAGTCGGACAAGACTGAGCAAATGAACTAAACTTTCTTAGGAAACCTTTTAGGCTTGCTTAAGGGCAATGGCACCCCACTCCAGTACTCTTGCCTGGGAAATCCCATGGACGGAGGAGCCTCGGAGGCTACAGTCCATGGGGTCGCTAAGAGTCAGACATGACTGAGCGGCTTCACTTTCACTTTTCACTTTCATGCATTGGAGAAGGAAATGGCAACCCACTCCAGTGTTCTTGCCTGGAGAATCCCAGGGACAGAGGAGCCTAGTGGGCTTCCGTCTATGGGGTCGCACAGAGTCAGACATGACTGAAGAGACTTAGCAGCAGCAGCAGCAAGCTCCCCTTAGTTTTTGTCTATTTTATTTACTGGATGCAAAAACTATCCTGTCAACGCATGGTAATCACCCTCATATTACCTGATTTGGAATATAGGAAAAAAGAATGGTGCTGTTTGGTGTGGGAATCTATTTGCTTCCTAATATAATTCAATAAATTATACTGATATCAAAGTACTACACTCATGTGACAGGTTTTTAAATAAGCTTTATTTCCTTTGTTTCTTTATACATACACATACATACACACACATACATATATATATATATATATATATATGTACTAGATTGGCTCTTAGAAACTAAAATTTATTCTACTCAATTTGTTTAAAGCTTTTTCTCAAACTTGTTAGTATTTACCTCCTAGTACCTTATATGCACAGCTTCCCCAGTGGCTCAGCAATAAAGAATCCACCTGCAAAGCAGGAGACATGGGTTTGATCCCTGGGTGGGGAAGTCAGCCCCTGGAGGAGGAGATGGCAACCCACTGTAATATCCTTGCCTGGAAAATCCCACAGACAGAGGAGCCTGGCGAGCTGCAGTCCATGTGGTCGCAACAAGTCAGACGTAACTGTGCAGCTGAGCACCTTTTATGTAACAGGCATTCAATAACATTTGTTTTTAATTTACTTGAAAATAAATCAGATTCTACAAATTACAGTCGTAAAGCCTCACCTTTTTCTCTGATGTTTCAAAGCTTGAAAAGAAAACATAATGCCAGCAACTCTGTGGCTGCTAGCTCTGTTTCCAAGGAAACAGAGAATAAATCATCAAAAACAAAATAAGGATTTTCAACCTGATTACCCTTTTCTCACCAGTTCAGTCTCCATTGCTGCAAAATGAAAGGCAACATAACCTCAGCCCTGCAATCCAGATTTTCAATTCTATTTGTGCTGTCTCTCACTATTAAAACCAGGAGAAAAATTTAATCTCTTGGGTTATATGTTGGTTTTCTCCTAGAGTTAAACTCATTCACAAGGATGAAGAATACCTTTTGAATATAAAATACCATGTACATTTGCTGAATAAGTTAATATGTTTTAACATCAAAACTGTCAAATGTTTAAATTATTGAATCTCAGATTTAACATTTCTTGGGAATAATATAAGTAATGAGAATTTCTAAGAAAAGGATAAAGAGTTCTAGGATGAAATGTTTTATTTAAAGAAATAAAGAGGAGAGGATGAAAAACTGATAGGAATCAAGCGGGAAATAATTGCATTTTCATTTCACAGAGCAAAATACCATTATAACATTGTTCTTTTTTCTGCAGATTTGTATCTACTGTGATAAAAATCATGATCTGGAACAATATAGGTAGCTATAGATAACAAAACTTTGATTTATCATTGTCATATTACCTAGTGGTGCTATGTGTTTTATAAAGGCAGTGTTCCTTTCAAATCAACACATTTTACATCTTAAATTTACAAAATGTTATGTGTTAGTTATATCTCAGTAAAGCTGGGGGAGTAAAAAGCAGTATTCCTCTATTTAAAAAATGTAGTTAAAACCAGAAGATTCTCTTTGGGGTAAAGTGCACAATAGAAATTTGCTTTAATGAAAGTGCAGTTCAGGAGGGTCTAGGTGGCATATTAATATTTTTTAGATAATGAATACTGAAATTCAGATAATAGTGCTAATGGGAAAGAATGATTCATATCACCATTGTTTGGGGACTTCCTTACATCAGTTTTCCACTTATATACCTACTCCCCCCAAAGGATTCCAGCTTTTTAAAGGCCTGGCCTACACGAGGGTGTTGGTCATTTTTAATACATACACTCAGTATCTAGTAATTGGAGGTATTCTTCCATGTTTTTGAATATATATATTCAATTTTGAATATATATTTCTTTAATAATACCCTATACTTTACATGAAGGTTTAGCTATATCTGGCCTTTTACTATGAAAGGCAAAATTTGTGGTATTCAAACACATTTTAATTATAAACACTTAAAAAAGACTTGGAGAATAAAATATTAATCTTGAAATTTAGCTAACATAAAAACCTTAATGTTAAGAGAGAATATATAGTACCAACATGTGAAACACACACGCACTTACCTTGAGAACAGTAAGACATATAGGAAAAAATGGTGAGTTCTGGCTAAAGGACATGTTCATATATTTAAGCAAAGTATGGAACATGATAAGACCTATGGAAATATTAGCAAGGGATCTGGAAATGTATCTTCATTTGTATACTGAGGAAGTTGCACTAAATCAGAAGTCACCAAACTTTCTATAAAGGGCCAGATAATATTTTCAGCCTTGTGGGCTGTAAAGTCTCTGTCACAATTACTCAACTCCTGTTGTAACATGAATGGACCTGCAGATAATAGGTAAATAAATATGATTGTGTTCTAATAAAACTTTATTTACAAAAACAGGCAGTGGGCCAAATTTGGCCTCTTGGCCATAGTTTGTTGATCCCTGGGCTAGAAAATTCTCCCAATATTCCAGATTCAATATTCTATACCTGTGAATATTAACGTTAGCCAATGCCACTTTTCTGATTTTCCAACTCATTAGACATTGGTCAAGAAGTGCAACTAACGATGAAAGAGCATAAAACTTAGCTTTTAAGTGTTTTTCAAACTTTAGCTAAATGTACATCAATTTAACCAGAGTTCTATTTAATATCACTGTGCATATGCATAAAATATTGTGACATTGCTTGATATAGTATTATGACTAATTTTATTAATAGATCTATTTAAATTAACTACCTAATATATTTTATGAAGCATATTCATATATATATGGATATAAGAAATCTCTCTAAGAAACTTTAAGGCAAAATAATCACCACTAATTTTTTTGTTGTATTTGCACCATTATTTTTTATGAATCTTAAGTTTCCTTTTAGGGGGCTAGGGGCCAAAGTAATAATCACTCATATGTTAGGTCAGAAAGCTAAGCCTACACAAAGTTCTACAGTTGCCTTTCTTATCATATGAGTGTCTCATCTACAAAATTCTTAATGCATGCCTCCCCTGATCCTGGTGATAGACCACAGAGAAAAAAAATCACGTGTAAATATTTTTTTATGCTAAAAGCATTTTATACTTCCCTGGTGGCTCAGACAGTAAAGCGTCTGTCTACAATGTGGGAGATCCGGGTTCGATCCCTGGGTGGGGAAGATCCCCTACGGAAGGAAATGGCAACCCACTCCAGTACTATTGCCTGGAAAATTCCATGGATGGAGGAGCCTGGTAGGCTACATACAGTCCATGGGGTCACAAAGAGTCAGACATGACTGAGTGACTTCATTTCACTTCAAAAGCAGGGTAAGTAGAAGGTTTCTATGGAACTTGAGGGACAAACTCCTGTTTAAGATAATCTCGGTAAAAATGAGATGATGGTGGAAGCAAACTGACATTTCTAGGAAGAATTGCTATGGGTGGATTTCCCTGGTGGCCCAGTGGTTAAAAATCCACCTGCCAATGCAGGAGACTCTGGAAAGAGTCCACATGCCATGGAGCAACTAAGCCCACGCGCTGCATGCGCATGCCTAGAGCCCATGCCTAAAGCCCATGCTCCATAAGAAGAAAGGCCCAGCAATGAGAAGCCCTGCACATCACAATGAAGAATAGCCCCGGCTCGCTGCAACTAGACAAAGCCTGCACAGAGCAACAAAGACCCAGCACAGCCAAAAATAAGTAAGTAAAAATTTTAAAACAAAATTGTTATGGGTATCTCATTTTCCTTGATTAGTTAGCCTTTTAACGCTATATTACTTATGACCTGGTAAGAAGCAGAGGGAGTTTCCAAGGAGTCCAAACTTCAAAATGAACTTTTGTCAGCTAAGAGTTTAATGTAAGGAGGCCTGGTTCAGGTTTTATCTTTGACCCACAATTTTTAATGATTTGGGAAATTAATTATCTTGAGCCTCAGTTTCCTCATCTGAAAAACAGGAAGAATAATTCTACTCTGGGGATTGCTGGGAAGATTACAAATATCTGTGTAAAGTGTGATACGGTAAAATAACTGTGATATGTATTAGAAACACAAAAAATGTAACTAGTATTACTGTGAGCTTCATAGCACTTGGCTACTTAGAAGAGCTAGTAGTAGACTCAGTAAACTCAAAAATACTTTCCTGGTACCAGAATGAAAAATAAAAAAGAAAGACTAGTGGTTCACAAGTAACAGAACATAAGGACCACCATCTTTTTAATCTGTCAAAGAGGCTAACAAGATATATGGCACCAATTCAGAAATACCGATTAAATTAAAAAAGGTGCAAAGTCCTTTAAAGGAGAGATGAATACACATTATTAACAGGCAGCAGAAAGATGCACGATCTTTTAGTATTTTTAGAAGCTGGGTAGTTTCCCCAAGGGAAGCACATTTCAGTGAAAGCACAGAGCTTCTGTGGACAGTTGATTTCGGACCCCTGTCACACCTATGGTCCAGGGCAGCGTCCAGCATGTGTCTGTTTCTCTGTTTTAGTGGCTCTTCTTAAAGCTGTGTGACACTTTTTCCCTCTGTATTGCGAGGCTTACTGCAAACACACAGCTGCTATTATGCTTCTTAAGCCCTTTCTGCTGGGCAGTTGCCAGCTGCTAAAACCCTGCTTCAAAGACCCCAAGAAATGAAACATATGGGAAGATTCCAGGCTCACTTGCTGGATGTTGTGGAGGCCAATGCCAAGATAAGCACAATAAGGGTCCCTGGCTCCACTGTTCTGAAAACCCTCAATTCAGTGAGTCACATTATAAAGCTCTAGAACTCCCCTCCAATAGGTTCTGCATGACTAATACCCATTTGGTTCTTTGGGCAGAGACAGAGCCAGTGGGCAGAGTCTGTCTGGGAGGGGTTAGCCTGATTTTCAACTTGTTATATCTTTTCCTGTGTCTTGTGGGTGAGTCACATGCCGTGAGTTTTAAGCAGACAGGTATGTACTGGCACCCATGTCTGCTCAGTCTAGCCTAACAATTCCTACTCCAGTGCTCCTGACTTACCCTGATGGCTATGTGGATGGAAGATAACGAGTCCTCCTTTCTCCTAACTGGTGCCAAGATGGGTCCCTCCAAGCAGTCTGTTAAAAGAATCCAAAAAAGTAAGGGTAAGACTGAGGTCAGAAACTGAGGAGGTGACAAGTTGCCAAAGTGTAAAGAAGCCGTTGTTGGTGCTATTGAGTCACTCAGTCATGTCTGACTCTGCAACCTGATGGACTGCAGCACGCCAGACCTCGCTGTCCCTATCTCCCAGAGTTTGCTCAAACTCATGTGCATTGAGTCAGTGATGCCATCCAACCATCTCATCCTCTGTCGTCCCCTTCCCCTCCTGCCCTCAATCTTTAAAGCAGAGTGAAAAGCAGAACAAAGTCAAGGTTTCAAGACAACAACCAGTGGCTTCAAGTCTGAATACAAGAAAAGGCAAGAACCAGAGTCTAAGGAGCAAAATGAAGATGATTGCTGGGGGGGTGCCATCAGAGTTAGATAAGAGCAAGGGAACTCAAAAAATATCATAGTTAATGTATCATAGTTAAATAGAGCATACTTCTATGGTCAGATGCCAACATGCCCTGGAGGCCCCAGATATGCTTCTATGGACCTCCCTGTTTCCTCTCATCCATATCTACCTCTCCATGCTAAATACAAGCATCATGGATTAATGGTACTAATATTGTGTGAAACTGGTAATGGTCCTTCCTCATCAAATATTTGGACACCCATGTTCATAGAAGCATTATGTGTTCATGACAAAATGTAGAAGCTACCCAAGAGTCCATATATAAATGAATAGATAAACAAAATATGGTGTGTGTGTACACAATATATGTGTTTATACAACAGAATATTATTCAGCCTTAAAGAGTAAGGGAATTCTGACACCTGCTACAACATAGATGAATCTTGAGGACATTATGCAAAATGAAACAAGCCAGTCACAAAAAAGATAAATACCATATGATTCCACCTATATGAGGTTCCAAGAGCAGTCAAATTCATAGAAATAGAAAGTAGAACATGGTTATCAGGGGCTGGGAGGGGCAAGAGTACAGAATTTCAGTTTTGCAAGAAGCCTGGAGATGAAAGGTGGTGATGGTTGTATAACAATGTAAATGCATGTAAGACTACTGAATTGTACACTAAAAAATGGTTAAGATAGTAAACCTTATGTTTTATGTATTTTACCACAATTTTTTCAAGGGGTGATTGCCTTGGAGGATTATCACTTTTCATAGCAGTGGTGACTGGTATGAATCATACATGAATACTGTCCTCAATGCGTTTTCAGTTTAGCGAGAAATCCAATGATTCTTGTTCTTAGGAAAGAGAAAATATCAAAAGATATTTTTAGGAATTTTTAGTCTCACTCACAAATAGAAGTGTCTTCCTTTTGGCACCACCAAGAAGCAAATATTTTGCTGCCAAGATGTTAAGTTTCCTGGGGAGTAATTAATAGCCCATCCTACTATGAGAGAAAGCAGGGGAGGAAAAGGAGGCAGATTAGGATAAAGTGTTATGTGGAATGCAATGTGCTCAAGAAAAATCAGAAAAAAAGAGGAAAGGATGGGAAATGAAGATAACAGAAGTGAAAAGTAGAAAGAAACATAAAATCTGAAGAAAAAGAAAAAAATGTAGCGGTGCTCTGCTTAGTCACTCAGTCACGTCCAGCTGTTTGCAACCACATGGACTATAGCCCACCATGTTCCTCTGTCCATGGGATTCTCCAGGCCAGAATACTGGAGTGGGCTGCCATGCCCTCCTCCAGGGGATCTTCCCATCTCAGGGATCGAACACAGGTTTCCCACATTGCAGGTGGATTCTTTACCAACTGAGCCACCAGAGAAGCCCTCTACTAAAGTCTGTGAACCCCTAGCAGTGAGCATGACAACAAGTGCCTTGGAACTTTAAGGCACAATAATCTGTCAGCAGAAGAGCTCAACAGTAAAGACATTGTGGAACACATGGGAGAACAAGAGAAGACTCTACACATGGACATCACCAGATGGTCAAAACCGAAATCAGACTGATTATATTCTTTGCAGCCAAAGATGGAGAAGCTCTATACAGTCAGCAAAAATAAGACCCGGAGCTGACTGTGCCTCAGATCATGAACTCCTTATTGCCAAATTCAGACTTAAATTGAAGAAAGTAGGGAGAGAGAAACTGAGTATGGACCTCAGCTCCGCTCAACCTGTGAGCTGTTGTAACCCTCTGTAGGAGAAGGGAAGCCTAAACAACATCTATAGGCTTTCTCTAGAACAGTGCTCCTACAACTTTTGTAGCATCAGAATCCTTTTGAAGGCTTATTAAAACAGAGATCGCTATGCTGACACCCAGAGATTCTTCTTTAGTAGATCTTGGTTGGGAACTGAAAATTTGCATTTCTAACAACTTCCCAGGTGATGCAGGATGCTATTCATTTGGGGACCACACTGTAAGAACCACAACTCTAGAATTAAAGAGGTATAGAATATTGCATCAGTTTTTGTTTTTTTTTATTGCTTAAAAAGGAAGGCCCAAAGCAATAATTGTAGTAAGAGACTGTACTAAAAACGTTTAAATCCAGGTAAACCTAGTCCATTCAATATCACAGTAATCCAAGTCTATGCCCTGACCAGTAATGATGAAGAAACTGAAGTCGAACGGGTCTATGAAGACCTACAAGACCTTCTAGAACTAACACCCAAAAAAGATGTCCTTTTCATTATAGGGGACTGGAATGCAAAAGTAGGAAGTCAAGAAACAACGGCAGTAACAGGCAAATTTGGCCTTGGAGTACAGAATGAAGCAGGCCAAAGGCTAATAGAGTTTTGCCAAGAGAATGCACTGGTCATAGCAAACACCCTCTTCCAACAACACAAGAGAAGACTCTATACATGGACATCACCAGATGTTCAACACTGAAAACAAACTGTTTACATTCTTTGAGCCAAAGATGGAGAAGCTCTATACAGTCAGCAAAAATAAGACCGGGAGCTGACTGTGGCTCAGATCATGAACTCCTTATTGCCAAATCAAGACTTAAATTGAAAAAAATAGGGAAAACCCCTAGGCCATTCAGGTAAGACCTAAATCAAATCCCTTATGATTATACAGTGGAAGTGACAAGTAGATTCAAGGGACTAGATCTGATAGACAGAGTGCCTGATGAACTATGGACGGAGGTTAGTGACATTGTACAGGAGACAGGGATCAAGACCATCCCCAAGAAAAAGAAATGCAGAAAAGCAAAATGGCTGTCTGGGGAGGCCTTACAAATAGCTGTGAAAAGAGGAGAAGCGAAAAGCAAAGGAGAAAAGGAAAGATATACCCACTTGAATGCAGGGTTCCAAAGAATAGCAAGGAGAGATAAGAAAGCCTTCCTCAGCGATCAATGCAAAGAAATATAGGAAAACTATAGAATGGGAAAGACTAGAGATCTCTTCAAGAAAATTAGAGATACTAAGGGAATGTTTCATGCAAAGATGGGCTCAATAAAGGACAGGAGTGCTATGGACCTGACAGAAGCAGAAGATATTAAGAAGAGGTGGCAAGAATACGCAGAAGAACTGTACAAAAAAGATCTTCACAACCCAGATAATCACAATGGTGTGATCACTCACCTAGGGCCAGACATCCTGGAATGTGAAGTCAAGTGAGCCATAGGAAGCATAACTATGAGCAAAGCTACTGGAGGTGATGGAATTCCAGTTGAGCTATTTCAAATCCTGAAAGATGATGCTGTGAAAGTGTTGCACTCAATATGCCAGCAAATTTGGAAAACTCAGCAGTGGCCACAGGCCTGGAAAAGGTCAGTTTTCATTCCAATCCCAAAGAAAGGCAACACCAAAGAATGTTCAAACTACCGCACAATTGCACTCATCTCACATGCTAGTAAAGTAATGCTCAAAATTCTCCAAGCCAGGCTTCAACAATATGTGAACCATGAACTTCCAGATGTTCAAGCTGGTTTTAGAAAAGGCAGAGGAACCAGAGATCAAATTGCCAACATCCACTGGATCATGGAAAAAGCAAAAGAGTTCCAGAAAAACATCTATTTCTTCTTTATGCCAAAGCCTTTGACTGTGTGGATCACAAGAAACGGTGCAAAATTCTGAAAGAAATGGGAATATGAGACCACTTGACCTGCCTCTTGAGAAATCTGTATGCAGGTCAAGAAGCAACAGTTAGAACTGGACATGGAACAACAGACTGGTTCCAAATAGGAAAAGGAGTATGTCAAGGCTGTATATTGTCACCCTGCTTATTTAACTTATATGCAGAGTACATCATGAGAAATGCTGGGCTGATTGAAGCACAAGCTGGAATCAAGTTTGCTGCAAGAAACATCAATAACCTCAGATATGCAGATGACACCACCCTATGGCAGAAAGCGAAGAAATAAAGAGCCTCTTGATGAAAGTGAAAGAGGAGAGTGAAAAAGTTGGCTTAAAGCTCAAAATTCAGAAAATGCAGATCATGGTATCTGGTCCCATCACTTCATGGCAAACAGATGGGGAAACAGTGGCTGACTTTATTTTTTTGGTCTCCAAAATCACTGCACATGGTGATTGCAGCCATGAAATTAAAAGATACCTACTCCTTGGAAGGAAAGTTATGGCCAACCTAGATAGCATATTAAAAAGCAGAGACATTACTCTGCCAACAAAGGTCTGTCTAGTTAAGGCTATGGTTTTCCCAGTAGTCATGTATGGATGTGAGAGTTGGTCTATAAAGAAAGCTGAGTGCCAAAGAATCGATGCTTTTGAACTGTGGTGTTGGAGAAGACTCTTGAGAGTCCCTTGGACTGCAAGGAGATCCAACCAGTCCATCCTAAAGGAGATAAGTCCTGACTATTCATTGGAAGGACTGATGTTGAAGGTGAAACTCCAATACTTGGGCTTCCTGATGCGAAGAACCGACCCATTTGAAAAGACCGTGTTGTTGGGAAAGATTGAAGGCAGGAGAAGGGGCAACAGAGAATGAGATGGTTGGATGGCATCACTGACTCAATGGACATGAGTTTGAGTAGACTCCTGGAGTTGGTGATGGACAGGGAGGCCTGGCTTGCTGCAGTCCATGGGGTCACAAGGAGTCGGACATGACTGAGCTTCTGAACTGAACTAAAACCTTGTCCACCATTTGGTCTCTTCATGCAGTGGTTAAGAATGTGAATGCTCAGTCAGACAGATTGGACTGTGTCACTTTCTATCAGTGTGGCTTTGGGCAAATTTGTTAACCTTTACAACCCCCTATTTTTCTCATCTTTAAAATTAGAATAATATAGCACCAAATTAATGAGGTTGTGCAAAGAGAAAATTGTTGATGCATGTACAAGGACTTAGCATGGTACCATGGCACGTGGTAAACGTAGCAGGCATCTGTTTGAGGCAATCCTGCATCTATCTGTGCTACTTTTGCACCAGTCCCAATCACCTCTCCCATTATGTATAGCTTTTTAAAATCTGAATCTTAGGAACAAAGCCAAAATAATAACCTGCCACACTGATCTTCTCAGTTTACCATGAAAACCATTTCACTCTGTGGCAGGTAATTTATAGGTAAACATATAAGGCTATATATTGTCTTTATGGAAATGTTTAATCTTTGAGTATTCCCTCTAGTGTTTACTAGAGAAGGAGAACAATAACTCCAGAAGTTTCCGGAGTCAATTAATTATTTTCATTTACAATATTTTTTATTATCTTGTATTCATAGTAGTGTGCCAGAAGTGTTCAAGGGAAGCAAGGAGTGTCTATTAATTAATTTGTGATGCAAAGCTGAAACTAGCTGATACTATGAAATGCAACTTAAAAAATTATCTGCAAACTCAGTAGAGATTTTTAATTTGGGAAGAGAATAGTTTTAATTGCAATAAAACAAATGACTAATTTTAGTTCTCTTCTGTTCGAGGATGTGAACAGAAATGACCAGGTTAATCATTTCTCTTGGATATACGGCCATCTCTCAGTATACACAGGAACTGGCTCCAGGATGCTCTGCAGATATCAATATCTGTGATGCTCAAGTTGCTTACAATCAGCAAGACTGGTTGAATCCAAGGATGTGGAACCCACAGATAAGGAGGATTGATGTATCACGAGGGAGCATTCTGGGCTGTGGCTTCAAGGCAAGTTTATATGCTATAACCTCTTAAAGGAATGCATACCTTTATCCCCTACACCGTAATAAAACAAGAACTGGACTTCCCTTGTGGTTCGGTGCTTAAAAATTCACCTGCCAATGCAGCATACATGGGTTCAATTCCTGGTCTAGGAAGATCCCACATGCTGCAGGGCAACTAAGTCCATGCCCCACAACTACTGAAGCCTGCACCTAGAGCCCATGCTCCACAACAAGAGAAGCCACCACAACCAGAAGCCCTCACACCCCAACTAGGGAGTGGCCCCCCTTACTGCAACTAGAGAAAGCCCGCATGCAGCAACAAAGACCCAGCACAGCAATAAATACATGAATAAATATTTTAAAAAGAATTAGCAACCAAATAGACTTTAAAAAGAGAAAACAAACACTGATATGGTTCTATTATGTAAGAGCACTTCCCAGGGACACACAAGCAGGATATATGCTCTAAGGGCTGAAGATTGTTGGGGATTATTTTTGCTTTTTTAAAAAACGGCTCCTCTTTTCATTATGCGTTTTGGATGACTTCATGTAGCAGATAGCTTTAGTTGCTACCTGTAATCTTCTGCTTCTTCCCTTGGGAGCCATCCTTTCTCTTCCACATAACCCAGTCCTTCAGGGAGGCCAGTCCCAGATCCAGCTCTGTGAGGGGAGGGGAACGGGTGGTACTTCTTATTTTAGACTGGCGTGTGACAAGGGTTTATGAAACAATTCTGGCTATGATGAGATGAGGGGAAGTCTGCTGGGGACACTTCCTCACTCTTAAAAAAGGGCACATGAAAATGAGGTGAGATCTTCTGCTGGGCTTGTTTATGTCTGCATCGGAACTGAGATAAGGGGCTGCTGCTGCTAAGTCGTTTCAGTCATGACGTCCAACTCTGTGTGACCCCATAGATGGCAGCCCACCAGGCTCCCCTGTCTCTGGGATTCTCCAGGTAGGAACACTGGAGTGGGTTGCCATTTCCTTCTCCAATGCATGAAAGTGAAAAGTGAAAGTGAAGTCGCTCAGTCGTGTCCGACTCTTCGTGACCCCATGGACTGCAGCCTACCAGGCTCCTCCGTCTATGGAATTTTCCAGGCAAGAGATAAGGGGCAGCCATCTTGTAATTAGGAAGGGAGCTAGCCTTAAGATGAAAATCCCAAGAGCTTGGTGATTTCACTGAGAGGCTGAGTTCAGTAGCCCTAGAGGCATCTTTTCTAAGGACTCTTTGTTAAGTAAGATAGTAAAATTTCTCTATTGCTTGACCCATTTTTATCTTAACAGTCATCTCAGTTCAGTTCAGTTCAGTTGCTCAGTTGAGTCCGACTCTTTGTGACCCCATGAACTGCAGCACGCCAGGCCTCCCTGTCCATCACCAACTCCCAGAGCTCCCTCAAACTCACGTCCATCGAGTCAGTGATGCCATCCAGCCATCTCATCCTCTGTCGTCCCCTTCTCCTCCTGCCCCCAGTCCCTCCCAGCATCAGAGTCTTTTCCAATGAGTCAACTCTTTGCATGAGGTGACCAAAGTATTGGAGTTTCAGCTTTAGCATCAGTCCTTCCAAAGAACACCCAGGACTGATCTTCTTTAGAATGGACTGGTTGAATCTCCTTGCAGTCCGGGGGACTCTCAAGAGTCTTCTCCGACACCACAGTTCAAAAGCATCAATACTTCGGTGCTCAGCTTTCTTCCCAGTCCAACTCTCATATCCATACATGACTACTGGAAAAACCATAGTCTTGACTAGATGGACCTTTGTTGGCAAAGGACTTTGTTGGCAAAGTAATGTCTCTGCTTTTGAATATGCTATCTAGGTTGGTCATAACTTTCCTTCCAAGGAGCAAGCGTCTTTTAATTTCATGGCTGCAATCACCATCTGCAGTGATTTTGGAGCCCCCCAAAAATAAAGTCTGACACTGTTTCCACTGTTTCCCCATGTATTTCCCATGAAGTGATGGGACCAGATGCCATGATCTTCGTTTTCTGAATGTTGAGCTTTAAGCCAACTTTTTCACTCTCCTCTTTCACTTTCATCAAGAGATTCTTTAGTTCTTCTTTGTTTTCTGCCATAAGGGCGGTGTCATCTGCATATCTGAGGTTATTGATATTTCTCCCGGCAATCTTGATTCCAGCTTGTGCTTCTTCCATCCCAGCGTTTCTCATGATGTACTCCGCATATAAGTTAAATAAGCAGGGTGACAATATACAGCCTTTCCTTTTTGGAACCAGAATGGAGTATTGAGTGAAAAACTGAATATGGAGACATGAGTGTACCTGGAGACATGAAATAGGAGGAAGAGACAAATGTAGAGAGAAATGAAGAACCAAAGCACAGGAAATTCAGTCTGAAATTAGATTTTCCTCATTTTAATATTCTTTTCCAAATCACTGTCCAATGTCAATATATCTTCAATGCCTCTTCCTTGAATATTGTTTTCTAATTGTTTTTCTTCAGAGTATCACTGAGGAAAGGCATAGTAGGTGGTGTTCACAGGGGCAGGTATACAAGAACCTTGCTTTTCTTATATGAGTTTTGATGTGGTAGGCATGGAATAAGATAGATGGAGATTGACAAGTCATTTTGATTACTGATAAAGCAGATATTGGAGAATGTGGTTTATGTCTGTGAGTTATATGGAACCCCAGAATTAGATACACCCCACCCAGGTATGGACCCCCACTCCATAGGGGCTACTCCTGTAACAATGTGGCTTGGACACACAGATGCTTCCTGTGGCCACCAGCCTCCAAGAGGAGGGGAGGAGGAACAGTGGTGTTCTGATTGCCCAGTTCTGGCTCCCCAATTCACGGGCAGATCACTTCTTTTCCTAGGGCAGAGTGTAGGGATGGAGAGAATTGCACTAACTGATATCCCTTCACTGGAAGAAAACACCAAGATGGGGAATAAATGTTCCTGCTAAAGATAACCATTTTATAGTTAAAGCAAAGTCAGTTAACCCCACAATGGTATAATTATTTTTACAGGGAAGGGTAGCCAGCATGTAGAGTAATTTTTATAGTAACAGTAGATTACTTGAGGTTTACTGGCACCATAACCAAGCAGGTTCAAGTTCAGCAGAACAGAGAAAGACACCAGAATTTAAAGAAACAGTATCTATTCACTTGCACTCTAGAGAAACATTCTAAATATGTAATTTGGCAGTTATTTCTACTATTTTTAAGCTAAAATAAATCTTATTCGGAGAATAATTATCACATGCATGAGGTCCATAATGCATGTTTATAATGTGTGTATGGTGAAAGTGTTTGCCCTACCCTGGCAATTACTTTTGAAGATGATTTTTCTAATTATATATCATCAAATGTGTATTTCATTTCACTTGCCCTTTCCTCCTGATGTTATGAAAATAAAGTCCTCAGTTTATAAATGAACTTTGGGAGCAAAATTTGCTCACAAGCCCTTTTGAATTCAGACTGCATGATAAATTTCTAGTTTCTTAAGGAGGCTCACTAGCTTTTAATTACCACTCAAATGCAGCACACAAAATAGTATAAAATCTAACGTATTCAATCACATAGTTTCTATGCTAAATTGTGCTCCTAATTCTAACCTGGACTATCAGAAATATACCTAATTCCCTGCCATTTAGCCCTAGTCCCAAATCCCAGGAGAGAGCATTCCTCTTCACCCTCAACCTCTAGGCTGAAACTGTCATGGAAGTGGAAACAAAAACGTGTCTATGGTGGTAGATGGGGTAGTGATGGAACTGGGGAGGGCAAGAGCATTCACCATGGGAATTCACCTGCTGACTGGGGACTGGGCAACTGGACCACAGTGGCACTGATGGCAACTTAGTCACTGGAGGGCACAGCTCTGGGGTCTCACATTGTCCGGAGCATAGGGTCAGAGGTGGCAACAACTATTGGGCGCAAAAGTATCTTAAACTTATAGAAACAACTGAAAAAAATGGCAACCTGTTTACTCACATACAAGTGGTACCATATAACTTGAAAATGACATACATTTCATTTTTTTCTATCTTATTTCAAAGAAATATGAATATTCTTTTACAGTATGATTCAAAAACAACTCAGCATCATGATACATAACAAACATTTTGGCTAGGAAAACCAGAGTAGAGATATTTACAGTCTCCTACTCCAGAAATTCAGAGAAGGCAAATGTCACCCCACTCCAGTACTCTTGCCTGGAAAATCCCATGGACGGAGGAGCCTGGTGGGCTGCAGTCCATGGGATTGCTAGGAGTTGGACACGACTGAGCGACTTCACTTTCACTTTTCACTTTCATGCATTGGAGAAGGAAATGGCAACCCACTCCAGTGTTCTTGCCTGGAGAATCCCAGGGATGGGGGAGCCTGGTGGGCTGTCGCCTATGGGGTTGCACAGAGTCAGACATGACTGAAGCGACTTAGCAGCAGCAGCAGCAAGTCCAGAAATTGAGATAGCAACTGTCAAGTAATTAAGCCAAAACATTATCTTTTCTCTCTCACTCTACTGACCAGATACGTTAGGGCAATGCTTAGAGGGGAGTCAGACCATCTTATGGGATGAAGCAGACATTGGACTGAGTAAGGTTCACAGAGTGATATAAAGAAGGAAGTAGTAAATTTATCTGAAGCTGAGGGTCAGAGCTGGAGAGAAGAGGGCACTTAAGATAGGTGCAATTATCCTTCAGTTAAAAAATAAATAAATTTTTTAAAAAGATAGGCTTCAGTGATTGTGATACTTGAAAGGAGACTATCTCCTATGTTCGCCCATCATGCACATAGCAAAGGAATGAAGGTTAAATAACCTGTGGTACCAGGGAACTGCAATTATGTGGGGGCTTTGCTGGACTTCCCTGGTGGCTCAGACGGTAAAGCGTTTGTCTACAATGCGGGAGACCCTGGTTCGATTCCTGGGTTGGGAAGATCCCCTGGAGAAGGAAATGGCAATCCACTCCAGTACTATTGCCTGGAAAATCCCATGTACAGAGGAGCCTGGTAGGCTACAGTCCATGGGGTCGCAAAGAGTCAGACATGACTGAGCTTTCGACACCACTTTCGACTTCACTTGCTGGTATAAGGGATGTGACAAGAAGTAAGTCTGAAGGCTCCAGACTATTCAGGATGTAGATGCTACTGCCTTGTATTTGAGCCCATCCTCACAATCTTTGGCTTCCCTCATGCTCAGTTGGTTAAGAATCCACCTGCAATGTGGGAGACCCCAGCTCAATTCCTGGGTCGGGAAAATCCGCTGGAGAAGAGACAGGCTACCCATTCAAGTATTCTTGGTTTTCCCTTGTGGCTCAGCTGGTAAAGAATCCACCTGCGATGTGGGAGACCTGGGTTCAATCCCTGGTTGGGAAGATACCCTGGAGGAGGGAAAGGCTACACACTCCAGTATTCTGGCCTGGAGAATTCCATGGACTATATAGTCCATGGGGTTGCAAAGAGTTGGACACGACTGAGCGACTTTCAGTATCACTCACAGAATCTTCTGGAAACCTTTTCAAAAAATGAGTTATTATTACTCCTATTGCTATTAAAAAAAAAAAAAACCTTTACAAACCTTGTTCATAATTCAAACAGAAGGTTATATATATATGGTAAAAAGCCAAAGTTGCTCTCTCTACTTCCATACCTACTCACTTAGTCCTTTTCATCTTGGAATTTTTTCAGTCACAGACTATATTACAAGAATATTTCAGCAATACATATAGGTGTCAACTATTTCTTTAAAATTTATTTGAGATTTGTAAAATCAGAAACAGATCTGTCACATCCTCAGGAACCTGGTATTTTTTTCCCCTAGTGTGCACATATTTATAAATAAACATACATATAACACACCTAAGTCACTTATCAGTAATGGAATCTTGCATTTTAAAAAAAATTTATGTAACTTTTTCAAACCTATATACAAGCAGAGAAAATAATATAGTGAACTTTTATATTTTCTATACTCTAATCATCCTGCTACAACAATTCATAATATTTGCCTTTCTTAATTTACACTCCACTTTCCCTTTTCTGCTGGTGTTTTAAACAAATCTTGACTGTATATTATTTCACTAATAAATACTTCTATTCATACCTTTCACAGGTAAATATTTTGATATATTCACAATACCATTATCACACAAAGGAAAGTTAACACTTATAATCACATAGCACTTATTCCACATGCAGTTTTTCTCCATTATCTCAAAAATGTCTTTTACCTTGATTTGTTTGGATTGGAATCCAAGTAAGATCTACATGTTGCATTGACTTGAGACCAAACTAGTATCATTTCTTAAATTTCGGTTTTCACTTGCATCTATTTCTGGGTTTCCTTACAATTTCCATGGCATTTCTAATCATGTACCAATATAACACTGTTTCAATTATGCAGATTCTTAATATATATATTTTAATATTTGGTAGTACTTTATCCCTCCTTGATTCTTTTCTTACAGCTTTCTGATTCTACTTGGTGTTTGTACTTTCAGTTATATTTTGTAATCAACTCATCTAGGAGAAGTGGGTCAGCCATGGCCTGCTGCAGGGTTAGGGGCACTGAGTGCAGCATGGGACCTTTTGAAGGAGGTCGCCATTATCTTCATTACCTCCACCATAGTTTGGCCTCAGGTCAAATAACAGGGAGGGAACACAGCCCCACCCATCAACAGAAAATTGGATTAAAGATTTACTGAGCTAGGCCCCGCCCATCAGAACAAGATCCAGTTTCCTCCTCATTCAGTCTCTCCCATCAGGAAGCTTCCATAAGCCTCTAATCCTTCTCCATCAGAGGGCAGACAGAATGAAAACCACAATCACAGAAAATTAACCCATCTGATCACATGAACCACAGCCTTGTTTAACTCAATGAAACTATAGAGCCATGCCCTGTAAGGCCACCCAAAACAGACAGGTCTTGGTGGAGAGTTCTAACAAAACGTGGTCCACTGGAGAAGGGAATGGCAAACCTCTTCAGTATTCTTGCCTTGAGAACGCCATGAACAGTATGAAAAGGAAAAAAGATAGGACACTGAAAGATGAACTTCCCAGGTCTATAGGTGCCCATATGCTACTGGAGATCAGTGGAGAAATAACTCCAGAAAGAATGAGGAGATGGCGCCAAAGCAAAAACAATACCCAGTTGTGGATGTGACTGGTAATGGAAGTAAACTCTGATGTCATAAAGAGCAATATTGCATAGGAACCTGGAATGTAAAGTCCATGAATCAAGGCAAATTGGAAGTGGTCAAAGAGAAGATGGCAAGAGTGAACGTTGATATTTTAGGAACCAGTGAACTAAAATGGACTGGAATAGGTGAATTTAACTCAGATAACCATTGTATCTGCTACAGTGGGCAAGAATCCCTTGCCCACAGAGAAATGGAGTAGCCATCAAAGTCAACAAGAGAGTCCAAATGTAGTACTTGTATGCAATCTCAAAAATGACAGAATGATCTCTGTTCATTCCCAAAGCAAACCATTTAATATCATGGTAATCCAAGTCGATGCCCCAACCAGTAATGCTGAAGAAGCTGAAGTTGAATGGTTCTAGGAAGACCTACAAGACCTTCTAGAACTAACACACAAAAGAGATGTCCTTTTCATTATAGGGGACTGGAATGCAAAAGTAGGAAGTCAAGAAATACCTGGAGTAACAGGCAAATTTATCCTTGGATTATAGAATGAATGAAGCAGGCAAGGCTAAAAGAGTTTTGCCAAAAGAACACAATGGTCATAGCAAACACCCTCTTCCAACAACACAAGAGAAGACTCTACACATGGACATAACCATATGGTCAACACCAAAATCAGATTGTTTACATTCTTTGCAGCCAAAGATGGAGAAGCTCTATACAGTCAGCAAAAACAAGACCGGGAGCTGACTGTGGCTCAGATCATGAACTCATTATTGCCAATTTCAGACTTAATTGAAGAAAGTAGGGAAAACCACTAGACCATTCAGTTATGACCTAAATCAAATCCCTTATGATTATACAGTGGAAGAGACAAAAAGATTCAAGGATTGGATCTGATAGAGTGCCTAAAGAACTATGAACGGAGGTTCATGACATTGTACAGGAGGGAGTGATCAAGACCATCCCCAAGATAAAGAAATGCAAAAAGGCAAAATGGTTGTCTGAGGAGGCCTTACAAATAGCTGAGAAAAGAAGAGACGCTAAAGGCAAAGGAGAAAAGGAAAGATATACACATCTGACTGCAGAGTTCCAAAGAATAGCAAGGAGAGATAAGAAAGCCTTCCCCAGTGATCAGTGCAAAGAAATAGAGGAAAACAATAGAATGGGAAAGACTAGAGATCTCTTCAAGAAAATTAGAGATACCAAGGGAACATTTCATGCAAAGATGGGCTCAATAAAGGACAGAAATGGTATGGACCTAACAGAAGCAGAAGATATTAAGGTGGCAAGAAAACACAGAAGAATTATACAAAAAAGATCTTCACGACCCAGATAATCATGATGGTGTGATCACTGACCTACAGCCAGACATCCTGGAATGTGAAGTCAAGTGGGCCTTAGAAAGCATCACTACAAACAAAGCTAGTGGAGGTGATGGAATTCCAGTTGAGCTATTTCAAATCCTGAAACATGATGCTGTGAAAGTGCTGCACTCAATATGCCAGCAAATGTGGAAAACTCAGCAGTGGCCACAGGACTGGAAACAGTCAGTTTTCATTCCAATCCCAAAGAAAGGCAATGCCAAAGAATGCTCAAACTACTGCACATCGCACTCATTTCACACGCTAGTAAAGAAATGCTCAAAATTCTCCAAGCCAGGCTTCAGCAATATGTGAATCATGAACTTCCAGATGTTCAAGCTGGATTTAGCAAAGGCAAAGGAACTAGAGATCAAATTGCCAACATCCACTGGATCATCAAAAAAGCAAGAAAGTTCTAGAAAAACATCTATTTCTGCTTTATTGACTATGCCAAAGCCTTTGACTGTGTGGATCACAACAAACTGTGGGAAATTCTTCAAGTGATGGGAATACCAGACCACCTGACCTGCCTCTTGAGAAATCTGTATGCAGGTCAAGAAGCAACAGTTAGAACTGGACATGGAACAACAGACTGGTTCCAAATAGGAAAAGGATTACGTCAAGGCTGTATATTGTTACCCTGCTTATTTAACTTATATGCAGAGTACATCATGAGAAAGCTGGACTGGATGAAGCACAAGCTGGAATCAAGATTGCTGGGAGAAATATCAATAACCTCAGATATGCAGATGACACCACCCTTATGGCAGAAAATGAAGAACTAAAGAACATCTTGATGAAAGTGAAAGAGGAGAGTGAAAAAGTTGGCTTAAAGCTCAACATTCAGAAAATGAGGATCATGGCATCTGGTCCCATCACTTCATGGCAAATAGATGGGGAAATAATGGAAACAGTGACAGACTTTATTTTTTTGGTGTTCCAAAATCACTGCAAATGGTGACTGCGGCCATGAAATTAAAAGACGCTTACTCCTTGGAAGGAAAGTTATGACCAACCTAGACAGCACATAAAAAGCAGAGACATTACTTTGCCAACAAAGGTCCATCTAGTCAAAGCTATGGTTTTTCCAGTGGTCATGTATGGATGTGAGAGTTAGAATATAAAGAAAGCTGAGCACTGAAGTATTGATGCTTTTGAACTGTGGTGTTGGAGAAGACTCTTGAGAGTCCCCTGGACTGCAAGGAAATCCAACCAGTCCATCCTAAAGGAAATCAGTCCTGACTATTCATTGGAAGGACTGATGTTGAAGCTGAAATGCCAATACTTTGGCCACCTGATGCGAAGAACTGACTCATTTGAAAAGACCCTGATGCTGGGAAAGATTGAAGGCGGGAGGAGAAGGGGATGACAGAAGATGAGATGGTTGGATGGCATCACTGACTCAATGAACATGAGTTTGGGTAAGCTCTGGGAGTTGGTGATGGACAGGGAATTCTGGCATGCTGCAGTCCATGGGGTCGTAAAGAGTCGGACATGACTGAGTGTCTGAACTGAGCTGAAGATTCATGTAGATTCAGAAAAAAACTGATGATAATGACTTAGGGAGAATTCTCATCTTTACAACATGTCTTCCTGTCCAAGAATGTATCTTTTTATTTTTTTTAATCTATATTTTTGTTATCAAGAGTATCTCACAGTTTTTCTTATATAGAGTTTACCCATTTTAAAACTAATTTTGTTTCAGTATTATACTTCTGTTCTTCTAAATACAGTCTATTCCAATCCTACATATACAGGGCAGAAAATAAACACAGATGTAAAAACAGTCTTTTGGACTCTGTGGGAGAAGATGAGGGTGGGATGATTTGACAGAATAGCACTGAAACATATATATTACCATATGTTAAACAGATGACCAATGCAAGTTCGATGCCTGAAGCAGGACACCCAAAGCCAGTGCTCTGGGACAACCCAGAGAGGTAGGGTGGGGAGAGAGGTGGGAGGGGATTTCAGGATGGGGGCACACATGTATACCTGTGGCTGATTTGTGTTGATATATGGCAAAAACCATCACAATATTTTAAAGTAATTATCCTCTAATTAAATAAATAATTACAAAAATAAATACAGTCTATTCTTCCATTATTTCTTTTATCTGCTTATTGTTTATATGAAGCTATTGACTTTATATTAATTTTATATCCTATGTCTTTACTAAATTGTCTTACTATAATTTCTATTAATTTTTCCATATAGTTTTTGTTTTCTAGTTAATCATGTTATCTGCAAAGAGAGTTTTTCATCTTCCTTTCAATTATTATGTAGTTAAATGCTTTCTCTTGTCTAATTGTATTGGCTAATACTTCTGCTTCCAATGTTAAATAGTAAATGGACATAGTAGTCATCTTTGTCTTTTCCTACTTTTAGTAATGTTTTTCCATTAAAGAAGGAGCTGGCTTATGGGCTAAACTATCCTTCAATTCCTTTTAATTGAGTATTTTCAACTTGAATGGATGTTGAATTTTATCAAATGCTTTTCTGAAGGCAATGATCTGACTTTTCTCATTAGTTTTATTATGTTGATTAATCATATTAATTGATGTCCTACTATGGAAAAACTCTTTTATTCTTGGAATACACTTTATAAATATATATTATTTTAAAATACACTGTTGGTTCTCTTTGCTAATATTTAAGATTTTTTTTGGATCTCATAGTGGGGTTGGTTTTCTTTCTTTTTCTGTGCTCTGGACTGGATAAAATAGCATTGAGATGATATCATCGTCTGTCATTTATTTATCATGAAAGTCGCTCAGTCATGTCCGACTCGGTGACCCATGGACTATACAGTCCAGGGAATTCTCTAGGCCAGAATACTGGGGTGGTAGCCCTTCCCTTCTCCAAGGGATCTTTCCAACCCAGGGATTGAACTCAGGTCTCCGTCATGCAGGTGGATTCTTTACCAGCTGAGCTACAAGGGAAGCCCCTCATCTTCTATGATTTGACAGAATTCCCCTGGGAATTTATCCTTTTTTGTTTCTAATGAAAATTCCTTACCTCTATGCTAGTTCTACAGAGTGTGGGGTCCAGGAAAAAAAAAAAACTGAAAGCACTGCTCTCCTACCCTTACTCCCGGAGATACTCTCCCATAGAATTCACATTCTGGAACCACCAAAGAGGACACTATATTTTTTTTAAAGAAACAGGTATAATATTAATACCAAACAATACAAAATCACATACAAAGAAATTTATAGAACAATCTCATTTATTCTGTGAACATACTAAAAACCACCAAATTTTATATACTATAAATGATCAATTTTATCTCAATAAAGCTGTTTTTAAAAGAAAGATCACTATAGCATGATTTCTTGATATCTCAGAGGGCTGAATGAATGGTGTCAGTTACTAATATTGGGAGTGAATACAGACAAACAGGTTTGGAAGAAAAGTTACTGAATTCAGCTTCAGTCAGGCCATAAAAACTATCTGAAGCTACAGAAGGGGATAAAATTACATAAGATGGAGACAAGCACATAAAGTTGCAGAATCAAGGGCATATTCACTCTCTAGTACATTTCTTAAAATTCTATATGGAAATAAATTGAGCTTCCAAGTTGTTAAAAACAAGCAGGAATTTCCTTGAAATTTTATTGTCTAAAAGATATATGATTATCATCACCAATATTCAGTGGAATGTTCATTTGAACTCAGTATCATGGTCATTATCAGATGCTAAAACAATAACAAAGTTTAACTTTCATAAACCTTTGTCTGAAAATTAATGTTAAAAAAGAGTCACCTCTGACAATAATGAGAAGAAATGACATCGCCTCTATGACTGACTTTCCTCTGAAGATTTATAAAAATATCACTTATTTGTAGGAGAATGGCTGTGATAATATAGGCTATACATTAGTTAAGGTGAATGAGTGTAAAATTAAGTCAGGTTAGAATCCCAGCCTCACAATAAATGAGACAAACAATGGAGGATAACTTTTCTCATGGAGCTATAGCATTTGTCATTTTTTTTGGTTAAGGCTTCAAATTGACTTCTCACAAGGAGGCTACAAGCAGATTCTCTAGCAAATTGGCATCCTGGGGAGAGTCAGGTACTTTGAAAATTTCTAATTAGGAGAAGTTAAAGGTTATATAAGCCCAACTGCCAAATTGATTGCCTAGCCTTAAAAGCTAAACAGAATACACCTTCCCTTCCTTTCTTCTCCTTATCTAAGGACTTGGTCTAGATACAAATTTTAAAATACAAACACAAAGTTCTGTGATAAATCAGATCTGAGAACTATTAGAAGGGAGCCTGTTTAACAAGTTTAACAGACTCTGGTGACTATTCAGTCTTTATATCTGAGCACTCATAGTCCTAAGTAGGCCCACAATTGGCGTCAATTTTGACTAATCAAGAGACAGGACAAGCTATATTGTTCCGTTCAGCAAGCTATATTCTTTCCATGCAACTTTTGCCCCTTAGGCATATTCTTGAAAGCAGAATAAATTCAGTCTGAAGTTACAGATACTACTGCCTATAGAAAAATCTAATCAAAGACCACTACCACACAGACACTGCTCAATTTTATAAATGATGTTATTCTTGGGGGAAAAAAGCCTGAATATCATCTATTTAATACAAATTGTTCTAGCAATTGTGGTTTAGAAAGTATTCCTAGCCCAATTTTCATATGTCTTTACTAGCCTATAGATTAAAATGTGGTCACACTATAGCTATGCATAAATTATAATGGATCCAAATTCCATCCTCTTTAAACAGGAGCTGTTTCTCCCATCCCCCGCCAAATGATTCTCATGATTTCTGAGAGTCCCCAAACAAGTGCCTTCTCCATATACAAAAATCCATCTTTAAGTTTTCATCACTGCATTCATTCAATTACTATATATTGGGCTCCTACTGTATGTGAGGGGACAGTAGCAGAATTGTATAGGCATCTCTGTCCTGCTCTTGGGGCATCCATAGTATTGTTCCTGGTCTGCTCCAGTTCTCCTTTGTTAAACATCATTGCTGGCAAGCAGCTGGAAGAAAAGTTTATCACTGCCTCTGCTGAGGAAGTTCACTTTGAAACACTTGGCCAAGAATGCGCCAAGAATGCTGTCTCCCAGTATTTCCAATGCCTCCAATCTTACGTGCCAGAATGATGCTGGATACCATGAGGAGGTGGACAAAGCGGATCTTCTAAATTTGGTGTCACTCTTTGACATCTGGGTTCCAAAGCAGGGTGCTTCTTCATGAAGAAAACTGTAGCTCTAGAGGCTCAAAACCAGTCCAAAGCACTCACTGTCATAGTTTCATCTATATAATCCTATCATCCCTCTTTCCTGCCCCAACCTCAGTCACCAAACTAAAATACCCAGACATGTCAACAAGAGCAAACACTTACTGGGTGTTGACGATTGTGTTTGTATTAGGAATCTCTGGACCCAGCTGCAATGGTCTATTACATAGGCAGCATACTTCAAAATCTTGGCTAGCAATCTAGCATATAAACTGCAACCACTTGAGGATTTTGCCCAGAGCCATGACAAAAAAAGCACACTGAAAAGGCAATGGCACCCCACTCCATTACTCCTGCCTGGAAAATCCCATGGACGGAGGAGCCTGGTAGGCTGCAGTCCATGGGTTGCTGAGGGTCGGACACGACTGAGTGACTTCACTTTCACTTTTCACTTTCATGCATTGGAGAAGGAAATGGCAACCCACTCCAGTGTTCTTGCCTGGAGAATCCCAGGGATGGAGGAGCCTGGTGGGCTGTGGTCTATGGGGTCGCACAGAGTCGGACACGACTAAAGTGACTTAGCAGCAGCAGTGAACTTTATCCATTCTTTTTTCCCCTTTACTTTTGGCCATGCCATGCAGCATGCAGGATGAGGGATCTTAGTCCAACCATGGATCAAATCCATGTCCCCTGCATTGGAAGCAGGAAGTCTTAACTACTAGATTGCTAGGGAAGTCCTAACTTTGTTCATTCTTCAGCCTACCCAAATTGAAGCTGACAGGACCAGAGTTTGGTGTCAATTGCTTTAATTATTTGGAGGTAAATATGAATGGTAGGGCCCTTTAAGTCATCAGAGCTCGGTATGTTGGGTTGAAAGTGGCAACTAACTTTTATGGGAACTGAAAAGAACTTGACGTGATTACCTTTGGAAAATCCAAAGCAAAATGGAAAATGTGATCAGGAAAAGGATTCAATCCTAAATTACTGAGAAATCATATTGTCGGGGAGAATATGTGGCAATTTCTAAGGGCAAAAAACCAGAACAAACAAAAGCCAGATACCAGACCAATAAGAAACTGTAACTGAGAGGTTTGCTGAGAAGATTGAGTATAAACTAAAATGAATCCAACCATCACCAAATCTTGCCTATCACATGAATATCCACTGTCACCATGCATATGTTAAACATTGTCTAATTCAAAAGTTTCTAAACTGTTGTCAAAATAATCCAACACAGGGCTATGATGTCTATAAAACATGACATCAGAAACTATTTATTAATGGAGTGCAGATCAGGTAGCTCAAATTTTGAAACAGCTGGAATTCTGCTCAATGTTGTTCCTTCCATCATTCAAATTATCTCAAAAGGAAATATTTTTGTAAATAAAACCTTTCTAAGACCCAAGAGTAGGTAAATTCTCAATATAGGATTTGAAAATGTAGCAATTAACTATTGCTTTTCCTTTTAAAATGTTTATTTAAAAGGTAATACATGTTTGCTGTAAATAATTTTTTAGATAGAGGAGTAAATACACAATATTATAAAGACATCTTCCACCCCTACTCTAATCCCCAATTCCCAGAAATAGCCACTGTTAAACTTGCAGAATACCCTTCTTGTCTTTCTCCTATGCATACACATCTTCTTTTCAGAATATGGAGTCATACTGTGCAAACTGTTCTAAAATTTGGCTTTCATCACTAAATAATTTAAACTGGATATCTTTGCATGTCAGTAAATAAAGGGCTATATCCTTTTTAAAAAGTCCTGTATCATATTTTGCTGTATTGATGCAACATTATTTATTTATCCAATTATTTATTATTTACTTATTCCCTACTGATGGACATTTGGATTATTTCCAGTATTTGATTATTACAAACAGTGCTTCAATTAACATTCTTATACATTCATATCTATGCACTTATGCAAGTAATCTGGGAAATAAACCCCTGGAAATGGAATTGCTTGGTCAGATGGTATATGTATTTAGAATTTTGATGATAATCCTAAAATTACCTCTAAAATGTTTGCACCAATTTACACTCCCAGCAATAATGTCTAAGAGTACCTGTTTCTCAACCTGCTCCCCACACTGTGTACTTAGGCCCTGACTTGTGAAATTAGGGAATGTGTCTCTTCAAAAAGACATGGTCATGAGAGCCTTATCTCATGCTTTTATTTTCTCTTTACTTTTCATAACTGAGTTTTAGTCCTAAGAAAGGAAAAAAAGGAATATGCTTCTTTAGTTTTCAGGCTATTCCTCAGAGATATAGGCATTCTCCAAGTTATGAACACCTATCTTATAAGCATTTACACCTTACAGATAAACTGCTCATCTAGATTAAAATATAACCTCCCTGAGGCAGAAACATGCTCCCTTACTGATTCCAGAGATGGAAAAAATACTTTTCCTATGTCTCCTATGACTATCATTCATGCACTCATGCTTGAACAAGTTATGCATTAGTTCCTGCTTATATTCATTCATTCACCCAACATTTACTCTAAGTCTGAATTCTGGGTACCATGCTAATCATTGTGGCTATATGGATTAAATATATTCTCTGCCTTCTAAGAAGCTCACAGTGTAGTCTATAGGAAAAGACAGAAAAGAAAACCAACAGTTACAACACAGTGGGAAAGTGTGTTAGTGCTGCTAACAAGCAGAGTGTTGCTTGTGTGTTAGTACAGGGTACCCCAGGTAATGGAGTGGGGTGACTGCACATCCCAGGGTGAGAGCTGCAGAGAAGACCAGGGATATGGTTCTGGGAGGACCTGCAAAACTATCACATCTCACTCAGGCAGGAAGTGAGAAAAAGGCCACGGACTTGGTACTCTGCAGGACAATCTTTGGTAGGAAATTCATATCACCAGTGCCGGTGTCCAGCCCCGGCTGATCCAGGGTATTCGAAGGAGAGACGGCTTAGGCGACCTATTCAAATGTTAATTAGAGATATAAAGAGTAATAGAAAGAGGATAGTTCAGTAGGAAAATTCAGTGGAGAAAAGAAGCTGAGTGGCTTGGTTTATGCGGAAAATCAATATAACCCGTGACACCAGGTTAGCTTTGACAACGGAGGCCGCAGGCACCCTCTCGAATAGCGGAAGGTGCCCCACCTTAGACACCTTCTCAAGTGGGTCTTAGAAGCCCAGGCAAATAAATGGTCGCAGAGGATATCTGCGCTCCAGATGGACACTCAGCTGAAAATTGAGGGGAAGAACGACATGGGGAGACCAAGCGTTGGTGAGCAAGGCCCATAGCTTTATTTTCAACAGGGGCTTATATACCCTAAGTTACACATAGAGGATAATAGGGGATGCAAAGTCAGCAGTCTTTGATCCTTATCAAAAACCAGGGCTTCTTTCCTGCAAATTTATCTTATACAAATGGTTTAGGTGATTTACATCATCTTCTGGCCAGAAGGCCTATTAACATTTTATGACTCTTGACAAAGACTTATCAACCATAAGACTTATTTTCTCTAAGAGTAATTATTTTAAGGTTTGGCGCCATCTTCCGAAGATAAAATTACATTCCTATAGGGCGGATGTGTAATGGGTTTACAACAAAGGAAAGAATTTATTACCTTAAGGGTCTAAAGTTACTAGCACCAAGGCCACTACTTATTTTTTCTACATACCAACTATTAATTAATACATATTCAAGGATACAATTCAGGGGATGTGGAAACTTGGCAACAAACATTGGCTCATCAATGAAATCTTTTACTAGTTTTATTCTGACAGTTTCTAACTCTCTGAGAGGCTCTAAGCTATTTGAATATCTTAAGCTTCCCGTGCCTCTCGAGGCTGGGAGACTGTAAACAATCGTATGCATAGCTGTAGGTGTCCAGGTAAACTTGTCAGGCTAGTTAGAGAGCCATCTGAGTGGTTTGGATTTAAACACTCCTAATTGCCCAGGAACTTTATTAATTGGAGCTGTAAGTTAACTCTTTGACAGACAGAGCGAGATGGTGGTGGGGGACAGCCCCCAGTAAAGTCAGAGGTGAGAGCACAAAGCAATAAAGTAGGCAGACTCTGGTTTTTGGGGTAGATGCTCGAGAATATCCGGGGGGACTCCAGAGGCTCGATCCCGCCTTTGCGTAAGCTGAGCCTCCTTCCTCATGACCTTTGTCACGAGTGGAATGTCTCTCGCTGGCTCCCGGCACACCAGAAAATTACATTTTGTAAATATAGTTTTATCTTTTTTTTAGTTTTTTAGTGAAAATTCTTGAGCCAAAAAAATCCCCTCAGCCTTGCCTTTGGTGAATCAAGGAGGAATATAAAAGATAAAGGGATTATTATCCTATCTATTAAAACTGGCAAGAGGCTCAGTGCCTCTGTCCCTTTGGGTAGTCAGCATTCACCTTGTCGACCTTACATGAATGCTATGGGTGAGTATAGGAAGGCGAGAAGGTGAGAGAGTCAGCTCCGGGATTAACAGTAATCCCATTTCATGGTATTTATCCTAAGAATGAAATTTATCCTAGGTCAGAGCAGTGGGCAAATATGTCAATTGGTAACTTACCACAAACCAACTTGGAAACAACCTACATGTCTGCCCATGGGAGATATATTAAATAATACCTGGTGGTAAGTCCATGAAATGGAATAATATACAGTCATTATTGTACCTGTCTATATTGTATCTTCTTATACTAAAATTTAATTTCAAAAACTATATGATAGGAGGGAAATTTTATAATAAATATTAAGTCTAAGAAGGAATACACAAAATATGGAAATATTCTGGCAGCCCAGTGTTTGGGATCCCATGCTTTCACTGCCATGGGCTATATATATATATATATATATATATATACACACACACACACAGAGTATGAACACATCTTCATAGTAACTATGAATTTTATGTATTTGTGTATATTTTTTTCTCTGCACATGCATACACACACACCCATACAGTTACATTTTCATACATATACACACAGATATCTATCTCTTTTGTCAGTTGCTAAGTCACTTCAGTCGTGTCCGACTCTGTGCAACCCCATAGACGGTAGCTCACCAGGCTCCCCTGTCCCTGGGATTCTCCAGGCAAGAACACTGGAGTGGGTTGCCATTTTCTTCTCCAATGCATGAAAGTGAAAAGTCAAAGTGAAGTCGCTCAGTCGTGTCTGACTCTTAGCGACCCCATGGATTGCAGCCTAACAGGCGCCTCCATCCATGGGATTTTCCAATCAAGAGTTACTGGAGTCGGGTGCCATTGCCTTCTCCGTTTTGTCAGTTAGGATAAGCTAATTTATGCTTCAGCAACAACCTGAAAATCTCCATTGCTCACATCAGTTAATAAAACAAACTTTAGTTCTTCCTCATGCTGCCTGTCCGTTCCAAGTCACCAAGACTGCTATATTCTTCACAGACACTCTGGAACCCAAGAAGATGATAGAGGCTCCATCCTGAGACAAGCTTCCATGATTGCAATGGCATGAATAAACACTTAAACCTTCTGCCGAGAAGTGACACACATGATTTCTGCTCATATTTCACTGGCTGAAGGAATATGGCTTCATCAGACATCAGTAAGACAGG
The DNA here is from genome assembly GCF_029407905.1 of Bubalus kerabau. Taxonomy (NCBI): domain Eukaryota; kingdom Metazoa; phylum Chordata; class Mammalia; order Artiodactyla; family Bovidae; genus Bubalus; species Bubalus kerabau. The sequence continues at coordinate 139,440,737 of NC_073626.1, forward strand.
GAAAGTCACCAAGTGTTTGTGAATCATATTATAGCCTACCACATCTGTGCATCGAAATAGTAAGGGAGGGCAAAGGGCTGGGAAGGAAATTCATCAAATGAAGTGGTTCACACAGGGTGGTGAGACTATAAAGAACTTGATTTTTTCAATGTGATTTTCAATATTCTCTGATTTTATAAACAAACATATTACATCTATTTTTAAATTTTATTTAGGTAAGCAATACATGAATGTATTCTGTAAATAACTCAAACAGTCTAGAAGCGTATCAACTATAGATCACCTCCCTCTAACCCCTAACCCTCCCAGCCCACTGTCAGAAGTAATCACTATTTACAGTTTTGTGCCTATCCTCCAAGATTGTCCTCACATATACATTCACAAACATAAACATTAATTGCTTTTATGAATTAAAAAAAATTAGACAGCATATAAATTAGATATGCTTACTGTTTAGATATATTATTTTCCTATAGAAAATACATAATTCATCCATATCAGTTCAGTGTCCTTAACCTCTCCCTCCCAACTTGTGAACTTATCTGCAAGGCCATTCATACTGTCTACTTCCTTCTAGTTTTTTCAGCTTTCTCCCTCTGTCCTTCACTGCTCACCTGTCCTCCACAGCTGACTTTTCACGCCGGAGCTTCTGTGCATTCCACATTTTTACTTACCTGGCTCCCTCACCCTGACTGGGGGCAATGATCTCAGCTCCCCTATTTTCTTGTTGGCCTACAGTTTCCAGCCAGCACTGCCTGCTCAGAGCCTTGGTTTCAATGTCACCAGCCCAGCAGCTCACCTACCTGAGAGAAGTATATAGGGAGGTTTTTGAACTTAACTGATAAGACTGCCAACTATTTGAAAAATGCTCAAGGAAATGGAATATTGACTCTCATCGTGGGGTGTTGGAATTTAGTGGTTTGAAAAAGCATATTCAGTACTATGATTTTAATTTGGAAAACAATAAATAAACCCATTGTTTTTACATTAGAAACTTTAAAAATAAGGATTATGAACAAGAGTAACACGGTGGTGTGAACAACAGGGAAAGCTGGATGTGAGATTGACAGGAACTCTCTGTAACTCCTGCAAGTTTTCTGTAGGTTTAAAACTATTCTAAAATTTAAAGTTTATTTTTAAAAAAAAATCCTAAAGCTTAAAAAATATTATTGACTGGTGGCGGATAATCTTAAGTCACAGAGAATGTTGATCAAGAATATGGTCTCTGAAACTCTCAGTAGGAACCCAAATTAATAATGTGAATGCCAACATTAAATTAAACATTCAGAAATAATCAGAAAAGTAATCTGGACTGGAATATACACTGATGGAGAAATTTCATGTGTGAACTAGATCCAGATGATAGGTTTCTACAATGCAATATATTACTCAGGTCCAGTTCCTTTACAAAGAGGTAAAAAAAAAAAATTGCTGATAACAAAACCTCACTCAGTTGAGTGATTAAAATGAAAATATGGGAACAGACAGAATAGCGTTTTTCAAAGTAAGTTTCATAGAATCGGAATAAGTGTCATGTGAAAAAGTTCTGTGTTTAAATAAGCTGGAGAAACGTTTCAACAAAACAAAACAGTGTCCCCTCCTTTCAAAACTTTGCAGAACCTTTAGATGCTACTGAACATGGAGAATGAGTGAGAGAAGGGGAGGAGGGTGTTGGCAAGCTTCCCAGACTGCAGATTCCTTTCTGCAATGATGAAAATATTTTATCATCTACTACCCACATTTGTCTGTTGAGCACTTCAAATGTAGCTAGCATGACTGATGGACAAAATTTCAAATTTTATTGCATGTGAATTTAAACAACCACCTGTGGCTACTGTATACCATATTGGATACTGCAAAATTTGAGCATACCAAAGGCCAGACTGCCAAAGAACACACTTTAGGAAGCGTTTATATAAAGCAGTTGTTTTCACACCTTTGGTCTCAGGATCTTAAAAACCAGTTTGCACTCCAAAGAGTCTTGTTTATGGGGGTTATGTGCTGTGCTTAGTCATTCAGTCATGTCTGACTCTTTGTGACCCCACAGACTATAGCCCACCAGGCTCCTCTGACCATGGGGATTCTCCATGGAGTGGGTTGCCATGCCCTCCTCCAGGGGATCTTCCCCACCCAGGGATGAAATCCCAGAACTCAGACCTCCCTCATTACAGGTGGATTCTTTACCATCTGAGCCATTAGGGAAGCCCAAGAATACTAGAGTAGGTAGCCTATCCCTTCTTCAAGGGATCTTCCTGACCCAGGAATTGAACCCAGGGTGGGAGGTGGGCGGTGGTCCTCCTGTGCTGCAGGCTGATTCTTTACCATCTGAGCCCTCAGGGAAGCCCTATGGGGGTTAAGATGCTTTTTCATGGAAAACCATTTTTACTCGAAAGGTCAACTGATGAGATGAACCATGGTTATTTAGACTCGGCTATTTAGCAATAATTTTCTTGAAAATGAATGAAGTGAGCACATTACTTCAAGGAATACAACTTGACAGTATGTTTAAATGAATTAACTGCATACTTTAAAAAACCTTTAACTACATTAGAAAATTAATACTGAAAAGTTTTTAAAGTACACAATTAATTCATTAAACATGCTGTCAAGTTGTATTCCTTGAAGTAATGGGCTCACTTCACTCATTTTCAACAAAATTATTGCTAAATAGCCAAGTGTGAATACCCATGGTTCATCTCATCAGTTGACCTGTCGAGTAAAAATGGTTTTCCATGAAAAAGCAGCTAATTCAGTTAGTAGCTGTAACAGTCACACAAGTGCTCAAACCATCGTACTTCAGTATGCAGTTCAAGTGCTTTATGCCTACTTTCATTTCTTTAAGTACTGAGGGCTAGTGAAATTGATCATTTTTATTGTATCACTCTTCTTTTACTGCAAGTATGTGACAGTGGAGAATACAGTAACAACCAACACAGTTCCAGTGGTGCTAAGGCACCAACGGGTCTACTATGAAACTTGCTGTCAGCTCCATCAGTGAGAAAGGGAGTTAGAATTATTATGAAAAAGTTTTTTTTTTTTTTGTTAATCTTATGAACCCTTGAAAGGAAGGGTCCATGGGATGCCAAATATTTGCAGACCACACTTTGAGAAAAGCTGATAGAGAAAAAGAGTAAGAAGAGGAGAGGGGAGTTTGACTAGAAGGAGATAAAATGCAGGAACTTGGGCCTTTAACTGAGATGGATCAGAAAACTGGTAAGAATGCCCAAACTGTTAATTATATACATTTAAGTTAGAGAGACATGGAGAGGTTTAAATAGAATCCTTATTTTGAAGGGGGGTATATGGAGAAAATTAAAAAGGGGGTAATAACCATTATAAAAGAAGCAAAAAGCAAAGGAGAAAAGGAAAGATATAACCATCTGAATGCAGAGTTACAAAGAAGAGCAAGGAGAAATAAGAAAGCCTTCCTCAGTGATCAATGCAAAGAAATAGAGGAAAACAATAGAATGAGAAAGACTAGAGATATCTTCGGAGAAGGCCATGGCACCCCACTCCAGTACTCTTGCTTGGAAAATCCCATGGACAGAGGAGCCTGGTAGGCTGCAGTCCATGGGGTCGCGAAGAGTCGTACACGACTGCGTGACTTCACTTCCACTTTTCACTTTCATGCATTGGAGAAGGAAATGGTAACCCACTCCAGTGTTCTTGCCTGGAGAATCCCAGGGACAGGGGAGCCTGGTGGGCTGCCGTCTATGGGGTCGCACAAAGTCGGACACAACTGAAGCGACTTAGCAGCAGCAGCAGCAGCAGAGATCTCTTCAAGAAAATTAGAGATACCAAGGGAACATTTCATGCAAAGATGAGCTCAATAAAGGACAGAAATGGTATGGACCTGACAGAAGCAGAAGACATTAAGAAGAAGTGGCAAGAATACACAGAAGACCTGTACAAAACCAGATAATCATGATGATATGATCACTCACCTAGAGCCAGACACCCTGGAATGTGAAGTCAAGTGGGCCTTAGGAAGCATCACTACAAACAAAGCTAGTGGAGGTGATCTAATTCCAATTGAGCTATTTCAAATCCGAAAAGATGATGCTGTGAAAGTGCTGCAGTCAATCTGCCAGCAAATTGGGAAAACTCAGCAGTGGCCACAGGGCTGGAAACGGTCAGTTTTCATCCCAATCCCAAAGAAAGGCAATGCCAAAGAATGCTCAAACTACTGCACAATTGCACTCATCTCACACGCTAGTAAAGTAACGCTCAAAAATCTCCAAGCCAGGCTTCAGCAATATGTGAACCGTGAACTTCCAGATGTTCAAGCTGGTTTTAGAAAAGGCAGAGGAACCAGAGATCAAATTGCCAACATCCGCTGGATCATCAAAAAAGCAAGGGAGTTCCAGAAAACCATTTCTGCTTTATGGACTATGCCAAAGCCTTTGACTGTGTGGATCATGTGGATCACAACAAACTGTGGAAAATTCTGAAAGAGATGGGAATATCAGACTACCTGACCTGCCTCTTGAGAAACATGTATGCAGGTCAGGAAGCAACAGGTAGAACTGGACATGGAACAACAGACTGGTACCAAATAGGAAAAGGAGTACGTCAAGGCTGTATATTGTCACCCTACTTATTTAACTTCTATGCAGAGTACATCATGAGAAACACTGGGCTGGATGAAGCACAAGCTGGAATCAAGATTGCCGGGAGAAATATCAATAACCTCAGATATGCAGATGATACCACCCTTATGGCAGAAAATGAAGAAGAACTAAAGAACCTCTTGATGAAAGTAAAAGAGGAGAGTGAAAAAGTTGGCTTAAAACTCAACATTCAGAAAACGAAGATCATGGCATCCGGTCCCATCACTTCATGGCAAATAGATGGGGAAATGATGGAAACAGTGATTGACTTTATTTTTCTGGGCTCCAAAACCACTGCAGATGGTAATTGCAGCCATGAAATTAAAAGACACTTACTCCTTGGAAGGAAAGTTATGGCCAACCTAGACAGCATATAAAAAGCAGAGACATTACTTTGCCAACAAAGGTCCATTCTAGCCAAGGCTATGGTTTTTCCAGTGGTCATGTATGGATGTGAAAGTTGGATTATAAAGGAAGCTGAGCGCCGAAGAATTGATGCTTTTGAACTGTGGTGTTGGAGAAGACTCTTGAGAGTCCCTTGGACTGCAAGGAGATCCAACCAGTCCGTCCTAAAGGAGATCAGTCCTGGGTGTTCATTGGAAGGACTGATGTTGGAGCTGAAACTCCAATACTTTGGCTACCTGATGCGAAGAGCTGACCCCTTTGAAAAGACCCTGATGCTGGGAAAGATTGAGGGTAAGAGGAGAAGGGGATGACAGAGGATGAGATGGTTGGATGGCATCACCGACTCAACGGACATGTGTTTGGGTAGGCTACGGGAGTCGGTGATGGACAGGGAGGCCTGGCATGCTGCAGTTCATGGGGTCACAAAGAGTCAGACATGACTGAGTGACTGACCTGAACTGAACTATTATACACCCACAAATGTGACTATTAGTTATTCATTTAAGATCATTTAAGAATATTTTCATAGTATAAATTAGCTAACATGGGGCTCCCATGTTAATTCTTTATGGATGATATAAACTGGATAATGAAACAAGGGAAAAAGAAAGCCTCCTTTTCCCTAGTGTTGGTCTGCAAAGTGTGGCACTTGAATTTTGTATAGCCCAGAACTCATTTCAAATTATGACCACATTCTCTCTCACGCTCACTCCTGAGTTTCCACTGTCTGATTTCTTTCCTGTCTTATCATTCAGGACAGGATTTATTTTTCCTTCCCATATGAGTGGACTTAAATTTCCATCAGGCACGTTTTTGTATTTTGTCTCCACACACTTGGTTTCTTCCCTCTCTTTCAATGTGTGTTTTGGGGCTCCCATTTTGATCTGTTTCTCCTACTTTCCATCTTCCCTGCTGCCTCTCCCTTTCTGTCCAACAAGCAGTACACCACAGGAAATGGGGAACAAAGGTAATTTAATCAGAGACTGATTTTTTTTTTTTTTTTGCATGCCTTTGACTCCACCCTCATGATAAAGTTCTTTTATTACTCAGTGATTTATAGCATTGAGCCTTTTCATAAAAAAGGCTAGGCTTGGAGAATTATTGATGACAGGAACATAATTTAACAATAAAAGAAATAACTTGTGTTCTTATAAAGTGCACCCTAAAAGAATTCCAAAGTACTCAAGAAATCTTCAGTTCACTTCAGTCGCTCAGTTGTGTCCGACTCTTTGCGACCCCATGAATCGCAGCACTCCAGGCCTCCCTGTCCATCACCAACTCCTGGAGTTCACTCAGACTCACGTCCATCGAGTCAGTGATGCCATCCAGCCATCTCATCCTCTGTTGTCCCCTTCTCCTCCTGCCCCCAGTCCCTCCCAGCATCAGAGTCTTTTCCAATGAGTCAACTCTTTGCATGAGGTGGCCCAAGTACTGGAGTTTCAGCTTTAGCATCATTCCTTCCAAAGAAATCCCAGGGCTGATCTCCTTCAGAATGGACTGGTTGGATCTCCTTGCAGTCTAAGGGACTCTCAAGAGTCTTCTCCAACACCACAGTTCAAAAGCATCAATTCTTTGGCACTCAGCTTTCTTCACAGTCCAACTCTCACATCCATACATGACGACAGGAAAAACCATAGCCTTGACTAGACAGATCTTTGTTTGGCAAAGTAATGTCTCTGCTTTTGAATATGCTATCTGGATTGGACATAACTTTTCTTCCAAGGAGTAAGCGTCTTTTAACTTCATGGCTGCAGTCACCATCTGCAGTGATTTTGGAGCCCCCAAAAATAGTCTGACACTGTTTCCACTGTTTTCCCATCTATTTCCCATAAAGTGATGGGACCAGATGCCATGATCTTCGTTTTCTGAATGTTGAGCTGTAAGTCAACTTTTTCACTCTCCACTTTCACTTTCATCAAGAGGCTCTTTAGTGCCTCTTCACTTTCTGCCACAAGGGTGGTGTCATCTGCATATCTGAGGTTATTGATATTTCTCCCGGCAATCTTGATTCCAGCTTGTGCTTCTTCCATCCCAGCGTTTCTCATGATGTACTCTGCATAGAAGTTAAATAAGCAGAGTGACAATATACAGCCTTGACGTACTCCTTTTCCTATTTGGAACCAGTTTGTTGTTCTGTGTCCAGTTCTAACTGTTCCTTCCTGACCTGCATACAGGTTTCTCAAGGAGATGGCAAGAGTGAATGTCGACATTCTAGGAATCAGCGAACTGAAATGGACTGGAATGGGTGAATTTAACTCAGATGACCATTATATCTACTACTGTGGGCAGGAATCCCTTAGAATAAATGAAGTAGCCATCATGGTCAACAAAAGAGTCCGAAATGCAGTACTTGGATGCAATCTCAAAAATGACAGAATGATCTCTGTTCGTTTCCAAGGCAAACCATTCAATATTACAGTAATCCAAGTCTATGCCCCAACCAGTAACGCTGAAGAAGCTGAAGTTGAATGGTTCTATGAAGATCTACAAGACCTTTTAGAAGCTTTTAGAACTAGAAATCTTACCCAGTTCTAGTTTTTGAGGCAAGCACCCTTGTCTTCTATTTTAAAAGTGGAAGGGGAAGTATTAGTACCTTGTTGCTGCTAAGTTGCTTCAGTCGTGTCCAACTCTGTGCGACCCCATAGACGGCAGCCCACCAGGCTCCCCTGTCCCTGTGACTCTCCAGGCAAGAACACTGGAGTGGGTTGCCATTTCCTTCTCCAGTGCATGAAAGTGAAAAGTGAAAGTGAAGTCGTTCAGTCGTGTCTGACTCTTCGTGACACCATGGACTGCAGCCTACCAGGCTCCTCTGTCCATGGGATCTTCCAGGCAAGAGTACTGGAGTGGGTTGTCATTGCCTGCTCCCAGATAAAGGGTGAATGTTCCCAGGCAGGAAGGGTAAGGAAACTCACTGCCCTCCCCCACCACAGTTACTGCAGCTTCTGCAGAGTGTAACCCTTTGCATTCTGTGGCTGGGATAAAGCACACTCCGATTCATAACTGTTCCTTCAGGGCCCCCGTTATACAATTGACCCATGTTCTTGGGTTCTGAATGGTTAACAGCCTGGGTCACTGTTTAAAAAAATGAAAGAAAGAAAAGAAAAAGTGCAATTATATTAATTTTCTCAAAATGGGAGATGAGAAATACTCAAATGTGGAAAACACATACAGAAACATGACATCAGTGCCTGAATTTAAATTGATGCAAACTAGATCTTTAAAAACTAACTACATAAATAATTGCATGCAATAAACAATATAGAACTCAATTTTGTACAATGGTAATGAAAGCTGAGCCTGCAATACAATTACACTTATTGAAGAAGAAATTCAATATATTGAAAGAGCTAAAATTAAGAACCTGAAAAACAATTCTCACAGTTTTATGTAGTCATAGGAAATACATGGAGAAACAGTGGTAACAGTGTCAGACTTTATTTTTGGGGGGGGCCTCCAAAATCACTGCAGATGGTGACTGCAGCCATGAAATTAAAAGACACTCCTTGGAAGGAAAGTTATGACCAACCTAGATAACATATTCAAAAGCAGAGACATTACTTTGCCAACAAAGGTCTGTCTAGTCAAGGCTATGGTTTTTCCTGTCGTCATGTATGGATGTGAGAGTCGGACTGTGAAGAAGGCTGAGCACCGAAGAATTGATGCTTTTGAACTGTGGTGTTGGAGAAGACTCTTTCGAGTCCCTTGGACTGCAAGGAGATCCAACCAGTCCATTCTGAAGGAGATCAGCCCTGGGATTTCTTTGGAAGGAATGATGCTAAAGCTGAAACTCCAGTCCTTGGCCACCTCATGCGAAGAGTTGACTCATTGGAAAAGACTCTGATGCTAGGAGGGATTGGGGGCAGGAGGAGAAGGGGACGACAGAGGATGAGATGGCTGGATGGCATCACTGACTCGATGGACGTGAGTCTGAGTGAACTCCAGGAGTTGGTGATGGACAGGGAGGCCTGGCGTGCTGCGATTCATGGGGTCGCAAAGAGTCGGACACAACTGAGCGACTGAACTGAACTGATACTAAGGTAATAGTAATTTAAAAGACTTATCCCAGAAGGGAAAGTAACTAAGGAAGAATACAAAAGATTGCATATGGAAATGGAGTTGGTTGACTGAGAATATTTGATTTCTTCAAGGATCCTACTGAAATTGGTTCTAGGAACTGGTCCCACAAAGACCAGAAGCTGGAAAGGTGGAAAACCAAGCAGTTTGTGTCTTACTTCAGAGATAACATTTATTGCATCATATTTTTTCTTTTATTTTTAATCCCTGAAAGTGTGTGACAGTGTATAATACAGAGGTATAATACCAGTGTATAATACAGTATATAATACCAGAGGTGCCACACTAAACCCACTCTAAAACTTGCTTTGGATACTCTGACATCTTGTCCTTCCACCCCGGGCTTTCACCCAGGCCTCTAGGCCTATATTCCAGCCAATGTACAGTCCTTTCCTCTGCTGGCCTGGTCTCAAGGACCACTAGTGCTTGAGTATTCAGCAAAGTAAAAGTGACACCACCTAGAAATGTTCGTTATTGTTAACTTGGAAACCTGTGGCATTTTCTTAGAAGAGCCAGATACAATTCATATATTTACTTATTAAGTCATTGGTATTGAAATAATGTACCATCCTAGGTACTGAAACAAATATGAAGTAGAGTTAAGAGACAACAGATATAGGTAACTTAACTAAATGTTAGGGCTCTATGTGGCTTAGACTGTGTGGGAAGCATAGTCTAATTTCCAAGTAGTAATTAAAAATACATTTTAATCTTTATGTTTTTCATATAATATTAAAGAAGTCTCAATTTAATTCATCATACTTACAGACTTTGACTACCCAGAGCCTACTCTTTATTGATTTCTGCTCCCTTTTCATTCCAGTTTTTAAGCCACTCTTTATTCTTTTACCCAGAAAAGATCCAAACTTTCCTTTCACATATGGCAGGGAAGAGATGGGAAGTGAGGAACACAGACACAAAATATTTCATCTTTATCGTATATTGTAATCACACAATGGAAGGTAATATGATCAACATCACTATTGGTATATTTAGGGTGTCTTGGAAACACAGAGGAAGAATAATTATTTCTGCCTCTTGTTTATAGATAAAAGCTTAGGAAACACTTGATAAGAGGTGACATTTGATCTGGGCTTGAAAAGTTGAGTTCAAAAGGCATAAAAAGGAAGGAGCATTCTAGGTAAAAAGACTAACACAAACAGAGGCAGGAATGTGTGAAAGGAGAAGACCTCAGGCCTTCTAAACTGTCTATTGTTTAGGGTGAATGAGCAGTGCAAGCGATGGGAGATAAAGATCAAGAGATGAGGCAGATGTTTCTTCAGGCTAAAGAGCCTGAATTTAAAAAACAAACACACACACATATTTTGACAGCAATTTTGAAAAAAAGATTGAAGGGCAAGACTTAAGGCAAAGAGTTTAATTAGGACACTATTGCAGTGTTCTATAAAGAGGGCCTGAAATAGGAGTAGTGGATAAAGAAATTAGGTCACTTGTTCAAAAGACATTTAAAAGACTCAGAAGGAAGAGGACTTCCTAACCAATTGGATAAGGATAACAAAGGAGAGGAATCTAGGGTGTCTGTTTTGTTCTTATCTTGGGGATGGAATGGATTTTGATGGCACAGAACATGATAACTTACAGGCTGTTCAAGGAAGAGAGGACATACATTTGAATATCTGAAACAAACTGGTAGAGATGTAGTACATGGTGCTTGAAAGAGTTCTAGGCTATGGAGCACACTGGCCATCTGACATCTCTCTAACACCATCCTAGAGTGATGAGTGACCACCTTGATCCTGAAAGTCTCCAGTGAAGGGACTTGACAATCAGTCTTGTATGAACCGCATCTACATTTACTACACATTTTTTCAGATAGCTTTTCATGATACCAAATTCATTCTGCTGTAGTTAAAGCCCATTGATTTTCTTGCTCAGAGGAGGAAGGGCACATGTCCTTAATCTCTTTCATTTAAAAGGAATTCTTCATCTGATGGAAGGACTATTAGTATAGTCAACCTACAACCAAGTTTATTCCCAAGCATATGCATATGCCCAGTTTACTGCTTCAGATGCTGTAGGCAATTGGCAGTTACTCTGTTGACTAACAGATCTAAGAATTTAAAAATTCAGAGCTGAAAGGGTATGAAAAATTACTGAGTCAAATCTCCATATTTTACAGTTAAGGAAACTTTTAAGCTGTTTAAATTCAGTTCATTTTACTCTTCCTCAAAGGATGTATTCTTCAATTCTTAATGTATCTGTGGTTTTTATTGGAGCATCTTCAAGGGTCTTTCCTTCCTCTTTAACTGGGGAGCTTAGAGCTGATTCTCATGAATGGAATTAACCCAGCACGAATTAGAATGAGGAATTTACCTCCCAGTCTCTATTTATGCATCCCAGTCTCCTTTTGTTTTAAAAACTTTATTGTAAAAACAATAAACAACACAAATTCAAAGCAAAAGTTGCTTACAAGTCTGTCATTTAATTAAATCAATGTTTTAATTTATGTTACCTTCTAACTTTCACTTATAAACATATTCAACTTTAACCTATTTTTTGTAATATTTTTATATTACAATAAATGTATATTCCACATTTTATATTTTCATAATTTAACATTATGTCAAGTACATTTTTCCAATTAGCTACAATTTCACTACTTCCTTATACCTTCCTGCTTTAACACTGTTAAGTCCTGCCACATCTTTGCCCACGATCATACAATATATAGGCACCTATAAACATATATGTGAATTTTAACAGATATTTTCTGCTTTGCACTATCCAAGTCTCTATCAGATTATGAGGCTGACAGCAAGGAAAATAAGACTACTGGAATTAATATACACTGGAAAATATGGTATTATCTCTGCGAAATGCTTTTAGCATCATGAAAGCTTTTCTTTTTCAATATCTGAAATGGGAGAAATTAATTAGTTTCCTCAAACTAACTTCTAGTGTCAGCTGTGACATCACAAATCAAGCTTCCAGATGGTACCAACTGAGCCCTTTATCAGCTTTTGGTAGCATTAATGACAAAATGAAATAGGCCTAGCAGCCTAGTCAAAATTTACATGCTAATATGTAAACCCTTGTGAATAAAGTTAAGCAGAAAATCCATCAATTATCCATTAACAGTCCTCTAACAAAGTTTTTACAGATTTTAAGTAATAACAAAATACCAAGGAATAAATCTTAGGCCTGAAGAACATATTAATAAAACATGTCAAGCAACATAAAATTATAGCATGGACTTGGAAAAGGAGAAAGCATTTCTGAAAAGAGAAATTCAGAGGGGAATTATAAGCCCAAATTAACATTTTTGTTGTTGTTAAAAATTGAGATTTCAGGATAAGTTAGTATTTTAAAGCAAATTTAGTTTTCACTTACAGAGCAGTACAGAATTCCAATGAATTTAGTCTTTTGTCCTCTGTGGAAGGCCCACTGGGAAGTATTGAATTTTTCTTTGTGATCACTAAGACGTTTGTCTGTTCCACACACTTCTTTCGTTCACTCTGCAGCTCTTAGCCATCTGTCCTATTTTCTGAAGAGCCTCATAAACACATTAGGTTAAACCATATGGTTATAAAACCTGTCATTGTATTCCAGTCAAGGTCTGGTTGTTCTTCTTTTTTTAAACAGAAATGCACTTGACCATTCTTACTTCTTTAAAAGCTTCATTCTCATCCTGGAACCAAACATCAGTCTGATAATAAATCAGTTTTGAGTGTGTATTAAAGTAAAATATCTGAATAATAGATATTTTGAAGTGGCCAAATTTTCTCATCAATTCTGCTCAAATTCTATGTTAAGTGGCTCTCAAGCCATTTATTATGTTGGCCTCTTCAGCTTTTTTTACTTCATCTCCAGTGGTTTTTCCTTCTATCATTTTCAACCATCCATTCCTTTGATTATGTTCCTTACTTTGGTTCAATTCAGTCACTCAGTCGTGTCCGACTGTTTGTGACCCCATGAATCGCAGCACGTCAGGCCTCCCTGTCCATCACCAACTCCTGGAATTCACTCAGACTCACGTCCATCGAGTCAGTGATGCCATCCAGCCATCTCATCCTCTGTCGTCCCCTTCTCCTCCTGCCCCCAGTCCCTCCTAGCATCAGAGTCTTTTCCAATGAGTCAACTCTTCGCATGAGGTGGCCAAAGTATTGGAGCTTCAGCTTTAGTATCATTCCTTCCAAAGAAATCCCAGGGCTGATCTCCTTCAGAATGGACTGGTTGGATCTCCTTGCAGTCCAAGGGACTCGCAAGAGTCTTCTCCAACACCACAGTTCAAAAGCATCAATTCTTCGGCGCTCAGCCTTCTTCACAGTCCAACTCTCACATCCATACATGACGACAGGAAAAACCATAGCCTTGACTAGACAGACCTTTGTTGGCAAAGTAATGTCTCTGCTTTTGAATATGCTATCTAGGTTGGTCATCAATATAAAAAAGTACCACTTCTAAAATCTTCACTTCAAGCACCTCATGTTTAGCTTACCAACTCTGGTGCTACAATTCAACAATTCCTCTATTTTACCAAGACCTTCAATCCAGTGATGGGCTACTTTTTCACCATCCATCAGCTCCCTCATGTCTTCATTTCCCTCCTTACCCAGTTTAGAATCCACGATCTATATAATCATGTCTCTTGAATGCATCTTAGTTCCATAACTCCCCTTGCACTCATATCGCAGAGCTCTGTCCCTGTTTAAGTTCCACTATCTACTTACTCTATGCCTGTACCAACATTGATGAAAAAAACCTACCAGGATTACTGATAACCATTTAAATTCATGGTCATAAATCTCAAGTGTACTAAACCCTACTCAATCAGTTTTCCTCTGCTGCTCTAAAATGGTCTTTCTGAAATAACTTTCCCATCCCTTTTTGCACCTTCTTCCTGCTCACTCCCAGACATTCCCCTTAGCATTGACATAGTACAGCATCCCCTATCTTAAAAGACAAACATTCTCTCTAGTTTCCACATCCTCCTCCAGCTACTGCCTCATTTTTCTTCTTTCTTTTACCTTCTCTTTCTTTCTCTCCTTAAACCAGCCGCTTTGGATTGTGGTCCTTACCACTCCAGTGTATCTATTCTTGCAAAAGTCACTAATAAACTCTATGTTGCCAAATCCAGTGGTCTCACTGTGTCATATCTTATTTGACCTCCCAGAAGCAATTGAGACAGTAGGTACAACTGACCCTCCTTCCATACATTCTTTATTTCCTAGGTTTCAGGGACATCTAGGTCTCTAGCTTTTCCTCCTGCCTCACTAGCCACTCTCTCCTGGTCTTCTCTGCTAGACCATCTCTTCCCAGTGTCTAAATGTTGGAGGGCCCACAATTTATGGTTCATCTCTCTCTACATTTACTCCCAAGGCAATCCCTCTGCTCCTTATAATTTCATATGACTTCAGTCCCAGCCTCTCCCCCAAACTCTATATTGTTTACTTGATATAAAACCATCAGAAAGGTCCATCAACTCTGCCTTCCAAAGTACCCAAATTGTTCCACATTCTATTTCTCTTGTTGCTGTATCAATCCAAGCCACCGTGTTTTTGCTCATCCAGAGTATTGCACTAGCCACCTAACCAGTCAGTTGGGTTCCTCTCTTGCCTTCCTTTAGCAGTCGGGAGTGATCATTTAAAAATGATATAGGACCACAGCCATTCTTCTGCTTACATTTTTTCAGTAGATTTTTTATCACATTAAGAATAAAATAGAAACTCCTTTCTCCTAGCTCAATTTTATAGGGTCTGGCCTCAGACCACTCATGATCTCATCTCATACCACCATTCTTTACCCCACAAGTCTTTGGTCATATCGGCCCATTTCTGTTCCCGGAACATGCCGCGCTCATTCCTGCCTTTGGTTCTTGGCACTGTCCTCTCTCCCCGTTTTCTCCTCTGATCGCTATATGGCTGGCAGTATCTTGCCATGCAGATTTGAACCTAGATGTTTGTAATTATGGAACCCAACTATAAGAAATATGAATTGTTTCAGGTTTTCAAATTGCTGGGTACTTTATCAACTGAACATAGACACAGGTGAGATTTTTATGCTGTAAGTACTGCTTCAACATTTGTACTTTTGAAAACTAGAAAACTCTTCTAGATATTAAATATGCTTTATTAAATTGTCCTTTAAAGGTAGAAAATGGTATTTAGAAACTGTCCACCAAGCAGGGCTCAGAGAACCACGTGAGTCAACAGTGCTGTTGCCAGATCCTGCTATGAATTGTGGGCCAAAATGTTTCTGTCCTTATAAGCAGGGTTTCCCCACTTGTGAAGAGGATGCAATCATTCCTTGCTGAAGACAGAAAACCTACATGTGCAGGCATGCATTTGAGTGTTTAATAACAAAGGAATTAAATATCTGTCTCAGATCTGTGTAGTGCTTTTCTCCACTCACCTACATTTAATCTCATTTAGAAAAGGACACAACTGGGGAACCTGTACTTGACATTGCCTTCTGAAGTCCTTTTTCTTAAGCTTGTGAGCGCTCTTTAGGAGTGGATGTATATTACAGCATGCTTATGCAATTCCCTGTGAAGACAGATTTAAAAATATAGCTAGCTTCACAAGTAATAAAGTGATGAAGATATGGTTCAGAAATGGGAGGAGAGTGAGCAGATGAGCAGTGAGGTGGGGGCACAGTGGCATGGGGGGTGGGGAGTTG
Organism: Bubalus kerabau; assembly: GCF_029407905.1. Lineage (NCBI taxonomy): Eukaryota > Metazoa > Chordata > Mammalia > Artiodactyla > Bovidae > Bubalus > Bubalus kerabau. Next base: position 139,456,465 of record NC_073626.1, read on the forward strand.
AATGTTGGGATGAACGGGACATGTGGCATCCCTGGCCCAGCAAATGCTGACACAAGTAAAGTAAATGCTAGTAGCAAGCCCTCCCACTCCCTAATCAGTGTGCCAACCACTAAGACCCACACATTTTCAATCACCCCCTGGAGTGCTTGAAAATGAATGAATGGCACAGCCATTATCTTGGCTGCATTATGCCATGCTAAGTCACTTCAGTCATGTCCGACTCTGTGTGACCTCATAGACAGCAGCCCACCAGGCTCCCCCGTCCTTGGGATTCTCCAGGCAATAACACTGGAGTGGGTTGCCATTTCTTTCTCCAATGCATGCAAGTGAAAAGAGAAAGTGAAGTCGCTCCGTCATGTCCGACTCTTAGCGTCCCCATGGACTGCAGCCTACCAGGCTCCTCCGTCCATGGGATTTTCCAGGCAAGAGTACTGGAGTGGGGTGCCATTGCCTTCTGTGTGGCTGCTTTATATTTTACAGCAAATGTACCTTCAGTATGAAATTTGTTAGAGACAATTCATACAGTACTTTTATCTACAATATTTTTATGTTAATAGCCTTTTAGCTTAATGCCTTTGTGCCTTGCAAGCTAATTCTGGAACATATTAAGTGTGCAAAGTGAGGGCTAGATGTACAGGGATCTAAACCTACAGAATGGCATTAGAGGAATCCTTTGACAAGCAGTTTGGAGACAAAGTGCCACATCAATGTCCAACAATATAATCACTCAGTGAGAGGCCATTATTCCCTTTCTGCTTGCTTATAAGAGCACAAGTGAAATTAGGAGATCCTTATGTATCTCCTGAATGGGTGAATTTATGAAGTCAAGTAAACAAACTCCGTAGTAATGATTGGGAAAAAGTGATCCTGGTGTGAATTTAAGGACACTGTAACAGAGCCAGGGTGGTGAACAGCTTCCAAAACAGCTCCCAGTAATTCCTGCCTTCTGCATCTCACACCTTTTGGTGGGATGTGACTGTGCACGTGGGATGGACCTAGTGAAAATGACGGAATGTCACTTGAAGATTCAGTTATAAACCTGTGAGTTCTCTCTTGTTCTTTTTCTCTCTGGCTTTTCTCAGTTTGCTGCCACGTTGTGAGTTGCCCTATGGAGAAGCCCATTTGACAAGGTACTGAGGTCAGTCAACTGCATCAAGGCACTGAAGCCCTCAGTCCAACGACCCATGAGGAATCCTGCCAGTAACCACATGTGTAAGCTGAGAAATAGAGCTTTTCCTAGCCAACACTGTGATTATAACCTGTGAGGGACCCCGCAACAGAAGACCCAACTCAACTATGCCTGGACTCCTAACTCACAGAAACTGTGACATGATAAACATTTGTTGCTTTAAGTCACTGAGGTTTTTTGTTTTGTTTTGTTTTTTAATTTTTATTTATCTGCTTCAGGTCTTACATGCGGCAGGTGGGACCTTCATTACAGTGCATGAACTCTCTGCTGCTGCTGCTAAGTCGCTTCAGTCGTGTCCGACTCTGTGCGACCCCATAGACAGCAGCCCACCAGGCTCCTCCACCCATGAGATTTTCCAGGCAAGAGTACTGGAGTGGGGTGCCATTGCCTTCTCCGCATGAACTCTCTAGTGCTGGCATACAGGTTCCAGAGCATGTGGGCTCAGTAGCTGCAGTGCACAGGCTTAGTTGCCCTGAGGCAAGTGGGATCTCAGTTTCCTGACCAGGCATCGAACCCATGTCTCCTGCATTGGTAGGCAGATTCTTAACCACTGGACCACCAGGGAAGCCCCTACTCACTACTTTAAGTCACTATTTATGCAGCATTGCTCTTTTTGTTCGGTCTTTCGGTTGTGTCCGACTCTTGGTGACTCCACAGGCTGCAGCACGCCAGGCTTCCCTGTCCTTCACTATCTCCCAGAGTTTGCTCAAACTCATGTTCATTGAATTGGTGATGTTCCCCAATCATCTCATCCCCTTTTCTCCCCTTCTCCTACTGCCTTCAGTCTTTCCCAGAATCAGGTTCTTTTACAATGAGTTGGCTCTTCACATCAGCTGACCAGAATAGTAGAACTTCAGCTTCAGCATCGATATTCACCTTCCAATGAATATTTAGGGTTGATTTCCTTTATGATTAAATGGTTTGATCTCCTTGCTGTCCAAGGGACCCTCAAGAGTCTTATCCAACACCACAGTTCAAAAGCATCAATTCTTTGGCACTCAGCCTTCTATAATGGTCCAACTCTCACATCTGTACATGACTACTGAAAAAACCATAGACTTCTGTCAACAAAGTGATGTCTCTGCTTTATAATACACTGTCTAGGTTTGTCAGAGCTTTTCTTCCAAGGAGCACATGTCTTTTAATTTCATGGCTAAGAAAATAAAATCTGTCACTGTTTTCATTGTTTCCCCATCTATTTGCCATGAAGTGATGGGACTGGATGCCATGAGCTTAGTTTTTTGAATGTAGAGTTTTAAGCCAGCTTTTTCACTCTCCTCTTTCACTTTCATCAAGAGGCTGTTTAATTCCTCTTCCTTTTCTGCCATATGGGTGGTGTCATCTGCATATCTGAGGTTATTGATATTTCTCCCAGCAATCTTGATTCCAGCTTGAGCTTCATCTAGCCCAGCATTTTGCATGAGGCACTCCGCATATAAATAAGCAGGGTGACAATATATACCCTTGATGTACTCCTTTCCCAATTTTGAAGCAGTCTGTTGTTCCATGTCTTGCTCTACAGTCTTCAAGATCGAAAAACACTAAGGTTTGTATACTTGAATAAGGAGTAAGGCAAGGCAGAGAGCAATACCTCCCTGAACATCTCTAGCAGGGAAAAAAAAAAAAAACCCACAAAACATGGTATGGCAGATCAGCATAGAAAAGAGAACACCTACAGACAGAAGTGTGTATTCAGATCACTAATACACACAAATTTGAGCAATTAAATAACTTCTCTGGGATTCGGTGTCTTCATGAAAAAGGTGATAATCAGATTCGGCTAGACTGTGAGAACTGTTAACATTCTAGGACACAGTGATCTGAGGAACTCAGGATGCTCTCCCCTGCGCCTCCCTCCCCATGTGCCGCTGCAGTCTCTTTTTCATCAGCTGAACACTCTGTAATTAGGAATGTTTCTCAGTGCTTCTAGGGACTGTTTCTCAGTTATTACCCAAGGAGAGACTATTTGAATGGTGAGACAAATGGAGAGGTAATTCTATGTATATCTTTAAGGACAGTGCTGAAAAGTTGGGTCTTGTGTTACTACAAAGGGGACGACAGAGGATGAGAAGGCTCGATGGATGTGAATCTGAGTGAACTCCCAGAGTTGGTGATGCACAGGGAGGCCTGGTGTGCTGTGATTCATGGGGTTGCAAAGAGTCAGACACGACTGAGTGACTGAAATGAATGAATAATGAATGAACTTAAGACCTTGGTAGTGGCGGCAGCAACAAAGATAAACACGGTTTATTTCACAATTTTGTGGGTGCTGCCACTACCTAAAGGAGACCAGTCCTGGGTGTTCTTTGGAAGCACTGATCCTGAGGCTGAAACTCCAATAGTTTGGCCACCTCATGCGAAGAGTTGACTCATTGGAAAAGACCCTGATGCTGGGAGGGACTGGGGGCAGGAGGAGAAGGGGACGACAGAGGATGAGATGGCTGGATGGCATCACTGACTCGATGGACGTGAGTCTGAGTGAACTTCAGGAGTTGGTGATGGACAGGGAGGCCTGGCGTGCTGCGATTCATGGGGTCGCAAAGAGTCGGACACGACTGAGTGACTGAACTGAACTGAACAGGTTTCTCCTTTTCTGATATATGTGATCTATAGACTTTATTATATAGATTACATTATTATATAAATAATTATATATTATTATTAATCACATTTCTCCGTCTTACTTCGGCTGTGAGAAAATTTAGACCAAACTCAAATTTAGTTATAACCACTGCATTAAATTTAGAATTCCTGTAGTTTGAGTTCTTTTTTGTTGTCCTAATTTTCCTGTTTCCAGTTTATCACGTCTTTTGTTGCAAGCCAGCTTAACTTCTTTATAAAAAATGCTGGAGGCATAAATAGGTAAAATAAACATAAAATATCTGTCTGAAATATTTTGCTTTAATTGTGATTATATAAACAAAAATAGAAAATATACCTCTATCTTGATTATTTTAAAAATTTAAGGTTAATTTGGCTTTAGTAGGGGACAAAAGTTTAAGTTAGCATAATAATTGGCAAAATCATCATAACTGGAAAATTTAAAGACAACACAAATTGCAATAATATTTGTACCGCTTTTATTTGGAAAAATAACCATCTGAATGCATTTCCATAGTATATTACAGTTAAGTACTTCATGACATGATTAGCATTCAGTAGTTGAAAAAGTATTAAACTGTGCTTGAGAAGATTCCAATTGGTTCAAAGTCATTCACTGAACTAAAAGTCATTTCCTCATTTTTATAGTCATGGCATTTACCAGAGTCATTCAACTCCAATTTTCATAAGAAAACATTACGGACAAAATCCCACTGAAATCATCAAACAATATTTTATGCTGTTACAAATATGTTATGCAAAATGTAACACTGGCACCAGATTTGTATCATCACGCCTTGCAAAGATATATTGCACATGCTAAAGCATAAAATATATAGACAAAACTACCAAACAAAAGATATTTGCGTTGAATTTTTAGGTCACTGCATAAGAAACGCATAGAATTACATTTTATACACACACTCAGATTGTCACTATCTTAAATGCTCTTCCCCTATAACACTGACCTATGGTTTATGGTTTTGTAAAAAGAAAGCATTGTAGCACTGCAAAATCAAACATAATTCCTATAGAAAACTTCAGCATCTTCATTTTCATTTCAAAGCAGGTAAAAGGGGAAAGAGGGAAAAAGACACTTTATACATTCAAAGAAAGGCTGAAATGAAAACTCACTGGTATTATATTGCTCTGATAACACTCAAATGAAAAAAAAATACAAAACATTTCACAGAATATTTTCAGAATATACAAATATAAAAAGGCACTCTAACTTCATATCACAAGACAAAAAAAAAAGGGATGGGTTCTTCAACCAACACAACAGATAAGCAAACCAAGTTGCTCAACAGTACAAAGAATGACTAGTGCAGCAAATCCATTTGATGTTCTTGTCCTAATTTAATAATAAAATAATAAACCCAGCAGCTGTTTACTGCCTAAAGTACCAAAACATACTATGGTGCCCTTTTATTAGTGATAAATAGAAATCCCCTGAGCTATTTACTGTAGAATCATAGCAGATTTTAGGCAATTTGCAGATAGTAATGTATTTACCAAGGATAGGCAGACATGGCAAATAGGTAAGTGCAATGAAACATGATCCCTGTGGCTGTGGTTAAAATACAGTCTAAAAATAACATATTTAGGTAAAAGCACAAAACAACCAAGACTCAATTAAAAGCACAATGTGTTCTGTTTTTGTTTTTCTTAGAAAGCTATGTGGCAAATCTAGTTTTCTAAGAGATGTGAGTGAAAAGCACAGAACTCAGTTTTTAAAGTCGTTTCTTAAGGGAAAAAAATTGGTCTTGGGAAGAGGGAGAAAGAGAAAGAGAGTGGGGGAGAGAGATTCAATAAGCAATTCACGGCATGATTTTCTTTTGGTCTTCTGTCCTCCTCCTTTCTGGCAGTGAGACTGGGGAAAAGTCAGAACAGCTCCACAGAGATAATGTCACAGAGCTGTCACTGCCTTGCCGTAGTATTTCTTGTTCTCTGTGCTACTCTATAGGAGAAATGATAACGCTGCTTCACCATTAAATCAGGCGTCGCGTTTCCTGCTTTAAAGGCCAACTGAGCAAGATTTCCATTCACTTCTGGAAAAAGACTCCACAATACATCACATTTCTGCAGTGTTAGAGCTCCCTTACGTTCAGGGTTTTGGTAAAGGTAAGGTCATTATTGCTCATTAGCAATTTATCCACTTTTTCAAAACTCATCTTCTCCAAGCAGACAAAAAGGACAGAGAAAAGAAAGGAACACAACACCAAGAATTAAAAAAAACACAATGGCAGTGGTGAAACAAAAGGTTTCAATGAAACTAATAGCAGTTCTTCTAAGTCCTTTGAACAAGTTCTCATTTGTGAAGAACCCAACTTGAATTTTTAATAAAATCCAGAATATTACAGAGTGAAGACTTTTACAGGTAGATGAAATACATAGTATGGTATCTGTATTTGATCCAGGTATGTTAGGACACTGTTTAAAAAATATCTCACATACATTAAGATAGAAATTTCCAGAGTGAAAATGGAACCCATTATAAAATATTAGAGAGCAGTACTCTAATGCAACATATTTCTGTCCTGTCTCTTCCTCAAGTAGAAAATAGCATGAGCTGGTGATTTTTATTTCTCTTCTTAGTACATGTGCCCACACACTGACAGAGTTTCCCATTAGGCTGCTGGGACCATGAGATTTTCAGCACATTCAGGATAATTTCCGTATCTTTCTTTGGGCCCTCTTTGTGCACAAGACCCACTACACACTTCAGTTTTCATCTCGAAGAAAAGCATAAGGACTGCAGTGTATTCTAAGCTCTGAGCTGGCTACACGCAGGCTGAGTCATGGATGTTGTACCTTTTTTCAACCGATGTGGAAGAACCTGAGGGTCGGCTGGAAACCTTAGCAGTGGAATTTCTGGGCTTGCCCTCAGGAATGCAGGCCAGCCCAGGGAAAGTTCTGTATATTTTCCGGCTTCCTCGTTATTCGAAGTAAGACAAGTAAGAATCAAAAGAGAATAAACAATGGATATTTCCTAGGCATTTGTTTCATTTCAAATAAATACAAACACATATACATCAAAGTATATGAACATTTTCTCTAGTTTGGCAAAAAATTAAGCTGTGGTAAACACATTATTAGTTACAAATGTTAAGCCATCAGCTAGAAATCTGTGTCATAAGAAATATAAAATACAATAAAGACTTACGCAAAAAGATTACATTTTAACTCCATAGAAAAGCTATTTCAGTTCTTACTTCCACTTTGAAGGAAAACAATTTAAATCTTCAATTTTAGACTGAAGCATTTTGGTCCTTGTGTATAGCTGACTGATGAACTACAGACACAGATAAATACATACATATACATGTGCATGTGTACGTGCATAATTTAAAGTCTCATTCTTCTTTTTGTACAGCTATTCCAGGTGCAGAGCGGGGTCCATTTGACCTAGAAGCTTTGGCAGAGGAGAGGGAGCAGACACAGTGTTCACTACGATGATTTCATCAGGAAGCAACTTTAATCGGCTTTAATTTCCATTTCACCCATTTTTACATTGTGCTTTCACTTCATTCTTTTTTGGAGTCACACTTCCACTCACTGAGCATGACTTTGACCGAAAAGCTCATTTAACATTTCACTACTGATGAACAATACTGATGGCTCTTATGTTTTTAATAAAGTTAGTATTTGATTTACAGACAAATTAATAAAGGGTAGTTTCATATTTGCATATATCTCAAAAGTTTTGGTGCAATATAATTTTCACCTGAAATGTTATTGAAGTGATTCCGGTTCAATCATTTGGTGAAAATTAGTCACAGGCTTTTTACAGGGAGCACTGGGTGCCATATTTTTGTTAAATGAAAAAAGCAAGTTCAATTTTCAGTGGATTTTCCCCTTCATTTGGCAACTTAAAAATCCTCAAAGAGAAGTTCTGGATATTTCAGTACACTATAGACAGGATATCACTAGCGCCACCTGGGAAGCCTATGAATAATTGGACTCCCTTAAAAAAGATTATTACAGGCATTATTTCTGAAGATGAACACCTCTACCTTTGGCTTCTAGTAAGGAAGTAAACATCAAATTGAGCAGAGGTTTGAGGCATCTCCTATCCAGCCCTTCCCTCCCTTCCTTGGGGACATGAATGTTATATTGATACACTTTTGAGAACTCACTGCTGAGTGAGTACATGAAAAAAAGAAAAAAAAAAAATCTCCCTCTTTGTTGCATTATCCCCAAAGAAAAAGAATTAAATGTTTTTTTAAAATTCCATATTTAAAATGAGAGGTAGACTTTCACAGAAGTATCTCAGCTCTAAGGAAAACATGAAACAAAGTAAAACCAAGGCCCAACTGTGTGAGAGCTTTGCCCTACAGCCTAGCTGCCTTCCCTGGGCTTGATTAATTCCTTGTCTACTGGCTTCTGGAAGCTCGGCCCATAATAATACTTGAACACAACATACATCTGGAATTCAAGCTTTGTTCCCTTCCTCCACCACGGGTGATCAAGGAAAAGCTTCTACAGTCCAAAATCAGAAAGTTTCCGAATCAGAATCATTTTCATTGTACCCATCCTCAGAGCCTACATTGTTACTGCACAGGCTAACCATGCTACCCAGGTTGGAGAGGGTCGTCCTGCTCAAACTGTCTTTTTTAAAACAAACGAAGTTGACAGCCGTCATTGTACTGGAAGGAGAAAAAGTCATCATGGTAGCCAGAATGAGGGCCAGGCAGTCAGCCACGTCTTTGTTAGGAGCACAAGCCAGGGCCGGGGTATGACCTGGGCGTAAATGCAGACAAGGCAGTGGTTAGTCCGGGCAATCCAGAAGTGGCGTGAGCGTCCCACAGTACATCTCAAACGACCTCACACGTGGAGATGTATGTCGAGTTAGAAATCATGCCAGGCAAAAGGAGTTACTTCCCACAAGTCATGCTTGGGGTGAGGCTGGAGGGGACCAGGAAGGGGTAGACATTTGATGGAGGGTTTTTTTTTCTTCCCCAGCTTACATGACAACAACAAGCACTATATTATCCGGAGTTAGGCAGGATTCCAGTCTTCATCTAGTGAACAGAAACATGAGGGGGGGGTGGGGGCGGTGTGTGTGACACAATTCCACAAAAAACAAAAACAAAAACAGCCACAGGACAATCAGAAAGCTGTTTCCACTTGAGAGCACACACACCATGCGCCTTGGACTGGGGTCAGGGCACTCTCATTCTGAGAACAATGACTTTCCATGTCCGATTAGAGAGGATGTTGAGAATCAGGTGTCTGTAAGAGTCAGTAACACTGTTTTGTCACTTTATATATACTTTACATGAAGAATGCACCAGGAAGCTGGTTCTAGAGAAATGGAATCATTTGAGTAGATGAGATACAGCACTGGTTGGTTGTGGTGAAATGTACTATCATTTAAAAGAAACTTAAACAGAATTTTAAATAATGTCAACACCACCAGCCAAAGTCCCAAATCCTAAATGTAACAGATATGGGGAGATTGCTGTGTGCCATGGAGTCATGTCATTCTCTACTATGTGAACTTGATGGGTCAAGTCTGGAAGAGAAAACTATTTCAACACATGAAGCAGGAGCCATGGGGAGGTAGGTGAAGTCTTCGATTCAGTCTACCCATATTCAACCTTTATTCTATTGGCTGGAAAGGTTTAGCCTGCCCCCTCTCCTGGCTAAACTTTCTACTAACCACTGGCTCATTTTATTCAGAGGCACCGGCTCAAAAATCTTAATTTTTTGCTGTATCATTTGTTAGCACTTGACCTGATTTCTGCTCCCCTCCCCGCTTAACAGACAAGTCCTCTCTCTGGTATGAAGACAAACAAGAATGGACAGATACCTTAACATTCCATTCCACAAAGGTCTGTGATAAGTAATTAAGATCGCAGTGCGGTACAAAATCGTCCCAAATGCTCCTAGGCTTTTAGGGTGTAGCTAAGCTCTGATACAGGCTGTGGTCATACAACCCTGGTGCACTTATTCTTGAGTTTGCTATGGGCTGAACAAGCCCCAGATATAGCAGACTTACACTGCAGAAAGGCAAAACTAATTCATTCTGGTCTCTTGGGTCATTTTGGAGAAAACTCCAACCCTTAAGTATTAATGTATATACATATAGTGGTAATAAGGTGAGGGAAGGTGGGGCAGGAAGACTGAGGAGATAGAGTAATAGAGAACTTTCCGCATCTCCTACATGAGTCAGGTTGGGGACAGAGCGGGTACATGCTAGGATAAATGGGGCTGCAAAACCAAAACTAATAGGAGTCAGCTAATGATGTCATATGGCTGCTTACTTCTGAGAAATAGGCATGAGCTGCTAATTCCAATACCTGTAATAAGCAGTTGAATTATGTTAATACATTTTATAATACTTGAATTAAATGCCACAATTAATGCCACATTCAAAAAACTACTGAATTGATAAATATCCAGAAGTTCCTCTTTTGCTCCCCAAAGTTAAAAGGCATGGTAGTTTAATATAATTCTCGTACTCATGAGCTTTCTAAATTTCTTAGGAAATAGAGTAGAAAGCTTCTGTTAAGAGTTAGTTCATTCAGAAAAGAAATGTGGTACAGATCAGAAGAAGGTTTCAAGCCTAGATGTTAATTTAAAAATTTTACTCATGTTCCCCAAATATCCATACTGAAAATACGAGTTCTGATCTGTTCTGTAAAATAATACCTAGAGGTTTGATCTCAGAATGAACTGAAATACAAAGATGTTTTAATTTGAGCCCTTGAGCATGCACCCATGACACATGTGATCCCTAACTCTTCAGCATGTGCAGTTAAAATTTCATTCGAATACCAAGTTGAGTGTATCTAACATATTTCAACCCCCATGCTGAGGAGTTTGAGACCAGCTGCTAACATGACATGCACATGGAAGGCGCTGGTGGACTGCAGGGAGACTATGTGTTTTACAACAACAGACAGGACAAATTATCCTTGTTGACTGCTCACACACAGGGAACTTCCAAGGGAAAGAGAGTCCTCACTGCTTTTTTAAACTAGCTCCTGGCTTTCCCATTTCCCTCTGGCTTCATAGCAGGTGCATTGGCACCTGAAATAATGGCTTACTTTTCCCACTTACCATTTTCATCTACAGCAAGTACACAAGCCCCTTTGGCCAGCAGCTCCTCAACGACCACTTTCAAGCCATTGCGTGCGGCCACATGGAGGGGTCTGAAAAAAAGACAACACCGAGTGTCAACCGTGATACATATTTGTACGAGAATGTGGCATTTTGAGTAGTCTGTGTAGTTGAAAGAAAGAGAGGACTTGAGAATCTATAAATAACACGAGTATTTTTACTTTTTCAAAAAAGATTTCTGAAGAGCTAGAGAGCCAACTGTTCTTCCACATTGTCCCAAATTCTTCTGCAGATATTATTGTACAAATATTTTACACCTCAAACAACCTTAGTGACAAGTCACAGGGAGCCAGAGAAAGAACTCAAGTTCTGGTGTGTTTTCTAGAAGGTTCTTTACCCCTTGCTTTCTACATCAGTATTTGAATCACTGTTTCACACAGTTAATCAATATGAAATCAATATGACTGGTGTTATTATCATCCATATACATAATCTTAAACCTTGTTATTACTAAAGGCATGAAAGGAAGTTTTCTTGAATTTAGAATATCTTAAAGAATAATGTCAAACAATATACTGCTACTCTGCTTAAAAATCTTAATGGAAAAAAATTCTTATATTTCTTTGCCCTTAAAACAAATGCACAAATAATTTCCTAAAATGGAAAATGAAGCAGCTTTTGGGTCTTTCATGCTAAGGATTACACTGAATTATATTAAAATATAATGAACACAAATAGCTTAAATGCTTCAAACATATTCTGGGAACCTGATTTATAAAACTTGTTTTCCAGTAAGAATACACAAAACTAACACATTTAAACAAATAGTTTATCCTCAAATATGGCAGCTGATAAGATTTTCTAACAACCCACTGTATTTTTAGTACTACCTTAGAAATATCAGCAAGGAAAAACACAGACCTCACAAAATTCTATGAAGGCATATCAGAAGAAAATTTCTAACTAAAAATGTCTAGCTTGGTCAGCAATTGTAGATAGTGACCATGAACTTCACAAAGGAAAAGCCAGATTTGTGTCTTTCATCACTGCGTCCCCCAACTCTAGCCTAGAATATAGCACATTTTTATTGTTGGTCGAATAAATGACTATGAATCTGGGACTTAGTCAGACTTTAGTAGTCACACTTACGTCTGCAGTGCATTGTTTTTTGCATTAATAAGGCTCTCATCTTGTATCTTGTCAAGTATTAACAAGGCACATTTTTCATGACCCTAACAAAGGAAAAAAAGATAAGTAAATGGAACAGAGATACAGAAATGTCCTGGGGAAATCACTTCAGTATGCTTTAAATTTAACATGTATTCCCTGCCTAATATCAAAATAGGCTATTTTCTGAATAATACATTTTATTCTAAGAGCAAATGGTTAATCAGCCCTAGATTTTCAAAGATTCTAAATAAGGTGTTTTAGGACTTGATTAATATAAATCTGATCTAAAATATTATAATTTTTACGATAACTTTTAGAATTACTGTCTAGAGAGCTGAAGTTGATGCTATATGTCAGCTAGGTCAGCAGATAAACAGAGAGTAGAATTAGGAGTGTCCTTTAAATTCTTCAACAAAGCTTTTTAAACACAAGTCAAGTCCCATCTCCTTCTTCAAGCCTTCAAATACCACCTCAGTATCCACCTATCACTGGAATTCCCATTGTACCTGTTATCTGTATCATTCATCACTGGCTGTCTTATTTAATAGAGTCTTTTCCAGCAAAGGTCATTCTTTTATTCCTCATTCAAAAGATACCTCTATATGTTATGACTAGTGATAGTTTAAAATCTAGAGAATCAACTAATGAAATAGAGACCCTTTTGGAACTTCAGGCCCAGTGCCTGGTTAAGGGGTGACCACTTCCTAAACCCTTGACACTCAAAATGTGGCCCAACAGAACAGCAGGATAACATCACCTGGGAGTTAGAAATATTGACCTTCAAGCCCCACTCTTGGATCTACTAAATTAGAATCTGCATTTGAACCAGATATCAGGGGATTCATTTGCACAATAAGTCTGAAAAGCATTGTACTTATATTCATGAAAATACTACAACGTGACATGAACTTCAGGAACCCGAGCACTTTTTGTGGTATCCACTTTTTGTGGATCGTGAAATGGGAAAATGTAACCAATGAAAGGAATAGCTGCGACTTCTGGTACCACTGGCTATAGATAACACCTTTGATAATACAACTATATTGGAACAAACCACCATCACTGGTGTCAACTAGCCTCACATTACAATGCCTTATAAGGGAGACACATAAAGATAATTTTAGAAGAGCCCATGGAGTTTTCATTGTCATGTACTGCTGGTGGAATGTAAATGGTTAAAACCTTATTACAGGGCATTTTGGTCTTAGAAGTGTTCATAGCCTTAGACTCACTAATTTCATATTTAGGGATTTATTCAGATTACTATATTACAATTAGTATTATTTACAGTAGCATGTATTTGAAACAAGGAAATGTTTAGCAATAGGGGATGGGTTGCATCAAGGGTAGCACAATCCTAAGGCAGGGTTCCATACATCTTCTAAAACACTATAATATATGATATCTGAAAGGAAGATATTCATAATATATGATTCAGTAACGAAAGCAGGTTATCCAACAGTATGATCCCACTCTCATAAAATCATACTTTTATCTTTTTACAGAAGCAGGAACCTTGAGCTATATGTGAACACGATGCTCTTAAAACACACAGACACACACACACACACACACACACACACACACACACATTCTTTGCATTGAACTATGTACCAGAAGAAAAGGAAGACAATAGAAGCATACCTAAATGAATACATTTATTTGTCTCATAAAAGAGTATTTTTGGCTGTGTTATTACAATGTCTTCAAGCAGAATAAATGAAAATATGTGGAACTGCTTATATTTTAGAAGCCATTTAACTAAATTCCTAATCTGTGTTTAAAAGCAAAATATGATACCACAACCATGAAGACAGATTCAGTGGCAGCATCAAACCAGATTGTGGCAAGAATTCAAGTGGCAAATTCCCTGAAAAGCACAGCCCATCAACCCCTTTGTGTGGGTCTGCCCTCTGCATCCCCCTTTGATTCCACTGAGAATGACACCATCCTGGGAAAACATACATCTTAATTAAGAGCCATGATACACACACTTCTGATGGACAGATTTAGGTATTATTATTATCATTTTATCATTACACTAAAATAACAGTGTTTCAAATCCATTTACATACTTTACTACTAGCCAAATGTAAGGATGTGTTCAAGTCCTTATCCTTCACAGTCAGGTCAGCCTGGGCACTGTTCACCAAAATATCTGCAGAAAAAGCCAAAAGATAGTTACTAAGACTACATGCTAATTACATGCATTTTGAAGAAGTTACTACCAAAACAATAATGCTTTTAAATTTGTATACTCACATTACCATAACTAATATTTTTTTTAATTTTATTTTATTTTTAAACTTTACATAATTGTATTAGTTTTGCCAAATATCAAAATGAATCTGCCACAGGTATTTTTAAAGAAAAAAGGAAAAATTTATTGCCATGAAAGTGAAAGTGAAGGTCACTCAGTTGTGTCTGACTCTTTGCAACCCCATGGACTATATGGTCCATGGAATTCTCCAGGCCAGAATACTGGAGTGGGTAGCCTTTCCCTCTCCAGGGGATCTTCCCAACCCAGAGATTGAACCCAAGTCTCCTGCATTGCGGGTGGATTCTCCCAAGGATATTGGAGTGGGTGGCGTATCCCTTCTCCAGCAGGTCTTCCCAATCCCGGAATCGAACCGGGGTTTCCTGCATTGCAGGTGGATTCTTTACCAACTGAGCTATCAGGGAAGCCACTTTATTGCCATAGTTGTTCTATTCAAATCCAAATTCCATAGTCATTCATTTATTTTTATTTCTTTGGCTGCTCCAGGTCTTAGCTGTGGCATGCATGATCTTTAGTTGAGGCACGTAGGATCTAGTTTACTGATCAGGGATCAAACCCGGGCTCCCACATTGGGAGCATGGAGTCTTAACCAGTGGACCATGAGGGAAGTCCCTATAGGCATTAATTTTAATTGTCTTTACAGTTTTGCTATTTCCAGGTAAAATGATTCTATTATTCTATTTGGTTTCTAAATGTTGACAGATTTCACTCTGGAAAGGTGGGCTCACTTTGACAAAGTCTATCAATAACCAAGTTAACAGGGGACTAAAGATGAACAGCAAGCAGATCCGGTGGCTTAAATACAATGTTGATCTTCTCTAACATGTATATACTGAGAGGATGACCACTTTCCCAACTTTACATTCCTTTGGTTTTAGACAGGCCTAAACTCCAAGTCCACAAGTCAAGCACACACCCACGGCACCAGCCTGCCCGTTCTCAGCAGCCATCATCAGCGGTGTTTTCCCTGAATTGTCTGCCACGTTCACTTGAGCGTTGTGTCTCAGAAGAAGCTGCAAGCACTCCACGTGATCAGCAAATGCTGCTGCATGAAGTGGTGTCCTAACGATTTAAAACAGGTATGATGTTAGCTTCCTATAAACTTAACACACTCCCTTTCTATATGTGCCTGAGAAACATGTGCATGGTGTCATCTTAGGGATATAAAACTTACTGGCTTACAGAGATGGTGACCAAGTTCCCCCAAAGGCCATTCAGGGTAGACACTGAAGTGTCACCTATGTGAACGGCACCCCTAGTTTTGGGGGGTGTAGGCAGTGGTCCTGATAATAAAATCAGCATCTTTACTGACCCTTTAATCTGGAGTTCCAATGACCTCTCTCATCATTGATAAACATACTTTCAAAATTAGGCCTTAGATTTGTAGACAATTGGCTATTTTTTAAAAAGCCTACATCATTTAATGTGAATGGCTGGTTTCTTTGGGAGGATAATTTGGCATGATTGATCAAAGTTAAATACTATGATCTTTGAACCAAAAAATTCCAATTCTAGCACTTTTATCTCCCAGATGCACTTGCTCTTGCAAACAGATACATGTACTAGACTGTTCATTGCACCATTCACTAAAACACCAAAATTCTGAAGCAACTTGAATATTCTTCAAAGGAGGACAAGCTGATTAAATTATAACATATCCAGTAAATGGAATAATATGAAGCTTTAAAAATACGGTAAATATATATGTTCTGGTGTGGCAAGATCCCCAAGATATGTTAAAAGGAGAACATTAATATAGAATGTTCTCATTTGTATAAAGAGAATATAAACATATATATTTTTATATATTTATGTAGTTATCCATATAAAATATTTGGAAGAAAATAAAAATTTAGAAAGAACAGTTTAAAAGTAGTTTTCTCAGTGGAAGAGGCTAGGGCTTTTGGACTAAGAGGGTAATTTCTTTATATGTCATTTATTACACGTAATTTTTAAAAACATGTATATATATTACTTTTTCAATCAAAAACATAGATGTTTGGCCACTATGTAGCCACAAAGAAGGCTAAGATTCATCAGACAAGAGCCATGCTCTTAGGATCACTTACCTGCCTTTGTCATCTCTACAATTGACAATACTGGAATCTATGGCCCCGAGTAACAATGATGCACAATTCTCATGATCATTTATTCTAAAATGAAAATAGGTTTAAAAATTTAAAATATTGCTCTCTAAAAAATTATATATCCCCTCCTACTCCATCTTTCTATGCACTGTATCTTTAATAATCTGATGCATTTAAAAATTTTGATACAAAATTTGAGCAAAAGTTTCATTTACCAAAGAATTTCAACATTATGAAGATTGGAAAATTACCATATATGAAATCTTCCTGAAATAAAATGTATTTCTAATTATCCACAGGGATAATATTGCTAACCCCAACTTATTTTTAGCATTTGGCAGACAAGCATGACTATTGATACACCTGAAGAGCTCTTCACATGGTGGGTACTGTTTCTCAGTCCACCCCTTCCTACCGTTTCCCTGGGTGGTTTGTGAGCCACCTTGGAACCATGGCACTTCACAAAAAGCTCCTGAAAAATCATTAACATTAGATACTACACTTTGATATCAGACTTATTTGCCTTTAGCAGCAAAATGGAATATACTGGTCTTATCTGTAATCTAAAAGAGTTTTCCTTCTGCCAAAAGCCCTTTCTCTAGGTGTGGTTTAAAGAATTCAAGCCACACCGTTAACTTCCAGTTTTTCTACTTACATTGCACAGTGCAGTGGAGTGAAAGGATTACCGATAAATGTTCGAAAACACTTCTGCTCCAAAAGTACCTCTATACAGTTTTCATTACCTGCAAGGAACCAAAAGAATTTAGGGAGCTTCTAACATGAAACTTTGTTTAATGAAATCTATTTTTTCATTAAGTACTGAATTCTGGCCCATGAATTTTCCTGAATTGGCTGAATGATCATTCTCCATGGAATAAAATTCACTAAATGCCAAAATGTTTTTAACTATGTTCATAGGTGTTCTGAGATATAATGAATAAATTAAGCAATGATGAGAAAGAGACCTCATCTGCAAGCGGAACAATTCTACCATACTCACAGCTCTTAGTAGGTAGGTGCCTAACATAGGTATGCCTCAGTTTGCCCATATTTAGAGCAGAAAATTTCCCTTTAACCCAGATGAATAGGTTCACTTATAATTATGCACCCTAGGGAAGGGAGGAAGATGTGATTGATAAAAAACAGTACTTATGATAGTGCAGGTTAAAGGGCTTTGACTGTAAGACACTATATGGTATTTAAAAGGGTACCAAGGACACGACTGAGCAACTGATCTGATCTGATCTGAAGAACAGTTCCTGGCAAATAGTATGGACCCACTAAGTATTTTTTAGTGAGTAGATGAACAAATGTGAATAATTACTTTCAACAAAATGGCAGGTAGTTTTCAAATCAACTGAATTTAAGTAAGGCCCCAGCTCTGTGAGTTTACTTGTTATGTGATCTATAAGCCTCCATTTCCTACATATTAAAAAATTGGAGAAGGAATACCTGCCCTATTGATGTCACAGGATGATGGGAAATTAACTTGATAAAGGACCTAAATGAGGTTTGTGAAGCAATGTTCTCATACAATTTTTAAGGCAAGAAGGTAAAGCTATTTGGCTTTGGAATATGGATTGTTGCCCTGGAAACCTCTTCTTGGCTGAGTTATGTGCTAAATTAGGGCTCTCTTCTGATCTACTCCAGAATTATGTTGATTGAACAATTTTAAGTACTAAAATAAGTCAAACTTTTTTTGTACCTATAGAGAAAAAAAGTGAAACTTTGCTTTTAGGAGGACTGAGAAGTATATGAAGTAATGAACATACAAATCCCCTAATTTTATGTAAGTTATATTGTTTAGCTTTCTAACTATATCCAACTCTCACTCAAATATTTCCAGACATTTCAACCTCTCTATTACTATGAATTTCCCTGAAGGACCTAGCTTGGGGCAGCATCTACACAAACCGTTTCTTGGAGGCTATATGAATCTCAATGTAAAGGTCTGTGTAGGTAGGACTGGGGATCCTTGAATGACTTTCAGTGTTTCAAAGTGCTCAGTGAAGGAGATTCTCGGAAGAGGGGAGCTTAAACCTCCAATCTGGAAGATTACACTGGAAGTGTAGATTCCAGTGGATTGCTTAGGAGAGGCTGCTCCCCTTCCCCTGCTTGTACCTGGAGAGATCTTAGAACAGACAGACCTATCACCCCCCCCCCCCCAATCCAACTCCACACGGGAGAAAATGTGGTCTGTGGGAGGTTTGCCACCTACTGTTATAATCAACACTGGCACTCCATCACCCCCTTCCTGTAGGTTTTCCAGTGCTAGATAGATCTTGCAGCTTAACTCACATGGGGCTTAGGGTGACCTTACCCATTAGCAAGTAAATTAAAAAAAAAAAAAAAAATCACAATCCTCCAATGGCCAGGAGGGAACAAAACCAAACTGCAAAAGTGGAAAATCTGACTCTTACTGAGGTCAGAACCAATGAAAAAAAGAGGATCGTAATAAAAACATAATGAAAGATCTTAAACTGATACAGTTAGAGCACCGTAAAACTTTTCTGGACCCAATAATCATAGTTTCTAAGTGAAAATTTTAATAGAAGAATTGATTATGGATAAATAAAACAATAGAAGCACAGTAAGAAACATATGGACATGAATTTGCGAACTCTGGGAGACAGTGGAAAACAGAGGAGTCTTTCGTGCTACATACAGTCCACTGGGTTGCAAAGAGTTGGACAGGACTTAGCAACAGAACAACAACAGAACTATATGGGAAAATATTCATGTAAGCTTAGGGGTAGGAGATCTTTTTAAGCAAGACTGTAAATCTACATACCATAGAAGAAAAAATCTCACAGATTCAACTACATAAAAGTTCAAAATCTTTACATGGAAAAAGATATCATCAACAAGGAGCAAAGACAAATAGTGAACCGAGAAAAAAAAGTTTGCAACACACATAACACAGAGAGGATTCATATTCTAAGACAAGGTGCTCCTACAAATGTGTGAAAAAAGATAAACCACTCAATAGGAAAAAAATGAGCAATAGATGGAAAAAGTAATTTCCAGAAGAGGAAATGCAAATACATAAATCAGTACACAATTAGACAAGGAAACACAAAATAAGATGAGATACCCTTTTTTTGTCCTTCAAATTGACAAAAATTAAAAAGATGACATCACCTTGGGCTAACAAAAGCTTTTATTTACATTTGGTGGGGTAAAATTTTTGCCATACTAAAGCAGTATCGTATAATTTATTAAAGTTTAAAAATATACACGCCCTCATCAACAATTTTACCTCTGTAAATTTATCTAACAGAAACATAAAGTACCATGATATGAACATACACACTGCAGTACTGTTTGTAATGAGAAAAAAGCCTAAAAACAATTTGAATGTTCATCAACAGGGATCTGGTTGAATAAATATTAAATTCTGATATACAAACTCATACTCATGCATGTCTATACCTATTTATCTGCTATAAAATATTCAACTATTAAAAAGATCAATGTATATAGATACACATTGATTTGTAAGGTTATCTGCAATAGAATGTTGAGTGCACAATAAGAAAAGTTATAGAATATTGGTTATATGAATTCTAGTTTTAAAAAAGATGTACATACATATATATTGATTTACATTTTCAAGGGAGAATTATGAAAAATAAATACCAAATTACATCAAAAAGTGAGTTTGGAAATGACTTAATTTTACTTTAGAGGCTTCAGTATTTTTTAAATGTAACAATTATCAGGCATTGAACTTTTTCTACTCAAATAAGTGAAACACAGAATTTTAAATCTCCTCAGTAGCAAGTATAACTAAATAAATGGGACTATGAGACATAAAAATGCAATGCTGAAAGATAAATCATGTGCCTACCAGCTGTCAGTTGTGACATTATTACATCATATTGTTTTGGTTGTTTTTAGCTTTATTATTTCAATTCCTTGTAGGATCCCTGGTTATCTCATATAGAAAAGAAAGCCTGATTTAAACTAGTTAGTTCATCAGAAGTTCTGATGAGGAGTTACATGTTACTGGTTAAGAAAAAGTGTGAAGTGATTTTTCATTCCAATATGGCATCATGGTAGCCACGGAGGGAAAAATATTTTCTAAAAAAGGTATTTTTGTTTGTTTGTTTTGCAGTATCTGAATGCAGAAAGAGTGGATACCTTGGTTACAGCATCATGTTATGTTCTCACTTCCTTTGAGATCACAGTGGTGTTGGGATAGGAAGTCTACTGGAATCAGTCAAGTGACAATTAACTCACCATTGTAACAAGCCCAGTGCAGTGGCGTGTAGCCTTGGTTGTCTTTGAAAGAACAGTCCTCCTCGGAAAGTGCCATCTGGAGCAGCTCACTCAGCCACGTGGCATGGCCACGAGCAGCTGCATAGTGCAAGGGTGTCCTCCCTCTGGAATCTTTACACAGAATTGACACTTCTTGTTCCAGCAGCATTTGCACACATTCCTCATGTCCCGTCATAATCTGATGCATCACAATTAAAAACACAACACAAATCTAAGAAGACTCAGCAAGCAAAGTTGTTGACTAAGTGGGGTTAGGCTCAAAGTAAGTGGACATAACGCCCAGGTCTTAAGGGAAAAGACTCTTATCCTACTTCAGAGAAACACCCACCTGTAAATGAGGACAGTAATAATGACCTCATAGGCTGTTGTGAGGACTAATAAGATATGTAAAGGCTCCCAGACTGCTGTGTGGCCCATAGGAAGTACCCAAAAAGTACCTAAAATAAGATCTATGATTATGGCATTAAACATTTAGAGTTCTTCTTTTCATTGATCATGGTGGTCAGCACCATCTTTAAATAACAATTTCCTGATTTCTGCTTTTGTTTCTTTAGATTTCTTGATATACTTTAAAAAACAGTTTAGCAGGTGTTTATGAAGAATTACACACAGTGTACTTATTTCAGCAGAGTACATACTTCAGGTGGTAAATGGGCCCACATTGTAATAAAGAACAATTAAAAATAGCATGGTTACTCAAAACTAGGTAATCATCAGAATAAATTACAACACCTGCACACAATGGAGGATTAAAAAAGACAGGGCAGAAAAATATTTAGTGATATGGACAAAGGTACTTGATATACTATAAGAAAAAAAAGGTTCCAAATAGCATCTTCAGTATTCTTTTTAAGATTTAAAACAAATCTATATTTAGAAAAAAGATTGGTGATATATATAAAAAGTGGTTATCTCCAGGAGGTAAGATTACTAGAGATTATTATTTTGTTATTTGTGCTTTAAGATTTTTTTTGCAAATTTCCTATGATGTGCATGCAATCAGAAAGCAGAACCAAGTCTTGCAACAATAGGTGTTCATATATCTATTATCACAGTCAAACATGGCAACTCAAGAGCAGAACCTCAGAGTACCTGCCATTATTTTATCTTTGCAAAAGATTCTGTAATTTCTTTTTGACTGACTGAGGTTAATTGGTTATCTCAGGCAACAATCTTCTTACTAAAAATTCATAAGGAGGTAAAAAAAAAAAGAAGAAATAAGTTCACTACAGAATTGCTTGACTAAAGCTAAGGAAGATGTACATACCCCTCTGTGTAAAGCTGTGCAGCCCATGATGTCGACAGCATCTACATTTGCTTCCTTTTCAAGTAACAATGAAACAGCATCACTGTGTCCATACGCTACTGCAAGCATTAGTGGGGTTCTAGGAAAAGAGAGAAATTGGGCTTTTATTTTTTAATTAATTTATTTTAATTGGAGGATAATTACTTTACAGTATGGTGATGGTTTTTGCCACACATTGACATGAATCAGCCACAGGTGCATGTGTCCCACGCATCCTGAACCCCCCTCCCACCTGCCTCCCCACCCCATCCCTTGGGGTTGTCCCAGAGCACCAGCTTTGAGAGCCCTGCTTCATGCACTGAACTTGCACTGGCCATCTACTTTACATACAGTAATATACATGTTTCAATGCTAGTCTCTCAAATCATCCCACCCTTGCCTTTCCCCACAAAGTCCAAAAGTCTGTTCTTTACATCTGTGTCTCTTGTGCTGTATTGTATATAGGATCGTCATTACCATCTTTCTAAATTCCATATGTATTAATATACAGTATTTGTGTTTCTCTTTCTGACTTCACTCTGTATAATAGGTTCCAATTTCATCCACCTCATTGGCACTGTCTCAAATGCAGTTCTTTTTTATAGCTGAGTAATAATCCATTGTGTTTATGTACCACAGCTTTCTTATCCATTCATCTGCAGATGGACATCTAGGCTGCTTCAATGTCCTGGCTATTGTAAACAGTGCTGCAATGAACATTGGGGTACATGTATCTCTTTCAATTCTGGTTTCCTCAGGGTGTATGCCCAGCAGTGGGATATCTGGGTTGTATGGCAGTTCTATTCCCAGTTTTTTAAGGAATCTCCACACTGTTCTCCATAGTAGCTGTACCAGTTTGCATTCCCACCAACAGGGTAAGAGGATTCCATTTTCTCCACACCTTCTCCCACGTTTATTGTTTGTAGACTTTCTGATTACGGCCCTCTGACCAGCATGAGATGAAACCTCATTATGGGTTTTGATTTGAATGGGCATTTAAAAAGAAGATTAAAAAATACTCATCACTTCCAATGGGAGCATCTTCCTCTCTTCCTTTGTCTCTCTGTCTCTCTCTTTCTCAGTCTCTCTCCCTTTTTGACAATTGCTTAGTATTTTCTGAGTGTCCCCGATTTGCTCTCTACTACCTGGAACAAGCTATATGCCTCTGGTCTCTAATGACCACATGGAATGGTGGCAGTGGAATGATCAATATGAGTAGGGCAGAGGAAAGTTCCACCTCAAAATGCTCACTTGAATCCCATCATTTTCAGAACTATGCAGCATTAGCCAAGTATCAATTGAGCAGGGACTGTGTGTATGTAAGAGATGCTCTTGTTTCCATCAGAGCAACTGTGAACTACTTTTACAGTTTTTTACGTTGGATTTCGGTTCAGTATTTCATTTGAACAAAGCTCCATTGCCTTAAAGAAAAGGAGGACAAGTCCAGAGGAAAGACCCAAGTGCTGGGCTCCAGGAGGTGAGGCCCAGTTCTGTCTTCAACATGAACTCATATATCTGGGGTGAGTCACCAGCGCTTTATTGCTCTGCGTTTCCTATTCTTAAGAGAAGACTGGGTGGGAGAACAGGCTAACAGATGGAAAATACTCAGGGAAAAATAACACAGGAAGGATAAAAATATGAAGGATTTTTATGGAGGTGATAACATCTTGAGGTCTGTCCTATTCCATTATTAATTTTAAAAATGAGATGGTAGCAGCTTCAGAAGAGGGTAAAAGTGAATAGAAAAAAGGAACAAATGAGAAAATATTTTTAAAAAGCCAGAGAACAAGGGTACATATATTAAAAGTTAGCTCTTTTTCATCAAGATACACACACACACACATTTTTCTTGGATATATACTCCAGCACAAAGCTACTTCATTCTTCTAGGACCCTCATCCATCAATTTCATCCCAGTATAAACACCAAATTTCAGCATTCAGCCCTCCTAGCTGTTTAACAAATTAACTGATCAGTTGTGATTCGAAATGTCAACCCCAGGTGTGAGAACACTTACTGTCCTTTGGCATCTTTCACGTCAACCACTTCTGGGTTGTCTGCAATTTCTAGTAATAGCCGCATACACAGCGTGTGACCATTAATTACTGAAAAAGAAAATAATGGACATTCTTTTAACAGACCATACAGATCCTTCCGAAATAAAATTTATTTGGACTTCAAATTGGTGGTTTCCAATTGTTGCTTGAAGGCGGGAGGAGAAGGGGACAACAGAGGATTAAGATGGTTGGATGGCATCACTGACTCAATGGACATGAGTCTGAGTAAACTCCAGGAGTTGGTGATGGACAGGGAGGCCTGGCATGCTGCAGTCCATGGGGGTCGCAAAGAGCTGGGACAAGATTGAGTGACTGAACTAAACTGAACTGAATTGTTGCTGATGGACATCCCCACGTGTCCAGCTAGTGCCAGCTGCTGGGCACAGCTGGCAATACGTCTGTTACCAACCCATCTCCACTTTCTTCCTATCAGGGCACTGTGGTTCTCATCTAACTTTCTTTCCTGGATGCTGTATAGAGGCTTTTTTCCTTAAAGAGGACATCCTTTCTTATCTACTCCTACAGAACCGATCATCTCTTGCCACTTTCTGGGTAACCCTTCTGTTCCTCTAAGAGAGTCTCCCAACTCTGTACAATCTTCCTGTGTCCAGTCCACCTCAAGCCCTTTTTAAAAGAAGGTTGAAGGGGGAGGAGAAGGCAGAGGAGGAGGGAGAGGAGAGCAGGTGAATGAGGGGAGGAGCAGAAGAGAGAAGGAGGGAAGAGGGGAGCAGAGGAGGGGAGGAAGGGAGATGGGAACAGAGTTTGCTTCTTATCCCCATCATTTCACATTCTGAGGTAGACGTTCTGACTGATGACTAGTGACTTTAAGTCAAACCTCAAGCTGGCAATGTTAGCCATTGGCTCGCTGCTGATTGGCACTCCCAGAAGACTCACAGATGGCTCCTCACCCCAGGGGCTGGAGGACTTCTCCGTCTGAGTTCCTCATATCAAAGCCCTTGTTTCTCTGCCTTCTCCCACCCTCTATCATCTCTGCTCCCCTCTCTCTCCCCTGCTGAGCTCTGACTGGGGGCAGCAGGCCCTGCCCCTCCTCACTCAGCTGCCCAGGTGGGAACTGGCAATGGGCAGGAAGCGTGGCCCAAATCTTCGGTTGGCCTTGACTGCCTGGGGTGGAACCCATGGACTCACCCTGCTCTGTGTGCACCAGGCAAGATGTTCTTTTAGGAAGAAGATCCTGGTGCCACAGGGTCAGGAAGCACCTCCCAGGCTGATAATCCCTGGGGTAGGGTACTTTCCTTTAGCTTGTTGAATGGAACCCACAGCCTTGCAAAAGACATGATTTTCTACTCAGGGAATAGGATGTTAACAAATATATTTAAAATTCTGAACGTGACCTTCTCTCCTCTCTGAACAATAAGAACACCATAAAATACATTGCATTAACCTTGTTATGGTTGTAGAGAGAGAAGGGAATAGACGCAGCTATGTTAGGTTGATAAAGGCTCTTCTTAGAGCTGTGTTTTACAGCCCTTTTTATTGCATGAGAGTCATGAGAGAAGGCTAATTTAATGACGACACATTTTTCAGGGACAATACATATTAGAATTAGCTCACATTCATCAACACCACTCAAATTAACTACAGGGATAATACCCACATTTTGTAGATCATTGCATTCAGCTAATTCTCAGCAACATCCCATTTATGTACCTCAGGAGGAAATCTTGTAGAAATGTTGTTGCTCTTTTGCTTTTCGTTTTAAAAATTACATTAAGTCTGTTAGCACTGGTGAAATACGCAAGAGGTTTAATGTATGCTTAAAAGAAAATAATTAGCAGAGGACTGACAGCTAAATACTGCAGGTGGTATTATTTTATAATACTCATGAAATACAGCATATTTTGATTGATTCCTTTTTCTATATCAATTTTATATTCTTTAAACTGTTGTTGTTGTTATTCAGCCCTTAAATCACATCTGACTCTTTGCCATCCCTTGGACTGTAGCGCACTAGGTTCCTCTGTCGTCCACTATCTCTTGGGGTATGCTCAAATTCAAATAGTCATAATCATAATAGTTTTGAGGATTTTTATTTTTGCCTAAACTAAAAAAGGGGAAAAATCATCTAATTCGTATCACTCATCCAGTATGAAGGAAACGGCAACCCACTCCAGTATTCTCGCCTGGAGAATCCCATGGACAGAGGAGCTGGACGGGCCATGGTCCATGGGGTTGCAGAGAGTCGGACACGACTGAAGTGACTGAGCACATCCAGTATGCTGGAGAGCAAACTAATTCCTACAGTAGTATGTTTTTCTTGGGCAGGTGCGGTTGAGATGCTGGGAGGTGGGCGTGTGTAGCTTTTTTGAACTTAGCTAATAGTCCCTTATTTTAAAAGTGTGGCTACACTGGAATTCTCGGCTTCCTACACATATTTTCCCCCAGTTGCCTTCCAGCAAAAAGACGCTACCATTTCCTTTTGCTGCGCCCTGCCAAACCCAGCTTTGTCTCAGACTAGCTCAGCCTCTCCCTGACTATGAGTGACAGTCATTTTTCATGCTGCTCAAAGACCACAACTGTCGTTACCACTATCTACGCCAAACCCTCTAAAATCCATCCTGGATCCTGTTCCTCACAGTACTCTCAGGATTTGGAACAAAAAAATTGGCCTCTCGAATGAGCTGCAAAAGATTCTGGAAAAGCAGATTCTCAAAGCACAGGTTAAAGCTGCTGCACAGCAGACATTTTGTGGGGAATAAAATCAAATGACAGCCGGCACCTTCTCAACGAATTGCACGGGGGACACCCAAAAGGAGCGCGTCCTGTTGACCACTAGGGGGCTCCATTGGACTACAGCCTTTATCACCGTGGCAAATAAATGACAATGACTATTCTTCATTGTTGACCTGTTCACAAGGGCGATTTTCCACAACCAAAATGGGTCCTTTGTAAGTGTCAGGAAGTACTCGGTAACTATGCTTGGCATTAATAACAGGCAACTTTAAAAGGAGAACTAAATGTAAACTATATGGTAATACTAAGAATGCCTAGAATACTAAATTTTATAATAATACTTACAAATACCAAAAAGACTAAATGTGATGGGAAATAAGAATTTATAATTTAACCATACCAATCACTGCTGACCTCATGGCTAAAGTTTTTTCTAGGAACAACTGCTTCCAGATAATTAAGCAACACCATGTTTTTTCAATCTTTGTATTATTTTTCCTCAGTGGTTTGAACATTCAGAGATGTGGATGGCAATGCTTCCACAAAGTCTAACATTCTGAGAAAATCTTCCCAAGTACAAGAATCACAAAATCTTTTGAAAACTGTTTTCATTCCTTTGTTTCCTCAATACATCCATTATTTCACAGTGAAAAATACTTACTTCTCTTTATAATATCTGCTATCCTGATCACTGAACTCCTGAACTCAAAGAAAATTGTGCCTTAGCTGAGCTAGAAACTCTTCCACATTACCTTGTCATCTGTGTATATGTCTAGAAGTATCTGGACACAGTTTTATTTAATGTGCATTAAAGAAAAATCACAGAAGCGGCAAATTACTTACTTTCTGAAAAATACATGTAGCTTTTTAAGAGACTATTTTTACACCTGATGCATCAAGAGTCAGAACAAAATTGTGTTGGTAAAGCAATTATGTTCCAATTAAAAATAAATAAATACTAAAAAAGGAAAAAATAAGGAGTAAAACAAATATCATATTAATGCATATATATGAAATCTAGAAAAATGGTACTGATGAACCTATCTGTAGGGCAGGAATAGAGATGCCGACATAAAGAATGGATTTGTGGACACAGAGTGGGCTGAGAGGGTGGGACAAGTTGAGAGAATAGCATTGACATATATACATGAACGCTTCCCTGGTGGCTCAGAGGTTAAAGCGTATGCCTGCAATGCGGGACACCTGGGTTCGATCCCTGGGTCGGGAAGATTCCCTGGAGAAGGAAATGGCAACCCACTCCAGTATTCTTGCCTGGAGAATCCCATGGACGTAGGAGCCTGGAGGGCTACAGTCCATGAGTTTGCAAATATACATTAACATGTGTAAAAGAGATAGCTAGTGGGAAGCTGCTTATAGCACAGGGAGCTCAGCTCGGTGCTCTGTCATGACTGAGAGGGGTGAGGTGGGGGGTGGGAGGGAGGCTCAAGAGGAAGGGCAAATATGTATACATACAGCTGATTTGTGTTGCAGTACAGCAGAAACTAATACAGCGCTGTAAAGAACCATACTCCAATTAAAATTTTTTGAAAAAAATTTTAATTAAAAAAAATTAAAGAATCAGAGCAAAAGTGAAGAAGTAACATATGTTAATACTCAGCAGATTGCTGTCTGAAAATTCCTTTCATGAAGTAGCTGTGAAGTATCATTAATTTTATGCTTCAAAATGCTATGAGATTTTATTCTATGTGATTTATCTGACGATAACAATACACCTTGCCCTTTTTCTTCAGAAAGTTTTGTGATTGTCATTGGCCAAAGGTACTGAACACTCTTTTGAGTTAAGAAGGTCAGATGCAGCGTAGAGGATTTTTAGGGCAGAATGATAGATATGCGTGTGTGTGTGTATTCAATCATATCCGACTCTATAATCCCATGGTCTGCAGCCTGCCAGGCTCCTCTGTCCATGGGATTTTCCAGGCAAGAATACTGGAGTGGTGGCCATTTCATTTTCCAGGGGATCTCCCCAACCCAGGGATCAAACCTGTATCTCCTGTATTGGCGGGAGGATTCTTTACCACTGAGCAACCTATGGAAGCCCAGAATGGTAGATACATGTCATTAGACATCTGTTCAAATTCACAGAATGCACACCACCAATAGTGGAACCTAATGTAAGCCATGGACTTTGGATGATCATGTTGTGTCAGTATAGGTTCATCCATTGTAATGAATATGCCAGTCTGGTGAGGGATGTTGATAATGGGAGAGGCTATGCATGTGTGATGGACAAGGGCTATGTGGAAAACCTCTATACCTTCCTTTTCTATATTGCTATGATTCTAAAGCTGCTCCAAAAAAAAAAAAATTAGCCTTTAAAGAAGGTCAGAGCCTCTCTGGATGTAGAACACTAATCATCTCTAAATGAACAGAAAGCCAAAAGCACTTTGGAAGAGCACAGGCATATTTGACATAGAAAGAGGATATTTTCAAAATTGGGATGAAGGAAGATGCCGCCATCCATTTACTCAAACTTATAAGTGGGCCACAAAACTAATGTAACCAGACTCCTGACAAGACCTACCTGAGGCATGAAGTGGGGTTCTTTTGGTTACATTGTCTTTCACAAAGATGGATGCACCTTGATTGATAAGTGCTTCCACACATTCCGTATGTCCCTTAAAGGCAGCCAGATCCAGAGCAGTGCGGCCTTTCTCATCCCTGATGTCCAGGTCTACCAGCGACTGCAGAAGGACTTCCAAGGCCTGGTGGTGCCCATTGTAGGCCTGCAAAGGAGAAACCACAAACTCAAGTGCTTGCTCACCTTAAATCCCACAACAGTCCATCTGAGGGGCTAAGCCTCCCAGGTCACGGAGGGAGACTACTTCAAAGAGCACATGGCATAATTATTAAAACACAGCTGAAACTAGAACTAGATGGAAAAATTACAATGCACAGACCTCACAGGTACATATAAATCTTTTAATGCTCCTTCTCTTTTGTCAAATAATTTACTCCAAAGGTACTAAATGTATCAATGTATTCTTATATCTATTAATCCAATAATCTAACACAGGTTAATAGCTAAGTGAATTAATATATTCTTTTATCTGTCAGCTCAATCCTAAACACATTGGTAAGATCCAAATATTTTTTCAGACGGCTTTTCTGTTAAACCTGGAGGAAAAAAAAATCACTAAAAACATTGTGGACTTTGTAATTCAACAGAAGCATACTGATCTTCTGTTACAGTCCAACATTTTAATTTCAACCATGTGATCCTGGCTGAGTGTCTTAATTTCACTTAGAGTTTGTTTCCTCATCTATAAAGTAAGAGCAATAGAAGTTGCCTTCCAGAGAGGATGAGAAGAGATAAAACTTCACAGCCTTTGCATAGTGCATAATACATGGTTGATGCTTCCTTTACTCTTGTTTTCTCCATTGATTATCATCAAAACATAAACACAATTATGGAAGTATATTCCATATATTAAGGCCAAGTTCAGTCCTATTGTGAGCTCCTACACTGTGTTAAAGTTAGGAGGCTTCATACTACTAAAACACAAAACTAAAAGTCTGAAAGGAAATTTTTACTAAGTCTATAAGGTTAAAAAACTGTAGTGCACATACAAGGTCAAGGACACTGAAATAAAAGGAAAAAAAAAAAAGAATTCAGTGGGGGTGGGGGATGGTTGGTGGAGGGAAGTGAAGGAGGAGACAGAGGACAAGGCTGTTCCCAGTGTCTTCAGTAGTCAGTGTCGCCTCTCATGTCTCTTATGCTATTTTTCCACTGCAGCAATCACCCTAGGCACAATTTATTTGAAAAAATGCTTAGCGCAGACTAAGGACTGATTTCTTCAATACACAAAGAGCTTCCATAAGCCTTTTTAAAAACTAGGCAAATGTGTAAAGGGTATGAAAAGGCAGCTCAAAGAAAAATAAAAATAAAAGGTCAATAAACATATGAAAAAAACATGTAAATTTTTATGGTACTATTTTTAAACTACCAAATGGCAGTGATTAAGTTTGGGCATGTCCAGTATTAGTTAAGACATGGTGGAAAAAATCAATCTACACTCTGTTGGTGGCAGTATAGATTGGTGTGATATTTGTGAAGGGTGATTTGACAAACCCTATCAAAAATTAAAAAAACAACAAAGTTGCAAATAATAAATACAATGATTTTGTTGTATGAAAAGCAAATATACTCAGATAGACACACACCTGTATCTATGTATATTTCTGTATTCATAGGAAATTTTAGAAGATACAAAGGAAACTTAACAGTGGTTACTCGAGAAATGAGAGGTAAAGTAATGAGCAAATGGACTTATTTTAACTTATCTTTTTAAAAACTACTTGAATGTTTTTCTCTGTACATATCAACCACAACAATAACAAAAACTAGATTAAAAGGACCCACAAGATTTAAAGAGTACTAAAAGGAATTGTTTATAAAACTTTCTTATATTATTTTTATGAATGATTATGGTTATTATATTACATATTAAACATATATATTATATGTGTAGTGTAATAACTCATATGCTGATGAATCCCAAATTTATATCCCAGTTACTTTCTAAGACTTGTATCTTCAATTGCCTATTGAATATCTAATATACATCTCAAGCTTAACATGTCCCAAAATGAGTTCTTAATTTTCCTCCTAAAATTTGCTCCATCTCTGTAAATGGCAATTTTACCCTCCTAGTTGCTCAGGCCCCAGATTTTGGAGTCATCTTCGTCTTCCCTCTTAAGCCCAGGGTTGTGGCCCTGCACAAGAGCTTTGGAACACTGGGGCAAGCGAGTGCTAAAAATAGCTTCCCCATCTCTCCCCACTGCCTTGCTATGCTCTGGTACAGGGGTGTGTCTGCTGAAAGAAAGGGACATATTTTTGCTCACCAACAGAGGTGTCATCAGGTTGTCAGGCACCTGGCGGGAAACAGCTATCCATATCTGTTACAATTCGCACACAGGTGTTGGGTAACTAGTAGCCCTCAATGACATGATCATCTCTACTTTCAAGCCATGATCATCTCTGCTCCTTCTTTAAAATGTATCCAGAATCTATCCAGTTCTTCACTATACCACATCCTCTGTTGCCACTATGGCAAAAGCTTCCCTTTCCCTCCTTGCTGTGTGCTGTGTTGCATCGCTCAGTCGCGTCCGACTCTTCGCGACTCCATGGACTGTAGCCTGCCAGGCTCCTCTGTTCATGGGGGTTCTCCAGGCAAGAATACTGGAGTGGATTGCCATGCCCTCCTCCAGGGGATCTTCCCAACCCAGGGATCGAACCCAGATCTCCTGCATTGCAGGCAGATTCTTTATCGTCTGAGCCACCAGCAAACTATTACTGAACAGCCACAAGATGAAATCTTTGAAAACTCAAGTTGGACATAGCACTCCTCAATGAAAACTCATTGGTAACACAACCCAAAACTTCCCATGACCATTCAGACCCTTAGGATTTGGCTTCCCTCACCCTTGATCATCAGCATGGCCCCTCATTCACTCTGTTTCAACCACACTAGCCTCCCCTCCCCCCTCCCTATGATTAAAGAAAGTATGTTCTCCTCTCAGCCATTGCATCTGTACTTTCTGCTTGCCCTGCCTGGAGAGTTCTTCCGCCTCTAAGAGCCACATGGCTTTTTTGGTAATTTTGCTTCAAACATTTCCTTATCTAGAGGCTTCCCAGAGCCCAATTAAAATAGATCACTACCCTGTTCCTCAACACATAAGGCACTCTCCAGCCCACTTATCTTGCTTTATTTTATCTTTATAGGATTTATTATCACTTGATACTTATTACATATCTATTAATTTGTTATCTAAGATTGGAGGTACTTTGTGTGTATTGCTCACTACTGGATCCTAGACTCATGCGCAGCACAGAGTAGACACTCAACAATAAGTTGAGGAATAAATGAATGAATATAATTATATTATCATTTATTAGTATTATTGATAAGAATATATTTTAAAAATAGCAACTATTTATTGAGGGCACTGTGTTGAGTGCTAATCTTGGCAAACATCCTTTTTATAGACAAAACACAAATCAAGCAATGATAATGAATTCATCCAAGATCACTTAGGAAGTGACAAAGTCAGGATTTGAAACTCAGAATCTGTGACCACTAGTATCTACGCTTCTAGGCAGTGTCTTAAAATCTTTCCCAGTCATTCCATTTAACTGACTTTCAAAATACTTTTGTGCCTACATATAATGGGTCAGAGAGCTGAGTAACAAATAGAAACCTAAGATGGAAAGCCTTTAGTCTAATCTAACTTCAGAAGCAACAGTTAATTTCATGGAGCACTTGCTGTGCGTCAGGCAGGATTGAACATATAGCACCTTATTTGCTAGGACAACCCATGGCTTGGATGCTACTGTTATTCCCATTGTTACTAACAAGGACACAGAAGGCACAGATGTTCCTCAACCCTCTCATGGGCACACAGCCTTCCATGGTGGAAGACTGGAATTCTCAGTCACACCACAGAGCCTGAGCTGTGGGCTTCTTGTGAGCATCTACAGAAAGCGTGTGACAGGGCCATAAGGTATACATTTATCTTTTTTATTATAGGAAGTTTCAAACTTATACAAAGAAGAGAGGATAGTGTCATGAATCCCCAAATATCCATCGTCTAGTTTCAGCCATCATCAACTCATGCCATCAATTTAAGCCAGCTTGGGAGCACCTATCCTCCTGTAAAGGCGGAGCATCTACATTAGAGTATAAGTCAGTCTATCTCACTTGACCCTGGGCTTGAGCCTGTCACTTATTTGAACTTGAATTTGTGTAACACCTCTTCTCATTTTAAATTGTAATGGTAGTCACTGGCTCAGTTTATGTAGAAATCCTGACTTTACATCAAAGGGACATGAGTCCACATAGATAATAGCAGGTTCCAGATGCTATTTGCAAATGCTCCTTTCTTCAGTGTCACTTACTATGATGACAAAGATAGTAAACATTTACACTTTCTGTTATTTGACTTTAGTCCAGTTAAAAAGCAGAGACATTACTTTGTCAACAAAGGTGCGTCTAGTCAAGGCTATGGTTTTTCCAGTGGTCATGTATGGATGTGAGAGTTGGACTGTGAAGAAAGCTGAGTGCCGAAGAATTGATGCTTTTGAACTGTGGTGTTGGAGAAGACTCTTGAGTGTCCCTTGGACTGCAAGGAGATCCAACCAGTCCATCCTAAAGGGGATCAGTCCTGGGTGTTCATTGGAAGGACTGATGCTGAAACTCCAATACTTTGGCCACCTCATGTGAAGAGTTGACTCATTGGAAAAGACTCTGATGCTGGGAGGGATTGGGGGCAGGAGGAAAAGGGGACGACAGAGGATGAGATGGCTGGATGGCATCACCAACTCAATGGACATGGGTTTGGGTGGACTCCAAGAGTTGATGATGGACAGGGAGGCCTGGCGTGCTGCAATTCATGGGGTAGCAAAGAGTCAGACATGACTGAGTGACTGAACTGAACTGAACTGAGGAAAGTAGAATTGGCAACTTATAAACTGCATGCATATCTACAAAGCACGATGGCTAACATATTTAGATTAATAAAGAGAAAACTCAGAGCAAAAAGAAATGTATGTGGGGAGGAAGCTCATGTAGAGGGATCAGCACTGTTCAGGACTGCAGAGTTAAATCGCAGGGCATGAACTTAACTCCCGTAAAAGACCCCTGAAGTTTTTCCTTTTCATTCTCACAACAAAAAATAAGTCCATTTGCATGTGTTAAATTTACTACTGCCATTTCATTCTTTAGATATTTCCAAGTGTATTTCATTTCCACATTAGATCATGCTTATTTTATTTGCTGTCTCACAAGATTCTGAGTATTCAGTTCATGGATTGCCAGTGAATACAAAGAATGTTCTTGCTTTACCATAGCAACTTGAAGTTTACTTTGAAGTATGAAACTTTCTAGTCCTCTGACTCAAGGTGGTCTAAAGGTGGTCATAGCTAATGTCATAACAGGGCCGGAACCTAAGTCATCTGATGGCCTTTACTTTTGGGCTTCCCTGATGGCTCAGTGAGTAAAGAATCTACCTACAACGCAGGAGCTGCAGGAGATGTGGGTTTGATCCCTGGGTTGGGAAGATCCCCTGGAGTAGGAAATGGCAAGCCATTCCAGTATTCTTTCTTGGCAAATTCCATGGACAGAGGAGACTGGCAGGCTATAGTCCATGGTGTCGCAAAGAGTTGGGCACAACTGAACACAGGAGCACAGCATAAACAGGCTTAACATTAAAATGAAATAGAGTGAAACCTGCTGAAGGAAAGCTTCAGAATTCCAATCCATGCTTTCTTCTATACCAGGCACTTGAAAATGCAAAGAGAGGATCGTTGAAAGGCTAGATTTATGTATAGAATTCCCCTTGTCTCTTCATTTAATCAAGCCTACATCTCTTGAATTTTAGTATGCAAAAGCATTACTATACAGAGTTGAAGACATAAAACTATGTATATTAAACATCCAGGGCAATTTAAGGGAAATAATAAAGGTAAACTTGATAATACAAGAATTTTCACTTACCTTCACACTTTAGAGCTTAACCCTAGAAACAAACTACCATGTAATATGGGACTCTATTCTATGGCTAAATGCATGCATAACTCTATCTTTAGGTGGTTATATGGTTCTTAAAGTCTATAAAAAAGAACACAATAAAACTTCAAGTTCTCTGAAAGAGATTCAGGTAGTAAGGAAAGAAGATCTTTCTCATGTCGGCAGTACATGATGAACCAAGCTCATACTTTCTTTCTATTCCCATCCTAAATCAGGTGTTCAGTGGCTAGTTCCACAAATACTTTTTTAAATAACTCAAGGAAGAAGTAATCACACAAAAGAACAAATATGTTGGTTCAAAAAGCATGTAGTATTTTGGCTTTCAATAGATAACCCAGTTCAAGCCTTCACTAGAAGTAGCAAACATTTCAAATTTTTTTACAAAAGACTTTAAAATATCTCATTAAGTAACTTAAATATTTCTTAAACATGATTAATTTCTTTAAATGTTTTAGATTGGAACTGAGGGCAGCAGGAGAAAGAATTTGTAATCTCAGCAGAATCCATGAAACAACCGGTCCATCTGGAAAACTCGACAGCTGGAGCCTTTCATTTGCATAGCCTTGTTTCTCAATTTAATTTTTTTCAAGTGGATGAAATGCTTATGAAATTCACTGGGCGGATAACCCTGGAGACTTGAATCATTCAGCCAGGAAAGAGTAACTCAAGGCAGGTCAGGTTTCTTGGGGGCAGTCAAGGTTTGGGGGCATCTGGTTCTCTTTCAATGTAGACTCGTCCATGGAAGAAATAATATGTCTCGAGTTTTAATCAAGTTAATTGCTACAGAAGGTCCTGGGGAGAGTGATGGGCATACTTGTGGGGTTCTTGGAGCATATACTAATTTCTTTAAAAAGTGTCAGCGTTTACAGGGAAAAATGCAAAGCAGTTTTAGAATTAACCCGCTGCTATCACCCTGTCAAAGTCATCATTATCATGGTTGTCTTATTTGTGCTTTGTTCCCTGACAATTTAAACTCAACATAGAAGCTAAAGTGATCCTTTTAAGATAAAAGCCATATCACATCATCTGTCTCCTCAAAACCCTCCAAATGGTTTCATATTGTGTCAGAAAAACAGTCAAAGTTCCCACTGGAGTCTGAGGCCCTGCCCTGCCTCCGTGCCGCACTCCCCGACCTGCTGACAGTATGCATACCTCATCTCTACCACCCTCCCCTCATCACTGCTTCAGCCACGGTGGCCCTGCTGTTCTGGGAACACGCCAAGATGCTCATTCCAGGGACTTTGCACTTCTGCCCAGAACACTCTTTGGTCAGAGACCAAATGGGTAGCTCATCGAGTTGCTGTTCAAACAAGAGATTCTGCGGTGTGAGAAACATCACCCCGTCTGCCACCTTGACACACTCTACCTCACTGCTCCTGTTTGTAGCGTGAGCAGCACGCACTTCTGGCCATCTGCTATGTTGTCCATTTACTCGCCTACTGTCTTTCCTAGACTGGACACCCTACAAAAACAGTGGTTGGGTTTTGTTTACTGCTATCTCTCCAGCTTCTGAAACCATGCTTGGCACATGCGCAGTCAGTACACGTTAAAGGAAAGAATGATACTGATGTTACTAAGAGCAAAGATGAAGCCCCAGCTGATTCCACATAAGCTCCAGGTGCTGTTCTAACTGTTTTACATGTATTAACTCATGTCATCCCCACTACGGCCCTATGACAGAGATCCTGCTATTCTCCCCATATAATGGGTGGGGAAACTGAGACACAAGAGGTTAGTTTTTGCCCAAGATCATACAACAAATTAACAAGTTGGAAAGGGTTTGGGGATTGTTAATTAACTCACTCCTTTTTAATTTACAGATGGGAAAACCATGTTCAGGTGAGATGCTAATGAGAAGACTGCTGGCTGGGACCCCCTCTTTCCAGGGGGTGCTTACGAGACCCCTGCCAGCTGGAGAACTACCCAAGCCCCTCTCTCTCCAGTGATACCATACCACCCTGTCTTTACATGACTGGAAACCCATAATACTTAGCAGAACATCTAGCATCCAGCAAGCACTCAGTAATTTTTGAAAGAAAAAAGAAAAAGAATGAGAGATTATAAAATTTTTGGAAGCTGAGAAGCTCTCTTCTCAGATTACCAGCGGGCTTAGCAATGCAATCAACCACACAGTCAAAGGACATGAGAATTCTATCTGAGATAACCTTTCTGATAGGCATCTCTTAGGGCAGCTAGAGCTTCTGTGAATGCCCAGCCTTGGGCTAACTTCCCCAGGCCCAGCAGATGGCTGAGCAGAGGTTCTAGGGTCAACCTTTAGAGCAACCTGTTTTGTTTTTTGTTAAGTCACTCAGTCGTCTCCAGCTCTTTGCAACCCTGTGGACTGCAGCACACCAGGCTTCCCTGTCCATCACCAACTCCCAGAGTTGCTCAAACTCATGTCCATTGAGTGAGTGATGCCATCCAACCATCTCATCCTCTGTCGTCCCCTTCTCCTTCTGCCCTCAATCTTTCCCAGCATCAGGGTCTTTTCCAATGAGTCAGTTCTTTGCATCAGGTGGCCATATTACTGGAGCTTCAGCTTCAGCATCAGTCCTTCCAATGAATATTCAGGACTGATTTCCTTTAGGATTGACTGTTTGGATCTCCTTGCAGTCCAAGGGACTCTCAAGAGTCTTCTCCAACACCACAGTTCAAAAGCATCAGTTCTTTGGTGCTCAGCCTTCTTTATGGTCCAACTCTCACATCCATACATGATACGGGAAAAACCATAGCTTTGACTAGATGGACCTCTGTTGGCAAAGTAATGTCTCTGCTTTTTAACATGTTGTCTAGGTTTGTCATAGCTTTTCTTCCAAGGAGCAAGCATCTTTTAATTTCATGGCTGCAGTCACCATCTGCAGTGATTGTACTAAGAGACAACTGGTATAAAATTTTATACATATAAATATCCACCCACCTTTTTTACTCTAAGCCCATGTCCAGAAGAAAGACTCGTGGACATTTTAGCCTGCTTTCACGGGACTCGGCATATGCATATTTATCACTGTGCATACAGTGGTTATGTCGGTAGATGTGGCAGAGGGTGGTGAGTGAGATGCTAGCAGATGGGCTGGTGAGTACCTGAGGAGCCTGGCAAGGAGGGAAAGGCTCCATGGAGTGTGATCAGTTCATCCCAGTCCTCATGGGATGGCCTCATCCCTTCCTTCCTACATTCCTATCTGCCTCAGTTCATCCCAATCCTCATCCCTTCCTACCCTGGCTGAATTTCTATGTGTGTCCATCAATAAAATACTCCTCTCAGCTCTCCAAAATCTCCATCTCAATTTTTCATCAGAATGAAACTGAAAACGTGCTTATGTGTGTGTGGTACTGAGTGCAATGTCATAACTGTTAAACATAGAGACCCAGCATCCTACTCTTCCCGGTATCCAGTCTCTAGCTGCGTCCAAACATCTTGATGGCCCTGTACTGAGGTCTCACAACTCAGCAGCGCCTTGTGCAGGTGAGCTGGCTGCTGTCAGTCCGAGAGGCTTCTAGGGAACAGCTGTTGATTAGCAAGACCTTCACAGACATAGAGTGGTGGTAAGCTTCTCAGCTCTGTCACCCTCAGGGAGAGTTTCGTGATTCTCACTCTGAGCTATTGCATTTCCTTTCAATGATGGGATGTGGAGAGGAAGCTTTATTGGTGACAAAATAACTCCTGCTCGCATCCCTAGTGGCTCAGATGGTGAAGAATCTGCTTGTCATGTTGGAGACCAGAGTTTGATCCCTGGGTCAGAAAGATCTCCTGGAGAAGGAAATGGCTACCCACTCCAGTATTCTTGACTGGAGAATTCCATGGACAGAGGAGCCTGGTGGGTTACACTCCATGGGGTCGCAAAGAGTAGGACACGACTGAACATCTAACACTTTCACTTTCACCTCCTTCCCAAATCTCACCAGATTACAAAAAGCAGGGTCTGATTCTTCCTATGAGACCTCGATTTCAAGCCTCAGCAGAAGCTGCAGAGTCGCTTTCATGCATATTTTCATCTTGCTCTCATAAGTCTGTGTTTAAATATCTCACAAGTTTTTAACTATAGTATTCGATTATCTACAGTTCAATGCTTGTTGTCTATATTTACATCTCTAAAATAAAAAAACATTTCCTAGGTTAGTAATTATTATTACTAGATAATAATTTTAAAGACTGCTAAAATGTGTAACAATTGCTTTCCTTTTAAGAGCAGCCTACTCTTGGGAACACTTAGGGTTCTTTTGTAACAAGGTGAAGCTACCCACAGCATCTCACTTACAGCTAAATGGAGGGGACTCTTCGTAGCACCGGAATCTGACTCTTCAAAAACACTGTTGGTTCTTTCCAAAAGCTGTGGAGATGAAAAGAAAACAACAGTATGTGAGTACAATCTGCAGAAGGAATCCTACTTTACGGATACTAATGTTGACATAAATGAGAAAGAAGGCTTCAGAAACTTAAGAAACCATGCAATTTATCAGAAATACAAGAAATCAGATACACCATATCTAAAACAAATATGCGAACTGAATATTTCAACTTCTAGGTCATCTTAGCATTTGCTATTTTTTAAAAAAGCAGCTTTCATACTTGAAAAGTTGCTCAGCTTCACCAGTCTAGAAAAATAATTCTTGTTAAATCTACTTCCCACCCAGTAGTTAGTCATAATGAAAAAATGACAGTACCCAGGGTCTATTCCACTATCAAACACATATTTACTGGAGATAAGCATTGAAAAGACGTATGAAACTCTTATTTTCATGAAGCTTACATTCTAGAGAGAGAACACAAATAAACATACACATAAGAAAATAATCTGGTAGTGAAATATGCTTATAATGAAAATAAAGTAGGGTGATGTGAAATGGAGTGACTGGGAAGCTTTTTACAGCTGACGGCCAAGGGAGGCTTCTCTAAGGAGATAACAGTTAGTGGGACTTCAGTAATGGGAAGAATTGCGGCTGGAGAGCATTCTGGGAGGAGGGAGGAGTTAATGCAAATATATTCAGTGGGGATAAACAGAGTGAGCTCAAGGAAAGGAAAGAATAGTGCGATGAGGGCATGATGTTGGTGAGGGTATCAGGTAAAAGACATTTCCATTGACTCTTGTTGGAAGAAAAAATTGTTAAAACCTTTCTGGGCAAGTTTGTGCATACCTTTGACATCAGGAATTAATTCATACTAAATTATTAGACAAGCACACAATGACACGTGTATAAAGAAACATATTCATTTAAAAAATGTGCCCAGACACTGCTCCAGGTAGTGAAGAGTCAATAATAAATAGTATATTTAAAGATCCATTTTCTCAAGGGGTGGGGGTGTCAGGCAATAAAAGAAAGAAGTCATGTAATTATTTAGAAAGTCATAGGTACTGTGGAGAAAAAAACAGAGAAGAGTTTGGAAGGCTGGAAGAAAGGTCAGTTTGCAACTTTAAATATGAGATCAGGAAAGGTCTTACTGAGCAGGTGACAGTTAAACAAAGTGTGGAGGTGGTAAGAGAGCCATGCGGTATCTAGGGGAAGTGCATTCCAAGCAGAGGGGTAAACAATTGCCTAGTCCTTTAGGGACAGAGATGTTTAAGATCATTTATGAGATGGGGAACGAGAATGAGAATAACATCCCTCTCCTAGACTTCCCAACAATATTAAAATATTTTAAAATAATTTAAAATGTCTTTTAAAATATAAAATTTTAAAATTTTCTGTTTTTCTGCTTAAAACAGCTAGCATGGCTTTTGTTTCCTTCAAATGCCTGGCTGATTCAAAAAGTAATACAGATTTAAGTTTTCTTAATGAGGGGTGGAGAAAGGGGAAATACACCACTGAGTACACTAGAAAGCGAAACTTCCTAACATGCTCTTTATTCATGTGGAAAAACACATATTAAAGCCATATGTGTGGAAAGATACCATTTTCATTTCAAGTACTGTATTGATACATCTACATATGCAGGAAAAAAAGGTGAGAAATATATACCCTAAAATGTTTAATGTAGTAGCCTAAAAGTGGGAGTATAGATGATTTTTATTTTCTTATCTTTCCTGATTTTTTTTTTTTGGGTGAATGTGTATTGGTTTTGTAATAAAATCACTAAAGCTATTTCTGTTTGGAATAAAAGTGATGAACATTCCTTTTCATTTACTAGAATGATGTTCACAGACCCCTAGGTAGGTCCATCCTAGACCTGGGCCTAGTTCTAGTTCTGTGGCTCTTTCTAGTTCTAGTTCTGTTCTAGAACTTCTTTCTAGCCAATGAATGTGAAAAAAAAAAGAGGTTGCATTCTCTGGCAGATCAAATATCAGTGTAAAATTGATTATCTAAAAGCACACAATTTCAAATTTTCAAGTAAAACAATACAAATAATTATATCAGAAGCATGAGGCATTATATATTCATTTTTATTAGTTTAAGAATAGAATTTGGAACTGAAGCAATCTACAATACATTAGAATAATGAGAGTAAATTTCATTTTAACTTCAAAGCAAATAACTTTAAAAACCAATCTGCTGTACAAAGTTGAAATAAAAGCAGCCTCAACTGCTTGAAAAGGCTAGAGAACAGCTGTTCTTTGCTTTGTTTTGCAACATTATCACCTGCAAGACTTCCTGGAATTGACAGTGTGTACCAACTCCAAATCCTGTCCTAGAACGAACTTTTAATCAAAGGAACAGAGAATCATTTCCACTATTATTACAAACATGATGAACAGAAGCAAGAAGACAATATACTGTTTACAGTCACAAATCAGCCATATTCCCAGAAGATTTACTATGGAAGACTGTTTTTCTACATGTGTACCTTGATCATCCTAATAGCATGGGATGCTTTACTTCAGTCATTTGCTTAATGCCATCTATATGGGGGCCTCTGGGTTAGGAACCAGATTCAACTATGCAGCGAGCAGATGTGATCACTGACCTGGGAGAGCTTTGAGGCTAGTGGGGAATCCACAGAAGTTAACAGGTAGTGAAAACAGTGAGGCAAGAGCTAGGATGCAAGATGCTATGGGAATATGAAGGAAGAGGTACCTGACATAACCTTGGGGGCTCAAAGAAGATTCCTCTGTAAAGGAAGTTTTACCCTGAGACCAGGATGGTAGGAGTCTGCCAGGCAAAGACAGAAGGGACTATTCAGGCAGAAGAAAGAGCTTGTGAGAACAGTGAGTACACCACCAAAAGCTTTAAGTTTAATAAGACTGGATTAAGTTCAATAAGACTAGATAACATGTAGGAGTGAAGAAAGAGTGAGGAGCAATAAACTATAAATGAAAGCAGACAATAGATTAGGTACAGGGTGATCATATCATTACTGTCCAATCCTGGCCATTTTTCAGATTGAAATTGGGCTGGGATAATAGCTGTAAGGGCTTCCCTGGTGACTCAGATGGTAAAATACCTGCCTGTAATGCAGGAGACCTGGGTTCGACTCCTGGATCAGGAAGATCCCCTGGAGGAGGAAATGGCAACCCACTCCAGTATTCTTGCCTGGGAAATCCCATGGACAGAGGAGCCTGGTGGGCTATAGTCCACGGGATCACAAAGAGTTGGACAAGATTGAGCAACTAACACTTCCACTTTAAACAGCTGTAAAGCACAGCATCAAATCAGGATAATTCCTGAGACTCACTGAAGTGCTTTTAGCAGGGAAGAGGCATGATCATGGTCAGATTCTTGGGTTTCATGATAACTCTTTAACTGCAGTGTGGCAAATGAACTGCAGTAGTGCTTGGGGCAGGTGAGGACTGCAACTCTAGGAGCAGGGAGATCGGTCAGGATATTTCGACTACGGGATTGATAAATTGTGAATTAAGTTGCTGAGAACTGATGGTGGCCTGTACTGCAGAAGAGGCAGAGGAAATGGAAGTGGGGATATTCAGGACTTTTATTCACTCCTTTATTCATTCATTCAATACTTACTTATTGAGTGCTGTGCCAGATACTGAGATTTCCAGTTCTCAAATAGTTCCTACCCACATGAAGCTTAGAGCCCAAAAGGCGTAATGGGCACCATTCATCGACTGAACAATGGAGGAAGGGGAAAGAAGAGTCAAGAATGACATTCAGTTTTCTTGCTTTGATAACAGGGTGAATGGTGATGCCTTCTTTAAGACAAGAAACAAAGAGAAGGCACAAGATGAGGGGAAGGAAAATGCACTGAGTTTTAGCTTGAAGTGCTTCCGGGACATTCAAGGCTAGATGTCCACTGGACAGATGGATATAATGTTTGAAGCTTAGAAGAGAGATCTGGGCAGGAGTCATGTATTTGGCAATCATCAGCAACGGCTGAGACAGGATGCCTTCACTGTGGATGAGACTGCCTGGGAGAAAGTGTAGTGAGAGAGGACCTAAGCCTCAGGAACCTCAATTATTTAGGGTTTGGAAGAGAGTCTGTAAAGGAGGCTTGAGAAGAGGAGGGTTCAGAGAGGTAGGAGGAAAACCTGGAGAATGAGGAGATGATGATGATGATGGTGGCGGCCATGATTATTGAAATATGAAGGTGCTGGTGGTGATCAATGATACTGTCATCTCACTGATGACAACCAAAAGTTATTAAGCATTTACTATGAGTTAAGCATTCCACAGATCACCTCAACCCATCCTCAGAAATCCATTAAGTAACTTGCTCAAGTTTGCACAGCCTGGAAAATACAAATCATGGAATTGAACCCAAGTCTAACTCAAAACCCATGTTATTTATCCCATAAAACACCTTCCTATCAACTGATAAGCTGAGACTTTTCCCTGATATTTCAAAGGAAAAAAAAAACATAGGGATGAGGGT
Organism: Bubalus kerabau; assembly: GCF_029407905.1. NCBI lineage: Eukaryota > Metazoa > Chordata > Mammalia > Artiodactyla > Bovidae > Bubalus > Bubalus kerabau. Next base: position 139,500,479 of record NC_073626.1, read on the forward strand.
AGGAAACATGAAGAGTTTTTTTACATGCATTTTTTAAATACAAATTGATTTATTTTAATTGGAGGTTAATTACTTTACAATATTTTTTTTAAGTATGTGAGTCTTTTTATGTCTCTAACTTCAACAACTCCCTTTGATCTTTGAGATTTTCCTCTTTGTTTCCTAAGTAGTGGTAAGTAGTCCTTTTAGTTACACAGCACTCAAAGGGGACCTTAACTGGAATCTAGATTCTCTAAGATGCCTCTTCCTTCGGTGGTTCTTCCTTGTTAGTTAAGAAGGCAACGTGAAGAAGTGGGGAGAAAAGAAATCTGCAAGTCATTCAAAAGTGACGTTTATGTTTAGACTTCTCTTTCTAATTTAAAACTGATTCTAAACATATCAAGTCCAAGGGATGAGGCAGATACACAGCACTGCTCAGAGACTCGATTCTGCATAAATGTCTCAGGGGAGGAACATGGGGCCCAAGAGAGACAGAGAGCTCCCAGTATGACTCATTACACAAGCTCATACTTAAGCCTGTAGTCTGCAATATTACTGGAAAATAACATTGCTCTACAGAGATCACCCTCAACCTACCTTGTCAAAATCCGAAATAGAATGGTTCTTTTGAAACACAGTTATAGCTAGGAATACATGCTGAAGAAGCAGCATTATAAAAAGCAGTGAGTTCTGCACATAAATCTTGTAGTTATAAATCAAATAATATAAATTTATATGTATAATACCAAGCCAACAAATTATAACTTTTTTTAAGACCAATTCCACTTAATATATCCTCTGGCTTATCATCAACATTTACACAATCCATGCATTCACATGCTAGTTTCCATGTTGAATTATACTCATAAATCCAACGTACACATCCAGTACGTTGCCATTGGTTTCTACTGGCACAATAAAAAATTTACACTCACTTCAAGGACTGACTTGGTTCTCTGCCTAAACAATCTATTATAATGGCTGTTTTAATAAAGCCTTTATCTGGACTACTTAATCTTATTCCTTGTTATCTATAAAATCTCAGAAATGCTGCTTTTCTCAACTGGTCAATCATTTATGAAGCTTGTATAGACAGTCTAGCACTGCTTGAACCCACAGCCTCCTATCACCTTGCATTTGCCAAGACTCTCTTGGCCAAGAAAACCCAGAAGGTCTGAGATTTAAGCTACTCCCAACCCCAATGACAAGTAAAGATGGGCATCTGAGGTGGGAATTAAGAGAAAAAAGCTAGGGTGAGAGCAAGCAGACTTTGTTTGTGAAACATGAACCCTCTATTTATTTCAGCTGGATGGTGGTGGTGGTGGCTGGGATGTTCTATAACTTTGGGGGGCTGAGAAAACGATTGTATAAATATTATAGCAATTCATAGGACACTTTTTGAGTTTGGAAAGCATTTCCACAGGACTGGAGGGCTCACACAAAGAACACCTCAATGTCTTAGATTTAAAAGCAGCAGAGGTAATAGAAGGCCAAGTTTAAGCCTCTTTCTCTATAAACTGAATCTGTGATGATAAAATCAAGAATAAATATGAACTTGACAGTAAGCCAACTGGCCGCTGGGTTAACAAAACAGTGATCTTATCCAAAATTGAGAGGAAACACATAAATATTACACTTTATAAGTGCTTTATAAGTAGTATGGCTTATGACTGGTTATTTGAAAACATGGCAAGAAAAAATTCAGAGATCTCAAGAGACCTTCAGCTGATCTAAACCAGTTTCTAAATGTGTTATTTAGGAAAGCAAGTGTGGCTCAGACTGCAAAAAAACAGAAAGGTGTAGCCTGTGAGGTAACCCCCGTTCTGGTCAGTTCCGGTTAGACTCCTACTACTAGTTTCCACTGGTTAGCGGGGAGGGGAGGAGTTAGAAAACCAGTCAGAAAATATCAAGGAGGTGCTCTAAGGAAAGCATTTAGAATGGATGTATTTATCTTTTGAAGGCAGTGGCACCCCACTCCAGTACTCTTGCCTGGAAAATCCCATGGACGGAGGAGCCTGGTAGGCTGCAGTCCATGGGGTCGCTAAGAGTCGGGCACAGGCACAACTAAGCGACTTCACTTTCACTTTTCACTTTCATGCATTGGAGAAGGAAATGGCAACCTACTCCAGTGTTCTTGCCTGGAGAATCCCAGGGACGGGGGAGCCTGGTGGGCTGCCGTCTATGGGGTTGCACAGAGTCGGACACGACTGAAGCGACTTAGCAGTAGCAGTGAGAACTGAGAGGACATTTATGAGTATTCAAGTCTGCAAAGGGCTGGAAGCAGACCAAGACCCCTTGGAAAGCTGGCATCTCTGTCAGAAATTCTATTTCACATTCCACTTGTCTGTGCTTGAGAATGAGATGCTATTTGGACAACCTCAAGGCTGACCCAGAGTCCACTCTGCTGTGACCTGACTCTGGCTCAAGCCAGAAGAGGGGGCTGAGTCTGCAGAAGTTTCAGACCACCCAGCCTGTGTCCACACTCCATTGAGAGGCTCCCAGGGGCCCAGGAGAGTGCTTGGGGTTCCCCCTCAGGTCTTTCAGTCTCAGAATTAATATGATGTTCCAGGCTGTACTGGACCCCAGTGAACCCCCAGTCTTTGGACCTAGCCCAAAATAAACTAGCTTCCTCAGGATGACATGTGGGTAACAGCAGTGACTATCTGTTTCTCAGGATTCTGCTCACACCACTTCACAGCTATTAGAAAAAGCGGTGTTGCTTGAAATTGTTATTAGCAACAATTACCAGAAACTCACTGGCTCCTAGAGATGTATGAATCTAATCTAATTTCTGCCTCCTCCACTCAATTCCATAAGTAAGGAGCCATTAACTTTCTATACTTGTGCAAGTCAAGGTCTATGCAACTTCAAAAGAAGATAACACAAATTAAGGCGGGCGCTACTAGAAGCTTAGCTTCTTGGGAGCTGATTTTGATTACTCTGCTTATCTCCTCCCTCCAGTGTGTATTCAGCTCCTGGTGATTTCCTTGCCAATTAAAAGGCAGAAGAGCCTGTAGTATGTGTATGGAAGGCTAATGAAACCTGCTGTGAAGATAAAGGCAAATACAAGATACAAAATGCATGGTGTTCAAAAACTATCTTGCAAGAGGCCTTAAAAATGTTCATCTACTTTGACCCATAAACCTACTTCAGACTCTATCCTGAGAATGTTTTAAGCCCAAAGCCACTCGAGTGAAACAGTGGTAAACAACCTAAAGGGAAGAATGTCTAAGTTGTGATTGATCCAACACTTGAAAATTATTTAGCTTTAAAAATGTTTACCAAGTGCTTTTAATAGCACTGGGAAAGGATCATTCAGAATATTTTATGAAAAATAATCAATGCATAAAACTGCATATTTAATATTATCTCATGTATGTAAAAAAAATAAAATATGTGAGAAGGAGACTGGAAGGAAATATACCAAGAAGGTTAATAATACCTGCTTTGTAGTGGAGGGACTTCGAGTGTTTGATTTTTTCTTTTCACTTTTCTACATATTCTAAACTTTCTACAACAAATACAGATTAATAAAGAATAAAATAAATTTGTATTTAAAGGTGAGATAGTTGAGTCAGATGATTTTCAAGGTCCCTTTAGCATCATATCCAGTAAAAATTTATGAGGGGGGAGAGTCCAATATTTTCATGACTATATTTCTGGTATTCTTTATTAAATCAATAATACCAGTTTGGCTAGTTAACTGTTGTTTGAGTACATTCCTTCATGGCCATTAAATTGCAAATTTCTTAGAGGCAGAGACTACCTATTCCTTGCAGAAGGTATTCAATAATGTTTACTGAATTTAATTTAAATCTGATAAGTGAATGAGAGAGCACTGGTGGAATTAATTACAGGGTGATAACACATTTGCTTCCTTGCTTTGACACTGCAATACTATAAAAACATTACTGGAATCGTATTTTGAATGGATTTTTCCCTTTAGAAAAACCATGTGAATACAGTATTCACTGCTACTTTTAATAAATCAACTAACCAGCAAAACAAACAAACCTGATCTTTCACAGAACATGGTCTTATAACTGAAAAATGCTCAAGGCTAAGCATGTCTTTCTAAACCATAATGTCAGACCCCAATGCCAGGTAGCAGTAGAATTCATCCTGAGGTGACCCCATGGCCTTCAGTTACAAGGAAGCAAAGAAGACTAATATCAAACTAAATTTTTATACAATCAACTGACCAATACCATGAAGAAGGTAAGATACTAGTAAAAGAATTCTAAACATATTTTGTAGTTTCAAATACATACATCAGTCCAGAGAAAGCCATATAATGTGTTTTTGAAATAATGAAACAGTAGAACTCTTTTTATCTTGCCATGAGCAGTCCAGATAAGGAAGAACATTAAAATTAACTCAAGAAATAAGTCACTCCCTTTAGGGATAAGATATCATGGTTCCTGAAAACACAAGAACTTACCTAAGGTTGAAGCCAAAACTGATGATGAAGGAATAAGGATTTTAACTCACTGAAGGAGTTGCAAAAAATCACTGCAGAAGTCATCCCAAATGTGAAAAAATCATCAAAGTGCTCTCTATTATTATTATTTTCGAGGTTCCATGGCAGCTTTGGACTTTAATGATTTAACTCATGCTCAAAATTCCTAAGTTCAATTTTTTCCAAGCCAAGTAAAAATATGAAATGACTATATCTGGATTAAACAGAACCAGAAGGAATAATTCACCTTAATAAAGACATTATTCTCTCTCGTGCCATAATTTCCTATAACTGAATTTGGTTTCATGCTTTTGTCTGGGCAGTGAGCCAAAAGAGGGAAGGAATATTGATGTCTTGGAGATAGGACAGAAAAGAGAGCGAGCTGAAAAGCGTCCCTATGAAAATCTCTGAGGAACAGGCTGCAGCCAAAAGCAAATCCCAAAACACCAACCTTAAAGTGTGTGCCTTGACTGCTGATACCAGCAAAGTTTGTCTTTGGGGCACCCTCAGTGGTGCTAGGGATGGGAGAGTGATAATTATGGCAAGGAATTTGCTTACAACAGAAAACTTGGGTTCTTCTCTTGATATTCATAATAAAGGAATTAGCCTAGACTATACCTACCTCCTCCTGAACTTCGCAGAGTAATTCAAAAGTTAAGGTCACTCTTCTATATCAGCAGTGAGGTCAATACAGTTGGTATATTAAATTGGTATATTCAGTCTGAGTTACCTGATTCTCTTTTGGATCCCAGCATTACATGCATGTTGTGGTGATGATATGGTGATGGTGGGGTATGTGTGTGTAGGTGAAGGGGCAGGGATGGGGGGAGGAACACAAAAGCAAAAAGTCTGTTTTAACCAACCATCATCATACTTGGGTAACATGCTGTTCAGTTGCTAAGTCATGTCCGACTCCTTGCGAGCCCAAGGACTGCAGCATGCCAGCTTCCTTGTCTTTCATGATTTCCAAGAGTTTGCTCAAACTCATGTCCATTGAATTGGTGATGCCATCCAACCATCTCATGCTCAGTCGCCTCCTTCTCCTCCTGCCCTCAATCTTTCCCAGCATCAAGGTCTTTTCAAATGAGTCAGTTCTTCGCATCAGGTGGCCAAAGGATTGGAGTTTCAGCTTCAACATCAGTCCTTCCAATGAACACTCAGGACTGATCTCCTTTAGGATGGACTGGCTGGATCTCCTTGCAGTCCAAGGGACTCTCAAGAGTCTTCTCCAACACCACAGTTGGAAGCATCAACTCGTCGGCACTTGGCCTTCTTTATGATCCAACTCGCACATCCATATGTGACTACTGAAAAAACCGTAGCTTTGATGATATGGACCTCTGTCGGCAAAGTGATGTCTCTGCTTTTTTTTTTTTTTTTTATTTTAATTAGAGGCTAATTACTTTACAATATTGTATTTGTTTTGCCATACATCAACATGAATCCACCACGGGTGTACACGTGTTCCCAATCCTGAACCCCGCTCCCACCTCCCTCCCCATACCATCCCTCTGGGTCATTCCAGTGCACCAGCCCCAAGCTTCCTGTATCCTGCATCAAACCTGGACTGGCAATTCATTTCTTATATGATATTATACATGTTTCAATGCCATTCTCCCAAATCATTCCCCCCCTCCCTCTCCCACAGAGTCCAAAAGACTGTTCTATACATCTGTGTCTCTTTTGCTGTCTCACATACAGGGTTATTGTTACCATCTTTCTAAATTCCATATATATGTGTTAGTATACTGTATTGGTGTTTTTCTTTCTGGCTTACTTCACTCTGTATAATCGGCTCCAGTTTCATCCACCTCATTAGAACTGATTCAAATGTATTCTTTTTAATGGCTGTGTAATACTCCATTGTGTATATGTACCACAGCTTTCTTATCCATTCATCTGCTGATGGACATCTAGGTTGTTTCCATGTCCTGGCTATTATAAACAGTGCTGCAATGAACATTGGGGTACACGTGTCTCTTTCAATTCCTCGGTGTGTATGCCCAGCAGTGGGATTGCTAGGTCGTATGGCAGTTCTATTTCCAGTTTTTTAAGGAATCTCCACACTGTTCTCCACAGTGGCTGTACTAGTTTGCATTCCCACCAACAGTGTAAGAGAGTTCCCTTTTCTCCACATCCTCTCCAGCATTTATTTATCTGCTTTTTAATATGCTGTCTCGGTTTGTCATAGATCTTCTTCCAAGGAGCAAGCGTCTTTTAATTTCATGACTGCAGTCACCATCCACAGTGATTTTGGAGCCCAAGAAAATAAATATGCCACTGTTTCCATGTTTCCCATCTATTTGCCATGAAGTAATGGGACCGGATGCCATGATTTAAGCTTTTCAAACGTTGAGTTTTAAGCCAGCTTTTTCATTCTCCTCTTTCAACCTCATCAAGAGGCTCTTTAGTTCCTCTTCACTTTCTGCCATTAGGGTGGTATCATCCGCACATCTGAAGTTACTGATATTTCTCCTGGCAATCTTGATTCCAGCTTGTGCTTCTTCCAGCCCAGTGTTTCTCATGATGTACTCTGCATATATGTTAAATAAGCAGGGTGACAATATACAGCCTCGATGTCCTCCTTTTTCCATTTGGACCAGTCCGTTGTTCCATGTTCAGTTCTAAGTGTTGCTTCTTGACCTGCATACAGGTTTGTTCCGCTGGAGGCATGTAAGGTGCTCTTGTGTTCCCATCTCTTTAAGAATTTGCAACAGTTTGTTGTGATCCACCCAGTCAAAGGCTTTGGCATAGTCAATAAAGCAGAAATAGATGTTTTTCTGGAATTCCCTTGCTTTCTCTATGATCCAACAGACGTTGGCAATTTGATCTCTGGTTCCTCTGCCTTTTCTAAATCCAGCTTATACATCTGGAAGTTTCTCGGTTCAAGTACTGCTGAAGCCTTGCTTGAAGGATTTTGAGCATTACCTTGCTAGCATGTGAAAAGAGCGCAATTGTACCTTCCTTTGAATATTATTGGGCACTACCCTTCTTTGGGATTGGAATGAAAACTGACGTTTTCTAGTCCTGTGGCCATTGCTGAGTTTTCCAAATGTGCTAGCATATTATATTGAGTGCAGGTCTTTAACAGCATCATCTTTTAGGATTTGAAATAGCTCAGCTGGAATTCCATCACCTCCACTAGCTTTGTTCACTTAGGAAAAAGAATTAGAAGGATAACTACCAAGAGGTTCTTGATAAGATTCCCTATTGTTAAAAAAAATGATTCAAAACATAAATTATGCAAAGAGGATAATTCCATGTCCCTTTAAAAATCACACTGAGGCATTGTTTTAACAAGCCCACCCAGGGATTAATTTTTAGTAAAATGTTAATTAAGGGGTCAGTCTCTATGAAGTTACATTTTGACTTGAAGATCTGTTTCCTCTAGAAATACACATTATTTCTGTGTGGTGGAAAAGATAACTCTAGATACGATAGCTTATTTCTCCTTTGGATGGTAACAAGTTTTGTATCTAACCTAACAATCTTACTCTAATATTATTTTATTAAACTGTCTATGAATGCTCTGTTCTGCAAATGCTCCTTGAATTAGCTTTAGCATCTTAGTGGTTCCACCATTACTTAATGAGATTTTTAAAAATCTTTAACATGTGTTCCTTTTCTCCTATTATGAGAGTTTCATTTAAAAATTTTTGAGGCATATACTCTGACATCACTCATCAGTGCCAATCTTCATATAAGACCTCAAAAGTCTTAATATCCATTGAAAATGCCTATAAAAATCTACCCCCATCAATGTCGTTCCAAAATAGACTCTCCATGGGACACTGAGAGAACTTGAGGAGGTGCCTTCCTCACCTGCTGAAGGAGCTTGTGCAGATGCAGGGCAGACAGAGCTATGCCATCCCATGATCAGAAAATCAATTTGACTGGATTTCCAATGAACTCTTCAAGCTCTAAGACTGAGGACTCATGGGCTACCCTCCACTCTTCACATATCTACTTTATCCAGGGAATCATGGTAGTGGCCAAGATCTTTTCAACTGGGGATGAAGGCCTTATGGTCTGTACCCTCTCATTTTTCTCCCAGGAACCGTTGCCAGATAACAACACTGCCCTCTTCTCACCCTCAGTCTATGAAAAGAGAGGAGGCCTGCCTTGGAGGGTTATGTCCATTCAGCACATTTTGGGGGACTCACAGCGCATCACTTCTTCTCCCTTTCTGGCCTCCTCTCCGACTTGGAATCCTAGACAGAACTGCAGGGAGCCTCTCTCCAGGCAGACGCATACAGGACTTAAATCTCAAATCACCTACAGCCCTCTCTCCTCCCCCATTTCACCTCTCTTTAAAAATAAATCTCTCTGCAGAAGAATATGAAGTACACAATAAAGCATAGATCATTTATGACTGAAAGCAAGAACACACTAACTTCATTTAAGCTAAATAAGATCATTCAAAGGATTCTTTCTCCCAAAGCTCATAAAATTTCATTTCATTTAATCATATCTTCATTTATATATGATGACTATTCTGCCATGGTTATTTTACTGGTATAGGCATTACAAAAATATAAGAAAATTATGGTTTTAGATTTATAGGATATACACAAAAATCATGGCAGAGTTCTACGTTCTTTAGCATAATGAAACTGTGATGCTCCTCAGTCTGATTTTTTGAGTGTCAATTTGAAAAATAATTCCTTCTGTGGGTCTTTCTGCTGTGGATCCACCTTAGGCACACACTCTACCTCTGATAATTAAGCCTTTTCTTAATTGAAGGGGGTGCAGGGAGCCCGCCTGTAGGCAGATATTTTGGCAAATCTAGCCCTCCTGGATTTTCCTTCTGTGAGGTGTCAGGCTGTCCATTCATGTCTGACTTCTGTTATCTTGTCCTTTGGCTATTACTGAACAGGAAATACTGACCCTTCCTTCCAGAGCAGCCAACAGTCTTGGGAGAAAGGGAGAGACACTATCCATAGCATTTAATTCCTATTCCTTTCCATTTCATCCTCTCATTCCACAGTTTCCCCTCTACTACAACAACCAAAACCCAAACCCCCTTTTCATGACAGTTATGTAAATAACTATCAGTCTCTTGGGGAACACAGGCACCTTCCCAATCACAACACAAAATATAATTTGCGGTCCAAACCTTGAAAGCCCATGGATAACTCATGAATTTTAATGAATTTTAAAATCAGGCCCTATGCTATTTTGTCTCTCTTTTTGTTTCACAAATCCAGTAATTCTAAAAATTAGTCATGTTCGACTGATGGCAAGAATGAAGAATCTTCAGCAAACAGCATCCGTCATTTAAAATACACTAAAATTTGTGAATTTGAGCCTCTAGGATGCAAAGAAAGTCATTTCACCAATTTGGGAGTGTCTTTGCCTCCTTTCCCATCTGTTGTTTGTCTTTTCTTTCTCACTGTTAATTAGCTCTTTGAACAGAAGGTGTAAGAGGCAGGGGTATTTAATTCAATAAAGTATATCACTAAGGTTCTCACAGTACTAACAGTGATTATTCTTGCTGTTTGTTTATACTTTCAATAAAGGGATTAGAAAGACAGTTGAAACTATCATTTAAAATTAAGTTTTCATATCACCCATGCACTTACCTTCTACCTCATTCCTATTAATGAAAGAAAACCTTAGAATGTTGTGTAACTTCACATCACTCAGACAAGCAATTTAAAAGGTATCTATACTCTGGTAATGTTTTTCCCCAGGGGCTCAGCAGTCAAGAATCCGCCTGCCAAGGCAGGAGACATGAGTCCGATTCCTGGGTTGGGAATATCCCCTGGAGAAGGAAATAGCAATCTACTCCAATATTCTTGCCTGGGAAATCCCATAGACAGAGGAGCCTGGCAGGCTACAGTCCAAAGGGTCCCAAAAGAGTCAGACATGACTTAGAAACTAACAACAACAAGATATTCTTGTAAAGTTTTTTCCTTGTTGCTCCCAATTATCTATCAGAATGACTTTGCTCTGGTTTTAGCAAGCCTTTATTAAACAAACTCTACGTGTGTTCTCTAAAAGCTGTGGAAAAATCTAATTTGGATGAAGTCCTGTTTTTATTTTACTTTTTTTTTTAATTTGGAGCTTCAAACATGTCAGTGTGTAGCTGAAAGGCAGCTGTAAAAAATTCAGAGTTCCATTAAAAAAATAGGTGACACTGTTAGCTCTGCACTGTTTAAACTAAGATACCTTCATTTGCTGTGCAAGAGCACAGACATCAGATCTGGACCCTATTTTCTTCACCCTTTGAAAACAAACACTGTATCATAGATCCTTTAATTTATAGTATGGATTATTTAGGAACACATTTGAAAATAAAAACTCTAACTTCCCTTCTGATCACCATGTTCATAAAGTAGGTCACTGAAAGTCAAATCAGAATGATCTATTTACAAAATTTAGCATCAAATATAAAATAAGTTGTAATAGAAATGTTTTCAGTTTTTGACTTTTTTCTCTTAAAAAGGGATCAGTGATCAAAGGATTAAAATCAAGAAAGCACATCTTAAAAGAACAAGATCACAACTGGCAGGCCATTTTCTTTTTTGTTTACTCTCTATATCCTTTGGAATTTTAATTACTAATACCTATGGCAATAAACATAATTGCATAAAAATCTGGGGGAGACTTCTCTGTGTGTTATTATAATAAAAAGGTGGATTTTTTTTCCTCAGATATCCTCTTACATACCCAATTGTTCTGAAATTGCCTGAATGGTTGAAAAACAAAATGAATGTTGAATTGCACACCAATTCCTGCAGCTTTTGGTTGCATACTCCAATTTTAAAGTCTGGCCCTTAATGAATGTTTTCCTCAGGGGAGTGCTTTATATTTATTTATGATGATCAATTTTTAAGTATATGCCTGAAAAGTGACATGATCCTGATAAATGCCCAAACAAGCCAAAGCACATACTGAGATTGCACCTGGTCTTAAAATATTAAAGTAAGCCATCAATTCGTAAATAGTTTATGCAGATTCCTAGCTCTGCCATAAAAGGTATAAGAAGGAAGTTTTATGTCTAAGCAAAAAAATTTTAAATATAGCTTAATTTTAGCATGTACTTGCTGAAACAGCTTTGAAAAAAGTTTCCAAGTTGGTGCTCAGGGAGAGTGCTGGATTGGAAAGATTAACTCAAAACTATTAAAATTAAATATTAATGGTGGATTTTATTAAAATGCCAAAAGAATTGTCAAAGGTTCTGATAATTTCATAAATTATCACACAGCTTGAATCACCACTTGGATCTTTCTTCCTTTTCTGCTTTTCCATTTAGGAAATAGGAAGGCCAAGCGACTCCATCAGTGTGGCTATGCAAGCTTGTGCTATGTTGTTTTCACAGCCATTTTCTCTTTACTCTGCTGAATGCACGGTTCTTTTTATCCTTCTACATGCTGATAATCTGTCTTCATTTTACTTTCCTTCCTCAGTTGCAGAAGTTATACTGTTGTGCTTTCTCTGCTACAGTAATGAGGCCAGGTTATTGCAATCTTCAATGCTCTGTAGGCATTTTACTTTTTACAGGATACAACCCTCAACAAGAGAGACTTAAAATCCTCCTCCATAACTCTGAGATAAACCCCACCTGTAGCGCTGTGTTTATTTCCAGTCCTGTGTTCACTTTTCCTGGCAGGTAGCCTAAAAGCATCCTCAAGAGGATGAGAGAAAGAATTGGAAGTTCAGGTCTTTGTTCTTCTTCCTCTGTCTAGAGTCAGGTTTGGAAGGTTACTCTTCTAAATACCACTGGTCACTCTGATGAGCTTAATTTTCCTTTTAAGTCAAACTTTGAGTGCACCGCAACTATTTAGCCTGTGCTCTGGAGCCTGGGAACCATAACTAGTGAGCCCAAGACGAGTGGCTTCTCTTGTTTCCCATGCTCTGCAACAAGAGACGCCACTGCAATGAGAAGCTCCTGCACCACAGCTAGAGCAGATCCCCCTCTCCGCAACTAGCGAAAAGCCCTCACGGCAATGAAGACCCAGCATAACCAAAAATAAAGAACTAAAATTATTCATTGTTTTCCTTTAAACATTCATCTCCAGCTGGTAAATTATATAGAATTATTATTTTAAGATGACCAAAATGCAATCCTCTACAAATGTGAGTAGACACAAAATAATATGGCATCTAACTGGCTACTCGCATTTAAAATTCAGCCTTATTATTCTTGAAAAATATACACATTGGGCTCAGAGTGGTCACTTGAGTAATTAAATGACTTGTTCATTTTACTAATAACTGAGGACTTCTAAATGTGCACAATAGCCAACAATCCTTGTTTCACCCTCCCATAATAGCCATATAACCAAACACTAATGTTTAAGTTTTATGCCCTTAAGGAACATTCTCAATGCTTATTTAACTTTTATATTTTCCATGTCAACTATGCTTCAAATGTTCTTGCTTTATATATACCTTAGGATAACCAGATGCTCCTCTGAATTCCTACCTTAAGAATTTGACCTTAAAGTGATTTCAACCAAAGAAAGAAAGAAGATTCTGGGGTATGTTTTCTATTTTAACGTACATTCCCTTCTAAACTAATCCAGTGGCCTTTCACTGTAACTTGGCCAGGACACCCCTGCTACTGCTGCTGCTAAGTCACTTCAGTCGTGTCTGACTCTGTGCAACCCCATGGATGGCAGCCCACCAGGCTCCCCCGTCCCTGGGATTCTCCAGGCAAGAACACTGGAGTGGGTTGCCATTTCCTTCTCCAATGCATGAAAGTGAAAAGTGAAAGTGAAGTCGCTCAGTCGTGTCCGACTCTTAGCGACTGCAGACCCCATGGACTGCAGCCTACCGGGCTCCTCCATCCATGGGATTTTCCAGGCAAGAGTACTGGAGTGGAGTGCCATTGCCTTCTCCGAGGACACCCCAGACCACCAATAACAAAGTATTCTACTTCTCCCTTATTACAAATTCACAATATCCATTGTTGCAATTAAAATCTTCCTTCTGATATCGTTAGTTACTTTGGGTCAATTAAATTCAAGCCTCCTTCTGTTGGCAAACCATCAGGTTATTTTTGTTTTGAAAGTTCTTACCTACAGAAAGTTGTATAAATAAACCATGGTTATTCCTAGTTGTGCTTGGGCTCTGAGAGCACGGCATGCTCAGAAGCAGACCTGAGCTCCTGGCATGAGCACGTCTACGTCTACATGTGAAATTACTCATATGCTGCTCTTTCTTATCTGTGAAATGCTGATGACTCACAAACAATAGGGCCCAAACTTCTAAAAATGGTAAGCTTCTACTGAATCCAGCTAGGAGGAGGTACCAGTCTGGTTAAATTAGAATGTGTGTTCAGTCAGCTGCTCTCTACATGCGCCTTCTGAATTATTTAATAGTAAACTTGTTGAAGAGATGCCTTCATCTCTTCCCAGTACTAGTGTGGACCCCCAGCTATAGCTCACCAATATATAAAGATCTATTTTAACTGTCTGTGGTCACTGAGAATACTATTCTATAGGCTAGAGGTTCTCAACCTATAAGACTGTAACCGCCAATGGACATCTGGCAATGTCTGGAGACATTTCTGATTGTTGAAAATTCAAAGGGGTATTGATTTCTACTGGCATCTGGTGGGGAGAAGCCAGGGATGTACAGGGCATTCTATAATGCACAGGCTAGTACCCCTCCCCCAGAACAAAGAGTAACCCCATTTAATATGTCAAGAATGCCAATGTTGAGAAATCGCACTTCAAGGGAATGAAATAAAAGTAGGTAAAAGAAAAGTATCCTCGCTGAATCTTTGGAAAGGGTTACCATCCAAGAGGCCTTCCCAGGTAGTGCCAGTGGTAAAGAACCCACCTGCCAATGCAGGAGACATGGGTTCGATCCCTGGGCTGGGAAGATCCCCTGGAGAAGGGCGGGGCAACCCACTCCAGTATTCCTGCTGGGAGAATACCATGGACAGAAGAGCCTGGCGGGTACAGTCCAAAGGGTCACAAAGAGTCGGATACGACGGAATCGACTTAGCACGCATGCACACACCATCCAAGAACTATACAGATATGACTTAGAACTTCATAAGAGGACAAGTTACTAAATAGAAGCCCTATGATGAGAGTGCCCAATATACTCTCATAAAGGAGTTTGGTAAACATGAACCCATTAGTATATAGACCAAGTTTCAGAGAAAGTGTAATCATTAACATGAAAGTCTTCACAACTAGGGAGAAACCCATCCTTCACATTCAACTTGACTGCATAGAAAATGTATGAGTTGAATGAAGAATAAAATAGAAAACAGGCCAACCAAACCATCTGAAAGACTTTCAGGTATAGCCTTTTAAAAATCCATCTTAAATCTTTTCTTGTTTGGGGAAGTGTTGGACTTGGAGGATGCAGCCCAAATAAATATCTTCAGTTGTGACACACGAGAAAACCTCCAGCTATTTTCAGAGTTTAATCATGTTACCCGCATTACAGATGCAGGCTGTTTGGCAGATGCTCAGAGGAGAGAGTCTTATCAGTCCTCAGCATCTAATTACTTATCTTAGAGAAAATTAGGCAAGATTCCAAGCCTACAGAAGACTCATGTTCTGTCGGGAGTTATTAATTACAAGCAGACTTAAGAAGCATTAATTTGTTTTGCTAATCGTGCCAGAGAGTGTATGGCTCTGCCAAATAGCACGGGAAATAGGGACTGGGGAGAAGGTGAGCTGCTCGGCTCAGCTGGTAAAGGGGGAATTAAAACCAGATGGACCCAATTTGTCTTCTTGAGCCAAGTTCCAAATAAAATATTCCTTTTGCTGAAGTTTAAATTAAACTTATGCCTGACTGCCCCACTCCAGAGTAAATCAACTCCTTCTTTTAAGTCAATTTTTTCCTCTTCTTCTTATTTTAATGATTTCTTGTTTTATTGTTATTGTTATCTTAAAGACCATGAGATAGTTAAAAGATCACAAACACACATCCCAACACACATCTGCATACACATAGGGAAAAAAAAAGATTGGAAGAAACCCGAACAAAATTTAAACAGGGGTTATTTCTGTACGGGATGGTGGGATTACAATTTTCTTTTTATATTTCTATGATGTTTCCAAAATTTCTACAATTAAGCACATATTGGTTTTACAATCAGAAAACAACCTGGAATAGGGTAATTATACTCTTTTGTCCTTCTGTTCCATTTCCTAACTATAATCACTGCTATCCTTTAAATATTAACATGAGTACTTACGCCAAAAAAGGGTAAATAACCATAGATACTAGATCAAGTCAGATCAAAACCTCACCCAATATCACCTACTTACAGAGTTGGCTATATAACATGTTGCTAGTGGGTAACATGCTAACATGTTATTCAAGAACTACTTTACCAAAGGACTTCTCAAATTCTCTCTTCTACAGTACATATACTCATATTCTGGCAATGGAAAGTTAGAAGGATGAAAGAGAACAGAAAAGAGTCACAACCAGCCAGTTATGAGACATGTTGAAGGTATAAGGCTCAAACCTAGAAAAGGGTCTGAAGTATAATTATGCTCTCGCTTAGTGTCCAAAGTTGTATGCAACGTATACATTCAATGAAACACTTTGCCAGAGTTGATATAAGATACCTGATGTTGACTTAAGTGAAGCACCAAAAAGCCCTACAATATATAGCACAGATTCACCTAAATTTCATGGTCATCAAAAATTCAAAGTATTTGTTTTGCTATCAAGCCTAAGAAATCCCAAATGACTGAATTTATGCATCTCAAGGCAAGAATTGACAATTAAAAAAAAAAAAAGCACCATTTACTTAAGGTTCAAATGCAGAGTCACATTTAACATTAATAGGTATTACCACTGAAAAGAAATGCATCCTCCTAAAGTCTAGATTCTTAAGCAAAAGATAATGAAATTCCTGTATAAGTACAAACGGAAGAAAAAAAATCCCTGTGCCTACCACTCAGTTAATAAGGCTATTTTGATCTAGGTCAATAAGAGAGCAATAAATTATACCCACAATGATCCTGGAAGCAGGTACGTGATCTTGTCCACTAGCTATTTCTACTTTCATGACATTAACAATGGGGAATTCTTGTTTGATTCATAATAGTTTCCTCATGAGTACAGGACCATATGGATATTCCCATAGCTTTTTAAAAAATAACAGTCCTAGTAACTCTGTGGTTAAAACATCACTTACAGGATGCCTTCTGTATACATAGTATGGTGACGGATGTTTTGAGGCCACAGAATATGGAAAAGATATGGGTCCAGGTGACATCCCCTGAGGTAAACATGAAAAAATTGGACCAATACCTTGAACCAGAACTCCCTCATCAACTCAGTGACCTTATGCTGGCCCTTATCTGCTTAAGTCTTCCCAAAAGAGCAAAATTCATGTCCTATTTCTCATTCTCCCAAGCTTTTGCTGTCTCAAAGATAAGATGCCAGCAGGTAGTAATATATTCCCTTTTAGGACATTAATTTTTGGCTTAACTGAAATTTAATATCTGGACTCAGAAGAATCACTTCAGTAGCAAGAATTCTACATAACCAGCAAAAAGATCAACCACGAAACACAATATAACTAATGATTCAAAAGTCCTTCTCATGCTCCCTTGCAAATATTCTTTCCACAAGTAACCACTATCCTGACCTCTAACAACATAGATTGTTGTCATTTAGTTGCTAAGTAGTGTCTAACTCTTTTGTGACCCCATGGACAGTAGCCTGCAAGGCTCCTCTGTCTATGGGATTTCCCAAGCAAGAATAGTGGAATGGGGTGCCATTTCCTAAAATCAAATCATTTTCCTAAAACAGAACTACCCTATGATCTGGCCCAGGTGGCGCTAGTGGTAAAGAACCTGCCTGACAATGCAGGAGATGTAAGAGACTCAGGTTTGATCCCTGGGTGGGGAAGATCCCCTGGTGGAGGGCATGGCAATTCACTCCAGTATTCTTGCCTGGAGAATCCCATGGACACAGGAGCCTGGCGGTCTAAAGTCAACGGGGTCTTTAGCAAAGAGTTGGATACGACTGAAGTGACTTAGCATGCACACACACACACACTAGACAAAAAATCACAATATCAGAGATGAAGAATTCCTTCTACAGATTCCTCTTCAGACTAAATACAACCATGGAAGAAATAATCAGTGAACTTGAAGAGAGGTCAATAGGAATGATCCAAACATTCAAAACAGTGGGAAAAGAGAGAGAGAGGAAGGAAAAAGTAACAATCAATAGCTATCAAACAGTCTAACATATGTGTAATTGGAGTTTCAGAAGATGAAACTAGGGGTTGAGATAAGACAAAGAATCCTATAGAAACCACATATTTTCAACCAAAAAGCTCTTTCATTTATTGCCTGCATTTTTGGCAATTCACATCACAATGTATGCTGAGTCCATTGGGATGGAACTGGGTTCATTTTATAGTAAGCAGTAGCTGGAATAGTGTATGTTCTCAATAAACATTCAGTGAATTAAAAATGAAACCACCAGGTGATGCCGCTGTAGGTGATATCCCAATTTTTCATTCAATAGTAAAGAATGTTTTCTTTTAAAGCACTATCTGGAAAAATGTCTTGGGACTATAGTTATGCATATACTAATAATTTCCTACTCCTTCATCTCCAAAGTCACCAAATATTTAAATCAGTGTGGCCTAAAGTTAACAGAGAAAAGCACCAGAGTTGAACTGGGAGATTCAGAGGTGTTCTCTCTACATTCAGACTGTGAATCTTTTGGATTTTTTTCCAACATTGTTTATTGCCTTGTGTTCTGCAAATTAAAGCCACTACAGAGAAGGGATATTACACAAGATGAAAAGAAAAAATAAATGATGTTAATGAAAATTAAAGTAGCCTAGATTTGTCAGTTCACTTAATTTTTCATCTCCCAGTGCATTATTTTGTGTATTAGTCACTCATTCATGTTTGAATTTATGCGACCCCATGGACTGTAGCCCACCTACTGTAGACTGTAGCTCCTATCTCCATGGGATACTGGAGTGGATTGCCATGCCCTCTTCCAGGGGATCGTCCCAAACCAGGGATTGAACCCAGGTCTCCTGCATTGCAGGTGGACTCTACCATCTGAGCTACAAGGGAAGCATTATCAGTTCATTGATAAAACATGAATGCATGAATGCTATCCACAAAGGTTTTGATAATTAGAGAGTCTTTATATAACTCTGTGACATAATGACCACTGTAAGCTGGCATCTAAAACAAAAAGGGAGCAGGTCTCCTGGATTTCATACTATCTAAAATGTATTCATGGGGTGGGAGGTGGGAGAGAGGGCCAAGAGGGAGGGGACCTATGGCTGATTCATGTTGATATATGGCAGAAACCAACACAATATTCTAAAACAACTATACTTCAATTAAAAATAAATAAATTTTTAAAAATGTATTCAGTGCCCTATCCATTATCCACCTGTCAACAAAAGTACTCATCTGAGAACTAATTCAGTTGAAGTTCTGCACTGTAAAACATTTGATTGCATTAAGTGACAGACACATTGAAATGATGACAAGTAGTCAACCCTGTAACATATTCAGGGTCAAGGGTGTTACATTTGATCAACTCCACTTGTTGAGCATACCCAGTTCTTTGCGTGTTACCAGACAAGGCAGTAACATTGCCCTCATGTTTCCATGGTGACTTCTGAGAGCAATTCTTAAGTTTAAGAGTTACTGCTTTTAATCAACTATAGTTTTCATCTAGATTATATTTTCAATTTACCCTGAATTATATTATCATTGTGTTAATTTACTTTTTGCCTCAGCACAAGGTGAAATTTATTTGCCTAAGGCAAGGAGGGTTTTATTTGAGCGGTAGGGGTAGGCTGGAAAGGGATGTAAAATCTGAGGGACATGGTAATATGATTAAAAATTGCAGAAAAAGAGAACAATACCAGATTTGAATACCAAAAAAATTTGCTAATAATAATAATAATAATAGTCTATGTAACAGTGTAAGTACCCTGCTTCAGAAAGCCATTTTGCTTACCTGGTCTTAGTCTCCCCCCAAAAGCTGTGTTACCATCTCTTCAGACACCATTTTTAATGTTAAATTACAGTGTAAGTTACCCAGAATAAGCATCAATTCACATCTTAGTGATTCTAGTCCAGTCATTAAAATACACAGTTTCAAAGAAAATTTCTACTGATTCAACTAAATCTTAGTGGGATTCTGAAATCTTAGCTAAACACTATAGCCTACTTCTGACTAATGAACATTAAAAGATTTGACACAGATTTAAGTAAGTGGGTAAAGAAAGCTGTTATTATTTTAAGCAAAATTAAAACAGATGGGAGAGACTGACACACATATATTCAGATATGTGCCTGCCTCACATTTAATCTTTTATGAATGGCTGATCCCAGATGGTATGGGATTCAGAAGCACAGTCTGATATACAGCATCCATTTTCCTATTATTCCAATGTATGATATCAGTTATAACTTTTTTATTTGGTGGATAATGCAAATATCATCAAAAGGAAAGAAACCATCATGAAAACTTCTGATATTCTGAAAACAACGTGTTGGTCGATTGGTCTAACCAAGTCCAAACATCCAGCCACATTCTCCATCATTCAACTCATTTCAGGTTTGGTACTACTATTCCACATTCACACAAATGGGGGTTGGGTGGGTCATAAGACAAGGAATCTAGAAATTATGTTGACAAGTATCGGTCAATCTCTCATTAACCACTGAACCTATAAATGGGGTACACCCTCCCCTGAGCTCTCAGAGCATGGCACCTGTACCTCATCTGGAAGATCACATTTTATGTGGATAATGATAAAAACAAGAGACATACAAAATTCTAACAGACCAACAACACAGCTGAGTTTGAACTGCACAGGGTCTAGTAACACGTGGATTTTTTTTTTCACTAAACACACACTACAAAACTACACGATCTGCAGCATTGGTCGGATCCTCAAATTTGGGGAGAAAAGGCTATGAAGTTGTCATGTGTGCTGTGTTCAGTCTTGTCTGACTCTTTGCAATTCCATGGACTGTAGCCCGCCAGGCTCCCCTTTCCATGGAATTCTCCAGACAAGAATACTGGAGTGGGTTGTCATTTCCTTCTCCAGGGGATCCCAACCCAGGGATCGAACCCCTGTCTCCAGCATTGCAGGCGGATTCTTTACCCATTGAGCCACCAGGGATGCTCTCAGGCTATACAGAATGTCTTCCCAGTGATCAAGTGAAAGTTATTGTTTACTATTGACAAAACTACTTCTCCAAGTGCAGAATGGCCTGCAGAATTTAAATCCAGTGATGCTATCATTTAGATTATAGGGATCTGCTCATAAGAGAAAATAAATCTTAGTTATCACTGAGCGATATGGTTTTTCTCAATACTCCTTTCAGCTGTTACAAATGAACGGGCCCCTGCTCGTCTTTGGAATCTCAGAAGGGCTCTTTGTTGTTGGTTGAATATTGTCACCCCATGACCCTGGAGGCACAGGTGTGTATGTGAACTGCTGGTCTGATTTTAAAATGCTCAGGCCTCTACATTTTCTGTTATTGAATGAGGATCAAAAAGGGACGAGATTGTCAGAGTGACCTGGTACAGACTTCACAAGTGAGGAGTCCTTGGCAGCTGCCAAGGATAAAATGTCTTTGGAGAAACAGTCTTGCTGGGAAGTTGCTCCCCCTCACCCCTGCTCAGTCCACCCCCAGCTGGGAAGGGTCATCCCTGGCAGCTGTTATCATAAGGAGAGGGAGGCCGAGCTGACAGCAGCTGTTACAAAGATAATGAGCAGAGATTCCAGGAAGAGGGCTAGGCCCAAGTTAGAGTGGTTCATGAAAATACATGAAGTCCAGGGGTTGGTGTTGTGGATGGCCAATAGGGATACTTCAGAACTATAGCTGGGGTGGCTTTACTCCTCACAGGGTAGGAAATACTGTAAGCTGGCTCTGCTCTCCTGACAAAAAAGAAAATACAGACTGCTGGTCAAGACAAGGCTTTCCAGGGAAACGGATGATGCATTCATAACCATTATGGGTATCGTCTGAGGTCCTCCTGCTTCCCTTTGACGAAGCCAGAAGACTGCTCATCTCAGGGATACTTTTGTTTGGACATCACTGTCTTGGTGGATGTGAATTCAGATGCTCTGAGACAGCTTTGTCTTTTAAAGTCTGGAGCTTGCCAGTTCTCCAGACAGAAGAGCATATGGTTAAGAGCTTGGAATTTAGAGTCAGATAAACATGGATTTGAGTGCTTCTATATCACACCAGCTGTAAAACCCAGGGCATGTTACTCCCTTTCCTTGTACTTTACAATACTCACTTGTGAAATATGATTAAAAGCAGGAGTTATCTCACGGAGCTGTTGTGACAATTAAATGAGATGACACAGATACAGGGCCCAGCCCAATATTCTTAGGATAAACATTCATTATTACGGCTTTACTAATAGGCATGGTTCTTACACTTGTCCCCCAGGAGAAAAGGCTCTGAAAGAGAATTAGAGTTTTGTTTTGTGTGAGGGACTGATTCTTTTAAGGACTGAGAGTCTGCTGACATATGTTGATCAAAGTTCCATGAAATTTGGTGCCATAAAATTCAGAACCCATGTAGATTCCAGAAGGACCTCTGGATGGAGGTGTCTAGAAGGTCACCTGACAGATGAGTCTGGACTTTGGAGAGGATTGAGGTTAGAGATACAAAATTGCACGTTTCCTCCAGGGAAACGAGTGTGCAACTGAGTAGGCTGAGCTGTGCAATGCATCCATGCTTACTGTGTTCTGAATAGGGTGTTGTAAGCGCTGGTGTAGTTTAAATGTTGAAAAATGTAGCATTCATGGTGGTCATGGTTAAAGCGGGTTCTTAGATTACACACAGATAACTGAAAAGGAAAGGGAAAGGAAAAGGAAAGTCGCTCAGTCGTGTCCAACTCTTTGCAACCCCATGGACTGTAGCCTACCAGGCTTCTCAGTCCATGGGGTTTTCCAGGCAAGAGTACTGGAGTGGGTTGCCATTGCCTTCTCCAGGGGATCCTCCCGACCCAAGGATCGATCCCAAGTCTCCTGCATTGTAGGCAGACGCTTTACCCTCTGAGCCACCAGGGAAGCCCACAGATAACTGAACTAGGGCTGGCTTATCATGTGGGTTGTTCTAACACTTCTTGCCAGCTTCTCTCCACTGCTACTTATGTTTGGGGAATGCAAATTGATATTAATATCAGAAATGTAAAATAATCAAAAGCTAAATTTTCTGCAGAAAAAAAATGCTATCTTTTTTCTTCTGATAAGGTCAACCAAAATTACAATGCTAGTAAAAGGGGAAATCTTTATTTGGTCTGGTTCTAGGTGCTGTACACTGTGCCAGTCTGCTGAACTACAGAAAAGTCAAGTGGCAATGTCTTTGTCATATTTTCATTCATTTCAACATAGTTTAGGGGATTTGCCTTGAGATGTTTTCTTTGACTTGTGGATTATTTAGAAGCCTGTTGTTTACTTTTCAAGTATTGGAGATTTTCCTGGTATCTGTTACTGATTTTTAGTTTTACTTCATTGTGGCAGGAGAACACACTCTATATGTTTCCAATTCTTTCTCTTTTACTGAGGTTTGTTTTATGGTTCAGGATATCACGGGCACTTGAAAAAAGAGTATGCATTTTGTTGTCAGGTAGAATGGCCTATAAATGTTGATTAGATCACGTTGGCTGATGATATTACTGAGCTTTTCCATATGCTTGATTTTCTATCTAGTTCTTTCAATTGTTAAGAGAGAGGAGCTAAAGTCTCCAATTATAATTGTGGATTTCTATATATCTTTTCATTTCTATAAGTTTTTGCTTCACATAGTAATGTCTGTTGTTTAGTGTATATACATTTAGGGCACTTCCCTTGCAGGAGTTCCACTCTTTATTGAGCTGCTTATCCTGATATCCTTTTCCTTGGACTCCCGTAGCAGCTGAACTGCCTTCCTACCCTTCTCAGGCATGCCTAATGGGTCTGTAACTGCATAGGAGGAAAACAAGGAAGAGGGGGAGGAAGAAGGAGGATCAGTATAGCTTTATAGATTTTGAAGAAAAAAAATAATAAAGGAGAGGTTGGAATAAAAATTTGGAGTTGGTTTTGGGAAGCAATCAAATCTAAAGAAAAGGTCAAGCCACAGAAAAATACAATTTCATTTTCTCTCTCACCTGTGGATTCTATGAAATACCTTCCTAACAGGATAGTCACCACAAAATTTACAAACTAGCATTTAAGTTTCATCACTAAGTCAAGCTCGATCCTTTACAACTGCAATTAATTTGTTCAACAATTTGGTACCTGATACTTGGTACTTGGCATTACTAGAATCTATGTCTTATAAAATTTGTATTTAAATTCACATATACTTAAAGGGTAATAGTTTCTTTTTCTTTGGATTTCAGTGGCAATCTTTCCTAAAACAATGACTCTTAAGCATGTGACTTTGTGTTGAACCAGTGAGTCATGAGGTATAATCAAACAATAACTTTTTTCTCCCTTTCCTATACCTGGTATAATCTTTATGAGGTTACTTCTTTTCCTGCCACCTCAGATAAAATCTCCAACAAATAACAAAAAGTTCTCTGGGCCCTTTAGTCTCAAACATAACTTCAGGTCAGCAAACTAAAATGTCTGTTCCCATGTATAGTTATAAACACTGGAGGCTGTTTCATGCAAAGCTTCTTTCCGCCTCCCCTAGTGGGGAAGGGACAAGACCGACTTCTCTCTTACCCAGACTATGGCTTCTCTTCCTTCATCCCCCTCTTGGCCGCTTCTGCGTCCCCCAGGACTGAAGAGAAGAGGGAAAAGCAGAACATGGAGGGGACAGGGACAATGGTCTTACTGACGGCACCCTTCTGGCAGTGATCCTCTGACTGGGTCAGATCTTTAAAACTGTCTCCTGGATGCTTACTCAGGTTCTCCAACAATTTCCCAACTTCCCTGGGTGAGAGCCCCTCTTTGCTGGTAGCTCACATTTTCCTCTCTGTCCAGGTACCCTGCATCTCCCCACACTTACAGGCAGCCCTCTTTAGTAGCATCCAGCGGAACTCCAGGCCAGCTCTGGCCCCTGGCTCATATTTGGACATTGGGAAACATACTCTCTTGACCTGTCACTGGTGGGGGTAGAGTATTTCTCAATCACAGGCCTCTTTATTTAACTTCCCAGCAAGCAAGCTTAAACCAGAGTCATTCAGTCCTCTTTAGATTCATCACATGCCAGCCCACTCAGCCCCTTACACTGTGTGGGATACATATCAGATATCCAAGCAATCTCCGTGAAACTTCTTTGGCTGGGCTTGGGATCAGGAAAAAGGATCCTTTCTCTCATGCTGTAGGGGCAGGGGAGTAGTGGGGAGATCTGAAGCAGAATTATCTGCTCTCAGACCTCCAACCTCTTCAAGGGACCAGGGGGCCATGGGGTACAAAACTACTATCTGACTTTGAAATGTGGGGGCAATGGTTCCACTGTTCTGAGTTCTTAACTGAAGGTGGAATTTGAAATTGTTCATATTAATACATCTTATGGAATGGTTCTTTCATCGGTTGCCAAATTCATTCATGGTAAAGCCAAAAATTTTTCTGTTTTTGCTCTATTACATAGAAATAAGTGGAACATTCTGTCACAATTACTGCCTATTTCAATGTTCTGAACATGGACTCATATCCAAATTCTGATTCAAAATTTGTGGCTTATATTTTTATTCATAGCAGTAAGGAGGCTGCCAACAGCATCAAGATATCTGTGCCCACCCTTCTGCTCCCTCCCTTAAAAAGAGTTCCCTATACGATTTTATGTTCCTCTTCAACTGAATTAACTAGAAGGAAACACAAGACTAGCATTGTTGAGTTTTCACTGCCCATTGGAAGTCTGCCTGCTGGAAGGTCATGTATACCCTCAGGTCCATCTCTTAGCAGTACTTCTGGGGACAGAAAAAAGCCATCACAGACTCGATTGGGGCTGGGGTTCAAGTTCACTGGGTTTTCATCATGTCCTCAGTTGACTGTTAAGCATCTCTCCTTTTTTTTTATTTAACCCCTCTTCTCTCTCCTGTTTTCTTAGTCTTGAAAAGCTTAATTAGACACTGCCAGTGTAAGCACATCTTATACAGAGCCAAGTGCTAACAGTTTACTGAAACCCTTTGATAAATACAAGACACACTTAAAAGCAGCAAAATTTTAGTGCTTTGTTGCCCAAGATACAATTACCTCCAGAGAATCCCAGAAACTCCTAGAATATACATGCTGGGGCATCCTTTGCCCCTATATACTCTTAAAGTTGAAGTTCAAATTAGCTCACAACAGTGAAAGAGGGAGAAGGTCCCAAGCCAAATCCCAAGTAGAATCTTGGACTGAATTTAGTCCGAAGCCTGGCATTTTCAAACAATCTCTCTAAATGTTTGTAGATAATTGATGTAATTATATTGGTACATATATTTTTCCATCTCAATAACAAAGCCACAAAAGTCTTTGTTTCACAGACAAATCTTCAATGTTACAAAAGAAAAATAGGATGCCCATATAAACTCACAAATTCCAAATAGGGGCATGACTCTGATTTTTCTCTCCAGAGTCGGTAAGAACACATTCCAGATAAAGAAAAAGGGAGGCACAGAGCTCTCCTTTGCCAACTCCCTTCCTCCACTCAAACATGAGTTTTATTCAGACACAAGATGCTTTCATAGCCAAGTCTCCATACCGCTTTGATATTTTGATCCCAATTGAATATGACTGATCACAGCTCTCAGCATACATTTGTGGGCAGACTTTTGCTTGCACACACAGTACATATATCTTTGATCAGGACCAGCTGAAAACACTGGCCTAAGTAGGCAGACTTGGCAGAACACTGAACCTTGGCTATTCTATTAAGGCTAAGGGGTTCACCCTACTTTCCAGAGGTATTTTGCTCATGGAATGAATTCAATATAACTTTCTATAAGGAAAATAGAATGAAAACAACTAAAATAATTTCTGCTCCTTTTTGATTATAGCAAAATAGACTGAACACAAAGTATGGTTGACAAACTCAAGCTTATGATCATACCAGGAACCATAACCCATGAATGCCAAGTAAACACAAAGTTAAGTGTCAGAGTCAAATAAAACATGCATCAAATTTAATGATATGAATTTAATGATATGCATAATCACAGAAATTGCTCTCTGGGAAGAGAGGCAAAAGAGAAATTTTACCAACCTCACAAATCAGCTACTCTGATGGCCACACATCCTTTTTAATCCTACTCCATCCCCAAAGGGCAAAGGCCCTACTAGGCCCAGGGACCTACTAGGACCTACTAGGCCCTACTAGGCCCAGGGACCACAAATACTCATTTGCTCTCTCCACTCCTTCTACAGGCCACAAACATAGGCTAGGAAGTGTGACCGAAAGAAGGGTCTCCCTGGAACTCCCTGGTGATCCAATGGTTACGACTCCACACTTCCACTGAAGGGAGCACAGGTTTGATCCCTCATTGGGGAGCTAAGATCCTGCGAGTCTTCTGGCATGCCCATGCGGAAAAAAAAAATCCCAAACAAATGAAAAGAAAGATCTCCCTGCATAATTCTTGCTCAGAGGCTCAAAGAAGCCATTAAGAGCTTCCAGAAACATGTCTTTCCTTGTCATAATTCTAGCATCTAACACAGTGGATTCAACTTGTAAAACAGATAATCTCCCTGGTGCTTGTGTCATGAGACACGGGAGAAGACTGGCATGGTGGTGGTGAGTCTTAGAAATGTTCCTCCTAGTGAATGCTAGTTAAGTGGTTTGCTTTCCTAACATCTAGAACCCAAAGAAATGGTCGCTTTAAGGAATATGAAGGCATCTTGCTAGTGAGAAAGTTAAAGTTAGAAAAGATGTCCTTTAAAAAGTCCATTTATTGTTCAAAAACAGGCCTTACTTTCATCACAAGGAAAAACACATTTTCCTTCTTTCTTATCTATATGAGATGATGGATGTTAACTAAGTTTATCATGGTATTCGTTTCACTACATATGTAAGTCAAGCCACTATGCTGTATGCACTAAAATATACAGTGCTGCAGGTCAAGTATGTATACAATTGCCAAGAATCATTATCACTTTGCAAATCACACAGTGTTGATCAAATGAAGAGGATAATTTCATTATCATATACAACTTGTGAAACTTTCTGTAGACAGAAAATCTTTTCACTGGATAACAGAAATAATGGCCCTGAAATGACTTTCTGAAAAATGAAAATAACATGCAATATATTATTTACATAGAAACGAGGTGTTATAGGATAATCATTCTCTGAGTTACTACACAATGAGATTAAAGATGAACTCATCAAAGTACTTTTCAGTTCAGTTCAGTTGCTCAGTCATGTCCAACTCTTTGCAACCCCATGGACCACAGCACTCCAGGCCTCCCTGTCCATCAACAACTCCGGTAGCCTATTCAAACTCATGTCCATTGAGTCGGTGATGCCATCCAACCATCTCATCCTCTGTCGTCCCCTTATCCTCCTGCCCTCAATCTTTCCCAGCATCAGGGTCTTTTCCAATGAGTCAACTCTTCACATGAGGTGGCCAAAGTATTGGAGTTTCAGCCTCAACATCAGTCTTTCCAATGAGCACTCAGGACTGATCTCCTTTAGGATGGAATGGTTGGACCTCCTTGCAGTCAAAGGGACTCTCAAGAGTCTTCTCCAACAAACACCACAGTTCAAAAGCATAAATTCTTTGGCGCTCAGCTTTCTTTATAGTCCATCTCTCACATCCATACATGACCACAGGAAAAACCATAGCCTTGACTAGATGGACCTTTGTTGGCAAAGTAATGTCTCTGCTTTTGAATATGCTGTCTTGGTTGGTCATAACTTTTCTTCCAAGGAGTAAGCGTCTTTTAATTTCATGGCTGCAATCACAATCTGCAGTGATTTTGGAGCCCCCCAAAATAAAGTCAGTCACTGTTTCCACTGTTTCCCCACCTATTTGCCATGAAGTGATGGGACTGGATGCCTTGATCTTAGCTTTCTGAATGTTGAGCTTTAAGCCAAGTTTTTCACTCTCCTCTTTCACTTTCATCAAGAGTTTCTTTAGTTCTTCTTCACTTTCTGTCATAAGGGTGGTGTCATCTGCATATCTGAGGTTATTGATATTTCTCCCAGTAATCTTGATTCCAGCTTGTGCTTTATCCAGTCCAGAATTTCTCATGATGTACTCTGCATATAAGTTAAATAAGCAGGGTGACAATATACAGCCTTGACATACTCGTTTTCCTATTTGGAACAAGTCTGTTGTTCCATGTCCAGTTCTAACTGTTGCTTCCTGACCTGCATACAGATTTCTCAAGAGGCAGGTCAGGTGGTCTGGTATTCTCATCTCTTTGAGAATTTTCCACAGTTTGTTGTGATCCACACAGTCAAAGGCTTTGGCATAGTCAATAAAGCAGAA
The DNA here is from genome assembly GCF_029407905.1 of Bubalus kerabau. Taxonomy (NCBI): domain Eukaryota; kingdom Metazoa; phylum Chordata; class Mammalia; order Artiodactyla; family Bovidae; genus Bubalus; species Bubalus kerabau. The sequence continues at coordinate 139,529,271 of NC_073626.1, forward strand.
ATAGATGCTTTTTTTCGAACACTCTTACTTTTTTGATGATCCAGTGGATATTGGCAATTTGATCTCTGGTTCCTCTGCCTTTTCTAAAAACAGCTTGAACATTTGGAAGTTCACGGTTCACGTATTGCTGAAGCCTGACTTAGAGAATTTTGAGCATTACTTTACCAGTGTGTGAGATGAGTGCAACTGTGCAGTAATTTGAGCATTCTTTAGCAATGCCTTTCTTTGGGACTGGAATGAAAACTTACCTTTTTCAGTCCTGTGGCCACTGCTGAGTTTTCCAAATTTTCTGGCATACTGAGTGCAGCACTTTCGCAGCATCATCTTTCAGGATTTGAAATAACTCAACTGGAATTCCATCACTTCCACTTGCTTTGTTTGTAGTGATGCTTCCTAAGGCCCACTTGACTTCACATCCCAGGATGTCTGGTTCTAGGTGAGTGATCACACCATCGTGATAATCTGGGTCGTGAAGATCGTTTTCTGTACAGTTCTGTGTATTCCTGCCACCTCTTTTTAATATCTTCTGCTTCTGTTAAGTCCATACCATCTCTGTCCTTTATTGAGCCCATCTTTGCATGAAATGTTACCTTGGTATCTCTAATTTTCTTTTTCTAGTCTTTTCCATTCCACTGTTTTCCTCTATTTCTTTGCACTGATCACTGAGGAAGGCTTTCTTATCTCTCCTTGTTATTCTTTGGAACTCTGCATTAAATGGGTATATCTTTCCTCTTCTCCTTTGCTTTTTGCTTCGCTTCTTTTCACAGCTATTTGTAAGACCTCCTCAGACAGCCATTTTGCTTTCTTGCATTTCTTTTTCTTGGGGAAGGTCTTGATCCCTGTCTCCTGTACAATGTCACGAACCTCTGTGCATAGTTCTTTAAAATAGCACAAAGTACTTTAAAATAGCACAAACTATCAAGATTATAATAACAAACTCTGAAATAAAAGTTCATATGTCCAACGATGACAGATGGTTTTCATAGAGAAAACCAATGAAAGACAGCTATGTGTTAAGCACACTTTGGAATGAAGGTTCATATGAATAGTTACAGTAGTAAACCTTTATTCTGCCACTGATTAACACACACACACACACACACACACACACACACTTTGTGAGGAGCCTTTCTTTTGTGGGATCTAAAAGATCCTATTTGCTGACAGGTCTAAATCAACTTCTACAACTGGTATTAGAAGGAAGAAGTGACTGCCTTAAGTCCTACAAAGATTTTGTCCTATGTCAAAAAGCCTTGGGTGGTGGTAGAGCTTTGACCAACAAAGTGGTAAAAAAAAAAAGAAAAAATTTTAAATCAAGGTTCCTGATCATGGCCCCACTTTCTCCACTGACCAGAGCTATGACTTTGGACAACCCAGTAAATCCCCCTGTGATTTGGTTTGCTCACCTGTAAGATAAGAGATTGCCCCTTGGCCACTTAAGATTCTACTCTAAATTCAATTTAATTTAGAAATTAATCAAAATCACTGGCTTCCTACATCTTCCTATGGAACTGGGTGGTTTTAAAATATGTCCACAAATTCTCTGATACTCGTCCCTATGGAAGGTGGAGTCAATGCTTCACCTTTCTGGATTTTGTGACTGCAGCAATGAGCAGATGCAACAAAACACGAACTTCAGGGCTAAACCATTAAAAGTAATACGGTCTCTTCCTTTCACTTGCTACAACTCTTGCTCACACTCTCTCCTAGGGCAGACGCCTTGGGCAACGTGAGCACCATACAAAACAACCACTTATTCTGGAAACACCATGCTAGAGAAAACCACATAGAGAGAGAGAAAGGCCAAGGAACGTCAACAATGTGAACCTTCCTACCCAGGTGACTGACAAGTGAGAAAAGAAGCCTTTGAAATTATGCCAGCCCCAGACACCGTCTGTAACCTCACAGGATATTAACTAGAACTGCTCAGCTAAGTCACCCGTGAATTCCTGACCAGAAACAGAGATAATAAGTGATAAATGTTGTTTTAAGTCACTAACTTTTTAGGGTGATTTGTTATGCAGACACAGTAACTGGAAAAGGAATAATGATAGAATTACACTGGAGAGAGAAAACATGCCACCTCCAAAGTCAAGCAAGGAAATCTTTAGCATCTACAAGAACCTCAGAAAAAGAAGACTTGGAAGTCTGCAGGAATGACGAAGACAGGTAAAATTCACCAATAAACAATACAAAAGTCAACAGTAGAATAATCACCTCTTCATTTTCAAACTGGGTGGTCTTCATGAACAGTTTCCCACAATCACAGTTAACAGAAATGTAGTAAGAATGACCCTAAGTGGAACCATCTGAAACCAGCAGCAAGGCCAAAGGTAAAGCACCTTGCTGTGGCATCTTTGAGTCATTTCCATGTAGGAGCTCACACTATTGCTCTCAGGCTTTCTGCCTTATGCCTTTCTCAATAAACTGCACAGTTGATAAGGGGCAAGTATTTCCCCAAACATATTTCAAATAACTCTGAAAAGTAGAACTTCTCCTTCAAAAGAACAAGGAAAAGAGATGGAGTCCAGTAAGGAAGGTGACACCGATCACTGGATCAGAAAGTGAGCCTGGGATACCCCATGTATCCTGGTGAGGCTGAACCAAGGGTGATGATCAGAAGATGCCAAATGGTAGCCTGCAGGCAGGATTCAGCCACAAACCCATATTTTTTTCTTTCTAGCCCACCCAGTGTTTTCAAAACAGGAAATTCCACATAAAAAGCCTAGATTGGTAGTTTCTCCTGAAACATGGGAATTCTAGCAAACCTGGGTTTGCAGTACCACCTGGTTTCCATCAGCTACTGCTGACTAGCTGTTTCTCCCCTTAAACAGAGCTTGCCCTCTCTATTTGCCACAGTTCCCACCACCCCCTATTATTCCATACGTGGGTTCACTTCACTTGTTTATTTTATATTTTTGTCCCTGTAGACATCTGAGTTTGCATCTGGTAACCTATACCAACAGAGGAATTTCAGACTCCAAATTAAGTGTTTCTTGATCACTATAGGTTTGAAATGAGGGCTGGTTTAAAAATTTCAGTAAATTCTGCTGTTACACTCTTCCCAATTTCTTTCCCTAAACTATAGATGCAGGACTATGACAAACCCACGTGCCTAATGGTTATGTAAGTCATCTTATGACACATATTATCAAATACTGGGGTGCTAAGTAAGCATGACTCTGGAAATATATACTGCTTATCTGATACACCCAAAGTATCTTCAAAATAGAAACTGTGTCTGTACCAGAGTCTAACATTCCTAGTCCAAGTTAATGTGGAAACAAATCAATTGTTAGTTAGCTCTAAGATTAGAATATGGAACAAAGAGAGCTACATATTATAAAGGGAAACAATTTAATCACTTGCCAAAAATTGCCTGATCAATTTAATCCAGGTGATTTCTAGTGGGGGCTGAATTAGGCAGTAAGGGTCTTTGTTGAGAGATTCAGACCAGCTTTTTCAGGCTTGGGTATATGTGTGTATATGTTACAGAAAACAAATCAAAACAGCTCACCAATTCCAGACACTGTCTGTGGCCATAGGCAGCAGCATAATGTATGCTATTATAGCCTTCCTTGTCCCGGATAGATGGATTTGCATCATGTTGAAGCAGAAATTCTAGACATCTGTAAATATAAAGATGAGATGTTATTTCAGAAAATATCCCTAGACCAAAAGGGATAATCAATGTTAATGTTCTCTTACTATGAATGTGCCACAAAGAGCTTTGTGAGTTGAAGTGTTTCTTTAAAGATTCGACAGCAATTAGGGACTATATATTGGATGTTTTATGTCTATTTTGTGCATCTATCTTTATCTCAGCTTAAAATAGCCATTCTAGAATTCATGAAAGGTTTTAGGAACTAGAAGAAGGTCAAAGTTGCTCAGTCGTGTCTGACTCTTTATGACCCCATGGACTATACAGTCCATGGAATTCTCCAGGCCAGAATACTGGAGTGGGTTGCCGTTCCCTTCTCAAGGGCATCTTCCCAACCCAGGGATGGAACCCGGGTCTCCCAAATTGCAGGCAGATTCTTTACCTGCTGAGCCACCAGGGAAGTCTAGGAACTAGAGGGAGGAACTTAGGAACTAGAGGATAATTAAATATTTTTCCCCTTTTCATCTTAAGGTACAGGACTGGCTTGTCATCAAGATTACTAAATAATAAGTTTTAGAGCTCCATGTTCAAAAGATAAGTTTTCAGCATAATAAAGAAGTAGTCAAGGCATTGCAAAGGGATAAACCTCAAAAGAGGTGGGTTGATTTTTTAACCTTGCTATTGGAGACTCTGAGGTCAAAAGGTTGGAAAATGAAAGTTTAAAAGAGTAAGAAAACAATAACAGAAAAGAACCTAAGAATAGCCAAAACAATAAAAAGACATAAGGACTGGGCCAACATTTAAAAAATATAAAAGATGAATTCAGTCACCACCTCTGAAGAGGCCGACACTGTACCACTAGGAATACAGGCTAGAGTAAAATGATAAATAATAAATTTTAAAAGCCTTTTCTGGCACAGTTGTAACTCTTCTGGAAAAAAAAAAATCTTTGCAATAGGTCAGAGGAAGGGGTGTGGTACCGCTTTTGCTGAAGAGCCGGGACGCAAGGGACGTGTGTGTTCTACTCAGGGCCTGCTGCAAATGGGACAGCCCTGCTGGTCAAAGAGGGAAGAGCGCCGCGATATATTATTTATATCAGCTACATTTCTTGACACAAGGACAAACATGTCCTTTTCAAGGCCAGGCTGGCTCAAATTCATACTGAAATCAAAACTGCAAGATTCTAAATAGAAGCTTGTATATTAAATAAGACCTCCCAATAGAAAATTTCTATAGTTTACTCAGAAACCTTAAAATGACATTATCTATCTTTCGGTATAAGGCAAAAGGAGTAAATAAATCACATACAGAGACAGATATTAAAACAGACATTTTAATTTTTAAAAAACTTGATGAAAGATGAATTTTTTTAACTAAATACCTACATGCCACATGGTTCATCCATAAAATGCTCTGTAATAAATCAAACTATTATTGGATACCTGATATATCATGCTGTATTTGGTGATTTGTACCTTAAAAGGAAGTCTTTTTTTTTTTTAATTTTCATAATGAAATACCCATGGACTGAATCCCAGGTGTGACTCATTTTAAACTGAATTTGGCTCTTGAAATAAAATCACTCAATAGGGATAGCTGTCTGTGGACACAAAATTCCCAGCTTCTGAAAGGATTATATTCTAAAAAATCAGTTGATAAATTTAACATGTAATTTGGAAAACACTGGGGATTATACCCAAAGAGCTATTTAATGCAGAACATAGCTGAACTGTAACTGTCAACTCTGCTGTGCTTAGTCACTCAGTCATGTTTGATTCTTTGCGACCCCATGGACCGTAGCCTACCAGGCTCCTCTGTCCATGGGAATTCTCCAGGCAAGAATACTGGAGTGGGTTGCCATGCCCTCCTCCAGGGAATCTACCCAACCCAAGGATCGAACCCAGGTCCCCCACATTGCAGGCAGATTCTTTACCGTCTAAGCCACTAGGGAAGCCCATAATTGCCAAAAGTACTATTAGAAATAACAACAGAATTACAGAATGTGAATATTCTCCACATTTTTCCTAAGGGAAATGAAATCCACTTTTAACTGGGAATGCTTGTCTTTTTCACCACCCAGGGCCCTGCTAAGTTGCTTCAGTCGTGTCTGACTCTGTGTGACCCCATAGATGGCAGCCCACCAGGCTCCGCCGTCCCTGGGATTCTCCAGGCAAGAACACTGGAGTGGGTTGCCATTTCCTTCTCCGATGCATGAAAGAGAAAAGTGAAGGTGAAGTCGCACAGTCGTATCCGACTCTTGGCGACCCCATGGACTGCAGCCTACTAGGCTCCTCCATCCATGGATTTTCCAGGCAAGAGTACTGGAGTGGGGTGCCATTGCCTTCTCCGCCCTGGACTAGTAATTATGGCACCTAAGCCACAAAATCAAGAGATGCACATTAGATCAAGGGTGTATTTGCACATGGAAGTAGCCTTTTATCGCATGAAAAAGCTCCCCAGTAGGCTGGTCCCTGCCTTCTCCTGCTTCTGCTCCATCCCTCTCCACCAGCTGGAAGAGGGCTGCTCTGGCCCAGCGCAAGCTTGCATTTCACTGGAGAAGGAAGCATTTACTGAGATGGCTTAAAATTTTACAGTCTTTGAATATTATTACTTTAATTTTGGAATATTAGGGCAAAACTGTGGTCATTGTGTTCTACTTACAGCTTTGTTTCCTGTGCCCACCCCAGTCACAGACAAAGTTAAGTCCCTACAACTTGCACTGGGGCCTTGCATGTGAAGGACTGAGTGCAAACTCTTAGAGCACTCCATCCACTGCTCTCACAGGGGCGGGACACACAATGTGGGCACTGGGCATTCACGTGTTCATTCATTTAACAAAGAGTTGTTGACCGCCAGCTACATGCTGGGCACTGCGCTGGGTACAGCACAACCTTCTCGCCATGACTTCCAGTCCAGGAAGGACTCTAGGAGGATGAAACATTAGAGCTTCCCAGGTATCAACAGTCCCGGGTGCTGGCACTCACTTCATCACAGTAAGAGCTGAATCTCTGTCAAGACACCAGAAAGGGGCAGGCAGGATGAAGGGGACAGAGCAGCTGTCTGCAGGTGGGGAGGGTGCTATTTGAAGTCAATGAGAGTGTGTCGGAGAG